>NC_084489.1:23088750-24452500 GCF_030035675.1 Rhineura floridana | reverse complement strand
TATCTATCTATCTCCCTTCCTATCTATCTATCTATCTCCCTTCCTATCTATCTATCTATCTCCCTTCCTATCTATCTATCTATCTATCTATCTATCTATCTATCTATCTATCTATCTATCTATCTATCTATCTATCTATCTATCTATCTATCTATCTATCTATCTATCTATCTATCTATCTATCTATCTATCTATCTATCTATCTATCTATCTCCCTTCCTATCTATCTATCTATCTATCTCCCTTCCTATCTATCTATCTATCTATCTCCCTTCCTATCTATCTATCTATCTATCTCCCTTCCTATCTATCTATCTATCTATCTATCTATCTATCTATCTATCTATCTATCTATCTATCTATCTATCTATCTATCTATCTATCTATCTATCTATCTATCTATCTATCTATCTATCTATCTATCTATCTATCTATCTATCTCCCTTCCTATCTATCTATCTATCTATCTATCTCCCTTCCTATCTATCTATCTATCTATCTCCCTTCCTATCTATCTATCTATCTATCTATCTATCTATCTATCTATCTATCTATCTATCTATCTATCTATCTATCTATCTATCTATCTATCTATCTCCCTTCCTATCTATCTATCTATCTATCTATCTATCTATCTATCTCCCTTCCTATCTATCTATCTATCTATCTATCTATCTATCTCCCTTCCTATCTATCTATCTATCTCCCTTCCTACCTTCCTATCTATCTATCTATCTCCCTTCCTACCTTCCTATCTATCTATCTATCTCCCTTCCTACCTTCCTATCTATCTATCTATCTATCTCCCTTCCTACCTTCCTATCTATCTATCTATCTATCTCCCTTCCTACCTTCCTACCTTCCTATCTATCTATCTATCTCCCTTCCTACCTTCCTACCTTCCTATCTATCTATCTACCTTCCTACCTTCCTATCTATCTACCTTCCTACCTTCCTATCTATCTACCTTCCTATCTATCTACCTTCCTACCTTCCTATCTATCTACCTTCCTACCTTCCTATCTATCTACCTTCCTACCTTCCTATCTATCTACCTTCCTACCTTCCTATCTATCTACCTTCCTACCTTCCTATCTATCTACCTTCCTACCTTCCTACCTACCTACCTTCCTACCTTCCTACCTACCTACCTACCTACCTACCTACCTACCTACCTACCTACCTACCTACCTACCTACCTACCTACCTACCTACCTACCTAATCTATCTATCTATATTGTTTCTCATTCAGCAATAATTACCTTTTAAAATCCTGCTAATTCACGCTACCTGATACTCTAGCCAAGCCTTTCCCAACCTTTGAGTCCCCAGATGCTGCTGGACTACAGTTCCCATCGTTCCTGGTCATTGGCCATGCTGGCTGGGGCTGATGGGAGATGTAGTCCAACAACACCTGGGGACGCAAAGGTTGGGAAAGGCTGCTCTAGCCATTGTTCAGCTTCTTTTCAGAGCCCACCATTGGCTTCCTCTCTCTTCTCTCTTCCTGTCTTTGTACTTGATTTGATTTCACTCCTTTACGTTTGCATTTCTTTCTAGTAGTGTTGCTTCTTTTCTGTCCCAGCAGATTCCTCCCCGCACCTCCAAATCTCCATTTCTTGTGTCAGGCCCTCAAGCCTCATGCTGGACATATGTGTAGCACTCTGTCACGTTCAGAGAAGCTAGGTCTCTCAACAACAATGCCTGTAGTGGAATGGAATCTTCATGTTGGATCTGCAACAAGACATTGTAGTGCGACGTGCTCCCATTTTAGGATACCAGCCACTCCATTCCATTCCCCTCTCCCCTCTGGTTTTCTATGCCCCCCCCCAAACACACCCTCCTTTACAAGTAATATAGCATTTCATGTCCACTGAGCATGTTTGCTCTTTTTTGCTCTGTTTTTGAGGTCTCCTCTGTAGGGTTTTTTCTGTAAATCTTGTGTCTCACCCAACCCTGCTGATATCTTCCTGTTATGCGTGGATGGTGACCTTTTGGTTACACAGAGATCAGCAGTCAGAGAATTCAGACCACTCTTTGTATTACAGTGATGTTCAGAGGCTTTGTACCTCTGACTACCAGATGCGAGGGAGAAAGAGGACATTAAAAAATCATTGTATTCTGCTTGTGGTGTTCCAGCAGCATCTTGCTGGCTATTGTTAGAAAAAGATCCCTGGACTAGACGCAGGACTCTTCTTAATGTTCTTTGCTTGAAAGAGGTCTCCTTGGGCAAATCAACAGTGCACATTAAAATAATCTGAAACTGTTTTTTCCTCCAAGGATGTTGCGCTGCAGCCAACTCAGAAGGGATAGGAAGGGGGGAGGCATGAGTTTCAGGCACCTCCGCAGCCAGAAGAAGCAGAGTTGGGGATTGTTGTGTCTGAGCAGGATCATGCAGAAGGGGGGCAGCCTGCTCTCCAGCCAGTTCCCACAAGTAACGCCCTTTCCGAGGAGCTGAGCGCACCGCCCCCAGTTGATGCAGAGGACTTGTGGGGGGAAGTTTCAGAGACAGTGCCAGCTCCTCCCTTGCCAAACAGTTCCCAGGAGGATTCCAGTGTGGCACCGCCCCCTGACCTCGAGCCCGTTGCTCGGGAGCAGGTGTTTTCAGATGAGCTGTTGGATGCGCGTCCTCTGTCTCCTCGTTCCCGTCGCTGCGAGAAATGGACAGGGCAGAGACAGGAATTACGAAGGAGTCAGAGATTACGTTCGAAAACATTTCCTATATAAGCCTGCCGCTCCCAGTGGGGGGTCGTTGAGTCAACTTCCTTCACACACTGCAGAGCATGTCTAGAGTATAGTTAGGGACTCTAGTGAGTTAGTGTAGGGTTTCCTATGAAGCGCAATGCCTTTGATGTATCCATTACTCTAATAAAACGAGATTTACTTGCACACACACTCCAGCCTCATTCTTTCAGCTCTGGATGGGACAAAGGAATTTGCACAGTGAAAATACTCCACACTATTCCTAAAAACTGAAGATCTAGAATTCCTGTCCACTTCTGCTCACAGATTTGTCTCCTCAAACACCTAATCCATGTGTAATCCGTTACCCAAAGAAATACTCTCACAGTCACTTTTAAAAGGCATTCTGGAAGCGTTAGACATTCTCTTGGAATCCTTTCTTCATACCCTATAGTGAAAGGTGGTGTTGATGGTCATTCATATGCCTTTTCCTTTTTGACAGGATGTGGGGTAATAAGATTGGGGACGAAGGCGCCAAAGCTTTTGCAGAAGCATTGAAGAATCATCCCACTATAACAAATGTTAGGTAAGAATTTTTGTGGGCACAAACCTGCCACTTAATGATGAGGTTTTCTTGAATTTATATCCTGCCCTTCTTCCCGAAGGAGACCAGGACAGCAAACATAAACAAAACAATTTAACATGAAAAAGAAAAACATACTAAAACAGTTAAAAAATTCCAGAACACAGTTAAAAACATTCTAAAACACAGTTGAAAATATTATTTGATCAGTGATCTTCCGGTTGCCAGGAATAGTCCTCTTCAGCCATCAGATGACCCACATTTTGAAAGATTATCCTTATGTCAGAAGAGGATTTCAACAACATGCAGCATAACAAGCACCCCAAACTTCAGAACTGTGGAGCACCTTAGGCCTGTAAAATGGGCCCGCGAGGCTGGAGTCACCACCCAGCATTCTTGGGTAGTTGCCAAGGACCCAGCCCTCTCGCAGGGCCCACAGTTTGTACCTGGTTCAGATAGATCTCACCACCCTTTAAATTTCCCACAATGCCTCTGTCCTAGCATTGCTGTGGTGCATTGTGGGAAATTAAAAGGATGTCTAGACCTAGTGCCGCTTGGAGCACTGCCTCAGCCCGCTAACAGAAGACACTCCAGCCCTGGGGCCTTGGTGTAGGTAATGGAGTGGGTTGTTCCAAAGATGGTAAGCTGCTTTGGACAGGAACTGAGTCATCCTCCTAAACAGAGTCTGTTGAAGTCTAGCAATACCAGTAGGTTGTTGGCAGAGAAGCCGAGAGCTTAATTTAGAGCAAAGACCTTTTAAAAATTGAACATGATTGATGTTTTAAAATGAAAACAAATGGCCATTTTCCATCCCTCCACAAGATGGCAGACTTTACTGGAATTCATCTGATGGAAATGGCAAAATCTGTTTACACCTGGCTGGGGAGGGGGCACTGAACACATTATATTTTTGAGGGGTGGAAACCTAAGATGCTTTAAGTGTGTGCCCCCAAAATATAAAGCAGGAATACTTCTGCCAGAGTGAAATACAAGGAAGCCATAATTGGTTCCAGTTCTTTTTGAGAGTACAAGCAATGGCAGTCTACTTTCGTCTACTATGTAAAACAGCTGATAACAAGAGCGAATGTTGTGTTTGGAGATATGGTTGGATTCCTAGCTTGGAAGCTTTGGGCAAAGTCTCTTTCTGTGCCTCACCTTCTTTCCAATGTTACTGGGAGATTGTGGGCTCTTTGGAGAAAAGGACAGCTTCAGGGAATAAATAATTGAGAGCAGAGGCAGGGAACTTTTTTCAACCCGAGGGCCACATTCCTTTCTGGGCAATCTTCTGAAGGCCACATCCCAGTGGTGGGCAGGGCCAGAGACAAAAGTGGGTGGAGCAATGAATGTAAATTTTACCTTTGTACAATAAGCTAGTTGCTACACACACACTCACCCACCCTTCCCTATCCTCCATCCAGGCAAGCATGAGTCACTATCAGAATTCAAGGATACAGTCCAGCCAGCCAGAAACTCAAAGAGGGTGCAGCATGGGGAGATTCCTGGGGCCATATGTATGGCCTGGGGGGTGTGCATTTGATCCTGGGCCTGAGGGTCCCCACCTCCGATTGAGAGCTTTAGAGCCGCTCCCCCTCAAAAAAAATGTGGCTCATGGTCTAAGCTGATACCCTGTGAGATCTTGGGGAGTCATCTATCCCAGCCTTTCCCAACGTTTGGGTCCTCAGATATTGCTGGACTACAATTGCCATAATTCCTGACCATTGACCATGCTGGCTGGGGCTGATGGGAGTTGTAGTCCAGCAATATCTGGGACCCAAAGATTGGGAAAGGCTGATCTACACCACATTCCCTGTCTCTTCCTTTCTGTTATCTCCAACAGCAATCGCTATGTCAGAAGTGGGTTTCTGGAGAGTCACATTTTATTCAGTTGGTGCTTAAAATATTTCTGTGGCACTTTTCTGCCCTAGCAAGGACCCCGAGATGGGTTTAACAGAAAACACAAATACCACTTTAAACCAGGTGTGGGGAACCGTTGCCCTTCCAGATCTTACTAAACTACAACTCCCATCAGCTCCAACAAGCATGGCCAGTCTCCAGAGATGATGGGAGATGAGGCTGAGCAACATCTGGAGGGCCAAAGGTTCCCCACTGAGCACGCACATTAAGGAACCTTTTGTTTTTGCTTTTATGATTAATTTCAACATTTTTTTCCACTGTATGCTTTATATAATTTTTATGTACATTGCTTAGAAACTTTGGTAATTATAAACAGTATGTAAATACCTTAAAGAAAGAAAGAATTAATGACACATTCTTCAAGCATAGGCGCATTTCTGGCTTTTACTAAAAATGTCCCTTTGAAGAGGAAACTCCCAGATGGCTCCATTCTCTTGCATGTGCAGCTTCTCCTGTTTTCAAACTTAGGTCCCTGGTTGCCACTGGAGCCAGTTTCAAGTGTGTGAAGAGGGAAGACCCATAACCTTCCATTTTAACGCCCATGGGGCATCTGATGAGATACTCGCTGTTTTTATGAGATACAGTAGGGCCCCACTTTACAGCGTTCCGTTTTCCGGCGTTCCGCTGATGCGGTGGCTTTCAATTAGGGGAAATTCCCCATTTTAAAGCAAATTTTGCGCTTTTGCGGCATTTTCACAGCATTTTTGCGTGACACGACCCATTATAGTCAATGGGTTCCGCTTTACGGTGGGGGCCTGGTCCCTAACCCGCCGTATAAGCAGGGCCCTACTGTAGTCCTCCCAGTGCTGGTTTTGAAGGAGAGGGACAAAGTGTCCTATTAGGGGACACTTCTAATCCCCGAGGCACTTTGAGCTGCATGTGTATCAAACTTTGGCTGTCTGTCTGTTTCAGAAGTCTCTTGGCCATTTTGATACCTCTGGGATTAAAGTCCAAGCATCTTTATAGAAAAGAGGTGGGGGCGGACAGCAAGAGAGGGCCTGGGGTGCAAATAGCTATGCAATAGGTTGTCTAGCCCATGAAGAGTTTGCCTTTTTTATCCTTAAACAGCAGCCCTTCATGCTGTAACACAAACTGCTGGTGAAACCATTCCCCCGCCCTTCATTTGCAAAAACATTTTTATTCTTTTTGGTTTCGCCTCCATCCAGTATAAAGAGAGACAGCAATTGTTTGCAAGATTACTAAAACTGATAAGCAGAAACAGACACGTACAAACAAAAACCTTTAAGTATGTGCCTCGTCACGGAGACAGTGAAACCAGGTACATTGTGTAACCTCTCAATGTAACCCAGAGAAGCATACATACAAAATAAAAGTACATCCAGCCTTCCGGCCTCTCTCTGCCTGGCCCTCAGGACTCACTCTAGGCTACATGCTTCACACCTTCCTTGAATATTTTTGCCTAGCTGAAATGTGCTGTTGAAGTCTGATAATGCCTCTTGCTTGGCTGGCAGGGGAGGATAGAGAGGGGTGTGCAAGTATGCATACACTAGCCTACTGTAAAAAGGTAAAATTCATATTTGTTGCTCTACTCGCTTTCGCTTCTGGCTCCATCCACCACTGGCATGTGGCCCCTGAAAGGTTATCCAGAAGAGATACAGCCCTTGGAGCAAAAAAGGTTCCCCACCTTTTGGGGGCATCAGCATTGTGATAACCACATTAGCACCTTTAACTCCGCTTCATGTTTCAGCATAGTTTTACCATTTTTAGAGGAAGATTGGATCCCTTGGGCAGCCCCACATCTTGGGGCTGTAATACCTGACCTGACACGGCAAGCAGTATTCCCATTTTAGTTCCAACTTCATTTAGAGGGAAAAATCCCTTTTTTGAATGACGGTGGCATTTTTTTCTAAAAGCCTTGAACTCACCGGTTCTTCAGAAGCAGAGCAGCTGGTCAATGCAGCCCTGGAAAGACGGCAGAGCACCAATTCACTTTGAACCCAAATCAAAGTGCATGGAAATGAAAAGGCTCACATGGGTTCCTGTGGGCTTTGGGCGATGCCAGTTTCCAGTTGTTTCTTCTGCACAGCTCTCCCTTTCACTTGAGCACTCTTTTTTAGCATGTGCTCATGTGGCCCAGCATTTAAGCAGCTCGGAGGGTTGTGCTCTGGGCATAAGATTAAAGGTCAGAGGTGGCCTTGTGAAAATGTTGGGGGGGGGCCTTCCTTCCCTCCCTTCCTGCCTTCTCAGCCAATGGCTGTTTGAATACAGGGATCTGCTTGTGACGGATTAGAAGCTGCTGTGACACACCAGAGGTACAAGGTACATTGGCTTTGAGAGGTGCAGGATTAAGGGAAAATAGCTTCTCACTGGACAAATGCATATTATTTGGCAAATCTAGATAAGATGGTGAAGCATCTTCCCTAAAAGCAATGTCGTTTTTTGGGGTTCTCTCTTGTATGGCCCTTTTTAACAAGGTTTGTGATTTTTTTGTGGGGATGAGTGTCCCCCCTCCAATTCTGGGCCTGTTTGCGACTGGCTGATTTGTACGAACTCTCTATGTTGTTAGCATTTGAGATGTGTGGTTCCTTTCTGCAGCACACCTGTTCTTTGCAGACACTGTGGCCTGAGTTGTAAAGGTTGATCATAGAAAGCTGCCGCATACTGAATCAGCCCATGAGTCAATCTAGCTCAGTATTGTCGACACGGAGTGGCAGGGACTCTTCAGGGTTTCAGGCAAGGGGCATTTCTAGTTCTACCTTGAGATGCCGCAGACTGAACCTTCTGCATCCAAGTCAGATGCTCTACCACTAAGCCTTGGCCTGTCCTCTTCAGAGGGAGGTGGTGAAGAGTGGTGCTGCCTTTGGGCGGGTGGTTGGTCATCCCCATACACAATGATAAACCCTTGTTTAAAAGGGATATATAAGAGAGACCTGCTGGAAAAAACACATCATTTTTGGGTAAGACACCCCAATGTCTTACCTAGATTTCCCAAATAATATGTATTTATCCTGGAGGAGAGCTTTGTGCATGCCATGGACTTGCAAAAAAGGCAAATAATTGGGTGTTAGAACAACTTAAACCAGAACTATCACTAGAAGCTAAAATGATGAAACTGAGGTTATCATGAGGTTAAAATGATGAAGCTGAGGTTGGACACCTAATGAGAAGACATGATTCACTAGACAAGACAATAATGCTGGGGAAAACAGAAGGGAGTAGAAAAAGAGGAAGACCAAACAAGAGATGGACTGATTCCATAAAGGAAGCCACAGACCTGAACTTACAAGATCTGAACAGGGTGGTTCACGACAGATGTTATTGGAGGTCGCTGATTCATAGGATTGCCACAAGTCGTAATTGGCTTGAAGGCATATAATAACAACAGTGTATTTATCCTATTAGAAATCTCCCCGCCCCTGCAAACACCCAGCTCTCAGAGCTAATTTATCTTTGCTTCTGGTTGGCCCCTGTGAGAATACGGCGCTGGCCTAGACGGGCCTTTGACCTGATCAGCTGGACTTTTCCTCCATTCTTGCCTGTAGCTTCTGGTCATGTTAGTCCAGTTAGGTGTGCAGTATATAGGAACAGCATCAACAGGAGGAACAGTCCAGGAGCCATCTATGTGCAAAGAAATGGCATGGCTTTTCCTGCCCGTGTGGTTCCAATAAACCCATCTGGGTGGAGCGGTGGGGGAAGGATCTTCAGGGAAAGCAGGTCTGATGCTGCCTCCACACTGTTAGTCCTTGGCGAGAGGAATTCATGCGCAGAGCAGAGGTTTAGGTTTGCACAGTTGAAGTGGATTGAAGGGCTCTGTCAAATCTGCTCAAACAAACACAGACTGTTTGCGGTGTGAAAAAGGGAGGGAGGAAATGTATTGCAAAGTGTGGGATGAATGAATGAGTTAACGGGAAGACATGTAAAGCAGATCAGGCTGAGTGCAGGATACATGTTCATCCCTGTATAACTGCCATGTAAGCTAATCAAAATGAATGCTCAATAAATACAGGACATAGTTCAACCACTGGATAAACTGTGCAAGCAAATCAGGATGAATGCTGCACAAAGATGTCATGTGGAGGAGCCCACAAACAGTGTATCATGCCTCAGACAGCCAAAACCGCAGTCTTCCCCATGGCTGTGGTTATTAGACTCAAAGCAGTGGTGGCTGGTAGCTCCATGGCAGTGGAATCCGCTCTGGGTTTTAGTCCGACCGTTCAAGGAGCAGTCCAAGGTACAACACTAAGTTTGGACTAAAACCCGGAGCAGATTCCACTGCCCCACTGACAGGGAGCTACCAAACGCTACTGACTGAAAGCGAGTTGATCAATGTAACCCATTATGCAGTTGGGCCATTTTAGGCTCTGGACTTAATGCTCTTACTGGGGGGAGTGCACCTACATTCTTTAGATGGTAACATGTATGACTTTGCTTCAAAATGGGGTGAACTAATGCTGCTGTGGGTTTTGCGGGGGGGGGAACCGCTGCTCCTCCTCTTGAGTGGGGCCCTGAACCTCTGCCCCAATGTTCTGCCCTGGCGGTGCCACTCTGTGCAAGTGAAGGAAGAGGCTCCCTGCCGCCAGCAGAGTGCCATATGCATGATACCTTTGTGCACATCGTTGTTTGTCTAACGTCTGATTACATAAAGCCTTGTCCAAATGCAAAAAAACGCTATCGCTGGTTGTAAAGAAAGTATTTATTGCTGTTGGTGTGTGAGCTTGTTAGCCTTTGAAATATTTCCCCATCTATCGTTTCTTCACAGTCTTGCATTTAACGGCATTACGACAGAAGGAGGCAAAAGCATCGCAGAAGCTATGAAACACAACAACACGGTGAATATATTTTGGTAAGGATCCAGTTTCCACCAGATCCTGGGAAGGAGGGGTCAGATTTCCTGGACCCAGGGGCTGCCTCCCTTTGTAGGAGAGGGAAGAGGGTCGCTATGGGGCTGTGGAGTGAACCAGCAGTCAGTGGATGGGAGGGAAGTTGTTTTTTATTTATTAATTTATTATTATTATTATTATTATTAATCACTTGATACCTGAAGGCCCCCAAGTGACTTACATAGTGTTAAAACAAAGACAAATAACACACACTAGAAGAATAAACAACAGGACCATAGCTATAATACCCCCATGCAGCCGCAGGAAGGTTTGGCAATGTATTAAAACAAAACATCATCTCAGTCTATCAAATGTCTGAGAGAAAAGGAAATCTAGGTGGCAGGTGCGTATCTCTCGGAAGAACAAATAAGTGGCTGGAGAAGTGGGCCACCTTAGCCGTGTGCCAGCCACGCGAGGGAGATGAACAGATCACATCAGCCACAGAAGCAGCCAAGGAGGCAGCAAACACCCACCCTGCTACCTTAGAAAGCAGACGGAATACAGAACAGGAGACATGGGAGGGGGGAGCTCCCACTGAGGCATTTGGGGACTTCCCTCATGTAAGGGAACATCACTTACTAATTCCTGTGGGTTAACATCTAGAATTATTTTGAAACTTGATGGGGAAACCGCAAACGGGAAAATCGTCTCCTCAATTAAGAGGAGTCAGAGCGACTTGGTATGTTAGCTGCCTACCAAACTACAGCAGCAAAATTTTCTTTAAAGCATCTTTACTCCACTCTGCAGCTCCCAGACACAGCTGATACAAGATCAGGAGCAGCCCTATCTTGTCAAGACAAAGAGATATGCAAGGAAGGGAAGCTGCTGTAGAGCAGGGCTGGGGAACCTATAGCCTCCAGATGTCGTTGAACTCCCATCAGCCCCAGCCAGCATAGCCCATGGTCAGGGACAATGAGAGCTGTAGTTCAGCAATATGTGGAGGGCCACGTATTAACCGTGTTTGTTTTAGAGCAGGTGTGAGGAAGCTCTGCCCCCCCCAGATGTTGCTGGACTACAGCAACCATTGGCCATGTTCTCTGGGGCTGATGAGAGTTTTGGTTCAGCAACATCTGCAGGGTCAAAGGTTCCCCACAGCTGGTGTACAGGCTTTCAAGCAAGGGAGTGAAGGAAGAGGAAACATTATTTTTAAATCCTCCGCCCAGCCCAAGATGTTGATGGCAGATGGAAACAAAGCCAGATCCAAGCAGTTGGTTTAAAATGTTTGGGGGCAATCCCTACATATTAAGTACACCACAGGTTTGCAGGACTCCTTTCTTCCAGTTGTACAGGAGTAGCAGTCGTACACACACAATCCCAAATTGAGCAACCCAGAATCCCGATAGATCAATCTGTACCTCTGTCAGATTAACATATAGAGAAGACCTATGGAGTTTTGTTGGGGTGTTTCTGTTTATTATTTTATTTTTTAAAAGTTACATTCCACTCTTCATTTGAAATAAATCCCAGCACAGATTACAATAAATGTTACAAAACAACAAATCAACAGCCAATAAGACATCTAGAATTAGCCAGTTGTGTTTGCACAGTCTTTTATTGTGTTCCTGTAAGATACTCCATAAATATTGCAAGGAATCTTTTGCTACTTACGTTTGCCCTAGACATTCTTCCTTCTGTGCCTTTGAACCTGATTTGAAGCAGGGACATGAAACGCTCAATGTAACATACCGGAAGGCCAATTCTTCTCCAGCCTTATTCCACATCACAGTTCTAACAACACATGGCTTATCCTGACCACATTTCTGGATACAATAAATTACTGTGCTTTTAGAACAGCTCGCCCTGGGATTGATGATAAAGGGGAGGCAGCAATGGATTGTAGCCCAAGTGGTGCCCAGCTTCTGGTGCAAGACTCTTGGAAACAGTGGCTACAAAGCTACATCTTGAACAGTAAAGAGCTGAAGTGAACAAACAGTACCAGAGTGTATTACACAGCCACGAGAGTGGCTGTATACTATAGCCAGCATGGATTTTTCACATTCCGCAATGTTAAATTGAAAATATCCCCCCATGCCATTCTGCTGCTCCCCATAAGCTCATTTCAAAACAAAACCTTACAAAACTTATAGTCCTGAACTCAGAAACGCTTGCTTAACAGCCCTCTAAGTTTTCATGGCACTACACAAACCACTCAGAGAATCCAGAGTTCAAAGTGTAAAACAAGGGGGGGAAATCCAGACCCCTGTTGGACTTTTTTCTGTCAGTGTTCTCATAATTTGTTGAAATTAATGAAAAATCACCCATGTTCACAGAGTACCTGTAATCCTATTACTGACCTTGCCCCATACTCTGACCGTCATCTGTAGTTTAAAAGTTAAAAGAAGGCATGGCTGATTTTTAATTAATTTAAGAAATTTAACATTGGAGTCAATAATAAACACAAGCATGCTCAGTACGAACCAACTGTCAGCAGGGCCGGCCCCAGGCATGCCAGGGCCCTTGGGAACCAGCCGGCACTGGACCCCTCCGCAATCCACGGAACTTAAGCATCCGCAGACCGCAAGACAGGAGCTTCCGCTTCACCTACCTTTCTGTTGTTTTTTGCGGCGCGCGCAGGTTTGCCATCAATCAAGATGGCGGCTGAGGTTTCCCTAAGGAGCTGAAGCCTCTGCCGCCATCTTTGTTGATGGCAGCAACGCACGTGTGTAGCACACATGCGTGCCATCAGCCAAGATGGCGGCAGAGGCTTCAGCTCCTTAAGGAAACCTTGGCTGCCATCTTTATTGATGGCAAATCTGCGCCCCGCAAAAAACAAAGGAAAGTTAGGTAAAGCGGGGGGATAGCGGGGATGGCAGTCAGTGGATGCTTCCGCAGACCGCATAAGGAGAGTGGAGGGCCCCCTGTAGCTCCAGGGGCCATTGGGCCAGTGCCCCACCTGGCCTCCCTTTAGAACCAGCCCTGACTGTCAGTGTTCTAAAAGCCAGACTCACAGCTATTTGGCTTGGCTAATCAGGTGGCCACACCCATGCCAGACCTTTATTTCACTTTAGACAGTCATGGCTTCCCCCAAAGAATCCTGGGAAGTGTAGTTTGTGAAGGGTGCTGTTAGGAGACTCCTATTCCACTGACAGAGCTCCAGTGACCAGAGTGGTTTAACAGTCAGCCCCTCTTCTGGGGATTACAGCTCTGTGAGGGGAATAGGGTGTCCCCTAGCAACTCTCAGCACTCTTCACAAACTACACTTCCCAGGATTCTTCCTAGCCTCCTCCTACCTACTGTCCTCTCCCAGATTGGACTAAGACCAATCCAAATTGTGTTTGCATTTTGACAAATTTGCAGAGCAGTACAATATCTCAGAGAGGAGGTCAGGTCTCCTGCTCCCCTCGTGCATTCACTGTAACTGCCCAATTTCCCTGCTTTTTAAATTTTGATAGAAATATCTGCTGGCTATAGGCACGTTCTTAAACCGTAAGGGTTTTTTTGCCTATTAGTCCATTTGTTCCAGGTTGCATTGCCCTTAAAGTGCACAGTTAGCTGGAAACCTATGAGCAGCCACAATCCCAGCTCTACAAACAAGGAAGAAAGAGTGACTCTCGAGTGTAGTAAGTTAGCTCAAATAATTGATTCTTCACAGAATATGAATTTTAGGAACAGGAAGTAGAACCTGCAATAAAATGTTACAAGTATATTCTTGCCCCCTTATAGGAATACTCCTGTTCAAGCTGTTCTCTTGCAGGCCAATCCAATCCAGTCGGGCTCTTGACGTAGTTGCCCCCCAGCACCCTCTCCGGCATTGTGGAGCCCGGTTTGCACCTTGGTACACCAGTGAGCTAAGGGCAATGAAACAGGCTGGACGATGGCTAGAGGGCAATTGGTGAAAGACGTGCTGTGAGGCTGATCGGGCACAAGTAAAACATCATAACCGTGCTTACTGTGTGGTGGTGAGGGCGGTAAAGAAGACCCACTTCTCTGCCTCCATCACTTCCTCAAGTAGCTGTCCAGTGGAGCTTTTCTGTATTGTCAGGAGTCTGTTGACATCAACTCCAGGAAATGGGAGTTTTAGACCCTTCGGAGGCCCACTGGGAATTGTTTGTGAGGCACTTTGAGAGTAAAGTTGCTCACCTCCTTAGCAGTCTTGATGCCCCCTCCACATCTACTGTAGTCCCCAATGAGGTGTCCAGTGCAACGTCTGCTGCAACTTCTTGGGAACAGTTTCAGTTGATGCGGCCTGATGACGTGGACAAGGTGCTTGCGATGATGCGTCCAGCAATGTGTCCTCTCGACCCTTGCCCTTTTTGGCCTCTTAAAGCTTGCCGAGGGGGTTTGACCAAGTGGGTCCAGAGTGTGGTCAACGCATCATTGCGGGAGGGAGTGGTTCCAGGTGCCTTGAAAGAGGCGGTGATCTGACCACTCCTGAAAAAGCCCACCCTGGACCTATTGGTTTGTGACAACTACTGACCAGCTGCAAACACCCCCTTTTTAGGGAAGGTGATGGAGAGGGTTGTGGCGCAGCAACTGCAAGTACTCTTGGAGGAAACAGATTACCTTGACCCATCCCAGTCTGGGTTCAGGCCGGGTTATGGGACTGAATCGGCCTTGGTTGCCCTGATGGATGACCTTTATCAGGAGAAAGACAGGGGGAGTGCGACCTTGTTATTCTTACTTGATCTCTCAGCGGCTTTTGATACCATTGACCATGGTATACTTCTGGGCCAACTTGGTGAGATGGATATTGGAGGAACTGTTTTACAGTGGTTCCGATCCTATCTCCAAAGCTGCTCTCAGAGAATACCATTGGGTGACTTTCAGCCCCCTGGCAGTTGTGCTGTGAGGTGCCTCAGGGTACCATCTTGTCCCCTGTGCTGTTTAACATCTATATGAAGCTGTTGGGAGTGGTCATCAGGAGATTTGGGGTGAGGTGTCAGCAGTATATGGACAATACCCAGCTCTATTTCTCTGTAACATCTGAATCAGGAGAGGCCGTACAACGGAGGCACTGTGAGTTGGTGGTTCTCGAGTTTGGACAATTGGTCAGTTGCCTGCTTTGGATGGGGTCATACTCCCTCTGAAAGAGCAGGTCCGTAGCCTGGGTGTTCTCCTGGATCCATCCTTGTCACTAGAGGCCCAGGTGACCTCAGTGGCTAGGGGTGCTTTTTACCAGCTTTGGCTGATAAGACAGCTGCAGCCGTTTCTGTATTGGGATAGCCTGACCACTGTTGTCCACGCACTGGTAACCTCCAGGCTGAATTACTGTAATGCGTTCTTTGTGGGGCTGCCCTTGAGGTTGATCTGGAAGTTGCAGCTGGTCCAAAATGAGGCAGCAACACTGCTCACTGGGGCGTGGCATTGCCAACATGTCACCCCACTGCTGAAAGAATTGCACTGGCTGCCCATTTGCTACTGCCTCAAATTCAAGGTTCTAGTTTTGGTGTACAAAGCCCTATACATCTTGGGACCAGGATACCTGAAAGACCATCTTATCCCTTATATACCCAGTCGATCACTTTGCTCTGCAGGTGAGGGCCTCCTGCAGATACCATCTTATCAGGAGGTCCGTTCCGTGCAACATAGGAAATGGACCTCTAGTGTGGCGGCACCTACCCTGTGGAACTCCCTCCCCTTAAATATTAGGCAGGCGCCATCTCTGTTATCTTTTTGGCTCCTATTGAAGACTTTCCTCTTTCAACAAGCCTTTTAAGTTAAGACCTATCTCAGTCCGTGTCTGTGTTGGAATTGCTTTTAATATGTTTTTTTTAAAAAAAAAACTTCCCCTCCTAAGCAATATGTTTTTCTTAACCCTTTTTATTTAAGACGTTTTTAAAGCTTTTTTAAAGAATGTTTTTTAAGGTTTGGTTTTAATGTATTTTAAGGTCTGTTTTTATGATTTTTAAAGTGTTTTTACTGCTTTTGTTTACCACCCTGGGCTCCTGCTGGGAAGAAGGGCGGGATATTAAATAAATAAATAAATAAATAAATAAATAAATAAATAAATAAATAAAATCCATTCCATTCCATCTCCCTGCAGTTTTTTATTCCCAGCTGGATACAAGATTCTGTGGCTACTGACCATGCTTAATCCACACAGAGCTGAGTTTTGTTGTTGTCGTACCCTTGGTTGGTTTTTACAGCTTTACCACAGCAGAGGAACATAGAAAGCTGCCTTATACTGAATCAAACCATTGGTCCATTTAGCTCAGTATTGTCTACCCTGACTGGCAGCTGCTCTCCAGGGTATCAGATGTTAGGGTTTGCACCGGGACCTTCTGCATGCAAAGCAGATGCGCGACCACTGAGCCACGGCATACGTGGAACCTCCACATTTCTCAGTGCCTCCTCTTTTGTCTTCATTTCTGTCACTGCTCGCTGCCTGCTATTATTTATTTATTTATTTATTTATTTATTTTATTTCATTTTTAAACCGCCCATAGCTAGTAGCTCTCTGGGCGGTGTACAAAACAGAGTTAAAATACAATGTTACAGTAAAATCCATTTCAAATAACAAGAGAATTTAAAACATTCACATAAACATTAACCATTAACATTAACATTAAAATGCCTGGGAGTATAGCCATGTCTTAACCTGGCACCTAAAAGAAAATACCGAAGTCGCCAGGCGTATCTCCTCTGGTAAGCTGTTCCACAATTCGGGGGCCACCACAGAAAAGGCCCTAGATCTAGTAGTAATCCTCCGGGCATCTTGATGAGTTGGTACCCAGAGGAGGGCCTTAGATACTGAACGAAGTGGACGGGTAGGTTCATAGCAGGAGAGGGGTTCCACAAGGTACTGCGGTCCCACACCGTGTAAGGCTTTATAGGTCAAAACCAACACCTTGAATCTGGCTCGGAAACAAACAGGTAGCCAGTGCAAACAGGCCAGGACAGGTGTTATATGCGCGGACCGATTGGTCCTCGTCAGCAGCCTGGCTGCCGCATTTTGCACTAGCTGTAGTTTCCGAACTGTCTTCAAGGGCAGCCCTACGTAGAGCGCATTACAGTAATCCAATCTAGAGGTTACCAGAGTATGAACAACTGAGGCGAGATCGTCACTGTCCAGATAGGGGCGTAGTTGGGCGACTAAGCGAAGATGGTAAAACGCATTCCGTGCCACTGAGGTCACTTGAGCCTCAAGCGACAAGGAAGGGTCAAAAAGGATGCCCAAACTACGAACCTGTTCCTTCAAGGGGAGTGTAACCCCATCTAGAACAGGTCAAACATCCACCATCTGGGCAGAAAAAGAGTTCACCAACAGTGTCTCGGACTTGTCTGGATTGAGTTTCAGTTTATTAGCTCTCATCCAGTCCATTATCGCGGTCAGGCAACGGTTTAGCACATCGACAGCCTCACCTGAAGAAGGTGAAAAGGAGAAGTAGAGCTGCGTGTCATCAGCGTACTGATGGCAACGCACTCCAAAACTCCTGATGACCGCACCCAGAGGCTGCATGTAGATGTTAAAAAGTATGGGGGACAAAACCGATCCCTGAGGGACTCCACAATGGAGAGTCCAGGGTATCGAGCAATGTTCCCCAGGCACTACCTTCTGGCGACGATCCGCTAAGTAGGAGCAGAGCCACTGCCAAGCAGTGCCCCCAACTCCCAACTCCGCGAGCCTCCCCAGAAGGATACCATGGTCGATGGTATCAAATGCCGCTGAGAGATCAAGGAGAATCAACAGGGTCACACTCCCCCTGTCCCTCTCCCGACAGAGGTCATCATACAGGGCGACCAAGGCTGTTTCAGTGCCAAAACCGGACCTAAAACCGGATTGAAACGGATCCAGATAATCGGTTTCATCCAAAAGCGCCTGGAGTTGGGTGGCGACGACCCGCTCCAAAACCTTGCCCAAAAAAGGGACATTCGCCACCGGTCTATAGTTGTTCAAAATATCTGGGTCCAAAGAAGGTTTCTTTAAAAGAGGTCTCACTACTGCCTCCTTAAGACTACCAGGGACTACTCCCTCTCTCAAGGAGGCATTTATCACCTCTTTGGCCCAGCCGGTGGTTACAGCCCTGCCAGCCTTCACCAGCCAAGATGGGCAAGGGTCCAGAGCAGACGTGGTCACCCGCACCATTCCAAGTACCTTGTCCACTTCCTCAAGCTGCACCAACTGAAACTCATCCAATAATAAAGGACAAGGCCGCGCTCTGGACACTTCAATGGATTCAACTGCCATAATGTCAGAGTCCAAGTCCCGACGGATGCAGTCAATCTTATCTTGGAAGTGCTCCGCAAATTCGTTACAGCGGGCTTCCGATATTTCCTTAGTATCAGGAGGGCCAGAATGTAAGAGCCCTCGTACCACCTTAAATAGCTCCGCTGGGCGGCAAAGAGATGATCTAATAGTGGCAGCGAAATAAGACTTTTTTGCCGCCCTGACCGCTTTTACGTATAACTTAGTGGAAGCACTTACCAAAGAATGACTACATCTGTCAGGAGTTCACCTCCACCTGCACTGTAGCCTCCTTCTCTCTTGCTTCATCACTCTCAGCTCCGGGGTATACCACGGTGCTGTATGAGTTCTGCACCGAAGGGGGCGCGCGGGAGCGATCATGTCAATGGCCCGGGTCATCTCCGTATTCCACAGGTCGACCAGGGCCTCGACAGGTGCGCCAGTACTATCAGCCGGAAAAACCCCCAGAGCTCTCTGGAAAACTACAGGATCCATAAGCCTCCGGGAGCAGACCAACATAATAGGTCCCCCACCTCTGCGGAGGGAAAGGGCTGTTGTGAGTCTAAAACTCAACAAGCGGTGATCTGTCCATGACAATGGAGTAGATGAAAAATACCCCACCCTCAGATCACCATCTCCATGACCAGTGGCGAAGATCAAATCAAGAGTATGTCCTGATACATGTGTCGGGCCAGTAACAATTTGAGACAGCCCCATGGTTGTCATGGAGGCCATGAAGTCCTGAGCTGCCCCAAACAAGACAGTCTCGGCGTGAATGTTGAAATCCCCCAGTACGACAAGTCTGGGGGACCTCAACAATACCTCCGAGACTATCTCTGTCAGCTCAGCTAGGGAAGCCGTTGGGCAGCAAGGTGGGCGGTACACCAACAGTATTCCCAGTCTGTCTCCTTGGCCCAGCACAATATGAAGACATTCCAGACCAGTCGACATCTGGACAGGGTGCTTGGTGAGAGAGAAAGAACTCCTATAGACCACAGCAACCCCACCTCCCCAGCCCTCAGATCTACCACAGTGCTGCACCGAGTACCCAGGTGGGCACAGCTGGGAAAGAGCAACTCCTCCCTGCTCACCCACCCAGGTCTCGGTAATACACGCAAGGTCGGCGCCCTTCTCCACGATCAAATCATGGAGAAGGGGGGTTTTATTAGCAACCGACCTGGCATTTAAAAGCAGCACCTGGAGATCCAAGAGCTGGCTGACAGTACAACCAGCAGTCCTGTGGATATGAGGAGAACCGGAACAAGGCACAGACACAACTTGTCTGGGACGAGTTCCCCTTACCTGGCACGTTCTCCTCACAACACCATACCTCCCATTACCCGTCACTACGTTAATTGGGCCCCCCGAAAAACCCCTTACCAGGTCCGAAGTATGTTCTCCCAGGCACATCTTGACAGAAATGTAACACAACAAACTTAAACAACATAAAACACAAAAAACACACACACGTCCACTCAATCTCATTCAGACAACAACAGGCAAACAAACAGGCAAACAACGGGCAACAAACAACAAGTTAAAATGCAATCAAACAACAGCAATAACAACCAACATTAAAAACCCTCCTCCATAACAAGCCACATCTGCAGGAGGTGCCGTCCTCCTATTAGAGCGCCATTGCTCATTTTCTCATTTTAAAGCAACAACCGGCCTCTGCGACTGTTGAAATTATTTGCAGAGAACTTCATGACTTATTTATTAATAGCTTTTATATAAAAAGAATACCCCACTTTTCCTCTTCACAAAGAAAAAGAAGTTATTCAAAGTGGATTGCAAAATAAAATCAAACGTAAGAGGGATCCGCCAAGGCTCCTTTAAAAATACAAAACCAGAAAGCCTTCCTTGAACACGTGGAAATGATGTAGGCATGCAGGTGGCTTTTTCTTCTGGTTCATCTGTAATAAAAAAAGGATTTTCCTTTCCCAGAGGCTTAGCAAAATGTACATTTATTTGCATGCATGAATGCTTACGGAGGCTATGCTGTAAAGCACAACACTAAATACTGCAAGTGCCACAACAGAAACTGCTCAGAGTGGAAGCAGTTGACAGGTGCAGCTTTATCAGAGATCTGGCCTAGCCAGGACTGAAGTTAAAACTCTGTGAAGCTAGATTTGCATGCCTTAGTTGGCAAAGAAGAAAAAAGAGAATTTTCAAACCATGGGACTGTCATATATTCTCATGACTGGAACCCCCTTTTGTTTCTCTGACCAGGCTAACAAAGAACGAGCTGGATGATGAAGCGGCTGAGTGCTTTGCTGAAATGGTAAAGGTCAACAAGAGATTGGGCCATCTGTGGTGAGTTATATTGGCTCATAGAAAAGGAGTTCTTTAGTCAGTGCCTTGGGTTACGAGTCATATTTCAGTCACTGTAAATTTTATATACAAGGACCCGGTGCTGGACCTTTGGCTCATTTTGACAAAAGGTCATTGGAAACCATAAATTTGCATTGAGGTAGCAAATGCATGTTGATTCTTATTCTTTGTAACAATTCCTGTAAGGACTATGGAGTTGGATGAGCGGCTGAATCACTGACTGTGCAGTTGGGCTGGACAGATCATGATGACAAAAACTGCAGAGGAATTAGTTTGATATATGAAGGATTCCTATCCAGATGAATACACTGCCATACAGATACTTTTGGAATTAATGGTCTTGTATACATAAATAGGTGATAGTTTTGAGCGGGGTGGGAAACCTGTGGTCCTCCAGATGCTGTGGGACCACCATCAGCCTCAGAGAGCATGGCCAATAGTTGGGGATGATAAGAGTTGTAGTTCAACAACATCTGGGGGGCCACAGATTCCCCACCACTAGTTTTGAGCTTATGCAGAAAGATGGTTGTCTGGATGTATCTTCACGTCCACATCGTGACAACACTTCTGAGCCAGCTAGATGCAACTCATGCTGGGGAAAGCTTTTCTGACCTAGGCCATTAGCAGTTTTCACAAACCCGAGGTGCCTGTCTCACTTGTGGTGCCCATGCTACAGATCAACCAAGCGCAGTGTCCATCGATCCTTTATTTCAGCCATTTGCCAGGTTTTTCTACTTGATACCCTGGTACAGTATTTACTTTATTTTTACATTTTCTACTAACTTGGCTTGAAACCCAAGCGAGACCCTCAGTACAAAGACAAACATAAAAGCGATGCATAAAAAACATTATAACAGGCAGCAGTCAAACAGAAAAGGACACCCACCCACCCACACACACACACTTATTTACCGCACGTATATGTATATTTGTTCAGGCAAAGCACTCAGATCAGTTTCCAGTGTAAAATAAGAGGTGTGATACACAAGGAAAAAGGTTGGAAGGGGGAAGCATTTTTGAGATACAAGCTGTTTCATGATTCATAATGAAATTATGCAGTAAGGGGGTACAGACCCCTCACGTGTTCATCAAATGGATGAGGGAGTCGCACAGTATAGCCCCCGCCCCCCACAATGTGCTTGCTGGCTATGCCCCCAACTTCCAAACGTTCAGGAGCAGTGAGAATGGGCCCTACGCACATGCAGATAGATGCACATGCAGCATGGGCCAGTCAGGACCCTGCCGCACACGAAGGAGCTCTACACATGCGCAGCCATCTGGGGATGTAGCCATCACACGTACCTGGAGGTAGAGCCATGCCCTGCGACCACTCCTTGCCTTCTTTCAAAAAGCGAGGAGGTTCAAGCGGCCCCTCGAATGAGAACCGCAGAACGTAGTGCTGAAAGGGGAGGAGCAAAATGGCAGCTCATCCCAGCCAGGCCAGTGGAGCGGCCCACTGTTGCAGCTTCTGTCTTTTTGGCTCCAGCTAGCGACGGTGCAAAGGCCAACAGTGTTTCATTTGCACGTGTATTTTTAAAATTCTTGTGTGAGGTTGATTTGGCTCTAACAAAAGGGGGGGCTATTACATTTATTGCTGGAACAGTCCCTCAGATAGAAAAATGCATAGAATTACACACTCGTAAGCTAAGATCATAATTAGCGGAAAGGGTACCATACAAACAATCAAGGAGACACTCGTTTATTTCAATAGATTTATACCCCACTCATTCTCCCAAGGGGTCCCAGGGCAGCTAATAAATACATAATTTTAACAATACAAAATACAGCAAAAAATCCCACTTAAAATACCAATAAAAACATTTTTAAAAACCCTAGAACAAAACAGGGTCACTGGAAAAATTCTTACATCCCCCCAAAATAAAAATAAAACAGAATAAAAACATTTTCACATTGTGCCTAAAATTAGCCAGAGCTGAAAAGGGACATATTATTCAGCTAACCAGATTGGGCTTGATGTCAACAGAAATAATTCTCAAGACCAGGGAATGCATTTGCTTATACCAATTTATTTGGTTTTGTTCAAGGGCCTCTCTGCCTTAGGGGGCTGATGAGATCAAGTTTATTTTGCTTTTTTCCCCATGGCACACAGCACCACTATACAAATCCGGGCACAGTCATTACTGCACATTTCTGGCAAACACTAGTCCTCATGAGAAGTCACAAAAGAGATGTGACATGAGCCACATTCGAGATCTCCTGTATTTTTGGGGTTCCGCCAATCCTTTGAAGAGTCCTAGGCTTGAAGAGTGGAGAAATAAGGCCAGAGGTGGGTATATCTAACTCAGTCCTTATACCACTTCCATTTTAAGGCAGCTCAGCAAGGGAAAAACATACAGTGTTGTATTACACAGCAGGCTATATATTCAGGAAGGGTTATAGAAGTGATCAGGCGAGAGAACTTGCCCCGGGATAGTTTGATCTTCTCTGAAGATTCACAGCTGTCTGGACAGAAATATGGCACGCACGCCCTCCAAAGTGTGTGGCCGGAGGGCGTCTGCCTGGGATCTCTGTTTTGGGGAACAGTGGCTGTATCCAACCAAGTCATTGTGCAAGCAGAACTACATCTGCCTGTGCAAGGGCACTTCCCCACATCTCCTCCCCTGTGCATGCCGTGCAAGCACCAAATCTGCTTTGGGGTTTGCCCCAACCCTCTGGAGCAGATTTGGTGGGGTGCAGGGATTGCGCAGGAGGAGGAGAGGGAGGGACAGTTCCGTTGAAGGAGCAGAAGTTCCGCTTGCACGTTGATTTCGTTGTATTCAAAACCAGGTGTCCTGTTTAAATGTAAATAGCTGAGGGCAAAAACAAGACCAGACAGATTAAACGCCAAGGTGACTTAAGTATTTTTGATGATTGGTCCCACTGAGTAGGTCTCTTCATGTCTTCTCTTCAGTGGTGCTGTGCCAGCTGAAAGTAGCCAGTGGATTGTCTTAGACAGCAGTAGCTTTAGATCCAGCATGAATAATCCCCCAGACAGCTGCTCTCCTGTGATCAGAGAGCAGCTGTATGGTCAATTATACAATTAAGCTCAGTAACTCTGAAAGACGCCCATGCGCTTTAGACTGAAGAGGCTTGAAGCCTCTTGGCTGCACTTCTATGGGGGGATTGTCTGATGCCAAGCAGGCCAGCCATGCAGATGGAAATCAGAAACCACCCATTCCTGGCAAGCCACCAGCCTTGTTCAAGCAAAAGGAGTGTTGATTTTCCGCCTCAGATGCACCATGCCCAAGCCAAGTGCGTGACAGGCAGGATGCTGTGAACCAGGCACAAACGTAAGACTTTGTCCAACACAAAACGCTTTGCTTTTTTTTTCCCCCAGGCTTATCCAGAATCAGATTACCAGCAGAGGAGTCAAGTGCCTAGCCGACGCTCTCCAGCACAATACAGCCATTAAAGAAATCTGGTAAGGGCAGCTCTGTGGCCTTCCCAAGTGTGACATTCATGTTCCAAATGCCCCATTGTGCGTTCAGTCACCTACCCATGTGTGGGATCTCCCCCCGTGAAATGCTTCTCCTCAAAAGGGTTAAAAGCAGGGGTGGGGAGCCTGTAGCCCTCCAGATGGATTCCAATCAGCCCCAGCCAGCATAGCCAGTGACGAGGGGAGCAGCGGCAGCTGGTGGGTCCATGTTAGTGGGGCAGTGGAATCTGCTCCAGATTTTAGTGCAGACGTTCAAGGAGCTGTGCAACGTGCTGAAAGCAGGAATGTTCTCAGGGCCATCTCATACCTTATACAGTGGCAAACTCAGGTTTGTGACAAGGGTCTGGAGCCGTGAAGAGTAACTTACGATACATTTATTTGTGTCTTTGCCATTTTCACTCTTTACAGTTTTAGTACAGACCCAAGTCCTTTTCACGCATTTCTTGCACAAAGAGGGTAAGCATGCTGACAGGGGCTGTGCATTTAGGCCCACTCCCAGCGTTGGTCAGCTCCTCCTGCCCTGCAGTGGAGAGCTTTTCTGGATGAGGTAGAGCCTTGAGCAATCAGCTTTCTGTATAGCATGGGCACTGTAAGGAGCCTCTGACAGCAGAGGAGGCTCTCCACAGCAAAGGTTATGACAATCCTGGTGAGAGGAGGAACCAAGGGACTTTGGAGCTGGGCAGAAACATGGGGCCCGTGTCACCGCATTTACCTTCTTTACATGAGATGACTGAGAACAGGGTTCCAGTGGTGTAAGATAGGAGGAGGGCGCTGTCTTACCCTATGCCGGGAGTCTGGCCTTGTAACCCTACCCTTTGTTCACCTTGTCTACTAAGCCCCACAAAAAAGCCCGAGTCCAGGCTAGAGAGGACTAGGAGACACTGGAGCAGGCAACAGCTACCTGGCTACTCAGGGAGAAAACGGGTGGTAGGTTCTGTTGGTGCTACCACTGCTGAAGTTCATACCAGTATTCCATGCTCAATAGGGCCTCCTTACTTTCACCATAGGTGTACGTTAAAAAACATAAACCTGCATATACACTAAGAAAAAAAAATGTGACGTGATTTTCAGACGGGCTGGAATCCTGTGAAAAGTTTACTTAAGGAGTAGATCCCTTTCAACTTAGTGGGACATAAACATCCGAACAAACACACCTCTGATTGTATTGTAAATGAGCTAGAGTAGGAACAGCCAACCACCGGGAGCCTAGATTCTCCTTTCAGGGGCCAGATTTCCACCCCGCCTCCCATGATGATGTCATTGCAGCTTGGCCAGGGAGAGTCAGCTTTCCTAACATGCAAGCAATACAGCCCAGGCTGAAGACATTGACAGGTGTGCGCTCACAGTCTGACTTGGAGAAGGATAGCAGAGATCAGGAAGAACAGGGTCGTGGGGCTGTATGGAGCCAGAGGCCACCAATTGGCAATACCTCATCTACCTAGCTGCATCTTTAACCATATGAATCTCAATCTGGCTGAAAGTAATCATAACTAAGTCCTGCAGAAATCAGGGACCTAGTTAGTCATGACTAACTTAAACCTTTTTAACAATTGACTTTTTAGCTGGCTCAGAGTCTGCGTTTGTAAATTTGCCTCTCACTTATGAGCCAGTGAGGTAGAACTCTTCCCGCAGCTCCCATTCATTTAAATGCAGGAAAAGCTCCAGGTAGATGGTCCCTATAGTTATTTCAGAAATAAAGTTATATTTAATTTATATATTGCCTTGTGCACAATCCCTAGGACATTTTACAATGGGCAAATGGTTAAAAATCCTTAAAATCCATAAAATAACACAATCCTTAAAAACTTGTGATCACCAAAGAACAATTGCTAGCAGAGCAGCAATCAGGCCTCTCTTCATCCAAATGCCTGTCAAAAAAAGATACGTCTTACCTGGCCACCTAAAACTATAAAGAGATAGAGCGCTCCACATTTGAGGAGCCACCACTGAAAAGGTCCTTTCCCAGGCCCCCACACTATGTACCTCATACTGAGGAGGGACCACCAGGACAGCATCATCTGCTGATCTTAGACCATGAGCAGGTCGACACGGAAATAGCGGGCAGATATTTGTGTTTTAATATCATTTCTCTTCCATTGAGCCCGAGAGCCAGTGTGGCATAGTAGTTAGAGTGTTGGACCTGGGAGACCAGGGTTCGAATCCCCACACAGCCACGAAGCTCACTGGGTGGCCTTGGGCCAGTCACTGCCTCTCAGCCTCAGAGGAAGGCAATGGTAAACCCCCTCTGAATACCGCTTACCATGAAAACCCTATTCATAGGGTTGCCATAAGTCAGAATTGACTTGAAGGCAGTCCATTTCCACTTTTTTCCTGTTGAGCCAGACATATCAACCAGCAGAAAAAGAAGAGCCTAATATGCCTTTGCCTGCTTCTAGTAAACTAAAGGAAAAAAGTCAGTGTCAGTATTTTTAGTACTGTCTTACTGTTAGATGAGCATTCCCTTTAGATGAGAAACTCTTGGATTTCTTCAGGTAGATTTTGACATCCTCATTAGAAACCAGGACTGCCTTGTACTCTCCTTTCCAAAACAACCAACCAGCGGGAAGTGCTCCAGAAGAAAACATGCATAACCAGCTGCTTCATTTTAATTTCTTTCTCCCCCTCCCAACAGCTTAAACGGAAACCTAATAACCCAAGAGGATGCAAAAGCCTTTGAAAACGAAAGGAGGCTCATTTGCTTTTGAGGAAGGAGGGGAAAAGGAATCCCAGGTTGGACGGCTGTCAGGATGCCAAGGCTACTGGGCAGCAGCGGCTGAAGCCCAACTATGATGTGCGATTGACTGCAGGGGAGCAGGGCAGAGGGAGAAGTGTGCCTCATATTGTGCTTGAAAAAATAAAATCTCTCCTTGCTGCTGTTTTTACATGTTGTAACAGAGGCTTGAAGGCAGGTGTTACCTTAGTTTGTACCATACTTTAAAGGGGAAAACTTGCATCAGCTGGCACAACCATTGCTGTTACATTGCTATTGTGTACGGAAGTGTAAATAAGTCGCTCTCAAGCTTATTTCTGGACTGATGTGGTTAAAATTGTATGTGGAACACTTGCAAGCCAAGAGTAATTTCACCTGCTAATTAAGCAAGTGAGTATCATACATCCAGGCATACCTCAGCTATTGTCAACGCTTGCTTGCTGTCACAATCAGCAACAACAGCCTTTTCTTGACTTCCATTGAGGGTGACATCAGGTTTGATTTCTATCTGATCTGTTGTTGATCTTTGCTGTGGAAGGGGGCAAAGTTCAATCCTTCGATTTATCTAGCAGGACCCCGCCCCCAACATACACCTCTAGCAAGCAAGCACTAAGTGTCCCTGGCATCGCTTGCCACCTTCATACTCTCCTTGGACACAGGAAATGAAGGCTGTGCCATCTTTTGGCGACTAGGATCTCTTAGTCTAGCTTGCCCCAAGGTGGTGCTGTGCAGATGGCTGGCTGGGACTGATGGGAGTTGTAATCCAAAACAGATGGAGGGCACCAGCTTGGGGATGTCTGTCTCAGCCCATATTCCATAAGTTCTGCTATTGTTTTCCACTTTGGGGGCAACGAGGGGGACTAATGTAAAATCTTATTACAGATGGACCAGTGGGGGCAGGGGTCTCACATTGTACCTTGGCAGAGCCATTGTCCTGTCCTCTCCCCGCCCCTCCAAAGAACCAGCAGAGTGCAAAAGTTGAATCTGGTTATTTTGCCATTCTGTTTCCAGGAACCCCCACCTTCTCCTAGCCATCCCTAATATTAGGTCAAAATTTGTTGAGAGAAAGATACCACAGGCATTTATTGAGGAAGAAACACAATCTAAAACTATAGCATGCCGGTCAGGGAGTCAGAGGCAAATATGTCAAAGAAATTAGAAGTTTTGATCTAGGACAGCAAAGAACAACAAGGAAAGAAGGTTTGTCTGGACCTAGTCGCCTCAGACACCAAGGCATGAATTAGAGCTGACACTAAAGCAAACAGTGCTTCAGATTCTTGGACAGAATGGGCCTCCTCTTCTGGAAACAGTTGCACCACAGGTCTGACTCCACCCTCTATAGCAGATGGAAGGTATCCAACCTCTTCCCACCTGCCATATATCCTTTTTAAGTGCCATAGTCTAGAGCAAGAGTAGCCAATATGGTGTGTGATTGCCGATTCGCATATAATTGTCCATCCACTCCTATATCGGGGACGGTCAGGAGGGCCACAAGGAGAAGAAACGCATTCCATAGGCACATGAAACCTGGGTCACTTCCAGACTGTCACTATTTTGCAGGTGGGATTCAGCTGCATACCAGCCAATTCAGGTTGCACAATTATAAAGTGGATTTGGCACTCTTGCACAACCCATTTCTTTCCCCACCCCCAAATCGGACCTTTTGTGGTAAAGGAAGCAACCGGAAAATGAACTGGAAAATATGGAATGGCAATTGCTTGATGTGATGTCATATAAGCTTTTATTTATTTATTAGAATGATACCCCACCTTTCTTCCATCACAGAACCCAAGGTGACATACATATGGTTCCTAGGCAGTCTCCCATCCAGGCACCAACCAGACCCAGACCTGCTTAGCTTCAGAAAGGTGATGGCCTCGTGCCTTCAGACCATAGCCTGGGACATTATTATTGCAAACAAATCAGAATGAATACCCCACAAACAGTGAACAGTCCTACAACCTTCCTGCAGACTTTGAGCATTCATCTTGATTTGCTTGCAGGACAAACAGGTCATCTAGAAGCAACCATGGATGTTAGTCATATTAAAAGTGCTTCAGTCAGCCCCTTTAGTGCCAAATAAGAGCAATGGCTTCTAGGCAGGAGACTAGTGAGTGCTTTTAAGCATCCACATTCTATGGATATGTGCATGGATATGTACATGCATCCTATGATATTCAGTTTGCGATCCCCAGAATAAACTGATGCCTTTTGTTAAGCCTCTTTTGAATGACCAGATGCAGGTATGAAAAAGTGACGCACTGATGCATTTCTTCAGCCTCTTCCTTTGGTCTCTTTCTGCACTATGACACAAAAGATCCTTGGAAATATTCGCACCCTCATGGTTACAGCTACAAACAATGGGGCCAACTTAAATCTAGGCATATAACAGCTAGAGGACCAATTTGTGACCAAAATGGTTTGTTTTGTGGGGAAAAGGAGGGAGCCCTTGAACTAATGGATGGGGAGCTCCCATCTTCTGACAAACCTCAGCCCAGTTCATTCCATTTCCTCACAACTACATTTTGCTCCTTGCCACTGCTCACAACCCACAATAAATCCACCTAGAAGCCTGCTCCAAACAAAGTTAACTGTGCCTTTATTTGGTCATTGTAGGCCCCTTGTACACAACAGCAGTACCTCTTTCTGGGTAGCTAGGCAGTGCCTGGACAGGAGGTAATTCCCAAGAGATAAACAGAAATCTATAAGATAAATAGCTGCTGCCATTCTCTTGATAGGCATTGAGCAAGACCTTTGATTAGGAGTGCACATTTAAAAGAATAAGAGGGATGTTCCTTCCCTATTTCTCATTTTATGTGGATACAAGACTCATTCTTTATCCACCTGGCTATAGAAGAAAACATTTTCAATTATATGGAAGCAAACATGAGAGGACAGACCACTTTAGGCTAAAAGGAGGGCTGAGGAACCTTTGAACTGCCGGACTACTATTCCCATCACCCCAGCCATTGGCGGTGGTGACTGAGGCTGACTGGAGTCCAGCAAAATCTGGAGGCCCCACAGGCTCTCCGCTCCTGCATTTGAAGCTTCACATGGCAACATGTCCTAGATGGCTGAGAGTATGTATGTGATGCTGTTAGCAGATGATTTCCACCTGGGCTCTTCAATGTCAAAATCCAGTCCAAAGTTCAATCCATCAGTAGTTAAAACAACTCTTTGTTTTTAAGAGACATCAAGCTAGAAGGGTCACCAGGATGACAAATGAACCCAGGGTGCTCTATTTTGAAATTCTGGGGTCACTTCAGCTCTGCCTAAACTGCTGCTTGGAAAATAAGGCTGGACCCCTTTGTTTCAAATTGCCTGGCATCTTGGCATAACAACCCTGGGGATAGGCCCTTCCCAATGAACTAAGCTTGGCAGCCTACAATGGAGCCTTGTTCACCAGAATCCAAGTCCCTGGAAATGAAAATAGGGTTACGTTCCAAGTTAAAATAGACCAGTACATCACAGAGGCCAGTAACTTGCTAGAAGCACTTTTCCACAGAGGCAAGCAGCTTTCGGCAGGGTTGTGTCAATCACGCCCTTAATAAATCCACCTTTAAGAACTTTGTGAAGCTGACCGAGTTTGCTTAGTTTTGTAGCTGTGCCTGATCAAGTTTGCCAGCATAATTCAAGCAACTTGCTGGCGGGTTTTGCTGCTGTCATTCAGTTCCAGACCATGCAGCTGTGGGCTGAAGTGCCAGCAAATGCACAGCAACATAAAAAGGCTTGCAAAACACTTTTCCAAAGCAGTGTAGCTTTGAAGCAATGTGGCAGTAGGGAGGCACCTCCTTGGTGATAGCACAGCAGCATGATCTGGGTTCCCCAAAGTCTAGTACGGGCTTTACAATTCAACTCTGAACAGAAAAAATAACCAACAAACTAGGGCCAAGTAAGAAATCGAGACCTGAGTCTTCCTATCATTACTACCACTAATTAATTTTCTGGCTTGCTCATCCTCCCAGAGTGGCAACCAGCAAAGCAGCAAAACAATACCATTAAAAACAAAACATTAAAGCCCTTTCAAAACATTCAGATTATTTAGAAAGCAGTCGCTTCCCCACAGCTAATAATATCAACGTTGCCAGTATCATTCAGCCATCAAATGCCGAGGTCAGGGTTGGGGACAGGGCCGCTGAGAGCATGTTCGGGGTACCGATGTATCAGACCCACAGCCATCATTCAGCACACACATAATACTTTTTCACCCAGCGCATAATTAAACTATGGAATTCACTACCTTAGTATGTGCAAGCCACCAGCTTATCTTAAATGGCTTTAGATGAGCTCATATTTTTATCATTAAACATTTTCCACACACATCAACGGGATGTACAAAATGCAATAAAAAGTTTAAAATACAGAAATTAGGAGCATTTTTTAAAAAGTCCAACACCAAGTAGACACCCATGACAGAGACCCGTTTATCCACCTGGGAAGGCTTGTCGGAAAGGAAAACAAAGTTGGTGCCAAGGGGAGGGAATTTCACTAATAGGGAGTCACCACTTTCTCCCTAGTTGCCACCCAACTTACCTTAGATGACAGGGTCCCTAAAGGTGAACCTCCTCATGTTACAACCAAGTGCAGTGAAGGGAGCACTCAGCAAGTGCCTATGCTGACGGCTCTCTGGCTGTTTATAGTAAACAGAACTTTGCCCATTCATTCAATCATTAGCCACACATTTCTAGGCATTCTGTGTTTTTTAAAGTAGTGGCAACTACAATAAAATGTTGCAATGCATTCTCATCTACAGCCAGCCATGCCTCCTCTTTTAGGATGCTCCATTCTATTCCTCCCCAGGTTTTCCATTTTTCTTTTGCAGCAGACACCTGCTGAGTATGCGCAATCCTCATTAAGCTTTGTTTTTTATGGAGGGGGGGTTGTCTCTTAGGTTTTCTTCTCTAAATGTTTTTTTAAAAACTTCTACAAACCTCATGATTTCTCTGAGTGTACCAATATCTTCCTCTTGTTTCTTAGTAGCCCTGTTTTGGCTATAATCTATTGGCACTTGCCACCTGAATTCATTAACAGCAGGAATGGTGCTTGTGTCATCTATTTTAGCAGATTCCAAATCACAATAATACAGGTTAGAAACAAAAAGGCATTCTTAGCATAATCTGTCTTCAAGGCCCACTAGGAAGTCCCCACACTTATGGTGAATTCTCAACATCATACAATCCCCATGATTCTTTGGGGAAGCCATCATTATTAAAATGGTATAAAAACAATACATGCTTGTGGCATAGTTATACCCTGAATTCACACACATAATGAACCTACACTGAAGAGAAAAGTCCATCTCATTAGAAACAGGTGTGGACTCTCTGGCCTGCAAGCCAAATTTTGCCAGGTGTGGTGATGTTTTCCACAACCCACAACTGCCTGTCCCACGCCTGATATCATATGTGACATCAGGGGCAGGCAGACAGAGCTGTGGCTGGATCAGCTGTGCAACCCAGTTCCCCATGGCCTGCTGAAAACAGGGTTGAAGTCACTGTTCATCAGCTGCTTGACCAAGTTCCCAGCCATGACTAGAACAAGGAAGACCATTGAACGTGGTTACTTGAAACACAAGTGACTGAAACACAGGGCTTATCCACACAGGAGCATACCTTCGTACTAAAGATGCTGCTTTTTCCGTCCCGATAGATTTGCAAGGTCCACACTTTGTAGCTTCAAATCTGCTATTCTCCATTCACACTATAGGCATTCCTCTGTGAAGGATCAGTGTCACTGTTTCCTTGTGGCCCTACCCCCTAATTTTACATGTTTACTCCCATTGGTTCAAGGCTGAAGCCAGGAGAGAGTCTGGGTGTGAAACTGACAAGAAAAAATGAAACTGACCAAAAAACCCTTCTCCATTGTCCCAACCTAGACAGAAGGGGGAGTGAGTGAAAAGGCAAAGCAGGCAGTGGCTGCAGCAGCTTTTGCAAGCAGCAGAGGGAGCGGGTGATGGGGCATTAAAAAGAGCTCACCCACTAAAAGAACACTGAAGCAAAGCGCCTACAAGGAGGAGTGCTGCACAGCCAAGATGGTTTTTCTTTCCGTTTCACATTATAATTGGATTGGGTTAATATGGATTTAAAGGAGAAAACTGTGTTATAACTTCTCCTTGCCTGCAACACCATGTGAACCATTCAAATTACAAGGGAACACAAGTAGCACCAGACACACACTAAATTGCCGTGTGGATGATCCCACACTTTACACTGAGATTACATAAGGCAGCCCACGACAGTCCCTTTTCCCTTGCAAAGCATTCTCAGGGACGGGCGAGTCATAGTGGGAGGAGGAAGAGACAGGAAGGGGAGGACATGCTTAGCCTTTCTCCAATATATTTTATGCTGGTAAATATATGCTGGTTTTAAGCCTTACACAGCTTGGGACCACAATACCTGATGGAACGCCTCTCCCAATACGAACCAACCCTTACACTACGCTCAACATCTAAGGCCCTCCTCCGGGTGTCTTCTCTGAGGGAAGCTCGGAGGGTGGCAACAAAGGAGAGGGCCTTCCCAGTGGTGGCCCCCAAATTATGGAATGACTTCTGACGGGGTGCGCCTGGCGCCATCACTCTTATCTTTTCGGCGCCAGGTCAAGACTTTCCTTTTCTCCCAGGCATTTTAGCATGTGTTTTTAAATTGTTTTAAATGTTTAAATTGTGTTTTAAATTGTTTTTAAAAGATGTGTTTTAAATTTGCATATGTGTTTTTAGTGTTTTTAGGTACCCAGAGAGCTTTGGCTATGGGGTGGTATATAAATACAATAAATAAATAAATATTTTCCCACTAACATACATCTTTACCAAAGCTGATTTTACCCCACCACCACCAGCAGCAGTATTCCAAACCCAAGCTTACTTCACAAACTGGCTTGGAACACAACCGGGTGGGAGTGGACAGGAGTTTCAGAATGGAAAGGGAACTGAAGGGATAGGGTAAGCAGACCCTTCTCTCCCTCAACGCAGATCAGGGCCTCCTAAGAATGTTTTTGCAAGGGAGAAGTGGCTTTGTTACATGCTGATGCAGTTAGAGCCATACGACAATGGAACCAATTACCTAGAGAGGTAGTGGGCTCTCTGACACTGGAGGCATTCAAGAGGCAGCTGGACAGTCATCTGTCGGGAATGCTTTGATTTGGATTCCTGCATTGAGCAGGGGGTTGGATTTGATGGCCTTGTAGGCCCCTTCCAACTCTACTATTCTATGATTCTATGAAACGTGTAGGTTACCCCCTCTTGTTTGCAGACCCATCCCGTGGGCATGCCTTTTGCATACAGGGTAGAACTCCCTGAGTAGAACTCCTGAGGCCTACATTTTGATACAAGTCAGTTGGCTCCCCAACAAGCTACGCCCAAACGGCTGGGTCAGAAATTAAAGGATAGCATGGTGCACAAAGGCAGCAAGGGTTAAGAGATGTAAGACAACCTAAGGATTACTAATGAATTAGACTTGGACAGTAAATAAAAACAGAGACAGAAAGGGGAGCCGCCTGGAAAGACGCTCTGACACTCCCAAACAAGAGCAACCTCCCCAACACACACACAATTGCAAGCAGCTTCATATCCCCTTAAATATTAGAAAGGCACCATCTCTGTTATCTGTTCGGTGCCTATTGAAGACCTTCCTCTTTCAACAAGCCTTTTAAGTTGAGACCTTGTCCCAGTCTGTGTCTGTGTTGGAATTGCTTTTTAATATGTTTTTAAACCTTTTTTTAAAAAAATGTTTTTAACCTTTTTTTAAGCAAAGATGTTTGGAAAGCTTAAAAATTTTTTTTAAAGATGTTTTGTTTTAATGTATTTTATTTATTTTTATTTATTTATTTCATTCCATTTCTATACCGCCCTTAGCCTATGGCTCTCTGGGCGGTTCACAGCAAGGAATAAAATACAATACAATAAAAATAAAAATAAAAATCAGATAAAATCACTAAAAACATACAGTTTGAGCATTTAACCACTTGGAATAAAATTAACTTGACAATAAACATAAGCATTAAAATGCCTGGGAGAATAAAAAGGTTTTAACCTGGCGCCGAAAAGATAGAAGAGAAGGCGCCAGGCGCACCTCATCGGGGGGACTGTTCCATAATTCGGGGGCCACCACTGAAAAGGCCCTAGATCTGGCCCTAGAAAAGGCTTCCCGGAAGGGGAGGCTTCCCGGAAGGAGTGCTGGCTGGTGGTTGTCTCTGAGGGAGCTCTGCCTCAGAGGAAGCTTTTTTCAGGTTAAAAGCCAGCCAAGAGGAATCTTGGACTGGCTTAAATGTTCTCCAAGGTATAGGAGAACCGATCAGATTTTCCACAAGACTTCGTTGAGCTGTCGGCGGCTGGAATTGATCAGGAAATCCCTGAGATAAGAAGGCATGCCGATCAGCTGAAGACGGAGTCAGGATTTCCACGCAAGCTGTACTGGAAAAAAGCGAAGCGTTTTTTTTCTTCTTCTTAAAAAAAACGTTCTTAACCAGCGAGCCTACTTCTGTCTAAATCTTATCATTTGGCTTAAATTACTACAATAAAAGGGATTTGTTTACGAATCAGCAACTGAGAAACCTGGGTGAGTCATACTTCTTCTCTTTTAAATATAATTAAGGAAGAAAGAAAATGTAAACAACTTATATACTTTTTTTACGACAAAAAGCTGGCCTGAATTTGGAGTTTTAAAGTTTAAAAATGGATGAGAGGTAATTATTATATTTTGGACTATTTTTCTCTTTGGACTATTTCTTTTTGGACGAATCTGCTGCTCGTATATGTTACTAATTGTTTGGTGTTGGCAACCAGAATTGTTTTGCATTCTTGGATGTAGATAAGAACTGTGCTGTGCTGGCTGGACTTTAATAACAGGCCTGGAATATTAACTTTTTTGTTGGTGGAGGAAAAAAAAAAGAAATAGACTGCCTCTAGGTTTTGGAACAGTGATTAATATCAGAAATTAAAGGCTTTTCTTGAAAATGACAACTAAAAAAGCAACTAAGACCCAGGAGCGAAGAAGAAGTTCTACTGATCCACGGGAAGGGGTTATACCCCCAGATATGTTTCAAAAAATAATGGAAGGGATTAATGATATAAAACAGGAAATGAAAACTGAATTGACAGATATAAAAGACTATATTAAAACACAAGTGGATGAGATTAAAGGGACAATTGGGCAAATAAAGGAGGATGCAAAAAACACTAAAGAAAAGGTACAAATCTTGGAGAATAGAACAGATATATTAAATCTGGAATTAGAAAAAAACTTGGACTATATGGCTGTGACTGAAATGAAAAACAAAGAACATTGTTTGAGATTCCGTGCAATTCCTGAGGAAACAGGTGAAGACATCAGAGATAAAATTGTTAATGCTCTAGTAAAATTTCTGGATTTGAATGAAGATCGGATGGAATTTGAAATAAAGTGTATAGAATTAATTCCAGATATGCAACAATGAATAAAATTCCAAGAGATGTGCTTGTTCATTTTATAAAGAAGATGACCAGAGATATGGTATTACAGCAACACTTTAAAAATACCTTTAAAATTGATGGTAAGGAAATACTGGTGATGAAAGAAATTCCTATTAGACTTTTACGTAAGAGAAAAGAATATGCTTTCCTTACAGAGAAACTTAAGCAACGCAAAATTCAATTTAGATGGGATGTTCCAGAAGGAGTGATCTTTACATTCAGACAACAGAAATATAGATTGAATACTGTTCAAAAAGCAAGGGACTTCTTGAGAAAAGCTTCAAAAGATATGGATGAAGATAAACTCAAAGATATGGATATAATTCCTGGGGAACAAAGTCAACAAAGATATGCAGAGGAAGGAAAGGAAGATGATGGATTAAAAGGAGCATCAGGCACATTTTAAAATACACGCTTAAAGATGGATTACAAATATCTAACTTAGAATATAAATGGAGCTAATACGGCGCAGAAGAGAAAGAAAGTGTTTCACTATTTGAAAAAATTAAAATTGGATATAATTTGTTTACAAGAAACTCATATTAAGAAGAAAGATTCCAAATATTTGATTTGTAAAAATTTGGGTGAAGAATTTATTTCGGCTGGACCAAAAAAAAAAAATGGAGTTGTTCTCTACATTAACCCACAATTGCTTCCTAAATTGGTATTACTGGATGATAGTGGTAGATTTGTGGGGGTTGAAATTACTCTACAGGGTACAAACATTTTGATAGTGGGTATCTATGCCCCCAATGAAGATAAAACAAGGTTTTACACAGGACTTATGGAAAAATTGTCAGAGTTTTCATATGACCATTGGTGCGTTATGGGTGATTGGAATGGGGTAATCACACCAAAAATTGATAGGCTTTCTGAAAAAAATATCAAAGAGACACAGGGTAAATTACCGAAGATTTGCTTTGAACTGATGGAACATTTAGAATTGGTGGATACCTGGAGATATATAAATGATAATGCAAAGGAATTTACTTATTTTTCAGAAAGACACAAAACATTCTCGAGGATTGATATGATCTGGATGTCTAAAATTTTAGCGAAGGACACTTTTAAAATGGATATATTACCAAAAACTTTTTCGGATCATAACCCTGTGATATTAACTTTAAAAAAGAAAAATCTTGGATTTAGATGGAGACTAAATGAATCTCTATTACAGAATGACAAAGTAGTACAAGAATGTAAGAAGAAATTAAAAGAGTTTTTTGAACATAATTTACATAAAGGAACAAGTGAAAATATCGTTTGGGATACAAGTAAGGCATTTATGAGGGGATATCTTATTAAATGTAACTCTGAATTAAAAAAAAAGAAACAACAGAAAATGCAATTAATTTTGGAAGAAATAAAACAAAAAGAGGAAGAATTGAAAAAGAATCCAACTAAAGTTTCTATTGTAAATCAAATCAAAATGTTACAGAAGCAAGTATCAATGCTGACAGTTAGAGAAATTGAAAGAAAACTAAATTTTGCTAAACAAAGGACTTTTGAATTTGCAAATAAACCTGGGAAATGGTTAGCATATAAATTAAGAAAAGAACGTCAAAAAAATATCATTTTAAAGATACAAGAAGGAGATGAGACGTTGACAGATAATGTAAAAATTAAAAAGATTTTTCATCAATATTATTCAACATTGTACAAATGTCAGGAAATTCCATCTGAAAAAATAGAAGAGTATATATCTAAACAGAATTTGCCTAAAATTACAGACTTTCAGAGACAAGCTATTAATGGCCCTATTACGTTAAGAGAGATATCTGAAGCTATAAACAAAATTAAATTAGGAAAGGCACCAGGACCAGATGGGTTATCTGCAATGTATTATAAATGTTTGGAGGAAGAACTCTTACTACCTTTACAGTCTACAATGAATCTTATTCTGCAAGAGGGAAAGATACCGGATAGTTGGAAAAATGCTAATATAACATTAATACCTAAAGAGGAGCAAGATTTAACTAAAACAAAAAATTATTGACCAATATCTCTATTGAATAATGACTATAAAATTTTTACAATGATCTTGGCAGAAAGATTGAAAATAATATTGCAACAATTTATTCAGGAAGATCAATCAGGGTTTTTACCTAAAAGACAATTACGTGACAACGTCAGAAATGTCTTGAAATATTTAGAACAACGAAATGATAAACAAGCAGCTTTGATTTTTTTAGATGCTGAAAAAGCATTTGATAATTTGAATTGGAAATTTATGTTTCAGGTTTTGGAGCAAATGGATTTTGGAGACAATTTTATAAAATGGATTAGATCGATTTATACATCTCAGAAGGCTCAGATAATTGTTAATGGAGATTTAACGGATTCATGTGAAATACAAAAGGGTACAAGACAGGGATGTCCTTTATCTCCTCTTTTATTTATTCTGGTCTTAGAAGTGCTGCTTAGAGATATAAGGCAAGATAAAAGAATTTCGGGATTAAAGATAAAAAAAGAAGAATATAAATTGAGAGCATTTGCTGATGATTTGATAATTGTACTAGAAAATCCTTTGGAAGGAATTAATGTATTGATGGACAAATTAAAAGAATTTGGACCGTTAGCAGGATTTAAGATCAACAATCAAAAAACAAAGATGTTGGTGAAAAATTTAACTTTAAGGGAACAGAAAGAGTTAATGGACAAGACAGATTTTACAATAGAGAAAAAGTTGAAATATTTAGGTATCATTATGACAAATAAAAATTCAAAGTTGTTTCATAATAATTATGAAAAATTATGGACAGAGATAAAGAAAGACTTGCTAAGATGGGATAAACTACAACTGTCATTAATGGGTAGAATATCTGTGATAAAAATGAATGTATTACCGAGAATGATGTTTTTGTTTCAAACAATACCTGTAATATCCTCTGATTTACCTTTTAAACAATGGCAAAAAGATATCTCTAAATTTGTATGGCAAGGAAAAAAACCAAGAGTCAAATTTAAATTACTACAAGATGCCAAAGAAAGAGGAGGACTGGGATTACCAAATCTGAGACTTTATTTTGCTGCCTGCTGTCTAGTCTGGATAAAGGAATGGATCTTATTGAGGAATAAAAGACTATTGGATTTGGAGGGCCATAATTTGAAGTGGGGATGGCATGGATATCTATGGTATGACAAAGTAAAAGTAAATGTAGACTTTAACAATCATTTTATAAGACGTCCTCTGTTGAAAATATGGAATAGATATAAACCAAGGTTTTATTCGAAAATACCATTATGTGTCTCAAGTCAAGAAGCGTTTTATAGAAGAGAAATGGCTGGAAAAGAGAAATGGTTAACTTATCAAGAACTATTAGAAAATGTACATGGAGAATATACAATGAAAGAGAGAGAACAACTGACAAAGGAAGGATATAGTTTTCAATGGTTTGCCTATTTACAATTGTTAGAAAGATATAAAATGGACAAGAAAATGTATGGGTTTGAAATAAGTAAATCTGATTTTGAAATAGGACTGTGTACAAATGATGAAAATATAATTGCGAAAATGTATAAACTCTTATTGAAAATGGATATGGAGGAAGAACAAGTAAAAGAGTGTATGGTAAAGTGGGCAAAAAATTTTGGTTATAATATACAAATGGATCAATGGGAAAATATGTGGAAAAAAGGTTTGAAATTTACACTATGCTATAATCTTAAAGAAAATTTTTATAAAATGATGTACCGTTGGTACATGACTCCAGAAAAGTTGTCAAAAATGTATAGTAATGTTTCTAATGTTTGTTGGAAATGTAAACAACAAGAAGGATCATTTTATCATATGTGGTGGTTATGTAAAAAGGCAAAATCATTTTGGGCACAGATAGGTAGGAAGATGCAAAAAATTCTAAAGATAAATATTCAGTCAAAACCAGAATTTTTTTTATTGGGTTTTATGGATAAACAAATAGAAAAGAAATATGGAAGAATAATATTATATATGATTACGGCAGCAAGATTATTATATGCACAAAAGTGGAAAATGGAATCAACACCAACAATGGAAGAATGGCTATTGAAATTAATGGACTTAGTAGAAATGGATAAATTGACATGTTTACTTAGAGAAAAATCGACGGATACATTTCTTAAGGAATGGAAGCCTCTCTTGGACTTTTTGTTGAAAGATCAAAATAAAATGATGATACTGGGATTTGACGATTAATTAAGACAGCCTATGGAGAAAAGGGATTCTGTATGTATATATTAAGGGACAGGTTTGATGTATATTATATACTTATAGCTGATCTGTGACAAATCGGAAGTCAACTATTTTATTTTCATTTTTTGTTGTTGTATTGTTATGTTTTTTTGACTTTGTTTTGTTTGTCTTTGGAAAAATTTGAATAAAAATTATATATATATAAAAAAAAAAAAGGCCCTAGATCTAGTAACAGCCCTCCGAGCTTCCCTATGGGACGGGACTCAGAGGAGGGCCTTAGATGTTGAACGTAGTGAGCGGGTAGGTTCATAGCGGGAGAGGCGTTCCGCAAGGTATTGTGGTCCCGCACCGTGTAAGGCTTTATAAGTCAAAACTAGCACTTTGAATCTAGCCCGGAAACAAATAGGTAGCCAGTGCAAACGCGCCAGAACAGGTGTTATATGTGTGGACCGTCTGGTCCTCGTCAGCAGTCTGGCTGTTGCGTTTTGCACTAGCTGTAGTTTCCAAATCGTCTTCAAAGGCAGCCCCACGTAGACTGCATTGCAGTAGTCCAATCTCGAGGTTACCAGAGCATGGACAACTGAGGTGAGGTCATCACTATCCAGATAGGGGCGTAGCTGGGCTACCAACTGAAGATGGTAGAACGCATTCCGTGCCACCGAGGCCACCTGAGCCTCAAGCGACAGGAATGGATCGAAAAGGACCCCCAAGCTACGAACCTGTTCCTTCAGGGGGAGTGTAACCCCATCCAGAACAGGTTTAAAGTCTGTTTTTATGATGTTTTAAAGTGTTTTTAGTGGTTTTGTTTGCCGCCCTGACCTCCTGCTGGGAGGAAGGGCAGGATATAAATCAAATAATAAATAAATAAATAAATAAAAATATCTTGAAAACACAGACTGGCATGAGATTTTGTTTATGTTTCTTGCCCACCTTTCACCCTAACATCTCAGGGCAGGTTACAAAGAGGGGTGTCCCACAAAACAAAGCTTTTTAACTGTCAAAGGCCAAGGTAAAGAAGTGTGTCTTCGGCAAATCGTGAAATTTGTACTGTACAATGACAATGCTGGATGCACCTCTGGGATATGCACAACCCTACCAACATTGACCTTAAAAGGTGTGCAGGCTCCTGGGATAGCAGAAGACATGAAATAAGTGAACACCAAGAGCTTGCCACATGTACAGTAAAGGTGAACGAGAGGGAGGAGAAGCTTTAAACACCCCCAGGCAACTACATCTGCCCCTTCATCCTCCTGCTAACCTTGTACTTGCCTACAGTTGCCATTCACCATCTGGCAAACCACTTACCATCAGCTCAGCAGCTGATAACAGGATTTCAGAACTTTGCAGCTGCTGCTAATTAACTACTATCAGCAGCAAAGGTATATAGCATTGGGTGGGCTGACTCCAAGGGGTCAACCCCAAAGAGATGACACAAAAGGGGTCACCCTTTGAGGTCATCACTTAGGGCTGGAACAAGGGTGAGGGCACCACCCCATTTTGGTTTCTTGCTTTGTTTTGCTTTCTTTCCCCACCTGATTTTGGAACAGAATCAGCCCTTATGGGTGACCTTTATCATGTGAGAGATGGGGAGTGCAACCCTGTTACTTCCCCTCGATCTCTCAGCAGCATTTGATACCACTGACCATGGTATCTTCCTAGACCAACTCAGTGGGATGCATATTGGAGGCACTGCATTATGGTGGTTCCACTCTTCCTTCAGGGTCGTGTCCAGAGTCTAACACTGGGTGAATGTTTCTCAGCCCCTGGCACTTGTGCTATGCGGTTCCACAGGGTACTATTCTCTCTTTAGTGCAATTTAACATCCATATGAAGCTGTTGGGAGTGTTCATTAGGCATTTTGGAGCAAGGTGTCAGCTGTATGCTGACGATGCACAGCTCTATTTCTCCATAACATCTGAATCAAGAGAAGCTGTAAAAGCTCTGGTTTGGTGTCTGCAGGCTGTAGTGGACTGGATGAGGGCCAATAAATTGACTGAATCCTGGGAAGACGGAGGCTCTTTGGTTAGGTGGTTCCCATGTTCGGGAGACAGGCAAGTTACCTGCTCTGTATGGGGTCACACTGCCTCCGAAGGACCAGGTCCGCAGCCTAGGGGTACACCTGAACTCGTCTTTGCCACTAAAGGCCCAAATATCCTCTGTGGCTAAGAGTGCCTTTCACCAGCTTTGTCTCATTCGTCAGCTATGGCCGTTCCTGGACAGTGATAGCCTGATGTCTATAGTCCATGCGTTGGTAATCCTGAGGGTGCATTACAGCAATGTGCTGTATGTGGGGCTGCCCTTGGCCCTGGTTTGGAAGCTCCAGCTGGTGCAAATTGCGGCTGCCAGACTGCTGGTGGGAGTACATGGCTGAGAATATGTGACATCACTCTTAAAACATCTGCACAACTTAGGCCACGGTATCTTAGGAATCTCTTGAACCCTTATATCCCAGCCTGATCACAGAGATCATTTGCAGGAACCGTTTTGTTGTCCCCTGAGTTGGCGAGGCTAATTTGACATTGACACGAAATCAAGCCTTCAGTGTCATTGGCCCAGTTCTCTGGAATGCTCTGCCAGCAGAGATTTAGCAAGCACCTTCTGTTTTAACTTTTAAATGCCTGCTGAAAACCTTTCTGTTCTGCCAGGCTTAGATGTCTTTTTGCAATAGTTTAACTTTGTTTTTATTGTATTTTTAGTGTTTTTGGTGTATGGTTCTTTTTTTAGCTTGTAAACCGCTTTGATGTTTTTAATGAAAGAGCAATACACAAATATATTTATAAATAAATACGTGGATTTTATTGGATGAGATGTGTCACAGGGCCAATTCAATGGGAAGCTCTCACACACAGCAGTGCGACCACATTATGTGCACATAAACGTTGCTTTTTAAGATTTTTTTAAAGTGAAGACAACCAATTTTGGTTTTGTAATTACATCTCAACTTCACATGACGATACTGCAGATAGTCGGTTAACAGATTTGTACCCTGTCTCCTCAAGAAACTTTTTAAGGTTGCTTACAGCTAAAAAGAGTTAAGCATCCAAATACCAGCCAGTGGACCATGACAAAAAACATAAGAACAACAGAGCATGAGAGCTAAACAGGACACTGAGACAGGTCAGCAGAAAATATTTATTCATTGGAGACATTGTTTTCACCCCTCTCTTCAACTGAAAAAAAAAAGTGTACAGAGCAGCTTACAAGACAGTCCCTGCTGACAGTGCGAATTAAAAGGACATCTCAAAAGGAAAAGAGATTGTGGAGGGAGGAGGAAACGAGTGAGCTCAGACCCTAGTTATTAATTACAGGGTTCTTGAAACGATCAGCCGAAATGGAAAAGTTTAAGGGGAGACAGAGCTCCAAGTTGCTGGTTTCTCAGCTGAACTAATGGAAAGGCCCTGCAGTCCCTCCTGGCTCTGCCCCTCCCATATCCCCCTGTTGATGGAATTGGTGCTGCTAAATGACAGGATACAAAATACAACAAAATCTAAACGAAGCATTACTAAAACAGGATAAGTTGAAAAGGCACAGGCACATCAAAGATGAAGCACTGGTGTGTACCTTTAAAGAAGGGGTGGGGAATCTGTGTCCCGCCAGATGTTGCGGGACTCCAACTCCCATCAGTTGGGTTCCTTCTGGGAGGAAGGGCAGGGTAGAAATTTAGAAAATAAATAAAATCTGGAGGGCCAGAGGCTCCCCATCCCTGCTTTAAAGCCTTACATGGTTTGGGACCAGGGGAGCTGACGGTGCACCTACTTGCACATGCCTTTATATCAGGAGTGGGAAATCTTGGGCCTGGGGGCCAAGGACAAGCCTCTCGGCCTCTCTGTCTGACCTGCAGAACTCTCCCAGGCCACACCCCTCACTTCACCCCCCCTCCCTGAGTATTTTTGCCTGGCCAGAACAAGTCCTTGAACATTAATGCCTCTTTGCTTACCTGGATTGACGATTGCAAAGGGTGTGAGTGCATGCAGAAACTAGCCTCCTGTACAAAAGTAAAAGTGCAGTCACTGCTCAGCCCACTTTTGTTTGTAGCCCCACTTGCAATTGACATGCCATCCTCAGAAGGGAAGGCAGATCTTGGGTTGAAAAAGTTCCCCACCCATGCCTTAAGTCACCCACAGAAGTCTTCCTCTGGCTCACCCTACCCTTCTGAGACAAGACAGGGGGCGACTAGAGAGAGCGCCCTCTTGGTCATGGCACCCTCCCTACCTGTGGAACTTAATCTCCAGGAAGGCTTTTATCTTTGTGCTGACCGATGAAGACACAGGTGATCATAGGAAAGGCTTGAAGGCCCACTGAGATCTGTTTGCAAAGCTTCTGGAGAAGAAAATCACTCACAGCCCTGCACTTCAATGTCAGTTCTTCTCCTCTGCATTAAGTCCTGGCAGCGATGTCTAGCACAGCTTGCTCCCAAGGTCTTCCACACCAGCAACAGATGCCTCCAGAGTATCTGACACCAAAGGGACAGCTTTCTGGGTACTTCCAAGGATCCATGTCACAAGCGGCATAAAACATTACAGGAGAACAGGAACAGATATCCTCTGGAGATAAAAAGGTACATTTTTGTACCTTTGTAAGGGTAAGGCTTCATCTCTTTCTCTTTTTTCATATATCCAAAGGCATTTGGCTACATGAATGCAATTAATATACCATAGAAAATTTGGGTTCATAAACAGCCAGACAAGGTTGCACTCAACTCCTACTCCGAGTAGACCCATTGAACCTAATTAGTCATGTCTATTCACTTTTATGGCTTTACTCTGAATAGGACTAGCATTGAATACCACCCACACGTTATAGCTTATGGCAAGTATGAATTGCCTTTAGGCAAGGGAAGCTTTTGTAATTAAGTTATTTTATTTTCCTGCACATCCAAGTGCTAGAAGTGCAATTTGTACCCTCATCTGTACAGTACTGGAGAAAGAAACAGCCTAATATGATCTGTATCTTTACAAGGAAAAAAATGTACTGATGCCTGGACTATGCATCCTAGCACATCCAAGGTCTATTAATTAAATGCAACATTCTGCTACATGTCAGATTCCTCAAGAGTACCAGAAATTCATCTTTCAGTCTCACAGTAGAAAAAGACCAAACTTCTATTGCATTACTCATTTAAGAGGTAATGATGAAGTGCCACTTTGAGGACCTATTGCCAAAGCACCCAAACTACAAGCTGTTAGAGAATGGCTACTTGCACAAGGAGACTGCTGTGCTTTACCCTGACAATATTTACACATTATAGCTTCTTCCAGCCTTGTACCTGGCAACCAAAGCTGCAAGCTAGGTGACAAGTTCTAGATCTAACATGGCACAAGTTCTTCGACACAGACAGCCAGGTCTCCTGAACCATTAGTCTGAAGGTCCAACACAGAACAGGAAGCAGCCCAAAGAAAGGACAATGTGCGGTGCAGACGTCCACATGAGTGTATTAGTCATTCCAACCAAGTAGCGCAAGAGTCTGCAGCATAGAGACTAAGCAGGTAAACTGCATGAAAACTTTTAAGGGATCTTGCCCTAGGGATGTATTGGTTTAACTATTTGTCAGCCTGGTTCTCAGTAAAGCAATTATCACCAGATGCCTTGTAGATGGGTTATAAAAAGTGCCCTGGAGCCCAGGGGTGTAGTCCTCTAGGGTTGCAAGGCGGGTGTCGTAGACCCTTTACTTTTTTGAGAGCAGGGTCCCAGCTAGGTCCCTATGTATGAGCCATCAGTATGGAAGGGGAGTGTGCTAGCCACTAAGAAGAGTCCTTGTCCTTTTGTGCTGATTGGAGCCAATCGGAGTGAAAGAAGGTGAATCAGCCACTGAGAAGACTCTTCTCAGTAGCTAACACATAACCTCCCCTTTCATGCTGATTAGCTCCATCTGTTATTGTGGAGTGTGGACTCAGAGGACTCGGAGGGTAAAGGAGACAAAGGTAAGTGGAAAAGGGGATGTGGCTGTGAGGGAGTGTGGCATGACTATCATGAAGGGCCCCTGCACTTCTAATTTTCCTACTACACTACCGCTGGAGACATTTGTTCTCCCCTATTTGGACACATTGAGTTTAACACATTCAAACTAGCTTTCACACTCTTGACATTCTGCATTCAGGTTACTGGGCCATATTGTAGTCTCTCCCTTCCCCCCCCCCACATATCTCCCTTAACCAGTATTAGAATCTGAAGAAATTCTGTTTATTTGAATTAAGTTTTAATGGACATTGTGTACTGTGTTCTGACATGAATATTGTGTGTATTTGATGCTAAAAGTTTTCTGTGTGGTCTGGTGAAAGTTAGTTTAACTGTTGCTTGGTGCCTTAACTGCCAGCTGTTAAGTTAGAATTATCAGTGTGCAAAAGAAGGATAGAAAGTGTGTGTAGTTTGATTGGAGGGTGCAGGTTTAGAATTTTCAGATAGACAGTGTGATTGGCTGGAGCTGGTCTAGAGAGGCCAGAAGAAGTATATATATGGCTGGGTGTGGTCAGCAGAGACTTAGTCAGAATTGTTGGTGCTTGGTGTTAGTGGAGTGTAGAAGACCATGTGAGCACAGGAAGGGTCTCAAGGAAGAAGGAACACCTGAGAGGCAGATGGAGTGGCTTGGTGGTTGAAGACTTGCTAGGAACAGCTGAATCACTAGGTTTAGGCTGAAGAGACAAGGGGAGAACCTGTCTGCAGCGCTGTGGAGAGAAGTGAGAAGCAGCTTGGTACGCTGGTCCCTGGTGACTGGTGGGCTTTCCAGAGGGAAGACTGCCAAGGCAATATAGCAAGATAAACCTGCACTTCAGTAGGTCAGTAAAGGGTTGGAAAAAGAGGCTTCCAGCAGATTCCCCAGTTACAGTGTTGGTGAGGCCTAACTGGGGTAGAGAGCAATTTGGCTACAGGGTTTTAACAAGGTAGCTACTTCCTTAAAGCTGTTTTAGGATAACATGAAAACCTGAATATTAGCTGTTGATATTTAAAGTGACTGTAACAAGTTAGTAAAGCATATGCTTATTTAAATACTACTGTACAATAGTACAATACATACTACTGTAAAATAACCAGATACGTTTGTGCAATTAATAGTCTTGTAACAAGCAAACAAAGCTGTATCTGACTGGCTTTGTATCATGCCTGTACCCTACAGTTACAAGATGATTGTTAAGGATTCAGAGGGAATAAGGGAGACTGGATGGTGGCAGTGGCATGGGTTTAAGAGAACCATTGGAATGGGAGTTGGATTTTGTTATCATAGAGTAAGTTAGTCAATGCCCCCTTCCCTCCATAGAGTCCATCAAATCTAGAAGAATGTCCTGCATTACAAAACTGAACCACATTTGAAAATAGTTCTGAAGACTTGAGTTATTTAGTAAAGTGCCCTTTGAAGTTCAACACCTGAATAGGGGAATAAAAGTCTCCATGAGTGATAACACTGGGTCTTTGTACCAGTTCTACCATGAGGCTGCAAAACAGTGAACAAAAGAAAGTTTGTGGCACCTTCAAGGCTAATAAATTTATTATGACATAAGCTTCCATGTACTAGAGCCACTTCATCAGATGCATAAAGCAGTGACCTGTGCTATATGAGGAAGGTAAAACTGTTAGCACTGAGGTTAGAGGGAAATGTTGCGAAAAGTATTAATTGCAATAATTATGCTAAATCTTAAAACATCATAAAAACAAACATAGTGGCCTTGGAAAACTAGATAGCACCTACAGTGGAATAAAAAACACAATCCTGATTCAGGCCACAGGTGACAGAATTGCAAGTGATGAACGAGACACACTGATTGCAGCCTAGGGCCGAAATAAGACACGGACAACTGCTGGGTTAAAATAATGGGCCACTTTATTAAACAGAACCCAATTAGTGTAATGAACCTGCAGAGGAACTTAAGTGCAGGAGCGTCCTGATGTCACAGGCAAAGCCTGCTTGCAGCTATAGGGCAATCAACCCCTGTCAGGGCAAGGGTCTGCCAAAGTACCAAACCACTGCCTTGGCCACACCCTGAAGGTGCATAGGAGAGCCAACCCACGTCACCGCCCCTCAGTGCCCTGAAACTCCAAATGGATGAGGCACATTGGCTCCAAAGGCAACCCGTATTCTGCCCCCGGGCCGTATAGCCCTGAGCTGCAGGCCTCCGGAGCCGCCTAAAGGTGTCACCTAGCTGCCCTTCCCATTTTAACCTTCTCCCGCACTTCTTTGCCCAAGTGACCATTTAAACATTAAACCAAACAAGCCAAATCAACCTATTAATAAAAATGCACCTAACCCTTGACACCATCCCCAACAAACCACAGTGCGGAGTAGGCAAAAGAAACCTGCCAGCAAAGCGAGGCAGGCCGGCCAAAAATTCCTAGTTGGCTCCAAAGCAACCAAGTTGATCACACTGCAGCAGAGGGAGGGTTGGGTGGGTGATGGACCATCAAAGGAGGGCTGAGAGAAGGCAGCACAGGCTTAAATTTGCCCAGCTGCCACACACCCCAGCGGCATGCCACATCAGCACATTCGCACCGCACACGCACATCTGCACCCTCAAGATGGTGGCCTAGGGTTCAGCCGCGGCCGCAAAGCTCACCCCACAACCGGGTAATTCCCAGAGTGCAGAGCGGGATTCCTCTCCATGCAAAGAGTTATCAGCAAATACTAGTTTTGGATCAATTGCAACAATTTACATGCATAGCTGCCACTGCTCATTTAAGAACACCTGAGTGAACGCTCGTGTGTTATGAGTGAACTCACAATAATTCAAGTGAAAAATGAAAAATGAGGAAGATAAACAAAAAACAGAACGAGCAAAAATAACACCCACCCACAATTCTGCCTAAGCCTTCTGTCCCACAATACTTCCTTCAGCTATAAGGTAGTCGAGCTTTTTTCAGATGTAGGAAAACGAAAAGAAAGAAGAAAATGAAAGAAGAGAGAAAACGAAGAAATGGAGAAAACTGAATTCTTTTTCCCACTCTACCCCATGCCCTTGCTTCCTCAGGGTTCAAATTTATAGCAGGACTCTCTTGAGATCCACAGGCTGCAAGTGTAAAATTTCTTCCATGGAACAGAAATGTCATTTGTTCTGGAAATGTATGACAAGGGGGTCACAAGGGATTACTGGCACAGGGAGATTTGGAACATTGCACTGAACATTAGTTTCTCATGTGTAAACATGAGGACTGCCAAAGGACAAAGTTGAACAGATTCATATTGGACTGGTATTTATTACCTATGCTAATAAAACAGACAACATTAGCACATACCAATATGCTCTCACCTTGAAGTCTGATTTGCTTGCAAACCTTGGCCTCAGATTAATGCACCTAAGCAGCTGGGCACACCTGAAAGGAACCACAGAAAAAGGAGCTAAGTCTACAATGCTCAAAACCTCCAACAGTTGGCACATCTAATGTACTTAAAATGATGCCTGTTATATTCTATTTGTTTTATGGGTGCTATTGGAAAATGAATAAAAATAATAGTAAAAATATGTCAGGTGTGGGTGATAAGACAGACAGATTCTGCTTTAAAACAGGCCTAGAGCTCAGTTCACCACTTGTACCTGCTGCTTTTAGCAATTTCGCAGCCTTAGGACAACACGTTAAAAAGAGATGAGCTGTTAATGGACCACATAATGATGCAATACTCTGGAGCTTGAAATGCAGACAAAAAAAGGGTCAAGTCACATCTCCATGAGCTTTAAAAAACCCACACAAATTGGTACTGTGTGTCCTCTCAATCAGGGATGGGGAACTTGTGGTCTTCCAGATGCTGTTAAGATTCCCAACTCCCAGCCAACCAGTGTGGTCAATACTGAGAGATAATGGGAGATGGAATCCAACAACATATGGAGACTAACAGGAGCCCCACCCCTGCAACAAACTTTAGTTTAGGGTTACACGTGAACCTGGCCAGTGCATAAGCTTCATATGGATTTCCTGCATTGGTAGAGGGTTGGACTAGATGACTTTTGAAATCCCTTGCAACATTCAACAATTCTGCAAAAAACTGATTACCAGGTTTGGATGGATTTGAAGTTCAAAATGAAGTGCTTTGGACACTCTCTCCTCCGGGTCCTACTTTTCCTTAGCATCTGCAATCGCTCAGACTACTCTGCATTGATTCAGATTCATAAATTGTGCTGTCACACATAGATCCATAATGTGCCAAGCCAAAACAAAAAACAAAACCCTGCCCCAGGGGATGGCTTATCTCCTCACAATAAAACAGACCAAGATCCAGACATTGATCCATATGAAGATGAGTAGTGAGCAAGAATAATAATTAAAAAAAAGCAGTTTGCAAGTGATTTTGACTTCAGCATAAATCAGAAGAGCCCACACGGTACATGTATACCATGCTTGAGAGAGAACCTAATCCACCCAGCAAGGCTCCTCTCAAGATGCACTGCAGTGGGGCATATCATGACGACCTTTTTATTTTTTAAGAGCGATCCCTTTCTGTATAGGAAAACCTCTATAAACAAAGAGGCCAGAACACCATGAGCCAAGGAAATATGATCTCAAAGACAGTTGAGCAAAGAATGCGATCATGCAAGAGTCTCCTGCTGGCATTAGTTTGTCTTTTAATTGGCACATAATATATGAACCCTTATCTTGAGCCAGGCAATGCTGGGCCCAGCAAGGTTTTTTTTTTAAAAAAAATGAAAATGAAGCTGCTTTTATTTTCTTAAACCCCAGGAGTCTGCAGTCAGTATTTAATAAATTAAATTTGCAGCATAAAAAAATAGGGTTTTGGATGCATGGTTATTTTGTACATCAATATATTTGTTTTAAAAAGAAAGAAAACAACTACAATTTATTGTACGGTCACAGACCCAATAAGAGAAATAATCAGATGAAAGAAAACAGTCTATAAAACATTTAAAATATACAATAAAATATAAATAGGACTTTTAACATTACAGTTCAAAAGAGAGGACCATCTTGCATATTCTTTGAACTGAAAAAAGGAACTTAGCTACTAGCTCTGTGGTCAGCTTGTTGGTATCAGCCAAAGATGTTTCGAAGGCCAGTCCAAAGACCTACCAGGAAACCTTTCCATAATAGGACCAAGGAATCTAGTACGTTCTTCCCTAAAACAAGAAAGAAGATTATAAGAGGGTGGCATATTGAAAGACTGAAATTTTCTTTACTCCGCATCTGCTAAGACATCAACAATATTTGTCCAAGAAAAGAAAGATGGAAAGATGGAAAAAGTTATGCACAATCCTATTTTATTACACTGTATATTTTTGAATGTTGGGTGTAAATACAGAACAATCTATGTGTGTGTTAGTTTCTTGGAACAAATCAAGCTAAGTTTGCAACGGCTCACATTTTGAGATTAACACATAATCAGTCTAGATACTCTGAGTGATGTTTCCTTCAGAATGATCATGATTTGGCTAAAGCCCTCTTCAGGCATTACAATTGGTTAAATTCACGAGGGGAGGGTAGTGGAAAGGAATGTGCTAGATCTCCCCATCTATCACCATCACTGCTGCCGTCCAACTCATGGAAGTAGGAAGTCTGAAGTGGGGAGCCTTCGGTACTCCTGAAGACTCCCCATGCATTTTAGAACCTTGGAAAAATCAGGGTTCTAAAACATGCAGGGAGCTTCCACAAGGACTCCCCACTTCAGACCTTCACCTTCCATAAGACAGAAGGGACCCAAGGCGAGGGGGCAGCTGGCATGCTTATCCCTCCTCTTGTCCCCCTCCCCCTGTGCTTACTTTATTCTAATTGTAACTTCTGAAGAGGCTTAAGGAGTTAAACCCAGAACGTATCGCATATTTATCCAGAGAGATTTTATTCCTGCTGGATCTCATTGTTTCTTGATATTTTAAGTTTGTAAACTATCCTGGACCCAAACCTGATGAAGGGCAGTACATACATTTTTTTACTAAGCAAGGAAGCAGACACTCATGTACACATCTGCAAAGATACCATTTATTCAGGTATAAGCCAGGCTTGGAAGATTATTTTACATTGATAGCATAATCAGAGAAAGGAAGTTACTCTTGCTAGACTTCTGTTGGTGCAAACTGTTGTGTTAAGAGCGCGTAGGCTGTCCAAAATCCCATTAAAATTGACACTTCTGTTACTATGGGAGTAGCCAAATGGAGGATCTATCCAGTTTTGCAGAATGTAAAAGAAAAATACCTTGCTGATATTTTAAAGGATTCTGGCAACCTGACTTTCATGTGGCTTTTAAAAACATTTTTGCTTTTTAATAAGTAAAGAAGGCAAGTTCCCACACTTGTACTGGTATTCACAAGTGAACGTCATCACAAGTGAATTTATTTAGCAAAATGTTATTGACTGTATTACAGATATCTGAATGTATTCATGGAAATTTTAACCTTGGTGTTTGGTAACGGCTAAAAGTGAAACAAACTATTACAACACAGGGCGTTTCTAAGGGTCAAGTTTTGCATTTGGCTAGACTCCATGAACATGGCCTCTTGTACATAGTATACAGCCAGCGTGGTGTGGTAGTTAATGTTAGGCTAGGAATGGGAGATCCAAGTTCAAATCCCCACCTCACTTATAAAGCTGACTACGTGATAGTGGGCCACTCACACTCTCTCAGACTAGCCTACCTCAGAGGTTGTTGTTAGGACCAAGGGGGAGGGAGGAGCATGTATGCCTCCTTGAAGAAAAAGTGAGATGGAAACGCAATAGATGTCCCACATTTCCTCTGAAATTATGTGGTTTTGGCACTTTCACTCCTTGGAATATCTTGTTTCTCCCCCCCCCATATGTTACATGAATCCATAGGGCAGTTTTCTGGATAAAGCATTCACAAAAAGCTATTCAGGGTCAGCAGAGCTTAGATTCCATTTGCCTGTGAACAAAGAGACCTGTGCAAACTTCACAGTCAAACTTCAGCAAAAGAATTATTGCCTGCTACAAGTTCCACAAGTGCTGGTTGGAGACCTCTACAGTTATCACACAGGCTGATTGTGTAGCTTCTGAAATTCTGCTTCGGCAGGAAATGTCAAGACCCACATACAATTACTCATTAAGTTGCTTGCTCTTGCTGGGAAATGGAAGAATGATGACAGATGTGATGCCTTTGTGTTTGACCTGGATGGCAGAGGGAGGAAGGGGAGTTCTGAAATATTACACTAAAATAATCCAGTCAGCATAACCGAAGACTGCAACATTTTGCTCCAGGGCTGGCAGGAAGATGAAGAGGTACAAATTTCATTGGGATCAGATAGGGGAGGGGAACATAAGAAGAGCCTGCTGGATCAGGCCAGTGGCCCATCTAGCCTAGCATCCTGTTCTCACAGTAGCCCAATGGGAAGCCCACAAGCAGGACCTGAGTGCAAGAGCACTCTCCCCTCCTGCAGTTTCCAGCAACTGGTCTTCAGAAGCATACTGCCTCCGACTAGGGAGGCAGAGCACAGCCATTGTGGCTAGTAGCCATTGGTAGTTTTATCTTCCATTAATTTGTCTAATCCTCTTTTAAAGCCATCCAACTTGGTGGCCATCGCTACCTTTCACTGCCTGAAAAAGGACTTCAAAAAGAACCAATGTCAAAAACCCCAGAAGAAATGGAGTTTGATTAGAGCTGCAGCAAACAATACCGCTGGTCACATGAAGAAAGACACTGTGCTTTGATCCAGAGAATGAAATGGAACAAAATATGTGCTGCATCAACATATCTCCAAGGTGCCCCTTGCCCACCAAAAGTTGTTTGTTAAGACTCCGGTCTCTTCCGAGGAGGCACAGAAAGTGGCACAGATAAGATGATAGATTGGCAAAGAAAAGGACACCCCCTCCCTTTTGCAAAGTATTGCGAAAAAGGCAAGCTTGAAGACACTTTGCTCTTAACTGAAAACTGAAACACAGCTGTGTTTGGTATTTTACCCATTACTTAGTAACCAACAGAAGGATTGGGCATATTCAAAACCACTTTTACAGAGCTAATTATTCCACAATGTGCTCTTAACCACCCAATAATTGTAACAAGCTGGCCAATTAACGAGATGGAAAAGAGTGGATTGTGTCCAACCTTTTGATGTGGGTTTATAGTTAAAGTGGGCACTATAACTCAGAGGGACTGTTTCAAGCCCTGATAAGGCAGCCTTCCTGTCATATGGAGATTGCGTCCAGTCAATAGGCCATGATCCACCACTGGGATTAAGAATGTAATATCTGCGCAAGTCTGGGGCAGGCAGGTACACCACATTAACTCAAGACCAATGAAGCACAACTCTAGTAATTGAAGGCAGAGCTAATACATAGCAGAGAGATGGAGTCAGGCTTAGAACTGAGCCAACAGGTTCCAATTTAAATTCCACACATGAACTTCTGCACCTGCTAGACTGGAATAATTTCCTACTGCAAAGTCAGAAGATGGCTGATTACCAAAGTCACCCACACTAAGCTTTGATTTTATTGTACTCAAAACTGACAGAGAATCATAACCATTGGCAATAGAAGACACCTGCCTGCACCATATTGGCTGCCACTGGAAGCGAGTAGCTTCAAAAGGTTTAACAGCAATTACAGGCTCACTTTTGAGGATTCAAGTGCGAGTTCAAATGATTCAAGTGCGAGTTCAAATGCATGCAACATTAGAACTGTGAAAAATCCTATGTTGTTTCAATGGTGTTTCTTTCCCTGCTGCATTCTCTAAAAATCTGTGACCGCGAGGAGGTTCTACACATGTCTAACAAGGAGAGGAATCTAAAGATCAGAAAGTAACCTGTCAAACAATGAAAAAGGTTTGTGTTATAGCAATGTAATTTTAAAACTAATTTCTAATTATGGTAAACTGCACTGGGACAATTTTCATATTACCTTTATTCAAGTGGTGAAGAAGCTGGACATTTGTAGAGCTGTATTTAGCAAATGCACAAGGAGTGAATTGTAAAGAGTTGGCCCTGTTCACACTGAACACTCTTCAATAAATTATTTCTGCTGTGAGAACTCTGTTTAGACAGACAACAGGAGAGAAATTAGAGGCACAGATGATGCAGATAAACTGGAGATCATGTAACGTTCATCATTAATCCCCATCCAGATCCTAATTCCCCCCCTCCACTTCTAATCCAATTCACTTGTGTGATCACATTGCCTCCTTTACAACACAGCCTGGTTCAGCAAATGAAGATCAGCAAACTTGGAAGGAGAATGAGTACGAAAACTGCTGAGCCAGGTTTGCAGAGCCTTTAATTTGCTAGAACAGATTCAAAATGGTAAAATATCACATATCAAGCTGCCTTATACCAAGTCAGACCACATTGCTCCATGTCTATTCTAACTTCTCTCCAAGTTGTTTTCCAGTTTGTTACTCAAGATTTGTTAAAAAAAAAAGATGCTGGGGAGTGAATCTGGGGCCTTAGTCCAGGATTAGGCTGCAATCCTCAACACTCACTAGGGAGTACATCTGAATAAACACAGTGGGACTTACCAATTCAGTAAATATACATAGGATTACACTGTCAAATGTGTGATCTACTACTGAGCTATGGGCTCTCCCCAAAAGGCACTAGACACTGCTGGCTCTTGGAATAGGGAAAGGCAGGATTTGTACATCAGGACCCAATGGCACAAGTTGTGGGTACTTACAAGTAAACTTCTGTGACACAGCAACTGATGAACAGGGACCAGAATGAAGTAGTTCCTATCTGAAGATAAACCACACACACTTCCTTCATTACATGTTTTCTTAACAGTGAAAATCCAAACACACAATAGAAAAGGCACATCTTCTTGATGCTGTTGTAAAGCAGAAGTTTGAGAAGAATTGTTTCTTCTTTTACAGAGCTCTGAAGACACCCAGACATAAAGGAAAGTGAGCTTTAAAAGATTTATTAACATATTGTTGTACATTATTTTACAGAAATGGAATGTTAAAATATACAACCTAGATCAGTAAAAAAAGAAAAAAAATCATATGATTGTATACTGGCAGACCAAATACAAGATGCACCTTTAAAAAATGCTCATTTCCCCAACCATATAGCTCAGTTTAAAAAGTTACAAATACATGTTACATTAGATGCCACTAATTACATTCTTGTTTATCAGCAGGGTAATGAAGGAAGACCTCTTGCCCATTGCCACTACCAAATGTTAGGTGGTTTCACGCTCAGAGTTCCATCTAACATGTTGTAGAAATTCATAGTGGGTACTTTTTTTTTCAATCAGAGGGGAGTTTAATGGTTTGAAGAGCTCACACTCTTGGTCAGAATAGTAAGTCCTGAATCATTGTTTGTTAAGAAATTAGGGTTGGCAACTTAACTTTGTTCAAATGTGCTGTCTAACTGCTTAGCTCTCCCTTTCCATTCTTCAAATTATTCTCATATCTTCTCACAGCTACTGCTGGTGGAATCCTGCTTCCTATGTCAAATAAAAATTTCAGCCTCATTTTGATGAGTACATACCTTATACCAGTGGTCCATGCTATGCTTCAGAAAAGTTCTAGGAAGCCTATCAGAGGTTTCACAATGAGAAGAGAAAGGTAGAGAATTTTTCTGTTAAGCCAGTATGCCCACCACTACAAATTCTGGCCTGCAATGCACAGCTATAGGTAAGTTCTGGGTGTGTTAAAGGGCACAGCCTCAGTTCATGCAAAGGCATGGTGAGGCTCAACAGGACTGGTCAGAACCTCTTGAAGTGAGAAAGTGTCTTAGAACACTCCCCAGAGTTCTCTGCAACACACAGTGGCTCCTTGGCAGTAAAGTTAACATACAAAGGATTCCCTGAAGGTTTGTAGTTTGAAACTGCAGATCATATAATTTGCCTAGGAACCACTTTTTGCAGCTTACATGAACAAATACATTGTCACTGCCAACACTTAAAAGGGATAGAGGAAATGTTTTCACTAATGAAATGGAGTTTAAGGATTCAACAAGGATTCACTCTATAGCTCTTTCAAATGCTGCAGTGTATAGAATCAAGGGCAATCAATCATTTAGTTGATTGATACTTTCTGACTTGACGAATCCACTGAGTCTGAATATATTACTGTTACTTAAAGATTCAGTATTAGGTGCCTTTTGAGATATTGAAGGGAAGTGCAAAGTATCCAACTACTTAATAAAGCAAGCCACTTTTCATTAGAATGCCATCTTCAACTGTTTTCTTTTTTCTTTCTATCATTGGGACACTCCAGAACCAAAACATAGCCTCAAAAATTAGCACCTGTACCCTTAACTCTCAGCACCTTCACTTAACGTTTGCTCCAATAGATTAAAATTGACCCCTATCGGTCAGTCAACACAATTTAGTGACTAGTAATTCATGTTTGCAGCCTAGAATTCAAAGCAAAATCTTTGCTGAAGCTATGCCTTAAACACATAACAAATGCCACATATGAAAAACTGGGCTGATAACAAGCAACCTCTGAACATCATTGATACCATCTCTTTCAGACACATAGGGAGCTATTGTCTACTGAGAGACATAGAAAAGGAGTACCAAAATGAAGTCAGTTTTTCAAATAAATGCTGGACACACAGCTTTGAGTATTTAATATTGTATTTTTACAGTTTCTACCACTGTGGCACTAAACATACCAGTGTACTCTAGATAATGTCTTCCATCAGCTTGAGAATTTTCTAAGAGCAGCAGCTTATATTGTTCTGCTTCTGAACTGCAACCACAAATTTGGCTTCATGACTGGGCTAATTTAGAACAATGCACTTCTGTCTTTTCAATATATCCAGCAGAACACAGGGCAGACAGTGTACTTAAAATAATCTGGCTACACAGTTTGGGGCTTTTGAGTTTCACTGCACAGAGCTGGATCAGAAGCCAGAGTCATCTAAGGAAAGCTACCCCTATTGGGCATAAGGAAATGGATGTAGCCAAAATTGTAGAAAAAGCTCCTCCTCTGGCGAGATCTGTGTAACAGAGTGCTAACTGAGGTCAACAAATGAGTTTGCTCAAATAAAGGAGGCAGACAGAGTAGAATAAGGCTTAGACCGTAGTGTGCACTGACTTAGAAGGAGGAAGCAAGTAGGAATGAGATCTGAAGCTTAAAGACTAAGACAAGGAAGTATAAATAGCAAGGTATGCTATCAAGAAGATCAGCACTGAAATTAACTCATTGGCAATGGTGAAGTGGGAACTTTCCATACCAGCATGTCTGCTTTACAAAGCAAAACTGTCAGGAAAATCCCACTCTGCCTCAAAACCATCCAAGGAAACAAACAGAAAAAGACAACAGAAACAAGTTTCTGGATTTATAAAAAGCATATTGGAGTATGCAAGCAATATAAGCATGCATCTACTTTTGCAAGGTGAGCAAATGGAATGGAATAAAAGCTTCTGAGGCCTCAAGTGAACAAGGAAGTGTTTTCCCAATTCCTTGGAGAAACTTGAATTAATCGACACAAGTGGGGGGAAAATCTGACTGTAAAATGCCCATTCTGAAATACTTACATTTCAGGGCCATTTACAAATTACATGGCATTAAACCTCAAGGTTGCCACATCTGTACACTTGAGTCACAGCCAATCTTGGCTCCCTGATATTTTAATAGGTATATTTATATACCTCTTAAGAGTTCTGGAATTCTACCAGTGTGTATACATAAATATGTAAAGTTTCAATAGAACTCTGGAAAAGATGACGTCTGAGAAGTTAGGGTAGGTTATAAGTATATTTACTTCTAAATTACTGGCTTGGTTAGATTGTCCCAACCTCAGCATCTGGCACCAGCACTAATGATCCTTGAAAAATTATTGAATCACAATTGCTACAACAGAGACTCTGATTTAAGTTCAAGGGAGGGGATATCCCTGAATAGTAAACACAGTGCTGTCATATGTGATAGCTGCAATATTTAAAGTCTTGCATTAACATTGGCATTATAAAAATACAGTAATTTGAAACACCAGGAAATAGTAATATGTCACCTACAGGCTAATAAAATTTCACAACCATGCGCCACCAGAAACCACTGCATTGCTTCCTTTCATTGGACAGAAGAAAATATTAGGTGGCAAACATGGGGTGCCTCCAAAGTAAAAAGTGGGGTGCAGGAGACATTTGCAGGGCAGACAGCTACTTACACCTTCTCCACCTGCTACTTTTCATCTGTAGTCCTTCCCTGGATGGTTTTCCTTGAGTTTGGCTATACGATTAGCTTTCCCAACAAGAAAGACAAAACCAAATGGGGAGGAGGAAGAACATCCAAAGAAAACTAGTGGACAGGAGAAGAGTCAAACACTTGCACCATTGCTGCTCCTTTGCAAATACCCCACCGTGACCCTTTTATTTACACATGGAAAGCAAACAGAGGATTGGGAATTGTGTTTGCCAAACATCTAGTTCTGTCCATTGCAGCATACTGAATAAACTAGGAATATAGTTACTGTAAGTGCCTAGTCCTCCTCATCCTGAAGAAAGCAGTGCCTGCTGTACTTTGCATGCTACAGATGAAAATTTAAACAATTGCTGAAGATGTTATCAGTGGATTGTACACTCGTTTTGGTTTTTTTGAGAGATGTGGATGAGTAACAGGGAACTGAATGTGCCTGCACATACACACACACACACACATTTGTGTGCAAGGTAACAGTAGCAGTTTTGACACCTGCATGTTTGCAAATTAACACAATTAAGTAGAAATGGGACTGGAAATGGTCTTAAGGGAAGCCAAATTAAATTCTTAAGAATCAAATAATGTGAGAATCTTATTTTTGCTACCTAAACACGTGAAAAATTTCACTCATTTTTATTCAACGCTTTTCCATTCTGTTACAAACTTTACAAGGTACTTTAATTGCTTCCTTTTTTGTGGAAACAAATATATTATTAACAGCTCACAATTTTACTTAGTGAGCTTCTTGCCTACCCTATCCCACATAACTCATTCTACAATTTATGGTAAGCCACAGCAGCATAAAGTTTTATTGGTTCAAGAAATATAGGTGCTTCCTTCAATCCTATGCCTATGGTTATGCATGCTTATGCCCATTTATATCAATGGAATGAAGCATGAATAATTGGGTATAAAATCATAACCACTGTCAAAAGCCTGACTAATAGCACTGGACACAAATTACTATGATCTGCCATCGAGACAACCTTGAACAAAAAACCAAAATCATACAAAAGTCAATCCAGGTCCCATCCCCATGAAATGTCTCACTTTGCCCATCTTTGTGACTACTCAACTAAAGAGGGTCAGCCTGGAGATTAAAATAGTACAAGAAAATAACTACCTGAAACATTTTTTTAAAAATACCCGTTAAATTACCTTAACTGGCAGCACTTGAGATGGTAATTCTTATTTCCTTCTGATTTTTTTAAAAAAATTGCATAGCTCCTAAATTATGCTTTTTATTTTTGCTGCTGCATTGATACTCACAAGCAGTAAAAGTGAATTTAGTATATTTATACGGAAATGAACACAGTATGTAGGTTTTGATTAACTCTATAGTTTGATCAACAATGTCAATTAATGATCTGCCTTGATTACATTTTGCTCTTTGGGCTGCACTCTGACAAAGCTTTACTTACAAAAAAAAACCCTAAATCAAGGAATGTTGGATTCTTTCACAGAAAAAATATGAACAGCATAGAGGGTGTGGAATTTCATGAGCAAGTTCACACCACTTGACTGTATGTACTTCATAGTTTGCTTTTACTCCCCTCTCCCCAGCTCATGGTGCATAAGAGGAGATTTCACCCCCAAATGGCATCTTCCTTGTATAACGTCCCAGAGTCTTGATCTAGAGCGCACAGCTTCCATTCAAGAAACAATGTGAGAACATCTTGCTTCTGTAGATAGCTTTAAAAAAAATTAACTGAAAGTTAGTAACTTTGGCCTGTAGATACAAAATATTATCTGTAAAGTCTGTGGGAAGACTACTTCTCCGGGATGTGCAGCATTTTCAGAATTCCTGTGTCTCCTTTAGCTGAGTGCTGGTACACTGAGCTCCCAACTTTATATCATTTGTCCCATGTCATGCTCCATCTCTTCCCAGTTCAAAGTGAACAGAAGTCCAGTCTCACATTAGCATCTGAAGATGGCACTCGAAATCCTTTACATGTGATGATCAGTGTGAGAGACTAGAAAGGAATTCATGGAGAAGGAAGTTAGATTTCTTGGAAGCAGATTGTGTTCTGTAAACAGCAGCCTTTTTTTTTTTTGCAGGGAGGGGAGAACGTATGAGACCCTCTCTGGTCACCACTTTTTCTGAGATTTAAAAATAGGATATCCATGTGTGTACAAACAGCCACAAGCACTGACTGTTACTGAGAAAACTATTCTCTTACATTTAATAATATTGTTGCATTTAATAACAGCAACCTCTAATAATGGGGTATTGGGGATTTTTGAGAATGAAAGCCTTTCTCCCTGGCATCCCATTCCCCTTACTTACCAGTAAGAGCTGCTGCTCTAATGCCACATACAGAGAGAGCAACAGGGGGACAAAGCCTCCTGCATTTCCCACTATGGCTAAATGAAGGAGAAATAAGAGGCAAGCAGCAATGAGAGTTCTCCCCACTATTGCCACCATTCTCTCTAAACACATATGTCTCTGATGGTCAGTCACTCTGACCTTGGCCAAAAAGTAATGAGCTCTAGAACTCTTTGGGGCACAGAAGCTCTTGTACTCCTGGACTACATAAGCAGGCAAGAGACAGAGCACAGGGGTACGGCTTTAATGCTGCATTGCAGAGGCCTGGTTGGCAAATAGCACTAAGCCAAACTATGGCTTAGCACTGTGTTCTAGTGCACAGTTAGAAAATTGTGGTCACTTCACTCTTCTCCCATTCCTGCTGCTGCCATGCTATCAGCAGCTAAGCCATGGTTTAGCTCAGTGTTACCCAACCTTTTTCAACCCAACGCCCCTTTGCAAAATCTTTTTGTGCCCAACGCCCCCCTCAGATTAAGCATATGCCAATGCTTCCTATTCTTCCCTTAAAATATGAGTAATGCATAAAAGGTATTTTCAATTATTATACTGATCGTTTTTATCATGCCTTTTTATTGCACTTGATTACACATTGAATTCTTAGTATGATTTATTAATATACATACATAGTTATAGAAAAGTAAACATCACAGAAACAACGGGTAGCGAGTGTGTCCCATTCCTGAAGAAAACCAGTGAATAACTGACTGTCTGTGTCACCCATTTGCACACGGCACTCATCCGTTGGAAGAATGCGCCCTCCACCAATACACCCAGTTTATCAAACACTCTCTCGTGATTGGTTCCAACATCCCTCAAGACAGCATCGGAACATTACCTAGTGCCGGGGCGTGGCTAATATCCCCATTCCTTGATATGACACTGGCCGCTATTCAGAATTTCTTTATTAAAGAGCACACACTATTTATAGTGTTATTTCCATGAATTGAGACTATTAAATACATTCTAACTGGGGACAAAACAGTTTAAAAGTTAATGATTTGTGCATTAAATAAAATTAAACTTAAATGCTTCAACTGTCGCATCAGGCCGCCAAATGTCAACGCCCCCCTAATGAACCCAAACTCCCCCTTAAAGTTTGTAGTCACGCCAACGCCACCCTGAAAGGCTGTAATGCCCCCCAAGGGGGCGCTACCGCTCACGTTGGGAATCGCTGGTTTAGCTTAATATTTACATGTCAGTCCAGGCTTGTGGTTCGTCTTGCTCCAAATAAATCATGAGCTGTGGCATGAGATAAACCATAAGCCCGGGCTCACATATAACACTAAGCCAAACCATGGCTTAGCTTTTAGTAGCGCAGCAGCAGCAAACCCAGGGAGGAAGGAGGCTGTGATTTTCTAAATGTGTACCACCAGCACACTTGCTTGTTCCTGTTAAGCCATAGTTTCACTTTACATTATATGTGAACTGAGCCACATTGCCACTGCAATACACAATTAATAATATATTAACTTGGCAACAGCAGAAGTGCATTTAAGCTCAGGGAGTATTTTCAAATGGCAGCACCAACCGTTCAGCGCCATCTAACCACCCCACCCCCACTGTACTGTGGTTTGTAAGATGGCTGAAGAATGCTACAACAGTAAATGAAAGCAGGTAAATAGGAAAAAGAAGTCTAAGGCAAAGAACATCCAAGAGACCCACAGGAGTAACACTGTGGGCCCAGTGAGGCTTATCACTATATATTTCCATTAAACAGCAGTTCAGTATGCCACATAGCAAGCCATTTTTGAAATATCACGCAAGCTTCAAGAGCCGTTTGTGATACAGCATGTGGGGGCTGCTGTTTGAAGGGGGGAGAAAGTCCTCCATGTACACGCAAGCCTAAAAGAGTTATTTGTATTGTGCCCCAACTCAAAGAACTTGACACAAAGACAAAGCCAGCAGGCATTTAAAAATATGAAGTTTAGAAAGTATTGCCATCACCCTCCTCCCCACTCCAACAAAGTAGCCGTAGATTTAAAAAAATGTTGTTTAAAATATGACACATAAAGGAAAAAGTATTAAGTAATGAAAAAGATTTTATTGCATAGTAACTAGTTCTAGAAGTGACAACTCTTTAAAGAGCATCTCCAGTGGCAGAGATTGTTGGTCTTCTAAAAATGGCATGCCAGATTGTCCCATTCCACACTGGTGAAGGCACAACAAAAATTGCCTACCACTGCTCTTTCAAAGTATTACTATGTTTATTGCCACTGGGATGCTACGTGCTACATATACAGAGCATAGCTTCTGCTCAGCAGTGCTGGCCTTGCCATACAGCAGGGTCAAACAACCTGTTTCAGGAAGCACCTCAAGGGGGCTAGGGACTGGTGTATGAATAGGGCAGCAAGCTCCTTCTGAGAGGAAGGGAGGGAAATGAATTTAATAAATAACTATAACAATTTGTTTGCTTCAGCAGGAGGCACCATTTATACTCCGGTTCAAGCAGCAAAATGTCTTGGGCCAGCACTGCTGCCCAGTATAGTTATTATCTTGGTAAGATGGCTCAGGGGATGTTGGATAAAGTAGTAACAAGGATGGTAAAATGCCCCTGGTAATGGCAGGAACTTCTTTATCCAGAAATTCCCACGGCAAGAGTACAAAGTAGATTGTGTATTCTGTTGCGGTCTAGCATTCATCCCCATCACTAGTGATGAGACTGATGGTCTGAAGCCTCTGGCACATGCAGTCTGCAAGAATGAAATACCTTAAATAAGTGCATCCAGTGCATGGAGTTATTGTGTCAATATGCCATTAAGAAAAGGGACAACATAGCTATTGCGGCAGGAGCAAAAGGTGATTGGAGTGCTCTAGAACTCACTTTGTGCTGCAATCACTCATTAAAAGTTACTCAATGTTATAGATTAGGCCTTCGAGAAAACAATCTATTTAACAGTAGTAAGCATAGCTAGAGCTCAAAATCATTTCATGTGAAATGAAACAGCATGTTGTTTGTATGAGAATGATGTAAAGCCATATAAGACCATTTGGCTATTATTGTATATGCTATTAGCCATAGATCATATTTTGGCAGAGTTTTAAATTATTGTATACATATGTTAAAGAAATACATTATGTTAATCTAGACCTTGACTTCATTTGTTTATAAGAAAAAAGGCAGCAGCAGTTACCTACAAAAAACAGGAATCTCTGCGGTTAATCTGAGGGATGCTCAGGACAAGATCTGTTTACTTCAAACCATTCGTCTATGCATCTATGAGAATGAGAATTATTATTATTATTTTAGTACAGCTGAAATATGAAGACAAGTTGCTCACCAGTTAGCTCTACTGAAAATGAAGCTGTTTCTTCAAGTAAATTCTTTTGCTGTCAGAATTCATAGTAAGTAATGCCATCATTAACAGAAGATTTTTCCATCAATTAACTGACTTACAGATACTGGCTGAGTTATATAATTTGCAGAGCCCAGCCAAAGCACCTTTTTGAGTGTTGGACTACAACCTGGGAGACCAGGGTTCGAATCCCCACACAGCCATGAAACTCACTGGGTGACCTTGGGCCAGTCACTGCCTCTCAGCCTCAGAAGAAGGCAATGGTAAACCACCCCTGAATACCGCTTACCATGAAAACCCTATTCATAGGGTTGCCATAAGTCGGGATCGACTTGAAGGCAGTCCATTTTAAGTCTGATATAGTGTACCATTGCTATTGCAAGGTATTTGTTTACGGCCTACATGACATACTCATGGCACAGCTTCTTGCCCAACAGGGCTGGCTCTGCCATGCAGCAGAAAGAAATGACCTGCTTCACGCAGCACAATGAAGAGGAATCTCCTATGTGTCCATTTAACACTCACAAGCTAATGGGGCTACTGTTTCATCTCAGGAGCTGTTTAAAATGCCTGAAAAACTTTTTTTTAAAAGCAAAACTGATCCATAGCATACTTCATGAATTCCTCAATCATTATGGGATCAGCTGTCCTGTGGTATTCATCTCACTCCCCCCCTTCCAAATTTTTAAACTTATTAAGCTAGCAGGGATGCACTTTACATCTACCAATATGACTGCAAAAGTGGAACTACCAAATGCCTAAAGTAATGAGTCCATTCTATCTCCGGCAACTTTTCAAAGTAGATTAGAGAATGTAATTTAACATTTTGCTTGTATCTATCATAAATTCCATTTTTGTGTGTGGTTATACCAGTTCACACAACAGTACATTTTTTCTGATTTTTAAAACATTCCTACGTGTACCAAAAAAAAACCATTACAAAGGGCTGCAGAGGTTGGTTGGACCCACAAGAGCAAATTTTACCCTCATGGGTTAATTCTACTCCAACTGGGCCCTCTCAACATAGGAATTAACACTCATAATCTGCAGCTCTGGTTTCTTATTTGCAATGTTCTTTGTTTTGTTTTCTCTTTTGCTACAGGCTTATTATTTCGTCTGTTTTTTTCCGCCAGGGCTTCCTGATAGCCAAATTAATAGTTTAAGTTAACACTGTAGGGTCCAATGCATTCTAATAGCATTTGTGTTAGACGTTTTTCTAATGTAATACCAATTACATCTATTTTATATATAATATGTAAAATATATACTTTTATATGTTAAACAGGAGTCATTTTGAAAATCAGTGTTTAACATTTGCCTTATTTTCGGCTAGAACTTTAAAGTGGTCCATTGGACACCAATAGTGGATTGATACTCTCCCAAAAAGGGGTTTCCAATGGATGGTACCCTTTTGGTTATATAAGGGTTCATACTCTCTCTCACTGAAAGAGGTTTCAGTGTTAGAATGAAAGGCCCTCTTAGCCCTATCCAAGCAACCTGGCTCATGAGCTAAATCAACATGTGAGCCGAGTCTCTGTCGCTACACTAGCTGTGAGGTGCACATACACAGAACAGTGATGGTAAGTGGCAGGGTTAGGGGGCATGGTCCTGCTCATTTGTTGATGCAATGTGTCAGTCAGATCACCCAAATAGCCCCCCTGTCACAAAATAGGGAAATGCCAAATATTCATCTAATACACCAGAACCAATAATGGCTTCACATACAAGTTCAGGATTTTCTATTTAAAGCAAAGATACAAAAGCTTGTAGTGAAGAAAGAATGTAGATGATGTTTCTTGAATTATAACTAAAAATACTCTGAAGAGAATTCAGAGGGAAGGCACCTGTTCCGCTCCTCTAGGCATGCACAAGATCATGAAAAATATCTTCATGAGGGGAGGAGAAATGGACACCAGTTCCCTGGTGACAGCTCTAGAATATTCCCAGAATCAAGAGTGATGCCAGGTTAGAGGGTTCCCTCCAGGAGGGTGTTATCATGTGCCACTGCTCTGACAATATGTGGGACCCTAGACCTAAGCCCTAAAGTCCAGCCCTGATGACACCACTACTCAGAATGTCTGTGAGGGCACACAGCTCATATGTGAGGTGCCACAAAGATCACAAAAGGAGAGAGTGAAAGTTGCAAGGGGGGGTTACTCAAAGATTGGTAATATTTTCATGAATTTTACTATAAATATTTGCTTGCTATTTGTACTTACTATAACTATTTGTCCACTCAGTAACTTCATGCATCTTGTGACTTTTTATGTATTATCACAGCAGTGAAGATTAAAGAAAGAAAAATAATTAACTGGAATGGTAAATACACTGACAGGACCAACAGGCTCCCAAAATCATAGCCTGTTATCCCATTTGACCATTTTTAAGAAGCAGACACTAAATTAACAATTCACAAAAGTAGTCTAAGCCACAGCTATTGCGTTTTGTTTTGCTTTTACTTACCCTTTATGATATATGCATAGACAAGGCAATCGTGCTATTGTATCCCCTTGCTGCAGCTCTTCCAGGCATATTGCACACTCCCCAGCATCTTTACTCAGCACATCCTCTACAGACAAAGGCAAAAAACAGACACACCAAATATTTTATTCCCGATATTAACAATATTCTTTAGAAGAGGTCCATCATGGTAAATATCCAATGAAGTTAAAGCAGTCACAAAACCAAATCTTACTGCGGTTCTATTTAGTCTAATGGAAGGCTGTTGTGAAACAAGCCAGTGGAATGTAGGGCTAATGATTACAATACCTCACATGTTTACAGATGTAAAACAACAAGTGGAACCTGCATCAAAGCTTTCCAGCCAACCAGCCAGCCATGCCCTTTTCCAGAAAACTCCATTGCATCCCCCCTCCCTCCCTGTTTTCTAACTGACAACAGGTAAGACAGCATTTTGTGGCCAATGAGTATGCTCAGTACTCATAGGATCTTTTGGGTTTTCCCATCCTTTAGAGTTTTCCCCAACTTTTTTTGGGGGGGGTTCTTTGGCAATCATTTGGGCTTCTCCCCACATCTGCCAATACCTTCCTGTTCTGAATGGATGATACTCTTTTGGCTATATAAGGGTTCATACTTGGAAAATAAATTCATTAGTATATACATTTTTATGACGATATAAAATATATTTCAAGTCAGATACAGACAGGAAAGAAAAGATGTACTCTTTGTCTTGCCCATAATCCTAGGATCAATACTTATACTGTATATCCCTTATGGAACAGAGACCTTTATCACCTGCAGCCTGAACATGGAAAAGAAGCACTTCTAAGATCTGTGAATAATCAGCTCAGTCAACAATACCAGATTCTGAAGGTCTGAAGCTGTTACCATAAAACATATTTAAAAACATCAAATAGATACACTAGATACACCTGTTTGCTACCAGATTACAGGTTGTGTTTTATGGTTTCCAGATGATATAGGACTGCACAAAACCTAAGATAGAAATTCTGCAACATAAACCCACATGCTCGATTTCTGCAGATTTTCCCAGCCAGACTTTGGTCAAACTTACTAGTAAGCCATTCTTATCAAGCACGCAGAGAGCTGGTGAATATGAAAGACGTTTAAATCCCATATAGTACTGCTGATTTCTGATTAAATTGCACCAAGTGACTGTAATGTAGGATGTACTGCACCTAGAAACCTTTGGCTGTGCTGTAGCTTACAAAATATGGATTGGATCTGCCTGCTTGGTCTGCAAGTCGGCATGGGTGGAAGGGAGGGCTAGCCAGATCTAAAGAAGAACAAAGACCTTCCAGAACCAGTGTGACCCTCCCTTTCCCCTTGTAATCCATGATCATTTCCATTTGATTGGAAGTTCAAAATCAGCTCCAAATTCCACCTTAGGCAGAATTAGTACAGCTTGTGGAGTGAAAATAGGTTCAGATGGTTTAAAAACAAAGGCACATGACAACATGCCATATATGAATTTCAGAGGTTATATGAAGGAGCACAGATATTTTAAACTATTTTCTTCCCTGAAAGGTTTTAATTACTCCACTGAAGAAGCAGAACACACAAGAGCTGGAGTTTAATTTTATTCCAAATTCTTAAATAAGAATAAGCTTGCAAGCCTGGATTGCAAAACAGTACAACTGAATAATTTTTCAAACATGCCATCTATTTGCCCAGGAAAAAAAGCCAAGAAGGGATTTTTGACCACCTGAATAGAGCATTTCTGCTCTCTCTCATTTATTATTTGTACTGGAAACAAATATCCCATAACCAAAAGGATATTTTTAAAAGGTGACAAAATTCTAACACCAATGTGACAATAATTCAGTGATGAATCCTTTGAGTTAGTGTCAATATTTGCTATAAATCAATCTCTTAAATTTTAGGATACAAATTAAAAAGGACAGACCAGAATTGTTAATTCCCTCCGACGAACTACAGCTGAAACAAATTCTTAATTATACCTTGTATACAATTCCTGTAAAATCTTTACACGTTAATTTTCAGACAATTTAAATATGTTGTATGAAAGATAATAAATCTTCCTATTTCCTCCATATGAAAAATTTGCAGAAGCCGGACAAGTTTAAATATCCTCATTTTGCAAGACGTGATTGTTACCTACATTGGTTTAGTTTCATGAATCTTCTAGTCAAATGCCTTCACATGTATCACTAAACCATGGTTCAGCACTACATGGACATGCCCAAATGAGCCCAAGCCAAACAATGGACTCACATGCTTCTTTCTATTCTCCAGGGATCCTGGTTTACACACACACACTTTGTTAAGTTTCACAACAAGCCAGCTTGAAACCATGGGTTATGAAGCAGGCTTATTAAACTAACCAGAGTTTATTTTAAAACAGGATTCTTGGTTTGAACAAACACTAAGACTGACTTTAGTAAAAGCAAAACTAAAATATGCTGAAGATATCCCAGCCATACAGGAGAAGGAGCACACAACTCTGACACATCACTTATGCTCGTTCAACCTCATCAACATAAACACTAAACTTGAGAGAAAGGTATTTTAAGACTCTCTCTAGTTGTGAATATAATTTGTTTTACACTGTTTTTAATATTATATTTTATATTGTTGTCACCCACCCTGGGACCCCTGATGAAGGACAGGTAATAAAAATAACAATAATAGGGTGAGGAACCTCTGGACCACAGGTCAAATTGGGCCCAGGGCCCAATTTAGCCTTAGAGGCTGTTTTCCCAAAACTGTGCCCCCACCCCATACCTGATATCATATGTGACATTAGGTGTGGGTTGGGTAGAGACATTGCTGGACTGACTGTGCAACCAAGTCCCCTGTGGGGAACTGATCATGCAGCCGATCCCTAAGTAAGCAGCTTTGGAAAGCGCTGAGCACAGGCCTTGCAAAATGCTTTGCACAGTGCTTCCCAAGTGCCCAACAGCCAGCTGTCTGCTGTCCAAGTTGCTCTGTAGGAATGGGAACAGATAACGATCTGGTCCGCTGGACCAAAAAGGTTCCCCACCTCTGTGCTAAACCATGATTTAACATTATTACAAACCAGTCCATTGGCAGAGTTTGATCTCCTTTGTGGGAAAGTTTAGAACAAAGGGAAACCTGATTGCCTTGGACAGGAATGACTAGATGCTTTATGTCTACATTATGAAAAAGCCCACTTTCTTTGACCACTTTGTCCTTTGTATTTTTTTTTTCAATAATTTTTATTCAGATTTTCATAAAACATACAAAACAAAATCATAAAACATTCAAAGATAAAAAACAAAATCAAAAATAGTTAAACAAAAAGAAAAGAAAAGAAAAAAAAAACAAAAATAAAAAATAAAGAGTAAAATATTGACTTCCCATTTGTCAAAGATCAAATCAGTTATAAGTCTATAATATATAACAATCCTGTCTCTTAAGTCATATTATAAAATCACTTTCCTCCAGTAGTTATCTTACTTAATCATCAAATCTCATAAACATTACTTTATTCTTTCCACAAAAAGTCAAAGAGAGGTTTCAATTCTTTAAGAAATATATCTATCAATTTTTTTTTCCAGATAAGCATATCGATTAATCCATCTCATTACTAATTATGATAATCTTATTGTCATAACCATAGTCAAAATAAACATTTCAATTAATCCATCACATCAGAATCTGTTAGGTTCAGTAATTTCAGTAGCCATTGTTCTATTATCTCTATTAGTTCCATTTTCCATCTTCCATCTTCAGTAGTCTTGTTAAGTCCAGTAATTTCAATATCCAATCTTCCATTATCAGTATTCCATAATAATCTTGCTGTCAAAGCCATAGTCATATAGTAAGAGTCTGATGGGAATTACCTCTATCCCAAATATTTTCTTGCCATCCATTCTGAATAGGTTGCTGAAATACTGCTGTAAAATCATATCTCTGTTCTTTTTTTCAAAATACACTGGGTCATCTCTTAAAAGTTTTTCCATTGTCACATGGCTGCAGTTAATTCCATAGATTTTCTCTATATTGGGCTCCATCACATCATTCCAGTCCAGAAGATAATCCATGCCATTGATAACTTTATCTCTAGAATCTTCATTAATTTCTTCAGAGATAACATTGAGTTCCAAACAATAGATTTTATTTCTAAAGTCCATAGACTCCAAATCTTGTTCCTGTTCCACGTTTGTTCCAATCTCCGGGATCTCCTCTCTCACAGGGACCCCTATTCCAGTCTCCAGGGTCTCCTCTCTCACAGGGACCCCTGTTCCAATCTCCGGGGTCTCCTCTCTCACAGGGACCCCTTCCAGGGTCACCTCTCTCACAGGGACCCTTATATCTTTAATCTCCTGCTTCATTTTACTCAATTCAATTTTCGTTATCTCAATCTCATCCATTATTTTCTGAAACATAGTTATTTCCAGATTCTCAGCCACTTTCTTAATTGCCATTTTAAAAGAAAAATATAGGAAAACCACTTCTTATTTCAGCAACAATTGGGTTAATACTCCAAACTTGGTGACATCACAGTATAAACAGAGCAGACAGCCTTATCTCTCCAATAGTTAAGTAAACAAAATGCAGTTCCCAGGATCGAAACAATTAATGGCAATCGTCAAGAAACAGATTCGTCAAAATAAAATAGACCAAAAAGAGAGTAGTCTCAAAACAGTATAATATTTTTCAAAATAAAAATCTGGAATAGAAATCCCTCTTCTGTGTATATCTTTAGAATGCAAATCCAGGACAGCTTTTTGCAACAAAAACAGAGATAAGCTATTAATTAGTGCGTAGCAGAGAGAAGTTACGGCTCCCCAGTGAGATGTCAAAAACCGATCAATCTGGCAAATCTCTTTTAAACAGCAACAATTTAAGTCAAGTAAAAGAAAAATATAGAAAGAAGGGTGCTTGCCTGTTAGTGCGTTCTCTCTTAGAAGATAAGATGAACGTTCGCTTTAACAGATAGAGCTTGCTGTTGAAAATCCGTCCCACCTTCGTCGGCTGGACCTCGTCCCATAAATTAATGAGATCTGGTCGTCCCAACAAAAATAGGCTTTGAGGTTAATCTCTTCGTTTCTCCCTACCCGGGAGAAGTTTAATCAGTCAAAAAAAAAAGAAAAAACTGACTGATATATCTGAATAAGCTTCTTTTGAGGCAGGAGCCCGTCTCAAAAGCAGGCACAGGCTAAGTCACCCTTCCCGGAAGTCCTGTCCTTTGTATTTTAATGCATCTTGGATAACTCTGAACAGATGTTATATTTCCTGTCCAATAGCTTCCCCCTCATGGTTGGGATAAGTAAAAGTTACATAACAGTTTTCTGTAGAATCTGTTCACAACCGCAGTTACTTTCTTCCATATTATGAAAATTCAGTCTAGGTAATCTTTTTAGCAGGTTCAACATTTGTGAGACTAGCCATTTTAAAAGACTGGATAGTAATTTCATTTATACCGGGGTGGGAAACCACAGGCCTGTTGGCCAAGCTTGGTCTGCCATAGGTTTAAATTTGGCCCATGAGGCCATTTTCCCCACACCATGCCCACCTGCCTCACACCTGGTATCATATGTGACATCAGATGTGGGGCAGGTAAGAACATGGCTACAAATGCACCATCAGGAGCCTTAAAGTGTACTGTCTAATGTGCACTGGCAAGAGAAAGCAGGCTTCATCCCTATTACTCATCAGTTGATGGGCAGTAGTTCCAAAGCCTGGGACTGGATAAGCAAGGGAGTTCCCTGTAGCGAGTTTCGTTGTACACCCACAGTCTGCAGAAAACAGGCTGGACCTCCCTCACAGGGATCTCCTTTGTGTGCCCAATGTTCAGGACTTCAAAGCGCCCCGTCACCTGATGTCACAACGACAAGTGGGCAGCCCTGCCTTCCTGTTAAATTTGGCCCATGAGCCTAGATCCTGATAAGGATCTGATTCCCCATCCCTGATTTATAAGTGATAATCTGCATGTTAATTATAAGCCTTCTCCCTCTCTTTCATTATCTACAGATGTAATATTTTATAGATTAGTATTTTTATATTAATCAGATATAGGATGCAGGGCAAATGGAGTCAGTAATTGAGTCAAAAGTTTACAACGTGATGAGTGACTGGAGTAGGGGGCCCCAAAGTGAAAAATCCAGGTTCAAATCCCCAGTCATCTCTGAACCTCAACCTGGCAGGCTTTGAGCATCCATAACCTGTTGTTCTGAAGACATAATTTTTAGAAGTAACTTCAAAATTCAAGTCTCATTTCAGATTGATGTAATGCAAGTTCCTAATGCATTTGCAGCCTTTTCCACACCCCTACTGCACTTTCCCCACATTAGCCAGATAAAAATTTATATACTACACGTGCTCCCCAGTCTCCTCTTATATATAGCAAATGTTGTTGACATAACTTTAATGTTAAAAGAGAAACTACAACTGAAGCAGGAGCTTGCATGGAATCAGTGTCAGAGTTCTAAGCACAAACCCATTCACCCCTAGTTTATCATCAGTAGTAGAAGTAGTAGGCTGTGAAACACTAGTTGTTTCAAAAGCAGTGAGAACAGTTTTTCTGGCTGCGTTTTGAAGCGACCCTGCCCTTGGCTGAACACACCTCCCTTCTCCACTGCAGACTTCAGATCTTTTAGGACCACACATGGCAAAGTGTGGGGCCAATCATTGTTTCTCTCTGAGCCTAGAGCAAAGTGTTTCCATTGGCCACACCTGGAAGGCAAATGGGTTGATCAACCAATCAGCTGCAAAATCTATCTGAAGCTGAATTTATTAAAAATAATGCACTTGAGCTGATCTGACCAGATTTTAGAGTAAAAAGGGGTGGAGTTTGACTAGTGTTGTGCGCCCCTGTTTTCAGAAAACAGAGGTGCACAGGAACCGGCACAACATTAAATGTGTTTCTACCCATAGTAGAAGTATGAAAAAAACAGAGCATATAGAGATAGAGAACGAGAGAGGGAGAGAGAGGGGGAGAGGGGAGGATTAGAAAGAGAGGGGATGAGAGAGAGAGAGAGAGAGAGAGAGAGAGAGAGAGAGAGAGAGAGAGCAAACAAACTCATACAGCAACCTTGGAGCAAGCCAACTTGTATTGCTGTGGAGGCTTCTGTCACTGCCCTGATTTTACTACCTCCTGTCACAAGGCAACACAGATGGTACTTGCCCAGAGATCTATTAAAAAAAGAGAATCCCAGAGCTCCCTCCCACAGCTCTCCTGGCCCTGCTCATCCAAATTTCTGATGCCAGGTGCTCGCCATGGAGGTTAGTTGAGCATAATTAAGATATGCAATTTAGCAGTCAGATTCATAAAGATTTTACCACTAGAGAGAAGGAGATGGCTTCTTTAAGTCCAATCAATTAAATACTGTTTGCACTTCAGTGAACTCAGTAAACTAGGTGCTTCTGCAGACAGTCGTATCAAGTCTAGAATCAGCAGCTTTCATGCACCCAAAATGCAAAATAAAAGCTTTTCTAAGTAAACATCTATACTTCTAATGTAGGTCAAGGCAGCATGAGTAAAGCAGATAGCAACAAAAAAAATGTTATCTTCAATAAATATTGGCTTTATGAAAGCATCCAACAAGATTCCATGCTCTGCTTCATAACAGAAATATTTGCCATTCAGACGAAGCATCCAAAACAATTCATCTGTTTCAGTGGAAATGCGGACAGAAGAGGGGAAGACAGACAGACAAGCACTACAACTTGACCAATTAAAGATCAGGCATGTTACCTGAATACTTTTTTGTTCTTGAACCCTCAATGATAGCAGACCATCATAAAAGCAGCACACAATGTGCACTCGCCTAGAAAATCAAGAGTGATAGATTTTATTTCAGCAACAGTACAAAAGCCTCAGAGAATAAAATATGAAATATTCCTTGGCCAGTGTCAGTTGCACTAAGTTGAACAGGTGTTTTGAATTTCCATAAATGTAGATTTTTATTTTAATGGCTGACATTTTGATTGATCCCAACTTCATCTCCTTTGTGCTTACTTTACTGGCCAAGGTAAGCAACAATGGCCTCAAGTCCTCAAAGTAGAACTCTATTGCATGCAGTAAGAACAAAAAGAGACTCCTAATAAAGTAAATTTGTAAGAAAGCTTGTCTTTGTTAATTACATACTGCAGTCACTGATATATTATGCCAAGTCAATTTCACACAAATATAATTTGTCAGCAAACTCATCTTAAAATCTGACATTAGGCTACGTACCTGCACCGCTTTAAATTTTACAAAAGTTGTAACATACAAACAAAGTTATGGCAAGAAACCGTGGATGCTTTGCTGTTACTCTGAACAAAGGACAAGCTTCAAGCCCCTGTCCATAGCTGGGCAAAAAAACCCTATTTAACAAGATTTATATACTGGTATGAACCAAGACTGAACTTTATTTCAGGAAAGTAGAATGACTGTGGTGGATTAACGGGATCACACCTGCCTCAACCTCTGTGTGTTGGCATAGCCATCGTGGCTAGTAGCCTTTCATGGAGAATAACAGTATCAATTTGTCCAATCCTCTTTTAAAGCCTTCCAAGTGGGTGGCCATCACTACCTCCTCTGGGAGCAAGTTCCATAGCTTAACTATATGCTGGATGAAGAAGTACATTCTTTTATCTGAATCTTCCAGCTTTCATATTTATCGGATGCCCACAAGTTCTAGTGTTATGAGAGAGAGAAACTTCTCTTCATTCATTCTCTCCATGCCATGCAGAATGTTATAAACTTCTCTCATGTCACCTCTTACTCACCTTTTCTCTGAACTAAAAAGCCCCAAACGCTGCAACCTTTCCTCATGGGGGAGTCACTCCGTCCTGTTGATGGTTGCAATTTTTTGAAGCTTTTCCAACTCTACAATATCCTTTTTGAGGTGAGGTAACCAGAACTGTATGCAGTATTCCAAATGCAGTCACATCATAGATTTTTACAATTGCATTACGATACTAGCAGTTTTATTTTAAATATCCTTCCTAATGATCTCTAGCATGGAATGTTGTGCATTCACATGTGCGTGCGCATTATGTGAACAACTTCTTAAAATGACAACTATGGTTTTTCAAAACTATCCTGACAATATAAAATAATGCTTAATTCCTATCCTTTTCACCAACCAACTGATCCTGGGACAGGGTACATCAAACATAAAATCAAAACAATTCATGTGATACAAACATTAAAACAATATAAAATCAATAAATATTGCAATTACTGCTCCTCACTCCAAAGCTCACTGGTCTAATTTTGCTATACTGGATGCTGATTATTTTATGTATTATGTTTTTTATGACCAGGGAACAAGGAGAAATTCAGTTGGGTTTGCATGTTAATCTGGTTCCTGTTAAGTATGCCTGAAGATGGCCTGTCCCCACCCTCTGATGCACCTTGCTCCTTCCTGCGAAGAAGCATTTTCCACCCCCTGGACTTACTTGGTCAACACCCCCTAGCTAGAATAAATTGAGATGGGCAAAAGTTGAGACAGCATGTAGTAGACCAGACCTTTGAACATGTCCACATCATTGGGCTGCAATAACTGATACTAATCCCATAAAATCTGATGCTCTGAACAAATCCCCCCAACCTGCAGTAACAGTGGCATCTAACTCTAAGGCTGACTTTGCCTTCAAACTGCCTTACAAACACGTCACAGCAGGCTTCTTAGGGTTCCAATGGCCCACTTATAAGCCAAATTGCAAAAGCCCACTCACCACCCTGAACCGCTCTGCTACCCGAGGGTGCAATAGCAGTGGAGAAACAACCCCTCTTCACTTGAAGAGTACTTAAGTGCTCTTACCTAACAGCAGTCTTCACAGTCCTACATCTTTATGAGGAAAATTTTCATAAAATTAATTTATAACACTGCCAGTAGAACTAAATAATTTAAGTTGCAATTCCCCCCCGCCCCAATAATCATAGTAGGAAATATCTTTCTTAAGCTTTTTAATCTTAATTTGTTTCAATCATTTCACATATTCTAGGATATCTCAAGTTTTAGGATTATGAAATTTGGGGTGCTGTTGTGAGTTCTGCTATCTTTATTTTGTCCGCAGTGCTGTTTTTATGGTTTTATTTTTGCACTAAACTGTATTTTTTATTGTAAGTCACCCAGAGGACTACTTGTTTTCCAGCAGGGAAATGTCTTAATAAATCTAATGCGCAGCTATGCCAGTCAGAAAATTCCCCAGAATGTTCAGAAATCCATCTAATCCTATAAGTCCCCAGGGGCAGACAAACCTAATGGGTGTGCCACCCCTGCAGGGGGACAAGCTACCAACTGTCACTGTGAAAGGTTGTCCTGCATACATAGTGTCCCTATGGAATGAGATTGTGGAGAGGGCTATTTACATGATTGCTCCTAAGTACCCTGTTTAGCTCTATGGAGTTCAGGTGGCACCTTGGCTTTTAGGAGCGCTCCAAACCATGAAGCAGGTTGGACAATGGCTAGAACACATGTTGGGCAAATCTCTCCTTTTTTTACCAAACATTATTGGTGTTTGGGAGCAACCATTTGCTCAGGTTCATCCTGTGCCTCGGGTCGCTGGTGTGGTACCCATGAGCACCACAGCACCCTCACACACCACTGGCCCTTGCCAAGGCCCCCTTACCCTCCCAGTTTTTTTGTTTTGTTTTGTTTTCTTGGCTTTTTGTCATGCTTTGTTGGTGGTAGGTTGCCTACTTTGTGTTTTGTTTTTGGAGGGTGTAGGCATTTTTTTGGCGGGGGCATGTCTGAGCATAGCCAGTTATTTCTTTCTGTGGTGGATATATATATATAAACAAATAAACAAACAAACATGATTTTAAACAGAACAGCCAACTATTTAGATGGTACTTCTGAGGTATCACTCCACAAAACACAATACACTCATTCAGGCCAGTAAGAGGCATACTGCATAACAACTGAATAGGAATTCAATAGGAATTCCATACCTTTTCCAGCAATCCCCCAGATGAACGTCTTCCAAAGTATCAAGCACTCTGTGATAGTAATTAATTCTTGAATAAATAAAACTTGATACAAATTAACAAGCTCATCAAGAGTTTGGTTTAACTTGTAGAGGCCATCTTGCAAATAAATACACCATCAAGATATAGCAAACCTTCACTTTGCCTGGACATAACTTAAAAATCATCTAAAAGTTCTCCATGGTGCATACTTCCTACTGGTAGATTGTTTTCAGAATGCTATAAGAATTAAGACTGAGTAGTTCAAAGACTCAGGTGCGCATCACTCAAATGCTGTGTGATCAAGAATGCATACAAGGACTGGGGTGGAGTAACAGTCCCCCACACTAGGTCTGTTACAGCAAAAACAATAAAGAATACTGAGGCTCCTTCAAGACTAACACATTTATTATGGCATAAGCTTTTATGGACTACAATCCACTTTATCAGATGTGTGGAGTGTGATCATCAGTTGTCAGATACATATACACATGGGTGTAAAAGGGGAAACGTGGTAGTTGGAATGGAAGTACAGTCTGTGACCATTCAATTAGCATTTACACATATGCAAAATAATATTTCACAACAGCAGTAACTAGTGGTAACCATCTTAGCATTGCTGAGTAAAGTGATAATATAATTAGAGTTCAATTTAGAGCCAAGTGAACACTTGTATTGAGACACTTGTATTATCTCTATTCAGACCCAGATGAACAGAATCAAACATTTTGCAAAGATTATTCTGTTATCACCAACCACTGCTGCTCTGAAAGTTCACTATGTTCATTTTGCATGCATATAAGCTCTAGTTGAAATGTATCAGGAATTCTGTTTTTGCTTTCTGATTGCCATTTTAACTCCAACCTTCTCATATTTCTTTTTCCTTTACACCCATGCGTTTATACGATCACCGTCCATACCATGACGAGGGCTCAAAACTGTGAAAATGTACACCATAATGAAATTTGTTAGTCTTAAAACTGCCACAGTAGTTTTTTCCCCCTCCAAGTACTAATGTAAGAATTCAGTGCTAGGTTTAGGTTTAAGCTAGAAGTTCCATAGCTATAATCCTTGTGGCTACAGCTTTGACAAGAAGACTGACAACACAGAGGCTAATATCTACAAGATATGCTGCTGTTAAGGCTGTTTTGCTTTGGCATGCATGACATTCCATTGTATCCAATCCTTAATTCCATAAACTGGGGTAATAAGACTCTAGCAAAATAAGTTTGCCACTAATACCTTTATGGTAGCTGTTGAAGTCTCAACATTTCTCTTAAGAGTGCTGCCCAAGTTGTTAATTACAGAATTCTCCAGTTGGACTTCGCCTTCTGGGAATATTGCTGTGCCCAGGGATAAGGCCGTAGCATACACCTTCAGTACACGTATTGCTTATCCTGTGAGAAGAGGCAGAACCTGTGAGTTTAAGGGACTAATTGGTTTCAATTCATTCTGTAATAACTGTTCAAAAACAGAATCCAGAGGCAACACTAAATTCCTGATAGTTAGCTATCAGTGGCTCAGGTCACATGCAACGTTAACAAACCACGGTTAACAAAACATACAGGCTCTCAGAGAACAGATTGTGGCTGCTTTGCTCCCCTCTGTTTTTGCTGCTGCTACACTGCTAAAAGCAAAACCATTATTTGGTTTAGCATGTCATTTGAGCACGGGGTAGTGGTTTGTCATGAGCTGTAACAAATGTTTGTTCTTGGTTTACAGCTTGTGGCTTATCTGAAGCAAGCCTAGATTCAGATGGCACACCAAGCCAAACCAGCAGGATTAGAGGAAAAGCAAAGCAGCTGCAAACAGTAATCTCTTCTTCAGGAGCCTGCACATTCGTGCTAAACCATGGTTTGGTTTAGTACTACATGAGAACCAGATCAATATATGTATATCTGTGGGGGAAAGTAGCTACAAGAGATAGAAGACTGATATGCTAGTGCAGGGGTGAGGAATCTTTTTGGCTGTGAGGAACAGATCTTTATCTGCCCCCACCCCACGGCCCAACTTCAACAGGTGAGTGTGGCAATAGGGATGGGATCTGTTGGTCAGTGCTGCTTTGAAAGCATTCCATTGACCTATCAGGCAGCATCAATTTGAGTTTATTCTTTATCCGCTATCCGCTGCTTTTATGGGCCCAATTTCTCCCCTCCCCCCAAATAGTGGTATTAATACCAGTATTTCCTCTCAAAATACCAACATTTTGAAGGGAAATATAGATAAATGAAAGAAAAAATCAGTATTTTGAAAGAAAATATTGTTAAAGGAAAGGAAAGCTGCTTTGCTGCCTCCACCTTCTCCACTGTGACTGAGGCTGGCTGTTTCCCTTTTGGAAAGGAAAGGAGAAAAGCAGCTTTCAGGGCTTCCCTACTTTTGGCAAGCTCTAAGTCCTTAACATGGGCAAGACTTGGCTTGCTTCCTTCCACTTGGAGCTTGGATTGTGGGTGTGGGTGTGTGCGCACGTGAGTGAGTGAGAGAGAGAATGAGAGAAAGAGAGGGGGGTACTGCTATGCTGTGTGTAAAATACATAAAAACAATATATTTGGGGGGGGGAACCTGGCGTCAGAAGAAAGCCACTGAAGTTTGGAGCAAACAGGATCGCTTTGCAAAGATAGAGAATATGTGGGCCATTCAAAAATCCAGTGCTAAATCTGAATTCAACAGAATTCTTGCCCATCCCTAGTGGCAACCCATCTGTAAATCATGTTATATCATTACAACATCACATGGTTGACAGGTGAGTTGTCATACCCATGTGACAAGATCTAGACATTGGAGGTTGAAAGGGGGAGCACAGGAAAGGGCTTTCTGATCCTCCCCCTCTTCTTCACCTCCCTGATGTCTGAACTGTAAAGGAGAGGCGTGAGGATTGCAAAGGGCTTTAAAGCCTCCCTGCACGGCTCCTTTCCACCTCCTATGTTAGAAGTAGAAAGGGAGAAAGTAGCACTGGGAGGAAGAAATGGTTTTCAGTGAATGGAAATAACTTCCCCCTCCTTGATGAGTGGTTGGGAACATGTCTTGCTCCAGCAAAGGAGCAATCAGGAGACCACTTTAAGCTCCCAATTGTTCCTTTGAAGCCCCACCCTTACCTGCCCCACACCTGATGTCATGTGGTTTCTCCAAAAAAAAGTTTAATGGACCAAATGGGGAGGCCTGGAGGGCCAGGTTTGGCCCACAGGCCAGAGCTTCCACATCCCTTCGCTATGGTAACATCTATATCCACAGTCCTAACTGGTAGGACTCTGATACTGAAGTGATCTGACCCTCCTCTAGAGAAAAATCTTAGTGGAGGTTCACACAAATCTTCATCCACTGAAAACATGCACAAGGGATCCATGCTAGCTAGTCCTACCCCCGATGTCCATGGCAGCCATGACCAAACAACCATATGTTTTTAATCTTTAATAAAAAAAAAAGATGTCTTGAAAGCTTTTAAAAAATGTTTTTAAAGATGTTTTGTTTTAATGTATTTTAAAGTCTGTTTTATGGTATTTTAAAGTGTTTTTAGTGCTTTTGTTTGCGGCCCTGGGCTCCTGCTAGGAGGAAGGGTGGGATATAAATCAAAAAATAACAACAACAAAAACAACAACTTCTTGTGATGCTTAACTGTATGATGAATACCTCTTACAACTTTTTGTTTTGTTGGTAATTAATTAATCAATTAATATCCCACCCTTCCTCCCAGCAGGAGCCCATGGCGGCATTATGTTATAATATGGTATATCATAATGCTGTGTTGACATTGATAACTGAACATCAGAAAGACTTTATTTATTTATTTATTTATTTATTGCATTTGTTAGTCGCTTTTTTTCAACAGTAAAACTCAAAGCAACTTACAAGAAAAAAACACAATAATTGAAATAACTTATAACAAGAGCAAACAATTGCAAAACATTTTCAAACAAAATAATACAACCATAATAAAAAAATAGCAAATATGACAACAATACAAGAATTAATACCACACTATAAATATAACATATAATAGAAGGCAACATTATACATCCAGTCAGTACTGCAAAAGTAGAAAAATTAAAGCAGCTTCAACTTAGCCTCCACCAGTCTCCATCAGATGCCACCCTAGTTCTTCCCAGTGGCCCAGAGGGACGGTGAAGGGACAGCAGAGGCACAGGACTCCTCTTGGTGTGGGGGTGCCGGCGGGGGTGGCAGTGCGGCGCTGTGCAGAGACTCTTCCTCCTCAGACGGGGAGACCTTGAAGCCGGACAAAGCGAAAGGAGAGGGGGATGGAGTGGAGGAGGAAGAGACAGTGGGGTGGCTAGTCCAGGCCAGTTGAAAGGCAGGCGGGGCCCTGGGGGGCTGCTCGCCCAAGTCCACCAGAGGTGGGCAGAGGCAGGCACTGGGAAGGGAGCTGGGGCGGCGGCGGGCTTCCTCTCCCTCACCTCCAGCCGCTCATCGTCCACTTCTTTTTTGTCCTCCTCCTCTTCCTCTTCCTCATAGATGGTTGTAACCAAATTTTGCATATTGCCCGTCTTCTTGTCGCTTCTTGGACGGGGCATGGGAAAAGACTTCATAGAGCTCTGTGGGGATGGTGGAGGCAGGAGCATCATGTGGCTGCAGGCGAGAGGGGGAGGTTGGAGCAGGGTTGTCCTCTTAAGTCACGCTCAGCCTCAGTCCCCCCATCTCAGCCGCTTATCCCAAGTTGGAATCCTGGGAACTGTGGTTTCAAGCCCCACCCTTGAGTGTTACATTTTAACACTCAGAACCCACTTTCTGGTGGATGGCAACAGAGAAGATCAAAGGTCCAAAATTCATATGACAAGACAACTGATGGGTCAGCATACCACATAAATTTGGACTTGTGGGTCACAATACCAAAAAGGTCAAGAATCACTGGTGTAGACATACTCTTGGTGTCTCCAGGTAGGGCTGGGAGATATCCTAGTCCGAAACCCTGGAGAACTGCTGCCAGTCATGTGACAATAATGAGCTAGATGGAGAAATGGTCTGACTCAGCATTAAGGCAGCTTCCTTTGTGTTATTTCCAAATTAACTGTGCATAGGATTGCAGCCTAAAAGGGTTGGACTTCAGAGTGAGGGGGGCTAAGAACATAAAGATTTAACAAAACTGGCTTATCAAATAATCTTTGATCCTCACAGCCATCTAGTCAACAACATTAGGCTGATATGACTTGCATAAGGTGATTGAGAGCTTCAATAGTTCAATCAGTGATTTCTACCTGCAATTATCATCTTTAAGCTCTTGATTTTTAAACCCTTATTTTTTAAAATAAATAAAGGCTATTGCACATTACAGCAGGTAAAATACACAATTAGTAATACAACTGCACAACTCAACTTTCTATTAATAAAAAATTGTCAATCCTTACTATACAGCCCTTATAAGTACTGTAAACATTTCTGTATATTGCTCTAAATTCTTTGCATATGTTACATAGGAACATCATAGTGAATAAATCCACTATGATGCTTTTTCTCTTATAAAGTACGTTCTTAATATCAGCCCAAAGTTTTTGCACTAGTAGGCATGTCCAAACATATAAAATGTTACCAACTTGTTTACAATTCCAACATAACAGGCCTTATTTGGTTATTAGACTTCACTTCAAAGTAAAGAAGATAAGGCACCAGCGCTGAAAACACTGCATATATTTTTAACTAGTGTTAACTGCAAGACACAAAGGAGTCTTATGACACCTTAAAGACTAGCAGATTTATTGCAACATAAGCTTTTCTTTACTAGAGCCCACTTTGTCAGCTGCATGATATATAACCAATTGGACTAAAGGCCATAAAAAGCAAAATGTACAGTCTGTAATTTCTATGTGAAGTTAAAATGTATATATGATAAGCATAGTGAACAAAAGTTAGGCATTCATCAGAAAAGAACTGGCTGGTCAAGTAATTCTCAAATTCATTCTTGGCTTAATGGAATATTTAACAGGTAAATTCACCAGCATGCCAAACTTACTTACAAAAGCAGTAATTGTGCTACCATCATTCTTTTTAGTTTTGATATGCTAATTTAACACCTGTAGTGGAAGAGAAAGCCCTGCTCTCCAATTATTCCTAAATTAATAGAATCAAATGCTAATACACAGAGTGTAGCTGCTTTAGTCTGTTGCAATAAAATGAATGTTGTGGTGTTCTGGGTGGAATATAGTAGCATGTACGTGTGTGTAGTAGTCAGTAGATTTCCAATAAAAGGTGCTACATATACATCCAATATGTACTGTAGTTGCATAGCAGTGTTCAGAAAAAGTACCCATTGAATGGACTGGTCTAAAATCAGACTGACTTACAGAAAGGAGAAACTTGAGAAATTCCACCAGAAACTCAACTCACCATGAACCTGAGCCTGGACCAGTCTATCAACACGTGCACTTTCTAGACACTTCTATGCAACAACGTTACGGATATAACCCTGTACTGGAAACTTGCTGACCACTAGCAGGGGCTGGCATCAAACCTCTGCAGGCCCCTGCCTCCCTCCTGCATGTGTGCAGGTGCACATGCACTTAAATATGCACAGTTGCACCACCTCTTGCCTCACTGCGTCAGCATGCATGCCTGCCATCACCCAAGAGGAGGGGGGGTATTGACACCTCTGCTGCCTTCTTGAGTGAAGACGCACATGCACACGGCATGCTGATACAGCAACACAAGAGGTGGTAGCACAGCCAGATGTATTTAATTGCATGCCAGCTGCACACACATGGGTATTGTTGCCTGTGAGGGTGGAACTCCCAATCTGTGCCACTGTCCAGTCATGGCCTGCAACCTAATGTTGATGGGGATTGTGGAGCAGAAGCTCCACTCTGCCAGCCACAGCTGCAGGGACCCTTGGCCAGAGACAGGGCCCTTGTCCAGTGCCTGACCTGGCGGCCCACTGGCGCCACACATGTCCACTTGAGTCAAGCCCTAAAATACAACTGCATCTGTTTTGACTCACAATTTAAGGATTGACATCAGGTGTTTTAGGGCATAATCCAAACCCAAGATCTGCTAGGATGAATGAGTTAGGATCTGGCAGATCTCTGGCTCAACTGACTAGTTCCTGACTCAGCCGGGCTATGCTGGCATAACATGCTCATCTTGGCATGTGGTCTAATTTGCTCATCCTGGCTCAGCCAGCTGAGCCAAGACTAGCATAACTTATGCTGGCATACCCCCCCCAAAAATGGGCACTTCAGAGGATCCCAGGGGAGGGACTTATGTTAACTCCATTCAGCTCAGTCATGTGACCTGGCAAACTCCGGCAAAAAGGATGGTGTAAGTCAAACTCTATTTTATCAGCTTGTTTTCCCTCTGCCAGACTTTGGTCAGCTTAGCCAGCAGTATCCTTGCTCCTGAACGGTGTTTGGATCTGGTATACTTTACACTGGCTTCCATGACTCAGGATTGCTCCCTTAGATTACCATACCCACCCAATGAATTTAAAAAAACAGATCAACAAGGCCAGAACAGTACCCAGAAATAAATATTACAGGACAGTTCTAGAAGAGAAAAAGGAATACCTCTTGTCTCCTATAGCTTCCAGTTAAAACTACTCCAGAGTACAGTTAAATATCTACAGCCCATCATGGACAATGATACTTCCCCCTCTCACAGGTCTTGCATGGTAGAGCTAGTCCCTGTTTACAGATAAGCCCCAATCTAAAACAGTTACTCACTAGAAAGACCATATAACAGAAACACAAAAACAAAAGGTAATACCCTGCAACAAACCCAAATGCCAACTCTATCTCCATATCTACTCAGGCAACATTATTACAGGATCTAATAATGTCAGCCACATCAAGGTTGTTCTCCTGCTTGTTTTCCAGGACTCTATCTGCCAACAATGCCCTTCTGCATTCTACACAGGACAAACAAATTAGTTGGCACCAGAAATTGTGGTTTTTAGAAAGCCAGGAAAGGAACATTTTAACCAGTTCTAACCAGAACTGTCATGGAACTTGAATGGCCATCCTTAAATGAAGGAGCACCAAAGGAATACTCTAGTATGAAACTACTGAAGTACTACTGAAGTACAACTTTAAAGCTTTAGTTCTATTCCTTTGAGTTTGAAGAGAGGCAATGATTTCCCATCTCACAATAGGCATTAATTTACTCTGCACTTCTAAGATGATTGTTTTATCGCCAACTACTGTTCTTGAAGAATCACTGTGCTTATTATGTCTGTTCAAGCTCCAGTTGAATCTGTCACAGATTGTACTTCTTGCATTCCACTGCCATTTAACTCCAATTCTACCATTTTTTTCCTTTACACACATGAGTCTCCCTTATTTTGTTGAAGAATAGGGACCAATAGGAATAGATGCAATCCTGCAGGAGTCAATGTATTTTGTTGTAGACTAGCTTGGTAAAAATCTGCACAGGCACCTCTATTAGGGGACTACTCCAGTTTAGTTACCTTTCTACACAAACTGTTCAGACAAGCCTTCTATTGTTACTACATTGTCTTATACTGCCGCTATTTTAAAATGATCATTCTTGACTGCATTGTATTTTATTTTGTATTGTATTGTATTTTATTGAATTTTAATGTGTACGTCGCCTAGAGTGGCTTCGGCCAGATAGGCGACACAAAAATTAAATTTATTATTATTATTATTACTGTGGTCCTGTATTCCACCATCTCTTTTGTTTTGGCATTTAGCACATAACTCCTCAATAGAATGCAGCCAAGACTACAATATAAGAATTTCAAAGGTAAGGATAACACATTAGCTTAAGCATAGGCAAGTTGGCACTATTATGCAAATTACTATGAAAACACTGGTTTCACCATTGTTTAAATGTAAACCGTCAACACTGCATGAAAAAAGCTACAGCTTGTTTTAAAAGTGTCACATCTCTGTCACAGCACAGCAGGTATTTTTCAATCAATATATCAAAGAATTCATTTCTCAATCGTTTAGGAATGCCTACTCAAATGTCAACATATAATGGAAACAGCTATATATATGCACACACACCACCTTCTGCCAAAAAAAAGAATTGTTTGATGTTTAAATTAAAAACAGGTATAATTAACAATACTATATTCATTTGACATAGAAAGATTTATATGATCTGAAGAGAAACCAGAGTATTTTAACAAGGGAGATAGAAAAGAATCTCATCCCAGTAGAAGTAACATTGTCACAGAGTCACAGCCGTGGAAAAATCTCAGGCAGATATAAATTGCAACTCTACCTAGTGTTTAATATGTTGCAGAAAATGGTGAAATCAAGAATTTTCTTTGCTACATAACCTTCAAAAAAAAATCCACATTGCAAAAGATCAATCACAGCTTTACGATTTAAGGGACGGGAAACAAACCACAACACCTTAAGCTTGTGGTTAAGCTGAGCAGACCTTTTAAAAAACAGACTTAAACTTAAGCCCATTGCTTTCAGTGGGTCTGCAAGTACAACTAATGTTGGTTAAAGTTGAAATCCTATACATACTTACCTGGGAATAAAAAATGTAAATGTACTGCCTTCAAGTCGATTCCGACTTATGGAGACCCTATGAATAAGGTTTTCATGAGGCTGAGAGGCAGTGACTGGCCCAAGGTCACCCAGTGAGCTTCATGGCTATGTGGGGATTCAAACACTGGTCTCTCAGGTCGTAGTCCAACACCTTAACCACTACACCACACTGGCTCCATATCTGGGAATGTATTTGAGTGACATATCTAAGCCTGCACTGCAAGGCATAACAAAAACTCAAAATCTACAAAGTACAGACAACCTCTGAAAAAGAAGCCTTTTTGATCAGATCACGGAAGCAAATCTACGAAATTGTTAGACACTTATATAGACAAAAAAACATAAACCACTGCATAAATATAGTGACAGATAAGGCTCAGGAACTGAAGTAGAGTACTTAGCAGTCATAAGACTGCAGCAGTTGCAGACCCAATTTATGACATCCTCATCAATGACATTTCAAGTCAAAAAAAGTGATTAAGCATAGGACATTCCAGGTAGCTCTTATCCAGCATAATCACATGATACAAAGAAAACTCTTTGTGCATTTCCCATAAGTACAAATACTGTATAGCAATTCTAACTATATATGCAAAAACCCTACACTTTTTCCCCTGAACTGTTTTCAGTGTTTTTTGTGGACTTCAAGTATCTCTCTCATTAGTATTTGTGATATTATCAACTGCAATGGCAATTGGGCTTGCTGCCCTGGGCTCCTGCTGGGAGGAAGGGCGGAATATATATCAAATAATAAACAAACAAACAAACAAACAAACTGGCAGAAGCACTTCAGTTACTAGCACAAGTAAAACATTTGCTCAAGGGCAAGATGCTTAGATTTGCTTGATATGTTAATTCCAACCAGGGTTAGTAAAAACAAAAGCTTTACTGATACCAAACAAAACCACAATATACAGTGCAAGCTTGGGGTTTTTGGCTAGTCCTAATACAGCTGTAGCTTTACAAACCCTGCATGGAACAATCTAACAGACCAACACAGCTTCTTTTGTTTTTAATGTGTGGAATCATCTCCCCTGTGCAGACCTTGGCTTCTCTCTCCTACTTTCAGGGAACAAAACTAAACTTAACAGAAAGCCATCACAGTGTTTTCTTAAACAAATTACACCAGGATACGTTATCTATAATGCAGGTAATAGAAACGGAGACCAATACATGTATTCATATGACTTAGTATATATTTGCAGGCCAGAAGTACAACAACATAAAAATAAAAAAGCTTGTCCGCCCCAGGAAAGCATTAGATGTTTATAAAGACTTGTGACACAGAATATCTTCATAAATGGCACAGACAGCATATGATCCATTATTTAGTCTCACAATGCTGAGAGGAAGATTATGGCTATTTCTAGTTTTACAGATTGGGAAAGACAACACCAACACTGGCAATTTGACATCCTTAGTGTCATGGATTTAAAGGTACTTAGGTAAGAAATTTCAGTTTCCTCACTTCTATACCCATGAACTAACTAGAATTAAGAAGAATCCCTAGAAGTTATGTCAACAGGTCAAGTCCCACAACCCATATTGATTTTTTTGCTTTACTGCCTGCACACTGTCTGTTTCACCAAATAGTTTATAAAATACTCCCCAAATACTTCAAAAATCCATTTTAAAACAGTCAATACAAGTTTACACAGAGGATGTCTGTATTTAAATGGGTTTCAGTGCATGCTGTTCATTTTCCTCATAACAAAATTGTTGACATCAAATTTCTTCTGAAAGTTTTTTTTAAAATGTAAATATTTGGGTGAATACACAAAGAATCAAAGATAACCCTTGATTAATTCCTTACCTTTTTGTTTCCAGGTCACCTATGATCCATATTTGGCTTAAACACTCATACCCATCTAATGAAATGTTTTCCTTTCCTAGGTTTTTCTCATATTACCTTTTGCTTATCCCTTTCTTCCATCTTCACACTCCTTGCATTTTTGTCTCATCACAAATTTGTAGTGAAATTAACTAGATCAACATCAACACCATTTTCTCTCAACATGCCACATCAGACCTGTTTAACCTCTAACTGGCGCTCACAATTTGCCCCTCAAGCCTCAGTCTCTTCCTCTCTTTACTGCCAATCAACCTTGCACATTTCTGCATTGGTCCCTACAACTGCTGGCACCTAATCTTAGCTGCTGCATTCCCAAATACTATAAATTTGCAATATTTAAAAATTGGTTAAATGAATGTGATGATAATAAATGTAAGTTATTTTAGAAGGCATGGCAAGACAGAAACTGGGATTAGCAAACAGTGGAAGAAGCAGGTGTCACTGGAAAGGCAGAGCAGCAAGGTCAGGAATGACCCACCCAAATATAGAATATTTACTAACAGGCAAAAAACCCTTGCAGTTTAAGAACATTTCTCTGCTTTTTAATCTGGGAAGTAAGAAAATGGGACCCTGTGCAGGTTTGCTGAGAATGGATTGATAATTTGCATGCTGATTGAGTTTAATGGGATTTACTCTCCTGCAATTATGCTTAGGATAGGTGAAACTGTGCATGAGGGGAGGGGAAAGTAGACAGGGAGGAAGGGGAGGAGAGGAGGAGGGCAGATTACTGAATTCAATGTGATTCTGTGCAATCATGCTTAGGATAGATGAAACTGACCTGGGGGAGTAGGGGAGAGGGGGAGGAGATTGGATGGGTGGACAATGGGCAGAGTTTTCCAAAAGGAGAACATTGTTAACAGTATCATTATTTTGTGGGTTTTTCCTCACCTTTTTATTCTATAGCAGACACATGTAGTCTCCCACCAGAATTTAAACCAAAGCTATCCCTGGCCACATCCACACCAGATATTAATTCCACTATAGTCATGGCTCCCAAAGAATCCTGGGAAGTATAGTTTGTGAAGGGTGCTGAGAGTTGTTAGGAGAATGTTATTCCCCTTACAGTGCTACAATCCCCAGAATTCTCTAGGAAGAGGGACTGGCCACTGGAGCTCTGTCATGGGAATAGGAGTTTCCTAACAACTCTCAGCATCCTTCACAAACTACACTTCCCTGGATTCTTTGGGGGGAGCCATGACTGTCTAAAGTGAAATAAAGGTCTGGCATGGGTGTGGCCACCTGATTAGCCAAGCCAAACAGCTGTTAGTCTGTCTTTTAGAACACTGACACTTAGTTCTTACTGAGCATGCTTGCACGATCATAGATTCCAATGTTAAATTTCTTAAATAAATTAAAAATCAGCCATGCATTTTTAAAACTTTTAAACTGCAAAAGAGGAAGATCAGAGTATGGGGGAAGGTTAGTAACAGGATTGCAGGTACTCTGTGAACAGGGCTGATTTTTAATTAATTTCAACAAATTATGAGACCACTGACAGGAAGATAAGTCCAACAGGGGTCTGGATTTTTTTTTCTTGTTTTACACTTTGAACTCTAGATTCTCTGTGTGTTTTGTGTATCACCATGAAAACTTAGAGGGTTGTTAAGCAAGTCTTTCTTAGTTCAGGATTATACGATCTGTAAGATTTTGTTTTGAAATGAGCTGATGGGAAGCAGCAGAATGACACGGATCGTATTTTCAATGTAACATGGACGAATGTGAAAAAGCCATGCTGGCTATAGCATACAGATGATCTCATGGCTGTATAATGCACCTAGTTAAGCATTTGCAATACTTTTGTTCACATGAAGGCTGAGGGCTCCTTTAGAGTCTAGAGCAGTGGTTCCCAAACTCCCCCCCCTCATGGACTACTTGAAAACTGCTGAGGGTGTTGGCAGACCACTTGACTTTTCTGCCTGTAGCAGCAGTTGTAATTCATTGTGCTAGATATTGTATGAGTTTTAGTTGTATCTTTCAGTTGCATTTTTACAGACATGCCACAGATCACCTGAATGAATCTCACAGACCACTGGTGGTCCACAGACCACAGTTTGGGAACCCCTGTCCTAGAGAATAGATACTGTTATAAGAAACCAGAAGACCAAAACTTGCTTACAGGCCAAGGAATGAATCTAGTTCATCTCATGGGAGGCAGAACTGCAAAAATGTATGACAGGATAACCTATATACAACAATGAACTAGAGAATAAGCAAGAGTAAAGGAGATTCAAACTAGACTCAATGGCACTAATAAGAGACTCAGTTACATTCAAAGTAGAAGACAATGGTTTAGTCTGTAACTAACTTAAATTACTTGCTTTTACCCATGTGAAAGCTTTAAAAAGACTATATTTGACATTCAAATCTTGTTATACGTCATTTTATACTTGGATCCACTTTTGTCTAGCAGCATATTTTAAGAACATTTGGAATTAAGAATTCCACTCTATCCTAACCTAAGGTCTCCATCTGGCATGAATATAAAACATAATTAAGAGCATAATATGATCATGGCAGTGGCTCCCTCAACTTTCAGTCCCAAAGTTCCCAATTGCAGCAGAACTCCTCCAGCAATGCTCCATCTTACAGATTTGATTTCTGAAGTTATTTATAGCGCTATCCTATGCTAAATATGCCTTTCCAAAGACAAAAACAAATGGTGTCAACAGATGCAGCATCAGAGGGAAAATCCCAGGTGTCTAGTTGCCCACATTTCTAGTAGTGTTGTGCTGGTGCCAATAAGTTTAAACTGTTTATTTTGGCTTCAAAGGGTTTGCCTCTAAAAGCATGATATTGGCTCCCAAACATAGATGTTGCTGCCTAAGCATTTAAAAAAATTCTCAAGCATTGAGGATCTGGGATTACAATTTTTATTTTGCTTATTTTTCCCCTGTGTGAGCTGCTCATAATGAGCCCTGTTGTTCACAATGCCCATCAAAGTATGTTCAAAAGTCAAAAGGGAAAACATTTTTGTGCATATTGCAAACAATGGGTGTGTGCCTATTGGACTCATTCTGTAGATCAAGTACAAATCATAGCACTCAGATTTTTATAACCTTGAATCTTTGCCTGGGAGAGAATTCACATTTGAAATGGAACAATACAGCAAGCTGCCCTAGAGCATTCTATTGGAATTCTGTGCTGTTTTTTGTCATACTATAGTGTATCACACTCAAAAACATTTACTACACTAGGGCATAACCCCAATATGACAGAGTTGCTTGAGACATGGCTTAGACATCGAGAACTGAAATAGCTTTCACTAACATAAACGTAAACTATGACATAGACAAGGTGCTTGCGATGATCCGGCCAGCAACATGTCCTCTCGACCCTTGCCCTTCTTGCTTTATTAAAGCTTGCCGAGGGGGTTTGACCGAGTGAATCCAGGGTGTGGTCAATGCATCATTGCGGGAGGGAATGGTTCCAGCCTCCCTGAAAGAGGCGGTGATCTGACTGCTCCTGAAAAAGCCCACCTTGGACCTATCGGTCTGCGACATTACCATCCAGTCACAAACACCCCCTTTTTAGGGAAGGTGATTGAGAGGGTTGTGGCACAGCAATTGCAAGTACTTTTGGATGAAACAGATTATCTTGACCCATTCCAGTCTAGGTTCAGGCCTGGTTATGGGACTGAATCAGCCTTGGTCGCCCTGATGGATGACCTTTATCAGGAGAAGGAAGGGGGAGTACAACCCTGTTACTCTTACTTGATCTCTCAGCAGCTTTTGATACCATTGACCATGGTATCCTTCTGGGCCGACTTGGTGAGATGGGTATTGGAGACACTGTTTTACAGTGGTTCCGATCCTATCTCCAGGGTCGTTTTCAGAGAATAGCATTGGGTGATTGTCTTTCGGGCCCCTGGCAGTTGTGCTGGGGGGTGCTGCAGGGTACGATCTTGTCCCCCATGCTGTTTAACATTTATATGAAGCCCTTGAGAGCAGACATCAGTAGATTTGGGGCGAGGTGTCAGAATACACAAACTTTCTAAAATCTTTTCCTAAAATGTATTAATGAACATTTTCAAACGTTACATCTAAGAGCAGTATTCAGTGTAGCCCTATTCAGACTGGACACACTGAGGTTTTAATAGACATGACTAGTGTTCACTGGGTCTACTTTGAGTAGTGCTGAACACACTTTTTAAACTAAATGTTATATTTTTGGAATATGGCAAGTTTCATGAGATCACCACAAGTATGTAGAGCAGTGGTTCCCAACCTGCGGGTTGGGAAGTCAATCCAGGGGTTCACAAAGAGCCAAGAGAGGAATTATTTAATTAAAAAATAATTAATGGTTGGTCTGTGCACCACCAACTTGTGAGCCTGCACTGTGTGTGCACACAGCCATTTTTGCCTCCTCTTCCTTCCTTCTGGCCAGCACAATCAGTTCCTGCCACACAGAGTGCTGAGTAGCACAGCAAGCAAGCAAGGCATATGTGGTGTGAATGCTATGCTGTGAATGAAGGGGCTGGCTGGGCTTATTTAAGCTCCAGCATTTCTCCCTGCAGTCTCTTTTGTCAGTGGCAGTAAGGCTGATTCGCTCTGACTGTAGACAGAGGGTTCCCGGGAGGGAGCTGCCTGTCAAAAATAACTGGACAGAGTCCTTGAGCACCCCCCCCCCGAATACACACCTGGGCACTTATTAAAAATTCACTGTATAGTTAAGTTATAGTACAATGTATACATGTCTACTCAGAAGTAAGTCTCTTCATATTTAATGGGGCTTACTCCCAGATAAATCAAATTGCAGCAATCAGACCAGATTAAGATTCTGTTGAAGATTTGAAGCTGTATTACTTTGGGGGGAGAGACATGGGGCTTTATAGTACAAAGACGCATCATTCTGCTTAACGGAAGTAAAATTTATTTCTATAATACAAGGACTTAGGCTGCAATCCTAACCAGGTCTACTCAGAAATAAGTCTGATAGAATTCAATGGAGCTTACTCCCAAGTGGGTTTAGGACTGTAGCCAGTCTCTTTTTGCGGCCATTTATAGAGGTTGTATGAACTTTCTTACTGTAATAACTTTACAACTTTAAATTTCTGATCTGTTTTAAGATCCATGTTATAAAACTCCCTTACAAGGAGTAAAAGAGGATAAGGCCCTCTCTAAACTAAATACCTTCAACAGTGGCTTGGAAAAATATATTTTTTAAAAAACACTGTAGATAGCAGTACACAACAGATACACTTCTGTATCCACAATATATCCCTCAGGTCCATACACTGTTCCATTTTTGGGGGGCAGTATTCAACTAAATCCTTGCGCTAGCAGAACTCTCTTCCCCACACACACACCATAAGGACATTAGAAAAGCATGCTGGATTAGGCAAGTGGCTCATTTAGTGCAGCATCTTATTCTCACGCTGGCCTACCAGATGCCTATGAGAAGTCCACAACCAGGACCTGAGTGCAAGAGCACTCTTCCCTCTTGCAGTTTCCAGCAACTGGTTTTCAGAAGCATACTGCCTCCGACAGTAGAGACAGAGCACTGTCATAATGGCTTTTAGCCGCTTATAGCCTTATCCTCCAAGAATTTGTCTAATTCCCAAATCTGTTCAAATATAAGAGGCATGCAATGGGAGGAGAGGGGGAGAATGTTCTGTTGCACAAGGAAAAATCCTTGCGGTGATGGAACATTCAACTTAGTTGAATACAACCCTCAGTCTTTAAGAAAAAGCAAGAAACCTGATGGCAGACCATAGAAGGTTAAAAAGTGCACACAACAGGACTAGCTGGATTGCACATAATGCTAAACCATGATTTTATTATATGGATGAACCACAGTGAACCCAAACAACCATCAGGCTCACATGCTCCCCCTTCCTTTTTCCACATAGCCACAAGGATGATTTCTGTAGAGTTCACTTTTAATTCCAAATAATTTTAGCTTAGATTTATATGTGAACCAGGAATCGTACTTCAAACCATGCATGATGAAGTTAGTTTGCTAAGCGACTACTGTTTGTATTCAGCCAGGATTCCTGGTTTGCACATACACTAAGAAAAGATCCTTTTAAACTAAACACACACTTGGTAGCAGTTCTCCTCCTGGCCCCACTGGAGAAAGAGAGCAAAAGGGGAGGGGAGTGTGTGACCCCAGTGTTTTGCTCAGGCTCTCTGACACTCATCCATGTAGCACTAAACCACTGTCTGTTTATATTACAATATTTCTGTACTTTGACGAGAAGTGTGGGTAAGTGCACAAGAAGCTGGGAACAAAAGGGACAGGAACAATGCCTCTATCTCTATTAGCCTAAATCTGCTGCTTATGGCCGCCCCCAAATTTATCTACTCTTTGCTGACCTGCTCTACAGAATCACCTCTTTGTTTTAGCCTTGAAGGTCCATTAAGACCAGAACTTCTGAAATAGCCTATTTTCATTTTTAGTCCTCTACTCCAGAGGGAGGAAATTGCAGATCTCACTCGAGGCCATCCTTTAGCGCCCAGTTCAGATCGTGCAGCAAAGTGAGGAAACTATAAAAGACTCTCACTTGCACCACTGAAATACCAAGACTGCATGTCCAAACAATCTGTTAACTGCACAACTAGCTTCCTGACTACAGTGGTTGTGGCCCTTGAAGAATGCAAAGAAAAGAAGAGCATCTGGGAGAGGTATCAAGGGCAGACTAAGCATGAAATGGACAAAATTATCAAAATGGGTCAGTATAAAGATGATGTATTTATCAAGTAAGCATTAGTAAATAGAACTTTGTATTTGCCAGTTTTTTAAAAAGTATCAAACTTGCAAGGTTTAGCTTGTAATCAAGATTAATCCAATTATGTATTGTTACAAGTAGTAGTTAGCTTACTTTCTTACCATTATAAGTTATCCTTGGTTTTGTCAAGCACATCACAAGATGTAAATCCATCTCATCTGACGATACAAACTTGGAACAAACAGGGCACTTGAATCCTAAAGTTTTAAAAGAAAGAAAAATATTGAGAAGTGTGACAGCTTTTGTGTATAGCACTATATGTAAATAAAAAACTTTGGGTTATGAAAATGCAGTTGCACACAGATGTTAAAAGGCATCACTGTTTTAGAGGACAAGTGTTTTGTGCTTAACAGAGTCAAATCTGCTATATCGTGTCAACTATACAGGGATACTTTCTTCCTTGCAAAGCATTTTATACAAACTGGGAACGGAGTGTGCGTGCGTGTGTGCGCAGAAGCTGTTCGGCTCAGGGCTTCAGTAGACTGTCAGTTCAAAACAAATTACACTGCACTAACATGAGAAACTGGGTGCTACTGTTAACAGCCAACAAGCAGAAGCCTCAATTCAGAGAAAAAGCAACACACTTATGCACAAGAGAAGAGAAATTAATCTGACAGTGATCATTCTCTCTGTTGAGTTAAGAAATAACTAAAAATTGACCTTGTGAAATTTGGGAGTGGCCTTACAGCATGAGAAGGCAACCCTAACCAACACTAATACCCAATATGAGAGAGAATAGTCAAAATTCAAATAAAGTTGGGCTATGTAATTACAGATTCACATTGCCCAAGGAACCAGTTCATCACAATGGATGTGGTTTCTGAAAATTCTTGCTGTTACCCTACCCTACATATGTAGGAATGTCCCTATCCCCATCACATACTAGAAGCTACCCCATAATTAGGACTAGGAAAGATTAAATAAGTTTTGCATGAAACTAGGTCAGAGAGGCTAGACATCTGAATGGCCACAATCACACAACAAATTGTGGAGCCTGGTTTCTAGTATAGCATCTGTTATATACACTTCTTAACAAGATGAGAAAGTAGTAAGCCCACATGGCCTTATAAAAGCAATATCTGTCATACAACTTTACATGTACATTAAAAAGGCACAATTCAAAATGTGCCAGGTATCTAATAAATGCCAGCTATTCTTATGAAATTTTGAATATTTCTTCATTCCCACGTCTCTGTCTACCAGCTAATGCTGCTTTTGAATACTACATAAGAGTTCAAGAAAAGTATGACAATTCAAATACATGAAACTTACCATTGCTTCCCCTTTCCCCACTTAAACTTGCAACAGTAAGGAGATCCACAGAAAGAGCTTTGGCCAAAGGCCACAGAAATATGCAAAAAGTGAAATACAAGCCTGCAATATTTATATACACTTTTCTAGCAACATTACTGTATCTAAACAGTGGTAAACTGCACTACCATACAAAAGAATGGAATAAACCCTAGCATTAAATAAAAATAATGATTTTACATTAAATTAAAATAATGATATAAAGTGCCTTGCAACAGTACTCAGACTCTTGACCAATGCTCATATTACTGAATTACAAATGATACAGTGTAATTTCATTCTGTATGATACAGTATTTTATTTTGAAACACTGAAACTCAAAATCAATTGTTGTAAGGCTACGTTAGTTTTATGTTGGGAAATGTTTGTAAGAAACATAAAAAACTGAAACATGTTGCTTGCATAAGTATTCAACCCCTGCGCTGTGGAAGCTCCCAGTTTATACAGATGAAAGAAATTGCCCTACCGAGGACACAGTTACCTTACCATTGGCCTCCACCTCTGTACCATTAAAGTTGCTGTCACATTGTCAGGATAAAAACCCCACTGTTAAAGGATGACTGGTCAGGCTGTTGATCTGAAGGAAAATGAAGACCAAAGAGCATTCTACACAAGTGAGAGATAATGTAATACAAATGCATAGGTTAGGAAAAGGGTACAAAATAATATCCAAGTGTTTGAATATCCCAGTGAACACAGCTGGATCATTAATCGGGAAGAAGAAGCTGCAGAGTGGTAAGCGGCAGTAATGCAGCCGAAGCTCTGCTCACGGCCGGAGTTCGATTCCAACGGAAGGAGGAAGTCGAATCTCCGGTAAAAGGGGTCGAGGTACACTCAGCCTTCCATCCATTCGTGGTCGGTAAAATGAGTACCTGGCATATGCTGGGGGGTAAAGAAAGGCCAGGGAAGGAACTGGCAATCCCACCCCCATATATAAGGTCTGCCTAGTAAACGTTGCAAGACGTCACCCTAAGAGTCGGAAACGACTCGCACTATAAGTGCAGGGACACCTATACTTTTAGAAGCTGCATCACACCACCCAGCCACTGCCAAAGCCATCCCTCAAAACTCAGCACTCAAACAAGAAGGAGAGAAGCCACAGAGAGGCCAACAATCACTTTGAAGGAGCTACAGAGTTCAGTGGCTGGGAGTGGAGTAATGGTGCACCAGAATAACCATATCCAGAGCTCTGCATAACACTGGCCTGTATGAGAGGGTGGCAAGAAAGAATCCGTTACTCAAAAAGTGCTAGCTGAAAGCATGTCTGGAATTTGCCAGAAAGCATGAGAGTGCCCCAGCTCAGAGCTTGGAAAAGTTACTTTTTTTGAACTACAACTCCCACCAGTCCCAGCCAGCATGGCCACTGGATTGGGCTGATGGGAGTTGTAGTTCAAAAATTAACTTTTCCAAGCTCTGCCCCAGCTGCGATATGTGAAAAGGTTTTGTGCTCAGATGAGACCAAGATAGAGCTTTTCAGCCAAAGTGCTATGTGTGGCGCAAACGTAACACTGCCTATGCCATACAGTGAAGTATGGTGGTGGCAGTAGCATGCTGTGGGGATGCTTCTCATCAGCAGGGACTGGGTATCTTGTTAAAATCGAAGGAAGGATGGATGGAGCAAAATACAGGGAAATACTTCAAGAGAACCTGCCTCAGTCCACTAAAAAACTGAAGCTTAGGAGGAAATTCCCTTTTCAGCAGGACAATAATCCCAAGCACAAGGCCAAAGCAACATTGGGGTGGCTCAAGAACAAAAAAGTGAATGTCCTACAGTGACCCAGTCAAAGTCCTGATCTCAATCCCACTGAGAATCTGTGGTGCTCTTTGAAAATTGTGGTCCACAAGCGACATCCAACCAACCTGAATGACCTGGAGCGAATCTGCCAAGAAGAATGGGCCAAAATCCCTCCGACACTGTGTGCAAAGCTGGTATATACCTACCCGAAAAGCCTTAAAGCTATTATTGCAGCAAAAGGTGTCTCTACCAAATATTAATGTGTGTGGGTTGAATACTTATGCAAGCAACATGTTTCAGGTTTTTATGTTTCTTACAAACATTTCCCAGCATAAACCCAGTGTCACCTTACAGTAATTGACGTTGAGTTTCAGTGTTTCAAAATAAAATACTGTATCATACAGAACGAAATTACAATGTACCATTTGTAATTCAGTAATATGAGGGCATTGGTCAGGGGTCTGCAAGGCACTGCATATCTTGTTAGCGTTAACACACACCACGCTAATTTATTTTTGCAACATAGAATGATGGGGGTGATCAACAGACACAAGTTCCTTAAGAGTCTAAGAAGGGCACTATTTCCACAGATCAAGCTAGTTGTTTGTGCATAGGAGGATAAAAGTAGTTATTCTAAATGCCAGAGAAACCAACACTGGTCCTAAAAATAACTTCTCTTTTCATTCATGGACATACTGCTGTGTTTCCCATAGCAGCTCCTTATGTGTTAATGTCAAATTGCTGCTGATCAAGAAGTTTGAATGTAACCTCAGACTGTGCATCCTTTTTAAGTCACTGAAATGTTGACAAAAACATTTTTACCCTTCCTAAGTAAATCCTTAGGACAGCCAGTGTAGTGTAGTGGTTAAGGTGTTGGACTATGACCTGGGAGACCTACATAGCCATGAAGCTCACTGGGTGACCTTGGACCAGTCACTACCTCTCAGCCTCATGAAAACCCTAGTCACAGGGTCGCCATAAGTCAGAATCAACTTGAAGGCAGTACATTTACATTTAAGTAAATCCTTAGTCCAAGAATAGACTGTGTGAACACTAAACAAACTGAATGTCATCTGACAGTGCCCGAGTCTGCATGAAGCACTAAGCCAAATCTTGAATTAGTGTGAACGTGTTGGTTCCTGATGAGGTGCTCACAGGCACTTTGCTCATCCCTGTTCCTTTTAGCTCAGTGCAATGTGGCAGTAAAGTCAAGGTATGGCTTAGTGTGTAATCCAAACATGAGATCATGGTTAAGTTCTCTCCTCCTTAACCAGTGGAGGCAGGTCCACTAGGTCTACTGGGGCACAGCCTTCCCAATGGGAATGTCAAGCAATTTTTAACACACACACCCAAATCTCATTTTATAATTTCTTGACCTTACAGAGGCTTATGAAGGCATTTCTGTTAATCTCCTGTACTCTAGCTTCCCGTTCTCTGTCTTAATCAGCTTTTAGCACCACTAAGCCAATTCTAATCCAAAAGTGTAGCTAAGGCAAAGAAGTCCCTCCCTGGACTGCCTGCTTATCAGCCCTACTAGGAAGTCTCCTGTTCCATCTGTTGTTATGAGGTTTATCCATCCAGCACAGCCAGGAGCAGATTAGGGCAACGTCAAGCCTGAATCAGGCTTGCCTTAAGAACAATGCTATGTGGTAGTCTTAGCTTGGTTCTTCTGAGCATACTCAGAGCTGTTTCCCTGAATGCCAGATCTCTTCATAGGAAGCTAGAAGCAACAGGGTTTCATACTCTGAGGAGCGTTTTGTTTAGTTAGTATTTTTTGGTGATGTAGAAAGGGCATGCAAGCAAGTAAGCAAACAATAGTGAGTCTCTTTCTATAAGAAATATCGATTTTTACTTCATCATTTTGGATTTTTTGTGTGTGTGAACTGGGAGGAGAAATAGTGGATGGCTTGTGTGTGGGTTGCAACAATTTCTGTGTTAACAATTTCCCTGCATTCACTTATTTAGAGCTGGATGAAACAGGGAGGTTCATCCAAGCCATTTGTAATTCCAGAGTATTTTCCCAGAATATTTCCATAAAAGATGTGTGGATCTGCTTCCAACAAGTGTCTCCCTTAGCTTAAATTCAGAATATTGTGAATGCAAGGAAAATGCATGGTGCTATTACTTCTAGTGTGCTTTTTGGCAAGATTTGTCAATAGTTTCTAAAATGAAAAGTTTGGGCTCTATGCCTGTCTGGATATGACTAGCCATCCTTCCCAAACTTGGAAGATATTCTCCCTAATCCCAGATGTAACAGAGATTGATTATAGTTAATCTGATGTGATGTACTCTGCACATAAACAGAGATTATTCACATTTCCAGGACTGAGCCATGCACTACAAATCTGTTCTGCTGTGCCCCGATATGCCCTGGCTCAAATGAAACTATTTGTCTATTGGTTGGAATACTTTGTTCTTTTAACTTTGAGAAAGAAGTGTTTTGGATAATGTAAAATTAAATTGATTTTTTTGGGGGGGAGAGGAAAACAGCATGCAATGGGAAGCAAGTGTAGTCATATTTTAAAACTTTTTGTGTGTTTTGGCAATGGATATGTAGGTGTAATCAATACAGGCATTTAAAAACATATGTCATGATATGCCTTAATTTCTAAATAAGAGGTGTGGAATCAATCTTGTCTGAAAATCATACTTTGCCCTCTTACATGGAAGCTCTTCTACTGTCCATAGATGTTTGGAGAATTGATGTCTTTTTAGTGAAGAAACAGTGCCATGCTGCACATGTGTAATGACACACTTTTGTAAGTAAGTGCTATAAAAGTCCTATTGTGATGAAAACAGCAAGGTTTAAATTCCAGCCCTACAAAGTCAAAATATTACCAGCCACAACTGTCTTTAATCATGACAGCCAAGAACAAACCATGGATACAGATTGTGGTTAAGGAAAAGAGAGCTTAACCACAATCTCAGGTTTGGACATCACACCAAATCCAACTTTGGTTTAACTGCTGTGCTGCACTGAGCTGAGCGAAAAGGACCAGGAAAGAACAAAGCAGGTAAGAACTCCTGTCTGGGAGCTATCCCATTTGCACAATCCTGATAAGGCACAGTTTGGCATACTCTGCGAGCTAGCTGATTAAAGCAAAACTTCCATCCTTTAGCCACTGCATGAGGTCAAGAAGCTACAGGCCCTTTTATTGGGGCAAGGGTTCTACACACACACTTGCCAGATGTTTTGTTCTGGCAACTAGCAGGGGAAGCCTTTGGTACCAAACAACAAAAAATGTTAAAGCTACAAGCAACATAACAAGGCAGACTGCACCTCTTTCAAGATGACACCAGTATGCATCTTGTGCTGGGATACAACATAATTGTCATCGGATGGAGGGGGTTGCTACAAAATTCACAGTTCCAACCTGCTCTTCACCTGCTTCCCCTCCACACTAGTTAACAGCTATAGAAATAATGGTTAGCTATGAAACCCAGGCAAGGGTTTTTGTTTTGTTTTCCAGTCTCTCTCCTGAGATCTGACTAGCTTCTAAGAAAAGCACTCTAAACAGGGCAGCAACCTTCTAAACCAGTGGTTCCCAACCTTTATGAGCATGGGAACCCCTTTATAAGCTGAAAATATTTTGTGACCCCCTCCCCCCAGGGAGGCAGGCTGGCTGCCAGGAAAGAAGGGGGAAAGCAGCCTTTCTGTGCAGCCTTGCTTCTTTTTGCTTCACAAAAAGCCCTCTCCTCTCATTCTAAGTAAGGGCATTGCCAGTAGCGGCAGTGCAAGGAGACAGGAATCAGTGATAGTAATCCCCTCTTCTTCCTGGTAGCTCCACCCTCAGCCTCCTTTGGCATCTGCCATGTATTTTATAGGCAGATGCCTGCCCTTAGTGCACCTGAAAGACGCTATGGCGCTCCAGCAAAAGGCCTCTCTTCTCGTTTGGAGCAATGAGGAGGTGTCATCTGCAGAGGCAGTGGAAAGCAGACAGTGTAGAAGGAGTGAAGACTTTTTTTAAAAAATTAGTAAATAATTCATTTCTTTACTGTTCATGGCCCCCTCTGGATTACTTCTTGGCCCCCCTGGGGGTCCCGGCCCCCAGGTTGGGAACCACTGCTCTAAACTAAGGGTTTCCAATTTGGTGTCTTCCTGACATCGTACTACAACTGGTATAAACCCTGACTGCTGGCCCTGCTGCCTGGAGCTGATGAGAGAAGTTGTATTCTAACAACATCTGGAGGGCACCAAATTGATTATCCTTGCTCTAAACATTCTGGTGCAGGTCAATTTCCAGTCCTGGTGTGAAGTCCACCTGCCAGTGCACAAAATCCCTGCTTTATCCCACAGTACTGACTTTCCACTCCTTCCCTGTTCTTGCTCTACTCAGCTTCTTAGCTACTCAGCTTCCTGACTTAAGTAGTTAAAACCAACTAATCAAATATACTTCTGACCCAAACCCGATCAGTTTTGAACCCATATTAGAAAATATACATTCTCCTGTCAATAGGTTCAAGAGATGAATCCAGCCAACAGTTTGCTTTTTGGCCCATGCAAATGTGTTACAGGTTATACTAACTGCAATTGTCAAAACTAAGTGCTACAGTATGATTAATAGAGAACTTCAATGTGACAAAATACCCAATTTCCCCTTCTATTGCCTTATTAAACCAAAGTGCATTACTGTTTAATACCTCTCAACCTTTTTATTCCCCAAATTAATTTCAGTATGTAGAGAAGTTAGTTAAGAACACTGAGTGAACTAATGGGACACAGTAAAATATCATTCAGGAATTAATTTTGTTTCCACCAACATGCTATTAAATGCTAAACCAAGGAAAATATCACTTGAATAAAAACAAGAAACACACACTTCCTTTCACACAAGTTTGTGGTGCAAGGTGAAAAGGCATAATGTATTTGCTACTTCTGCTTCACACCTTGCACCAGAAACCTGTAGCCTTTAAAAAAAAGTAATCATCACAGAGCAAATTTGACCACTGCAGCAATCTGTCTTCCCCACAGAAGTGACTTAAATAAAGAGTAAGCAGGAATAAAGGAGGAAGTGTCCTTTCCATTTCAAAAGCAGGCAGGAACATAAGAACCATGTGGCAAGAAGATGTACATTGGCAAAGTATTCTGGATTCCTAGTTTGAAAATTAGTAGAACACAAGCCAGCATCTCCTCCTGGTGAACAGACACCTTTCTTAAACAACTCGAGAAAACCCTTCTCTCTTGTTAGAAGAGTAACATTATTTGAATGTATGCATTCTGCATTAGTAACAGGAACTGAACACTGTACAAACAAACTTCTAAAGACAAAGTAGCCCAAATACTGACAAATGTGTTAAGACTTTTAGTCATCATTTAGAGTTCAACTTGTTTAAGTTCTATGTTAAAATCCTGAACCTATAATCATAAAAAAAGTTAGACACAGCAAAATACTAACTAATAAAAATACAAAATAGTGACAGATTATGGCCTGGCTCACATGTCACACTAAGCCAAACTTTGACTTACTGGGACCATGTTGGCCCCACAGAGGAGCCTGCACTTCTTTGCTCCTCTCAGGTCCTTTCAGCTCAGCACAGCATGGTAGCTGATCCAAGTTTTGCCTTAACATTTCATCCAAACCTGGGATTGTGGTAAGGTATCTCCTCCTTAACCACAATCTATACCCAAGGTTTGCTCTTGGCTACAGATAGTGGTTAAGGAGGAGAGAACTTAACTGTGATCTTGGGTTTAGACAACACACTAAGCCAAACCTGCCACACCACACTGAGCTAAAACAACTGGGGAGGAGCAATGTGGGTGCAGTCTTTCTCCAGAAGTGAGCACGTTCGTAGTTTGGCTTAGTGCACCTGGCTTAGCATTACATGCTAATGCAGCCACTGACTACAACTATGCCTGCACTTCTTATCTAGCCACCCCACACACACCTTCTAGATCAAGTTCCATGGGTGATTCAGATAATTTAGTTTTCTTTTTAAAATAGAAGTTTCAAACCCTTTCCAGAGGTGGGGAAAAGACTGTGTAGAGCAGTTTATCCTGCTAGCTCAAAAACCAGAAGACAGTTAAAACTGGGTATACATACACACCCCTTAGCAGCTTCAAAAACTCAGGTTCAAAGCTCACCACTTGGTTTTCAAAGGTTAATTCGGTTCAGAACTAACCAAATGAGGACAGAGTCATAGTTGTTAGTTATGAAGGATTTGCAATTGAGGAAGCTTATTGGCCTCAACTAAAATGAGAACATACTGCAACATTTTGTTTTTATTTAACAAAGTTTGTATACCGCTTAACTGTAAATAAAACCTCAAGGGGTTTACAAAGATGGTCTTCTCTGTTTACATAGCTGAATGCTTGTAAGAGTGACTTTGCGCATGAATGTTATGTGCTTTGCATTGTGTGAATCCTGCCATCAGCTTAACTATGGTTTGTTTATTATCATCAAATCAATATCTGAAGCCATGGTTGCACAAGGCAAGAGCACAAAACAAACACTGGAGAAATAAGCCATGGTTTGATCATATCTGGGACAACTCATGGTGAGCTTGTGGTCTGTTAAACTGTGGCTTAAACAAACCATGACTTGGCATTGTATATGAACCAGACCTCTATGCCTTTAAATATAAGGGCAAGCCTTCTCAACTGATAGACTACATCTTCCATTTGCTGCCTTGCTTGTTAAACAGCAATACAGAGAAGAATGCAACAGGTTTTATGGCCATAGTTAGGCATTCAGTGAGCTTATGTCAAGTTCAGTAGAAAAATTGAGGTCACTTATGTAATTACAAATACAAATAGCTGCAGTCTTCTCCATCATAACATGCCTCCAGTGCTCAGCATAGAATGCCCAAGGGTTAAAAATGCACAAGAAATTACTTCCTTCAGTCAAATGCTGAAGGGGAAAAAAAGATACACACTACTTACAAATGGGGATGCTTGGAATTCCAGAGATTAATTACTATTTTTATCTCACTCTGCTTGCCAAGAATTTTCTATCAGTAACTTAGATTGGCATCCTTTGCTCTGGATATAGGATAAAGAAAGATCAGTTAGGATGGTCAATCACTGGCTTTGCTGTTCCACTAGGACAACACACTGTTTGAGAACTTCGGGCACCCTACAAGCCATTTAAAAAATACTTTAAAAGCTGTGCTTAAGAAGCAAGCAGAACTTCCCCTGTCACTATAAGAAGTTTGGCACAAATAGCATAGTCTTCCACTTTTGCCACGGCTTTGGCTACAGCTTGCACAATTTAAACTGTTCACATTAATGTTTGCACTGTCTCCATAGATATATAATGTAGCTTAAAATTCCACTGAATTGACATTCTTGTTCTGGTTCAAGGGGGAATGTAAACGCTCATGACAGGCTTTGCCTAACTGAGTGCAAGATGCAGAAACAAGATTTTCCTCTCTGCAATTGATGCTAGAAAGTTCCTGAAGAGAGGGAAGCAGAAAGATGCTGGCACTAACATTGTTTAAGAGAAGGAACTTTCAATCATGCAAATTTACTCTATAGTTCCCACAAGCAACCAGTAAACGGCTTTGGCCCCTTCTGGATTCCAAAATAGCCTGGAGCAGCCTGCTTGTCTGCAGAAGCAGCAATGTGGGATGGAAAAGTTTCCACAATTGTATTTTTCCATGGATTTTGTTCCTGCTTTTAGAAATGTATAGTTCCCTAAAATTAGTGATCATCATAATGAATGCATACAACAAAAGTAATATTAGGCAACTGGAATGGATAGAATACTAGTGACATATAAAATCAAAATTGCAATTATCTTTTCAAGTGACTACCACTAGAAAGTACAAATATACACAGAAGTCTTCAGGCATGTCAAACGTAGTATGTTTTCAGTGACATTTCTTTTCCTAAAATCTAAATAAGTGAAGTGTATGCTATTGCTCATCATGTGTTAAAATATTTACAAGTATTCCAGTAACAATAATTTAAGTAAAACACTGAATGTGTTTCAATACAACATTTAAACCATACTAACTGCACTTCTAATGAAATATTTCAACTACTTTTAGCTATTGGAATTTTTATTTTTACATTTTAGCATAAAAAGCCAGTCAAACAAGCATGCCACATGAAATCTCCATTTATTTAGGATAACAGAACACTTTCTGGAAATTTTTCCAATTTAAAATTTTCCAGAATATCATCATTACACATAAATTGTTAAACAACATTCACCAATACAAAGATGGTGTATTTTGTTCAATACAGTGTCCTCATCTGAAGGCATCCAATATTTTTGTTTTATTTGTATTATTATTATTAATGATATTAGTCACTTTCTTCAGAAAGAAACTCAAAGTGACTTAAAAAAAAATCTCAAACACATATATGGAATAAAGATCCCTGTACAAAAAGAAAAAACAAAATATACCAAGCAAAGAAAACCAATGCAATAAATAAATCACAAAACAATATATACAATTCAAATACAGTACAGCATACAATTAGGAGTCATCTTATAAGCCTAAGTAGATAAAAATAATTAGATAAAGGGCAATCCTCATAGATACTCTCATCATTTTCATCTGAACTCCAAAACCTGTATCTATTTTTCTTTATAGGGTGGGTTTCAAGATATTTATTTGATGTCAGACTCCCCTGAGAGCTTCCTTTCCCCATTTGATGAGGCTGTGACAATTTACTTTTGGGTGTAATAAGTCTTGTAATAGACATGCGAGGGTTTTGAACTGGGATGTTATTAGAAAAAGACAGAGGAGTATTCCTCCTCCTGAGGGCTTGCTGATGAATAGTTCTAATGTGCTCCTTGAGCTTCACAGGGGAGGCTTGCTCTAATTTTAGTGGCTTCCTTCTGGGATAAAGTGGGTAAAAGGGGTTTAGACTTTAGGCCCCATTTCCAACAATTTATAGGATTGGGAATACAGCAATGTGTTCCAAACCTTCATGCATATATTGGGATTCCAAAATCCCAATTCAATATTTCCCTTTGAGCCATTTGAATAATATATGTTAAGCAGCTTAATTTCTCCCGACTCCAGCAAAAACCCTGATAAGATTATATAAATCATACAATAATGCTCGCTTCCAAAGAAAGGAACCTTGTGGGTTCTTCACTCTCCAGTTATGGATGGTTAGAGTTGTAGGCTCTGGTAGTTTATCCTCAAAACAATTTTATACTTTGTTCAATTTAATGAAGGCACTCAATCTAAAGAAAACAAAGCAAAATTCAAAGAATGTTTAAATTCAATCCTGTTGGAGCATTTGACAAAGGAATGCCAAAATCTACAAAAGAACTACCACATAAGCAATTGTCTACATAACTGATACTTTTAATGTACTTGTAAACCACATTCAGTATTTAAAACAGTTGCTCTCAATGGAAAAATACATTTGCAGTTATGATCACCTTGGAAACAAGTTTCAAGCAAAAAGAAAGAAAAGCTGAAGATAATTCAATGCTTTATTAACTTGGATGCAACAAGGAACCAGCTGACGCCAGATTTCTATCAAGTTCTCTTCCTCTGTGCCACATCAGATGCTGCTCTGGAAGGCCCTAATGCTCAAGACCACATTCAAGATCACTTGAGAGCCAGTTTACTGTGATGGGACTGAGCCTAGGGAGGCTTCAGTCTTTCATGCTCCACCATCCCCTCTTATCCCCAGCACAGCCTCAAAGAGATGTTCAGAAGCTTTTGTTTGTTTTTAATTAACATTTGCCATGTAATCCACACCTGATGAACCACAGTTAAGATTAACCACAGTTTATTTGAAACAAGCCAACTTCATAACTCATGGATCGAAGTTGGCTTGTTTCCAATAAACCATAGTTACTAACCATCATTTAGGGTTTGAATGTCTCCTTCTCTGCAAAGTGGCAAAGCAACTAGGGTGTAAGGCGCAGTTCAAGTAGTGCTCTAGAAACATAATTTGTTCCATCAAGGGAAGAGCTGAAACTAAGCCCTTTTATAGTAGTAGCAGCAGCAGCAGCAGGTACAGCCTGATTGTTAGCACTACTTGTGCTGCAAGATGCTGCTTTACTGAATGAAGCCTAGCCTTCTTCAGTAATCTCTTTCTGTGAAAGAGTACGGAAGCCTCAGGTTCTCTGGGGTCTTCTACAGTAGAATTCTTCAAGGTAGAAGATGGCACTGCCACATTCTCAGGCCGGGGGGGGGGGAAGAGAACTGGCCCCAAAGGTTCATCTGATAACAGCTTCTCTGGGGCTGGCCCTGTGTGCCCTGCAGGTTTGGAATCCTGGCCTCCATCACCTGATGAAGAGGAATGACTCCTGTTCCCTGACAAGATGTGACACGAAATTGCAGTTAAATCAAAAATGGAAGCAAGAGCTTCCAATATCTTCCTAATGGCTTCACTGAAGGATGAGAGGGGATAGGAGTGCACACAAGCCCAAAGCTCACTGCAGCTCATTCCCTTCACAATAAACCATGGTTTATCATGAAGTCTAAACACAGCCTTTAGTGTCCTAATGAGTCGTACTTCTCACAATTTCTCAAACCGAGTAACAGCAGCTATCTGAGAAAGCACTGATATCTCAATAGACTTGTTCATAGTCTACAAAGTTTTCACCAAAGTAAGCGAGGGTATAATGTCCTCATTAGGCAAAACTTTGTAAAACTGATTTAATTGATATACTTACCAGGACCTAATGGTTCCTGGAAGAACACAGCAGCAAGAAAGAAAGAAAGGAAAACCTTATCAATGACAAAAAAGTCAGATTGTAATACTAAATACATACACCTGTGAGGATTATTTCCATTAGATAAATACAGTGTTTAGATTCTGACATAAAATGTCCTTCAGAGGCCTAATGCAGACATATTCCTAGCTCCTACAGACTGCAGTTTGCAAGTTGGAAATTATCCTCAGGAACATTTGCTCCCTCCCCTTATCTGCTTTAATCATGGTTTAATATTATCTGCACTAATGCTAATCAGGATTAATAGTACTTAACTTCTTAACTAAAGTGTTTAGTGTGTTTGCAAATCCCATCTTAAGAGAGAACCTGATGAATGTTAACCATGATTAGCATCAGTGCAGAAGTAATGCTAACCATGGTTATGGCCAGAATGGGGTACTCCTACTGGAGAACCTACATTCACAAGGCGAACTCCCAATTTGCAAACATGGCATGCAGGCAGCTGTATCAAATTTGCCCCAGGCCAGAATAATATATCCAAAGGATCTGCTGTCTGAACGAAAAATACACACGATTTTGGATTCCCTCATATATGCTTCTAGAACTGTTTTTCTAGGGGAAAATATTAGGGCTCATTCAGACATAAAAAACCTTACAATTTGGTTATTTGAAGTTTAAAGTAAAACATATGAAAAGAGAAATCAAATCTACTGTAAAATACCTTCATTTTTTAAAAAAATCAGGCTCCTACACAGCATATCAATTGCATACTCTCAGCATACCCATTTGTACATCATATCTACAACACAATAAATTATCTTCCTTCTAGCCAGACTACCTGTCTTTTTGTGATTTTTTTTTTTGATCAATTGGAAAAAGCCTTCTTACAGGCACATCAAGCAGCCTGCAATTGTTGGAATGGGCAACTCTCCTTTTCACACTGCTCACCTTTCTAAAATACTAGGCCAGGGGTTCCCAGACTTTTTCCCCCATGGACTACTTTAACATTGCCAAGGGTCTTGGTGGACCACAGTGATTTTTCTGTTTGTTGTAGCAATTGTCATGCACTGTGTGAGATGCTGTATGATTTTAATTGTATTTTTATTGCTTCTTTTATTTCTTACATACTGTATTTTGTTGTATTGAATTCTATGGAATTCAAATTGTAATACAATATAAGAAATAAAAGAAACAATAAAAATACAATGAAAAAATCAATATGAATATTCAATATAATGGATGCATGTAGAACAAAAATGGGAGGTATTTGAGGAATTTGTGTGTGCAGGGGGGATTGGTTGTAAAAGGCAAGTAATCAATGTAAGGGGTGGGAAACGGCTGAAAAGGCTTGTACTCAAAGCATTCCACAGATGCGATCTCCGTTATCTACAAAAAATTCCTTAACATTTGTCAGTATTTTCCCTTCTCCTCCTTCACCCTTTCCCTCCCCCAAATAATCCCAGTTTTGTCCCTTTTCCTCCTAAACCTCATCATGTAGCCAATCCTATGCTCATTTACTCGGTAGTAAGCCCCACAGAGAACAATAGTACATGTGCCTAGGACTACAGCCTTAAAATCCTATGTACCTTTACTCACAAGGAAGCCTAACTTTATTTTATGGCACTTACTTGCAAGTAAGCATTATGGTTTATGGCCTTGAAACCTTTGTTTTTCCCCCACCTTCACTCATATTGAGAATCCCCAGGCAACTGAGCAGGAACACTTTTGCTTTTCAAGGGGTTGCGGAGGTACATAAAGGGGGCTAGGAAACAGGCGGGAGGAGAAAGGATGGGTGGAAGGTGTAAGAGGGGAACGATAACAGTTGTGAGTGAGAAAGAAAGCTGTCTGTCAATCCCTCACGTTTGACTTGACTCCATGACTATTTTGGGGCACAGGCACACACAACCACCAGAACAGAGAAAGGCATCCAGGAGAAGGGAGACACAAATCTGCACTGCTGCAGCTAGAGTTGGAGGGTTGAATAAACGAGGAGGAGACATTTCTGATCCAGTAATCTTCCATATCCCAAAAGCAATATTAAGAAGAAAGAGTGAGACAAGGGAGGGGGAATGTGGCATCTCTGCCGGCCCCAAGGGAGGGAAGGAGGCTGGGAAACAACACACAAAGCCTTAGGACGATGACGCCAACCTTCCTCACAGATACACTGCAGACTACCAGCATGAAGTTCACGGACCATAATTGGGGAACCTCTGTGCCAGGCTAAAAACAAGGCTGATGCAAGATGCTAAGATGACCCTAAGGGGCAATAAAAGGACTTCCATGGGTTTCCAGCTGCAGAAAACAAATGCTCTTTGGGGCCTCCTGGAGTCACTCTCTTCCATCTGCCATGTCAGTGACAGTTCTAGCTACTGAACCCCACCCCCCAGAAGCACCCCTCCCCTCCAAATCAGGTCCAGGAGCAGAGCTTGGTGACAATGTCCAGGCCAGACCAACAGGGCAGCTTCCACCAAACAGTTCTTTCCTCAGGCAGCCCTGCCTCTTAAACACTACAACACTACATACTTGTGCATTTTATTTATTTGTATTTTATTTGCAAAAATATTTATATACTGCAATTTCACGCAAAAATATCAAAACAGTTGATAAGAATTATATATACCAAATAAAAAACAGATAAACTTGAAGTCACAAATCACCAGCTAGCTATGACAGAAAATATCTTCTTAATCATCTGGGTGAAGAAATCCTGTCTATTAGAATTAAGTTTTAATGGGCATTGTATAACGTAGTCTGGCATATTGTAATGTAATGTACATTACAACTAACATTGTAATGTATTTGATATGGGATGTTTTCTTGTCGGGCCTGGTGAAAGTCTAGCTGTTGCTTGGGGGATTAACTGACAGCTGTGAGTTAGATTTCTCAGTATGCAAAAGAAGGGCATTTTTGATGCATTTTTTGATGGTGTAATATGGTGTGGTATATGGTGTGACTGGCTTCAGCTAGACTAGTGGGGCCAGAAGTGTGCATATGGCCAGATGCTGATCAGCAGTGAGTTCAGTTGGTTTGAGAGTTGGAGCTGTTGGTGCTTAGTGTTCATGGAGTCAGCCAGAAGACTATGACAACAGTAGAGGACTGGGGAAAAAGGAAGTCCTGAAAGGCAGGTGAAGTGGTTTGGTGATCGAAGGCTTACTGGGAATAGCTGAATCTACTAGAGACAAGGGGAGAACCTGTCTGTAGCACTGTGGGGAGCAGTGAGAAGCAGCTTGGAATACTGGTCCCTGGTGACTGGTGGGGGTTCCAGAGGAAAGACTGCCAGGGCAGTATAGCAAGACAAAATTGTCCTTCAGTAGGTCGGTAAAGGACTGGAAAAAGAGGTTTCCAGCAGAATCCCCAGTTAAGTGTTGGTGAGGCCTAACTGGGGTAGACAGCTATTTGGCTACAACTACTTCCTTAGAACTACCTTAGGATAACATGAATAACTGAATATAAGCTGTTGATATTTAAAGTGACTGAAGTTAGCCAAGCATATGCTCATTTAAAGATACAATACTACTTTAAAATAACCACATACATTTGTGCAATTAATAATTTTGTAAAAAGCAAACATAAATGTCTTTGTTAAATATCTATATCTGACTGGTTCTGTACCATGCCTGTACCCTACAGTTACCAGATTACTAAAGATTCAGAGGGAATAAGTGAGTCTGGATAGTGGCAGTGGTGCAGATATAGGAAAATAATTGGAATGGGTTTTTGTTATTATGGAGTAAGTAAATATCCCCCTTCCCACCAGAGTCTGCATAAGCCTGGTGGCATAAAATGTTTTCAGCAAATGTTTACAAGTTGGTACAGAAGATGCCCACTGAGTCTCTCCTGGAAGAATACAGGCAGGCACCGCTTTACAGCGCTTCGCCTTTCAGCATTCCGCTAATGCAGTGGCTTTCAGTTAGGGAAAGTCCCCACTTTAAGGTGCTTGTTCCGCTTTTACGGCGGTTTTTGCTCGTCGTGTGCCATTTTCATGCAACACGCACCATTACCTTCAATGGGCGGTTTCCGCTTTTTGGCAGAAGTCCGAAACGGAACCTGCCGTATAAGCGGGGCCTGCCTGTATTCCACAGGATTAGGCCAAGGATACTGAAGGCTCAGATTTATGTTGACTCATGGGCATATCATCAACTTTATATTTAGGGGCAAGTCCTAGACTCAAACCAATGTGCATTCCAAACAAGCATAAGTGTTGGGTTTGGACAGAGTTTAGTTGAGAAACTTTCAGCAAATTTATAATACTTATGGTTGTAAAGATAGGGTGCAAGAAGTGCAGACAGTAACTGATGAACTCTTAGGAGTCATAAAGATACTCCAAAACACATTTAGCTCTCAAAAGAAAGGACTTTAAACACTGTAAGTGTACATGTTTCATACAGCAAGAAAGGGACTATGGAATGCATGCAGATTTGCAAAGTTTATACAAGATGCACAGCAGCGGACATATATTTTGAAGATGGTACAGTGCACAGGACACATACTGAAGTGTGACGGAGACAATACAGACTGTAAATCCAACAAAACTTTATATTAAGGGCAGGGAACCTTTTTCATCCTGAGGGCCACATGCCAGTAGTGGGCAAGCAACAGTGGTTGCTAGGGAAAAAAGAAGGGCAAACTATGGAGATTCCTAGGACTAGGAAGAAAGACAGAAGAAGGAAAAATGCATTAAAAAGGGACAGCAGAACTTTATGACCCCAGGGATTCCTACTGCTTATCTAAAAATGTCTAGAGAGACTTTACCTAATTTAAGATGAGGTATCTAAAAGCTAGTCTAACCATAAATACATAGTTGTCATGTGAGGGGAAAAATAATAGTTCTCAAACAAAGCCATATGGTCCAGCAGCACTTATTTTCACACACTGTCTAGAAACAAGAACAAAAACAAAGTATCAGGGCCACACTGGTGTCTTTATGGAAAAATCTTAGGGAAAAAGAGGGCAAAAAGAAAAAAAAGATGGGAATATAACCCCAAAAGCAGTTAAGACAAAGGGAGATGCACACCCAGACACTTGCATCACACAGATAAGGAGTGCAAGTTGGCACACTGGTGATTATCTAGTGAATAAAGGCAGTATAACTTCATCATGCATTATGACCAACGTGGCATAGAAGCTGCTCCCCCATGGTCTGGTCCTATACCAAATGGCTCCTCTTACAGATAGTCAGATTCCACATCATTAGTAAGTACGAGGAATTGGCACCGTAACCATTCCACTAAAGCCTGAATTAAGTCCTAACCGTGCTCTCCCATCAGAGTTTCCCCCCATCTAATCCAGAGATCAGCCCCTCATGAAAAAAACAAGAGGTTATGATGGTGGGCTGCAGCCAAGCCAAGCAAAGACGGAGGTGCCAAGTCTTATTAATGGGCCTTGCTGGATTTTGCCTTAACAAGGAACAAAGGAGGAGTCTGTGCCTCTCTCTGTTAAGTTCCTGCACATCAAAGTACCCCATACAAACTACAGCTGCCTAGGAGAAATGGAACTACTAATCTTCTTACCCAAAGACACACCTGGTTAAGGTGGAATCAGATATTGTCCATGAAAATCTCTACAGATGAAAAAAGAGTAAAACTGACAGTTAAGAGAAAGAATTGAGCATCTCCACCGATGGAACTTGATATAAAAAGAAGTACTAACTAAAAGGAAAATAATAGTTATAAAAACAGGAACATAACAGCTGTTATACAAGTTAAGATAAGGTCAGGAGTCCAAGAACACATTCCCAAAAGGTGGATCCAGGAGAAGGCAACCAGGAAGGGGGCAAGGAGTTGTAGAAAGCAACATCTCCAGTGAATGGTTTAAAAACATTTTTAAGCGCATGAATTTGAAGAACATAATATACTCAATATGATTTATCCTACATACAAAAGTGAGAGGAAATAGTAACAGATAAAATTTTAACACTTCTTTTGCAACATTATAGCATTTGTAATATTATAGCTGCTTTTATATAGCTTTTGGAATTTGAATGACCCAGAGTTTGATGGGATTTATTAACACTGCAGCCATTACAGACTCTATTGCCTTCTTTGTATAGTTGTAAGCAATAACGCTTCATTAAAAAAATGTTTATCTTAAACTGACTTCAGCATAAAATACATCTGACTGGACTTTCAGGAGGTCATCTGCCAAGCACGTAAGGATTAGCTATTAGAAAACCCAGCATCATTAAGTAGTTAGCCCCACCAATTGCTCTTTTTCTACATGAGAAGTACACTAAAGAATGTTGATTCAGAACCAATAAATGCATTTCAATGCTTGAAAGTTTGCTACAGAAAACCAGAGAGCAGGCAACTCACATTCAAGAGACTAGAAAATCACCAACAACTCTGATGAAAAACACCCATAGCTTGGCCTCGACCAAAAGACCATTTTCAACCATATTATTTATTGAATTGAACTGATTTTGTACCTTGTCAAAACAGAAAGTTACTGCAGTTTATTATGGGAGACAAGCACCTTTCCTCCCAAAGGAGCTCAGGGTGGCAGATCAAAGATCTTAAATAGCAGTCAGAAGATACTTCTGCCTGAGATTTTAGTTCCTCTTCATATATAAATAAAATTCTTCAGTTCAAAGTACCCACAAGTGAGTACAAGAGATAGATTCCAGCTCCAACTTGCAAGTATTTTGAAGAGAAAAGACCACAATTCAGACACTTGTACCATTTATAACTGCCCCTATATGCATGCATTTTTCTCTGGTAAAAAATGTAAATGTACTGCCTTCAAGTCGATTCCGACTTATGGCAACCCTTTGAATATCGTTTTCATGAGGCTGAGAGGCAGTGACTGGCCCAAGGTCACCCAGTGAGCTTCATGGCTATGTGGGGATTCGAACCCTGGTCTCCCAGGTCCAACACCTTAACCACTATGCTACACTGGCCCTCTTGTACTCTGTTGCAAAAAAACAGTGAACATGTTTCAGTGTCCAAACTGAAAATAAGGAATTTGTGCTGATGAAGCATATAGTACAACAATTATACTAGGTGGGGGGAACAATACATTTCCTTGGCTTTAATTTCAGAGCCACTGTGCAACAGACTTACAGGTCCCTTTCTTCCTTAAGGTATGCACTTTACTGACTGCCTTTCACCTTCTGTTTATGCTCTACAGATTAGTAAACCTCACTGGACTTTGAACGCAAAGAAATTCAGTGGAAAGAGAAAGAGAAGAGGTAGAGTCAACACTTTTCTCTTGCTTTGTGTCTGGGTTTACTTTTTCTTCCATGGTGAATTTTTTTGCCCAGCAAAATTTTTGCCTAAAAGAAATCTTAGGCAAATGTTGTTTTAATGGTATCAACCTATTTGTTACTCCCATGTTTACATTTGGAGGTATACAATGACAAAGGGTAGAGTGCTCATAGGATGAGAGGATGATCTTCTACAGAACCCTCTCCCCCAGAGATTGAAACAACCCCTTCACCCCAAAAAACATGAAAGGCCAGAATATTGCACATGTGCACTTCCTTCACACCATTATCCCTGGCAGCAGAAGAATTAAAGCACAAATAGCTCAGTTAGCAGAAGCTTTTGCTAGCTAAGGGGAAGCAGTTCACTGCTTTGCCAGTTCACCCTGTTCTGCCCAAAAAATAAGTGTAGGAACTATGTCATCAGGCCTTCTTCTCTGGCACATCAGCAGATTGCTGTCTTTGTGGAGGTGGGCGCTTCCTTTTTTCCTCTGAAGTGTTGGGGTTATAAGCTAACAGAAAAGCAGTAAGTATGGGAGAGAACAGCAGAATAACTTTCATTCCCTTGCCTCACCGCTGGAATACTTGCCGAACACCCTTATACTGCAGACAACTGGTAAATGCAAGAACACAATCTACAAACAAAAACATAAGTTATATGCCTATCTTTTACAATAGGTTGTTGCTTTAAAGAGCAGGATCTGTAAGAAAATGTCCTCTATGAAAAACATGCAAGACCTATAGAAATGAATAAAATGATGAACAAAGAATTCTTATGGAGTAGTGATACAAATGCAGTATAATATTTTTATTATTGATGAAAAATATTCAGGGGTATCTGTATTTGTTCCTGTAAGCATTTGTGTAGATGACATTAAAAACTGAGTGTGCTTTAAATCAGTAGACATTGCACAAGGGCAAGCTTGACTGTTCTGAATCATGACAGCAAATTAGTTTTCAAAAGTAATAACTTAATCAGGGAAATTCTTGCTCATGAGGCTTAGAAAACAGAACATGGATAGAGATCATCTCCAGGTGTTGCTGGGTTTTTTTAAGTGCAGAGTAAGAAATTCAACAAGGTTACAGAGCTTCGTTCATAAACATCAGCAATCTGAAGGTATCAGTATGACCTTTATATATAAGAGTAGCTTTTCAGAAACTATTTAGATTTATTGTAGCCGTCTCTATAGGTATTAAGGAATTTCCAAATTGTGTAATATGCTATTATGTTTTAAGTTTTGTTCCAAAATTTTAATTTCTTGGATAGTGGTGACTTTTTTATATTACACTTGAACATTTGTGCCAATTGGCATGCTTTCAAATATATGTAGGATGCCACACTTCTATGAGAATCCTTTTTGTACTGCGCAGCTGTGTATTCCAATAAGCAACTCACCCATGGCTTCAATAAGCAGAAGATCTAAACAACAGTACAGCACATCTGTTTCATGGCTGGAATTCCATGCCATAGAAGTACAAGCACTGAGACATTCTGTGCCATAACACCCTATCTGACGGCTAGGTTTCTAATTCTTCCTGCTATGTGAATATGTGCGGATAAACACAGCTGCTCATGCCACCTCATATACTTCAACTTCCTCATTTAATTTCAAAGTTGCACAAATTTTGAGTTGGTTCTATGGACCTCTATGTATCTGGAAAATGCCAGAACATCCTTATACTGACTGGAACTGGACTGAGATGTTTCGTGGCATTATTTTGAAATAAGATGATTCTATCATACTTTCCCCTCAGTTTTGGTATGATAGGGACACAGAACAAGGTGCACAATGCAGAAGAAGAAATTTGATACCTATAATCAGAACTATTAATAATCTAGTAGTTGATATAGTGGTTGCCATAAAATAGGTAGCATGCAAGCACTAACACAGACATTGGTGTTTAGGATCTTGACCAGCACAACTACTGAACATAAGAGCGAGTGGTAGAGGAACAGAAGGAAATGCTTTGTGACACTGGAAAGATGAGTGGGCTGATGGTTGTAAAGAAGTATGATTGCACTTGTTCACATAAGCAAATGTATTTAATTTCTCTCAAGAATGAAACATCTTAGAAGAGGAAGTTTCTTCTCCTTTTCATTAGAGTCATTAGCATCAACAAATTACTTGGATACTTTTGCACTACTGCTTCTCAGTAGGAATTAGTATACAGTACATCTCTTAATGTAACAAACCCTTGCGTCAGAGCAAGCTTTGGGGTTCTTTGCTCTCTTGCACATGTTGCAGTATTTTTTCTTTTATAAGTGTTCTAATGGGCCATTTCATACATAAAAGCCACACTATGGTTTCCATTCCATAGTGGAGAGCCTTGGGCTCTCATGCGCAGCTTCCTTCCCCCACCAGTGATGAAAATATGGCTGCCGACAGATGATTGCATGCATGAGTGAAGGACAGCACTTGGAAAGCTTATAGTAGTGCCCATCTGGACAACCCTCAGATAAAACCCCATAATATTCTCTCTCCCAGATATTTTCTCCCCCATTATTTCAATATTATTTATTTGACACACATACTACTTTACCCGACACACAGACAGGTCTCTATGATATTAAAAAGTATACATACACGGTGAGAGTATATACATGTATATGTATGTGTGTATACACACCTCACAAATTATAACATATACACACACACACTTCTGTGAAGTAGGGAACATGTATATTTTGAAATACTATAGCCATAGTCTAGTCTACTCTTAGCCTGCAATAAGATAATATACAACAATCAAAACAATAGAGTGTCTTCATTCTTACTACAATCCGCTTGTTTCACTTTTATTTGAACTGTTGTTCTATTATATAAAGCTCTCCAGCAGAAAGGATTGGAATTGAATAGCTCAACCCCAAGGGCTGCAATAAATTATTTTCATTTTTCCTCCTTCTTTGTTATGTGCCTTCAAGTTGATTACAACTTATGGCGACTCTATGAATCAGCAACCTCCAAGAGCATCTGTTATAAACCACCCTGTTCAGATCTTGTAAGTTCAGCTCTGTGGCTTCCTTTATGGAATCAATCCATCTCTTGTTTGGACTTCCTGCTTTTCTACTCCCTTCTGCTCATTACGTGTCCAAAATATCATAACCTCAGTTTCATCATTTTAGCATCTAATGACAGTTCTGGTTAATTTGTTCTGACATCCATGATTTGTCTTTTTTGCAGTCCATGGTATGCGCAAAGCTCTCCTCCAACACCACATTTCAAATGAATTGATTTTTCTCTTATCCGCTTTTTTCACTGTCCAACTTTCACATCCATACATAGAGATCGGGAATACCATGGTCTGAATGATCCTGACTTTAGTGATACATTTTTGCATTTGAGGACCTTTTCTAATTTTCTCACAGCTGCCCTCCTCAGTCCTAGCCACCTTCTAATTTCTTGACTAGTGTCTCCATTTCGGTTAATGACTGTGCCAAGGTATTGATAATCCTTGACAAGTTTAATGTCCTCATTGTCAGCTTTAAAGTTGCATAAATCTTTTGTTGTCATTACTTCAGTCTTTTTGACGTTCAGCTGTAGTCCTGCTTTTGCACTTTCCTCTTTAACTTTCAACAGCATTCATTTCAAAACATTACTGGTTTCTGCTAGTTGTATGGTATCATCTGCATATCTTAAATTATTGATATTTCTCCCTCCAATTTTCACACCTCCATCATCTTGGTCCAATCCTTCTTTCCTTATGATATGTTATGCATATAGATTAAACAAATAGGGTGATAAAATACACCCTGTCTCACACCCTTTCCAATGGGGAACCAATCGGTTTCTCCATAATCTGTCCTTAAAGTAACCTCTTGTGCAGAGTATAGGTTGCACAACAGGACAATCAGATGCGGTGGCACCGCCATTTCTTTGAAAGCATTCCATAGTTTTTCATGATCTACACAATCAAAGGCTTTGCTGTAATCTATAATCACAGGGTGATTTTCTTCTGAAATTCCTTGGTCCGTTCCATTATCCAACTTATGTCTGCGATATGATCTCTGGTGGCTCTTCCCTTTCTAAATCCAGCTTGGACATCTGGCATTTCTCGCTCCATATACGGTAAGAGCCTTTGTTGTAGAATCTTGAGCATGACTTTACTTGTATGGGCTATTAAGGCAATAGTTCGATAATTACTGCAATCCCCGGGATCCCCTTTCTTTGGAATTGGGGTGCATATTGAAAGCTTCTAGTCTGTGGGCCATTGTTTTTTCCCATATTTGTTAACATTTTTTCTGTCAAAATTTGGACAGATTCTATCTCAGTAACTTCTAGCACCTCTACTGGTATGCCATCTGTTCCTGATGATTTGTTTCTTCCAAGTATTTTAAGAGCAGCTTTCACCTCACATTCTAAAATTTCTGGTTCTTCATACAGTTCCTCTGTGAATGAATCTGTCATCCTTGCATCTCTTTTATAGAGTTCTTCAGTGTATTGCTTCCATCTTTGTTTTATTTAATCTCAGTCAGTCAGTGTGTTCCCCTGTTGATTATTCAGCATCCCTACTCTTGGTTTGAATTTCCCTATAATTTCTCAAATCTTTTGAAATAGGGCTCTTGTTCTACCCTTTTTGCTGTCCTCTTCTATTTCTATACAATAATTATTGTAGTAGTACTCTTTGTCCCTACATACTAGTTGCTGTATTATTACACTTAGGGTTCTGACCATATTTCTGTCTCCTTTTGCTTTCCCTTCTTTCTTTAACCATTTTAACAGTTTCTTCAGTCATCCATTGAGGTCTTTCTCTCATTTTAACTACAGGTATTGTCTTTTTGCGTTCTTCCCTGATAATGACTTCAATCTCTGACCTCAATCCATAGTTCTGGTCCTCTATCAACTGAGTTTAAAGCCTCAAATCTGTTCCTTATTTGATCGTTATATTCTTCTGGGATGTTATTTAAATTGTATTTTGGCATTATGATTGCTTTGTTCTTCTTGAGCTTTACTCTGATTTTTGATATTACTAGTTCATGATCTGTACTGCAGTCTGCTCCTGGTCTTGTTTTTGCAGAAAGAATGGAACTTCTCCATCTTCTGCTACCAAATATATCATCAATTTCATTACTATATTGACCATTTGGTGACGTCCACGTGTACAGTTGTGTTTATGGTTGCTCAAATAATGTGTTTGCAAGAAACACATTATTGGCTTCCCAGAATTCAGCAAGTCTTTCTCTTGCTTCATGCTTCACAGGCCAACCTGGCATCACATTGCCTAAACAGACCGGAACATTTTGAATGGGCCTACATACCCTAGGATCAGTGTATATTAACAGGTAAGGAATGTGGCTTGTCCTGTTTTACTGTAAAAGGAAGATTCCAGCAGGAGAAACACCTAAGCAAATGCCTCTATGAAATGCAAATATATAGGAATAGATGTAGTTCTGATCCACATTGCTTAGATAGAATAAATTCTATCTAACTGACCAAATCATTAGACTTTGAAGCATGTCATTATGCTTGCTGAAGAATGCCCCTTTGTAGTGACAGCCTACCTTTTTGACTGCATCGTGGTGACATGCGACAACAAAGGCAGAAGCAAGGGCTCGTTTCCTACACATATGTATACACACACCATTTAGAAGCAGACACCACCTGCTCTTCACTAAAATATAACCATAACCACACCAATTTGTATTTTATAGATGCTGCATGCTTTTTATGTAATTTCATTTAAAACAAACCTTAACTATTTAGGCTATCATACAGCCTAAGCGTCTAGGCTTCAAATAAAAGCCTACAAACGCTATTTGACCTTGAGTATTGTTGACACACATTTATGTAAGATTGAGAGCAATACATAATAGATAACCACAGCTTAAAATCTTGTTTAACTCTTACAGGCAACTCCAGTCTATGGTCCAGTTAAGATTGTCACTGGCAGACCTAACTAGGATCCTAGGGTTTCCCAGCAACAAAGTCAAAAGCACAAAGGCAAACAGCTAACATAGCAACACCAGCAGACACTTCCATAAGAGTCCCTGGCAATTTTCACCATATACCATTTACAATGACAGTTGCTAATCTGGTCCCCTCATTGGAAATGGACTGCCTTCAAGTCGATCCCGACTTATGGTGACCCTATGACTAAGGATTTCATGGTAAGAGATATTCAAAGGGAGTTTACCATTGCCTCCCTCTGAGGCTAGTCTTCCCCAGCTGGCTAGGGCCTGCTCAGCTTGCCACAGCTGCACAAGCCAGCCCCTTCCTTGTCCGCAACTGCCAGCTGGGGGGCAACTGGGCTCCTTGGGACTATGCAGCTTGCCCACGGCTGCACAGGTGGCAGGGCACATAACCCCTGGGCCACTCACTGTGGAGGTGATCTTTAGCTAGCCCTTGACACCAAGGAGACACGAGCGGGGCTTTGAACTCACAGACTCTGGACTCCCAGCCAGGCTCTCCTCCCCACTGTGCTATACCAGCTGTGGTCCCCTCATTAGCCAGGCATAAAAGGCACTAAACAGAAACACCAAGACAATGTCACAGAGCTAAATCCTTATTCTCTGCCACTTACAGTGCATAAAGACTACCAGGAAGAGGCCACAATGACTCCCTTATAAAAAGCTTCTATAGCAAAGTTGGTGGTTAGGAAATTCACACGGAAATCCACAGACCAGCCTTCCCAACCTGGTATGCTCTAAATGTTGTTGATTACAACTCCCATAATTCCTGACTATTGGACCATGCTGGCTGGGGCTGACGGGAGTTGTAGTCCAACAAAATCTGGAGAGCACCAGGTTGGGGAAAGCTGATCAGCAATATAGTAGTAATCCTGTCTCCATCCAGCAAGCACTAACTTGAGGATAAGACTGCATTATAGCTTTCTTGTTATCACCATAATTCTCTCATTACAATGCTACCAGATTAACACTTAACCAGTCAAATGGTCATCTCTTAACTTTTTTGCATCCATATACAATTCCATTTTCTTTCTTTCATCGTCAACTAAAAATTCGTTTTCACTTACTTAAACTGTCATTAAACCTTTTGCCCCCAAAGTTCTTCACTTAGATAAATACAAAGACAGGTGAACTAGTAATTTTGGGGCTTCTTTGCAAGGCTAATTTAAATTTATATGATCTACTGGGCTAAATCCATGTGCAATGAAACTCTTGTGGCTTGTTATAGGGCACAGAATTTTAAACCACATTTACAACAATATTTTTTAATTTTCTCTTTATAGTACTTTCATGAAATGCAACAATCAAGCATGTTCCCAGTTATTTACACGTTTTTTCTATACAACATAATGACGTTATTGGGACAGCCCGAGTGCGATACCACAATTTAAAACTTTGTAAGTAGCATTCCAAGATATGAGTATTTTAAAAAATCTTTGCTTTGCTTGGTAAGATTATTTGCCCACATTTTAAATTAAGGATATAACTGAGGTTTACTTACTGTTTCCAACCACTTGTTCACAGAAACTGTGTGATAAATCCCAGCCCCAAGTTTACTGTAACAATGTTGTTGTTGTTGTTATGTGCCTATTCTTGGGCATACTGCAAAGAAAAGCAGCACTACTGTATATGTGGCGCATAGCACCCATGAACAGCACATCACAGTTGCTGATTCAGTAACTAGGGGGAAGGGGGAAATCTACCTTCCAGAATCAGATAGACTTCCCGTGGCCTCTAAATTTAAATTGACTCCCACACAAGAACTGACCATGTTTTGGAGATGAAATAAGTTGCAGAATTCCAGGGAAAAGATAGTATGCCTGCAAGCAATTTATGGTGTCACACACTCTTCCACAAGCCTTTCAATTTTGAGACCATTTTAAAAAATTAAATGATATGCACTGACTAGTTTTCTGCACATTAAGTCCCACATTAAGTTGTAACAGGAAAGTGCGCTCATAATGCTCTGCCTTTATAAGGCTTGTCCACAACTGAGAAATTCAAACAGCTTAGTTGTAGCCCTATAAAACACTATTCCTGGTATCTACCTCAGTTCCAGCAACTCCTCCACTTCAACAAACAGGAGAAAATCTACACTGCTCAGTTATGAATGGAGACATGAAATCCTCACTGCATAGCAAGGAAGTCAGGTTCTGAAATTAAATACTTCTTCCTCTTACTAGAGAGCAATAGTAAACACTGCTGTTAAAGAGATGAGAGATGCCTCTTTCTAACCATCTGTAACATCCCCTGGAGCCTTGCTACAACCCAGTAGGAGTAAAAAAAAAAGTTTGCTTTATTGCTATTTTCTAGCATGGGGATTAGCTTGGAGAAAGTAGGTATGGAAGAAGCAACAAAACAAAAATGGGCATTGGCAGCCACAGTAATAGACACAGAAAGATGGATACCATTAGTTCTTGGCTCCTAAGCTAGGCCTGTTTATTCTTACTAGTACTGTATATGAAGAATGTGCACCAACATTTCAACAGTACTTGTAATTTTTTTTGCAGATGCTTATGAACTTAATTTAAAACATAAGGGCTTAACAATTTAGTGAAAGATAAGAATTGCTATAGCACCTTAAAAGCTACAGAATTCATGGAAACCTTAGAGAGGAAGATGCTAATGATAACCTGTGTATCATAGATCTTAAGGCAGTTTAACTCCTTCCCCTCCAAAGATCTACTCAACTTTGACCTAGTCAAAGCTTCACAGGTATTTGAGTTAGAGATGGAGAAAGAAGAGAACCACTCCCAAGCAAGTCTGTTTCTAAGATGACAGGAGAGGTGAAGCACTCAAATATGGTGTAATAGTTTCTATCTGGCACAAGTGGAACCCACAATCAAAGCTCCCATACCCTGGGGTATTTTCTGGTACGTTTCCTGTCTTTTCCAGCAATACTGGTTTCAGTAGTAATGTCTCAATTTAAGCTATAACTCAGATTTACTTTAACTTCTCTTCAAATTCTTTGTGCGTTAGTAAATGACACAAGTGTTTGCTAAATTAATGGAAGCTTCTGAGTGCACATGTTTTCAAACTTATGAGTTCTAAGAACTTACAGAAACCTAAACATGCCCATATTAACATTTAATATTTTGATTAAATTAAATTTTAAAACAGCTTTTCTTGTGTGAAGATAATGATCTACCATTTGATGGCTTGGGAGTAGAATTCCCCAGAGCAACTGAACTATCTCCAGTACAAGCTTCCTTCTATAGAAGGAAAACACAAGCTTTGTAAAAAATACTGAAATCAGAACTATACGGCATACTGAGCATATTCTGAAAACAGCAACAGGCAAAGCATAAAGGACTTTAGACATAAATTAAGCTAAATGCTCCCCCATGAACTACAGTTTTCTTATGAGCATTATTCTAATTTATTTCAAATAGAATCAAAAAATGTACTTGAAAGGATGCCAGCTTGAGTCTTCAACCGTGAGTGAAGGAACAAACAAAAAAGATTCTAAGAAATTGTATTAAGAATTTCAGATGTTAGAAAAGAATTATTTTATCATAAAACACTGTGGCCCTCGTGTTTCCAGCCCCACTACACCAATAAACACAGGTTTTTTTAACAGCAGACAATGCACATAAAATGCAAATACACTTATGAGGGATTCTGTAATGGTGCCAGTTCAATCTGGTATTACCATTACTTTTATAGCCAAAATAAACATTCTTACAAAAAGGTTTTTTTAAAAAGATACTGTATTTTTACTTTCTACCAGGCACAGTCTATCTAACTGAATTCCTAACACATCTGCTTATCTAATTGAAATAATCTGATTTCACTTCCACTTCTCTATTTCTTTTTTCTGTCTTCAGTTCTGAGAACCATACCTATCTCTAATTCTTGTTCCACTATTTCAACTTTTAAACGTTGGAGGATTTTTCTTGAACCAGTCACTACTTATTATATCTGAGAGGTAGTGTCTGCTACATAGGCAAAGCAAAAAGCAAGTATTTCTAAACTGGCATGGCCAAGAGGGGGAACAAACCTCTTCCATGCACATGTATTTCCACATTCAAACTGTGTGCATGCACATTAACTAGACCACTGATGAAACACATTTCATCCAGCAGGTAATCTGGTAATCTTACTGTTGATCAAACATTCTTGGGGGTTTTTGCACTCCATTTGCACTCATGTACTCTATTTATATACAACATTCATTTGAAATTACAAGACAATAAACAGTAAAACACACATTAACATTACAATATGAAACAAAATAGGAGCTAATAGGCCAGGACAGATATAAAATTACTAAATACAACTAGCTAGTATCCATGACCAGCAAAGGCTTGAGAAGATAAATCTGAGTTTTTAGTAAGTATTGAAGCAATATTAATGTTCAGAGGGAAGGTGATTCCACAGAGGGGGCACTGAAACTGAAAACCGTTTTTATTCTGGGGACCTACTTTAAGACAGCTTCTCTGTATTGGATATACTTACGGCTACAGCAGAGAAGCTACCTATGGCTATGCAAATAGTTTTTAATTATTATTCCAAGGGTCTATCATGAGAGAGGACTAGAGATTAGTTCTTACACAATGAAAGACCTCAAAAGCTCATGGTAAATTACTGATCTTATATAGCAAGTAAAACAGTACAATCAAGGAGGAGTTTTGTAGGCCTTTGTTGGAGAGGCTTGTTGGAACTTGGAAGGGTTGGGAATGGTTTTTTGCACTTTCCTAAGGCCACCACTCCCTTAGGAGTCTTCTCCAATGACTTCTAGGGGAACATAAAGTAAGATAGGAGCTACACACCCCAAAAAACCTACTGTCAATACTATAACTAACCCACCCTATTCCTGTGGCTGTAGTTTGTTTTAAACCATTTTAAATTTTAAATTGCTGTAATCTGCCCTATGACTTTAAGGTAAAGAGCAAGTAATAAATCAACAACAACAACATTGCACATAGCATCCACTAGACAGCTCTCAAAACACTGTAGTCCTGGAAAAAATCTCATTTCAGAGTGAATCTGAGCATGCACTGTAACTTTGCCAGTAGTTGCCTCTATGGGCTTTAATGGGACAGGAAAACTTTAACTTTTGAACCCCACCAAGCCAATGAAAGCATGCCTTTCTCAGTGATGTGAATATCAGCAGTTTTCACCAAAACTGAAAACTGGAATAAAAAAAAAAGTTTTCAGTACCTTTTAACTTGCTGTATTTTTGGCATTTTTTAAGCTTGGCTATTTTGTACACCTCATCACGTAGATCACATATGTGAAGCTTCAGGTTATTACCTCAAGATATTTTTATGAGCAATAGAATTTTGAGGGTTATAATGGCAGAAACTTTATTTTACTTTACTACATTGTTCACCTTAACTAGAGGAGTACTCCCGTGCCCTTTAATTACTGGAAGTACAAACTATTATGATCATATTGATCCCCAAAAACAGAGCTACAAAACAGATGTGCTGTTTTATTTCACAAACTGCTGAAAATTATTCTACCATATGGCCCCTGTGAACTATTGTGGAGGGCATGAGGGAGATTGCAATAATGACAGCAGAAAGTCAATGTTATCCCCATTTAAAATTAACATATACATTGATCAGAATGTATATTATTTACAAATTTATACTAGTCATTATAAATGTGCAGAGAAACATTCAAATAGTATATATTTATTTAAGACATTTATATACCACTTAATCCAAGCGGTGTACATAAAAACAAGTCCTACATAAAATGAAACAATAAAATAATGCAACCATCATAAAACCATAGACTACCTTAAAATGCCTCTTGGAACAAGAAACTCTTAGTCATGCACCTGAAGTTCAGCAAGGAGGGTATTGGGAGGAAGTTCCACAGGCCTGAACCCAACTTGTTAAGGACTTTGTAAATTAATACAAGAACCTTGAACCTGGCCCATATGATCAGCCAGTGCAAGCTTTTAAGCGCCACAGTTATTTATTTATTGTGTTTATATCCTGCCCTTCCTCCCAGTAGGACCCTAGGGCTGGCAGTTAAGTGCTGGCAGTTAAGTGCTGGCAGCAGTCTGTCACCATCTAGCCACAGCATTTTGCACCAGCTGGAGCTTCCAGACCAGGCACAAGGGTAGCCCCACATAGAGTGCATTGCAATAATCATGTCCTGAGGTTATCAATACATGAATCACTGCAGCCAGGCTATCCCTGTCCAAGAATGGGTGTAGTTGGCCCATCAGCCATAGCTGGTAAAAGGGACTCCTAGCCACTGAGGCTACCTAAGCCTTAAATGACAAAGATGGACCCAGGAGCACCCCCAAACTATGCACTTGTTCTTTCAGAGGGAGTGTAACCCCAACCAGAACAGGCATATGGTCAATCTCCTAGACACTGGAACCACCCACCTACAGTGCTTCCATCTTCCCAGGGTTCAAGCTCAGTTTATTAGCCGCAATCCACAATTATATCCAGACAACGTTCCAGACCATACTCAGCCTTTCCTGACTCAGATGTTATAGAGAAACAGAGCCATGTATCATCAATGTACTGATGACACTTTGCCCCAAAACTCCTAATGACCACTCACACATGGCTTCATATAGATGTTAAACAGCATTGGCAACAGGATTCTGCCCTGAGGCACACCACAGCACATGGGACCATGGGACTGAGACACAATCCCCCAAAGGTATTCTCTGGACACAGCCCTGCAGGTAGGAACAGTGCCAACATAAAACAGTGCCCCCAACCCTCAGTGGTACCACACCCTGTACCCACCCAGTCAGCCCGTACTTTAACCAGCCAGGATGAACAGGGGTCAAGAGAGCAAGAAGTTGATCACATCTTGGCAAGAGTCCTGTCTACATCATTATGGCACATAATGCTGAAATCAATCCCATAAAATATGGGAAGGTGCTGCATAGAACATCTCGACTGGACTTGCAAAAACTGCTGTGTCTAAGGCACTATGGAACTGAACTACAGAGTAAATTGAAAACTGTCCCTCCTTGCACTTGGTTTACATACAGCATACCGTCAGTGATATCCAACATTAGTCAAACTCTGAGCAGACCCATGGAAATCGATGTATCTACTCAAAATACGACCTAGTTAGATATCCCCAACCTGTTTTGTTATTTTTAGCTCCATTACTACCACTATATATTTGAAATGTGGAATTTGTTTAAATGTACCCTACTTTTTTCTACTCAATGCAGATTTGTGTGGCAGGTTTTTTTAAATTATAAAATGAGGTACGTACCCAGGATCTCTTTAACAATCAAGGCATAACTGATGTGAGTTAAGCAATACTAAATATGCACTATTACTGAAGAAGTACCTTAGTGTGCCAGACCAAACTCCAGGACTCTTTGCTTCCTAGCAAACAATAGGCACTAGATGGTCCACCAGATTACAATCTACCTTCTGTAAATGTACGGTTCCAAACCAAAGAAATATTCTAGACATATATATAATCTTTATATATATAGGGAAACTGCCTAGGCATTACATTCATATGAGCTCCTTCAAGTAACTTCACCTCCTGAGGTTTGCTGGATGGTAACCAGAGACAGAACCTTTTCAGTGTTGTTGTCTCATACATGGAAAGCCCTTCTCACAGAAGACTTGCCTACTGGGGAAGACATTTTACTTACAAAGGTTTTCCAGTATGTCTGCCAGCTTGTTCTAATCTGGCTGATCATTTATTGCTTTCTGCTGGTTTTATTGTTTGGATTTTGCTGCTCTGTTGTATAGTCCTATATATTATCCAATTTATGCTCTATTTTCTTATAATTTTGTATATTGCCCTGAACACTTGCTTGCTGAAGAGCAGCATATATATATTAAAATATTTCAACATCTGTACAAAACATCTGGGAGAACTCATGTTTCCCTGTCTTCTGAATCAGGTGAGCACATGCAGGTGCTGGACTAAGTGTTGTCTGGAGTCAATAACAGGCTGGATGAGGGTCAATAAATTGAGACTGATGAAGGCACTTTGGGGGTAGTAGTTCTCAGTCCAGAAATTGGTTAGACAGCCTGTTCTGTATGGTGCCACACTCTCCACAAAGATGCAGGCAAAAGAAATGCAAGAAGACAATAAGGGATGCTAAAAAAGAATTTGAGGAGCACATTGCTAAGAACATAAAAACCAACAACAAAAAATTCTATAAATACATTCAAAGCAGGAGACCATCTAGGGAGACAATTGGACCCTTGGATGATAAGGGAGTCAAAGGTGTACTAAAGAACGATAAGGAGATTGCAGAGAAGCTAAATGAATTCTTTGCATCTGTCTTCACAGTGGAAGATAAAGGGCAGATCCCTGAACCTGAACTAACATTTGCAGGAAGGGATTCTGAGGAACTGAGACAAATAGTGGTAACGAGAGAGGAAGTTCTAGGCTTAATGGACAATATAAAAACTGACAAATCACCGGGGCCGGATGGCATCCACCCAAGAGTTCTCAAAGAACTCAAATGTGAAATTGCTGATCTGCTAACTAAAATATGTAACTTGTCCCTCGGGTCCTCCTCCGTGCCTGAGGACTGGAAAGTGGCAAATGTAACGCCAATCTTCAAAAAGGGATCCAGAGGGGATCCCGGAAATTACAGGCCAGTTAGCTTAACTTCTATCCCTGGAAAACTGGTAGAAAGTATGATTAAAGCTAGATTAACTAAGCACATAGAAGAACAAGCCTTGCTGAAGCAGAGCCAGCATGGCTTCTGCAAGGGAAAGTCCTGTCTCAGTAACCTATTAGAATTCTTTGAGAGTGTCAACAAGCATATAGATAGAGGTGATCCAGTGGACATAGTGTACCTAGACTTTCAAAAAGCGTTTGACAAGGTACCTCACCAAAGGCTGCTGAGGAAGCTTAGCAGTCATGGAATAAGAGGAGAGGTCCTCTTGTGGATAAGAAATTGGTTAAGAAGCAGAAAGCAGAGAGTAGGAATAAACGGACAGTTCTCCCAATGGAGGGCTGTAGAAAGTGGAGTCCCTCAAGGATCGGTATTGGGACCTGTACTTTTCAACTTGTTCATTAATGACCTAGAATTAGGAGTGAGCAGTGAAGTGGCCAAGTTTGCTGATGACACTAAATTGTTCAGGGTTGTTAAAACAAAAAGGGATTGCGAAGAGCTCCAAAAAGACCTCTCCAAACTGAGTGAATGGGCAGAAAAATGGCAAATGCAATTCAATATAAACAAGTGTAAAATTATGCATATTGGAGCAAAAAATCTGAATTTCACATATACGCTCATGGGGTCTGAACTGGTGGTGACCGACCAGGAGAGAGACCTCGGGGTTGTAGTGGACAGCACGATGAAAATGTCGACCCAGTGTGCGGCAGCTGTGAAAAAGGCAAATTCCATGCTAGCAATAATTAGGAAAGGTATTGAAAATAAAACAGCCGATATCATAATGCTGTTGTATAAATCTATGGTGCGGCCGCATTTGGAATACTGTGTACAGTTCTGGTCGCCTCATCTCAAAAAGGATATTATAGAGTTGGAAAAGGTTCAGAAGAGGGCAACCAGAATGATCAAGGGGATGGAGCGACTCCCTTACGAGGAAAGGTTGCAGCATTTGGGGCTTTTTAGTTTAGAGAAAAGGCGGGTCAGAGGAGACATGATAGAAGTGTATAAAATTATGCATGGCATTGAGAAAGTGGATAGAGAAAAGTTCTTCTCCCTCTCTCATAATACTAGAACTCGGGGACATTCAAAGAAGCTGAATGTTGGAAGATTCAGGACAGACAAAAGGAAGTACTTCTTTACTCAGCGCATAGTTAAACTATGGAATTTGCTCCCACAAGATGCAGTAATGGCCACCAGCTTGGACGGCTTTAAAAGAAGATTAGACAAATTCATGGAGGACAGGGCTATCAATGGCTACTAGCCATGATGGCTGTGCTCTGCCACCCTAGTCAGAGGCAGCATGCTTCTGAAAACCAGTTGCCGGAAGCCTCAGGAGGGAAGAGTGTTCTTGCACTCGGGTCCTGCTTGCGGGCTTCCCCCAGGCACCTGGTTGGCCACTGTGAGAACAGGATGCTGGACTAGATGGGCCACTGGCCTGATCCAGCAGGCTCTTCTTATGTTCTTATGTTCAGGTGTGTAACCTGGAGGTACTCTTTGATCTAGCTTTGTCACCAGAGATCTAGGTTAGCATCAATGGAATGGAGTGCCTATTTCCAGCTCCAGCCAGTTTCTAAACTCTGGCTGTTCCTGGCTTTGCCATGGTAATCCATGCTCTGGTACCCTCCCGATTAGATTGTTGTAATGAACTCTATGTGGGGCTGACCCTGAAGATGGACTGCAAGCTGCAAGTAGCATAAAATGCAGCCACAAGAACACTGAGTGGGTCATTAGCCAGAATCACACAACACCAATTCTGAAAGATCCATATTGGTTGTTAGTACACTCCCAATCCCAATTCAAAGTGCTAATGACTTACTTTTAAAGCTCTGAAACAACTTGAGATCTAAATACTTGAAGGAGCCTCTTTTCCTGTACCAGCCTGCTGGTGTCTTAAGATCTTTCGGGGGAGGCCCTTCTCAATGTACTATTACTAGGAAAGATACATCATACAGTGACACAGGAAAAGGCCTTCTCCATGGTGCCATCCTGCTTTTGGAATACCCTTTCCTCTTGAGGTACAGTTTACTTTTCAGCAACAACTGAAATTGTACCTATTAGCTCAGGCTTTTGTGGGATGCTGAGTTGGCTTCACCTTTCAGTAATTAAGCTGTCTGTAATATAAAGATAGTTTTGGAGGTTATGCTGCCTGCTACTTCAACTGTAATAAATTTATTTGCCCCTGATGTTTATATGAATCTGATTGTATCTTCTTAATTATTTTTCTCTTCTGTAACCCGCTCTGGGATTATGACAATGAAGAACGGGCAAGAAATTTACCAAAAAATAAAATAAGGCAATTATAAGATGCATTGTTCCCATAAGGATTCTTTCACTGCACCATTACACAAGGATATAAGGGTTGAATAAATGTATTATTTTATAAGAAAAATAAAATCTATACTACTATCTTTAGGATGAGCTTACCAAAACTGGCTTGTAAAACTTGCACAATTAGGGTTTACTTGTATCCTCATCATCCTGTCTTCATACAATTTTTCAGTGATGTAGGGTGGAAAGTTTTCCATTACTGTATTTTTCTGTGGAAAATTTTCCGATTCATATGTTCATTAGTAAGAGTGAATAGATGACAACTGCAAATACATTTTAGGCAAGTTTAGCAGTTTCAAAGTTTTCAGCTTTGTTTATTAAATACAAGTAAAATAAACACACTAAATTAGATCACTCTGCAGGACATTAGAAAATGTTCCAATTCAGTTTCTTCCCCCCCAAACCCCCACATCACTGCAGTTTTTGTTCTCTTTGCAGTAGGCTTAAGGGCCTGTTTCATTGTTACTGCCTCCAGTTGTACAATTGCTATGCAATTGTACAAATGCTGGTACTAAGGCACATAGGCTTCATGCAGTTGTGCAACATATGGAAACAGAAACATTTAAATGTTACTCTGTTTCTACAAAAAGGAAGTGTTTTTCAACTCACTCACATGGATGCAGTAATATCTAAACTGGTCCAAAAATACAGAGTTAAATAGGAACTTAAAGCAAATATGAGAAAATGTGCACAGGCTACAAGGAAATAATAAATTAGAGGCTGCAATCCTACACACACTTACTTGGGAGTAAGTCTAACTGAACTCAAAGGGGCTCACTTCTGAGTTGGCATGCACAAGCTTGCACTGCAAGATGAAAAGTTTCATAAATACTATGGATATGTCTGTGGTACTTGCAAAATAATACTCTACACAGTAACCACAACAGCTGTAACCATGTAGGGAAGTGCTACAATCTCCCCAGATACAAAATGCTGCTGTTCTGAGCAGTCAGACGCAGAAACAACCCTCCCCCAAGTTTCAAAACGGAACATTCACACACCCATCCCTCAAAATGGGAGTTTCAACTGTACTCCTCCATGGTTAAGCTCCTCTGCACACATTAAGGAAAATGCTGGAACTTGCATTCAATATGCAAAAGATGGATCTGACAGAAATACTTTAATAACTACAGTATTAACACAGTTATTTTATTATAGAACAGTTTGTCTTCTTCTCAGGGAAAACTGCTCCTTTGAACACAGGCTTACAGTACATTCCTATACATATTTCTTCAAAAATACCATTGCGTTCAATGAGATTACCCATTGAACCTTATTCCTAAGTATTAGATTGGAGCCTTAATGTACCACCACAGCCACAAAGATTATATTGTAGTTCTTGGGTTTTTATGTAGTCTGTATGTTGTATTTTACTTTATCTTGTACGCCGCCTAGAGTGGCCGCTTGTGCGGCCAGATAGGCGGCCTAGAAATAAAATTTATTATTATTATTATTATAAAGAACACAACAATCTAGTAGCAGAATCTGAAATTGCTTGTCTTCATATAAATAGACAGCCAACATAAGAATCTGTCTATTGAATAACTATGTCACATGCACATGGTCAGCAGATGTTGAGAAGGCTTTTCACTCTATCTACTTTTGAGCAATCCTATACCACTTAACTAAAGCTTAAAAATTAGAACATCACAATTAACAAGGTATCCTAAGGAGGAGATATCTACCCATAATTAAAGTAGTTTAGTTCACAACAAGAAACTGCTATAGCTAAGCAGCATAAAAGGTACTGATTGAAAATCCTTCATTTTGATCATTAATTTTCATCCTACAGGGAACATATTTAGACTGTACTGTAAGTATTGAACAAACAGTCCTTAAGGTGCAATCCTATATCCCTTACCTGGAAGGAAATCCCAATGAACTCAGTGGGACTTACTTCTCTATAGATATGTACAGAATGGCATTTTAAATTTTTATTAGAAGGAAAACCTTTAAACTCAAAGCAATACAGTAGAAAGTACCTTACTGACCAGTGCAAGATTACCAATGGATACAGACTACCCAACGTTGGTCAGTTAAGTATCATTAGCCCCTATGCTGGTTATATACTTTCTTTTTTTAAAAAAACGAAAGCATACTGAAGACATTAAGATGTTGATCAAGGCTATTTCCTAGACCACAACTCATTGTTAACCTAACCAGGTACTCCTACCACCATCTTCCTAGGGCTACCATAGTTTTGAAAGGAATGTCTCACCAGTTCTACATTATCATTATTTGGTCACAAGATGAAGCAAGCGAGTTGCAGCATATCCTATGCAAGACTGCTATCATACAGGCTTCTCAACACTCAGTCATAGTTTTTGAGATGTCACACAGGTGAGCACCATTAAGAGCAAGGGCAACTGCCAAAAAGGGATCCAGTCATCCACATGTTACCCATCTCTAGCCTAAGTGAACATAGCTGCTACCATATGTAACCTTTCTGTGAGAATTAAGAAAAAAATGCCCCATTTTTAGTAATACCCTAGTTATCACAAGTTACCTCATGGATTTTAGAGCCAATATTTCATTTAGGCTGAAATTCCAACTGAACTCAGTTGGACTTCCTTCCAAATATATGTACATAAGATTTAGTTTAAAGATGGCACAGATTAGTTTTCCTCATTGACTATTTTCAATTACCCCATTTTCAATACTTTACACTTCCATATAATTATTATACTACTAAATTAGTTGTATGTACAAGGCTTGTTACTACAACTGCTCTTGCTCATCTGAATGTTTTTGCCTATGGACAGAAGCTTTGTTTCAAATCACTGTACAGTTCCATTAACTTTTTTTTAAAAATGAACACCCTTAACAATGGCAATTCATTAACCAAAAATAAGGAGCAAGGTTCTTCTGTTTCCTAAATCAACATCTAAATAGAGACTAGTCAGATTTAAAGACACTGTATGGATGCACAAATACCTTATCCAATTAAGTCCTAATTATATAAGTGGCTAGCAGGAAAATTTACAGAATCACAACCAACATTGGCAGGAAGATTTACAGAACCACAACCAACATCTACTGAAGTTGCAGGCCAAAGAAACACTTATGACACTGTACAGTGGTGAAAGATAGCGTCACTGTTTTCCCAGTTTCTGTTTCAAGGGCATTTTAAAACAAAAACTAGCAAAACAGAGGAACACACGGGTCAGAGAGCAAAAAGTAATCCTAATCTGTCAAATTTAGAAGAAAGTGTTTCTCAGTAGTTCTTTCTAGAAAAGCCAGAAGAAGCAAAAGTCTGTGGAAGATACAAGCCACCAAGATCTCATCCACCTGCCACCCTTGTAATGTTATGTTATAGGTGAAGCGCAAAAAGGGAAATCAATCAATGCAACAGTGAAGGCTTTATGGTTTTCTTTCAATGACATTAATAAGACTCCATAGAAGGCTCCCTACCATTAGGTAAGAAAATTTCATTTACACACAACTACTGCTAGCATTATGCTATCTCAAGAATTAACTCCTGTAACACCACAACTCTATACATGTCTGCTCAGAAGTAAATCCAATGGGATGTGTTCCCCAAAGTGTGCTTAGAATTACAGTCTAGGCATACTTAACCTGGAAATAAATCCCACTGAACTCAGTGAAAATTACTTCCAAGTAGACACGCACAGAGTTGTGTTGTAAGGCTACGAAACTAGTTATACTTTACCAGAAGCAATCCCTACCGAATTTAAAGGGTGAATTCTGTGTGTGTAACCACCAGTCGTCTTGATCCCCACGATCGTAACCTTGCTAGCAGTTGCCAAGCGGACATAATTCCTAGATACATACAGGCCGCTGGAGGAAGAGGGCTACCATCCGTTGTGTTAAAAGGCAGGAGATTAACTGAGTCTGGAGGTAGCCCTAACTCCGTTCATCAAACTAAGTACGAAATTCCCACACACATCCCGACATTTGGAAATCCGGGGGGGAAGTCACTCTTCTCCCAACCTTCGTTTTGTAAGAAGTACTCACTCATTCGGCGGCTGCTCTGTGCTAGCCTTCACTCATTCACACGTATTTTTATCTTGGTCTAACAGTGGCAAGTATGTTTACCTCCAAACAGGTGAGGGGAAAGGTGGGCAGGCAGCGAGCCGATGACTAGCCGGGGTCCCCCACTGCCCCCGCTATGTCCTCCAGCGCCGCTACCGCCTCCCGCCGCGGCCCGTTCCCGCCCCCCTTCATCGGGGGTGCTGTTGACCGAGTCCTGGGAGCCATAGAGGCCGCTGCTGTTGGGGATGTTGAAGGCAGAATGTACGGCTCGAGTCCCAGAGGCGGCTGGCCCACCCAAAGACCTGCTCCTGGGCGCTGCCACCGGGGGAGCCGCCGCCGCCCCTCCACTTGCTGAGCCACCGGGGGCCGCGTGGTGGACTCCCGGCGCCAGGTGCGTGTACCTTCCCGCTCCGCCGCCGCCTATCGGCCGCCCGCCAGTCCCGTTAGCGCCGCCGCTGCTACTACTGGAAGGTAAGTCCCCCCCAGAATAAGCCCGGGTTCGGCCATTGGCGGCAGCCGGGCCGCTCTGTTTAGCACCCATAGTTCGTCTTCCTCTGCCGCCTCCTTTTTCTTCCTCCTCTTGCTGAGGCTCCTGTCAGGCTCGGCCGATACCCTCACTGGGGTCCGCCGGCAGGGTGTAGTAGGGGAGAGCGAACCGCCCGCTTGTCCTTCCACTACGAGCCCCGGGCTAGTAAAGGGGGCAGAGCAGCGCTTCAGCTGGCGGCTCCGGGGCTGCGGCGTCGCCTCCACCGTTGCGAGTCTCTCGATACGACGACAGAAGCAGCGACCGGGCAGGCTCCAGCAGCTACCGCCGCTGTGGGGGTTAACGTTGGAGCTGTTGCCGTTGCCGAAGGGCTCAGCCCCGCCGTTTCAGCCATTCTTCTCCCGTGCTGACCACCAGATGAGAGGGGAGCGGGAGCGGCCACCCGCCTCAGAGGCCGCTTACTCGCTCCGGTCCGGGTTCCCCCGCGCTCACTCAAGTGTGAGGCGAGGGGGCGGCACCTCTGCGCAGTCGCTCCTCTTTCCCTTTCTGTCTATTGCTGTGTCGCCATAATGGAGGGAGGAGGTTGAGGGGCTGCCGAAACTGCCACCGCCTCCTGCTCCGCCTCCTTTCTCTCTCCAGTCCCGAAGGTAACATTCCCCGCCCCCTTCTGAGGGACAGACTAGCGCTGCTTAGCATACGAGTTGGCCTATCACAGCTGAGGCGAATGTGAGAGCCGCCCGTATATCTCGTGATGTGCCTGCTCTACCTTTAATCTCTGCACCTTGGGCAGAAATTTTGAGGCGTGGTCAAGAGGGAATGCTCTGATAGTTGCATTTCTACCTGTCGGACAACTGCTAAAGACAGAGAAGGAGGAGAGGGACAACTCTAAAAAGGCGGGTTTACAAATACTGGCAATTAACAATTTACAGATATGAGAAAGAAGGAAGTGTTGTGGTTACAGTGTTGCACAGGGTGACCTTGGGCTGGTCACTGTTTCTCAGCCAAAACCACTAAAAAGGTTTCAGCTCTTAGGTGAAGGGTGGGCTGAACATGTGATAAATAACTGCCCTGTGTAGTATGTACACACTGCTACATTTCTAAAGTGAGGAGGGACTGGGGATCCAAGTCTGCTTGAAATCTCACACTGGAAACCCTAATCTCCAGTGTGATATTTGAAACAAGCTTGATCTTCAGCCCTTCCTAATTTTAGAAATGTAGCAGCTTGTTTTAATTACTCATGCAGAAGTGAGGGGAAAATGCATTCTCCACATGTTCAAAGGCATTACTTTATGTCTCAAACCTGGTTCAGGGAATAAGGCCTTTTGAGTCCTGCCTCAACATAAAGATAGCTACAGACCCTTCAGATTCATCTAAGACTTGAGAAACTTCATAACTACAGCTTTATCACACACAAAACATTATGCTCAGCCAGATGTGAGCATTATTCACACAGGAAATGGAGCCCTAATAGAAGCCCCTTTTGAGACTAATTTTCCTGGGCCAGGGTTGCTCAGCTTGCTTAGTCCTCTTTGACACTAGCTTTAAAGTTTAGAAGAGGGTCCATTACAGTCTCTAAAGTGCAGGAACTTCTCATGGGGAAATGCTTCACCCTTTTTTCCCATTGTTACAAAATGATACTTTTTTTAAAAAGCCCTAGCCAACTTGTGCCAGCCACTTCTGCAGACACATAGTGCATAAGCAATAGGCAGAGTCTGTGCAGGAGATTTTTTATTTAATAGGCTATTGAAGAGACCTCTAAATAATATTGGTGGCATACATACTTGCAGTTGAAGCCAATATATTTGTCATAACGCTATTAGGTAAAGTATAAAAATTAGGTAATTATATATATATAAATGTGTAAATAGCTCAAAGTGAGTTGCCAGTACGGTTCAGTGGTTCAAGAGTTAGGTTTAGATTTGAGATACCTGCATTCAAGTCTAACCTCTGCTGACACTTGGGCAAGTTGCTGTTACTTAGTTTCAGTTGCCCATAACAGTGCCATACCTCATACAGCGGTTGTAAAAGGACCACACTAAAGATCCTATAACATTCTGAAAAACTGAATAGTAGTAGAACTGACAAAAGTTTCCTAACAAGTTTGCTAAAACAACCCTTTTCTACACAGCTTTTCTACTAGCTACGATCCTCCATGGCACAGAGTGGTAAGCGGAGGTAACACAGCCGAAGCTCTGCTCACGGCCCGGAGTTCGATTCTAACGAAAGGAGGAAGTCAAATCTCCGGTAAAAGGGGCTGAGGTCCACTCTGCCTTCCATCCATCCGTGGTCAGTAAAATGAGTACCCGGCATATGCTGGGGGGTAAAGAAAGGCCGGGGAAGGAACTGGCAATCCCACCCCATATATACGGTCTGCCTAGTAAACATCGCAAGACGTCGCCCTAAGAGTTGGAAATGACTCGCACTACAAGTGTGGGGACACCTTTACCTTTTTTTCCCTACTAGCTACATACAGTCTTTACATAAGCACAAAACTAACCTTATGCCCAATCCGGAACCGGGACTCCCATATTACACAGTAGAAGGGATGGAAAATTAAGTAACAGGACTTCTCCAGCTGGTCTGAATTAACCTAAGAGGGAAAAAATGAAAGACTTTCCAGTGTACTGAATCCCCAAAAATGAGCTGGCATCTACTCCTGTGATATGGTAAGTAAATCAGCACTGCACACAGCTGGTGTATATGCATGTGTAAGATTTTAAAATTAAGGCTCCCATCCAATGAACTCTTACCTGGGAACAGTGAACCGTCTTACTTCTAGATAAATATCTATATGATTGCACTGTTGGTGATTTCAGTTTTTATTTGTTCTCTAGGAAATCATAACTTCAGACATCAATTTCTTTAAAACTCTTGTAAGACTAATTTTGTTTTCATTTTTGTACAGCATATTATCAGCACATAAATTTGCCTTGGGTAAGACTTTTCAAAAGCATGGCAACAGATTAAATAAAAATGGGGGGGGTGGCGAATAAAACATCTGCAAAGTTGCCCTAGGGTAAGAAGGACATTTCAGTTTTAAAGCTTGCTAATGTGTGTTTGAGCCATGGTGGAAGTTATTGTGTAAGTTAATTAAAAATTAAAGGCTGCACTTTCATATTAGCTAGCTGTACAGCAAAACCAAAATTACATCCCCTGAAATGGAAACATCAGCAAGATGAAGGGGGTGGTCTTGCTTTTTTGATACAATACTTCAGTAAGTCATTATGTATGTTCCCATGACAATGTCAGCTCCAACTGTTATTCCCAAAACATGTCCTTGAGCAAAAAAGGGGACAACTATTACATTGTGCACATGGTCCTTTTTAGTGTCTCTGACTGGGCTTCCAGTTCATGAATGAGGTACTAACTTGCCTACAGTGTTAGTTCAGGTTTGACATTTGTAATAGCAAATCGCTTGCTTGTCACTCCATGCTGTGTCCTCTGGAAAGACATAGAAGGCCAAAGCTGTGAGCTAGGTTATTACTTTGTCACTATTAGAACTATTTTTATTACGCTAAAATCACGTTCTTCTAAAATCGAGGTGTAAGCTAAATATTTCACATGTAGAATCATTCCCATTTTCCACCCACCAGTTCTTTGGTTTTCCTTGAGCACCTATTCATTATTTAGTTGTAAAATTAACAGTTCTAGGTAATTTTTTTATTCTTTGATTTTTTTTAATTTCCTGGGGAAGGAGGCAATTATATTCTGTCAAAATAAGAGGTAATGTTTTATCACGAATCATCAGGATAATCCACAAACCCACACAAGACATTCAGTGTGTTCTTAAAATAGTTCAGCTTTATTAAAATTTATAGGATTATGATGCTTAAGAGGAACTAGAATATATCATCTCACAGAAAAGAAGGCATTTACTTAATTATTAGGCACAATCCTATGCTGACGATCCACCAGCTGGGAGGCTTTGCGGATCAGCAGAAGCCTCACTAAATTGGTAAAACACCCCAGATATGCCAGTGGAATAATTCACAGACAAACTTCTGCTGGCGAAGATACAGTGATAAAAAGACTAAAACATGGCAGAGTCATGGACAGGATGTAGTTGGCAAAGGGAGGGAACACACTTATGCCAGATTCAATACCCCTTCAGTCCACAGATGTGCCCCTGTAGACTGTGCAGGTTTACACCAGCCCCAGAATATCTCTCCCATATACTTCAATGGGAGGCAAACAAACTCAGAAATAACCATCACTGCTCATCAATGACCACTCCACTCATATCATCACAGCAGAGCAAAGTATATGGTGTAACTCAGCACATCACAGCACACAACCAGCAGTATATAAACTCCACAAAGGGTGACCATAACTCTGGTGACCGGGCATATGCCTTGGGGCTAAATCTCCCTTGCCTCATCATGTTGCACACCCTTATACCTCAGTCAGAAGGAGTAACTCTGGAGATTGGGAAATTATGGAGAAAGAGCACTTTGCACGCAAAGAGAGCATTTTGCACAAAGCAGTGTCACCAGAACACATACTGAACACGACAATGAGCGGCACATTGGTAATATTTATCTGCCTAATTGCTTTGGGACTCCAGAGGGAAACACCCAACATTAAACTCTTCTCCACCAATTGGGGGTGCAGGACAGCACACCTGACCCCACACAGGTAAGCAAAGGAAGGGGAAATGTAAAGCTGCTGCAACTGTCTGTCATGTCTCCCCAGTCCACCCCCATTGCCATTTGTGAATACTGTGCAATACGCAATAGCAGATGGTATGGTGGGACAGCAGTGCTCTCTTGACCTTCCAACAGCTGAGATGCTGCTGCTTATCAGGAAAGATAGAGGGAGGCGGTAGAAAGTTTGGCACAGTGCAAACACACCAGCAGGAGTGCCAGATTGACTCGTGCCAGGGTCTTTACACCGCACCAACCTCCCCCCTCCCCCCCTCCAGTAAACAGCCCGACTCAGGTGTCAGGAGGTCAAGTGAGCACTAGTACCAATGCAACTATAGTGTAGGGTCCAATGCAAAAAGCCATTTAAAAATACTAAGATTAAATGAAAGAATTATCAAGATAAATAAATATATAATACACTATATAGTATATCTAACTAGATGTTTATTAAAAGTTCAAAAACATTATTGTCAAATGTTATTTTATTCCTCTATCAGAATCCAAAGGGTCTTAGTTCCAAGCTTTTGAACACACGTTTAGTCAATTTGTTCATGTCTCTGCCGTTGATAAGCTCTTCTGTAACCATATCATTAAGAGCTGTAGATTGCTGCTCATGTGGCTTTTTGACCACAGCAGCTTATGCAATTTTACATATGGTGTGACATTTTCTTATAAGAAACAACAATGCAATTATTAGATAATAGCAAGCTTACAAATAAAAGAATAGATCAAAACCATGGGAAGAGCTCTTCACACATTCAGCATGAAGTGTTGTGCCCCGAAAAGTGATAAGGCCACACTTTTAAATTCTCTTACTACATCTAACCTAATTCTGACAAAAACTATTAAGGTCCCACTTATGACCATGGGCCAAGTGCTATACCCATCTCACAGAGAAACAGATGCAATTAATACCTGCACTTTGATTCTACACGGAGAATGAATGTGGTTGCGAGTGATCAAATTGGTGCAGGAAGCTCCAAAATGCAGTATATCAAAGGGCTTCTCAGCATGAGCCAAAATGTTCACCTTCTCTAAAATGGGCTTGAGACCAAACAGCTATACAAACTATTATAGAAGTCTCTAATCAACATTACAGCTTATAAGAGGGATGTGCTTCTAATGCACACGTGCTGTCCCCAGTTTGTACATGCCAATAAATCTATCCATCACTGGTTACATACATGTTGCTGCCTCTAAACAATATAGATAGCGCAAAAAGTGTTCTGCTTACATACAGACACCAGGTAGCTATTATACGTATTTTTTTATTTGATGTAATTTACAGCACTAAACCTAAAGCACTGGAGCTTGTGCCTCAATGTGACCTCAGACTGACCTTCTTTATGAGGCATGTTCCAGGAAAAGAAAAAAGAAAGAAAAAGCTATGTAGTTTAATTCAACACAGAATACTTTTTTAAAAAATTGCAATCTGCCTTTCTGAGAATCTCAGCTTGCATCGTGTAAAATGTCTAACCTTCATCACTGCGGAGTAAGGTTTTAAAAACATGCCTTCCTGCACCCACCAGTAGAGAAAAGAGAGTGAAAGGATAACAGGGAGAAGGGAGTACGGACAAAATATTTATTCCCCCCACCCCATCTCCTGGGATCAAGGTGGGTTTACAATGCAAGTTTATCTCATTTGTTTTTACAGCAATCCTGCAAGGTAGGTTACGTTAATGATTTCTCCCGGGCCATCTGGTGGGCTTTCTTGCTGGCAAGCTTTTATATACCCAAAACTTTAAGGGAAGCTTCAAGACCAAATATGACTCACAATACTGTGCCTGGGAGACAGAAATTAGGTGAGGTAATATATTTTACTGGATCATTGATGTTGCTGCTGAAAGAACAGAAAAGCTCCATACTTAAATAGAATTCTCTGTAAAGCAGCATTTCAAGACAGCTAATTCAGTCTGAACAAATTGTAGCAGAATGTCTAAGGCTTAATCCAAACTCCCAGTCTGCTGCATTGGGTGAGAGGGGTGAGGGATTGGAATGGGGTGGAGGTCTCCTGTTTTGTCCAATGAAAGGGTGGGCAGAAGTATTGTGGGTAGGTCCCACTAGCAGTAGCCCATGGAAAATCCCCAAACAGGGCAAGGATGGGCTGAGCCAGCCCAGGAGCCACTAGATTCTGAGCTAGCCTGATTGCTGTCACTTATGGTATTGGGCCCCATCACTATGCCAGCTCCTCGCTAGCATAATGCAGACTGTCTTCCACCCTGACCAGCATGAGCAACAGATGTGGCAGATTTGTCAGTAGCTATGCCACTTTAACATGTGTTCTTAAATTTTTTTAAAAAAAATTGTTTTTATATTTGTATATTTGTTTTTAATGTTTTTCATTGCTGTAACCCACCCAGAGAGCTTCAGCTATGGGGCAGTATACAAATGTAATAAATAATAATAATAATAATAAAGTCTCTCCCGCTGATGCCTGTCCAGAGTTGGGATTGCTCTTAAGTCATGAACCTAAATACACTTTTATGAAACTTAAGTTCCTAATCAATGGACCAATCTTTCCCATAATGTGGTTGCATGTCATATATAAAGCTGTAGAATATAGATGTTCACAGAAAGGGGCTTTCCTGCCTTGCCTTCTCTCTGCAGCCCCATAACATTTATTTATTATTTTATTTATTATTTGATATATATCCCGCCCTTCTTCCCGGCAGGAGCCCAGGGCAACAATCTCTTCCTGGGAGCTGGGGACCCTTTGTGAATATGGTGCAGAAGGCTGCAGATGAAGTAGGGCATTAGCAGAAATCCCCCCTCCATTTACATAAATGGATTTAGGATTGATATCGTTTTTATTTTAAAGTCCACAGTTGGTGCTTGAGGAGACTGTTCATTAATACATGAATATTGTTCTCCCCAAGATGGGTTGTCTCATTTTAGGAGAGAAAAAAGTGTTTAGAATGGATATGCGTATATGAATAATCTATAACATAGAACTAGTAAATAGAGGGTGCTTGTTGGAAAATTACAAAACAACAACAACCTGAAAGTATTAATAACTGCAACAGATCAGCTACCATTCTAGTGTTCTAACCGATATAGAAAACAATGGGGTTTTTCCTTGAGAAAGGGGAACTATAAATCAGTCCACACTGACACCTACTGATAATTGTTTTGGATGGCTTAGTGCTGCTGAAACAAAGCAGCATTTCAATTTGAGAAACAATACCTTCCCTACCACCATTGTAGAGAAAGGCAATAGTAGGGTTAATTTAGCAGGATTCTCATTCACTCACTGACGCAGAGGGAAGATGGGGAAAGCAGAGCCACTGAGTTATTGTCTTTATATCCCTTTTTAAAATTGGATTTTTATAATATATTGTAGTAAATTCACATATACAAGATTTAATATTACAATATTTGTGACCACATACAAAATTACAAAGTAAATCATATTGACCTGAATTACTGTGTAACATCTACTGAAATTTGTCCTTTGGTCCTCTAACAATTAATAAAGAGGTAACCAGTTTTCTACAATTTTTTCCTCTATCTTCCTTGTTTCTGTCTTACATTGCTTGTTAATTTAGACATAATAGCATAATCAAATAGTTTATTTCTCATTATTTTATGGTAGGAATCTTGTTTATGGGCCAATATTTTAAATAATTTTTTCTGGCTGCAATAACCATATATTCTACAAATTTATGTACCTGCAATTTACTTATTTTGTGCAAACAAATAAGAATAAATAAAACAATCCATTTTATTTTAGATTGCTGCGAAGAACCTCAAGGCACTGTTTTTTGTTTCTTTTTCACAGATCTGGGAGCAAAACAGGTAGAACATGCTACAGAATTGTCTTCCTGTTTACCAGGATGTGTTGCTATTCAGAAATACAATCAGAATTGAAAGTAGTAAAGTTGAGCCCCATCATAAGATATTTCCAGAGAAAGTGAATCCATTCTTTTTGTGTCGGTTTCATATAAGATACGTTAATCACATTATCTGTGACATAAGTGACTCTTAAAGTGCATTAAAATGTAACTTGGAAGGCTAATATACTGGGCTGGATCTAGAAAAAGATAGTCATTCTTTGCCCATCTCATTGAAATCAATTGGATTTAAGTTAATCATGACTAATTTGTTCCACTGTATATACATGCAGGCATGTTACATGCATGAGCCTACTTCTCAATTCCTTCCGCTCTGGTGCAGTCACAAGGAGGAGAGCAGAAGCATCGGCTTCCATTTTATACTAACCACAATTTCTTATTTCATCAAACTGGGAACAGTGGTTCGTTTAGATTTTAAACTATGTTCAAACAAGCTAGGATAATAAATCATGGTTTGGTCTTGGCTTGTTTGAACAAGCCATAGCTTAAATGATAGTTTGTCAGGGTTCAAACAAAACTACAAGCTATAGTTATCTGATCTCCTCACAGCTGCACCAGAGGGAGAAAGAAGAGGAGAGCACATGAACCTAAGGCTCATCTGAACCTATGAATCCAAGTGGAAAAGTAATCACCTCACAGTTGTGTAAATGGACTCAGTTCCATTAATGCCATGATTACTTCCAAGATTATACACAAATCTGTAGCTTTATAGGTTAACATGGTGGGTGTCTGTGAGGTGACTAACCTGTTTCTAAAAGCAGACTGTCCCTTGCCCTTTTTCAAACTGTTTAACATGGATCAAATAACACATTTGAGAACAGAAGGCTGGTGCTATGTATAGGCTTTATTTTACAAACAGATCTACCAAGATTTTAGAATGACACCACTTGACAATATCTGATATAGCAGAACATGGCAGCATCTGAATATAGCATTAAAGCAAGACTGTTTTTCTTTTGCATAAAGCCATGTGTAGATGGCTAAAATCAATGTGCAATTTATGCATGAAAGGAGAATTGGGGTTGTGGTGATAGGCACTACCCCAGACCTTCTTCTGCACAGACTAGCGCCTCCATGTGTACCAAGAGCATATAGAAACGTTCTGTCAGTGTGACCTGGTCCTCTGTGCAGAAGAGCCAAACAGCGTGTGGAGGTTATGGGTAGGACCAGCAGGTGCATCCCCTTTTTCTTTTTCCATACACACATTGATTTAACACAGATTTTAATTGTCTGCGCAAAGCTAGTTTGTAATTCCAATATTTCATGTATGTAGCTTGGCAATGTAATTTTTGTTGTTGCTTTTCTGTTTCTGTAAATGGAGCTGCCTGTGCAGTAAAGCAAGGTTGTATATTGTAGCATTCTTTAACAGTAATTTATGACTGATGTGTTTGCTGTGTCTCAACCGCTCCCTACTGTTGTACAGGAATTTAAGCCTGTTTTCAAGCTTGAGCATATGAAACTGCTTCAGATGTGGTAGGCACATGTGGTATCTTGTTACACCATGGTTAAAATTGCATTCTATGCTTATTAAGTGGAATAGAACCATTAAGTGCTCCCACACGTGTAAACTGAAAACCTTTTGCTACCTTATTATTTATTTATTAAATTAATGTCCCGCTCTTCCTCCCTGGAAGGGAGCCCCATCTTCTTTTCTATCTGGCCACCCTCCTGAGGAGAGAGCCTGTACCCCAGGGTGCTTTACCTTCACCACTTTGCCGGTGTCTTTATATCTCCAAATTCAAAAAATGCCTAAACTGCCTCTCTCTCTCTCTCTCTCTCTGTCACACACACACACACACACACACACACACACACACACACACACACACAAAACAGTATCAAGCATTTGTTTGAGACCACACTCCTGCCTTACAGGCATGAAGAGGCCCATCTAGACCTATTAACAAACATTACTACTGCTACTACTGTTGCAGAGTAGCGAAATTAGATATTTGAGCGTGTGAGTGAGCTTTGTGTATTTGAATCTTTGTTAAAGATTACACCTTCCCTGCAATTAGTCAGACAGAGACTTTAAAATAAGAAATAACTACTTTAATCTGGAAGTACATACTTGATAGGAAAGAGTTCTACATCTAGCTAACTAGCTAAGTTGGAGATGCAGACACTAAGCCTAGTGTTTGCCCTCATGCTTGGAGGAGAGGGAGAGACAAAGAAAAGATGTCTGCTCTCCCTCTCAAGAGGAAGAAGAAGAAGGAAGGAGACCAGAAGATGTGGTCAACCTCCTAAGCATATCAGTCTAGCAGGAAGGGAGAGTCAGCAGGTGTCCCGTTCAGAGCGGGATCCACGCAGCTGAGACACAGGTGCAATTAACTCTTGTTTTATTAAAGTAATGAATACAGCAAAAGCAGTGCGCTTCATAAGAATCTCTACGCTAGCTCACTAGAATTCCCTAACTACACTCTAGACATGCTCTGCAACGTGTGAAGGAAGTTGACTCAGCAGCTTAAACCGGAAAGCTGCAGTCTTAAGTAGGGAAAGTCTTTGATCGTAATCTCTGACTCCTGCGCAAGTCCGACCTCTGTCCTGTCCGTTTCTCACGGCGTCGCGAGCGGGGTGACGGGGGCGTGCCTCCAGTGGCGTGCCTCCAGTGGCGTGCCTCCAGTGGCGTGCCTCCAGTGTCTCATCTGAAAGAACTGGCTCCTTAGCAACAGGCTCTAGGTCGGGGGGCGGAGACACACTTGGAGGCTCCCTCGAGCCGCTCAGTGAAGAGGGAGTTAATGCACGCTCAGAGGCAACCTCCGACAGCTCCTCTGATCTGTCTGGGGGTGGTGCGCTCTCTTCTTCGGATATCGCGCCATCTGTGGGAATTGACCCGAACTCAGCCTCACACTCCCTCCCAAGGTCTTGTTGAGACTCCACCACTCCTGCGTCTTCTGCACCTTCTGACAGCTGGGGAGTCTGAAGCTCATGTCTTCCCTCTCCCAAGCCCTTGTGGGTGAGCAGAGGCTCAACAGCAGGAGATCAAAGGATAGGCATTAGTCTAGCAATCAGGAGGTCTCCTCTCTAGCTACCCTTTTAACCCCATGCAGTCTCAACCCACAAGATCGAGTTGAACCACATATTCCTACTACTACTACTACTACTACTACTTGTACTTTCCACCTTTCAACAGATGGTCCCAGGATGGTTTACAGCATATACAAACATAATACAATTAACACAATAGGCAACAACATCCCCACTCATAACACCAAACAATAATTCCATACAACATATTGCAGTCTACATAAGCTCTCAGCTGAAGACTGGAACAACGCAGGTACTTAGCTTTGTCCACCCCAGCTTCTCATTCCTGCTCCCTACTCTTACTGATCTTGTGGTACTAACTCCAAGTTCTTTGCTAATACCTTGCTCTTGGAATCCTGCCTACCTTTGGACTCTTCCACTGTGTTCAACTTTGGCTTTGCCTCAGAGCCCTGCTGTTGGACCACACCCACTCTTGGACTAACTTGACATGCTTGATATCAGCTTCTTCTTAAGACCCTGCATATCTGGATTGCCCTGATATTTGTCTGATACCAGACAAAAGCAGGACAACCAGTTTCAGGGCACCCCACCATTGCCAAAGTCTAATCTGGAGGTTGCCAGAACATGAAATACAAAACGGGCCATAGCTAGCAAATCAGCCACAGCTATAGGCACTTTTAACAACAGAGGCTATCTGCGCTTGAGTGACAATGTTGGATCCAGGAGTACCCCCAAGCTGTACACCTACTCTTTCCAGGGAAGGGCAACCCCAACCAGACGAGACCTCCTCCCCACTTCTTGGACCTGAGATATCAGGGCATGCAATACCTCCATCGTTTCTGGATTCAGTTTCAATTTGTTGGCCCACATTCAGCCTATCACCACCTCCAGGCATCGATCTAGCACCTGAACCACCTCTCCTAATTCAGATGGTACAAAGAGATAGATATGGGTGCCTTACACATATTGGCAACATCTCTGTCCAAATTAAGATGGATCTCTGAAGAACATCACAGGATAATTCCCATGGCTCTGTGTAATAGCTCCCCATTGTTATTCTCTGGAAGTGATCCTGAAGGTAGGAACTGAGGCACCATAAAACAGTGCCCCTGACCCACACCTCATAGAGTTGTTCCGGGAGGATTCTGGGGTCAATTGTGTCAAAAGCCACAAAGACGTCAACAATGAGCAAGGTTGCAGTCCCCCTATCCTGCTCCTACCAAAGGTCATCAACTGAGGCAACCAAGGCAGTTTTAGTGCCTTGACCAGACCAGAAGCCAGATCGAAATGTTCTAAGATAGTCAATTTCCTTCAAGTATGCCTCCCCCCCTCTTGAGCAAAAGAGGGATATTTGTGACCGGACAATGGTTGTTTAGCACTTCTGGGTCCATGGAGAGCCCCTTGAGGAGGTGGCACCTCCTCCACCTGCAATGAGGCATTAATGATTCCTTGGACCCTCCCAGTCAGTCCCCTTCGGCTAGATCTAAAAAGCCAAGATGGGTAGAGGTCAAGTAGTTATCTGAACCCCTTCAAGCTGCTTGCCCACATCCTCAGGCGATAGCAACTGAAGCCAATCCAATACAGCCTGACCCAACAGTACATTAATGGCTGCTCTAACTGTGGCATCCAGTTCCTTCAGGATCTGAGCTATTGTGTCCTTATTTATCCTTAAGTGCCTGGCAAAATTGTTCCACCATAATTGTCACTCCTTTCAATGACTCTATTCAGACATAACGGGAAATCATGGATTCCTACCAGGAGAACAAGCTGCACCAACCCTTTTCTCCTCTTTCTTTTCCATGAGGAGAGGAAAAGGAAAAGTACACAATCCTGAGACTTGGTGCAGCTTGTTCCCTAAGCAGAATTCTGATTTTAAGCCAACCTTTCCGTTCATACTCTGGGAACTATGGTTTGGTTAAACTATGGTTTGAGTACAAGCCAAGTTGTGAAAACGTGATTTGATCCTGCTTGTTCTTACTAATTATAGTTTGAACAAACCACAGTTCCTCACGTTCAGACATCAAAAAATACTGTGGGTAGTTGAAAACTGAAAACGGACTCTTTCAATCTCTTCTTCAGGGTGTGAAAGTAGAAGGCAGGGGAAATATATGAGCGGAAATTTCCCATGACTAATTTTTGTGCAGCTTTTTCTGTACCAAGCCAAAACAACTATTTTTACCCATTAACCACTGAAACCTTACTCTCTGGACTAACTGTAGAATGCAGTGGGCTAAGTGAATGGACACCAGGATTATAAATCTCTCCCAAAGGATACCCCCTCAAGGATGCATTGTACACATTTCAAATGCTCAGACAGAAATATGAATTTAAGCCACAACAAGGCACTATTTAGAAATTATGCTTATGCTCAATAAATAATTTGGACAAAAAGCTTTCAACCCATCAGAAGCCCAGCAGATGCTAAGAGTATGAAAAATGTGGCATATATGACTACATTTGAGAATGCAATCTGTATCAGTGTTGCTCCTTCTGTGTAGTTGCATGTACAGGCTCGCTTGTGCTGAGAGAAGCGAGGAAGCCAACACCAGAAGAAAAAGGAGTTAGAGGTAGCAGATCCAAGAGAACTGCTAAAACACACTCTCAGCGCAGCTCCTCTGTCTTGACAGGGTCTACTGGGTTCCACCCCCTACCAGATACTAGAATGCTTGCAATAAAGCAATCAGCATCTGAACTGGCAGGAAAGAGAGACAGTGGCACTGAGAACTTTTATTTTAAAACACAGAGAGAGAGATAACTAGGAACAAAATGATCAGAAAATTGTGTTTTGATATATTCTGAATAATAATAATGTTTTAAAATGATAGCAGCCTTGCTAACATTTGTTTATGAGAGGTGGATATAACTGAGAAGGATTTTGTCTCCTCATGAAGGTGCAATCTGGCAGTTCTCCACAAGACATCAGTTTGCAGACCTTTTCAGAAAGTTTTATAGAGCCCATGAGGTTCTTTCCCTCCCTGACTCATCTTTTGAGATCTGGAATCCCTGCCAAGTTCTTGAAGATCTGATTGTTATAACATGCATGCAAATGCTATGCTATTATTAGGAAACCTATGCGTTAACTATTTGTCAACAAATAGACATGTCCAGAAGTAAATGCAGCTGTGCTTAGTGGAAACAAACTGGAAAGAGTTTGCGAGAATAGTGTAGTGAAAGAAACACTAAAAACATTCTCCTTTGCCTGACAATATATTTTCCTAGTAATGGGCTATTTCTGCATCCATCTTGTGAAGCCCTGAGGGAATCTTCTGCCAGAAGCTCTAGATATGAGAGAGCCAGTGTGGTGTAGTGGTTAGAGAGTTGGACTAGGATTGGGGAGACTCAGGTTCAGATCTTCACTCAGCCATGAAGTTCACTGAGTGACCATGGACCAGTCATGAACTCCAAGTCTAACCTACCTCAGAAGGTTGTTGTGAGGAGAAAATGGGGCAGGGATTATGTACGTTGCCTTGAGCTCCTTGAAGAAAAGGCAGGAGATGGATAGATAAATAAATGTGCATGGATGTAATTACTAACACTGAACCATCCAAAGTGTATCATCCCAGTGCTGCTTCCAGTTTGGATGAATTGCCATTTGGAAGGTGACTGCACTATTGTTATAGTGGTATAACATAGGTCCCTCTCTCATTCAAATAAATTTTAATCCCCTGCTATTATGAAGTTCATTTTCCCATTTATTTCCCCCTGCCGCCACCACCACCACCACCACCACCACCACGACTTCAGAAGGTGTGTGCTTCCCCTTTCCAGAATCCATTTGCACATGTCCTACAATGGGATGGAGAACCTTTTTGTTCCATGGGCCAGGTTCTTATCAGGATCAGCCTCACAGGCCAAATATGACAGGTGGGCTAGGTCATACACATAATGATGTCATGTGCTTGACATGTGGGCTGTCTCGCCCACCTATCAAAATCCCTTGGTGGGTTCCCAAGCGCCCGCTGCCCCTGAGGGAAGCAAGAGAAAGGAGCCTGCATTTTAAAATTGTGCTTCCTGCAGCAGCAGCAGCGGGGTCAGGGGAGTGGAAAACAAAAGGGAGAAAGACCTTTCTACTCCAACAAGATTACGTGGAGGAAGCATATCACTTGATATGACTAGTGCCAATTAAGTATTTAAGAAAAAGCAGGATTAAACTTACTGCTCATGGGAAAATGCCTTCACTTGGAAAGGCCTTGAGACTGCAAGCCTATGTACAGTTGCCTGTAAGCCCCATTGCAATTTCTAAGCAAATTAGTGCTATAGAATTGGGGGGGGGTTGGCTTGGATTATGTTTTTGGGGCCCCTCCAAGACTGTGAATCTGCATCTGTAAGATTGGAATCTGGAGCAAATGGATTGCTGAAGTGGTCCAGTTTCTTTGTTAATTTTATGGGCCTGTTAAGCACCCTATTTACAGTACATGTCTAAAGGTTTGGCCAACAAGACAACAACAGATGTGTTGTCATAGAAACAATGAGCTAGTGATCCTTCCAGAAGGAGGGGGTGGACCTTCCCCACACCTCACCTGGCTGGAGGTCACTTCATAATGTAGGTAGAACGATAGCCCAGAGCTATTGTGTGAGTCTTGATCTGGAGTTGTGAGCTGGAAAGTCAGAGAGCCTGGACTTGCTATCTCTGCTGAGGACCGAGTTATGGTTTTAGGGAGCCTACCTGTGAACCTAGTGGGGGAGGAAAATCTGTGGCAATTTAATGCTGTGAGCCCTTCCATCTTATGCTCAGGTGTGTAACTAAAACCATATAACATAAAGATACTACAGTCTCCAGTAACCATCGTTCCAAAGAAACCAAACCCTGGGTAAGTGCTGGAACCCTTGGAGTTTCTCACTGCTCGGAGATAGTAGTGTGCTCAACAATATATATAGGGTTGATCTGCAGGTCTCAACTTTGACACTACTTATGCATAACTTTTACAGACAACCACTTTGTTCTGTTCCCCATTCTTTTTTTAAATTGCTCATTTGACCAGCCAGGGCTTCATTGTTGTTCTTGTTTTCCATTTGGTTTGTTTGTTCGGCTTGATCTAAACTTATCTGGAAGAAAACCAAGAGTGCAGATGAAGGATTTCTGCTAGCAACGTTCAACTGTGGGTTTGGCACTTCCTCCATTACACAGCATCTCAGGATTATGTGCATTGGTTCATGCTCATTCTCTGTTATTAAACTTCAAATATGAAAGAGGAAAAGAGTGATTAATATGGGAATGCAGCACATATTCCTTAGAGCAATTCATGAATCTTTGAAGCCGTTCCCCATGATGTGAACTGTAAAGGGATGTAAGAACTGGAAGCGATAACACTAGAGAACCAGAGGGCACTCATCAGACAGATACAGACATGCATGCAAATATATAGGCACAAAGGAGAGCACACCCACCCTTCTCTGCTTAGCTATATGAAAATAGTTGGTATGTACTCCATTTCCCCATCTTTATGTACACGAATAGTGCCTAATTTAAAAACAAAACCAGAACTGTGGTTCATATCCTAATTAAAATGGCGAAAAGGATATAGACGTGTCTGTTTTTTCCAAGGAAATAGCCCAGTTTTCCATTCATATATTTGAAGCACCACTTGGAAACACAGCTACCCCACCTAGGGGGAGACTCTGGCCACAGTCCTTCCATGGTAGACAGCATCAGTACAGCAGAAGGGCAACATTGACAGGTGCAGAGCAAGTCGTAGTGCCATTTGAAAATACAGAATGCAATTGGTATCTCATATAATGAAATATACAGTATATGGTTTGAGGCTGATTATCCCTTATACTGGGCCAAGTGAAGCCACAGATTGATTGATAATAAAAGGGCCTTCTCCTGAAACTTTATTAGAGCATCATATGTTCCTGGTTTGTAAATTACATTCTGTTCTCTGCCTTTTCATGTTGCAGCAGGAAACTAGCTATCTTGTTGTTGGTTCTGGGTAGTATTTTATCTTCCTCCTCAGTTAGACACATGGTCCTTGCTCTTCTCTCATGTGAGGAATGAATTACTGCCGCATTCTGAATTGTGAAGTATTTGAAGTACAGTGCAGACAGCAAGTGAGTTAGTCATGTACCACCCAAGTATATACATATGCAAAATTGCCATCATTTTACATGTTCCTCAGCTGGGGAACAGCGCTGACCATGTGGCTTCCAATGGTTGCAGATGCCATGGCTCATCTTGTGACCTTGCACAGAGTTCTGTTAAACTGATCATTGTTTTAAACCCAGAGTTCTCTGTTTTGGACTGAACCCAGCTTATAAAGGTGCCAAATAGCATTTGAGACATCCCTCTGGCAATTGTTTAAACGGGACAGAGATGAAGGAACTTTCACTGGAAATGCATTAGCGTTCATGCTTTCTTTGTGTAAATTTCATAGCACATTCTTGGATCATCTCATAGCTGTTCCTATGACAACAGGACATAATTTCTCCATGAAAAGAAGGCCTTTGATATCCAGGCAAGCTTCCACATGTCATTTGCTCCAGGCTGGGTGAGAAACTGTTAGAAGAAAGAATGATTTGCAGTATTTAGTGGCCTGGCACTAGGTAAGCATTTCATTATGTAAATGTGCTTTGGGTCCCCACACCTCAAATATACAAGTTAATCATTGGGGAGCAAGCAACAGAATCAGTTCCACTCCACCCCAAAGAGCTCCTTTTCTCCTGTTAATAATTCCAGAAGCCAATGCCCATAGCAGGAGCAAGGCTGTGGAGTACCAAAAGCCTGGCCGTAGATGGGTTGCAGAGTTTGTCAGACAGATAATAGCAAAGAGCACACAACAATTTTAGTCCAGTGTCATATAAGATGGGACAGCAACCTGCGGGAGCTGGAGGCAAGGATAAAGCCACCCAGCACAACATAAACCAGAAAAAAATCAGAAGTGTTGTTTCAGCACCATTCTGAAATCTAATGAAGGTGAAATACTCCTGCATAGAAAAGTCTGGGCAACAGGAGGGGAAATCATCTATCAGTGATTGGTTTAAGACCTGGAAGTAATCATAAAAGCCTGGAACATTTTCATCACAAACAAGAAGGCTAGGAAACTTTGCTTTTACTCTTGTCTTCATTGATTGTACTGTTTGGGCATATCCATTCTTTGCCATATACAGTTGCTTACTCCCTAGCAGATTCATGTGACTTACAAGGACCAGTTTCTTACCTTCACAAGCAGCATGCTCTGTAAAACCTGGCTTTTTGCTTGGGAAAAGTTACTTGTCTTTTGAAGGGATGTTCACCAGGGGTGCCAACAGGATTTCCTGGGCCTAGCACACTGTATGTGAATTGGGTGCCCTACATTCCTCACCCACCAAGCAATCTATTGACAAGAACTGCTGCTTATGTATATATACTACCAATGTGAACTGTTTTCCACAGTCTTGATTTAAGATATATTTATTAAACAGATTTGTAACTTCTTGGGATCAGTTTCTTGGGATCAATTATTGGGATCAGTTTCAATTGACACAGCCTGATGACGTGGACAAGGTACTTGCGACAATGCAGCCAGCAACGTATCTTCTTGACCCTTGCCCTTCTTGGCTTATGGTATGGGTATGACTGAGTGGATCCAGGATGTGGTGCAGGAGGGTCCTAGCTGCCCTGAAAGAGGTGCTATCTGACTGCTTCTGAAAAAGCCCACCCTGGGCCCACTGGTTTATTTATTTGTTTATTTTATTATTTGATTTATATCCCACCTTCCTCCCAGTAGGAGCCCAGGGCGGCAAACAAAAGCACAAAAAACACTTTAAAACATCATAAAAACAGAATATATTAACACACAACAACCATTAAAAACATTAATACAAAAATCTTTAAAAACATTAATACAAAAATCTTTAAAAACATTTTTAAAAAGAAAGTTTAAAAATATATTAAAAAGCAATTCCAACACAGATGCAGACTGGGATAAGGTCTCTACTTAAAATGCTAGTTGAAAGAGGAAGGTCTTCAGTAGGCGCCGAAAAGGTAACAGAGATGGTGCCTGTTTAATATTTAAAGGGAGGGAATTCCAAAGGGTAGGAGCCACTACACTAAAGGTCCATTTCCTATGTTGTGCGGAATGGACCTCCTGATAAGATGGTATCTGCAGGAGGCCCTCACCTGCAGGGCGCAGTGATCGACTGGGTATATAATAGATAAGATGCAGATGAGAGCCTTCACAGATACCAGCTTATCATGAGGTCCGTTCTGCACAATATAGGAAGTGGACCTTTAGTGTTGTGTCACCTACCCTTTGGAATTCCCTCCCCTTAAATATTAAATGGGCGCCATCTCTGTTGTCTTTTTGGCATGTGCTGAAGACCTTCCTCTTTCAACAAGTGTTTTAAGTAGAGACCTTATCTCAGCCCACATCTGTGTTGGAATTGTTTTAAATATGTTTTTAAGGATGACCTTTTTTTAAAAAAGTTTTTTTTAAAAAATATCTTGTTTAAGATATTTTGCTTTTATGATTTTTGTTTTTAATATGTTTTACATATGTTTTTAGTGTTTTGACATTTGTTTGCCATCCTGGGCTCCTCCTGGGAAGAAGAGTGGGATATAATTTAAAAAACAAAAACAACCCTGCCTTTCAGAGTTCCTGCCCTTACAAGGCATTTTACAACAGTTGTAATTAGTTCAAAAATCATAATAATAAAATTATTAAATTACATTTAAGCATTCAAATAACACTGAAAAGATAGGAGCAGCTAAAAATACTTGTGCAGCTTGACTGAACCAACTCTCAGCCTAACCTACCTCACAAGGTTGTTGCAAAGATAAAAGGGGAGGGAGGACTCAGGAAGAAAAGTGAGGTACAAATATACCATGTCATATTCACAAACCATGCAGTGAGTGGAAAAACACGCAATAAGGCAGCCCCCACCCCATTGCTTTAACGGCAACTTTCCATAGTCCTGATAATTTACACACATGTTGGGAAGGTTTTCAAAGCAGGCTATGAATTTGACAAATAAACTGCCCTGTTCAGCAGCCTAGGGAAATTTAAACTTGTATCAATCTCTGCCAGCTGCACCAAGGTGATATATAGTGCTGTAAAACAATTAGCCGGCAGCTGTCTACACAGGGGCTTGGTTGTAAAGCAGATAAGCAAGGGAGAAGGTCAAGGGGCCTCAGTGAACATACCAGGCCATCTTCCAAAAGGCAATGTCAATGAACAAAGCAAGGTCCGATATTCTAACAAAGGCAATCTGGGTTTCAAGGCACGACTGAGGAGGGACTGATGCTGGCATCTTGACGTTGCTTCTAGCAAAGGGCTACTGGTGTCTCACAGCCTTTAAACTCCCCTCCCTGGTTCAGGTGCTAGCAATCAGCCTCCCAACTCCTAGGAGCTTGTAGCCTTAAACGACCAGAATGCCTGCATTGCTCTGCTATTCAAGGGCATTTTTGCTCTGCAGGGAGTGGAGGGGCCTATTGTTCACTCCCTGAGTCTGACTGTGGGGCCCCAGCTGTATCCTGAACATCTTCCAGTGGTGGTGGGTCTGGAGCTGCTTCTGGGGTGGGTCTGCTTGTTCCCTCTCCTGAGTCTCCTGTGCCAATCCCCTGCTCCTAATCCTCCTCTGAGGACTCATCCGATGGAGGCATGACAGTATGACTCCTTATATTTAGAAAACTATAACACATTGTAATAACATCAGAAGCTGCATGTAGACTTTTTTATTTCAAGGGCCTGCTGCAATCCGGTGCTGGTCCTAGGTGTGCGTGTGCACATCACGTGAAGTTGAGTACACTTATAGCTTGCAGCAGCAGCATGTGTGCCTGCCCCCCTCCCTTTCTCTCTTTGTGCACATCCAGCATGTGGTCTAGAAGATCAAAGATGCACACACAGCACAGCAGGATCTTGGTAGCTATGAACAGTAAACAATTTCAGTGCCGATACTGGGAGGAAGGGCGGGATATAAATCTAGTTAATAAATAATAAATAAATAAAAGTGTACATGCGGTTTTAATTCCCCCCCCCACAAAAGTAGCATATTAAACACTTAATCTATCAGGCTATTATGCAAAGCCTATTCAGTTAAACACTGGTTAGTATTATTCAAGCTTTAAAGCATACTGTTATACAATGATATAGTCATATAAGTCTAGACATCCTGGCTTGAAGGCGCAGCAGCCATGCAGCCACACTACTGCTGCTGCCAAGGGCTTAAATAGGTTTGGCCACATCGGTGCATTAGTGAGCTGTGTGTGCATGCCTGTCATCACCCAAGATGGTGGCAGGGATGTGTTGACGCCCCCACTGCCATCTTGGGTGATGGCAAGCATGTATGCACAGTGCACTGACATGGCAATGTGACAATGCGACAATGCGGAAAGTGGTGCGGCTAGCCCAAGCCGGTGGGGGGATATTGCCTGGGAGGGTGGCTCCCACTCCACAATCTGCATCAGGTTGCAGGGTGCACACTCCATGATGCTAGCGTGGATTGTGGAGTGGAAGCTACACCTGCCAATCCCCAGCAGCAAAGGCCCTTCTCAGCCACAGGGACCCTGGCTGCCTGCTGGCACTGGCCCTGCACCCACCATTAACCAATATGCAGAGACAAGCTGGAAAAGGTAGCTCTTTTCAGCGCTTGCAAGAGTTTCTAGCTATTGCCTGGTGTTCAAGATCCCTTATCAATCGCAGCTCTGATTTCATTTGTTAGCTAAAAACCTGAAAGGGTGGGAATTGGAGCAGCCAGCTAGCTCATTTAACAGAAATTGCAGGAGGGGGTTGCTCACATTTTTGTCTAACTTTTTTTCCAGAGCACATAGAAATTTACAATTTTTTGTAATGAAAGCTAAGAGTCTGGACCCCCTGTGGGCCCTGGGCCCAGTAGAAACAGATCCTTTCTACCCATCTGTCGGTGATCCTGATGTTCACCATGCTCCTGCTATACCAAACAGAAGTTTGGAATACTGTCACATGGACATGCTGCAAGAGAATGCTTCTAACACAGTGGTTCCAACTATCCACCTGCAAAGTCCCCTTTCCACCTTGGTTGTCAAGAAACCCCTGTGCATCTTCCACATTGCAGAAATTTTGGAGACATGCCGTAGGGCACACACACAGTTCATATGGCACATCACACTAAATCAAACGATGGCTTAGCGCAATTGTGCAAGCATGTGTACTCCCAGAAAGGTGATTGTGGCTGCTTTGCTCCTTCCTAGTCATTCTGCTATGATCGGGAAGCTAGGCCATGGTTTGGCTTAGCATGTTGTCCAAACTAAGGTTCAAGATTTAGTTATCCTGGACAAACCATGAGCCATAAATCATAGGATGAACCTTAATTACAGCTCATGCTTAGTCTGGAGAGAAGTAAACCATGAGCCTTGATTTGGACAACATGGTAACAGCCAAATCTTGGCTGAACTCAGCACAGTGTGCAGCAGAAAAATAACTGAGGGGAGCAAAGCAGCTGTAATCTCCTCTCTTGGAGCCCGCACATTTGCAATAAGATATAGCTTGTCTTAGCATGATGTATAAACCAGGTCAGTATGATGAGAGAGTGAATCTAAGCACATGACCAAACTCTACTATAAATTGCATGTTGCTGAAAACGATTAGTAGAGATGATCAAACCGTCATTAAGGCTGCAATTCTATACCTACTTACTTGGGAGTAATCCCCATAGAATTCAATGGGACTTGTTTCTGAGTAAACATGTAAAGGATTGTGCTAGAAGTGTACTTTTATTTTCACAAGGATTTGTGTGTTTTAGCTTCTGACAGCGCAACCCCATACAGGTAAGCCCCATGGAGTTCAATAGGATCACAACCTAAATCATGATTTTATGCTGCTTTTCTACATAATTGTTATTGCTTTCATTCTATGTTGTATTTTAAAACTTGCTTCTATATTCCATTTATGCAAGTTGCCCTTTCTTGAAGGAAGGGCTATAAATGCTGAAAGTAGTATCAACATCCAATTACTTTTCAAAGTATGAAATTTAGATTTTGATATAAAACATTTGAATTTTGGAATCAGGATTTGACATAGTTTGAAATTAGCTTGCCTTGGGCGGTTAAATGAACAAATAAATGTAATATAAATTTTACTGTTATCAGATACTGTCAAATGCTGATACGCTACTGCGCATCAGTGCTGAGATACTGTCAAGTATTGGCTGCTACATGTTAAGATACTGTCAATTACTGACTGCTACTGCATGTCAGCTGTCATATTCACTATATATACAGCATGTGAGATATTATCAAACAGGAACTGCTGTTGTATGTCAGCTTTTGCCTTTTTTTAGGCTGGCATTGCCTTTTAAAAAATACACTACTATGGGTACAGTAGGGCCCCGCTTTACGGCGTTCCATTTTACGGCGTTCTGCTGATGCGGCAGCTTTCAATTAGGGGAAATTCCCCATTTTAAAGCCGATTTTGCGGCATTTTCGCAAAACGCGACCCATTATAATCAATGGGTTCCGCTTTACGGTGGGGGCCTGGTCCCTAACCCACCATATAAGTGGGGCCCTACTGTACTTTGTCCCATAATGTTTAGATCACTCATGGTACTTGCTAAACAATGTATTTTTTAGAAAGAAATATTTGCATAATTAAGACTAAAAATATACCTTACACAGCCTCTGGATAATCTGCTATTAGCAAATAATGTATTTCAGTCAATAGGTAAATTTTCCTGAACAAGAGATGCTCCAGAGTTAGGATGCTGTCATCAAATGGTGACAGATGCTTGTCAGATTCTTCCAAACAGTGAACAGCCATCCTCCCTAAAAAAATTTCCTGGCTTCCCCTAATTTTTTTTTTTACAAAAAATAAATGATTGAATTTATTACAGAAAAAATGTTTCTCCCCCCATCTACTCCCCCTCCCCAATTTTAAGGCTGGCTACGGGACTGTGACAACATACCAGCTGTTAGATATTGTCAGTTGTTCTAGATCTTTGCATGTCCAGTGTGGATGCCGAATAGCAAATTAATCTTCAGTTAATATGTTGGTGCCTCTTTATGTAGCCAGAGAAGATTTTTCACCAACATTTGCAGAGTAGAGGTTTGAGAATTCTTTTGGCAAATTAGTTTCAGCTCAAATTTGCACACATATGGGTCACACTGTTGCCCTCACTGCTTGTGACTTTCTGCCATTTTATTCTACGCTGCTAACATTCCCTGTCCTATTGTTTTCAAACTATGATGTGTCTCTTTTGCTTTCAGTCAACGAAAGCAGGGATGTCAGCTTGATTCAGCCTCCACTAGAGTTAAAGATGGTGCATTGAAATCAAGAGACATAAAGATGAAAGTCAGCAAGCACAATATGTTGCTATGTAGGCTGGGATTTGTCAAGTGGGATAAAGAAAATTATTTCTGGTGCAACGTATGGGTAACCATTAGGGATGAGGTTCACTGCCTAGTTCCGATCCACTTGTATTTTGATAGTCCGTCGTTCAATCCTGATCCGCCTTTTTTTTGTTCCTGCTTGCTTTTGCACTTGCCGAGTCGATCTGCTGTTGGTGGTGGTGGTGGTGAAAAAAAATAATGTAATTTTTAACATAAATGCTTATATAAATCCATGGAAGTTAATGGAATAATAGCGATTGTAATTATGAAGATAATTACGTAAAATCAGGGGGAAATTCAGGGGGGGAAAGCCATGCTGATTACAGCTGCGTCCCACCGCATGAAATCAGTGGCAGTCTGAAAAGACAGCGGACTGTTGGATTCAGTCAAAATCTGGTACTAAGTCTGATTTAGCCGATATTCTCCCCCATCCCTAGTAACCATTAACCACCTTGCCAAAGTGATCACCAGGTCTGCACTGTGGCATTCATTTGGGGCTGAAACATCCTTTCTAATATTTTCCAGATAACAAGCTTATACTTAAAACCCCATCTAAAAAATCTAAAATAAAGATAAATAATAACAGCAGCAATAAAAAGAACACTTTTCTTCATTATCTAAGAAAAACATCTGTTTTGAAAAGGATGCTAATTTCATGTTGGCTCCAGCTATTACTTATGAGGAGGTTAACACACTTCCTTTGTTACCCTTTGTGTATGAGCAAATTGCAAAGTAATCCTGTGTGGTTTCATCCCTGTAAAATGTAACAGTGGAAACAGAGCATGACGCTCTGAACATCCACAAATACTTATAATCCAGTCCATTTTATCAGAGCATGTGACCACATTGTCCTTGCTTACTCTCAATTATAGGGTCAGCAGAACCAAGCCAAAGACATACAGCCCATAAGCCTACCAGAGAATTCCTAGCACTTGGGCCTCAACAAATTATAATGTCCAGGATTCTTGGGAGAAGAAGAAACATATGTCTTCTGAATGGGGCAAGTCTCTTTTCCTGCTCCCCAAACACCATTTATATATGGGGAAGAGATGTAGCTGAGAGGTAGAACCTCTGCTTCATCCTCTGGCATCTAGAGGTAGGGCAGAGAAAGATTCCCTGTCTGAAACCTTGGAGAGCCGCTGCCAGTCTGTGTAGAGAAAGCGGAGCTAAATGGGACAATGGTCTGACTCAGTATAGGCAGCTTCCTATGTTCCTTCAGGCTTGTGGGATCTCTTTGTATTTCATCAGTCTAGAAGCCCAAGCTCTACCAACCAGAGCAGGTATAAAATAGTGGTTCAGCCAGGTGGACATATGCTAAGAATTAAGGAACAGGGTGCCTCTCACCACATGTTTAGTCCAGAACTTTGTGATCAGCCCCTTGAACCAAGCCCTTCAACGCAAAAATACACCTCCCAAGCTTCTGTAACCATGGAGGGAATGTTTTAGTTGTTGCTATTGTTAAGACTCACATGATTTCCTGCAATCACCCAGACATCTACTGTTGGGTCCTGATCTATCTTATGTCCACTCTTGCTCTACAGGTTAAATTTTTCTACTGCATTTTCTAAAGACCTATGTGCATTACAGATATGAAACATGGTTTAACATTTAGTTATTGGGAATTGTTTTCTGTGTGTAAGATGGACTGATTGATGGGTGGAGGGCTAGGGATCTCTAGCACAGAAATTCTTAGTATCCTCACCAAAGTATGTTTGTATAATGTCTGAATAAGACTCTCACGCCAATTCAAACATGAAGACAAGGAAAGCAAATGGGTATTGTCCCTGTCAGAATACATGTTGCCTTGTTACAGTGATTTACATCAGGCCTTTAAGGATTCACATATAACTGTATATCAGATTGTTGCAACCCACCCTGAGACCTTATAGCGAAGGACGGGAAAGAAATCAAATAAATAAGGCATATAATGAATAAAATTAAAATACAACAAATCACAGTAAGACAATGAAGAAGCATAACACCTCATCAGGACTCTTCCGACAGGGCAGTTGATGACAGTTGGCCCTGTGGGGTGGGTGAGGTGTCACAAAGTTCAGGTGGTGCAGGTGTCTACATAGTGGGGAATCATCTTTGAAATTCCTCCTGCATCCAATTCTCCTTGATGTATTAATGTTGCTTATGCAGGCAGGCAACGTGTCAGGGTGAAGGCTCTGCCCTCTACGCACAGAGGTTAGGACTGTGGCATATAATATAATAGACCACAGTTGGTAGCTTTGATTGTTTTCAGTGCAGGTTGGTTTACATTTAAGGGGAAATGTTCTAGTAATCACCTGAGGTTCCTGCCCTGGATCCTTGTTAGAAGAAAAAGGAAACATATATATCCCTTCGGGGTATTTTTACTACTTCGTTTCTGTCAAAGAGCCAATCAAAGTCTAAATTGAGCCCAGATGTTTCGCAGTATGAGCTCTTTGGTTTTATGATGGTTTGAATCAAACATTGTGTAAATGCTAGAATGTTTGTTTAGCATCTAGACAGAGAGATCCCATCTCTTCCCACCCGCCCTTGCTCTTTTGTGGCATACCAGCAGCCAGTCCAGAAAAACTGAATGGTTAATCTCCTATTTTCAGTTCATTCAAGTCCGGCATCCAGCTATACAGCACCATAACAGGTTGCTGAGAGATGAAACACAGTTTGAACTACCTAAGCGGTGGTGATGGGGAAACAAAACATCAGACAGCACTACTGTTGAGAATGTGCATGATTAGAAACAGCTGACTGGAGAGAGATATATCCTCTGGATTGAGGCCTTTTTGGCTGTGCCCCCCCCCCAATCTATGGAATGCTCTCCCCAGCAAAGCCTGCCTGGCATCGACATTTAACATCCTTTCTGCACCAGATTAAGATGCACTTCTTTCCCCAGGCTTTTGAGGGATTATAACAAACATGCTTATTGCTTTTCTGTGTGTGTCTTTGAGCATCGTTTTATTGTTACATTTGCTGGCTGTTTTTCAATTGTGTATGAGAGTCACCTAAAAGTGTTTTGTATTCGATGACAAATAAACTGAATCATCGTCATCAATTTCTAAATGAGAAAATGGGGTGGGGGACTTAGGTGTACCAATTCTCCAAGATGCTTGGGATATTCTTTACCACTGCCCCTGGCACTGCTGGGCCCTGTCAAGAACTGCTGACCACTACCCCATGTGGATAACTGCAGCCTTTCAATGAAGAATCTTACAGGCTCTGGTTCCCCCTGGGAATAAGGGAGTATAAGAGGGCTACCCATCTCAGCAGTGCTTTGCTTGAACAGGGATGGAGAACCATTCTCAGCCCAAGGTCCACATTCCTTTCTGGGCAACCTTTCAAGAGCCACATGAGAATAGTGGGTGGGGCCAGAAGCAAAAGTGGGCGGAGCAACAAATCTATATTTTACCTTTGTTCAGTAGGCTAATTTCTACACACACTCACACACCTCTCCCTTTCTTCCATCCATGCAAGCAAGAGCCATGATCAGAGTTCAAAGTCACATTCCAGCCAGGCTTTGCAAGGGGTAGCCCTCTGCAAGGCGCTTAGCAAGACCTGACAGTCCACTGTCCAGATCCAGTCCCCCCCCTGCTCTAAGTAGTGTACAGATTTTAAAAATCCACAAAAGTGTTAAAAACAACTCTAGATTAAAAAGTTGTCAATAAAATACAGATATAATCAGTAAATGTTTCAAAAACAAATATCAGTAACTAAATTATATGTCTGCATAGGCTTGCTGAAATACAGAAGTTCTCAGAAGGCATCTAAAACAACATAGCGAGGCCGCCTGCCTGATGTCAATAGGCAGGGAGTTCCAAAGTATAGGTGCTGCCACACTTAGGAGTAAGGGCAATGGGCAGGGATAATGGGAGCTGTAAGTTCAGCAACATCTGGAAGGCCAAATGTTCCCCACACCTGCACTAGAAGATAAGACTCCTTTTTTTTTTACTTTATCTTATGAACAATGCCTAATTCATATAGAAATTACTGCTGCTGCTATTACTACTCTCCCTGCCTCTGGAACAGCATGTATGTGGAATGACCCCCAACTTAGCCAGTGCTAATGTATGCTCATGCAACTAACCACTGCAGAGCAATGGCTGCCTCCTCCCCACCTCCATCCCTCCCAACAGGGTATCTACATATTCTTGATATGAGCTGGGCTACACACACAACTTAACTTTTGGTCAGACTATGCAGAGGATCCAGCTGAATTCAGTCTGAATCTGGAGTGTGTGTGCAGGTGGGAGAGGTTGCCAAAGAGAGACAGCTCATAAGCTTGCCAGATAATTCCTGACACTTGAGCCTCAACAAACTATAATGTCCAGATTCTTGGGAGAAGAAGAAATACATATTTTCTGAATGGGGCAGATTCATATTAAAACAAGTCTCTTTTCCAGGTCCCCAAACCCCATTTATATATGGGGAAGCTGTATAAAGCATCATTGCCGCCCTGGGCTCCGACTGGGAGGAAGGGCAGGATAGAAATCTAATAAACAAACAAATAAATAAAAAACATTCAGAAGGTCCCAGGTTCGATCCCCAATGTCTCCAGGAGGGCTGGAAGAGAATCCTCTCTGAAATCCTGGACAGCAGCTGCCAGTCAGTGTAGGCAATACTGAGCCAGAGGAACCAGTGGTCTGACTCAGTATAAGGCAGCTTCCTACATTTCTGCTATATCGCCAGGCTGTGTTTTGGGGAGTGAGAAGAAGCTGGAGAAGTCTTTCTTTGCCCACAATTACACATCTTTTAAAATAAATAGATGCTTTCCCCCCCTTTCACATGTACAAATAAACTGGGACAGTAACAGTATGCACATCTGGGTGAAAAATTATATATCAGTAAAGTTTTCTGGCTGATAGGGCTGGCGCTCCTGTCGAAACCCTGGTTGAACTGTGGAATACAGAAATGACCCGGGCAGTTGCCATGATTGCTCCTGAGCGCCCTCTCCTGTGTAGAGCTCGTACGGCTCCATGGTATACCCCAGAGCTGAGAGCGATGAAACAATATAGGAGATGGCTTGAGTGCAGATGGAGGCGAACTCCTAGTGGATGCAATTATACACTGGTAAGTGCCTATGGTAAGCTGTATTTAAGGGCAGTGAGGGCAGCAAAAAAAACAATATTTTGCTGCCACTATCAAGTCATCACTCTGCCGCCCAGCAGAGCTCTTCAGAATTGTCCAGGGGCTATTACACTCTGGCCCCAGGGACATGATAGAACCATCTGAGGCCCGCTGTAATGAATTTGCTAGGCACTTCCAGGATAAAATCTTTAGCATCCGCCAGGACTTAGACTACAGTGTTATAGCAGGTGAATGAAGCGGGGTATCCAGAGCACAGCCTTGTCCCGATTTCTTGGATGAGTTTCAGTTGGTACATCTTGAGGACATTGACAAGGTGCTTGGACAGGTTCGTGCAACCACTTCTGTGCTGGATCCTTGCCCTTCTCGGCTAATAAAAGCTAGCAGGGATGGAACAGCCGGCTGGGCCAGGGAAGTGATTAATGCCTCTCTGCGAGAGGGGGTGGTCCCTGGCTGCCTGAAAGAGGCGGTAGTGAGACCACTCCTGAAGAGACCCTCCCTGGACCCAGAAAATCTTAATAACTATAGGCTGGTAGCAAATGTTCCATTCCTGGGCAAGGTCCTGGAACGAGTGGTTGCAGGCTAGCTCCAGACACTCTTGGATGAGACCGATTATCTGGATCCATTTCAGTTGGGTTTCAGGCCTGGTTTTGGCATGGAAACAGCCTTGGTTGCCCTGTATGATGACCTCTGTTGGGAGAGAGACAGGGAGAGTGTGACTCTGTTGATTCTCCTTGATCTCTCAGCAGCTTTCGATACCATCGACCATGGTGTCCTTCTGGGGAGACTGGCTGAGTTGGGAGTGGGAGGTACTGCATTGCGGTGGTTCCACTCCTACTTGGCGGGTCACCTCCAGAAGGTGATGCTTGGGAACATTGCTTGGCACCCTGGACTCTCCAGTATGGGGTTCTGCAGGGGTCAGTTCTGTCCCCCATGCTGTTCAACATCTACATGAAACCGTTGGGTGCGCTCATCCGGAGCTTTGGAGTGCGTTGCCATCAGTATGCTGACGACATGCAGCTCTATTTCTCCTTTTCATCTTCTTCAGGTGAGGCTGTCAATGTGCTGAACCGGTGCGTGGCTGCAACAATGGACTGGATGAGGGCTCATAAACTGAGGCTCAATCCAGACAAGACTGAGATGCTGCTAGTGGGTGGTTCTTCTGACCGGATGGTGGATGTCCAACCTGTCCTGGATGGGGTTGCACTCCCCCTGAAGGAGCATGTTCGTAGCTTGGGGGTTCTCCTAGAACCATCTCTGTCACTTGAGGCTCAGGTAGCCTCAGTGGCACAGAGTGTCTTCTACCAACTTCGGTTGCTGGCCCAACTAGGCCCCTATCCGGACAGGGATAACCTGGCTTCAGTTGTCCATGCTCTGGTAACCTCCAAATTAAATTACTGCAATGCACTCTACGTGGGGCTGCCATTGAAGACGGTTCGGAAACTGCAGCTTGTGCAAAATGCAGCGGCCAGATTGGTAACTGGCACCAGATGGTCCGAACATATAAAACCGATTCTGGCCCGCTTTTATTGGCTGCCTGTACGTTTCCGAGCTCAATTCAAGGTGCTGATTTTGACCTATAAAGCCTTACATGGCTTGGGACCACAATACCTGATGGAACGCCTCTCCAGATACAAACCCACCCGTACACTACGTTCAAGATCAAAGGTCCTCCTCCGGGTGCCTACTCCAAGGGAAGCTCGGAGGGTGGCAACAAGGGAGAGGGCCTTCTCAGTGGTGGCCCCCAAATTATGGAATGATCCTTCTGACGAGGTGCACCTGGCACCAACACTGTTATCTTTTTGGCGCCAGGTCAAGACTTTCCTCTTCTCCCAGGCATTTTAGCATGTGTTTTAAATTGTTTTTAAAATATGTGTTTTAAATTGCATATTTGTTTTAATGTTTTTGATTGCTGTAAACTGCCCAGAGAGCTTTGGCTATGGGGCAGTATACAAGTGCAATAAATATAAATAAATAAATAAATAAAAGCGATCCTGAAGGCTATCATCTTGCACTGCTGTGAAGCGAAGATTGCAGCTCCCCCACAATTGACAGGCATTGAGGTAAAGACACAGCAGGAAGACACAGCTATTGTGGGGAACTGTCTAGCAAGTGTCATTCCTCCCCTCCCCAGCCCCTTCCAATGAATTTCTCCTCATCACTTGCCTCATCTCATCCATTCTGATGGGATTTCCCAGTGACTATATGTTTTCTTTTTCGTCAGGCCTCGGGGAAAGGAAATGCCAGTACCCTGTCATTGGACTGTCAAGTCCTATATTGTTTTTACACATGAAGGAGAGACAATGTCTTGATCTGGGCTTAGCTGGAAGCTTCAGGCCACTAATTAGAATCCCTTTGGGTTTATCCTTGCTTCTGCTCCCCGGGAAGCTGACATGAAATTATCAGCTGAAGGCAGTCCATTTCCATTTTCCTTGCCTAACCAGAGACAATAGTTAGTTACCAATGAACATTTCATCCAGAGCAAACTGTAAGGAAAAGGATCAAGTGCAGCAGTCACAGTGAGCGCATGTACTAACATGCACAGAGCCAGTTGTGAGACACATTTGCACACAGTAGCTGAGTTTTCACACCTTTATATGATTACCTTTTCCCTTTGGAATCTATTACCCAAGTGTTAACATCCCCATTTCAGGCTCTGCTCTCTGGTCTTCTGTTAAATCAGATTCATTCAGTGAGTACCCGAAACAGGGCCTTTGCTGCAGTGGTACCATAAATAAATGGGGTATGACTGTGTAAAATAAAATGAAATACAAATCAACATATATTACCTCCACTTCTGACTTCTGTTCACAGCTGCATTCCCCAATAGAGGGTTTGATTCAGATGCCTGCTTCATTTTTGTGTCCACTAACCATGAACAATGGGATTTATTTCTGAACAGGCATGCATAGTCCTGCATTGTAAATTAACTGTACTAAGTTCATATTGAAATCAAGGGGACTTAAGGAATGACTAGCTTGTCCCATATATTTCAACCTACATTCAATGGAGCACTATGTATATTCATTGACTTAGCAAGCCAGGTTGTCTGTTTTATTAACTTTTGTTTGTTGTGAATTATCACAGTTCATAAGGTAATTATCATGGTTTGTACTTTGTTGCATTTCATTTCTTTCTGACCTCACTGTTTATACCTCCCCCCCCTCCGCCCTCCAGCAACCATGTGTATATGTCCCTGCAACTCAGGATCATGCCTGATGCATCCAATGAAGTAGACTGTAGTCCATGGAAGTTTATGCCATTATAAATTTGTTAATCTTTAAGGTGCCACAGTACTGATCTAAGCAAAGGTTATAATGCTGGGGCTGAATATAAGGAGCAATAAATGAATAAACCACCAAAAACGTAGGTTGTACTGACCTCTAGAGGTTGACAATAATTTTTGCTACAAAATTCAAAGAATGTCTCCGTATATTAAAAATAAATGCCAGTGAGTTAGCTGTCTCCCTGTCTGCTATAGCATAAACATCAGAGTCCTCTGTGGCACCTTAGAAACTGTTTATTATGAAAAAAGCATTTGGAAAGGCCACACATCTGTTGCCACCCTTTTGAATTCCATGGCCCCTTGTTTACAGACTTCCCCCTTCTATACCCATCTCTGATGTACGTAGCATAGAAATGGGAGACAGAGAGTTGCTCTTGATCAAGTCAGACCATGGTCCTGTTGGCCTTGTACTGTCTACACGAGGGGTGGGAAAATGGATTGCAATGGATCCTTTTCTCCCCTCCCCCCAAGGGTCAAGTTTGATAAGAGGGTGGGATTATCCAGTTGTCAATCACCTGATGTCAGGTGACCCATTTTTGAAATTAAATTGTTTAGGATGTGGCCCTCTGAAGCCCCAATAATCAGCTGGCCATTGGGGCTTCAAAATGCCATGCAGGCCTCTCTGCAGCCAGTGACAATCAGCTGATTATGCATACAGCTGTGCGGGTGCTGCTACAAAAATCCCTTTTGGCCCAGCTGGGTCTTTACCTGCCCCTCACCTGTATGGTAGGCTTTGTGGGCCAAATGGGGATGACTGGCAGACCTAATTAGGCTCATGGGCCTGAGGTTTCCCTCTGGTGGTCTACACGGACGCAGGAGGCCGCTCTCCAGGGTTTCAGACAGGAGTCTTCCTCCTGTGTGTAAATGCTGTGATTGAAACTGGGGGCCTTCTGCATGCTAACCACACACTCTGCCACTGAGCTACAGCCCCTCCCCTGAATAAATGCACCTATATCTCCCTCACTACCAATCAGCAAAGGGTAATATTGAATGCATCTGATGAATTGGGCTCTACAGAGTCGGACCTTCCATGTGACGGCATGAGACACACAGCTCAGGTGGCAGATGGGAGTGCCACAGACAAAAAGAGGGAAACCAGATCCCCAGGTTTTGAATAACTTTTGCCCAATTTTGAATTTACCATTCTTGGGCAAGGTCATTGAGCGAGTGGTGGCTAATCAGTTGTCGACACACTTGGATGAAACGGATTATTTGGATCCATACCAATCGGGTTTCAGGACTGGACATGGAACTGAAACAGCCTTGGTCGCTCTGGTTGATGATATGAGGAGGGCATTAGATAGGGGAGAATTCACCTTTCTTGTCCTCCTCGATCTCTCAGCGGCTTTTGATACTGTTGACCACAGTATCCTTCTACATCGCCTGGAGGGATTGGGAATAGGAGGCACTGTATTACGGTGGTTCCATTCCTTTCTCTCCGATAGGCATCAACAGGTAGCATTGGGGGAGGAGGTTTCAGACCCTTGGCCTCTCAATTGTGGTGTGCCACAGGGCTCTCTCCTCTCTCCTATGCTATTTAATATCTATATGAAGCCGCTGGGGGCAATCATTAGGAGATTTGGGCTGCAGTGTCACCAATATGCGGATGACACTCAGCTCTATCTCTCGTTTAAATCTTCGCCAGAGTTGGCTGTGGAGACCATGTCCAAGTGCCTGGAATCCGTGAGTGGATGGATGGGAAGGAACAGGTTGAAGCTGAATCCCGATAAGACTGAGGTGCTGCTTGTGGGAGACAAGGGAAGGTTGGGAGATGTTGACCTGATGTTCAATGGGGTGAGATTACCCCTAAAGGACCAGGTCCGCAGGTTGTTCTTGATTCCAAGCTGTCCATGGAGGCTCAGATTTCGGCAGTGAGCCGGGCAGCTTGGTATCAATTACACCTCATTCGTAGGCTGCAACCCTACCTGCCTGTTCATCAGCTCCCACTGGTAGTACATGCCCTGGTCACCTCTCGTTTTGACTACTGTAATGCGCTCTACGTGGGGTTACCCTTGAAAACGGTCCGGAAATTGCAACTTATACAAAATGCTGCGGCTCGACTACTCACAAATTGTCGCCGCCGGGAACACATCACCCCAGTGTTGTTCGATCTGCACTGGCTTCCAGTTATTTTCCGGGCTCAATTCAAGGTGTTGGTATTAACCTTTAAATCCCTACATGGTTTCGGCCCAGTTTACCTGATGGAGCACCTTCAGCGCCACCAATTATGCCGCCTGACAAGATCAGCCACTCAGGGCCTTCTCTCAGTCCCACCAACTAAAACAGCTAGGTTGGTGGGGACTAGAGAGAGGGCATTTTCAGTGGCGGCCCCCATTCTCTGGAACTCCCTCCCGTACGATCTTTGGCATGCCCCTTCCCTGAACGTATTCCGCAAAGCCTTGAAGACCTGGCTCTTCAGACAGGCCTTTGGGACTTCCGGGGAGGGTTAATTTTTAGGACTAATTGCCTATTATTCTGAACTGTTACTATTTCACTGTCATATTAATAACATATTGTATTTTATGTGTATTTTATTGTGATGCATTATTGCAATTGAATTGTACGTTGCCTAGAGTGGCCATTGGCCAGATAGGCGACACATAAATTAAATTATTATTATTATTATTATTATTATTATTATTATTATTAAAACTCTCAAAGTGCCGAGCCAGGAAAGAGCCAAAAGTGAAAACTAAAGTGGTTTTATTGCTGCCCGGCTCGTGAAGTTTTTCAGTGAAGTTTTAGTTTGTATTATGTTGCATCCCAGTTGTCCCTTTTTCCTTACTGATTACAGCTCCTGTAGCCAGTGTTATTACGGACTTGTTCATTTTTAATAGATTAATGTAGAAACGTTTTATTATAGTATGTTTGAAAATTGATTTTAATGCTGTTTATATGTACACCTTCACAGATTGCCCTTGATAAAGGGTCTTTGTCACCCGAAACACGTCTGGCAGCAATAAAATCATTTTGTTCTCACTTTTGGCTGTCTGCTGACTAGGCACTTTGAGGGTTTTCCCCTTTTTTGTCTGCAATACTTTTGGGGTGCCTGCCTCGTCGCTTTCCCCTCTTGTTTAAATGGGAGGAGTGCCATATTGCGTGTCCTCCAACCACAGCCTACAGAGCTGGCCACCCCTCTGCCACAATTGATTGGCTGGCCACCCCAATTAGTCAGTCCAGCCAGTTGACCCAGCTGTCTTTCCGGCCACCCACCTGCTCACACTGCCTATGGCAGCACAAGCACTCCTGGCTTAGCTCTGAGGAAGGGGCCCTTCCTCAGAGTGAAGCATTGTGGGTTAGGTCATCCAGAGAGTGCCTCTGCTGTTGCTGCTTTGTGACGCTTTGAATACAGTTTATGGCAGAGTAAGAGAGGACCATGGAGTAGGAGGACAGCGGGGCTGGGGAGGGAGGAGGCAGGAGGAGGAAAGCCAGCATCAGTGGGAGTGAAAGGAGCGACAAAGGGAAGTGGCAGAGGAAGCTAGGCCAGTCTCTGGCAGTGCAAGGTCTTGTGCTGGCCCTGAGGCTCTAGACCTGGAAACTCATGACACAATAAAAGTTAAGACTTGATGGTGCTGTGCGACTGTTGTTTTTTTCATATAATAGTAACTACAGGTAAGATGATGTTTTTCAAACTTCATAAATTTGTATGTAGAAAAAAATATTGGTCTTGTAAACTCATCCCTTCGACTTTGGCCACACCACACATTTAAAGCACTATCATACCACTGTAAAAGTCATGGTTTCCCCTGAAACAATCTGGGAACTGTAGTTTGTTAAGGGTGCTAAGAGTTGTTAGGAGACTCCTGTTTGCTTCACAGAGCTACAATTGCCAGAGTGATTTAACAGTCAATCCCTCTCCCCAGTGAACTCTGAGAATGTCGTTCTGTGAGGGGAACAGGGGTATCCTAACAACTCCCAGCACCGTTAACATACTGTAGTTCCCAGGATGCTTTGGGGGAAGCCATGATTGTTTAAAGTGGCATAATAGTGTTTTAAGTGTATGGTGTGGATGTGGCCCCTTGCCCATTAGCACTGTCCTCTCTTGTTTGGTCATGCATCTTTTTATTTATTTTTTTAAAAGGTATGAAGCATGATATAACGTAAATGCCTGAACAGCGTTTTCTACACAGAGATTATTGCTGTGGAGGTGAAAATGTAATGCACAAAGATGGCTTTGAATTCTTCTCTGCAGGAATAGGGATGTCAGGGGGAGAGGGTAACTATAGCATGAAGTTTGATTCAGCACTTTAATGGCAGGTTTATGATGCTGATCTACATTTTCAGACTTTCTGCCCAGGCAGTGGGGAGTAGGCAATCATGGACAGGATTTCATCAATTGAAAGGTCACATCTTTTAAGCAGGTTAACAAAAGGTACACATGGAGGGGATCCATTTCACAAAAAGAAACGTATTTGAACAAGAATACACCCCAACAGATGCCCTAGTTTCTGCATGGAAAATCGTTCAACCTCCTAGCGATAGAAGTGTTGTTGTTTTTACATGTTGCTGTCCTCGGATCAGTATCTGCATTAATAAAGCAAAATAAGCAGTTTTTAAAAGGGGGGGGAAGGCTGATTAGGCCTAATTCCAGAGCTCAGAGATTTAAAAAAGAGACCTTTGATAGACAGCAGTATCTCTACTTCTTGCTTACTTATTGTCATACATCACCACACAAAAAGGGAATGCTGAAAAACTCCAGCTTATTATCTTATATGGCACTTCTGCTGCCGCCTTCCATTTGGTGGTATGGACCCTGTGCAGACAAAGAAATGCTTTCTGTAACATGCACCAAGTGAGAACAGATGGCCACTTAACGGCATGGTCACTCCTTAAAAATGTACCACACAGTGGTTCTAACCACAGGGAACCCTTCAGCCTTGCCATACATTGATTGATATAATGCTTCTCCTTTAGCCCTCTTCCTCCTCGTTCTGGACTGCTAATGCCTTGGTCTCAGGATCACCCAGATACTACAGGCGACCAAATCCCCACTTGGCTAGGACTGTCAGATGGGATGGGTGACTAGCATATACTGAGCGCAGTGGAGACTGATGGCTCCGATGTCAGTGGGGCAGTGAATCTGCACTGGGTTTTAGTCCAACCTTTCAAGGAGCTGTCCAGGGTGCTGCCTTGGACAGCTCCTTGAAAGTTCAGACTAAAACCTGGAACAGATTCACTGCCCCACTTATACTGGAGCCACCAGTCTCCACTGACTGAGTGGCTGGCTGTTTTCACATGATGTTTTTGTTGTTTAGTCACTAGGCTTGGGCTGGAAGGAATGTTATCTAGATTTAACAAGGTACGTTGTGTGTCTGCAAAGGGCAGCCAATCATACATTGGTTAGCCAAACATTGCTGCGAGTAGCCAATAAAGGTCCATTTCCAGCTGTCCACTCTACGGAGGCAAAATAAGTATATCCCTTTAGGTCCCTGCAACTGGGTGAAGGGCTTTTACAGACAGGAGCAGTACCGGAATGGCTCCTCTGGTGGAGTGCAGCTGCAGCAATAGCCTCCCAGGAAGGGTGAGGCAGTGGTGAGGTCAGGGCCACTGGGTGCACCAGCAGGAGCACTGTGCGCAGCCTCAACTCTCACCACTTTGCCCTTCACCACCCCAGTCAGCTGCAGCAATGCCATGGCCAGGCAGCTACTGCTTCAGCTCTGCCTCACTGGGTGAAACGCTCCTGAAGTAGTGAGCAGGGACAGGGATGACCTAAGACATTTTAGTTCCTTAGGTAAAGGACAAGATCCCCCCCCCCCGTTTCATGTCGAATGGATTGGCTGTTGAATCTTACTTCAACCCTGGTGGCAGGACAGCATCCTCCATTGCAACTGAGGGCTGTGTCCTAGCTTAGAGATGCAGGCACACATAGCTCTGCTGTCCCAGCTAACTCACTCTGCCTAATGATAGGAGTGGCCCCGAGGAAAGCTGTCTGTTTATGGCAGCTTCTCCCAATCCACAACACTGGTCCTGCAGCCAACACAAAATACGATCTAACACCATTTTGAAAGAGATCATCTTCACCTCCGTATGTTGCTGGTTGCTTAAAAACTTTATCACTCCGGTGTTAAGAGTATTCTGGCAGCTTTCTCTGATGGTCATCAGAATTAAATTTCTGGTTGCTGCTGGCAACCTGGTTACTGTCTTTAGGGACCCTTGCAGATGAGATTAGGCATGTTATCTTTGAAAACAAGACAGTGGCTGATGGAGATGAGAGTACAATTGATTCAACAGCTAGCATCTGGATGCTGCAATGAAGGCCTCTATAACAGGCCCTTCCCTATAATGTACAACAGGCACCTGTCCCATCTGTTTAGTATCACAAAACCTATCAGATAAATTTCAGAGCAGCTGGTTTTGATTTTTTAAAATGGATTTTAAGGATGGATTCTGCTCTGTGAGTGGTGGGTGATTAGAAACAATGTCTCTCATTTCTCCTATAGATGAGTAGTCAGGAATATAGGAAGTTGCGATACAGTGACTTAGGCCATTTCTCCATCTATCTCAGTATTGTTTACATTGACTAGCAGTGGCTCCCAGGTTGCAGACTAGGGTACTTCCCAGATCTACCTTGAGATGCCAGGGATTGAACCTGGGACCTTCTGCATGCAAAGCAGATGCTCTGCCACTGACCTATGGCCCTTCCCATAGTCCTGTGTTCAGAAAGCCCCTCACTTAGGGCTGTTTCACACATCCATGGTCATTCCTTGATGACTGCACATGGCTTGTATGTGCAAATGAGCCAACACAGGGACACCACCAACTGGATGTTCATGTCAGCTCAGGTGAAATGAATGCTTTCCAACGGACTCAGTCCTCCAGGAGTTCAACTGCCAGTCATTGAACATGTGGCCATCAAGATAAGAAAATGTGTGGGGCTTTCCCTCGGTAGAGTCTGCTCGAGGATCAGCTCAGGAGGAAGTGACCCACTTTAAGCAACACCATGGGGAGGGAGGAGAAATAGATGTAAGCAGATATTCGTGTCTGAATGGTACAGAAACTTGTTAAAGAGTTATTCCTATCCAGGGAGGGGGCAAGGACATCATTTGGGCTCCACGTCACACAGCAAAATGTCTCAGGCTGTGTCCACACCATACATTTAAAGCAGAGCTTGGAAAAGTTACTTTTTTGAACTATAACTCCCATCAGCCCAATCCAGTGGCCATGCTGGCTGGGGCTGATGGAAATTGTAGTTCAAAAAAAGTAACTTTTCCAAGCTCTGATTTAAAGGACATTACTTCCCCCAAATAATCCTTTTGCTTGTTAAAGGTGCTGAGAATTGTACCTCTGTGAGGGGTACAAGGATGCTTGTGTGTGTGTGTGTGTTATGTCCTTCAACTGTATAGCTCAGTTTTGGAATTCCCAATGATATGCATATCTCACCGTTAACCGACATTGACCCTTAACATAAGACGAGCTTATCTAGTTCAGCATCCTGTTCTCACAGTGGCCAACCAGTTGCCCATGGGAAATCCGCAAGCAGGACCTGAGCACAAGAGCACTCTCCCCTCCTGCAGTTTCCAGCAACTGGCATTTGGAAACATATTGCCTCCACCTATGGACGCAGAGCATAGCCATTGCGGCTACTAGCCACTGATAGCCTTATCTTCTGTGAATTTGTCTAATCCTTTTTTAAAGCCATCGAAGTTGGTGTAACTACCCTTCTGTAACTTAACCCATTAGATGCAGAGGGCAGGACTAAACCTAATGGCTCAAGTTACAGGAGGATCGATTTTGGTTGAACCTTAGGAATGAAATCTTAGCGGTAAGAGCAGTTTGATAAGGAAGCCCAAAGGGTGATGGAGGTCTTTAAACAGAGGCTGAACAGCTGGGATACTCAAGGTTCTGCATTTCCTGCCCTGAGCAGAGGGTTGGATTCGATGGCTTACAAGGCCCCCTCCAGCTCTTTGATTCAAACATTCCATTGTGCAATTCTGAGCGTGCACGTGGCCAAAGATGGCTCACTGCTGCTCCCATGTCGGGGGAGAGCACTGTACGAACCAGCCCTTAGTCAAAACTGAAGAAGACTGCATGCTGAGCCTCGCACCTGCTGAGCATGGCATTCTCAAAATAGCAGTTCTTGTAGCGCTGGAGTGTTTACGCACACCTCATTCTAGACTCTAAAGGGATACAAAAGAAATGATAACTCGTGGCAGAGCATCCAATTACTGCTACTTCATACCCTCTCTGAAGTATTTCAATTCTAGGAAGTCAGTACTATCAGCCTTTTCATAAGAGCCAGCTGAGGCAGGAATTCTGGGCAACAGTACCCCCCTCTTTTCCCCTACCCCATCTCTGCTGCTGTAGGGGATATGTCAGAATGGTGGCGGGGGACGACGACAAGGGGAAACCATAACAAATCATATCTATAAAGGAACATTAGCAACGGACCGGCACAAAAGGTAAATCCTTCACACAGAGGTTCACATGGAACTATATTTGGCATTCTTCGTTAAAGGCTTGTGTTGTGGATTTTGGCTCTCTTTGACCAGCAATGAAATACAACTGTGCATAGAGCTTGCTGGATCACATGAAAATTAACACAATCTCCTTGATCCAGAGCTCTGTTTTGGCTGTTGGAGCTCAAGGTCGCACCTGAAGCTCCTACCTGCAATCTGATCTGGAGAAACCCAGACCACTAAGGCAAAGGGACATGGCTCTCAATGGCACGTGAGCAATTGCCAGCAATGTAGAGGCTTCAGGCCAGGACTACCCCTTTAAGAGCTCTCCACGCTTCGGGAAGGGGATGGAGGCTGGAATGGAGTGACTGGCCTAAGAGGGATAAAAGGATTTAGTTTAGCTGGCAACTTTGTCAGAGCATTTTGTTTATTAGATACCAACATGATTGTAGAGCCTCACCACATGTGAAAGGATGAGGTTGTGTGGCAAATGGCCCCCAGGCCACTGCTCTAAAAGCAGAGTGACCTCAAGAAGCTATTTTATGTGACAGCCATCTCATGATGGGTTTGTTATCTCACCGTTTGGCTCCCAATTGTGGGCAATTGCCTCTAGCGATTTGATGGTGACCTGTGGTGGCTGATTACAGAATGATAACGATGCACTTCTACCCAAAAGATAAATGCAGTTATCAAGTGAAGAACGTCCAAGTGTGAACTCACCCAAGTATAACAAGCCACTGTTCTGAATAGACAGCATGCAACAGACATTTTGCACATGGTAAAGGGGCAGTGCAGAATACTAGAAAGAAAATTTAAGAAAATGTACAGATGCTCTTTTTAACTTTTGTGACTTTGGTTACATCCACACCATGTATTTAAAGCACTATGATGCCACTTTAAACAGTCATGGCTTCCTTCAAAGAATCCTGGGAACTAATTTGTTAAGGATGCTGTGAGTTATAAGTCCCCTATTCCCCTCACAGAGCTACAATTCCCAGAGTGGTTTAACCCTCATCCCAGGGAACTCTGGGAATTGTAGTTCTGCGAGGGGTCTCCTAACAACTCTCATCACCCTTCACAAACTCTTGTTCCCAGGATTCTTTAGGGGAAGCCATGACTGTTTAAAGTGGTATGATACTGCTTTAAATGTATAGTGTGGATGTTGCTTTCAAAGTAAACATGGATGCGTCAACATATCAATGATCATTGCACATGTGATTAAAAAGACTGAAGAAGAAATTAGATTTTTAGGAAGGAGAAGCATATTTTTAAAAGAATATATGAATATACTTTGTTCATCATACTATAGCTATCTCACATGCAAAACTAGTAACCGTTGCCCATGCAGGCAAATGACTATGGCTAGTCCTCTCACTGCTGACCTCTTGTACTAATCAATGTGGATTTGTGCCAACATATCCAGATAAGGAAAAAGCCTGGATTTTTAATCTATTTTGCTTTTTTGTTGAAGCAATATTTTTTGCAATATTATTATTTTGTATCCTGGATGTTGTTTGGTTTCTTTATTATTTGTTTGTTTTGTTTTTTGATTTATTGTATTTATTGTATTTATACATTGCTTGTTTTTATCTTTTTGTACACCGCCCAGAGAGCCTTCGGGCTTAGGGTGGTATATAAATTAAATTAAATTAAATAAATAAATAAATAAATAATATTTGGCCCAGCAACTGCCGATAGCAAAATTGTAAGGTGCAAAACCATAATATTAGAAACACACCAGAAATCTCTGTTCTGACCAGCATCTGTAAATAAAGTGCTTTGAGCACTTAGGACTTGTCATTGGATTATTTGATCAATACTGAAATGTTCTGCAGGAAATTCCCACCTATTCCAATTTTTTTGGTTCAACCTTCAGAGGTTCTTTTGCCTTTTAAAGTTGCAGGTATTTGGGGGCATGATGGAGCTGAATTTAAGCACTTCTGAGTTTCTAGCCCAGTGCAGACTCAACATTCCCAGTCTTCTGTTTATGGCTAGGGGAAGGGGAGGGTGCTCATCGTTCATTCTTCCTTTGCAAATTATTTGCTCCCTTCCTGGGTTAGTCTTAACTATGATGCAGCTTTTTGCATGGACTAGTACTAACCATGACAAATGGTAATCAGGGTAAATTTTAACCAGGGTTGGCAAGCCAGTTTCTAAACCTGATTTAAAGATAAACCACATGTGGGCAGATATAACACTCCATGGTCGGAGGCAGTATGCTGTGATATACCAGTTGCTGGAAACTGCAGGAGGGGACAGTGCTCTTGTGCTTAGGTCTTGTTTACAGGCTTCCCACAGGCCTCTGGTTCACCCCTGTGAGAACAGGATGCTGGACTAGATGGGCCATTGGCCTGATCCAGCAGGGCTCTTATGTTCTTACTACATGAGTGTTAAACCAAACTAAAGAAAAGAGGGTGGTATCCATGCAGGAAAGAAAAGAGAGGAGGGGAGGGAATGCTTACTATGTATCTGAACACTAGTGGTATACCTGCACCGGTCCTCATTGACATCACAGTCAAAAAGTTAAGTGCCTGTTTAAACCTTTTCCACTGAAAACAAGGGGATTCAGAAATGCTGAAAAGCTCAGTTGTGCTCTTTGCACACTAATCAGTTGGTTCATTACCTAGTAATCTAGTTTTGTTTTGTTTTAAAAAAGAGAGAGATCTAAAACTGAAAGTGCAGATTGCGTTTATTCTCTGCATGGATGGTCCTCAGTAAGGTCACGCAAGTACTTAACACACCAACCAAATAGTTCCTACATTCAAATCACATTCAGGTCAGTGAAATGTTAATTCTCCTATACAAACAAACAAAAAATGATAATAATTAAAAACAACCAAAAAAGACAAGTCAGCAAGAAGAAAAAAAACCAAACTAATTCTAAGTTAACAATGGCAGAATGCTACCAAGACAACGCCATAGAAACCTCACTGAAGCAGGAGTTAAATTCAGGCTACTTCTTAGCAAAGCTCATCACAGACTTTGAAAAATATTGTTGTTTTCTTTAAACTTTGGATTTGGGAGTCAGATTTTCCAGTGTGATGCGTCATTCATAAATGCTAATGCAGAAGCATAACAACCCCACCTGGTAGGATAAAATATATTTTAATTCCTCTGAAAATTACTGCTGACTGACACCCATTTGCTGGTGATCGGCTTCTGCCTCTTCTTCTTCCACATCCGCATTATATTCTTCAAATGCATCATCATCTACGTCTGGAAGCCCCAATAGCTATTTATAGAGAAGAAAATAAAACTGTCAGCATAACATAAAAGGGCAAAAAACTAGGCAATATCACTGACCTTCTAAGTTCATGACCAAGCTTAGGGAGTGTTTATTGGTAGCACCCCACAAATCCATTTAAAATCAGGGGAAGGACTGTAGCTCAGTGGCTTGTAGCCACTGAGGACTGATTCTCACATCAAGCAGCTGTTGACCTGGGTTTGCTCCTAAGATCTCCTTGTCAAGGAGATGCAGCCAGTTCCCGATACCTGCGTGAGTATGCATCCATAGGATATTTCAGTTTGTAAGCACCTCTGTTCCATTTAGCTTCCATAAATCTTTGATGTTTATAATAGGAACACAAGAAGCTGCCTTTTACCGAGTCAGACCATTGGTCCATCTAACTCAGTATAGTCTACACTGATGGCAGACAGGATTTTCCCCTAGCCCTACTTGAAGATGCTGGGGATTGAACCTGGGACCGTCTGCATGCAAAGCAGATGCTCTACCACTGAGCTACAATCCTTCCCCCCAAAAAGTCATGTGTTATACTAGATGGGGAGGATGAGAGGAGTATGGAATAGGGAGATCTCTGGCTGATTCCTGGGCTCAGCCAGGGATACAATGATTGAAGTCTGTGACTCCGGCTCAGCCAGAGATACGCTGGCATAAGTCCTCCATTTTGGCTGATCCAAGGCTGGGTAAGTCCCAAAAAAGGGGTTTTCTGGGACAGGAAGGGGGAGACTTACCCCTATTCCAAACTCTGTTTAGCTCGGTCACATGACCTAGAAACCCAGCAGGAGTTACACTGGCAAAAACTGTGGTGAAAGTCAGACTCTATTTTAAAGCCTTGTTTTCCATCTGCCAGGCTCAGGTCAACTCAGCTGCCAGCAGCCCCACTCAAGAGTTTGGAACAGGGGTACGTTACATCGGCATAACTGACCCCAGCGTATATTATGCTGGCTTCCTGTGGTTTGGATTGCTCTGTTCGATACCAGGCCGGGCCCTGAGCACCCGGGGAACCATTGGCAGTATTGGGCTAGTATTGTACTGTCTGCCTATACACACACACTTCTTCAGCAATAAAACATCTTTATAATACAATCTCAATAATCATAAAGAGATAATATATTCAAGTATTTATATTAATGTTGTAAAGCATGTTTGTATTGGAAACATGTAACTTCATATGGGGCATATATTACCTCTTTACAGTTATTGAAATTGTATTATAAAGATGTTTTATTGCTGAAGAAGCACGAGCTGCGAAAGAGGATTATACCAGGATCCTGTAAAGATTTACATTCACAACAAGATCCACGTTCACATCTCTGTATAAAGCGTCTATCAATAATGTGGTGTTCACACAATTGTATGCAGCATATTTTAATTTTTGTTTGTGTATTTCATCAGCCTTTTCTAAATATTAATTCAGCATTTGTTTATTGTTCCTCATAAATTATACATTTGTGCATATAATATTTCTCCAGTTGTGTGCTTGTTAACATTGGTGATTTAGTTTCACATATAACTCTGGTGCCTTAGTTTGTGTTGTTACTAGCTGGCAAGTTTCCAGGCGGTCTTTCTAGTAGAAGCAGCTCACCGAATAGGGCAGAGCTGCTACGCTAGCTACCTGGCAGGTGCATTGCTGTGGCTTGCCAGGATGGAGAGGGGAGGGACAAGTAGATTGGCGTAGTGTAAACGTACCGGCAGGAGCACCAGATTGCCTCCACTGGTGCATTAGCACTGTGCTGTGCTAACCTCCCCCACTGCTTTGCCCTTCTCCCTCTCGGTAAGGGAAAGTGACCCACCTGCCAGGAATCTAGAAGACCTTCCTGGGGAGCCGCTTCTGGTTGCCATGCTGGCTGCAGAAGTGTGTAAGCCCCCTCTTCTGTGCACAGCAAGGTACAGGTACTAGCCTTTGAGCAGGTAGTTTAAAAAAAGTCTTCTACCAAAGGAGGATGAGTGGAACTGAGAGATGGGCTTCTCTTCCTTCACAGGCAGCGAGAAAACCAAGCAGATAGGGACAGGAGGGAGAGAAATCCACTCCTTCTCCTCTTCCTTCAGCCCATTCATCCGCCTGCACTTACTTGCAAAGAATTTCTGGTTGCCTGTAGCTACCAGACAAGCTGTTAAATACAAGGCTGTATTCAAAGCAGGATAAAAAGGGGATGCAAGGGCAATGCTCCCTTGCTCTCCTTAAATGGCACCGCTGCCCATCAACATCTACAGAATTTACCTCCAAATAAGTGTTCTTAGAACTGTGATCAGAGTCATTCAATCATCAGGTTAGAAATGATCCTAGATGATATAATCCAACTCCTACAGTGTCTGTGGGTCATCTAACCCAACCCCTAAAATATCAGGATTACCTAGAGTTAAACCATTCCTGAGAGATGCAGATTTGGGGCCAGTTCTTGCGTTACCAATATGGTACAGATAGTGAGGGACTCCAGCTGCCATCTATTCCAGCCAGCATGGCCAACAGTCAGCAGCATCTGGAGGGCAACCAACCATGTTGGCCATCCCTATGATTCAGGACTAGTGTGATTGTTGCTCCCTCCATGCTTCCACCTCATATCACTCCAGTAATGTTAAAAAGAGATCATATGACAGGTCACATGACAGGGTCTGACAACAGAATTCCTTTCTATGGCTGTGCGCTTCTGGAGAGGAAGCCACTATGAAAAGTAACTACAGTTGTCATCCCTGCCAGTATGATCTTCCTGGTTTTATCATTACTAGGAACAGCACAGGTTATAGCAAGGATGGGGAACTTGTGACCCTCCAGATGTTGGGCTCCAAGTCCCAGTAGCCTCAGCCAGCATGGCTGAAGTTCGGGGATGATGGGAGCTGGATTCCAACAGGCTCCTCTTCCCTGTGACAGAGAAACAGCTAACCTGCGTCTTCTGCAGTGTAACATGCAACGTTTTTCTGTTTGCATGGGAAGAGAATATACCTCAGTATATTGTGAAATGTCACAGCAGAGGTGCCAGGAAATAAACTCTACAACAGAGTCCACAGGCATGGCCAACTGCTTTATAGTTCTCTATAGCATTTCAAAATTAAAAACATACACACAGATATCATTTCTCAGATAGGCAGGGGAAGCCTTTTGGTTTGCTTCCTGTCCCAAATGGGATTCTGTTTGGAAAATGGGAGAACTAGAAAAGTGGAAAAATAAAGTGAGGCTGTTCAAAATAAACATCTAGTTGTTGTTTGTTGTTATGTGCCTTCAAGTCGATTATGACTTATGGTGACCCTATGAATCTTTTTTTGGATATATTCATAGGGTTTTCATGGTAAGAGGTATTCAGAGGTGGTTCACCATTGCCTTCCTCTAAGCCTACAGCACCTGGTATTCCCAGGCGGTCTTCCATCCAGGTACTAACCAGGCCTGACCCTGCTTAGCTTCTGAGATCAGACGAGATCAGGCATGTTCAGGGTAGTATGGCTGTAGGCTAAACATCTAGTTACACACGTTTCAAGAGAAACTATAGGAAATGAATACAGAGGAGTGTTGCATTTGCCATCTGGAGTGTCACAAACCAAACTACTAACACAATTAAGCCAAAGCAAAACAAGCACCTACAGGTCTGAATGATTTGAAGACTTTTTCCAGTATTTCATGCAGCGTCTTTTTACCACAGGAAGAGATGTAGTCCTGCGCCAACTGCAGGAAGGGCAAGCAGTCCTCGCTTTCACTCCAGACATGCTAAAAAAAAGTCAAGACGCAACAAAATCAAGGTTAATCGTGCATGCATGCAGTGGGTGTTTTTGAAAAACCCTGAAAGGGGGAGGATAGGGAGAGATTCTGGAGTTGTATCTCTAGAAACCTGTGGGGAGGAACAGGTTAAAACCCAGAGGCCTTAACTCAGTGGAGCCCCCCATCTTAACTCTCTGCTGTGTGGAGGCTGTGTAGTTGCACACGTCCTATCTCTGCCGTAGACTCAGGGCTCTAGCAATAATAAGATGGTCTCTTGCCCTTAGGCTCACAATCTAAAAAGGGATGACACAAAGGGAAAAGTGACGGAGAAGGTGGAGGGAAAAAAGGAAGCTCAAGCACTAGATCATAGTTACAGAGTTGTTATAGGGTCTCCAGACTGTCAGTATTTGCGGGGAGGGATTCAAGTGCATACTGGCACTTAAGGTTTGTGCATTTAAAGTGAACTAAAACACTCTTCTCACCTTAGTGCACGGATGCTGAACCTCCAGTCCTGCCTAGCACAGGTCCTAATTTGGCCCACAAGGCAATTTTCCCCAGACCACACCCACCTGACCCACACCTGATGTCATATGTGACATCAGGTGTGGGGTAGGTAGAGGTGCAGCTGCATCAGCTCCATGACTGAGTTCCCCATGGAGAACTCAATCATGCAGCCAAACCCTGCAGAATGCAGGCTTGAAGTCATTGCCTGTTGGATGATAGGCAGTGACTTCAAGTCTACAGATGAACAGTGTCAAGCCCTGTATGTTGCTACGACATCACGTGATTGACCACCCACATGTCAGATTTGGCCTGTGAGGAAGAAGGGAGAAAAGGATGCGGCCGTCTGGCTGGTTCAAGTTCCCAACTTCTGTCCTAGCTAGAGATGTGTAGGCCCAGAAAAAAAAATTGAAAACTTTTTTTGGGGAAACATCCCCCCCCATTTTTCTGTTTTTTCCCCCAGGGCTTCACATCTCTAGGCCTACCTTTACTTAAAGAAACAACAGCTGGACTTTTTGCGGTTTGGAAACTGACAGGAAAAGGCACTGAAAATTGTGGGTTGAACGAACAATTAGGGGAAGATGTGCAAATGCACCACAATCAAATAAGGATGGCCTGCTCACTGTTGTATAGCCTCCCCACAAATTGATCAAAATGTCAGTAAGGACCAGACATGGCCCAACCACCGTGTAAGTGTTCTACAAGCAAAATCAGGATGAATGCTGAATTAACAAGTCGTCTGGAGAAGCCCATCGTGACCAGCTGGAATGGAAGTAGTTCAAGGAGAGGAGGAGCCCAAAGTTGGTGGTCTCTTAGCACAGCTAATGGAGTGCCCCCCCCGCTTCCCTTCTCTGTCTCTGCTATAGCCTGATGGGAGGGGCTGCTGCCATGCGACAGACAAAGAAAGGAAGGCCCAATAGACCTTGTCTTTCAGCAAAGCAGACGGTAAACTTGCTTCTGTTCTCTCCTCATACATTACAGAGCACACCAAAAAGTGTTCAGGTTGTGGTTTTTTGCACTTCTGGGGTGAATTTGTACATACTTCCCCTATGCAGTGCAGTGCAGAAGCTCCAGCCTCAGTCCTGTTGTCCACATTCCCTCCAATGTGATAATCAGATCTGCGGATGAGCAACACAGTGCATGTGTGAGGGTGGATGGGGAGAGACCAGGGTGGGTGGCAGAGGCTGGCTCTGATGGGCACTTGCTGAAGCCTCACCCCACAAAAGGGAATCCACTGCCAAGCCCTGGAGCCCTCCTGCTGCTGCTCCTTGCTCTCACTGACCGCTCACTTGACCTCTGGGAACAAGCGACTGAAGAGCAGAAGCCTCTGCTTGCCTCTCCCTCTAACTCAGTGTCCTTCAACCTTGGGTCCCCAGATGGTGTTGGACTATGACTGCATCCTCTCAGGCCACTGGCGATGAGGGGAGCTGTAGTTCAACATTTGGGGACCCAAGGTTGAGGGACACCACTTGTTATATCAATTGGGCCCTGACAAAAAGGGCAAGCAAATGGGTAGTGGTGAGGCAGAGGGGGACTCACTTAGGATCCCCAAAATTTGCAGGTTGCACTGGACGATGATTAAGATGTGAACAGACAGCAATTCCCCACCCACCCCACCCCAGAACCTCCATGACAGCTCCAGTGCTTTGGATTATACATGCTTGAATTTTTACTCGCCTTACAAGGCATAGTATACCATTCAGCTACCACACACACACACACACACACACTTTTATTCCCTATGGAACTCTACAGTTCAGATATATCTAATATCCAATGTGTCTGGAACAACACACGGCTACACTATTGATCTAGCCACATCTACAGTCATTCTGAGCAAAGAAGCAGGATGTTAATTAGAGGAAACACTTAATTAGGTTACAAAGTAACTTGTTGGTAAGGATTCAAGATTCAGAGGGATAAAGCAGAGCCAACATGGATAGGTGCTGGACTAGGACTCTGCAGATCAGAGTTCAAATCCCCACTCATCCATTAAGCTTTCTGGGTGACCTTGAGCCAATCACTGTCTCTCAGCCTAACTTACTTCACAGGGTTGCTGTAAAGATAAAACAGGAGAAGGTGGGAGGCATGTGCCCCATTTGGAGGAAGGTTGAAGAAAAAATGTAATTAATGTTTATGAAAAAAATTGCCCCCCTTCGAAATAGAAGTAAAGTATGTCATATGTATCCAATGCCATTTGCCCCTCACAGAACCCTTCAAGGAGAACAGAAAAGGCAAAATAGAGTGACCACTATATTGGCAAAAGTAGAAGATTCATTTTGTAAATGCTCCAGGTACGTCAGATGAATTCAGATTTGTTGTTTGTCCCTGTTGGATGATGTCCCCTTAGAACAGGGCTGGGGAATCTGTGGCCCTCCAGATGCTATTGGACTCCATCAGATCCCAGCCAGCATGACCAATGGTCAGAGATGATCAACAGATAATGTTATGGTTCAACAACATCTGGAGGGCCATAGGTTCCCCACACCTGCCTTGGAACACAGATGCAGAAGGTTTTGATAACACATATTTGGAATAATATCTGTTCTTTGTGAAACACAACTGCAATGACCTGAAAATCAGGAATTGCCATTTTCATTATAGATCTTATCTACTGAAATAAAATAAAAGCTTTAAAAATAAGAAGCAGCTTGAATTTCTTCTTTTCCTAGTTATCTCCAGTTCTCTGATATGAGTCGCTGATGTGGGGGCATGCTTAGGCCCATGGAGGCCCATCACTTCCAGATTCTCCGCTTTCATTTTTTAAAAAGAGTAAGTTTCTAGCTGAAGAACCCGAGATATGAAGCAAAATCTACAGGCACTATTCTTCTCATTTTGGGGGGTGATAAACTAGCCTGCTCTCCCCATTTCCATATTTTACTTTGCCCACTCCCCCTAGAAAAATTTCTGTGGATGTTCATTCTTAGGCCTAGTTCACATAAACTGCAGATGAGATGGTAAAACTGCTGCTCCTGGATTGTACCACTTCAGAATGTAGGTATGTATGTGGGGAGGTGCTCCTTCTGCACACAGAAAACAAGATGATGGGGGGGGGAGAAAGAGCCTTTGGTTTGTTGTATGGAAAACTTTCAACCATGTGATTCTGCCACCAGTAGCGTGAAGCAGTATAGTCCAGTAATCTCATCTGCTATTTGTATGAACTATAGCCTTCCTGCTTCTCCACGTTAGCATAGACGAAAGCAATTCTCAGACTGTGTTCTCTGGAATAATCTCACCTAAGTATAAGGACATTTCTACATATGATAGTAAAAGCCTCCGCCCGTTAGCCTCTTGCATGCTAGTTGTGTGCATGTTGTTAATGTATAGCAGAAAGTGAAAGACAGCTATTCTTACATCAAATGTATATTCCAGCCAATTTCTAATTTTATATTTGCATCACAGATGTGGGAAATTAAAAATGTATGCATGCATGCATTTCTTGGATTTATGCCCCACACCTTTCATGCCACCTTGTAAGCTTCCCTGGAGACACCAGTCTGAAAACAGAATAAACGACTCATCAATACAAGAACAGAACAATGCAGCATCAAATCACCAACCATGATCAATAAAACCCTCCAAAACACAGCTTAAAAGAGTTGTAAGGCTTAAAAAGGAAAACTAAAAATAATTTGCCTGGCACTGGAATGGTAACAAGACGGGTGCCAGACAAACCTCCCTGGGTACTTTTAGCATGTTAAAAGACTTAAAGGCGCCATATCAGGAACCACAATTGGTTTGTCTAGCCCAGGATTGTCTACCCTAATCGGCACTGGCTCTTCCCAGTCTCAGGTAAGGTCTCTTCTTGTCACATGCTACCTGATCCTCTTAACTGCAGACACCAGGAACTGAATCTGGGGCTTTCTGTAGGCAAAGCATGTGCTCTAACACTGAGCTACAGCCCTCACATTTAGTGAAATCTAAGGAGAAAGGTTTTACAGAACTACTGAAGACTAGCAGAGGTTAATTCAAGCAGCCATTTTTAACATAGAGGGTATATATGGTGAAGCCAGTAGCAGTTGACATTTTCAAGTGGATCGGTGCATATTGCAAAGCATCTTTCATGTGCATTGTGAAGGACTTGCACAGTTTGGAATTTTAATTGGAGTGGTTTGTATTATATGAACATGTTAACTTGCTATACCTGCTCTGCCCTGGCGCTCAAATGGGAAGGGGGAAATTCACTGAAGATACCAAGGTTGGCACATAGCCTGTGTGGAGCTTGGAATTAAAATTCCCCAAACTTCCTGGAGCCTATGATTTGCAGAGCACATAAAAGCTAGATCTGGTCAGTTTTTTTGTTTTCAAGGCAGATTCAAGGCGAAATCTTAAGAAGGCAGACACATACAGCTGAGCTGGAGAGCCTACGAATGGGTGAAGCCTAATGTAACTTTGCATCTTTAGGGGATTTGTATAGATGGGGAAGAGGATTGTATTTATTTCCCGTTTTATTTGTTCCTTTGCTCCATGGTAGGTTATGCTGGATTTCTGTAAATATCTGTATATGTAAATATTCTAATGCAATACTTAAAAAAAAAAAGAACCACCCATCTTATCTGAAATAATCTCCTATCTGTTTCATTCATAATCTTGTGGTCTCCAATTATTCACCACCCACACTTATAGTCAAGGTCACACTACTTGAGCTGATCTTGGGGCTGTTTGGTAGAAGGCAGCATGAGTAATAAACTTCCACCTGGTGGCAGCAAGAAGGACTCAGAAGCGTAGGGTGGGTGAACAGAAGGGTACAATCTTGTTTTAGCCAGGAATCCCTATGCCCTTGGATGGCATGGGATCCAGGGTGTGGCTGGGGTACCTTCACATGCATTAAGATGGTTCACCACCTCTTGACTTCAACCACATATCATAGGTTTTCCAAGATGCAGTAAGCTGCGATGTCAACAAGGGCTTTGGCATTCATGAAACTGGTCATTATTTTCAAAATTCGAATAGATGGTGGCTTCAATCCATAACTACCATCTTCATATCAGCATGCTAAACGTTTGCCTAAGGCAGCTGAAAACATTGGCCCTGTCTGTACCAAGGTTGTAAATCCTCCATAAGGAGGTTGCATTTGGCCTCCAAAAGGAGACAGATCTAAAGAGGATTAATTTCAAAGTCATTTCTAAAAGGTTTGTTATATAAGCACTTTTGTAAGGAGATTACTAATGATAGAAACATAAAATCATGTAGGTATAAATAGCTGCTTCTCTCTTAGAGAAAATCTGTTCTGTATTGCCCATGTCAACTTTATAGACCAGTTCATGCAATCCCCAGAAGAATAAAGAAGTAAAGATTTTTCTGGACTGCACCATCTCAGGCAGTTTTGGAGGATTTGCCTCCATGAACAACACTGTGTCATGGATAAGCTGAACACAGCTCCCTGATGTGCTATTTTTGTTTCTTCAGGGATTCCTCCCTTCCCAACAAGTACGACCCCCATTTGGCCTGAAGCAGTGCAATCTAGAAAAAGCTTTATCACTGGCAAAGCTTTATCACTTGATCCTACCGATTGCATAAACTGGCTCTAGGAAGGAAAGCAAGTAATTATGTGGGAAGCTGAGACAAAAATCTCAAGCCCATGTTCTGAAGAATTTTGATGTTGAACAATTTCAATATTAAATGTAACATGGCATGAACCCCAGATTTCAGTGCCAGGGCATCTGGGCATAATTCCTGGCCTTGCATATTTCAATTCAGGACAAATCAGATTACCTCTCTCTTCCTGTAAAGACAGGGAACGGGGCCAGAGGAGGACAAGTAGATTTAATCTTACTGAAGTGAAGAAGCATTTTCCAGTTTTTCATAAGGAAAACTATTTTTTATTAATACCTTATTTTGGGCTCCTTTGGGAGGAAGGACAGGATATAAATTTCATACATACATACATACATACATAAAAATATTAAAACCTCTCCGTTCATCAGCTACAACATACTAGTAAAATCAATTTCATGTCTCAAGCAAAGGCCAAACAAGTACAAAAAGAATATTACATAAAGATCATATCAAAGACCTCACCCAATACTATAAAAAAACCACCACAAAACATAATAAATGGCACCCAGGTCCAACTCCTAGATTACCATGATTTGAAGGTCAAGAGTGCCCTGCAGGGTCATGTCTTCCTTCTCCCTTCAGTCTTGATTATTCCCCTCCCATTTTTTGGAGCTAACATTTGCAATGGCATTTTTGCAAGCCATGGTTATATCCAACCACAGTTTTGCACCAAGGTTAGAAGTGGGTTTGCAAATTATGTAATGATGAACTATGCTTAGCTCTGAAAAGGGGAATTCATTATACAGGAGGAAGGAGGTGGAAAGTATGAGATCCCACAGACCACCTGATTTGCTAACCATGGTAAAGCAGTCAGAAGAGTCACATTGCACTGGGCCTGTCTATTTCAGAAGCAGATTAGGGCCTCTAATGTACCCCTCCAAAAGTGCCTTAATCATAACAATAGTCCATACTACATACAATGAAATTAAATTTATGGATTTTATTATAAATATATTTTAAACACTTACTCCTAGTCTGCTACCTGACCACCCAATAGCTACTAGTGGCTTAGTGACTTATGCCCCAAACTTAGGAATTAAAGTTTTCTCATAATTAATAATCAGGTGCCCTTTGGTACAACAGAAACCAATTTCTTTCAAGAGATGTATGTCTTCAGCCTAACAGAGCTGATGACAGTGAAGCCATATCATTAGCACACGGTAATACAGGTAAACCTTTTTTGGGCGAAAGTAGAGGAAGATAAATATTGACTGCAGCTGAGATGCCACTTTGCACCCACATAGAACCTGGGCTCTGTAAAACAGGAAATAATGAGATGTCATGGGACTTCATGGATTAGCACTGGGGTCCTTCTCCAAGATACGTAGCATAAATAGGGTGCTTTGACAAAGCGTTTTGCATACTTTAACTCAGTAATGTCCTACTGTGTTCTGTGCCCAGTGCAGGTCTGCACAAGACCAGCTATGGATACTCCTCTAGTGAAAGCTGTCAGATTTAATATTATATGTCAGGATGACAAACTGTGGGCCAGATCTGGCCTGCCAAACTACTACTAGTGATCCACCAGCCCCTAACAAAATTGAGCACCTCTCATCGTTTCTGCAAAAGTCACTCTTCTCCCTCTGGTTTGGTCCCTTTGCTATAAGTCTTACCAATCATGAAACAGGAAGGAGAACCGGTAGGACTTCCTAGCAGTGATCCTGTGCAAGGGGCAGGGCAGGTACCATGGAAAGGTAAGATTGGGAAGAATTGGCCCCAATGGAATGCTGGGGTCTCACCCCAGCACTGCGATGGGAAAATGGCTCCACAGTGTTCTATCACTAATCTCCTTCTCCAATCTCAGGGAGTCTTTTGAAGTCAAAAGGGTCTGCTGCCAGCATAGTGCTGGGAGCAGGGTCGTTTTCAATTTTCCAATCTTAGAAAGCCTTGTGGAGGATGGAAAAAACCCCTTAAAGACTCTGGTCCATGTCCTACATAAGCTAGGCTGCAATGGAAAGGGACCTGTATGTGTGGGAGGAAGAGATGTGTGCCTGCAGGTGTAAGAGTGTGCAAGCACACAAGAAAAAGAGGATGGGTGTGGTGTGAGTTTGCAAGTGTGCTATCATGCTCCTGTTAGAGGAGTCCTTGTCAGAGGAGCTGGTACTTTCTAAAGGGAACTATACAGAGGAATATGTAGGGTCATGCAGCAGTGAGGCCAAACCAGGGCCTTCAAGTTCCTTACAGCATCCTAGCTGCTACAGTCTCTGATAGACAGCCTAGGTCCAGAGGCAGAGAATGAGAGAGTGCCAATGCATAAAGGTGCAGGACGACACAGTGGCCAGCTGCCAGAGTGCCCGTCTGAAAGCCAAGACTCTTGAGGAAGCCATTACTCTTAATGGGCTGCTTGTGAAGAGTTGCTTCCTCAGAAGTAGATCCAACTCCTTAGATAGCTCCGACATCCAACAGCTAGGCCTAGGGCAGGGCTCAGAAGGCTCCTGGAGAAAAGCCTTCAGTCTGACAGGAAAGTTATTGAAACAACTTCTGTCCTTCAACCTCCTGACCAACTGGCCTTCCTACCTATTAACCTGACTTCCCTGTATGTATGACCTTGGCCTGTTACTGGACTTTGGGTCTCTTGCTGACCCACCCAAACTTGACCTCGGACTATAACCTGTCTTCATTCTCTGGTCCACCCTGTAAGTGGACTCTGACTCTTGGCATCCTGTATCCCCTGAAGCAGGACATGCATGTGTGCAGGGAAGTGTGGTCCCGATAGGAATGGAGGGAAATCTGATTCAGTTTGCATTTAAAGGCAAACCCATCTAAAATGCACTTTCTGGAACAACACAGCCATCATTTGGAATTCAAATTTCTATGGATTTTTCAATGCATTTCTCCAGCCTTGAAATGCACCCAAAAACACAGATACTGGGGCAAAATGTGCCTAAAATGTATAATTATGAAGCTAACGCACAAAAATGTGTTGTATGAGGGAAAACTGCATATGAACCTGTACATATGAAGAGAAATTTACACTAAAATGCTGTTGAATTTTCGCAATTTAAAAAAAAAAAAATTGGAAAACTGGAGTGAATGTGGAGAACTGAACTTAAGAGTGGAAAAATTAGAAACTGAAGAAACCAAAACTGACAGATTTGTCCATCTCTAGGTCCTGCTGACCCTTGCATGTGGCCACTGGAGGAGTTGCAATGGGCCAGTGTAGCTTCAGTGCAAAAGTGATCACCATAGCTGGGCCTAATATCGTACAGCCCACCGCACCTTTGGGGCTGCCACCACCTAGAAAGGAGAGGAAGAACAGCAGAGGAAGAGGAGGAACGACAAGTGAACACCTCAGCGTGTTACAGCAGAGAATACTTGGTTAAGAGACAATACCAAACAGGACATTCTGAGAGGGCTTGTGACTGAAGGAAGATGGCAAATGAGGCGGCAGGAGCCATGGTGCTAGCATTCCCTCAGGCAAAGACTCTTTTGCCTGCCAACCAAGGCTTCCCCCTGCCAGCCCAAAAGGGCATCAATGAATGGTTTGGATGACCCCCTTTCCTCAACCCCCCACACAGCGCCATACCCACCAGTGGGCTCTATTCCCCCCTAGGCCAATGGGTGCATTACTTATCTCTTCCAGTAAAGAGGCTGCCCTCCTTTGGTTGTCTGGTGGTGTTTCCATAAGACACACACATTAAAGAGGGCACTGGAGAACAAGAATTAAGGAGGCAGCGAAAAGACAGAGAAGGGGATGGCTCTGTCCAGTTTTGACTCTAGCTCTGCTCACCAACAGCTCCAAACTGCAGGAAGGGTGCTCTTGTACCCGGGCCCTTCTTGCAGGTGTCCCACGGGCAACTGATTGGCCACTGTGAGAATAGGATGTTGGACTAGATGGACCACTGGCCTGATCCAGCAGGCTCTTCTTATGTTCTCATGTCCTCATGGATCAATGCAGGCAGACATTCAACAACGGAACCTTCTACCTGCAAGGAGATGCACAGCTATGGGCATGGCTTCTCCTTTTGAATTTTGTCTATTGCGCAAGGCACAGGAGCTCTGCTGGGAAACAAACCTGGATTTCCAAGGAATAAGAGAAGCAAAATCCCTGTTAATATATTGTATCCGACAGCCCTAACTGTATGCTGAAGTCTTTTCCCAATTGTTAGAGCCTGTTGTACATCTGAGTCTAAGCTCTCCGGCTCATATATCTCCAGGGGGGACGTGTGCAAAGGATTTTAGCTTCATTCACAGAAAATTCAAAAAGGAAAATGGTCCATCCAACTTTGCACAGGGAAATGTTAGAAAGACTTAACATTACACATTTGTAACAGGAGAGACTTTTGCTAAGAAACCCACTGAAAACTGAACAAAATGGCAACAGAAAAGTTGGCTGTTAGCAAAGAGAATAAATTGGGGGTTGTATGAATAAGAAAACACATTTACACAACTTTTGTCCTTTTTGAGAATGATTTTCCTCCTCAAAACGATCAGTTGACATGCACTCTGCAAGATTACACGGCTACCCATTCAACTTCAGCTGACCTAAAATGGGATTTGAAATAATCAGTGGTGCATGCCTGTAGTCAGTAGAAAAAGATTTTTTCTGAAAACAAGGATAAGACAGTTCCCTGGCAGCTTAATGGTTTCTCCTAAACTGGTTCAGTGCTTCTGAGTGTTGCTCTTTATCAGATTTCTTCTTTCTCTTAAGCTCATCTATTCAGCCTGCTAACACCGCAGTTATCTTCATGGTTCTTTGTTTGTGCAGACGTCCATGGAGGCTAGTGGTTCTGCACAGATAATGGGTTGGATCCAGAGTTCTTCATGCTTAGAGTAGACCCACTGAATCAACAGGGCTTAACTTAGTTAAAGAAAATGCTGTGCTAATATTATGTGAAACTGAATTTAGCATTTCCATGAATGCTGGTAATTCAGTCTTCTATAGATCATTTAGAAATATTAAATGCCAGGAAAAAAATATTGCATCTACATCCGCAGTTGGTTTTGGATGTATTTATTTATTACTCACAAGGCAGCGTTCTATATCCGCCTTGGTTTTTACAAATGACATGCTTAGGACAGATATAAGTGTGTTAAGGCTTAAACTAGGAAAGTTAATAATAGTATTTTATCAACCCTATAACCTCTAAATACTGAATGCTATTCAATAAACATTGAATACATCCAGCTCTTAATGTATAACTTAATGTAATTTTATTTGTCATGTGCATTGCCATCATCATCACACTGTAAATCTGAGGTCATCATTGACTCCAGTATATATGCTTTACAATGTCACATGATCTTACGATGTCAGTAGGCTTAAAACATCACCTGAGCTGCTATGTCATGGAATGTTCACAAATATTCTAAATACTCAAGGGCAAGCTGTCATAAATGGAAGGTTGATAAATACTGTAGCTTCTGTGAGGGAATTAAAGTCTTTTTTTAATAGGGAAAAAAACCTCAAACAGATCAAGAGGACTAGGTGTTAGGCTATAAAGCTCTCTAGATAATTTTGGACATGTCAAATTCCCTGAAGGCTGGCATCCACTGGAGTGTAACATCTGTGAAGCTGGACTTAACATATTTCTCTGGTACCGATTAGACTCTTTTTTGATAGATTGCATGTGACCTAATGGTATGGATCTCTGATCTCTCTTTCAATCCTACCCTGCTGCCACTCACTAAAATAGGACATCAGCATTTTATTAACAAGGAGGACCCGCAACAAAATGTTGCAGCGTGGAGTGCTCTAGTTCTGGGTTCTAACTAGCCCACCATGCCCTCTTCCAGGATACTTTGTTCTATTCTTCTTCCCACTTTTCTGTTGCCCCTTAGTCAGCCTGCATTCCATGCCCAATGAGTGTCCTCACCGGATTGTTTTTGCCCCTCTCCTGCTCTTTAGAGGTTCCCCCCCCAAAGTATTTTTGTTCTTCTCCATCAGAGCCTGCTGATACCTTCCCCTAGTTAGCACATGCATGGTGCCATTTTGGCTACATTTAGCACAATCACCCTACTAGAGCCAGATAATGAGTTCACTGTTAGTAAGAAATATGTTGTTGTTATGTGCCTCCAAGTCGACTACGACTTATGGCGACCCTATGAATCAGTGTCCTCCAAGAGCATCTGTCATGAGCCACCCTGTTCAGATCTTGTAAGTTCAGGTCTGTGGCTTCCTTTATGGAATCAATCCATCTCTTGTTTGGCCTTCCTCTTTTTCTACTTCCTTCTGTTTTTCCCAGCATTATTATCTTTTCTAATGAATCATGTCTTCTCATTATGTGTCCAAAGTATGATAACCTCAGTTTCATCATTTTAGCTTCTAGTGATAGTTCTGGTTTAATTTGTTCTAACACCCAATTATTTGTCTTTTTCGCAGTCCATGGTATCCGCAAAGTTCTCCTCCAACACCACATTTCAAATGCGTTGATTTTTCTCTTATCAGCTTTTTTCACTGTCCAACTTTCACATCCATACACAGAGATCGGGAATACCATGGTCTGAATGATCCTGACTTTAGTGTTCAGTGATACATCTTTACATTTGAGGACCTTTTCTAGTTCTCTCACAGCTGCCCTCCCCAGTCCTAGCCTTCTTCTGATTTCTTGTCTGTTGTCTTCATTTTGGTTAATGATTGTGCCAAGGTATTGATAATCCTTGACAAGTTCAATATACTCATTGTCAACTGTAAAATTGCATAAATCTTCTGTTGTCATTACTTTAGTCTTTTTGACGTTCAGCTGTAGTCCTGCTTTTGTGCTTTCCTCTTTAACTTTCATCAGCATTTGTTTCAAATCGTTACTGGTTTCTGCTAGTAGTATGGTATTGTCTGCATATCTTAAATTATTGATATTTCTCCCTCCAATTTTCACACCTCCTTCTTCTTGGTCCAATCCTGCTTGCATTTCTCGCTCCATATATGGCAAGAGCCTTTGTTGTAGAATCTTGAGCATTACTTAACTTGCATGGAATATTAAGGCAATAGTTCTATAATTACTGCATTTCCTGGGATCCTCTTTCTTTGGAATTGGGATGTATATGGAACGCTTCCAGTCTGTGGGCCATTGTTTAGTTTTCCGTATTTCAAAATTTGGACAGATTCAGTCTGAGTAGCTTGTAGCAACTCTATTGGTATGCCATGTATTCCTGGTGATTTGTTTCTTCCAAGAATTTTAAGAGCAGCTCTCACCTCACATTCTAAAATTTCTGGTTCTTCATCATATGGTTCCTCCGTGAATGAATCTGTCATCTTGGCATCTCTTTTACAGAGTTCTTCAGTGTATTGCTTCCATCTTCCTTTTATTTCATCTCCGGTCAGTCAGTGTGTTCTCCTGTTGATTATTCAACATCCCTACTCTTGGTTTAAATTTCCCTTTCATTTCTCTAATCTTTTGGAACAGGGCTCTTGTTCTACCCTTTTTGTTGTCCTCTTCTATTTCTATACAGTAACTATTGTAATAGTTCTCTTTGTCCCTACCTACTAGTCGCTGTATTGTTGCATTTAGGGTTCTGACCGTGTTTCTATCTCCTTTTGCTTTTGCTTTCCTTCTCTGTTTAACCATTTTAAGAGTTTCTTCAGTCATCCATTGAGGTCTTTCTTTTTAACTAGAAGTATTGTCTTTTTGCATTCTTCTCTGATAACATCTCTGACTTCATTCCACAGTTCTTCTGGTTCTCTGTCAACTAAGTTTAAAGCCTCAAACCTGTTCCTTATTTGATCTTTATATGCTTCTGGGATATTTAAATTGTATTTTGGCGTTATGACTGCTTTGTTGGTCTTCTTTAGCTTTACTCTGATTTTCGATACAACCAGTTCATGATCTGTACCACAGTCTGCACCTGGTCTTGTTTTTGCAGAAATTATGGAACTTCTCCACCTTCTGCTACCAATTATATAATCAATTTGATTCCTATATTGACCATTTGGTGATGTCCATGCGTACAGTCGTCTTTTTGGTTGTTCAAAAAATGTGTTCGCAAGAAACAAATTATTGGCTTCACAGAATTCAATTAAGTCTTTCTCCTGCTTCGTTTCTGTCTCCTAGGCCCCATTTCCCCACAATTCCTAATTCTTCTCTGTTCCCTACTTTTGCATTCCAGTCCCCCATGATTATCAGGACATATTGTTTTGGTGTGTGATCAATTTCTTCCTGTACTTCTGCATAAAATCTCTCCAATTCATCTTCTTTTGCATTTGCCGTCGGAGCATAGACTTGGATGATGGTTATGTTGATAGGTTTTCCTTTTAATCTCATTGATATCACTCGCTCAGACCTTGCGTTGTAGCTCCTAATTGCTCTTGCTACATTACTTCTCACTATTAAAGCAACCCCATTTCTTCTTAATTTATAATTTCCTGCATAAAATATTTTGTAGTTGCCTGATTGGAAATGTCCCATTCCCGTCCATTTTAGTTCGCTCACACCAAGTATTGTAATGTTGATGCGTTCCATTTCGTGCTTGACAATTTCTAGCTTTCCCTGGTTCATGCTTCTCATATTCCATGTTCCTATTGTGTGCGTTGTACAACTCCGGACTCTCCTTTCACATCTGTGCGCATCAGCCTCTGGGCTTCCTTTCGGCTTTGACCCAGCTGCGTCATTAGTCACAGCGCTACTCGTACTTGTCCTTTGTTCTTCCCCAGTAGCTCAGTGAGTGCCTTCTGACCTGGAGATCTCATCTTCCAGCACTATCTCGTGTTGCATTTTGGATACTCTGTTCATAGGGTTTTCGTGGTAAGAGATATTCAGAGGTGGTTTACCATTGCCTTCCTCTGAGTTTGGATGCATCTTAGTCTGGTGTTTCAGCTTTGACCATTCCGCCTTGGTTGTCCCTGCTAGGAGTCTAGCCTCTTGGTCTAGACTCCTGACGGCATTACTCTCAGCTTCTTCAACACACTCAAACCCCCTCACCATGTTAAGGTGTGCATCCGAAGAGGAGGGGTAAGAAAGATATTAACGGATAACAGGTATAAAGGTATTCCTGCACAACTTTGGTTGTACTGTAATCTTAAACACATTTAATCCAAGTGTACTCCACTAAAATCAATGACACTAACTGCCACATTAAAGGTTGCGGACCTCAAGCAGTAAAAAGTTAGGAGCACTTTAAATGTTATATTTTGCATTGGCATAGGCTTTAAAGCCAGGGTCTTTAAGATCCATACCAGATCTCAACTATTAGAAGTCAGTTCAAGACAGTTTCACTCCAGGGACTCCTGCAGGCTTTTCTGAAGGCAGCTTTGGGAGTGAAACTTACATGAACATTTAACCATTCAAAAGTGACAGTGACACAGACCTTAAAGGCACAGATCTGAAAAATGTGACCTTTTTAAAGTCTAGCTCAAGTTCACACATGTGGACCTTTTCAGTAGATCAAAGGCTGATTGTTGTAAATGATGATTTAGAATTTTTAAACACTCACACCAACCACAGAGGCTCAGAGACCTTTACAAAACCCAAATACTGAACAAATAATTTAACAAATTATTTTTTGTAAAGATTGCAATATATGTTGTTATAAACCCTTCCTTATCCCTATCTCTAAATTACCTAATCAAACAACAATTAGATCTAGGGCCTTTTCAGTGGTGGCCCCCGAATTATGGAATGCCCTCCCAGATGAGATACGCCTGGCGCCTTCTTTGTTATCTTTTCGGCGCCAGGTAAAAACCTACCTCTTTGCCCAGGCATTTAAAACTTTTAAACTTAAATTTAATTTAATTTTAAACTTAACTGTAATTGTATTTTTATTTTATTCGCATTTTAATTTTGTTTTTAAATATGTTTTATATTGTATGTTTTAATCCACACTTGTTCATTTTTTAAATGTGGTTTTATTTTGCTGTACACCGCCCTGAGAGCTCGTTGCTATAGGGCGGTTTAAAAGCGTAATTAAATAAATAAATAAATAAAATAAATGGTCTGACAGAAGATTATCAAGCCACGCTTTTGCAAACCATATAAGGCACACAATCCTGGATCTGGAGAGCAAATCCCAAAAATGCTTGTGTTTCTATGGACTGATGATCAATGCAAATTCAGACATACTTGTTCATCACTTAGCGACTGGAACATCCAAGGACTATTTGCTCAGCTGAATTGGCCATCACATCAAACGTCAAACAGGCAGAGCTTTCAGAGCGCCTCAAAACAGAGTGGGTTGTATCTCATGGTTATACACTAGTGGAAAGTGCTTTTGCTCATACAGGGCAAGGTGTCCAATTTTCACTGATTTCCCTGCCTACTGCAGGCTGTTTGTGCCATTTATGTAATACTGTTAATAGGTATGCTCAGGAGCAGCTTTTCAGGGGGCACGATGGAAATCAGATGCAATGCCTTATGTGAATAGAAATACTTTGCACTAGCGTAGGACAGGGAGCCTGCAGCCTTCCAGATATTGCTGATGTTTAGGCAAAAGCCCAAACAAGACCAGTGAGCAAGAAGACAGATGTTGCAGCATGGCCAGTGGTCACAAATGGTGGAAACTGGAACACAGCAACAGCTAGAGGGCTGTAAGTTCCCCACCTCACCCCTGCAGTAGCATGAAGCCACCATTTGGATGCAATCTAATACTTGTCCATGGAAACAGATCAAACTCTCGGGGACCTTCCAGATGACAGAAATAGAGCCTTGTTTGTTCAGTAGCTGTAGCCCTGTTCTGCAGCAAAAGCACACTTCAGAAGTGCAAACAAACAGAACGCATCCTGTTTTTGTTGTTGTCTGGATGCAGTTGTTGCACAAATGTCAAGAAGCTAACCACCCAGTCTAGGGCAGTTCACAGAAGAGCTGGGGCAGCAACAACCACTAACAGATCTTGGCAGGGGGGAAGAATGCAATACCCAAATGGAAATATGGGGGGGGCAGGGAAATAGCAGGGGAATGGGCAAGAGTTTGCAAGGAGTGGGTGTGGGAGAATGAAGAGTAACCAATCCTGGCTAAGGTCACTTGCCTTCAGCAAAGAGGGTGAGAGTGGTAAAGCAGCATTTCATCTACCTCAACACATGGAAAATTTCACGGAGGGAGGGAAACAGCTCTGCCTGGCTTCAATACATACAAAATGGCTGTGTGAATCAGCGCTGAGATATGAGCTTTCCAATCCATGTCTTTAAGAAGCAATATACAAAGCAAAGCAGCCCTTAACGTTAAAATAATCAACTGAGTGCATACAGCTGATTTGTAAAGGCTGCTAGTCAGCCAGATTTTTTTCCCTGACCCAATTGCAGGTTGTTGTTTTTCTGCTTTCAATCCAATTTTTATTCATTTATTACATTTATATCCTGCCTTTCTTCCAAGGAGCTGAAGGTGGCATAACTGCTCCTCCTCCTCCCCATTTAATCCTCATAACAACTCTGTGAGGTGGGTTAGACTAAGAGACAGTGACTGGCTCAAGGTCACCTAGTGGCCAAGTGAAGATGTGAACCACTACAAGGCTAGTTTTTTCTCCAAACTGTTAAAAAAAACACCTTATGTAACTTGAGAGAGAATTGACATATCTTGTGCTGAAATCCTCTGGACCTGCCAGAAACCACAACTCCACCCCTGGATTCACAACCCCCCACACCAGGGCTTCCACCCCTGGCTTTGAGGCCAGCACTGGGCTCGGCCCCTTGACCTCAAAGGTCAATTCATTGAACAGGAAATCCAAGCTCTTTTGGAAATCAACTGAAGTCTCATTTCCATTAATCAGATCTAAGGTTTCAAAATGTTCAAATGAACTTTACAAAGCATAACCCATTTGACACAACTGCATTACAACAGCATTATCGACGCAGTAATATTTTTTACCTGCTCTGCAGTATTACCCTGTGACAGCCTCAGCAAAATGCCTGGTGTTACTGAGAACACTGTCCTGGGACTGACTTTTTTTTTAAAAAAAAATTTGATAACCCAATTTCATATATGAGTAACTCCTCTCTTTGTGAATTCGGAAGAGGTCTAGAAACTAGGCAGGGATAATTGGCAAGACCTCAAATTCCACTAAAAAGCAAAGGGCAAAAGGCCTGCAAAAGACCTCCCATCTCTCATAGTTAGAAGAACTGTGCTGCACATTATTTTCACAAATATTGTAATCTGATAGAGTTAACATTTATCTCATGACAGCATACATGAGATTATATTCCGTGTGATCCTGACAACAACCCGAGGAGGTAACCTGGGCTGTGAGATACTGGCTTTCTGACAGCATCTCGGTGAGCTTCATGGGTGAATGGGACTGGACCCTGGTACACGACCAACACTATACAGTACCAGTTCTCTGGGTCTCAAGCTCTCTGTATTAATTACTTTGGCATTTTCCACACAGGGGCTTTCCTTGATCAGTTCACAATGAAAAGGAATTAGAACACTGTGCAGCATGGCTTCTGGGTCATGGGCATCCTTACTAGTCACCAGCCCTGTTCCCACATAGAAAGATACTTGGATAGCAAGGCTTTTATAGTGAAATGGATATGACATAACTGAAGCCCATGGGATAGGGTGAACTATAAATACAAGTCCAATAAATCCCATAAGTGCAGTCTGTAGGATTAGATCCAGACTTAAAAAGTCATGCTTTGAGTATTATTTATTTATTCATGTTATTATTATATTTATATCCCACCTTTCCTCCAAAGAGCTCAAGGTGGCATACAAATATGGTTCTCCCTCTCCCAGTTTTTGTCCTCACAACAACCCCATGAGGAAGGTTGGACTGAGAGATAGTGAGCGGCCCAAGGTCACCCAGCGAGCTTCATGGCCAAGTGGGGATTTGAACCCTAGTCTCCCAGGTCCCAGTCTGATACTCTAACCACTATACCACAGACCTGCTAAAATGAGTGGGACTTAGATTAGCCACTGCTAACTTGTCTGATTGATTTCAGTGGGTCTGCTCTATGCATAACTGAGTCTGGATCCATCAACTTCAAAGTGTGATACACAACTGAGTTATACTAGGTGAACACCCATTAAGTTGAACAGACAAGTCCATTTATTTTAATAGGTCTGCTCACCGTATGACTAATGTTGGCTATCACCCAGAGATTTTAGCCAAATCTTTCAAACAATCTTCACTTCTTTTTAATCTGTTTTAAAACAAAGTGGTCTGCTGTCATTCAAATTGTCACAAGGGGGAGGAGGAAAGAGTCAAAAATGTATAAAAGGCACAAGGATGGGCCCTTGGTACTCTTTGTAGCAGTCTCTAGGGGTCCAGCTTTCTAACCTTACTATTCAGACTGACAATGGTCCATTTTTTAAATGTTGATTTTACATTTCTGTTTGGTACCATGTGGTTTGATTTGGAAAAGGAAATCATTTTCTGCACGTTGGTCGTTATTACCAGGTTGGGGGATACAGGAGAGAGGTTGTTACTTAGCAGACCAGAATGTACAAAACAGTGGCTCTTAACTGCAGTTGTTAACAAGAGCTCAAGAAGCCACCACTTTCCTAGTTTACGCTGTAGCCAAGAGACAAAAAGGGAAGAGGTGGTAGTCTTCCCTCACAAAATAATTTTCTCTATATCCTCAAGGGTAACAAAATGTTAAGATATCCCTCTTGGGACAGCTCCTGGTGGCACTAAATGGGATAAAGAAGGGACAATGCTATTTGGGAAGGGGATTCTCATCCTGACTCCATTTTCTCACTACACATTCTCCATTTGCTGGGACAGCTGGAAAAGCTCACCTTTGATTCAGGAAAGGGGGGTGGATGGGGCGATGGCAATTCCCTTAGGGAATACGCATGCCATTAGCAAAATTGCTGATGGAAATTAAAGGGGGACATGTTCTCCACTTTCCCACCCTTTGGTACCTGCCTTTGGAGAGAAAGAAGCAGATTCTAAGAAGAGGCTTTGAAATATCCTGCCTAGTGGGCTTCTCCACGTGGTTGACTCTTGATCTCAAACCGGCACCACTCCACTCACACCTTTCCCCTGCATTTTAATTCAGGCTAGCCTGTCAGTGACCACAGGGAGGAGACTCCATTTTGTAGAGGACCCCTTCCTATATCCCTGGAGCCTCAGGCCTACTAGGAGATCCCCTAGGAAGCCTCAGACAGATAGTGGAGAGCAAAGCCTGCAATCCCCACCATCCCTCCCAGAATAAATATAAGGCAACAACAACAGGTATCCATTCATCTCTTAGGAACCACCTGAAGCAAGACTTGGTGTTTCCTGAGGGGTGGGAAGGATGGATTCCTGCTCAGCACATTCAAAAAGAGAGAGAGAAAGCCTGAAGCTTCACCATCAATTCTCTGGAGCTTCGAGGCTCTGAAAGACTGAGAATGCCCTATAGGCCTGCACATACTCCACCAAACCAAGCACAGCCCAACCAACCAGGGGGTTCAAGAAACCAACTGGTTTTGAGACTTCCGGGAAGGGTGACTTCGCTTGTGCCTGCTTTTGGGACGGGCTCCCGCCTCAAAAGAAGCTTATTCAGATATAAATCAGTCAGAACATTTTTTTTTTTGACTGATGAAATTTCTCCCGGGCAGGGAGAAACGTAGAGATCAACCTCAAAAGCCTGTTTTTGTTGGGAGGACTGGATTTCATTAATTTATGAGATAAGGTCCAGCCAACAATGCCGGATGGACTTTCGAACAAGCTCTATCTGCTTAAGCGATACGTTTATCTTTTCTTTAAAGAGAGAACGGACTAACAGGCAAGCACCCTTCTTTCTATTATTTTTTTTACTTGGTTTAAATTGTTGCAGCAAAAGGAGATTTGTCAGATTGATCGGCTTTGGACAGCTTCTGGGTGAGCTATAACTCTTCTCTGTTATCCACGAAATTAACAGCTTATCTCTGTTTCTGTCGCAAAAAGCTGTCCTGGAAGTGCATTCTAAAGATATACACAGAAGAGGGATTTCTATTCCTGATTTCTATTCCAAGGAATATTATATTGTCTGGGACTATTCTCTTTTTGTTCTATTTTATTTTGACGAATCTGCTTCTTCACGACGCCACTAACTGTTTTGATGCTGGGAACTAAATTTGTTTTGCATTCTTGAACATAGAGAGATAAGGCAGGTTGCTCTGTTTATACTGTGATGTCATCAAGCCTGGAATATTAACCCAATTGTTGCTGAAATAAGAAGTGGTTTTTCTTTATTTTTGTTTTGCTTTGTTTTCGTGGTTTTAAAAATGGCAATCAAGAAAGTGGCTGAGAATCTGGAAGTAACTATGTTTCAGAAAATAATGGATGAGATTGAGATAACGAAACAAACCCTGCGACAGGGTAGTAAGGAGCTGAAAATTGAACTGAGCAAAATGACGCAGGAGTTTAAAGAAATAGGGGATCCTGTGAGAGAGGAGAATGAGATCAGAGATGAGAAAAGAAAAAATAAAGGGAAGATACAAGCCCTGGAGATTGGAACAAATGTGGAATTGGAAAAAGATCTGGAGTTTATGGATTTTAGAAATAAAATCTACTGTTTGGAATTTAACGTTATCTCTGAAGAAATTAATGAAGATATTAGAGATAAAGTTATCAATGGCTTGGATAATCTTCTGGACTGGAATGATGTGATGGAGCTTGATATAGAGAAAATCCATGGAATTAACTGCAGCCATGTGACAATGGAAAAACTCTTAAGAGATGAGCCAGTGCATTTTGTAAAAAAGAAGAACACAGATATGACTTTACAACAGTATTTCAGCAACTTATTCAGAATGGATGGCAAGAAAATATTTGGGATAGAGGAAATTCCCATCAGACTCTTATTATATGACTATGGTTACAACAGCAAGATTATTATGGAATACTGATAATGGAAGATTGGACACTGAAATTACTGGACTTAACAGGACTATTGAAGATGGAAGATGGAACTAATAGGGATAATGGAATAATGGCTATTGAAATTATTGGACCTAACAGATTCTGATGAGATGGATTAATCGAAATGTTTATTTGGACTATGGTTATGACAATAAGATTATTATAATTATTAACGAGATGGATTAATTGACATGTTTATTTGGAGAAAAATTGATAGATATATTTCTTAAAGAATTGAAACCTCTCTTTGACTTTTTGTGGAAAGAATAAAGTAATGTTTATGAGATTTGATGATTAATTAAGATAACTACTGGAGGAAAGTGATTTTATAATATGATTTAAGAGACAGGATTGTTATATATTGTAGACCTATAACTGATTTGATATGTGACAAATGGGAAGTCAACATTTTATTTTTTTTTGTTTAATCATTTTTGTTTTGTTTTGTTTTTTGTCTTTGAATGTTTTATGATTTTGTTTTCTATGTTTTATGAAAATTTGAATAAAAATTATTGTAAAAAAAAAAAGAAACCAACTGGTTTTGCTACCTGCTTGGAACTGCAAAAATGGGGGGTTGCCAGTAGCTGGCAAGCTAACACATCATTTGTATGCTGCATTTGGCTTGGTGGGCCACTAGTCATGCAGGCTGGTTCCTGCAGCTAACTCCCATAATTGTCCAAAATAAAAGGAGAGCTGCTTGCTCTCCAGTTTAACTGAACAACCCTGCCACCTGCTATGGAAACTTTTCATCCTAACTCCACCCCCTCTGAGGTGACAGGCCAGTGAGGGAAAAGGCACTCTGCACAAGCTCAGAGGGGTTCTTCTCTTCTGGTAACTTTACAAGTCCCAGGGCTCAAGGGAAGCCCTGGTGTTTTAATTGTTTTATCACTCGTGGGGTTGTCACCCTGGGCTCCTTTGGGAGGAAGGCTGGAATACAAACGTAATAAATAAATAAAAATTAAAAAAGACAAGTGCTCGCCAGCATAACAGGATGATGACAGCTCACAGCAAATAAACAAGACACTCCTTCCAGACGTGGAGTAACCCGGGGCGGGGGGAAATCAGTCACTCTCAAGGAAATGGTTATTGTTAACCTCCGAGGCTATTGTGAATGTAAGCACAGAGGCGCAAATGCACTTGACGATTTAACCACCCAGGGCCAAAAAGAAAGAAAGCAGGTGAGATCCCCACTGGGCTCTTTATTGGGAGTGGGGTGCCAGACTTACAGCAAAGGAGCCATAAGAAAAGGGCTGAAAGAGGAAAAGGGATGGGATGGCCAAGACCCCTCCCCCCACCTTAAGAGGTTTCCTCTCCTTCCCCGCCCCCCAAAGTGGGGGAGAAACGGCTCTCCTCCATCTCCACCGCAGGGATCTCCGAAAGAAAAGCAGCCATGGGAGGGGGAATAAATAGAGAACAGCTAACTGGTCTCTCTTCCGCTTATCAATTCTACAAACGGCAGGTTTTCTCCCTCCCCTGCCCCCCACTTACAAAATTGTCTCCGCAGCCGTTGTCAGGACACAGGACGTAAAAGGAAACGCCTGGATCAGCGTAGAAATCCATCCTTCTCTCTGTCTCCTCGGTGGCGATGAGCTCGAAGGGGGTGTTGGAGCACCATTTATCCGCAACGTCAGCCAGCTGCTGGAAATCCATCCTCCTCTGCCCTGGCTGCCTTCAGCCGCCTCCCTCCTCCTCCTCCTCCTCCGTGTGTGACTGTATCCGATTCGGCTCCCCCTCGCCCTCCAGGAAACTGGGCACTCGGTCCTTCTGGGGAGGGGGGAAAGGAGGGGTTAGTTGGGGGATGCTCCAGGCGCCCCTTTTGCACCTTGGGCTGTTGTTGCTGCTCCCTGGCTTCGCATTACTTGGTAACTTCCATGTATTGTTTACATGCTGGGTGTACAAGGCTGGCTCTCTTTTCCCCTCCGCCACCGCCGTCGCCGTTCCCTGTTCAGCAGCCTGACATTGGTTCAGCGCGGCTGCGTTGTCTTGTGTGTGGGTCACTCGGCGGGTGTGGGTAAAAGCTGGATTTTGCCGGATCCTACTGGATTCGAGGAGATCCACCCACCTCTCCCCAAATCCGAGTCTCTCTCCCCCCCGGATAGCTTCATCCACCTGCCCACCTGCTGCAAAGGCTCCTCCTACTCCGCCTCCCGAATCGTACATGAAAATAACTGAATAAAATCCCAGATCCCGGCACAAGAGCCGCCCTCTATTAAAGCACGTACACGCACGCCACCGAGCATCTAGATTCCGCAAGGCCCTGCCAATTTTTGTATTGCACTCTCTTTCCCCCTCATCAAATTGTGCTGTCAAAACAAGCCAAGCTGGGCCTCTCGGACTCCACCAAAAATTGCAGAGCCGCTTGGTGCACCGGAGCAATGCAAGCCAACTTTTAGCATTCCGGATCCTGCCAAATCCAACCAGTTTTGGACTCGTACTTCCAAATTCCACTAAGACTATAGGGAGGTATCTCAAAAATTCCAGATGCAGACGGGTTATTCTCCAAGTGTACTACACACATTTTCCCATCCAACACACGTTTTTATATAATTTATAAGACTATTTTACTAGAAGCAGGATAAGTTTACAAGGTCCTCCCTGCAAAACAATGCGATAAAACGTGCAATTCCCTATGTTGGCTAGCCAGGATCCTTAGTTTCAAAGTATGTGTGTGTGAAATCTTAAAATAAACATGCAAATAATCAGACACACTGGCAGGAGGACACCTAGCCAATTTATTCCAACACCAAACTACTCTTTCAGCTGATCAGGAGCCATTTATGAGGAAGTGCACAGCATCACTATCAGCCACCATTGCTAAATTTCAGCTGAGAAAGGTCTTGTTTGGCCTGTCAGTGGCTACTACTAATGGTGGGAACGGACAGTGCTGCAGGAATAAATTGGCTATGTGGTTTTGAAATTGCCTTCCTTAGAGGTTTTCAAGAAAAAACTGTATAGGAACCCAGCCAGTGTACTTTCAGGATATGGCCTGCTTCATGCCAGAGTTTTCCTAGTTCATCCAGGTCTTGTCAAACCCTGCTATTCTACGCATTTGTGAAAATGCACCTGTACAGAGACCTCTAGTGGCCTGTGCCAGCACCATCCAACAATACAACCCACTGATACAGGAATCTAGAAGCTTCCACAGACCAGGCCAACAGTTCCTTTTGCTTGCCTCGGTTCTTTGACTAGGCCTTCTTTGACGATACTTAAACTGCATCCACCACAACATTCTGACTCTTGTGGGAACATCAGAAACAACCTGAGATGCCTCTGGACTATCAACTAGGAGCTGTTTACAATATTTGTTATAAAACTCTAGATTCTAGAGCGGGGGTGAATTTCAACCCAATGGCTGAATTCCCTTCTGAACAACGTTCTGAGGGCCACATCCTGGTGGTGGGTGGCACCAGAGGCAAAAGTGGGTGGAGCAACAAATATATATTTTATCTTTGTACAGAAGACTAGTTTATCTACACCCACATCGCTTCTCGATCCTCCATCCAGACAGGCAAAAGGCATTGTCCAGTTCAAGGACACATTTCCAGTCTGGCAAAAGCAATCAGGATGTGAAGAAGGGTGTAATCTGAGGTGAGTTCCAAGGGCCAGAAAGAAAGGCCTGAAAGGGCACATTTGGCCCCTGAGCCCCCTCCCCTGTTTTAGTAATCCAGGATAGATGGGTGGATCCAAATAACAAAACCGGTCTTTCATCCCAGTTTGTCTTTTGTGGTCTAGCTCACTCACTGTTTCCTTGAGATGATGATGTAAGTAACTATGATCGGAAAAGTGCACGTATGAACTCAGGCTAAGCGCTGAAAAACAGTAGAATTTTTTTTAAAAACCCTTTGAATTCACTAGTACTGGCATGAGGTCTTCTGTGGTAAAGTACATTACTGAGAAATGTATTGAAAGCCTATTTTGCCATTAAGCCAGGTGTGTGCGTGCGTGGGGGGAAGAACCTTTGGCCCTCCAGATGTTGCTGAACTACAACTTCCATCAGACCCAACAAACATGACCAACGGCCAGGGATAATGGAGTTGTAGTTAGTAGCATCTGAAGGACCAAAGGCTCCCCATGACTGCATTAAGTGGTAAACAAACAAACTAAAACTGCCCTGTTGCCTAGTGTGGTGGCAGCTGACTGTTCCCCTGCCACCGATCAATTATGACAATCAGGAATGTACAGGCCACAGGTAATTAGAAGACCAAAAATACCATCAAAGGTGTTGGCTCTAAGTAATGGTTAACCTAACTCTTCTGCCATGTATTTTCAAGTCATTTCTTCTAGTCCTATTTTAAATGGACTGAGTGCTTACTTGAGTTGTTTCCCCTCTTCTGAGGTCCTGCTGTGTGTTTTTAAAATGCTGGTAATTTTCTCAGCTTATTCTCTTCTAGCCAAACACATCCAGTTCCTGCAAACTGCCAGTATGTAGAATTCTAGACATGTTTGAGCTCATCTAAAAGCACTTGAGAAATCACCAAATAGTTTATGACCTGATTTGAAATAAAACTCTGAGTGGGATTGCCCTAAAACTTTTTATGGCATTGGGCCAAAGGACAAACAAGCCATTTCCACACTCACAGATTTACTGCAGTATGAAAGTGCAACTTTGCCCTGAATATTTATAGCACTGGTGTAGGCCCAACTATGGGACTGTGTGACAGGGGTGGCGGCGGAAGAACACAAATGCAGTTTATAGGGGCTGGGAGCCTAAGCAGGCCTACCCCAGGCTGCAAGTCCATTATCATCAGCATGATGATGATGCAGAAGAAGAAGAAAAGGAGGAGTCTAAAATGTATATCATGCTTGAGAATGTTTATGTAAGCTTACTTCCCTGTATCCAGATTTGTAAGATCTTGTGAGATTGCTGGAACCAAAGAGAAGCCACAGAGAGAGAGAGGTGCACCTTTCTATGTGACATGCCCTCTCAAGAGAGAACTTGAAGTCCCAGCTTTCATTAGTTTCTTCTGGAAGTTCTGATACCCTGGCAGAATCCAACAGAGGTGGCAGCTGACTAGCAGCAGGATGGACAGCTATCCTAACAGCCAGGGACGTTGAGATCCCAGGGATAGTGGCATCCGGTGCTGTTGATAGGATTTTACAGGTCCCTCTACATACAGAGACAAATGAGGTTAGACCTCTGGTCTCCAGACTGCATAGAAGAACTGGCACTAGACCCTACTGACAGAAAACAGTGTCTGAACTCTAAATCAGGGACCACCAATGCTGCAATCTATTCTATTGGCTACAACAAAATGCTTCTCTCAAGCATAATTTCAGCAGGGGGCCTTGCAGGCACCAAGGAAGACTTCTTGGGGACATGAGCGCAATGTTCAGCTATACATTGGGATCAAGCAGCTAGAAACTAGTGTAAGAAATTGCCAGTGCCAGCTTTGCTCCAGATGCAAATATAGCAGCCATGCTGGGAAGGGGGGATTAGAGATGTGAAGGCCTGGAAAAAACCCAGGAAAACTGGGGGGGGGGAGCACTTTTGTCCCTTCATTTTCCCCTGATTTTTTCTGGTCCTTCCCACCTTGGGAATGTGGATTGAAAGCACAGAGGAAGCAAAAGGTTAAAGCCTCCAGTCTCAATGCAGGACATCCTCCCAATTGCCATTTAATATATATATATATATATAATGCTGCAATTAACATCATGTCTGGTTTGTCAGGGGACTAAAATAGCTTTAAAAATACCAAATTTTCACAACAGACCAACAACACAATCCTAGCGCACACACACTGATTTGGAGGGGCTAGGGTTATGTTGTAGTTGATCTCCGCCAGTCTCCTTTGGTGGAGAGGAGCACTGCCAGTTTGGGGGCTCTGTAGCTGGCACAGCAGAAATAAAAGACAAAACTGCCCACCCCCCCACAAACACGCATAACTTGTGTCCCAGCTCGTGCGACCTGGCAGGACTTCAGATTTGTTGGTGGATCCAGCACTCTTCCCTGCTCTGAGTTAGGATTGCTCTGCAAGACCTTTGTTGGTTTTCAAACAAGGGATATCCTGGGCCCAGAGAAATTATGCTTCGGCACTGAATACAGTGTACTGTAGCTGTCATAGTGTATTATGTTGCTGCTACAATGCATGTTTGTGTATGAATTTGTAGTGCTCTAGAAATAATTTGGAAAACCAAGTCTCCACTCTGTACGGTCCACACATGCACTCAGCCCTTTCTGTTCTCCTGAATTCAGAGTCACTACATATTTCACCTCTCCGTTCAGAAGGTTGGCCTCAAGTTTGCTATCAGGTGCTTTTGTCGAATAAAACAGGTATTCTGAGCCAGGGAGTTGGGGGGGGACATCTCCCCCTGCTCATCTCCATACCATTATCCATTGGCCTATTTTCCTTTACCCATCAAAACCTGCCACACACCATCTCTGACCTGCCCAAGCTTGCTAGACTTTGCTCTTGCCCCGACTTTGTCTACACTCAGACCAGACACTTAAAATGGTATGTTTGTGGACTTATTGTGCGTATGTATCAAAGAAATGGCAGAGGACTTTCTGCTAAAAGGTAAGGATCTTCTGACTGAACTGTCTCAAAACCTTCTGCGGCCATGAAAATTCATTTGTATTAGGTCACTAGTTGCAGGCACAGAGGGTGCTTGCACATGAGCCACGTACTCTAGAATTGTCACACTTGGTTCCTTTGCTTTCTATGGTCTGAAGGCACATGAGGCCAGCTCCCTGCTGATGCTAAGCAGGGTCAGGTCTGGTCAGTGCCTGGATGGGAGACCGCCTGGGAACCATATGTAAGCCGCCTTGGGTTTCTATCATGAAAAGAAAGGCGGGGTATAAATGTAATAAATCAATCAATCTACATGACATCGTAATCCAATTGTTCTGTATTTTCCTTGTAGTTATTCTGTCTCTACAAATCCTCAGAAAATCAGACTTTTTAAAGCAGGATAATCTTTGTATCTGTAGATCACCTTATCTTCTATTCTTTTTAAATAGCAGGACTCTTCCATCTTTTAAATAGGTGTGGCTTTGACATGTTCAGCAACATATTAAGTGAGGCATATCACTAAACATACACACATTGTCACACTATTGCTTTTCCAGTCAGCACCATTTTAGAAGTGCATTTTTAAAAAAAGCAGTCTTTTAATTTTCACTAAAATGCCTTTTCACATGTATTTAAAATAAAATAAAATAGCTAAATGAAAAAGTAGTTTCATTGTTCATTTGTAAACACCTTCATACACATGCAGATTATTTACAGACTATAATTATTTCCCAGGCGGGTTTTTCCTCTAATGTCAAATACATTTTCATAATAGCTTTAAATGCATTGATTGCATGAAATATAAGAATTAGTAAGACATTGTTAAAAATATGCACATTACTTTGTTTCTCTTTTCTCTTTTACTTGAAATAGATGCCAGTTCTCCTTCTTGAAATGCAGATGATTCCCGATACTCCATTTTTCAGGTGCAAATCTAGTTCAAATGTGCTGTTTTATAGCTCAAATGAGCCACTGGTTTTTAACAGGAGCCACATTTACAACTAAGCAAGGGCAGAATGGCCAACGTTGGTTCCACTCATGCCCGTCCAAGAGGAACCTCAAACTACATATGATGGTGGCAGACCATTTGTTTAAATTCACCTCTGCCCAGCTCATGTATAGTCTCCAATTTTTAAATCACAACATGGTGATGGTGAATTATTTTACTTGATCTTTTGTCATTGTCATTTTCTTTATTTACTATCACTTTTATTAAGACTGATTGTGCTTTTAAATTTAATTATAAGCTGCTCTGGATGGCCAGTAATGGTGGAAAGGAGGGGAGAGTCACTCTTCTCTCTGTTCTACCAACATCCAAAAGTGTATTTGGTGAGGACACAAGAAGGAGGACCTTCCTCAGTAACTGCAACAAGGCTGTGGAACTACCTGCCTAGGGAGACCTGTCTAGACCCCTCTCTAATGTCCTTCCAAAAAAGACTTTTTTGGATAGTAATTTGAACTGCAACCCTAAGTCCACTTACTTGAGAGTAAGCTCTACTGAATTTATAGAACGTACATCTGAGTAGAGAGGGTTAGGATTGAGGTTAGGCCTTTGTCCTGCCTACTGAATTTGATTTTTCTGCTGCTCATTTTTAATGCAGGATATAACTTCATTAAAATGTGTTACATTTTGCCAATCTATTTGTGCAGTTGATTGTTAGTAGCATGGGGTGGTTGGTCTTTTTCCTCCATGAGACGTTATGGTTGGGAGATACAGAAGAGCTGTTATTGGAATGGGAAAGCTATCAGAGCTTGGGGAGAGTGACACACTCCACCTCCTCCAGGTAGGTGTGTGTATATATGATCAGCCTCTGCTAAGTCTATTAAATCTCCCTTTGCATGACTAAAGAATACAGGTAACTAATTGCCACAGAAACTACTAGCTAGAGATGTTTCCAGAAGGCAAGCTTCTCCCTTCCCTCCTTTGCCTGAAGGTGATGTTATCGGTGAGTGCATGAGAAGAACAGAACAGGGGCAGTCTTGATCTGGAGCTAGGTAGCGACACAGAGGTGACTTGCTCTCTGTGCTGAATCCAAAGCTATGGGGAGCGGGGGGAGAAACAATGTGGTAGCAAGATCTGACAGTAGGGTTCATGCCAGGAGTCTTTCCGTCTTATGCTCAACCTGCATGTATGTGTAAAGAAAACCACTTATCACAGAGACACCCGTCTCTGCCATTCATTGCAAGGAAACCAAACCCAAGGTATGCATTGGCACCCTTGAGATCTCTCACTGCTTGGAGACCTGTTGTCAGCTGAAAACTGGAAGCACCTGGTGTATGATGTGGAGTTATCTGCTGCTATGTATGAGGAACTGCTCTTTGCCTCCACTTATACTCTACCTGTATATTTGTAAATAAGGCGAGTATTTCAAGCAAGTTTTCCATGTGTTTATCTCCAAAGGCAAACAAGTCTAGGGTGTGCTGCCTCTGGGACTTCTCAGTGATCAGGAAGGTGAGGAATGTACTGCAAACGTTAGTAACTTCCCCCTGTTCAAGGCTTACCTCTCTCCTGATACTGCTTTCCTCCAAGCTCTGGGGAGTAATACCAGACAGAAACTCAGCTGGAGAAAAGTGCTGGATATGTGGGTGGAGTGAGAGGCTATGGGCGTGTGAAGATTTCAGCTCCCCTGCATGCTACTTTTGATCTAAAAAGCAGACAGCAGCAAAGACATGTAGCAAGCCTCACATGTGATATGCCTAATAGGTACAGTACCACTGGATATGAAGGTTCCTTTTAGGTCTCCTTGCAATGTGCTGATAGACCTGTTCTCCATACATTTATCTAATACCCCTTTAAAAGATATCCAAACTATGGCCACAATGCATCGTGGAGGCAGTGAGTTTCATAAATTAATTGTGTGCTATGTACAGTAGTATTTCCTTTTGTCTGCTCTGAACCTAGCACCGCCCAATTTCATAGGCTGCTTCGAAGTTCTAACTTGAAATACAGGGAATCTCCATTAGAAATGTAACACATGACTTCCAATAGGGCTGCTGAGGAAGATGGTTGCACTCACCCAAGAGGGAGAGAAATGCAATACCATCCAGCCCTCTATCAAGCATAACATTTACAGAGCTTGGAAAAGTTACTTTTTTGAACTACAACTCCCATCAGCCCAATCCAGTGGCCATGCTGGCTGGGGCTGATGGGAGTTTTAGTTCAAAAAAAGTAACCTTTCCAAGCTCTGATAATATATATTATAATAGTATCAAGCAGGTGGTTTTACTGTAAAGATCAGACTTGCACCCCCTAAACTGGCTAGCCGTAAGTGACTGAAATGGAGACCCTTGGCCAGCAACAAAATGGCTGCTGCTACAAATTTAGCCAAAATGGAGGCCCCAGGAAACACTGAAACTGCATTATCCCTGTTGAGAGAAATAGTGAGAGACACTGAGGTAAAGAAAGTGCTTGGTTTACTTTGATATGCGGTGGCTAACATGAACATCTATTACTCAGAAATAAGTATAAAACTTGCACTGCTGAAGTTCATTTTTTTATTTAAATAATGCTTTAAAAAGAAAAAAACTACAAAATTTTACAAGGAATGTATAATTTACATAAATGTAAACCTATGTCTAGACAGATGATGCAGATAAACTTGAGGCATAATTGCATCAAAAATAGTATATTATATATCTGAGTTCTGGTTCATTCCTATTTTATTCCACTACACTTCAAATAGTTCTCAATTATCTGAATAGTCCTGCCTACTAACTTAGTTGGGCGATATCTGGCTTATGAAAAACATTAGGAATATATTAAGTACAACGGTTACTGTGCACAAGGTGTGAACCATAAAAACTTTGGAAGCCCCTCAGTCTCTCTCCAATTTTTGGACTATACATGTTTCCGTTTCTTCAGGTTATTGTGTAGATGACATGACATAAGCGAAATTCCACAACTTGCAGCACAATCTACAAGTTACCTCGGAAGTAAGCTCAACTACGTTCAATCAGATTTACTTTCAAGTGTACACAGGCTTTGCTTATTTAGTCTGATCTATTTTTCTTCTTCTTCTTCCTCTTTTTCTACTCTCTTCTGTTTTTCCCAGCATTATTGTCTTTTCTAGTGAATCAGGTCTTCTCATTATGTGTCCAAAGTACAATAACCTCAGTTTCAAGAGGAAGGCCAAACAAGAGATGGATTGATTCCATAAAGGACGCCACAGACCTGAACTTACAAGATCTGAACAGGGTGGTTCATGACAGATACTATTGGAGATCGCTAATTCATAGGGTCACCATAAGTCGTAATGGACTTGAAGGCACATAACAATAAATAACATTTTTCTTCTGTTAGTCACAAGGAAAGACAAGAGCCATGCACTCTGCAGCCCATCTGGGATTTCATCAAACAGCAGTTGCATATTTTCAAGCCTATCCTTTGCAGCCATAAGAACTAGAAGCTTGTTCCAAACAAGACAAGATTGTACCAGATGCTGAATTCCACTTCTAATGCCTACAATTCTGAATTTGTGCAAAAATTGTGGAACATGCAAGTCCATATGACTTTCAGAACTGGCACACAACATTCCAAAAATATATGAATGGTTCTTCTGGTTGCTTATCTCCAATACATTTGAAAGCCAAGTATGTGAACAGTATCTGGTATGCTCACTGTTCTCCATTTAATTTTTTTCCAGTTACATAAACATTTTAAAGCTATGCATCAGTCTCCCTAAAATTCACATCACATTTAAATGATTGCAAGCAAAACATTCAAATGAATGACTACCAACCCAATCCTATCCTTGGTTACAGCTTCAGCTATGGCTACAGTGGCTTTCTACATGAGGCAAGAGGGACAAAACTACCCAGCTCTGCCCTCTACACCTCTCAAAAACTCCTCTACCCATGTGTGCTAGTGATAGCTTCAACCTATTGATTCTCATGACAGGAGCCTTGTGCCTTGGTTTGGGACCTGCCTATTCAAAGATGGAGTTGGCTGAATTAGAGATGTGAAATTTTGAAGATACGGACAAAACTGAAATTATTGGGGTGTGTGAAAATATGCAACTTACTTTCTTAGCAAACCTAGACTTAAGTTTACCACTATCTAGCATATTTATGAAAATTTCATAGCAATCCTACACATTTACTCAAAAGCAAGATCCGCTCTGTTTAATTACATTTACTGCTCAGCAAGTATGCATAGGACTGCAGCCTCAAAAGTGTAAATGCCTTACAGGCCAATCCTTTACATGTCAACTCCGAAGTAAGCCCTACTGAGTTCAATGATATTTACTTCTAGGTATAGAGGATTACAGCCTTTTGTATAAGCAAGAACACAGCAGACGTGCGATCCTTGCTTGTACTATCCCCAATCTAGCTCAAAGTTCACCAGAAGGCAGCAATTCACAAGGAAACAAAGGCCCCATGTGTGCCCCTCATGAAGATGGCAGCAGCCCCTAGGTGCATCAGTGCATCGTGGGTCTGACTGTTTTATCTGTGACTGCACAGGGATTGTTCATTAATGCTATAGAAGCTATATAGCTCAGCAATCTGCTGATGAAGTCCTTTGTCACAGCTGCATCTTTACCTACCCCACACCTGACATATGACATTAGGTGTTGGGCAGGTGGACATGGTTTGGCCAAATCACCCTAATCAGGCCTGCAGCCTCCCCCCCCCCCCCGGTAGATTGCCTTACATATAAATCGTATTACACATTTTTAGTGAGTAAACCCTTGTGTCAAAAAGCATATCACTCATTCCAAAAGAGACAATATTTCATAGAAGGGTCTTTTTGTGTCTGTTGTCCAAAATTTCCATTTTTTCTGTTGGAAAAATTGAATAAAATAAAACTCCGCCCATAGTTTTTTATAAAAAGTAAGTATCTGCATATGCATATCTATCAATAAAAATGGACCTTTAAATTTATATATATATAAAACTGAGCATTTTTGAAAACAATCACAATTATGGAATTTGATCAGGGGAGCAAAAGCTTTTCAAAAACCAGAGAGGATAAGACACTTCCTTCTGTCTGAACATTGCAGCGGAAATGCCAGTCATCAGAGCCCAAAATTTTAGGCACTAGAGAACATAAGAAGAGCCCTGCTGGATCAGGCCAATGGCTCATTTAGTCCAGCGCTCTGTTCTCACAGTGGTCAATCAGATGCTCATGGGAAGCTCACAAGAGGGAACTGAGCACAAAAGTGCTCCCCCCCTTGCAATTCTCAGCAACTGCTATTCAGAGGCATACTGACTCTGGCATCGGAGGAAGAGCACAGCTGTTGGCTACTGGGCACTTGGCTTTGGATACCGCTGACTTTGCCAAAACAAAGTTTTGACAGATTTGAGACGATTTCTACAATAGGTTTTCTCCTTTTGATTCAAACTGTTGCACATTTTGCTAGGCAATGCTTCTGCGTGCTGCTTATAGGGAAGCAATACATGAAAGATTGTGTTCTCTGTCCCGTTGACCCACACAGGTGAAACTCTGTAGAGGCAAAATCTGGTATGTTATGGGTAGCTTTTGTTTTGGGACTCTATATGGGCAATATCTTTGTGATCATTCAAATGGAAAACAAGGTAAGTTGACAACACAGGTATCACTTCTATGAGTGGGAATTAAGTACCCCACTTGTATACCATCATGTGTACATGTCTGTTTCATCACATATTCACACATGAAGCACTGAGTAGGGATTGAATTTTCCGAAAGTCTCGATGCCAAGTTTATCCACACAAATTTCCATGTAGCTCCTTAATGGGAAGTGTTTTCCCTGCTGCCAGTTCTGCTAAAAATGTGAACAATTCTTACATTAGATGCATTACTATATGCATATACAATCCAGGTTTCCTAAAGTAAGCAGTACACAAATACAATAATGCATCTAACTATACAAAATACATATTTTTAATATATAATATTCTACTGCAGATTTATAGTACAGTATGGAGCTAGACTCTTTTATACATATACTTTGATATACGTATTTTTTGCATATAATTTGTCAGCCTTTTTTTTTAAAAAAGCACCCGATGGTACAGACATGGCTCAGATACCAGTGGGCACTCGATGGAAGAGGCAGTCTGAGGTGAGCAAAACATGATTGGGTTGGAACTATCAAAATCCATTTAAAACATTCCTCCATCCCTAGTATTGAGTGGTATAGGTTTTGACAGTGTATATAGGCAGCAGATCTATATGCCTCCATAGGTGATGGGGTGCATGCGGGGTACACTGAATTTCTTACATGGAATAAAAGACATTTTATGCCTTTTATTTGAACCATCACAAGAACGTTATCAGTGTATGAACTTTCAATAATAATAATAATAAAATCTTACGAGTCCACAAATATTATTAGCCTATGAATAGTTCCGCTAACCTCCCTGCTCATACATACCTCTACCAATCACTTGTAGCATACTGTGAGCCTGAAAGAGGAAAAGGCATCTCTCTTCCTGTTTTTTTTAAAAAAAATTTGCCTGCACGCAATACGTATTCATTACAGGTGACAGGCAAGTGGCAGTTGATGTCTGCCATAAGGTTAACAAAGCCAGAGGCAATTGCACATCTTAGCATAATGCCAAAGTTTCAGATTTGCACTCCATTTCCTATTTGGTTTTTAAATGGTAAACCTGATTTACATCTACCCCACAGACAACTTTTGCTTTACCTTATTGGAACACTGGGGCTTTCCTAAAAGCAAGAATCGTATTAGAGCACATCATGATTATACAGTATCAGCACATAAGAACACAGATTACAGAATTAGATTAGTATGTTCACATCAGTTTAAAAACTTTGAAAAGAATATACACAACATAAACAATTTATACACCAAGTAAACAGACTGTAAACCTTGCTTCAGGAATATTTGTTGCCCCCACCTCCAAATGTCACATATTTGTTAAATTTGCTCTTGTACACCTATGTCCCAAGCCAGCTTCTACAGCAGCATCATTCTTATTGCTCAGGAAATTCACATCTTCATATATTTGCAATAGAAAACCAATGGAGAAGCCTCATACTAATCATCACTGTCGCTTCCAGATTCACTCAACTGCAAGTCATTTCCTGTTTTAAAAAGAGGAAGTTAAAATTACTTGCTGCATGTGCTCTTCACTGAAGAATCGCTGTATATGACACACTAGAAAAAAAAATAGGGGGTAGTGTTGGAACACATTATTCCTAGGTCATAAATGTATTTATTTTAATGGGATTTAGTTATGGCAAGTTTGCAAAGTTAAGACTGCAGCAATCTTCGACCTCTGCCTAATAGTACTCGTTGGCTTAAGATGCACTAGGAGCATGCGAGTAGTAGTGATCCATCTTCCCTTCAAACTAGTAGCTCTCAATCTTCTTGCCCATTGGCTTCATGTAGTGTTCTAACTTTACAAAGAAAAGAAAAAGCTTATTTGTCCTACTACGAGCTTAGCTCAGCAGCTGACAGACAGGAACAGCAGCATTCATTTGCTGCACTTATTGCTGGCATCAGTTTCATTTACAGCTGGAAAAACTTGGACTGAGACTGCTTTGTGCCCAGACAAGGCCATGTTGTGAAATCATATCCCATAAGGCAGCTCACTATTTGCAGAAAGAGGTCATGAAAACTGTGTTAATTATTCGTTATCACGAAGTATTTCCTTATGTTAAAAAAAACAGCACTTGGGTACTGTAAGAGAGATAGCAAGGGGACTGATATTTCTATCTACATGCCGCCCTACCATGAAGCTTAGTAAAATCAATTGGTTATCAAGGGACCTCTGGATTAAGCTTCTTTACAACACAAACAAATGAAACAAAAACAAACATGTTTTCATTAAAACCCAACAACCCACCACCTATACTGATGCATACTTTTGACAAGAAAACTTACCGAACCATCTGCATCCAGTTGTGGCCTAAATACACACAAATGTGTATAACTGAATCAGACACTTTTTTTTTTTTTTTTAAAAGGAAAACAAGCTTCAGTAGAAAGGAACTTAGAAAGAAGAAAATTACAGGCAGGGAAAGGATTGGGTACTATCCTCCCCATTTCTTCAATTGTAATCCCCCTCCCCCAAAGCTGCTTTTCATTTTTAAAACCAGCACTGGGTCTCAGTTACATTTTTGTGTATAGTGTGTACTTAGACCATTAGAAAATTCATGCCCCATGACAAGTACCTGCAGAAAAGAAGACACTTACTGAGCGTGTTCATGAGCTGATTGCTTCCTTGTTGCCTGCTAGTACCGTTAGCAACAGAGGTCTTGTTGTTATACTGTTGAGAAGGGGAAGGGTGAGCAGCGTCATTGCCATCACTGCTGGAAGTTTCATCATCACTCCCAGAAGAGCTCTCTGAATCTGATGAGCTGCTTCCGCTACTGCTACTCATCTGTTCAATAATTTCAACCTCAGCTCTTAACTCTGGAACAAAAGGATGTTTGCAAGGAGGTCATAAGATAACAGATCTCCAGACAATGCATGCTTCTACAGGTCATCACCTATAGTCAAATCAAATTGTAGCCTACCATTGAGATTTGCCAAAAATCTAAAAGCGTACCCAATGTTAGTGTGGCCATTAGGATTTTGTCCTGTACTGCAGCAATTGCACAGCTTTTAACTATACTGAAAGAATTACATTTGCTCCCTTTTAACTTACAAGCCCAATTTTAGGTGCTTACCTTACCTTTTAAGCCCTAAATGGCTTGGGACCCAAATGCCTGAGGGAGTGCCTCTTCCTTTGCTCCTGCCTTAATATTGTCTGTAAAGGCCCTTCTCCAAGTACAATCTATAGCAGAGCTATGTGTGGTGTAGTGGTTAGGGTGTTGGACTATGACCTGAGAGATCAGGATTCAAATCCCACCCAGCCAAATAGCTCACTGGATGAACTTGGGCCAGTCATTATCTCTTAATCCAACCTACCTCACAGATGGGTTGTTCGATTTTAATGAAGTTGTGAGGATAAAACGGGGAACGGGAGGTATAGGCTACCTTGAGCTCCTTGGAGGAAAGGAGGGATATAAATGTAAGAAATTTATTATCATTATTTATTGAATTTATGTCCCACCCTTCCTCCCAAAAAAGCCCAGGGCAGCAAACAAAGAAAACAATTTAACAAAAAAAACCCCAAACTCTAAAAACAGTTAAAAACATTCCAAAACACAATCACAAGTAAAAACATTGTAAAACACAGTGAAAATATTCTAAAATACAGGTTAAAAACATTATTTCATCAGTGAACTTCACATTGCCAGGAACGGTCCTCTTCGGCCGTAAAATCCCTGAGTAAATAATAAATAATAATGTATAAACAAAGAAGAGGATCTTTTCTATGGGGGGCCCCCAATTCTGGAATGTCCTCCTAAAGAGGCATGCCTGACACATTACTTTTTGGCACCAGGTTAAGACCTTCCTGTTTGGCCAGCTATTTTAGATGACAATTTTCTGTGTAATCCTAACCAAGTCTACTCAGTAAGTCCTACTGAAGTTAGTAGGGCTGACTCCCAGTTAAGTGACGTTAGGGCTGCAGCCTTTGTCATAATGTTGCCTTACTCTACTCTTCAGTTTTATTGTTTTAATCTGTCTCTTTTTTGCAGTACATTACTTACACAAATGCTTATTTATTAGCTTTATTATTGCATTTATACATTGTGTGAACAGCTTTATTCACACCTTTGTATTGGCATCTTTTCGATGAACAGCAGTAAAGAAAAAATGCAATTTATTTTTGGAAAATATACTCTAATATGGCAGTATGTCTACTATTTATATATTAGAAAAGAAATGTACTGCATGATAACTCTCCCTCCACTGCAAAAAGGATGTCTCTTTCAGCTCTGTTTTATGATTCTATGCCAAGATGATTCAATAACAAATCTGTTGTCTAAGTATCTGCTTGCCTAATTGTTTTACTATGACAAATACTCCAATGCTAAGTAGCTATATTGCCACATACTGATTATGCCCATCAGGAAATCTGAAACCTTATGTAATAAGGCCTGAAACAGGATGATATACTTTTCCCATTGTCTGCAGTTCAAGTAAGAGTGGGCTGCATTTTGTTTTGCTCTGGGACGTCAACTGGATTACTAAGAAGGGCTCGTCTTTGGAATCAGCACTACCTGAAAAGCTAATAAGACTTAGATTTCACTAAGATCTAGCCAATAGTTTTGCACAGACAGTATTTGTTCCTAGATTTGGAAGGTGGGGAATCAGTTAAAGTAGCTTTAATGTGCAGCTATACACATTTTGGGTGAAACCTACATAACAAATCAGCATGCTTTTATTTGTTATTTTTAAACCCTTGAAATATATGCAATGGCCCATTAGTAGTAGTACAATTCCTTTTTGGAAGGCTACTATTTAAGAGGATACATACAGTGATAATTTTATTGTCATTTTGTTCCTTAATATATTTCACATACAATAGAAATTTGACTTAAAACTTTCTGTGAAATTTACTTTTCTTAAAATATCTTACTATATAATAAAAATGTGAGAAGTTATGCTGTCATGACGTCACGCAGCATGGCAGCAGGGAAGAGGTGGACGGCAGCAAGACACAAAGATGGCTGATCGGATGTAGGATGTCTGGGACAGCAGTGGCACAACAGCCAAGGCAAGTCAGTGGGGTGGGGACTGTGGGTGCCGGGGGTGTGTGTGGCAATGGTGAGGTGGCAGGAGGGTTGGCGAGCGAGTGAATGAGTGCTGCAAATTGCAGCATGACTGAGCTGGGCAGAGGAGACTGAGCAGACATCCACAAGAATGTGTGGACAGTGGTGCTCGGCAGTGGCCAGCGATAGCCTGGCCAACCCGCTTCATGGGAGCCTTCGCGGTAAGGATGAGGCCTCCCAAAAGCTGGTTCCATGGCTTGCCCAGGCCGCCACTGCCCACTTGCTTGCCTCTCCCTGTTTGTTCGCTCACTCCCTCACTTTCCAGGCCATGTGGTCTAAAGGGAGGGGCTTAGCAAAGCCTAAAGGGGGGGGACAAAGAGGGAACTTAGCAGTTGCTAGAGGTGAAAGGGGAAGGGCTAAGGGGTTACCATGGGAGAGTTGGGGTTGGTGAGCAAAGCGAGCAGGGGCGAGAGCCCCCAGTAAACCATTTAAAAAGACAAGTCAACATTTCTGTGCGAGTATAGAACGAACAGCGCACTTTAAACCTACAAACAGCCAGTGTGGTGTAATGGTTAAGGTGTTGGACTAGGATCTGGGAGACCAGGGTTCAAATCCCCACACAGCGATGAAGCTCACTGGGTGACCTTGGGCCAGTCACTGCCTCTCAGCCTCAGGGGAAGGCAATGGTAAACCCCCTCTGAATACCACTTACCATGAAAACCCTATTCATAGGGCTGCCATAAGTCGGAATCGACTTGAAGGCAGTCCATTTCCATTTTCAATATAGGAAAACCAAACAGATCTGCATGTACTGATTATCAACAATGTTTATTAAAGTCTGAAACAATCCATGAACAGCAAGGGAGAAATTATTTGCTAGCTTTCCGCCCCCCCCCCAAAATAAGCTGCAATTGTACATCTAGTTACCCTGCAAAGCTATACAAGTCCATTCAGAAGCAAGCCCCACTTATGAGACATATTCTCAGGTAAGTGAGTATAGGATTGCAGCCTTAGTTAATGTTTTGAATTTGTATGCTGCCTTGGGCATCTTACGCCAAAAGGCAGGATAAAACAAACAAACAGAGAGAGAGAGAGAGAGAGAGAGAGAGAGAGAGAGAGAGAGAGAGAGAGAGAGAGAGAGAGAGACTAATTCTTTTGTTCTCTCCGGTATCAAAGTATAAGGCCCAAAGTTTTTAAAATTTGGAAAGCTTAGTGATGTTTTTATTTTAAACCACATTCAACAGCTAGTTGCTAGAATGGCAGTTGATAAATTGGACAACTATTTGACCAGTATCAGTAACAGCGTTCACAGGTTTAGAATATCACTGTATCTAATGGGTTGTACTTAACTTTAGTCATGCTCAAGAGTCAACCCACTGAAATGAATGGACATGACTATTAGGTCTCCCCTGAATAAAACTTAGTTGGATCCAACTGAATTACTTTGTAGATAAACGGAAGAGAAATCACTTTAGTATGAGCGGATCCACCTTCATCCTCCTTACTGGGACTTCAGAATTATACAAGCTTGTATCTAATGCTAGTCCTACTTAGAGCAGACCCACTGACTAACTTATTTTCATTATTTTGAATGAGTCTACTCTGAGTAAAACTGAGTTGGATACAACTCCTAGATTATATGAAATGTAGCTTTGAACCCTCCATTTTGGGGGGGGGCATTGTTAGCTGAAAAGAAATTACTAGGGCAAGGTCTAATGCAAATGTGAATTATTTAGAGTGAGAAACTAATCTATTTCCTTAAATCTTTCTAAAATAAGACCCCAAAAATAAATAAAATTGGTTTCGTAGAGTATTTCTTGAAAAATTTCAAGTGTCTATACCACGAAGTTCCAAACCATAGATGAACACACATCATGACTTCCATACCTCTCTTAATATCATCCAGCTGAGGCTCTGGTGAAGGATTGTCTTTCAATGGGGAGGTTTTGGGACCAGCTGCTGACTTTGTAGAAGCTCTGAACTGGGTGGAAGAAGGTTGTGAGCCTCGGGCAGATTGCTGTTCTATTCGGGCCTGGATTTTGCTGCTGCCTTCAGCTCTGAAACAAAATATTTTGAACAGACAATAATACCTCAAACATCATCATCATTATTATCATCAATATTATTTATTACCCACCCTTCACCCCAAGGTCCCAGGGTAATTACAATAGTTTAAAATACATCATTAAAAATTAAATACAACTTAAAATCACTTCACTAAAAACACGATGCCAACCACACCTCATCTCTACTTCCTCTTTTATTTCCTTGCCCTCTTCCATCCTTTTCAAAATGTCTGTAAAATCCAAATTCTGCTATCAGAATTGTGTAAAAACAACAACTACATGAAAATTTAAGCACTTAATTAAATTTAAGCACTTTCAGTGAAGAACAACATTTAAGCATTTGTTCACATATACCAGGTAAATCAATGGTCCTTAAAATGTGTGTGTGTGTGTGTGTGTATGTGTGGTGGTGGTGGTGAAAACATTGCCTGGCTGTTGCTTGAAATAACAGTCTCAAGTAATTTCTAAAAACAACCCATCATCTAAGGAATGCTTCGAATTTAAATATATAGAAATAGCAAATGACACAGCCCTATCTAGACTGCACCACTTAGACTGCATGTGAAAGACTGTATATATCACAGGTAGACAACCTGCGGCCTGGATGTCATTTTATGTGGCCCCCAACACCCCCTGAAGTTGTCCAATTTCAGTATCTGATCCAAGTTCCTTCCTCCTTATTTTTCCTGGCTTTTAAATCCTCCCCCCATTCTTCGTATTTTCAGAACAACTGAAAGGGGGAGTATTTTATTTGATTATGAACAACTATTTTTGTATAGATGTGTGTTTGTGTCACACGAAATCCAGAGGTGACTCACTTTCATTTGCTTTTCAGAACAGTAGCTGTATACTAAGAATAAAATCCTCCGTACACTTTTTCAGGAATAACCCCATCAAATCCAGCGGGGTTTACTTTTGAGTAGGCCTGTTTAGGATTAAGAATTCTAATATAAAAACCCTGGCTGAATGTGGTTCTCTTATCATGACACATTTAAATTTTTCTTTTCTTTTAATAATGTTATTTGTTATTTAATTTTGAGAATTGCATTATTATATTGATGTATTATGATGTGTTGTTATATTTGTGTTTTTGTAAGCCGCCTTGAGGGCCTGTTGGCCATTAGGCGGGGTATAAATTTAATAAATAAATAAATAAAATAACCTGTGGTAACCATAGTGAAAATTGAAGCAGGCCAGTTTTTTATACCATATTAATAAATTCAGAATACTTTTCTCTCTGGTTCTTCTGATCAGCAGCTTTGGCTCCACCCACAACAAGCATACAGATCCTGACACATAAGCTTGAAGAAATGTGACTTACAAGAGAAACAAGGTTGCCCCCCCCCTTTGGTGCTTTCCCATGTTTAAAAATTCCTTGCACATGCCACAAACCAGGGCTCTAGCCTTCTCTTGGAAATGCTAGTATTCCACATATTTATTTAGCTTGCAAGATTGATATACCACTTAATTAAAAAAGTAAAACTAAGAGGTTTATATAAATTTTTAAAAACCCTTCATTTTAATGAATATTTATATTAACATAGGTAAGGATTTAAAATCTGCAATCTGAAGCAATTCAGTTCAGGGAGGGCTGTACCATGTGGTGTTTTTCCATGTCTGAATTAGCCCTGTGTGTTTGTGTCAGTGATTTTTACCTTGTTTTCTTGACTTGAATGCTGCTACTTAGCTTTTCAAGCACGTATTCCCCAGTATCATGATTGATGATAAGTACACAGTCCTTTTGGTATGGCCTCTTATTTCCTTTGAACACAGTCATTGGAGGAGTAGAACCCTGGTGTTCAAGAAAAGCACAGATTACACTGAAGTCTGAACAGAGCCAGTGTGGTGTAGTGGTTAGTGTCAGACTAGGACCTGAGAGACAAGGGTTCAAATCCCCACTCCGCCATGAAGCTCACTGGGTGACCTTGGGCCAGTCACTGTCTCTCAGCCTAACCTATCTCACAGGGTTGTTGTGAAGTTAAAATCAGGAGGAGGAGAAGCTATGTTTGTATGCCACCTTGAGCTCCCTGGAGGGAAGGTGTGATATAAATGTAATTAAATAAATACATACATACATACATATGCACATGTCCAGAAAAAAAATGACTTATTTATTTATTGTTTTTAAAGACAAGGACATCAGCACATTTACAGGGAAGGACATTCTATAAAACTCAGTGAGAGGAGACATACTTTCAAGTAGGCATTTCCAAATATGGGTTTCAGCCACACAGTGAAGGTTTACTTAGGACTTAAAAAATAATTGCAGGCTATAAAAGTAGTCTACAACTGTAGAACTAAAATCTATACAGACTGGAAAACATACATGTCATTTTAGAGTAACTATATAGTAGGGTTGCCAGGTTCAATCCCTGAGACTGATCCTGTATCTTTAGGAGAAACGAAAGTCAGCCAAGTGCAGGTGTTCTTGCAACCCTGTAATGGGAAAAACCACCAGGTGGAATTCCCTTCCCCCTGCCCAACTTTGAAAGATACAAAAGACCTCTTGGAGGCTGGGCCTGGCAACCAAGAGGTCTTCTGTATCTTTAAAAGTTGTGCAGGAGGTAGGGAGAATTCCACCTTGTGGTTTTTCCCATTACAGTGTTGCAAGAACACCTGCACTTGGCTGCCTTTCTCGTCTCCTAAAGATACAGGATCAGTCTCAGGGATTGAACCTGGCAACCCTACTATATACTCCACATTACAAGACAATGTATTATTGGCCCTACAGAATGAGACACTGAACAGTTGTCTTCCATTAAATCAGCTCTGTTGGTCACCAGTTGTTCTCAGTTCTTTTGACACATGCAGAGTTCTTCTTGGCCACAGATTAAAAGTTCAGAGCAAAAGTCATAAGAAGTATAATATGGGGGGGGGGAGAGGAGGAGAAACAACAAAATTTGCATGTCAACATACATTAAACTTACTGGGATGTGTGGTAATGTAATTGTGACTTCATCTCCTTTGCCGACTTGAAGCTCCCCTTCGCAAGATGTGTCTATAGATGCTGGTTTAAAATCATCTAGGGAGGACAATAACTAGCATTAAATAGATCTTGGATTTTAAAGGGTTCTTAATTGGCAATCGTCTGGGACAAATTCACCCCCTCTTTGCTATTATTTATGTATTATTATAGTGGATGTTAAGGGAATACAGAAACCTTGAAGGCTAGCTGATAAGCCCGAGCGGTTACTACATAAAAATCTCTTGTTAAAAGCCTTTTTCTTTCCTAGTCATTATCCATGATCTACAAAGCTTCCTTTTGCTGGTGCCTAAAGAATCTTTTAACTCTCTACCCCTCTCAGCAGCAAATCTTCATGCTATAACACTTTTTAAAAAACTCTAATATTATTCAACAATAGCTTTTCAAGTTGCAGTGTGTGTACTGTCTGTTATTGGAAAAATAACTGTTTTACTGGCCCTTTCTCCTGTCTCTTTTAACAGTACTGTAGTGTTTTCTTACCTTTTTTCAGCAATGTGAATACAAACATGCATCATAAAATGCTGTAAGCTAGTTTAAAAAATATAAATTCTGCAGTTTACAATCCCTCTTCCTTTGTTTCCATAAGGTATCATCTAAAGGATGTGATTGTTGGAAACATCTACTTTCTCTTAGTAAGAATAAAAATTCAGCATATGGAATAGTGAACATAGTGACCATGGATACAATTGAAAACTGCCGCATTAGCGGAGCGCCGAGAAGCGGAGTGCTGAAAAGCGGGGCCCTACTGTAGTCTGTTAGAAGCTTCAATTACTTAACTTTTTTCGTGTCAAAAATATTGTTAATGTCACAAGGCCAGGAATAAAAGGGGACTACCCTACCTACTCACTTCAGGCTACCAACAATTGGACCCAGTCAAGCAACTGTATGACATCTGCTCCATATCTCATGACTGGAAAAAGTTGTATCAGTTGCCAACCTGTACAATATTTTGCTTGCTTTGTTAAGTACCTACTAAAAGGATGATTCTGGCCATAGAAGTATTTTTTTAAACTGCCCTCAGCAGCTCGCATAGGGTTGCCATCTCAAATTAAATACAAAGGCCTGGCCTGCTCCTGTGTCTTTAACACAGCTTGATCTGCAAAAAAAATCCTTTGAGGCTGTTCACAGAATAGAATAAGCACCACCCAATCTCTGCAACCTGCTTTTAATAGCACAAAGAGTTGGAACCTGGCTACTCATTGTGCCTCCCATGCAGCTATGAAGGATGCATACCCTCTGCCTGCAGAAATAGCTAGGAACTCTTCTAGGCATTCATCGTAGGTGAAGAGGATAGTGATTACTTAGTTCAGGCAATGTGCCCATTCAGAATCTGTTCCCAGATAATGTGCAGAAAGAATTGCCAACTTTTTAACTGGTCCCTGTTTCAGCCCATTTAACAACCGTTTGATTCTGTAGCAATTAAGAAGGGGTTGGGTTTAGATCCAGGACGTCACCATTTGATTTTCTGCACCTCAAATTTCAAAGGAACAGGAAGGGGATATATTCTAGCCATTAGCAACAATAGGTGAAGAGAAAAAGAGCACTAACTCTGCTCCCAACAAGAAGTATTTATTTATGTATTTATTAGTAGCCCTACTGCATGCCACACCCCAAAGCAACTATTTCCCCTGTTCCTTATCAGGAAAAGCTTCACCTGCTACATTTCTGGATGGGCAGCTGCTGGTGAGGCCACAGGAATAGCTGGGTCAATATGAAAAAGAGCTGGGGAAAGGGGGCAGAAGGAAATTATGGCGTTTTGAAATCCCAAAAGTACTTTACAGTGCAATCCAGTTCCATGTTTACTTACAAGGATGATCCACTGAGTTCAATAGGGCTTACTAAGTAAAGGTACATACGATTAGAGCCTGAAGATGGTATTCAGCGCTAGTCCTACTCAGGGTACTCCCACTGAAGTTAACAGATATTACTAACTTAGGTTCATTAATTTCAATGGGTCTACTCTGAATAGGACTTAGCTGAATACAGCCCTAAGGCTGCAATCCTCACTTATCTGGCAGTAAGCCCCATTGAATTCAATAGGCCTTTCTTCTGAGTAGACATGGCTACGATTGCACAGTTCAGCTGCAATCCTATGTACGCTTGCTTCAGAGTAAGTCCCACTGAACTCAATGGGACTTACTTCTGAGTAGACGTGCCGAAAACCGCACTGCCAGATTCTCCAGCCATGTTTCGGTTTGAGTTGGCCGGCGACCGTTTTCCTTTTCCTGTCGTCCCCCTGGCCCGAAGCGACGCCTCTGCCGGCGGTCACTCACAGCGGATGGTGTGGAAGGAGGCCTTGGGGTGCCGCTCGAAACTCTCGCCCAGCTGCAGCGGATGCTCCTCCTTGTCGAGCAGCGGGTTCGCCGCGCCGTTCATGGCGTCGGCGGCGCCTACAAACAACCACCGCAGCAACAACAACAACACCGGCAACCCAAACCACCCCCGCCCTTCGACACCTCCCTCTCGCTTCTTTTCCCCTTCCGGGCGGTGTGTGTGTAACCGGGAAACCACTCCGCGTCTGGGAAAGAAAGGCAGGCCCGAGCTCTGAGGGCCAGCAACGACCCCGGAACTGCCGTTCTTTTTCGCAGCCGGTGAGGCGAGAGAACGAGGAAGTCACTGAAAGGCGCTTACACGCGCGAGAATGGGGGAGCGACGGGGCAAACAAAACTACCTCTGAGGGTGCCCAGAATACCTTGGGAGTCCCGAGAAAGCGGATAAACAAATGAACGTGTGAAGCTGCCTTCTGTTGCATTATACCTAGGCCTTTAGCCCCGTACAGTTTGTCCTGGCTGGTATAGCAACAATCCAGGATCTCGGCCTGGGAAACTTTTGAAGCCAGGGATCGAAACAGAGGAGCGGGGACCTTCCGCCGGCAAAACATGTGCTCTTACTGAAGAGCTGCCTCTCTAGGTACCCACCACTGTTCTGTTTTTCCTATAAAGTAGAGCTGTAGAGAGCCGCTTTATACCAAGTCGGGACCATTGGCCCGTCTAGCTCTGTATTGTCTGTAGCAGGAGCGGGGAACTTGCGCTCTCCGAACAGCAACGGCTTTGTTGTTGCTGTTGTTATGTGCCTTCAAGTCGATTACGACTTATGGCGACCCTATGAATCAGCGACCTCCAAGAGCATCTGTCATGAACCACCCTGTTCAGATCTTGTAAGTTCAGGTCTGTGGCGTCCTTTATGGAATTAATCCATCTCTTGTTTGGCCTTCCTCTTTTTCTACTCCCTGCAGTTTTTCCCAGCATTATTGTGTTTTCTAGTGAATCATGTCTTCTCATGATGTGTCCAAAGTATGATAACCTCAGTTTCATCATTTTAGCTTCTAGTGACAGTTCTGGTTTAATTTGTTCTAACACCCAATTGTCTTTTTTGCAGTCCATGGTATGCGCAGTGCTCTCCTCCAGCATCACATTTCAAGTGAGTTGATTTTTCTCTTACCTGCCTTTTTCACTGTCCAACTTTCACATCCATACATAGAGATCGGGAATACCATGGTCTGAATGATCCTGACTTTAGTGTTCAGTGATACATGTTTGCATTTGAGGACCTTTTCTAGTTCTCTCACAGCTGCCCTCCCCAGTCCTAGCCTTCTGATTATTTCTTGACTATTGTCTCCATTTTGGTTAATGACTGTGCCGAGATATTGATAATCCTTGACAAGTTCAATGTCCTCATTGTCAACTGTAAAGTTGCATAAATCTGTTGTCATTACTTTGGTCTTTTTGACGTTCAGCTGTAGTCCTGCTTCTGTGCTTTTCTCTTTAACTTTCATCAGCATTCGTTTCAAATCATTACTGGTTTCTGCTAAGAGTATGGTATCGTCTGCATATCTTAAATTATTGATGTTTCTCCCTCCAATTTTCACACCTCCTTCTTCTTGGTCCAATCCTGCTTTCCGTATGATATGTTCTGTGTACAGATTAAACAAATAGGGTGATAAAATACAGCCCTGTCTCACACCCTTTCTGATGGAGAACCAATCGGTTTCTCCATATTCTGTCCTTACAGTAGTCTCTTGTCCAGAGTATAGGTTGCGCATCAGGACAATTAGATGCTGTGGCACCCCTATTTCTTTTAAAGCATTCCATAGTTCTTCATGATCTACACAGTCAAAGGCTTTGCTGTAATCTATAAAGCACAGGGTGATTTTCTTCTGAAATTCCTTGCTCTGTTCCATTATCCAACGTATGTTTGCGATATGATCTCTGGTGCCTTTTCGCTTTCTAAATCCAGCTTGGACGTCTGGCATTTCTCACTCCATATATGGCAAGAGCCTTTGTTATAGAATCTTGAGCATTACTTTACTTGCATGGGATATTAAGGCAATAGTTTGGTAATTACTGCATTCTCTGGGATCCTCTTTCTTTGGAAGTGGGATATATATTGAATGCTTCCAGTCTGTGGGCCATTGTTTAGTTTTCCATATTTATTGACAAATGTTTGTCAAAATTTGGACAGATTCAGTCTCAGTAGCTTGTAGCAACTCTATTGGTATGGCGTCTATTCCTGGTGATTTGTTTCTTCCAAATATTTAAGGGCAGCTTTCACCTCACATTCTAAAATTTCTGGTTCTTCATCATTTGGTTCCTCTGTGAATGAATCTGTCATCCTTGCATCTCTTTTATAGAGTTCTTCAGTGTTTTGCTTCCATCTTCCTTTTATTTCATCTCGGTCATTCAGTCTGTTCCCCTGTTGATTATTCAACATCCCTATGGTTTAAATTTCCCCTTCATTTCTCTAATCTTTTGGAATAGGGCTCTTGTTCTTCCCATTTTGTTGTCCTTTTCTATTTCTACTTGGTCTAATGACTGTAATAAAGAATTTGTTCGTTCGTCTTTTTCTATTTCTATACAATAACTATTGTAATAGTTTTACTAGTTTTACTAGTAATTGTATAGTTGTATTTAGGGTTCTGAGTGTGTTTCTATCTCCTTTTGCTTTTGCTTTCCTTCTCTCTTTAACCATTTCAAGAGTTTCTTCAGTCATCCATTATGTCTTTCTCTCTTTTTAACAAGAGGTATTGTCTTTTTGCATTCTTCCCTGATAATGTCCCTGACTTCAGTCCATAGTTCTTCTGGTTCTCTGTCAACTAAGTTTAAAGCCTCAAACCTGTTCCTTATTCGATCTTTATATTCTTCTGGGATGTTATTTAAATTGTATTTTGGCATTATGAGTGCTTTGTTGTTCTTCTTTAGCTTTACTCTGATTTTCGATATGACCAGTTCATGATCTGTAAAAAAAAAATCTCGGGGGGGGGGGGAAACAAGGGGCAAACTATATTTCTAGGTGGGCAAAGTATGCTAAGTCGGGGGGGGCACTTGCTGCCCCTGTCTACAAATATTGTTGGACTTCAGCTCCCAGCAACATCGCCACTGAGTTATTTGTTTATCATTACATTTATAGTCCACCTTTCCTCCCAAAGAGTTCAAGGTCGCATACTTGATTTCCCCCCTCTTCATTTTATCCTCACAACAACCATGTGAGGGAGGCTAGATTGAGAGATAGTGACTGGCCCAATTTAACCCAGTGGTTGAGTGGGGATTTGAACTCTGGTCTTCCAGGTCCTTGTCCAACACTCTTAACTGCTGCACCACACTAGCTTCAGGTAAATCACAGATATACAGGGCAGAGCTATTACTACTCTTTACATTTCATAGCCTTTGGGCTCATGACACTTATTTGCATAAACATAGTATGCCCCTGGACAAATTAAGATGGTGATTGGCTGGGGCTTCGCTGGCACTGTATGTGTAGTGCAGGAGTGGGGAATCTTTTGTCCTCTAGAGAGGTTGCTGAACTACAGCTCTCATCACCCTAGCAAGCTTGGGTAGTTCAGCAACCTCTGGAGGGCCAAAGGTTCCCCACACCTGTTGTAGTGTAAGCACCCTACACCTGTAAGCAAAGTAGCAAAAAATATAAATAAATAAATAAATAAGGGCTGGAGATCAAGGCCTAGCCCAAAAGACCTGAGGCATAGACTGCCTCTAACAATATCTCTGCTATGCGCCCTGGTGTTTACAACCCCTACCAATTATACACCTTGGCCATTATTAGGTGTCTAATAAAATGTGCTCTCATCTACAAAAAGCCAATGCCACAATAAAGTTGGTAGTCATGAAGGCATCTCATGACTCTTTGAGGGAAATAGAAGTCCTCTTCATGCTTCATTCACTTGAAGGGAGCATCACACGATTACCAGGGTGGTATGGGCCTGCTCCCCAGTCATTGTGTGAGGTGTTCCGTTACATTTGTGTAAAGGAATGTGGTTCTTTTATTTCTCCTGCTGCCGTTCTAGTTGTATCAGAGATGCTGGAAACCTCTTTAATATTCCGAACACTATTTTAAATATTCAATTCCCGAAATTCTTGGTGTGTGTGTGATGAGGGTGGGTGGGGGACTACCATAAATAATTACATATATGCACAACATAAATAAGGGGGTGGGCATTCTGCTGCCCAGTCCCTACTAATGAGACTGTAATGCATGCCTGCACACACACACTCTAAGCCCTGAAAACGTTTGTCTGATTTGCTGCCAATGATAACCACTTTGTGGCTCTGATTGATTCCCAGAATTTACACTCCCTTTACATTCCAAGACCAAGGAAAAAGTCATTTTATCACCTGTCCTGCCAGCTGTAGCAGACAAGAAGCAGACAGCATGCGTCTTCAATGTATGTCAAGGGCCTTGATCTTTTTTACCTTGGAATGTTGGGAAACAACATTACATTCAAATGATAGGAAAACTGAGATTTGTGTGGGCAGAGCATGCTTGGAAAGTGTGATATTGGAGCATTTAGAAATGGCTCCTGGGGCCTTGACCTTCCTTGCCATTTAGAACTGGTTTGGCGGAGAAATTCATATATATGCGAACAGAGAATAGCTTAGGGTAGTAGTGTTTGGAAAGTGCTGACACTACATCTGTATGGCTGTGGCATGGATTAAACTTTGAATACTATACCAGACCATCCTGGGCGGGTAGCACCAGCAGCTGACATTGTTCCTCCTCCTTGTACCTTGGCAGTGTTCTCAGAGCATGTTCTTTTTGTTCAAAGATTTATTCAGCTGCATTTTCAAATGGTGACATCAGAGGGAAACGATACATTGCAAAGGCCCCTTTATCATTTTGTCACACATCCAATGAAAGATGCAAAATACTACTACTGCTAATAATAATAACCTTTTTCTTCTTGTCCTTCTCAGACTAGCTCTTGACTGATACATGAGGTGGGCAATTAAAGAAGAATTCAACTCTGAATCTGCAGCGTCCTCCGTAATTAGGATGAATGAATCCAGGCCTCTGCAAAGTGACTCACCTCTTGCTCAGCTTGATGTCATAATCTCAGCTTCTGAAAATGGGGCTTCTCAAAAGAGAGGGTGCAAAGCACGAATACTTAGCCCTGAAGAAGCCGAGAAGCTGGCCAACGAACATGTCTTTGTATCTGAGTTCAAACAACAAAAACTAGAGAAAGAAGCACAGAAGAACTGGGATCTATTTTACAAAAGGAACAGCACAAACTTTTTCAAGGACAGACACTGGATGACTAGAGAGTTTGAGGAATTAAAAGCCTGCCGTGAAGTGAGTGTCTTTATGTATGCTATAGCAGCAGAGGGCAGCTTAGAGCTATTGTAGAAATGTTTTTGTGAGCTGGAAGGCCACAGTCAATCTTTGCTTTATTTTGAATTACATATGTTTGAAGAGGCCAGTCAGTTACTTGATATCCAAAGGTCCTACTCTCATAAACAGAATTTTCTGTTTCTCTGGAAGTTGTACATTACAATCCTTGCACAAATGCAAAGTCACAAAACACAAATTCAGCACTGAGGACTGCCTTGAAAAGACCCAGCAATCCAGATAGTTCATTTAATTTAAACAAAATTACATAATATTTAACCTAACAAATCCTACTCAGCATCATACATCTCTTTTTTAAATCATCTGTGTAAGACTGCATAAAAATAATTATAGTTCCTGCAATGATTGTGGAATAAGTCAGTAGTAGTAGTAATTTATTATTGCTTTTAGCCATAGGCCATCGCAAAATACAGCAATTATAAAACAACAGATAAACACAGCTAAAACCATTTACAAAACATTAAAAGCTTTAAAATCTTGGATATAAATCATACCAAGCTTCCTAGCGGCCAACGCAAAGTTGGCCACGGAGACCGTCACCTGTTTAACATTATCGCTCAATAACTCCACTACCAGCTCCTGGGGGCATTTGCCTGGCGAAAGATGGAAGAGAGGGGCCAGGAATTTCTGTCTGGGGTTGTCATACAGCGGACAGTGCAACAAATAATGGGCGATGTCTTCTACAGAGTTACATCCAAAAATACAACTCCGTTTCTCTAGTGGGATTCCTAGATATCTCCCATCTAAATAGGCGGAAGGCATCTGTTGGAATCGAAGTTCCGAGAAGATTGTGGAATAAGTCAGTATTATAATTAGAGATGTGAAGACCCAGCAAAAAAAATCTGGTTTTGGGGGGTTGTTTTTATTTTTAAACTGGAATAACTTTTTGGGGGGGAAACAGTTTTTTTCCAGGTTTTTTTTTAAGATGATCACATCTCTAATTATAATAATTTTTCCATCAGGACAACAGTAGTGTTTCAGATGCCTCCAGGATAGGTTAGTGAATGGTCTGGGTGTATCTGATGTTGAGGCTAAGCAGGTATGAATCTGATTAGTGCTTGGAAGGGGGACCACTGGGAGTTCTGACATCACTGTAAGGGACACCTCTGCCCAGTTCACACATGTACACACACACAAAATCGGTTTGGACTGCAGCCTAATTTGCCTGGATGGTTGCATCTGTTCGATAATGAAGACTGTATGCTTCATATAGCTTAAATTGTAGTTGGAGTTTTGGGGTTTTTTGTTGTTATTGTGAGTATTTTTAACCTACTCTTCACTGAATATTTCAATCGCAGAGCAGGGAAAAATGAAATAAAATAACAATAGAACATACAAAAGAAATATAACAATGTAAAACATGCAGAATCTGTAAAAACAAGTCCAATAATTAATCTAAACAAATGAACCACTCCATCATAAAACAAACAAAAGTAAACAGCAGCGAGGACAATGATTGCACTTGCCAATTCAACCAAGTGCCTGGGTAAAGAAACAGAACATCCAACCAAGTAAAACAACCAAATAGCCTTAGCATCAGTTCCCACCCCATCTCTCATGTGGGGCCGTCCACTCACTTCCCCCTGTCTCTCACCTGAAAAGGACCCACTCTATGCCAACAGATTCTCGCTTGGTGGTTTGCGAGCAATTTAATGCCCTACTTTCCAATCCACCCAGGCTCTTGCTCTGAGTGGCATGAATAATTGCACACAAGCATCCACCACAAATACCTCCCACCCACCCCCTTTTCCACAATAGCAACATAGCAAAAAAAAATGCAAAAGAGAGGGTGGCATTCTTGTGGAGAGCCCAAACTGATGAACCGTCCCTTTGGTGCCTCTCCCCCTTCCTTTTTCATGAACTATTTCCAGGGTGATAAAACTTAACACTAAACTGCAAATAATACGTTTGGACCAGGATTCTGAAAACACTGCAGTTACTTAATGATTTATTTTGCTTTGAAAGGATGTACGAAATATAATTGCTTCTCCACCAACAGTTTGAAGATCAGAAACTGACGATTCTTGAAGCAGGCTGTGGTGTTGGGAACTGTTTGTTTCCACTTTTAGAAGAGGATTTGAATATCTTCGCTTATGCCTGTGATTTCTCTCCCCGAGCTGTGGAATATGTAAAGGTTAGTGAGATGTTTTTCTTTCTCCCAGGCAACAGGTGCATACTGTTTTTTTTAAAAAAGGGGGAAAGTATTTCCTTATTTTTTAAAAAAGTGAGTGATAAAACAGAGAAGGGAAAAGAGAAGGAAGACAGATTGTACGAAGGATTAGGATTAGGAAGATGGCCACGAGCTACTAAGGTCGGGATAATCTCTCCTCCATCCTAAAACAAAAAGTTTGTATTCTCCTTAGAACTTTTTAGAATTCAAATAAGTGCAAATAGAACTTATCTTAAACGAAGCATTTTAAACTCTCCTACCCTTACTGGAAATGGAATTGGAATTGTAAACTCCGGCGTCTGCTCTTCAAACGCTAGGTTTATTTATTTATTTAATTAAGCTTATATACCGCCCGACTAGCAACAGCTCTCTGGGCGGTGAACATTAAAAATACAATAAAAATAACACAAAACTGTACACAAAACTGTACAGTCTAAAATCAAAATATAATAATTTACAATTAACAGGAATTAAAATGCCTCAGAGAAGAGAAAGGTTTTAACCTGGCGCCGAAAAGATGTTAGTGTCGGCGCCAGGCGCACCTCCTCGGGGAGACCATTCCATAGTTCGGGGGCCACCACTGAGAAGGCCCTAGATCTTGTCACCACTCTCCGGGCTTCCCTATGAGTCGGAACCCGGAGGAGGGCCTTCGTAGTAGACCATAGTGTACGGGCCGGTTCATATCGGGAGAGGCGTTCCGACAGATATCGTGGTCCCGCGCCGTATAAGGCTTTATAGGTAAGTACCAACACTTTGAATCTGGCCCGGAAGCATATTGGAAGCCAGTGCAAACGGGCTAGCACAGGTGTTATATGCTCAGACCGCTTAGTTCTTGTTAGCAGTCTGGCTGCCGCATTTTGCACTAGCTGTAGCTTCCGAATCGTCTTCAAAGGTAGCCCTACGTAAAGCGCATTGCAGTAGTCCAGACGCGAGGTTACCATAGCATGTACCACTGATGAGAGGTCCTCCTTACTCAGATAGGGACGTAGCTGGGCTACCAACCGAAGTTGGTAGAACGCATTCCGGGCCACCGAGGCTACATGAGCCTCAAGTGTGAGGGAAGAGTCTAAGATGACTCCCAGACTACGCACCTGTTCCTTTAGGGGGAGTGTAACCCCATCCAGGACAGGGTATATATCCACCATCCGATCAGAGAAACCATCCACCAACAGCATCTCAGTCTTGTCAGGATTGAGTCTCAGTTTGTTAGTTCTCATCCAGTCCATTGTCGCAGCCAGGCAACGGTTCACGTCGACTGCCTCACCTGAAGAAGATGTAAAGGAGAAGAAGATGTAAAGGAGATGTTGCTTATCTGATTCCTAGTAGTTGGATTCTTCCAGGAGTCGAGCCAAGTGTCTAATGAAGCTTATTGAAGAGACTAATGAAGCTTATTCTTTGGAGGACTGTGAACTAGTGAGAACTCTAAGAATTTAATTCTAAGAATCTGTTAGCTTTGCTGCTTTTAGGGTGGGGCAAACAAAGCTACTTTTAGTGTTGAAAATCACTTAACTGCTATCATGGTCCTAACAAGACAAAAATCCAAAGACTTAGGCATTATGCTGAATAATGAAGAGTGGATATTACCTGCCAGAAGGAAGCAAGCAAAAATAACGCAATACTACCACCCAAGGGCAAGTAGTCCAAGCATTGTTAAAAATATTCCTAAGGAGGAGAGCAATGATATAACACAATGTGAGAATACAATTAATAATTGGACTTTAACTAATTTTTCTCTCTGGCACCTAAATAACGATGACGCTGGGCTATTAAATTTAGCTCAAGAACTGGAAGAGGCGGAGGAAGAACAAAATTCATTGCAATCCAGGCTTGAGCTTAATAATACAGCAATAAGTACAGCTAGCTCAATGCCTCCACTTGAGTCCTCATATTCTTATGAGGTATCTAGTTACAGCTTTTTGTCACCCTCTGTGCAACCAAAAGAGCCAAAAGTCCACGAGGTACCCAGTTTCTGCTCAGTACCTATGAATGAGAGTCGGTCTCAGCTGATGTCCAGTACATTATCTCAATTTCCCAGACCTATGGTCGAATCGGATTTATTGCCCTCAACAGCCCTCATTATGCAACAAGGCAATGCTGACGAGAAGATCTCTATTAATAAAAAATTAACTCCTCTTAATGAAACTTGGAGCCAAGTGGTAACTCAATCGTTATCCTTGATCTCAAGATTTGTTGCGGAATCAAACTCTCTTATCACAACACTAATGCAATATTTTATTAAAAAAGATTTTAACATAAATGAAGAAAAAACAACACCCAAGACAATAACTCAAGCAACCCAGACAAAACGCAAAGATTTCTGCCACTTAGTGGGGAGAAGGAGGAAGAAGAAGAGATCTCCTATCACCAATCAAGTTAAGAAACCTAAAAACCTAAAATCGTCAAAAACCCGACACAAAAGTCACATGAATTTCAAAAGGCTGTTGAATTTAGCAGACCCTTCAAATCTCAAAAATAAAAAATTGAAGAAGAAAAGGAAGAACAAGAATAGAAAAATCAAGGAGGCTAATTCCATTAGTCTGATGTCTGCTGTTCAAATGCCTGAGATGGACCAGATTTCTAGTAACAAGGAAAAAATGAGTCAGACTTGTCCAGAAATTATAACTCAACATGAAGAAGCAATGCTAGAAAAAAGCATATTCCAAGTCAATCAAAGTTATAAAGCCTGGAAACTGATTCTTAATCCGGCTAAAATAGCAATAATAAATTTTCCGAAACCCAAAGGTTATCTAACTCAACAAGAACGAAGATCCCATTTTTGGCATCTAATGGAAAACATTAAGCCCGATCTATTCAAGATAGAGGATGTTGCCCGGGTTCAATATCTATTTTACAACTATACAAAGGCGAGAGCCATAGTTACGTTTCATAATAAAAACCTCGTAAGAAATTTGTATAAAAATAGACAATTGTTCTTAAACTATGATCTACTGATTTCAAGAGTTTTTGAGAACACCGCTCCCCCTTTGAGCCTTATTCCATCTCAAAATAAAACAACGAACACTCCAACTTTAAAAAGACAGGATCAAGCAACTCTCCGAGATACCATCCGCCAGGAGGTTGTATTATCACCTGTTAATGAGTCAAAAATATCTACCACAAATTTCCTTGATCATCATACCATTCAATGTCTAGAGACTGACACCAATTATGTGGTCAATGACTTCATACCAGAAGAATGCCATCTTCTAGAGACTTTTACACACTTATCGAAGGGGGCTCAATTGGAAATCACTAATAGATTGGAAAACCTATTGACTGACCTAAAAGAAAAAACAAAGACTTTGGAAATTAACGAACCAATACTGGACAGGTCAACTAATGTTGAACCTTGGAACATATCTAATGTCCTGACAATCGACTCATACAAAATGGAGGTTGATACTCTGAACCTCGATCCTTTATCTCAACTTGCAAGAAATGTTGACATTAATGGTCATTATTCTATGCCCACCTGACAATGATCTGTATCTAATTCCGCCCAATTGAAGTTTACTTCCTGGAATGTGGCGGGTTGGAAAACGAAGGCTACTGACCCTAATATTATGAGTTCCTTATCTCAATTTGACATCATCTTCTTACAGGAAACTTGGACGGAAGGGGATATAATCCTAGACGGTTATTTAACACACCATATGGATGCTACCCCTAGTAATAGGGGTGGTCGTCCTAAAGGAGGCATTTGTACACTAATAACTACAATTAAGGCAGCAACCATTAATATGGTATCGCTGCCCGAGTTGGCAGTTGCTACAATTTTAAAATTTGCCTATTTTTCATTATTGTTGGTTAATGTCTATATACCCCCCAGTCGTGACAAAAACAGTGCCATAAAGAAAATAGAATCACTCGAGTCCTATTTAGTTAATTTATCATTTACTTACCCTGACTCGCTGATACTCTTAGCAGGCGACTTTAATGCGAGAGTAGGCCCGTCGGATGAAACTATATACAATAAATATCAAATGGAGATTTGTCCTTTAGATCTTTTGCCCAATATCCCTCCTAGGCAATCTCAAGATAAAAGGTATGAATTATGCAGGGCTCCTTTTAACCCAGCTAGCAGTAAAGCTAAACCTAATACTCCTAAATGGGCGTACTGAGGGTGATTTGGATGGTATCCCCCAGGGGAGCGTCCATGATCGACCTAGTATTTGTCTCCTTAGAATTATTCCATCGGGTGGCTAATTGTTAAGTAATAAATCGATTAGATAGCGACCACTCTTTAATAACTATTGTATTTTCCTCCGACGACTGTTCCTTACACTTGAGGCAACAAATTCCCGCAGTAAAAGATATGATGACACGACCAGGTAGGATTAAATGGGCTCCTAAATTGGAAAAAGATATAGCAGTCAGATTAAATTCATCTGAATTTCAAACTATCAAGGAACAAATTGTGCTATCCTCTCAGACAGATGTTCTTGTTTGTCATTTCCACCAACTAATTCTTATGCTCCAAACGGTCCTTTTAACCAACTCCAAACAACAACCAACTAGTCAAGTCTATAAATCTAGATCCTGGTTCGACCATGAATGTGTCGCATCCAAAAGACAACTTATTGCTATTCACCAGGTTTATAAAGCAAACAGATCTCCAGATTCCTTACAGGAATATTGTATAGCGAAAAAACAATATAAACAACTAATAAGAAGGAAAAAGAGTTTAGAACAAAGAGTCATTTGGCAGCATCTGCTACAGGCCTCTAAACTGAAAAATCCTTCTACTTTCTGGCACCTTATAGCACATCATTGGCCAAAGCCTTATGCTAAACCCGACTGTTGCATTTCATCAACGGTTTGGGAAAAATTCTTTGGGGAACTATATCAGACAGGACATGGTTTAAACACCATACCTTTCGGTCCGGTAGATGAAATTCCGAACTGGCCTCCAGTTTCAACTGAAGAAATACTTGAGCTTCTAGCTGCGTTAAAATCAAACAAAGCACCTGGGCCTGATAATATTCCCGCCGAAATATATAAATCCAACGCAGCTTGGTGGGCTCCTATTCTTGCAACCCTTTTTACATACATTGATGCTTCGTTGCAGATTCCTAATGATTGGAAATCAGCTATTATTATTCCTATTCATAAAAAAGGCTCATTTTCTGACCCGGCCAACTATAGGCCTATTAGCCTGCTTAACATAATCAGCAAGCTCTATGCTGCACATCTTTACAAGAAGCTTATAACCTGGATAGATCAAAATGACATCTTAGCACAAGAGCAAGCTGATTTCCGCAGTGGTCGCTCCACAACGGATCATGCTGTTGTACTGCACCATCTTATAACTAAATACACCACCAGAAAAGGTAACGCCCTATATGTTGCGTTCATTGATCTAAAAATGGCGTTTGATTCCGTATCCAGAATAAGACTTTGGGAGAAATTAAACAATCTAGGTATTGATAAACGTCTTCTAGCATTAATAAGGGGCCTATATGAAAATACATCACTCCAAGTTAGATGTTCCAACAAGGGACATCTTTCAAACCCCATTTACACCTTTAAAGGTGTAAAACAGGGTTGCCCTTTAGCGCCCCTGTTATTTGATATTTACATTAACGATGTTGTATCCAAGCTAGCTCCTATTGTGTCGCACCCTCTAAGGTTAGCTGGAACTCCGCGCTTTCTATTATTATACGCGGACGACATAGCTTTAATGTCTAGGACTCCCATCGGCTTAAAGCGTTTACTAGCCGCATTAACATCTTTCTGTTCTTCAGAATTTTTAACCATAAATCATGCAAAAACAAAAGTTATAGTCTTCTCCAAAAAGAAAACAAAACATCTCTGGCGTATTAATGGCCAGGCAGTTGAGCAGGTAAATAATTATAAATATCTAGGCATAACTTTTCAAGCCTCGGGATCCTTTCGGCTGCAGACTGGTGTAGCCGCTTTAAATGCAAAAAGATCTATGAAGGCATTAATGACCTTTTTCTATCAGAGAGGTGGCCAATCCTTCCCATCAGTTGTTAAAATATTTATGGCGAAAATTATTCCCCAATTGCTATACGGTTCTCAAATTTTCATCTCTGAGAAATTTTCGGCTCTGGAATCTATTCAAAACACTTTTATGAGAGCTGTTTTAGCTGTTTCTACCTGTATACCTAGTTTTATTTTGAGACTAGAAACGGGATTGCAATCTGTTGAATCATGCATTTGGGCCCTTAAAATAAATGCGTGGTTAAAACTGATTTTTGAGCCAAAAGGTCTTTCCCCTTTTATTTTAGTCGATGATTTTAATTCAATATGGGAAAAGCAGATTTTAGATAAAATAGCTAATTTGGGCTTCTCTGTCCCGATAATTCTAAAAATGGGCCTTGACACAGCCCAAGTGGTCATCCGGCAACGCATCAAAGACATAGATTTCCAACACCATTTGATGCTTGTAAGAAAACATAGGTACAATCCTAGATGTTTTTCTCCCATGCCCTATCTAATGGATCTGACACTCCCTAAGTATCGAAGGGCTTTTACTCTGGTGAGGACGAATACTCTCCCCTCTGCCCTTTTAGAGGGCAAGTTTAATAAAGTCCCATACAGTGATAGAATTTGCCCTTGTGGCGAAGGTGAAACTGAAACCAATGTGCATGTTCTATTGAGATGCTCTTTTTATCGTGATCTAAGGCAACAGCTAATTTCCCCTATTTTAATTTCCTTCCCAGGTAGACCAGAATCCTTTTATGCTGATTATTTATTGGGAGATTACTCTCCACAAGTTACATATAAAGTCGCCAAATATATTGCGGCTTCTATTTCTTGTAGGAAGGTACAGGTCAAATGCTTGTAAAATCTTGATTGGATGTACTATTTCTAAATTGTATTGCATTTTATTGGTTTTTATTTTTTGTATTCTATGTATCTGGTCAATGACTGAAATAAATTATTGTTGTAAGGATTAGGAATACTAATTAATTGTTGTTTAGGATCCAATGCACTGCTCTTCTCACTTCATATTCATTCACAGATTTGGTTAGCCTGACTTAGCAATTCCTTAATGGGTTGCTATACCAGGCTTAACGAAATGTGTCTTAACTCATTCTAGCCTTTGCATTTGATTATATGATCAGTGATGAAAATTTATTCTGGAACCCCATCGTGCGTGGAATTGAGCGCAAGGCATTGTCTCATTCCTTCCCTATTTCATGTTGAGATAAGCAAGCATGAACACTGCTAAGAGAGTCTGTTGTTCATTTGGAATGTTTATTGTGTTGTAAGCAATTAGACATCATGCAACTAAAAATATCAGGCTTGAACAGAAATCGGTCACCCCTTTTTACAGAGAGATAGGGTGGCCAAATACATAAGAAGACAGTGTTCCTGTGCTTTTAATAGTTGTGTATAAGAGACTTCCGGGAAGGGTGACTTAGCCTGTGCCTGCTTTTGAGACGGGCTCCTGCCTCAAAAGAAGCTTACTCAGATATATCAGTCAGTTTTTTCTTTTTTTTTTGACTGATTAAACTTCTCCCGGGTAGGGAGAAACGAAGAGATTAACCTCAAAGCCTATTTTTGTTGGGACGACCAGATCTCATTAATTTATGGGACGAGGTCCAGCCGACGAAGGTGGGGCGGATTTTTAACAGCAAGCTCTATCTGATAAAGCGAACGTTCACCTTATCTTCTAAGAGAGAACGCACTAACAGGCAAGCACCCTTCTTTCTATATTTTTCTTTTACTTGACTTAAATTGTTGCTGTTTAAAAGAGATTTGCCAGATTGATCAGTTTTTGACATCTCACTGGGGAGCCATAACTTCTCTCTGCTACGCACTAATTAATAGCTTATCTCTGTTTTTGTTGCAAAAAGCTGTCCTGGATTTGCATTCTAAAGATATACACAGAAGAGGGATTTCTATTCCAGATTTTTATTTTGAAAAATATTATACTGTTTTGAGACTACTCTCTTTTTGGTCTATTTTATTTTGACGAATCTGTTTCTTGACGATTGCCATTAATTGTTTCGATCCTGGGAACTGCATTTTGTTTACTTAACTATTGGAGAGATAAGGCTGTCTGCTCTGTTTATACTGTGATGTCACCAAGTTTGGAGTATTAACCCAATTGTTGCTGAAATAAGAAGTGGTTTTCCTATATTTTTCTTTTAAAATGGCAATTAAGAAAGTGGCTGAAAATCTGGAAATAACTATGTTTCAGAAAATAATGGATGAGATTGAGATAATGAAAATTGAATTGAGTAAAATGAAGCAGGAGATTAAAGATATAAGGGTCCCTGTGAGAGAGGTGACCCTGGAAGGGGTCCCTGTGAGAGAGGAGACCCCAGAGATTGGAACAGGGGTCCCTGTGAGAGAGGTGACCCTGGAGACTGGAATAGGGGTCCCTGTGAGAGAGGAGATCCCGGAGATTGGAACCAACGTGGAACAGGAACAAGATTTGGAGTCTATGGACTTTAGAAATAAAATCTATTGTTTGGAACTCAATGTTATCTCTGAAGAAATGAATGAAGATTCTAGAGATAAAGTTATCAATGGCATGGATAATCTTCTGGACTGGAATGATGTGATGGAGCCCAATATAGAGAAAATCTATGGAATTAACTGCAGCCATGTGACAATGGAAAAACTTTTAAGAGATGACCCAGTGTATTTTGAAAAAAAGAACAGAGATATGATTTTACAGCAGTATTTCAGCAACCTATTCAGAATGGATGGCAAGAAAATATTTGGGATAGAGGTAATCCCCATCAGACTCTTACTATATGACTATGGCTTTGACAGCAAGATTATTATGGAATACTGATAATGGAAGATTGGATATTGAAATTACTGGACTTAACAAGACTACTGAAGATGGAAGATGGAAAATGGAACTAATAGAGATAATAGAACAATGGCTACTGAAATTATTGATCCTAACAGATTCTGATGTGATGGATTAATTGAAATGTTTATTTTGACTATGGTTATGACAATAAGATTATCATAATTAGTAATGAGATGGATTAATCGATATGCTTATCTGGAAAAAAAAAATTGATAGATATATTTCTTAAAGAATTGAAACCTCTCTTTGACTTTTTGTGGAAAGAATAAAGTAATGTTTATGAGATTTGATGATTAAGTAAGATAACTACTGGAGGAAAGTGATTTTATAATATGACTTAAGAGACAGGATTGTTATATATTATAGACTTATAACTGATTTGATCTTTGACAAATGGGAAGTCAATATTTTACTTTTTATTTTTTATTTTTGTTTTTTTTTTTCTTTTTTTCTTTTTGTTTAACTATTTTTGATTTTGTTTTTTGTCTTTGAATGTTTTATGATTTTGTCTTGTATGTTTTATGAAAATCTGAATAAAAATTATTGAAAAAAAAAAATAGTTGTGTATAAGAGAGATTTTCAGGATGTGTAACAAAAATATCAATTTATATATATTTTTAAAAAGTATATATTTCCATATTTCTGTTCTGCCATACTAATCAGGTTTCTCGTTAGTTGCTAACAGCTGTCAAACAATAAATAACAGTATTGTTCAAACATTTTAGAAATGGAGCACAAAAATCCTCACAACCACAACATCAAGTTCTCTGCGGTGAATTTTTTTTAAAGCCACAGAGAAGTTGATGTTGTTCCTTTGTTAGCCACATATATTAAGCATACATTTCTGCAGCCTTAATCATTACATTGCATAGGACATACCAGAATATGTTCAGATAAACTGAAAGAAAATATTCAAAGCTATTGCTTTTTAATCATACTTGCAAATCTAGGCTAACCTTGCTGTAACTCGTATATATCTGTGGTGTTACAAGCATTATATATATTATTTTCATATTACAAAGGAAATTTTATGTCAAGGAGGAGATTATTACCAAGTTACAGACTCCTGGGAGGCAGACAGATTTTAAAATTACAGTTCTAAAAGAAAAGGTGGTCTTGAATTTTGAAGATTTATCATTCTAGATTGAAATGTTTGAAACAAATCAGCCTAGCATATTTGAAGATAGGTTGTCAAATGATCAGTTTATTAAAACTGACCTCAAGTTATAAGGCCCCAAATATTGGCTGATGATGAGAAAACTACATGTACAGTAAGAAGCTTCCTTTTCTTGCCACAGTGATACTGACTATGTATGAGACTAGTTGTTAAGTTCAAAAGGCAATTCGTTATCATACCTTCTGCAAAAAAACCCCAACAAGACACCATAAAATAAGCCCCAACTGAATGTATGTTTGCAAATTGTTATTTGGAATGATGGCCTAAAATTCTAGTTCATTTGTAAAATATCTTGACTAATGATTGTTCTTTTGCTCTTTCATCCTTTTCTGGGAAACTTTTCAAAGTCTTCATTTCAACAAGTGAAAACAGCATTTGATTGCAAATGTTTCTTGTCTAAAGGAAAAACGTTTTCATTTCATAGCAAAATCCTTTATATGATGCCCGGAGATGCAAAGCATTCCAGTGTGACCTTACCAAAGATGACCTTTTGGAAAACATGCCATCAAATTCTGTGGATGTTGTGATGTTAATATTTGTACTTTCTGCTGTTCATCCTGAGAAGATGCATCTAGTTTTGCGCAATATTTATAAAGTAAGCAAGCATGTATTAAATAAGCCTGCCATAAAATTACCAGACCTTTCTGCTCTGAAAAGTTGCTACACATTTGTTGTCTACTGCCTACTTCACCCAAAATCTGTTTGTGCCCATGTGATCAACCCTGAATTTGTCTGCTGAGTGATCTGGGCTACCAAAGAGATGGCTAGTGGCAACTTATAGGGTTATAGCAGCTGGAAGATCACATAAGCAATCCTAGAAGTTGTTGCTGGCCATTACTGTGACTATCTAGATTGTGCATAATTGACACATCTGTGTAGAAAAACAACCTCAAAACTGGGTTTGCACCACTGACATGCAACAGGAGTTACAGCTGGATATCTTGGATCTGAGAACAGTTGTTAAAAACATGTCCTTGAAGAAGGATTTTTTCTGACATGCGTTGGGCTTATAATATATTAAATTTCTATAACCTGGAATCCTCCTTCCTCCTTTTTTTGCTTATGCATCTGTGTAACTACAAAAAGCCCTAAACTGCATAATGAGAAAGCAAGAGGTGGCATCAGGTCCATGTGTTTCCTTCACTTAAAAAATAAAAAGGGAAACCTGGGCAATTTGAATTCTGCTTTGAGAAAAGCCAAATTCTGCAACATGTGTCATTTGTACAATCTGAACAAATTTACATGATTTCCCTTATTTTGTTTAATTTCACCTTTGCTAGTCATTGGAGAAGGGCAGTGAGTTATGCAGGACACTGAAGCCCTACCGTTTCCCCAGTTTTGAAAATCTTACTGGGATCCTCTCTTTGGCTTTTGATATTTCAGCAGGTGTTGCTCCAGTACATCCAAGCATATTTTTATAACCGTCAGAGCCAGAAAGCTTATATTTAAACTAAAATTCTCAAGAAGGTGAATGCTGTGCCCGATACCACCATCTATTGAATATAATCAATAGATACAGTATATCAGACAATGTGTGTTAGAAATTAAAGTTTTGAGATGATTTATTTGTCTTTTGTGGGCTAAAAAATGTGAAGAGCTTGGGGTATTTCATGGAAACACAGCAATGCATTCCATCAGTGTATACTTGCATGTAAAATACTATGACCACCTTACCCTTTCCTGTTTTTGTGTTCAAACAAATAAAAACTAATTTTGCAGTCTGAAATGTAACTAATTGGGGGCTCTGAAATGTATTTTAGAGAAACGATGCCAGATCTTTTTCCCGTATAACTATAACAACAGCATTCAGAGGCAACTTTTACAAAGAACATTGTAATGGTAGAAGTAAAATAACTACTGTGTTTGATATTAACTTTGCAGTTTGCCTGCTGATGAAGACAAGTCATGGTGGGGTAGACTATAGTGGTGTTCCATGACTGACAGAGGCGTAATATCACCTGTATATCTTAAATCTCTTGGACTATGGATCACCAAGATTGTCCTTTAAACAACCTGCTTCAAACTAGTAGGCCTGGCCCACAACTAGGATCACTGTGTTACGTGAAAACAGTCTTGTGGCACCATAAAGATACTAACTTATTTTGGCATTCCTTTTTTGTGGACTAGAGTCCACATCAGTGGTTTCAGGATAATCCTCTTGAGAGTGAAGGAAGGGGAGAGAAGAGGAAGACAGAAAAAGGCACATCTAGAGGTAGGAAAGGTAAAAATGATGTGTCTGATAAAAATGTCAGCGGGTCGCTAGTTAATAGGTGAATTCTGGTGTGTTCGATATATTGTAAAAATGTCTGAAACAACCAAACCTCATGATGCAAAATGTTCCATTTTTAGATGTAGGACCGTGTTTCTTACAATGTTTGTTTTACTTGTGCGTTAACATTATTTGTCTGTCAGGTGTTAAAACCAGGCAAAAGTGTGCTGTTCAGAGATTATGGTCTCTATGATCATGCAATGCTACGGTTTAAGTCTGCCAACAAGCTTGGAGAAAACTTCTATGTAAGACAAGATGGAACCAGATCATACTTTTTCACAGATGGTGAGTCCTTTGGTTGTTGCTTTGTTTATACTTTGCATCCTTGAACTATTGCATTTTTATTTCATTCCCCCTCCATTTAATATATGACTTGCTTCACAAGACACCTTGAAGTGGTTAATAATAAAAGCATCCTAAAAACATCTATAAGAACAATTTAAAATCCAAAACAGATACAAACTGATATAAACATCTCTGCTTGTATGGCTTCATGGTTTTTATCAAGTATGAATCATGGGATTCAGTAGTCATTCATTTAGCATTTGTACTGTGCATTGGGCTTTACAGTGTTTCCCTAATTTATTTTCACAATTCCTACAGTCTCTGGCTCTTGATGACGTGAGGTGGAGTAGAGTATTTCAGATATGATGTGCCAGCAAAACCACATCAGAGCAAAGTAGCAGTCTTAATGCTGCAGACAGACGTGGGGGCAAGTGCTAGGGCTGGGGTTGATGCCGTCATAATGCAGTACAAGGCCGAATAATTCTAGTAGACTTGCTACTTATACATAAAAGGCCTTAAATCAAAGCCTATTGAGGATGAGATGTTATTACAGTTTTTGGGAGGCCACTTACCAAATTTGGATTACAATTTTGTTCACTGTAAAGCCCAGCCAGTTGAGAAGGAGAGAACAAGCCTATTTATGAAATTTGTGATTTTGTCAGCTACTAATAGGCTAATAGTTGAGAACTGCCTATAGCCCTTTTTCTCCCCCCCCCCAATTCTGAATTGCTCTCTTTTTAGTTGCCTACTGCAAAACCTTTTATGGTATCTACAGACTTCTGGTTCTGATATTAAAAGACAAAAGCTTTGGCAGGGTTGTTTTGAAAAGAGAAGCCTGTCTAGTTAAGTGCTGTAATCTCACATTTGCACTTCCCATCCAGACTTGACGACTGCTTTATCTGTCTTCTCTTCAGACTTCTTGGCTGAACTTTTCCTGTCTGTGGGATATGAGCAGGTGGTCAACGAATATGTGCTGCGAGAGACTGTGAACAAGAAGGAAGACCTGTGTGTGCCAAGGGTTTTTCTCCAAAGCAAATTTCAAAAGCCACAAAGGGAAACATGATTTTTCTTGATTGGCAGCTGGTCTGTTTTTACGCTGGGATATGAATGTTTCACAGTAATGTCTTTCCTTTGCTGGCATACCAGAGTGACTGACTCCATATTTGCTCAAGCTGCTGCCTTGTTGTTTTCTTACCTTTGCTGCAAGTGAACGGCCCTTGGAATAAAGGAATGGGTGTGAACAGCCACCATGTCTTGTCTGGCTCAGGCTTTTCTGCCTTAAAGTAGAGCTGGGGTAGAAGTTTGTTGAGTAGCCATGATGCTACGTGATGAGTTCGATCTCTACTGTTGGAGGAAGTATGCCTCTGAATACCAGTTGCTGGGATTTGCAAGTGGGGAGAGTTCTGTTGCACTCAGCTCCTGCTTGTAGGCTTCCCATAGGCATCTGCTTGTCCACCATAAGAACAGGGTGCTGAAGTAAATGGTCTTTGGCTTGATCCAGTAGGACTCTTATGAAACACTGGTACCCTCCAGAATTCACAATTTTGCAATGCAGCTCTCCAGGCAAAAAATTGATACACAAATAAGTATATTTGGGGAAAGTGTACACAAGCATACATTATAAGAGGAAATTGCTTGCAAATTTGTGTACAAAATGCATATATTAGAAGAAATGTGCATGTAAATGCATATGAATTTTTAAGTGAACTATTTCAAACAATTGTGGAAACAATCTCAACTTAAGACCAGAAGAGTGATATACAGAGAAGAAACAGAAACGGACGGCTTCGTCCACCCCTACTTTGAAGCAAAGCCTAGATGATGCAGTTTTTCAAATGAAGTATGTTCCATGTTTAAATCAACTTCTTTAGAAATCGGAGGGAGAATGTTGACTATATATTATGTAAGATTATAAAATGATGTAAGATTACAATTTTTTTTAAAATAAATGTCATTTCTATTGCAGGAGTCATCAACATTTTGGGCTAGTGTACACATTTTGGAATTTTGAGAAAGTGCCATGAATTCTAGTCACAAAATGGTGGTCGCAGGGTGAGTGGCATAACACAAGATGGCTGTCATATCCAATAGAGCAGAAAGAGATAGGACCACAAAATGATGTAGCCATGTCCCCATCAGCAGGAAAAAGGTACCTACACCTGCCACTGTTGCACTCTGTTGGAAAGGAAGTATCAAGTTCTAACATCCAATGAAACGCTGGCATGTTTAAGAGGCACGGTCACAGTAGGAGAGGCTGACCCAGGGCAGACAGGCACTGAGCAGGAAGAGCAAAGTCTCCTGTGCAGTGTGGATTTTTGAGGGGATATTTATTGTGACCATTTGTTGGTGCCACAGGCAGTACTGGTGGGCGCACTGGTGCCTGTGGGCATTGTGCTGATAGCCCCTATTCTATTGTAATGGATATGTATGAACAATAAATACCCATGTTGTTACTTAAGATAGATTTCTCCCTGGGTTAAGTCTTCCTCATTTAACATCTTTCAGTTAAAGAATTTCCCTGTAGTTTGAATTAAATTACAACTTGTCTAGAGATGGCCAGGGTGCTGGGGCTCTGTTGGGAGGTGCAACCTGACCTTCTACTAACCAGTTATGAAGAAGAGCAAACAGGAAAAATACAAACTTGAATGTGCAGGAACAGTCCCCAGTCTCTTATGGCTGAAAATGGAAATACTTCTTCTTCTTCTGAAACACAGGTACATTTATGATGCAGTGAGAATCAGTGCCAGAGTGTCTTGTTGTAAGGATTAAAAGAAAAGAAACTCCACGTACACAATCGTCAGCCCAGTGGAAGTGTAGCGTACAAACTGCATGAATGTAAGTGCAAGTGCTTAACTCCTCCTTAGGAAGATGGAACTACAGGGATACAGAAAAAAAATGTAAATGGACTGCCTTCAAGTCGATTCCGACTTATGGCAACCCTTTGAACAGGGATACAGAGGAGGAAAATAATTGGCATTGGAGAAGAACTCACATAGGAAGGTTGACTTGTGCCATTGTGCTTATTCTGTATGACCATAAAGATAGTCCTAAGTAAAAGAATAATTGTGGCACATTAGTATGACACAGTCATACTAATACTAAAAGGTCATGCACTTTTGTGATCATGATAGGTAGTGTAAAGGGGTTGGTTATTTACAGCGCAAGTATATGAAATATTAGCAGCCTCATACCCAGCATTGCTCGGGAGTTTTAAGAAACCAAAAACTCAGTATTGTTTTGTAATCAGTGGTTAAAATCAGTGTACTTTTGAAAGGTGCAGTCTGCCAACTTGATTCAAAATGGTGTCCCAATTGTATCCAAAGCTAGACAAAAATCTGCTCCTTGATCTCAGGATGCATCATGCAAAATGTGGCTATGACGTCTAAGAGGTGCCCAAATGCATGGGAAACAGACAAATAGCTTGCTAAAATATGTAGCAGATGGGTGAACGTCTAATGTGTCTTGAGGACTAAGTATGGAGCTATCGTGTTGATTTCAGATTAATCTATCATAAAATATGTCTTTAATCTCCATAATTTTTGAGATAAACGCCCAGATGAGTGAAAACAGTACTGTATGAACTGTGAGAGAAAATGTTTAAAATGAGTATTTTGTGAAGCAGGGATGGGGGGGGGATGTGTGGCCCTTCAGCTGCTGTTGAAGTACAATAATCTCTGACCATTGGCTATCTGGAGGACCACAGGTTCCCCATCCCTCTTGTAAAGCAAATAGTTTTAAATTTTTGACATTTTCTTCATTAGATGGCGCCCTACACCTGGTTTCTGTAACATCCGTCAATGCATTTTATTGAACAATTACAACTGCCTTTTTTTCTGTAAATTGTGTCATTCAAAAAGAGGTTAAAAATTAGGGGCATACGGGGGAATAAGAGGCATGTTAATTTAGGGTAATATTCCTTAGTATGATCCACAAAAGAATAAGTCAAAACTCCCTCAAATAGTATTTCTGCTCCTGATCGTTCACTGCAGTTGTTTAGGTTTATTAAATGTGTATATCACTTCCTGCTAAAAAGTCCCGAAGCGATTTAGTGAAGAAGCACAGTTTTCAGAAGGGAAACATGAAGTTTAATTTTGTGATGTTAGCTTATGGGAAATTGTTACTGTAAAGTTTGTGTGAAATAGCACAAGTGCCATGATGGAATGCTACTTCCCATGGAAAGCAAGTGTATGTGGGAGAAGTCTAACTTCCCCGATCTGCTAGTTTTATATGTCCCAAGAGCTTTATGTCCCAGAAAGACTGTGTCAGGTGCTTTTGGGGAAAGTGCAGGTCAGTTCTTGTTTGAAAGATTGGACAGACTGATCCCCCCCTTCACTCTGACTTAGGCTAATTGAGGTATTATCAACAAAGTCTATACAGCTTGTTTACTTTCAGCACAAGAATGTCCCAGGGGAAAGGATTCCTGCCTTTTTGAAAAAGTAGAAATTGTCTTGTTCCCAGTTGTGTGCAGCATCACTGAAATGGGGCCATGAGAAACAACTTATGTCTTTGGCTATGTATATTTTATGGTTAAAAAAAAACCCTGCACAAAGGCACTGCATTGTATGCCTTGTATAAATCGAGCGAATGTCCATAATTTCTATTTATTTTGTATATTTTGTTCTACAGTGTTTGCTATTTTGCATCGTTTTCTTTCACTCTTTTACTATTTATTCTTTTCCTTTTCCTTTTTTTTACACTTCTGTGAATGATAAACACAGCTCCATCTGCATCCTGTGGAATACGCATTGTTTACTGAAATAATTGGAATATACTTCCATTCGGGTGCAGACCCCTGATCTGGTTATACATCTGGCATTTTTCTTTAGCTGTTGCCTTCTTCCCACTTTTGCAAGGAGGGTCCCTTTAGCAAAAACTAACAAAAATAACCTGTGCTTCTCCATCACTTTCACACCTGGTCTTGATTTTTCTGGATCGCTGACAATTTATTCAGGACTGGCACATGATTTCATCCAGGTTTCCTTATTGCTGTGGGCATTTATAAGCTACAGTTTCAAATCCCTTTTTATTTCACTGTTGTTACATAGTTACAACCTATGATTCACTTGAGAGGTCTCTTATATGGCTTGGATAATGTCACTGGCCAAGAGAACATAGGAAGCTGCCTCACATGGAATCAAACTGTTGGTCCATCTAGCTCAGTATTACTGACACTGACTGGCAGCAGCTCTGCAGACAGAGAATCTCTCCCAGCCCTACCTGGAGATGCCAGGGACTGAACCTGGGACTTCCTGCATGCAAAGCAGGTGCTTTACCACTGAGGTACATCCCTTCCCCATTAATATTTGGCAACATCTGCAACAGCTTCATAAAGATTCTGTATAAGGCTCCAATGCATGCCTTGCCTAAACCAGTGAAGGAAGCTTCATTTCTCTAATAGCTCCTGCTGGGAGGAAGAGCGGGATATAAATCAAATAATAACTAACTAAACTAACTTACTAAATAAATAAATAAATAAAGCTGGGCCGTGGTTGATCACAAATTTAACAAGAGCTTACCCCAAGAAGCCACTGATTCTGTATTGGATCTTCCAGTCATCTTAAAACCACTGCTTGGAAAGCTGAATAATTTCAACAAGGTTGCTGCTTATTCCCCCCCCCTTTTCTTTTAGCAACACTCTCGTAAGTCGAGAGCATTTGCAACAGTTCCCATCACTCTGTGTCTATGCTAAGAAAGCACATGACAAACCATTTTCTTATCACCAATGTGGGCAAAGGGGGGTAAGGGATGGAGGACTTCTGGAAAGCCAGATCTGTTTTCTTACCTCTGGTCCAGAGAGGCAGGTGGCATGCAAGATGAGCTGGCAGGGCTTACCGTCACACTGGCACTGGCACATGAAACAACCTTCCTATCTCTTACATGGAGATAGACTGTATAGGGGATGCTGGCATGAAGGGCTTGAAGAAACCCAGCTATCCTACGAGTGGACAGCATAGAAACGACAAACTACTGACATTTCTTGTAATTCTGCCTTTCTTATGACCTTTAAAGGGTCTGTGTGTTTTTAATAGCGCAAACAGACTATAAAAGCCCAAACTGGCAAGACCGAATAGCCCTGACTCTGCCCATAGACAAAAGCTTTATAACCACATTAAGCCTTTAAAAAAGTATAATAGCATGGACTATGGAACATAGGAAATGGCCTTATACTGACTTAGACTATTGGTCCATCTAGCTCAGTATTCTCGACACCACTGTTCATTGACCGTAGGTCCCCAGATGTTGCTGCATTACAACTCCCATCATCCTTGGCCATTGGTTAAGCTGGCTGGGGTTGATGGGAGTTGTAGTCCAGCAACAGCTGGGGACCAAAGGTGCTCTACACTGACTGGCAGTGGCTCTCTGGGGTTTTAGACAGGTAGGTTGTTTTGAAATTGTTTTGAATGTCGTATTTTAAAATTGTTGTAACCTGCCCTGGGACCTTTGCGTGAAGGGTGGGTAATAAATGAGCATGGTGATGGTAATAATAATAATCATCCTACCTTGGGAGGCCTGGGACCTTCTGTACACAAAGCAGATGCTCTACAGAAAGCCTTTGGTAAGCAAAATGAGGCAAAGATAACTGCCTTCCCTGTAATTCTACACTGAGCCTGTGCATCTGGGCTTCAATGGGACTGGTTCCTATGCACTAGACTAGGTCTGTATTTCTGTCATCAAAAGGTCCCATAGTCTGTAACTGGGATCAATGATACATTTGCATCCAAATCCGAGTGCTTTATTTGAGACTTCTTCCTCACTTCCAATAACAGTGTTAGTTTAAAGCTGAAACCAGACTGCTAGTGGGGAGGGTGGGTGTGTTTGTGGGGCAGAATTTATTTTGCCCTACGTCTGGTAGGGTGGGTGGCAGGCAAAGAGGATTGGTGTATAGGTGTGATGGGGAGTGCATAGCGACATAGGGCGCTGTCTCTGGGTAAGGACCTGGCAAGTCTGGCATTTGGGCAAAGACTTGAGACATGGCTGGCCTTGCCAGCAGGCCAAGTGAGGTAGTTACATATAGTGCCAGGATTGGAACATCACTAAAGGGCAGCAAAGGGCCAATTTTTTAAATTTACTGTTACATTTTATGGTAGAGGGTGTAATTTGATTTTAAAAAAAACTTAGGTGCTAAATTTAAGGGGGCAATACAAACTGAAGTGGGCAAGCACACTCGGGGGGGAGCTCTGGGGAATGTAGGTGTCCATCATAATTTCAAGGAGCGATCAATTAATCCTCTTTTGAGCCTTTAGCAGATGCCACCCATATGTTCTCCACTTCCTTTCTTCCCTGCCCTAGCCATAAAATAATTCCCAGGGTTTTGAAAACTACCACCAGAGGGTGTTAAAACGGCAGATTCTTTGTAATTAGCACAACTGAACTATGTAAAATGTTATAATTGTTAGTCTGTGGCCGATATTCAAGCCATGAAGGTTCATTTATTTCTTTAAAATGCCACAATCATTGTGTTATTCCTAAAAGAGTATAAGACAACGCTCATCCTGACTCTCAGCAATTAGAACAAAGCATAATTATAGTCATTTGGAAAATTAAATTCTTTCCCACTGAACTCTGCCGTGTCTAATCTCACCAGGACAGAAAACTGCACTGAACAATTGAGTTAGCTGTGCACACCTGGGCACCAATTAGGTATGAGTCTTCCATGTGAAAGCAGGAAAAAAAAGATGGCAAATGAGTGAGAAGGTGAGATCATCTGTAAAAAAAAAAAAAGAGAGAGAGAGAGAAGAACCTAAAATATTGTTTCACACAACTGGTGTCTTAGGCTATGTCACCCAAAAGAAAGCAATGGGAAAAGGGAAGGTCTCTCTCGGGCAGGAGTGGGAAACCTTTTTCAGCCTGAGAGCCACATTCCCTGCTATGCAACCTTCTAGGGGCCACATGCAAGTGGTGGGCTGGGCCAGAAGCAAAAGTGGGCAGAGCAACAAATGTTAATTTTTCATTTCTACCGCAGGCTTATTTCTACACACACGCACACCTCTTTTCTCAATTCAGACAAACTAAAGGCATTTCAGAGTTCGAGGAGACATTCCAGCCCAGGAAAGGAGGGGTGTGAAGCAGGGATAGTGGGGTGTGTGGCGAAGGGAGAGGGGGCGTGGCTGGGGACAGCCCCAAGAGCCAGCCAGGCTTGGAGGGCCACATTTGGCCCCTGTTTTGAGGTTTCCCGCCCCTGCTGTAGGGTATAAAAGTTATTGGCCTTGTTAGGAGAAAGACAAAATAACTAAAGAAAAGAGTTATCCGTTGGGTAAAAAGTGGGAAATGCACCTAGTTAGCATTATTGGTGTTGGCCTTCTGTGTTCTTGCATCTGATGCAAAGAGCCAAATGATGCCCCTCTGCCCTGGGCTGCAGCAGGGAATGGATGAAGGAAAATAGTACCACCCTCTGGAATCTGCTCTCCAAAGCAATTATTTCAGGTTGCTTCATGATAAGGTCTACCCTGAATTGGGGACGGAGATAGTAGTACTGGTGGCAGGGAATAGCTAGTATAAGAAATAATAAAGGCTTGTCTATGCAAAGAAGCACAAGGGTCAGACTAGATGTGGTGTGGGAGATCTGTGTTTGATGCTCCTGGTGTTTATTCCTTTGCCTTAGAGCTGCGGGGGGTGGGGGGGCAACCTAGCTTGGATTAGAGCTACAGTGATGAGGGAGGGAAGTTACCCCCCTGCTTTACATCAAGGGTGAGGAAGCTGGGGACCTCCAGATGCTGTTGCACTCCAGCTTCCATCAGCCCCACCCAGAATGCCCAGCGGTAAGGGATGATTGAAGTTGTAGTCCAGCATCATCCGGAGGGTTGCAGCTTTCCCTCCCCTGCCTTACATCATTTCCCTAATGCTCCCCCCTCCAAGATATTATTAGTCATGGGAGTATGGAGAGAAAGACAGACACAATAAGATTCTCTCCCCCCCCTCCCCTTGGCTGGTAGCAGCTTGGGGAGGATTTCCACCAGAGAAACAGCACAGGATGCCTGATCCAATTTGGCCTCCCAGCTGTTCTGAGACAAAGAAAAAGACTTCAGAAGGCCAAGGCATGATGCCATCGTTTCCAGGGTCCCCCTACCTCTCGGCTTCCTTCAAGAGTACAGACTACACTTCCTTCTTTGTCTTCCCTTTAGGTCAGAGAAGCTCTCCTTATCAAGGGAGGAGTTGATAACGCCACCTGCCGCTGCCCACCAGTTCTTTTATCCTTTATGCTTCCTTTCTGCCTTCTTTCCCCTTTCTGTAACTCTCTCTGAGGCTTATAAGCCACCAAGAGGAGTCTGGAAGTTTGCGGCCTCTCATCAGTACTCCCACCCTTACCCACCTGCAGCTTGGAACAGGGAACTGCCTAGGGATGGTGTAGAGTATTCTCAAAAGCGAATTTGGTATCAAATTCTGGATAATGCACAAGTTTGTCTCATCGTCGAACAGGCTCCCACTCTTTGCATGCGTTCATGGCTGTTAGCAACACTATTTTTTTAAAAAAAAAAAATCCGCTGCGAGAATTGTTATTTACGTAATCATTTTTGTAATTTGCTGCTGCTGTATACATTATATAAATATACAGCAGCAATGAGGAATAACAGAGAAAATTATATAATTTTCCAGAAAAAATAAGAGAAAAAAAGGGAGAATCAGGAATCACAATAACTAAAGGAACACACTTTATAGCGAATAGGAACTGGCAGCCCATTTGACAAACTGAAAAATGGAATGGAATCAGATAGCGAACCCCATCCCTAAAACTGCCTTATACTGAATCCAACCATTAGCCTACCTAGCTCAGCATTGTCAGCGCTGACTGACAGCAACTCTCCAGGGTTTCAATCAGGAAATCTTTCCCAGCCCTACCTGGAGGTGCCGGGGATTGAACCTCGAACCTTCTGCATTCAGAGCAGATGCTGTACAACTGAGCTATAGCTATTCTCCAATGGGCGGATCGCTAGTTGGTCCAAACTTGAGCAAGCAGGCAGTCTAGCAGCTTGTGCCTCACTCATGACTCTCCCTAGTCCAGGGACAGCCAACATGGTGCTCTTAAGATGTTTGAAATTTCAGTTCCCATAATTTCTGACCATTGACTATGCTGGTTGGGGCTGATGGGAGTCGGGTGTCCGCCACATCTGGAGGGCACCATGTTGGCTACTCCTGCCCTAGTTTGGCCTGAAGCTGCATCATGGAAAGATTAGTATCTGCTTAAATGAAGAGCCACGTCCAGATGGTAAATTTTTCCCACAGCTGATTTTGCACTGCTATAGCTTCCTAGCACCAAAGCAGGGAGCCAGACAGCCTGGCAGGGTGTTAATATTAATAGGATGGGGATGTACCTTCACAGCATGATGTTCGTGTGAATTCCTGGTGACACTTTTCAATGTGCAACCCAAGAGTATTCAGAAATGAATGTGATATTCACAGGAAAATTCACAATAATTGGGTGTTTAGATGGAAGCAGCACAGTGTAACTTCTATTGCAACATAACCCTATGTTGTCTTCCATTCATTTCCACTGTTGTGGCTCCGATTTCATTTCTGATGTTGCTAGGAGTGCCTACAGTTCAATTCCATGCAGCTGGCTTATTTTGTAGTTCAAGTCAAAAGCTATCCATTGCCTGCCCTTCCTTCCTGTGACCATAACCTTGGCTCACAACCTTCCCATTCTGAATTGTGACTTAATTGCAGAGTGGCTGCAAAAATAACATGGCAACTAAAGTAAAGAGACAGATAATTACACAGCAACTCCCATTCGTGCTGTTTAGTTGTCTCTTAATAAAACTATAACGGGTGTGATTCACTATTCAGAAGAGCCAGGAAGTGTCAGAAACAGAGATACTTATTTCTCCAAGGGGTTGCCTATCGCTGCTATATTCTGTTTTCCATGATTAGAAACGGATGCTTACACAACGCTCTTATTATCAGTTGGCCCTGAGCCGATGCTTCATAAAGCTTTAGGGTTTTCCCCTTGGGAACTGATGCCTCTAACCATTCCCTTATCCTTGATGCAGATGAAATGGTCTCTTTCCTCTGAAAAAGGATTATGTATCATTACAGTTCTCTCTGAAAATAAGCAAGTGGCTGGGCAGCCCTTTTCCCCCAATGTAAGGATAAGGATGATTTCTTGACTCACAGAGTCAGTGGTTTATTTCTATCAAGAGGCATGCTGAGACTGAAACCTACCCTTGAATCCCAGAGGGGTGCTTAGTGGTAAGGGAAATGCCCTCTACCTATGCTCAGCCCTATTGATCTCCGGCTCATTTTAAGGTCTTACTGCAAATTCACAATTGTATATCACTTCCAGAGAGGGGGACTGAAGGGTTGAAAAGAACTAGTTATTTAGGAACCCTGTGGTGAGGATGTTAGTAGTCAAAACTATAAGGGAATTAGGGATGAGTTAAAATGATTACACATAACTATTTTATTACAGTGAATGACTGTCACAAGGTCTCTTAAGACATCCATGGGAAGTGTTAAGTTTGTTTTGGAGATTACCTTTTAAGCCTGGGTGGCTAAATTATGGCATTCCTCCAGATGTTGTTAGACCAACTCCCATCAGCCCCAGCCCCCAGACAGCAGGGATGATTGGAGTTGTAATCCAGCAACATCTGGAAGGCCACAGGTTCCTCATCCCTGGCATAAGCTATACACACAAGGCTGGGAGGGAGCTGTGTGCACCCAGTGAGTGGGTGTTTCCCACAGGACAAAACTGCTTTTAGCTGACTCCAACCCACAATGATTTTCCTGATGCTTGCAGCGCAAGTGTTTTCTGTGCTACCTAGTTGCCAGTGATCTCCCCACCACATCATGCCAATGTTGTTGAAGAACATCTCCTGGTTTGGTGCTGAGTGGGAGAAATCTCCATTCAGGTGAGCCCTTGTGCTACCAAGGTGGTAACGCGCCTCAGTTGTGCATTAATGATGTGCCAACTTCAGAAACAGATCAGAATTGTAGTGGAAGTGTCCCTTTGTCAGTTGTCCACAGTCAAGAGGGAGAACAGCTTTAAAGACAAAGCCTCTAAAAGCAGTAAGAAGTGAAACCAAATTTAGGAGATCAGCAGAAACTGAGAAAGGATAAAAGCTAGCAGGGGAAGGGAAACACACTGTGTTATTTTAGGCATGGGTTTCCCCTCTGCATTTGCATTTTTCTCCCTCAAATGGTTGAGAGGTAAGAAATACCCTATTCTATCTAGCCATTTGGAATGTAAAGATACACCTCGGTATGTGTGGATAGAAAGTGTGAATTAGTTAAATGACCATGAACTAAAGCCACATTCACACCAGATATTGATTCAACTATTATTTCACTTTAAACAATCATCGCTTCCCCAAAGAATCCTGGGATGTGTAGTTTGTGAAAGGTGCTGAGAGTTGTTAGGATACTCCTGTTCCCCTCAAAAAGCTACAATTCCCAGAGTTCTCTGGGAAGAGGTACTGACTGTTAAACCACTCTGGGTTTAAGTCCTTCCTATCTCTAATCTGCCTGCCTGACAAGTGTTATACGAGATCCACTTTGGATTTACCAGAATTGGCAAGAGAGGGCATTGGAATGACTCGTGTTTCCTCTCTTCATGCTTCTGGGTCATCTCCAACTGGGAAGCTGTATGTTCTGTTCCATATGGAGAGTTTGTTCATCTCCCAGGCCTAATTAGTGTGGGGACCTCCAGAAGTTATTGAACTAGAGATTCCACCATCCCTGACCGATAGCCATGTGGGATTAGGGATAGGGAAGATGCTGTTGTTCCGCATTTTGGAGCAAACCTTCCCATTTCTTCCCCTCAGACCCACACGCAGATCAGCACGTTGAGCTGTGGATTAAGCCATATGATCACTTCACCAAACCATGCATGGGTTCATACTGGACTTAAGAGGTGGTCCTCTTTCTTTTTAATATGTTTAACATTTTAAGCTGCTCAGAGCAGTTCTGTGGCCACGTGGTAAGATATGTCTTTAAAAATGCTCCCAGAAAGTGACTGTTCATCATAACGTGCAGTCCCTTCCTGGGGAACTATATGGGGGGAAAAGATGGCTGCCCCATCTATCTGCTCTGAGCAGCTTAAAATTTTAAGCATGTTAAAAAGAAGAAAGAGGCAGCCCTCATCTCAGACCACCTCATAACTACTACTCCCCCTTTTTGGTAAAAAGTGGGTGGAGTTTTAAAGGATTTATCCTTTTTAAAAAATTCTGCCCACAAAACTGAGCCAGTTTTGCAAAAAGCATCATCATCATAAAATTAGCTCAGCACAGAAATGCAGTGATCTGTCCATCCTTAGCTGGAACTGATAAACTGTGGAGTCCAAGAAAATATAAAGGGCACCACATTGGCTACCCTTCCTGTAAGTGTTGAGGTGTGCCTCACAGCTGGTTGCAATTCATCTGCCACTGCTTATATAGACCATCCAAGCAGTCTTATGTTTTTACAACAGAGGGAAAGGGTTAATTCCTTTCCTTGTACCTCTCCCTCCTTCTGCAGACTTTTCACAAGGACTCCCATTGGCTTTGAGGTTTCCTCCTTGGTTTCCCTTCCATCTCCTGAATTCTCCCCCATGAGTTCATCATCTGTTGTTCAGGTGAGAGGTGGGGGACCTCTGATCCTCCAGATGTTGTTGGTCTCCAACTCCCATCTGCCCCAGCCGGCAGGAGTGATGGGAGTTACAGTTCAATACTGTAACAGATGGAGAGCCACAGGTTCTCTACCCTGGTTTATGCCAGCTGTTTTTTTCCCATAGGGCATATGTAAGCATTCCTCATGGTGCCTGTTGGTCAGGTGTTCTGTGTAGTTACTACAAACATACAAGCTGTGTGCATCTAGGCTTTGTACACAAAATCTATCATGCAAACATTCAGGGGAGAGATTGCATGGAAAAAACCTATATGTATAGAAGAACTGATCAGCATAGGGAGGTCGGAAGCTCCCCCCATCCAAATGTTGATCATATCTGGATACCAGGTTGTCTACACAGAGGTCAACTTAAATGAGAAAGGGGTGCTTTGGCTACGTGTAGTGAACTTTTTTCAGTCCAAAGGCCACATTCCCTCATGGGTCATCTTTCAGGGAGCGCATGCCAGTGGGTGGAGCCAGAGGCAAAAAGTGGGTGGGGCAACAGTTGTGACTCTTATCTTTGTCCATCAGAACACATTCCAGCGGATCGCATTCTGAGAGGTCAACACACACATCCCTCCATCCCTGCAATCAAGAGGCATTATCAGAGTTAACTTATCAGAGTGCTTAGAAAAAGCACTTGAGAAAGGTGTGGAGCAGGGTCAGTCTGGGGAGAATCCTACGGGTCAGATAGAGAGGTCTGGAGGGCCACATTCAGCTCAAGGTACCCCATACCAGACATAGATCTATATCTATGTCAGTTTTATTCTTGACTCTTGGGTGCCTCCAGGAACTCTTGCCCTCCTGGATATAAAGGGCAAAATGTGGTACCTATCCCATAATATGAATGCTAGTCTGAACTCTAGTTACACCCTGCTTATGTTCATAAATTTTAAAATGGACTCCATCCTCTCTCTGAACAGTTTTGAACATGAGCAGTATGTAGGTCACACAGTGCCATCTCTGCCTTTGTGACATTCCCTCCATTTTTAAAATAAGTGACTGAAGTGACTAAAAACATTATTGCTATTCTAACTTCTGCTTTCACAGTTAAAAACAAGAAAATCCTGTTGTGGCTGTAAATCCTGAAGAACCAACATAGAGCTCTTAAATAGCAATCCTAAGTAAAGATCACTTTATATGTGTGTGTTGGATATGATGTGATAGAGACCTGAAGATCAGTTGTTCACAAAAGTTATTTATATATGCATTTCTATCCAGCCTTTCTGGTGCTCATGCACCACTCAGGGCAGCTTACAAATCATAGGCTGTCATTTAACAACTGATTATTTGGTATATTTGTACCCCACCATTTTTCCATGGTAGAACTCAAGGCACATGAAGGTTGCAAGCAGTCTCCCATCCAAGGCACTGACCAGACCTAGAGCTGTTTAGCTTTAGTAATATACCTACATTGTGTCCCTTTAAGCTGTTGCACAGGTTACAGGAGGTACAATACATGCAGAGCCACTTCAAGCAGCTCTTATTGTGGGATGAAATGTGGGCTGAGGAAATGTGAACTGTTTGGGGCAGCATATCATAATGCAGAGTATTGGTGGCTAACGTTTTGGCAAGTGTGCCACACATCAAGCCTATAGCACAGTGCTACTCTAATGCACTCTGCAGTAGATATATAGGCCCTCTGTGCCTTGGAGCAGTTTTGCCTCTCATCTATTAAGCTGGGAAGTAGGCAGGAGGGCGTACCTCATTATGTGCCATACCAATCCCTTCAGTTCCTGTCCAGCCACGCCACAAGCCCCTGCTAGTTGGCTACTTAATATGGGCCACCAGCGGTTTGATGCTGCCTGAAACAGCTACTCATGCTGGAGTATTCTGGTTTGAACTAATAAATTGCAGTGATAATCTGCAGGCTGGTTATTTTTCCAAAGATCTCAAGGCCAAAGAAGAGATATAGAGGAATGACCTCGGAGTGTGAAGAGAAAGAAGAAAAAAACGCCAAGTTAGGATTCACTAAGCGGTATAATGATTTATGATTTGAAATTTTTATATGGTTTTCTTCTGTGTTTATATATGTTGTAAACAGTGCAGCTCCTATTTTAGTTATTTTTTAAATACTAACAATGCTGTTTTGTGGTATTTGTTTACTTGATTTTTATTCATAAGGTTTATGTTTCAGATTATACTTTATTTCTCTGTTAATTATGCTGTTTTGAATGTCTTTTATATTTGACCTATATCTGTAATGTCTTCTTTTAATATTTCATGATGTTTTTGTTTGATGCTTTAACCTAGATTGTAATCTGCTTTGAAATCCCCCCTCCCGATAAAGTGGCATAGAAATGACTTCAATAAATAGATATAAATGTTGTAAATAAATAAGTATAGTGGGGTGGGAAATGACACACCCAGGGGCCAAATTCAGCCCTGTATGTCCTCTGTCTGGCCCTCAGAACTCTCTAGGAACTGTCCTAGAACTCTGATAATGCCACTCGCTCGCCTGTATGGAGGAGTGTGTGTAAAAACTAGTCTACTGTCCAAAAGTAAAATTGACATTAGTTGCTCTGCCTGCTTTTGCCTCTGGCCTCACCTACCACTTGCATGTGTCCCTTGGAAGCTTGCCCAGAAGGGAATGTGGCCCTTGGCGTGTAAAAGGTTCTCTGCCCCTGAATTATAGGGAGATATAAAAGAGTGTAGTGGCATTATGATGAGTGCTGTCTGAGTCAACAGATAGTAAAGAAAGAATTTGCAGAACCAGGCCCAGAAATGTTTTTTTTTTTAATGCAAATTGGCAGGTGTACCGGAACCAAGTGTTGCTGAAGGCCCAGGCTAGGCTGGCAGTGAATGAGGAAGCATCTGGTAAGTGGGGAGGGGGAAGGAGGAGGATGGGCTGAGCAGGTCTACTGGCAGCGACTGCGCTCAGGCAAAAGAAACAAGGCCTCCACAAAGTCTCATTCAGCTTTAGCTGTCTCACCTCGTTTATCTGACCGTGTAGCGAGAAGCTCCTGATAATAACCTGTTCTTTCCCAGGAAGGGAGAAGCAAAAAGTACCTGGCTTATAAAGCTCATGTCATGGCACTGACAATACACATAATGAATTGTTTGTTTTCTTTGTGATTTGCCTAGAATTCAGGCAATATGTCATTTACCCAAATGTTTGACTCTTGAAATGTAAAGGAAATATGAACAATAGCCCCTACTTCAGAAACTCCTCAAATGCCTGACCCTGTAATTCAGGGATGGGGACTCTGTGGCCCTCTAGATGTTGTTGGATTGTTAAGCGATACACCCTGGGGTGCATAAATGACGACAACTGTTCTAAGGGAACTGCACTGAACGCTGCCTTGTTCTGAGGCAGACCTTTGGTCCATCTAGCTCAGTATTGTCTACACTGACTGGCAGTGGCTCTCCAAGGTTCCAGACTGGGTTCTCTCTCAGCGCTACCTGGAGATGCAGGGAATTGAACCTGGGCCTTTCTGCATGCAAGGCAGGTGCTCTACCACTGAGCTACAGCCCTTCCCCAAAGTGCCTTTTGTAGTAGTAGTTTACTCAAAGGTGCTTTTCCCACATGATGCTCAGTAGCACATATGAACCCGTCTCATGCTGTCCCAGATACGATAGCAAAGTAAACATCTTAAAAAGCACACCAACAGTGGGGTGGGGGCAATGGGGAATTAAAATAAACAAATGAAACCAGTATATCAAAGAAGCATTGTAATAAAATGAAGTTAAGACAGCACTAAGGAACCTTTGGCCATTCTGATGTTGGACTCCAACTTCGACCAACCCCACCCAGCAACACCAGAAGTCAAGGATGATGGGAGTTGTGGTCCAACAACATGTGATGTGCCGAATGGTCCTCAGCCCTGATGTAATGGAATAGCATTAAACACCTATCAGATGAGAAACATTCAGCCAAAGGCATCAAATGCCTGAAGGAATACAATGTCAGAGTGTGATGATCTCCCTTGGAAGGACATTCCCCAGGAGGGGTGCTACTACAAAAAGAGCCCTGCTCCCTGTGGTCACCTCCCTGGCCACCAGCGGCTAAGGAATCTCAGATATTTACAAGAGCGTACAGAGTGAGTGCAAGACAGCATGTGGAAGAGAAAGGAAATTATGTTCTGACCAATTGGCCAATATAAGTTGAATTTTAGATCTGTTTAAGCACAAACCTGTTCAACCCTCATTTGTGAAAACATCCATTGCTGTATAACTTTTAGATAGTTGATCTTTTGAAATAACATTGGCAGATTATTTTCTTAAATAATTGGATTTATCTTTTTCATCTCTCTCTTTCCCCCAGCTTTATGAGGATATAACTGCCTTAGAACAGGCCTGGAACCATATCCTCTTAAGTAGTAAAGGGTCCAGTGATATCTGATTCTCAAAGACATTCAACCATCTGAAGCTGAAATCCTATGCACATTCCTCAGGAATAAGCACCAGTGACCTTAGTTGGATTTAGTTCTGAATGAATACCACAGGATCACTTCATTAGTTACTTTAGCAACTGCATTTGAGTGCAACTAACTGTACAGGAAACAAAATACCAATGGGACCTGCAACAAAATGTTGCAGTGGAGTGCTCCTGGAGGTCCCTACTATGCCCTCCTCCAAGATACTTTACTCCATTCCACTTTCCCTTCCCCCCTACAGATACTTAACATTCAGCAGGTACTGAGCATGCTCATTCCTCATTGGGCAGTGTTTTTGGGGTGGGGGAGGTTGCCCTCTTATATCCCCCCCTCCATTTGTTTTATACTTCTCTTGTTCCTTTGTGCCTTTCTTTTGGCTTCTAAGCAAGCAGTACTTGAGTTTGCTGTTAGAGGAAGTGAGGTAAGGTATAATTAGAAAAAAGGGGGGTTGGTGAAAGGCAGTGTTTCACTCTGTTATACAGGGTTTTAATCAAACGATTACTGTTTAAACAAAAACAAACAAGGGAAGTATTCCCCCGCCCCTTATCTTTAACAAACAACTGAATGGTTACTGGCAGTGGAATGTCAGAGGGAAACAAGCTTTGGAATCAGAGCTGCTTTACACATTACAATTTTCTGATACAGAAAATGCTGTGTAGGAAAAACATGAAAGAAGCTGCTAAATAGACCGACACCTTTTTTCCCCTCCATCCAGGATGGTTTTCTTGGGCTTCATGGGGCTCTAGTCCTTGACTCTGAAGAAATTCCCATCCTGCTCAGAAACTTGAAATGGATAAGCTCATCCATTTCATCTGTTCCAATCAGCCTAGCAAGTATCCTTTGCTTTCTGCTATTTTATGGTCCGGATGCAATGGCTTCAACAGAAATATGACATACAGAAATTGAGTAAAACTTTCCCTACCATTTATTTTCATGCTTCAACGGCTTCATCTGCTTAAGTTCTATGTGTCAGGTTTCTGTTAAAGGCACAGGAGCAGGACCATTAAAAAAGGTAGCAATATTAATATGTAATAAAGATCATGAATCACTATTAAAGACCATTAACAATGATCCCCATTCTGCAAATACTTTCCCACATATCTTCCCTACAGAGGCCAGTGGGGTAATTTTTAGAGAAATGTTGTGAGTAGGATTACACCCATTCCTATAACTGCTATTAAACACACAGAGAATTATATCTCTGTATGGACACAAATGATGGAAAAAGAGTTACCTGCTAAATTTATGTGATTAACAAGAAATAGGACAGGTCCAAAAACCACTTAAAGAGAGAGAAAGACATAGTAACCCAATTTCCTGCAAATTAAAGTAAATTTTCAGGGGTTTTATGTGAACAGTATTAGGCAGGATTGTATGTATCCAATTAAGTCAGGGATAGGGAACCTTTGCTGAACTGCAACTTCCATCAGTGTCAGCAAGCATGGCCAATGACCTGGGATTATGGAATTTATACTAACTTTGGCAATATCTGGAAGGCCAAAGGTTGCCCACCCCTGAACTAAATTCTATTCAGAGTAGACCCACTGGAATTAAAGAACCTAAGTTAGTCATGTCTGTTTATTTCCATTCTGAGCATGACTAGCATTTGATATAATCTGTGGTCCTTGATGGGACAGAGGCATGGAAGGAATTATTCTTCAATTAATGGTTTGTAGTTATATTGTTGAAAATGGATCTGTAAGTGTTGTACCATCTACACAACCTTTGGGTCCCCAGCTGTCGCTGGACTATCGTTCCCATCATTCCTGACCATTGGCCATGAAGGCAGGGGCTGATGGGAGTTGTAGTCCTGCAATATCTGGAGACCTAGAAGGACCTGGTCTACAGAAGGACCATTAACACAATGGAAAAGTCATGGGGAGCCCCACAAATGATGGTGGACAGAGTTTGCAGCATTATATAACTCTTTATGTGCCCCTTCCCATCTCTTCTCTCAGACATGCATGTGTGAGCATGCTAGTTACACACAGTGAAAGAGGAAGCCAATTCCAAAGGGGTGGTCTAGAGAAAAAATGGCATGGAAGGCCACGTGAAATTAGGACAAGAGTTGAATGCAGCCACATGTCCTCATTTTAGCTTGACAGGCAAATCTGTTTCTATTACTCTAATTCCTTATTTCTGATTATTGCCCAAAGTCAACTGGAACAACTATTTTGTAGATAGCCAGTAGACTACAGATGAAGAGAACATTACATGTACCCCAATCCTCTACAACGGGTAGCTGATGTGATGTCCTCCAAACATTGTTGGGCTACAATTTCCATCAACACCAATCAGTACAGCCAATGCTCAGGGAAGATGGAAGTTGGAGTCCAACAACATGCTGACAACCTCTGCTTGAAGTACGTATTTGGAAATACAGTAAGTCTGACATAGTTCAGTGAGGTTTCTTTCCAAGGATTGCAGGCTAATGGCATATTGGGCAAAGGCTGTTTTGGAATGTGTTTAGATGTTAAACAATGGATGCTGTAATCTTCACTACATTTCTAGTACCTGGCTGTATTAAACAAAACCTTAAGCCTGCCTACACATTGCTCATGAACATTTCATTATACTCTTCCTGGGGCCTTCTTTCTATGCAGGTGACTGGAATTCTCAGTTCAAACAATCCTATATATGAATAGCAAACTAATCCCCCAAGTGTGGATCCTCAAGCAGCGGTGTTGCCACAATTTCATGCACACCTGGGCAAGATGCTCAGTTCCCCCCCCCCACTCCATTGCTTGCAACACACCACTTTCACTCCACTCCTCTATAATTGCCATCCTGATAAGGGGGTGGGCAGAGGAAGAACAAGACCCTTTTTTCTGATGAGAGAAACAAAACCAGACCTCTCTCCCCCCACGTACCTTTCTGGTATGGAGGAGGAGAAAGAATAGGGGACCCATCACCTCTCTCCATCAGGCAGTGGGAAAGGAAAAGAAAAGGTCCCTTTCTCTAACCTTTTCCCCCTGCCCCCCTTAGAGAGGCTGATGGTGTGCTAACTCCAGCACAACAGCAACTTCCATAAAAGTCTTTCCTCCCATTGCCTCCCTTGTCAGTTTCCCCAGTATCTCCCTCTGTCTGTCCACCCTCTGCCTTTACCAGGTGGAAGTAGCAATGATAATAGCAGCAGTGCCCATTGCTCATTTTCTTTTAAAATATACTTTTAAGAGTGGATTTGCTGCTGCCATAGTTATCTTCCTTTCTCAGAGTGCTGATGGAGCCATGTGGGATGCAGAGACACTTTGGGGAATTATACATGGCTACTGTCTGGAGTTTTGCTCCTATGCAGTAGTGCACCCATTCTCTAAAAAGTTTTTTTTTTTTTAAGAAAAAAAAGAAAAAATGACTGCTGGCTTTTCTAGCACTGTCATTTAGACCCTCCACCCAGACCTATGGACTTCCACAGCCATGTCTCTATGTAGTCAAAACAGGCCCAAGATGGAGGTATTGGGGGAAACACAAGATTTGCAGAAGTACAAAAAATGTTAGGGGTTGGACTCTAAAGGGGAAACCCAAAAACAGCCTGAAGAGGACTGAGTTCATTCAGTAGTGAACTGTATTTCGGGGGGGGGGAATGGAAAACTAGGGGAGGAAAGAATGGAATGTAGTATTCCGAAAGAAGGATGTCTGGCTGTCTGGTACCCTGAACAGGAGTGTTCCATACTGTAACATTTTGTTGCAGGCCTCGTTTGTTCCTAACAAGTATCTGAAACAGAGGATCAGTAATAGTAGCTTATGAGCCATTTGGGGACAGAGATTGATACTAAAGAAATCATTGAACCTGCATGGGACTCACAAAGTAGGCCAGAGTAAAAATACTATAAATATTCCATTTGTGCTTAAGCAACCCTCAAAAACTTTATTCAGACAAACTAGCATTTTAAAGCCATGCAGCCTGATCCACAGACCAGACTGAATTAAGAGTCCTTTCTTCTACTTCAGACCTATTGAAGGTAATGGGAGCAAGTCAGCTTAAATACAAGTCATGTCCAAAGTATAATGTGAGCCCTGGTTTACTAAGCTTGATCCTCATAATTTGTTTTCTGGGATGCCTCTTAGCCTTGAACCTAAGGTGGCCCAGGGATATAGAGGGACATGGCTCCTGTACCTTTAACAGCCATGTAGAAGAGGAATTTACAGCAACTGTAGCTTGTTGTGCAAACTACATCTGATGAAATTCCCTCTTCTTTAGCAAGAATGCTGTCCCTGCTAAAGCATATGGCCACCCTGCCTGGAACATACACAGTAATAATAGTGAAGAGAGTGCCACTGAACATGGGCAGAATGCCTACCCTCTAGATACTAGGACTTAAAAAGCAGAGTCATCACTTCCATGTAGATTCACCAGCATCTGCCAATATCTCAGAATACATCAGAATAAATAGCCTCTCTCCCGATTTGGGATTGCAGCTTTTCAGTTGTGGTCTTATTTCACATGTGAGGAATCTTTCCTCCCCCCATGTTGCTGAACTAGAACTCCCATAATCCCTGGCCATTGGCTATCCTTGCTGGGTCTGATGAGAGTTGTAGTTCAGCTGTATTAGCTATGTACACACCATACATAACATTCCTCCTCCCCCCCAGAGTCCTGGGAACTCTGTAGTTTAAGTGTGCTGGGAATTGGATGGGACTGTGATGGGTAAATGACAGCTCCCAGGATTCTTTGGGTGGGTAGGTGGGGGGATGTACTTTAAATGTAGGGTGTGTACCTCTTTTTTTTTGCTGCTAATGGCAACCATTGTGCGCTGGTATCCACAGCATATCAAGGTATAAGTCCTAACACCTCATTTTTTTTTTACCAACAAATAATTGTACATAACCTTAGATTAGATCATCAATAAATGAATAATAATAATCATGCATTAATATGTCATCATCAATAAAAAGAACAAGAACAAGCCTACCCACTCATTTCAGAACTAGTGTTGGCCAGACATAACTGTTGGCTTTCTCTCTGGCATTGAAATGCTGATTAAGGAGGGGCTGGTGGTGATATATCAAGGTTAGCTCGCTGCATTGCTGTCTATTAATGGCACATTGGCTAACGGGTTTATTCTTACACACTGAGTGTATTTGAGGGACCTTTAAAAAACGCCACTGCCAGGGGCCTTCCGATTGAGCTAGTGCGACTAAATTGCACAAACCAGATGCAGCTGCTCCTTGAGCTGCAATGCCTGTCCTTGATTATATTGTCAAGGTTACTGAAGGTGCTTTTGGCACATGTGCTTCTGCCACACTGAAACCATCCAGCTATTTCTCAGCACCTGAAGCTTCATCATCCTGGTGAAGCTTGTGACTTCATAATCAGCTGTGTCTTTCAAATGGAGATCTGTTGTGGGTCTGTCTTTAATCTCAGGGTTAGGATGAACAAAAAAGGGGAAGATAATAAACCACAAGATTATTTCCAACTGGTAAGAAAAAAAAGAACCCTTCCCTTGTTTGCTTCTATTTTCTTAACAGAGGTTTGATAGGCAGAAGTCAGCAGGGGACAGTTAAGTCATTTCAGACTTTGGACTTTAGTTTTAACCCATCCCCTGGAGATGATAAAATGTGGTATTACTTTGCCCACTTCAGAATGTGGCAAGCCGGCCCTGCTCTGTTTGGAGCCCTTCTTGCTCATTTTGCTGTGTGGGACCCCAGACCTCTGTCCCAAAGTCCATCCTTATAGTACCATTGTCAGTGGTAGCTTTTCAGGGCATGGCGTTAAACAAGATCTTCTGCTAATTGCTGTAGACCAAAGTGCTGTTAATGGGACAATGACAGAAACCAACACTTGGCAATCCTACTTAGTAACCCTGATTTCACCTAGGATTTTACAAGGAACAACCTGATTGTTCAGGAGGTATCCTGTGAGCTGTTGCACCTGATGGATGGAAACAGTGTGTAATTCTTTGCAATGCACCCTGCCTAGCCAGGCAGCATGAACTCAGGCTGGGTATGTCTAAGATCTGAAAGACATTTGTGTGTCTGAGTAAGTAAAATGGGTGGTTTGGTAGCACATTGGCTTGACATCAAGGATACATTTTGATGACTGGCTTCCATGCTACCAGTTTGCCACTGCTTAGTACGGAAGTGTATGTGTACCAGTTGTCCTACAGAAAGGCACAATAAAATGTGTGCTGAGTTGTGGGTGGGGGATAATTGGGTGACTCGGGTGTGTCCTCAAACCGTTACATGGCTGATTCAACACCCTCTGAATCTGTCATGAGTATTTTAATTTAAAACTTTTGAATACAGTAACACCTTTAAGGATGAATCCAAATGCTAGCGTTTTATAGCTTGCCACTCTCTCTTAATCATTGCTTGCATTTAAGAAGTAACATAGTTCCATGGCTCAAATCCACAGCTTATTTCTTCTCTGTAACACAAGGATGGGGACCATGTGGCTCTTTACAACCTGTTGTTATGACTGCAGGCCACCCTGGCCAGCTGAGGGTAACCCTTCATGGACAAACTCCATGAAAGCCCGGATGACAGAATAAAATCATTAACCTTTAAGGTGCTACAAGACTCCTTATTCTCTATTGTGAAAATAAATGAGATAACTGCCTAATAACTTGGATCCACGAACTTTTATGGCTTTGGAAGAGGATTAGACAAATTCATGGAGGATAAGGCTATCAGAGGCTGCATACACACCATATATTTAAATCACAAGATTTTTCTCAAAGGAATCCTGGGAACTGCAGTTTTGATTCAGGGTAGGAATTGTAGCTCTGTGAGGGGTAAACTACAGTCCTTAGGATTCTTTGTGGGAAGCCATGTGCTTTAAATGTATGGCTGTGTTCTTAGTCGAAGGCAATAAGCCTGTGAATACCAGTTGGGGTTCTCAAGGCGGGGGAAGAGTGTGGCTGTTGTGGTCAGGTCCTGCTTGCGGGCATCCCACAGGCATGCGTGTAGGACTAGATGGCCCTTTGGCCTGATCCAGCAGGGCTCTTATGTTCTTATAGCAGGATGTTCATTTTGAATAGGATGGGGATCGCAGCATGACGCTCGTGCGAATTCCCGGTGACACTTGTCACTGTGCAGCCAAAGAATGTGACATTCACAGGAAAAATGCACGCTAAATGCACGTCCTTAGCTTCATAGTTAACCTGTCTGGAACGGCTGTAAATTACATCACACAGTCCCTACAGCCGCAGCAGCAAATACGTTTGCATGAAGCTTGATCTTTTTACCTCCACCTTTTTTATTATTATTTAATATTATGCGGTGAGGTTTTTGGACAGAAGCGACAAACTCGAAAGAGGCCGAGAGAGCGCCACAGAAGAAGCACCAAATTCAGAGCCGGGAAAGAGAGAGCGGTTGCAAGGGAGGGCGATGGTTTTAATCATACAATATATAGATACACTATAAAGGGTGTTTTTTTTTTTTTAAACAAAGCGGGCCTCTGATTTGGCAGCGTCGGCAGGAGGCGGAACACGCCCGGGCGTCTGCGAGAGCCGTTCAGTGATAGCGGCGACAGTCGCGGATGCTACAGCCAGGGGGCGAGGCGCAATTTCTTCGCTCTTTGCTTGTCGGAGTAGCGGTGAGGAGAGAAAGGCGCAAACCGCAAGCCGGGAAGGGCGGCTGCCGCAAGCCGCTGCTGTTTCCTGAGGAATCCGGGGAACTGCCTGCAGGGCAGAGGAGGCGGTGCAGTTCTGAAGGAGAGGCGACCTTGTGCCAGATCCCGCCTTCCTTGTCCAGAAAAGACCCTCCGCGTAAGCCAACATGGATCCTGGAATGAGGAGGACCAAGGCGGAGGACGCCGAGCTCCCGCAGCCGCCGGAAGAAGAGGAAGAAGAAGTGGACCCCAGGATTCAGGTGAGGGAAAGGGGGTGGGGTGCGTGGGGTGGGAGAAGGAAGAGGCGGGGGTGCTGCTGTCGCCAAGGTCGGGATCGGGCGGGCCAGTCCTTCGCGGGGATCCGTTTTAGCCCTCCGCCCTTCAGAGAGGATCGCGCACGGGGGGCCCATCGGCGCGGTTTCAGCACGAAAAAAGCAAAATGTTTGTGTGCATGTGGAAAGATTGCAGTGCAGGGTGCCTTTTATTAGAAAGCGTGCGTGCATGCGCGGCGTCCTCTTGTAGATCCCTCTGCAGATGCTTCCCTCCCTCCGCCACCTCGTGGGATTCCACAGTGTGTGTGGGTGTCTACCTTGTTTTTTTGTTTGGGGTGCGTGTGCTTCATTAGATTTTTGCCAAGGTCCTTCTGCAGCTAGCCTGAGACCCGCTACAAACCAAAGGGGCCGGCGCCGACCTCCTTTTCCAAGGCTACTTTGCAAATAGACAACCCCGCCTCTCCGCCTCTCCTTTCTCTTCTCCTTTTTTCAAAACGGCGGCGTCGCGCAAGCTTGAATCCGCTTCCCTTATACTCCACGTTGCAGTCTCTGCCTTCAGTCGTGGTTAGCGGATCAGATTCCCTCCCGCGCCCGGTTCTTAGGATGGCGTACCAAATGCAGCCAGCTTGCCTGGAGGCGAGGGCTGGGGAAGGAGAGGGACCCTCAGCGAGTGATGCCAGGCGGAGGAGAGTGCTAGAAGGTGCTGATGTGTGCAATGAAGAAAGAGACAGGCAGAGTGAGGCCGCTTTAGACAGTGTTGCTGACTCGTAGGAACATAGCAAGTTGTCTTTTACCGAGTCACACTAGCGGCCTGTCTAGCTCAGTATTACCTCCACTGACTGGTAATGGCTCTCCAGGGTTTAAGTCAGGGGATATTCTTGGCCCCACTTGGAGATGCCAGGAGATTGAACCTGGGACCTTCTGTGTGCAAAGGTGCTGCTGTACCACTGAGCTCCGGCCCTTCCTTATCTTAAATGCTGGGATACTGGTAAAGCTAGCTTAGCAAGTGCTTTTATTGATCATGGGAGAATACTGCTCTCTGTTTTGGTTAATGTGAGTGCCCTGTTGTAGGGTAGAAGGGCAGATAGAAATATTTTAAATACATAAACAATGTGCATTGCTGCACCACTGATTTGCAGAGAAAGCATATCAGGCTCAGCGCACGTGGCCAATGATCAAAGGTAATGGGAGTTATAGTCCACCAGTACCTGGAGGGCTAAAATAGTCATTTCCTGGCTGCCAATTAGCAACCAGGCAAAGTTCAAGGTGTTTGTGCTGAAGCAGAAAGCCCTATACCACTTTGGATCAAGATACCTAAAAAGATAAACTCGCCCCTTATATACCCAGTTGTTCACTGTGCTCTGCAGGGGAGGGCCTCCTGCAGATAATGTCTCTTCAGGAGGTTCCATTCTGTATGATGTAAGAATCTGGCCTTTAGTGTGGTGGCACCTAAACTTTGGAACCCTCATGTCTTTTTGGGACCTGTTGAAGACCTTTTTTTTCCAGCAAGCCTTTTAAGTGGATATTTTTTTATCTCTGCCTGTATCTGTCTTGGACTTTAAATTGTTTTTATATATCTGTTTTTATTGTGTTGGGGTGTTTTATGGGAAGTGATTCATAAATGAAATCTCTCTGCAAGAACTTCTCTCACACTGACCTGCCCCTGCTTTCAGATCAGCTGATGAGGCCCTCCTGGTGGTCCCTACATGGTATGAGGGCCCAGGAAAGGGCTTTTTCAGTAGCAGGGCCTTGGATATGGCACTGTCTCTTACTAAGGTCTGTTTGGCCTCATCTCTTTATAGCTTCAAGCCGTTCATCAAGGCACATCTTTTTTTGGAGGACACCTGATTGATCCTGCTGTTATTAGTAGCTGTCATTTGCTGATGTGCTCTTGTGTTTTTTTAATGGATTGTGTTTTTAATAGGTTCTTATTTACTTGTTTTTATTGTGAATTGGCCAGTGAAAGGTGGTATATAAATTGTCTAATAAATATTTCTGAGTAGTGGTTTGTGGTGGCCTGGTACCATGTGTTTAACACGCCTTTCAACATCTTCTGCCCATCCCATCTCCATTTTCCACATCTTTGCTCATTGGTGAAACTCTCAGGTTTGGTGGAGAGAATAGTTTTCTCTAGTATGAACCTTGCTTGTCAGTTGAGGCCATCCTGTGAGGCCTTGCTTTGGGTCACATCTCCATCAGAGGTATGGCTTGGCTGTGACTTAGGATAGGGTTAAATAGCAGCACCTCCTTGACTATGCAACTCCCCCTCCAGTCACAGACCTTTAACCTAGATGTAAAGATGGGTTTTATTTCAACAGGATTTTATTTATTTATTGTATGGTTCTTTATCATTGCTTTTATTCTTAGGTTGGATTTTTCTGATAGCTTGCTGCTCCATGCTTTTGTTGATGTTTTTGTTTTTAATCTGTAAGCTGCTTTGAAGGGCTTCAGGGGGGGAAAGCGGCCCATGAATTAACTGTAAATATGTAAAAATCCTGCCAATTTCATTGTTTAGGGTTTTTTTTAAAAAAACCCTAAGAGACTACTATCTGTGCTATTCTGGTGTACATGCACGTCCATTTGGAGAAGAACAACATGCTAGTGACAAGGACAGTTGCTTCACATATCAGTTGTTTTCACAGGGTAGCGAGAGGAGACTAAGCTGCAGAACTCCCTCCCCACTAAGGTGCATCTGGCAACTTGATTGTATAGTTTTAGGCGAATGCTGAAGAAGCACCGACACCTGAGACGTATACATTTAGGACTCAGCCTATTTTGTAATTTCAGGTTGTGTTTAATGCTGTATTTTAAAATTGTTGTAACCCAATATGGGGGATGAGATTAATGGCTTATTTTATAGCTCTCTTGTAAGAATCACTGTTGTATGTGAAACATATAGGTCCTGTAAGAGGTTGGATAAATGCTAAATATTAGTGATTAGAATACTGGACCTTCTGGTTCAAATCCCCACTCAACCATTAAGCTCACTGGGTGATCTTGGATCAGGCATACACTCTAAACAACCTCACAGGATGGTTGTGTGGATAAAATGAGGTGGAGGAGAGAACCATGTATGCCATCCTGAGCTCTGGAGGAGGAGTGGGATATGAATATAATTAAATAATTTCTATAGTAATTAATTTTAGCACCGTTAGAAGAAAGGAAAAGGGATGGGGGAGAGAAAAGGGCATCCTGATTGGACTTGGAATCTTAAATGTTGGGGGTAGAGAAAAAAATGAGTTGCATTTTCTTGAGCTTGGATCTGCCTATAACTGAGTAATGGTTTGGGCTCTCATTTTAAACCTGTTTTTGGTAATCGGATTTGCTTATTCGCTACTCTGGCAAAGGCTTCATTCTCAATTTGCACTCAGTCCTAAAGAGGAACAACCTAGAAGTTAAACTAGGATAACGTTTTAAAACACAATCTTCAATGCACCCTTCGAAAGGTGTCCACAGTCTCTCCCTCTTCATATCTCCCCGTCCGCCTTACCACAGAGACCTTGATGCAGTAAAGTTCAGGCTCGCTATGGAATGCCTTCCACCCTTCTGTTTCCATTTAACATTCCAGCTGAGGCCCCTCTATGAAATGCCAGATGACACTTAATAACCCGACTCCTTCCCAGCTCTGTCAGTGTCTTATTTCTCAATATGTGTTTTTTTGGCTTTCTTCCAGGGGGAACTAGAAAAGTTGAATCAATCCACAGATGTTATCAATCGGAGAGAAACTGAGCTTGAGGTACTGTTTTGTATTTCCCAACTTTATATAAACTTGCTCTTCTGAGAGATCATGTGTATGTACATATGTATGTGTGCTGAGAGTGGTATTTGGGTTGTTGTCACGGCCACTTTACCTCCCCCACCCAAAGAAAAACTATATAATAATAAAAATATGTCTGCATGGACTAAGCCAGTAGACGAAGCAAAAGTAGGTCACATCTCCTGCTCAGGGACTGGAATTGAATGGCAATACTATGTAACCTGCTTTGAATTCCATTAATCCTCTGGTATCCTGTTCCAAAGGATAATACCTATTAATCAAAGTGATAATTAATCCTACATATAGGTACGCAAACAGTGCTTTTGAGTTTGGTAGGGCTTTCTCTCTCCTGCTGCAGTGCTTCTGTCAACATTTTCAGGATCACAAAACACTGCTTCAAAATGAAAGTCGTTCTATTCTACAAGATTTATATACCGCTCAATTAAGAAAACCTCTAAGTGACTTACATAAACCAATAGAAAATATTCACAAGAAAATACCAGTAAGGTCAGTAGTCTTTGAAGATATCTAGGCATAATAAAATTATCAAGATACAGTTTTAAAAACAAATGCACACAATAAAAGTACACATCTGGGTAGACTTGCCTAAATAGGTGTCAGAAATAGTACGGAGGTGCTTGCCTAATATTAATATGCAGGGAGTTCCGGAGAATAGCTGTTTCCACTCTTAAAAGATGGGTTTCTTGCAAGTGTGGAATGAATATTATATGGCACTTGTAAAAGTGCCAGTTTTGTAGACTAAAGTGGCTGAGTGGGCACATATTCTCAAAACTTATATTTGGGCCTCGCAACTTGCTCATTGACTTTCAAAATGAGGAAATGTCAGCACAGCAGATAGAAAGCTGGAAAGTTAGTGCATGCTTACTTCAATACTCCAAGAAAGGTCTGAAAATGGGGTGTTTTTTCTCATATCAGTGGCAAAATATTCCAGTACAGAGCAAGCAAGTCATAGAATGTTCCAAAATACTGAGCTGTGGGACTTTTTCTCCCTTCCCTCTTTTCCAGATTGGGGAAAGTTGAACCACACATTTGACAGAAATGAAGGGGTATGGGACATTGCCCTTAATGCCTGTTAATAATCCTTGTATAGCTGTGCACATTGAATGGACAGGGCTGGCCCTACTGATAGGCAAAGTAGGTGTCATGAAAGGGCAGCAAGTTGTTAATGACTGAACATATTATTTATTGCATTTTTATTGTCAGGGAAGGGGGAAGCATTTAGATTTTTTTGCCCCAGGTGCCCAAATAACTTGTTTGGCCTTGGAAACTCTGTACCTTGACTTGGGAGGGGGAAAGGACCCTTTTGCTTCAACAAAATACCTTGGACCAGCTCTAGGAATTGAAGTGTTAACCTACTGTCCTGTTCTCACTGGGCTCCCTAAGGAGGCGAGAGACTCCCCAGCAGAAACACAAGTGAGGGCAGCACAAGGGCAGTATGGAGGGTGGATCTGAAGTCAGAGTCTATCTCAAAACCAGGGAAATCAGGCAAGAATCAGGGTCAGAAGCTAAGCAGACAGTAAGCAGTGCAGGTAAGGGGCAAGACGAGACAGGTCTGGGGTCCACAGGTAATTTTTAGACTGGGCAGGAGTATGGACGTTGTTCCAGTATCCCTTCCAGCCTAGTATTGGGTTTTTTATCCTGGAGCTGCTGAACCACACCCCGAACCTCAGCTGACTCCCATTGATCACCTGCAGCCAGACTTTTACTCCTGAGGAGTCCTTTATAATTGAAGAGTCTGGGCCTGTAGTCGGGCATTCTTCTACATGGGCCGGTCTCCAGCTGGTGACTGAGGTGACCACTCTCCCTCAGGCTTGGGGCCATTCAGCCTCGATGTCAGAGGCCAAACATGCCCTGGGTGCCATTGGCCCATCTTGGGCCTCATCATCAGACCCTGGCTTCTCACACTCAGATGGAGCCTGAACCAGGGCTGGGTCCAAAACTGGAGCCTCCTGTTCTTCCTCTGACAAGGACTCCCCTGGCTGGGCCCTGACACCTGCATGAGTCTAGTTATCTCCTAGCTTGCAGCGATGTTTTCTGTTCTGCAGAAGTTAATCTATGCATGTATTTGCTGGAACTGATGGTATGAAATGAATCTTAAGGCAGAGATGGGGAACTTCTTGGCTCACAGATGTTCTTGGACTCCCAATTCCTATCATCCCCAGTCATGGGGCTGATAGGAGATATCATCCAACAACATCTGGAGGGGCATTTCTAGGTGGGACATTTGGGGAGGAGGAAAGGCACATACCAGTTCCCCATCCTGTGTCTTAAAAGGGTTTTCTCTCTCCTGTTGCTGTTTAGAAATATAGTCTTTTTGACTAGATGTCCAGTTTCCTGCTGTTAGCATAGGAAGGCACATAATACCATTTTTTGTTGGGGTAAAAGGCATCAGTTGTATTTTTTCTTTTTGACTACATGTTATGTAAATTTTCATAAACTGAGCCCACTTTGTGACCTTATGTACATAGGTCTCTGCTCCTGTTTTTCTGAAATTTTGTATTTTGTTGTTTCCTAGGCCATTTTGAAAGAAGTAGTGATAATGAGGTTTGCTTTAATGCTGAATTCCTGTTGCTTGACATTTTAAACTTTTGTTCTGTACCTCCAGCTGACAGTAACCAAGGTTGTCAGTTAGGGACTTGGAAAAGGCTATTCTGGGCAGATGCAGCAATTTCAGATAAGAGGTCTCTAGTAAGTCCTCTGGACACTGATCTTCACAAACAAAGGTCAATTGAGGACATGCCAGTCTGTAATTTAGGGGTGGGGGCTGGTGGCAGGCGGCACAGGAGAGTTGCATCTACCTGCCCCTGATGTATGCCAATAACTTGGTCAGTAGCACTTTTATTGGAAGATAAAATAGTCAGAGGTGATGTACATTCTACTGCTTTGCTTCTTTTTAGACCGGGGCCACATTCACACTATACAACATTTATTCCACTATTGTTCCACTTTAAAAAGTCATGGCTTCCCCCAAAGAATCCTGGGAAGGGTAGTTTGTCAAGGGTGCTGAGAGTTGTTAGGAGACAACTATCCTGTTCAAAGAGCTACAGTTGTCAGAGTGGCTTAACAGTCAGTCCCTCTTCCCAGAGAACTCTGGGAATCGTAGCTCTGTGAGGGGGGCAGGAGTCTCCTAACAACTTTCAGCACCCCTCACAACACTTCCCAGGATTCTTTGGGAAAAGCCATACCTGTTTAAAGTGGAATAATAGTGGATTAAATGTCTGGCGTGAATGTGGCCCAGGAGTTGCCAATTTTTAAAGCTCCTGAGCACATTTGGAATTGTCAAGTGGGTGCCATGGGCGCAGCCTTGTAGCCAGCCTTCCTTGCTAGATGGGGCAACTGCATTTCTGGGTGGGGCATTTGGGGAAGAAAGGTGCGTAGTGCCAGCAAATCCCCCCCATTGGTGGAGAGGATGTGAGGGCCAGGCTGGGGGAAGGGAAAGGTAGTGACCTTCCCTGTCTCTCCTTCTCAATCCAGAAAGTGTGTTAATTTAATGAATGAAGTTTAATCTGTTGAATTGTCTCAGCCTTTTTTGAGAGATTCCCAGGAATACCAGTCTCAGCTTGACTTTGCCTAAAGCTGCAGTCCCCTTTCACCTGTGGTCTGTCCTTGTATTCTGATTCTTCATGAACTGAACTGCTTTGGTAAAGACAGTGTGCTTGGTTTTGATGCTGCATTAGGTATCTCAGTTTTAGATTCCACATAAAAAACAAACTTGTCCATACTACAAGTTTAGGGAAGAGCAGACATGGTATTAAATAAATACCATAGGGTGTGATTGTGAACTCCTCCTTTAGAGTCCCTCCTTGTTCCTTGCCTTTAGATTTTCTTTCCTGTTGGACAATCAAGGGGAAACTTTTTAACTGGCTGCTTTATAAAAGACGAACCAAGCAATTGGAAACTAATTGTGGAAAACAATTGGATTTTTTTTTTCTGGTTGATGGGCTGATGTTTCTTCAGAGAAACCCTGGAAAGGCCTCATGCTGAGTAGCACATACTGTGAAAACCAGAAATTACGCCTGAGTTACAGCTTAGGTGTCCAGCCAGCCAGGTAGCAAACTGTAGTATACACAGCAATGTTTCTATTCTACTAGAGTTGTTTTCATCCTTTACCATCAAGTAATCAAGAAAAAGAAGAAGAAACATAGCCACTGCGACTGTGAGTACAGTGAGTGCTTTAAAAGAGTGAATGATAACTTAGGGTAGCAATTTTTCAGATCATTTTAAGTTATCTCTTTATTTCACCCTTGAGCAATAAGCGCCCAATCCTGCTCTATTCATTATAATAACTGCAGAATAAACAAACTCTTACTTCTTACTTTAGGCAAACAAACATGCTTCCTTAATGCTGACTGGGTAGACTGCGCAACTGAAAATGAAAAGCAGAGCAAAGGGAAGTCCAAGGCATGGAGTCTAACTCTAGCCCATAATACAAAGTTCTAATGTTTAACTCTTCAAGGATCCTGTGACTATACAGGCTTTTCCCCCCAGGATCACTTAAGTAATTATAGGGTGATTGCGATCATGAAAAATCCACCCTCAGTCAAGGAAAGTTTTGAGTGAGTAGACTTTGGGAGGGGGCAGATGAGGCTTTTACAGTGCACTCGCCCTGCCTTATTCACTGTTTTTTTCAGAGTGTCTTATTCTTACATTGCTTCTGTTCTTAAAACAAGCAATCATTCTTTAAATGGAGGCTGTCATTGTCTCTCATGTCATAAATTAAAAGATAATTTCCCCCCCAAATCCTGGGGGTGGTGGTGAAGCACAGCTCTGGGGGGGGCGTGCCCCCATTTGCCCTCCCATCTACAGGCCAGCATGGGCACCACCCCCTCTGGTCACTTCTCCCTTCTCTGGATCAGTCTGTGCCAGAGAGACAGAAAGAGAAAGAACAGTTGTGCATACACCCAATTTCCAAGGTAAAAGCTGGGCACAGTAGAAATAATATGAGCTTTAAAAACACAATCAGCTGGAAGAGGAAGTGAGAAAGAGTGTCACTTTTCCAGCTTCCTCCTTCAGCTCTATGTACTGTCCAAAGAAGGAAAAGGTAGTTACCTTTGCCACTGCATGGCCAAGCGGGTAGCAGGGAGGTGGGGCTCAGAGGCTTTGTGGATGCCAGAGGATGATCCTGAGAGTGCTGTTGCTCCCACAGGCACCATTTTGATGACCCCTGTTCAATTAGGCATTCTCTTGCATTTTTTCTATGGCGCAAGAGGCACTGAAGTGGTGGACTGATCATTCCACATCCTGATCTTTGGAGGCCTTTCTTTATGGGCCTATTCTAGGCTTGCACAAAGGTGAATGCTTGATAAACCTGGTTTTGTTCTCTGCATATATCGGCAACAGTGCAGGGTGATCAAGCAGCCAGTGCAGCATAGTGGTTAGAGTGCTGGGCTAGGGAGATTCGGGTTCAAATCCCAGCTCAGCTGTGAAGCTTATAATGTGAATTTTGGACCAATTCACTCTCACTCTCTCTCTCTCACACACACACTCTCTCAACCTAACCTACCTCTCAGGGTTGTTGTGAGGAAAACCGGCTGCTGGTATAGGAGAAGCATGAGTGCTGCTGTGAGCTCTTTGGAGGAAAAGTGGAATGTAAATGTCATCAATAAATTGGGGATCTGACACAGTACAAGGCTGATAGCCTTTGTAAGGCTTGCTGAGTCATGAGTTCTGCAGGCCTCGCTTATTCTCACAACCATTAATGCCTGTGATAGACTACTTTGTGCCAACATTCAGCCGCTCCCAGTGCATTCTGAGTGGTTGTGGGCATCTGCCACTGTATGGTGAATTTAGCTTTTGGTATGCTGTGGCAAATCTTTGGCGCATTTAGGGTGAGTTCCTGCGTCAAATTGAGTTCATGTTGATGGATGCACAGGCCTGGCAGTTGTAGCCATGTAATGTGGTCAAACAAAAAGCAGTTTTACTTGGTGAGAATGATTTCCATGACAGTCAAAGAGCCAAAATGATATTAGTGGTGGTTTTTTTTTAAAGGTTTGGCAGGCTGCAAAGTCAATATCTTTATCATCCTCAGTTCTGGAAGATGATAAATAACATCCTGTACCCTCTCCGTCCATGTGTATGTTGCACCCTGGAGTATTTGTTGCTCCACTGATGGCTTGGAAGTGCTTTGTGAATTGCGATGGTGGTTTCAGCAAGGCAGAGAGAAAATGGATTGTGAAAGGCACTGGCCTATGGATGGTTTCATATAAATTAAATCTATTGCTTCTTAATGAGCCTTTGATTAGGCTTGGTTAAAATCTATAATTCCATTGGTACAAAGTGCAGAGCTGAGCATTAATGTTCCAGCAAAGGATTATGGAGGTTCTCGGAGGGATTTTTAATGCCTGGCTTTGCCTAATGTTCCTGCTCACGACTGAAGCATTGGTGAAGTGAACTCTTGATGATCCTGTTTAAGACCAGCGAGTGTTGCTTTACTGCAACAGCAATGTTCAGGCGTTTGTGTGTGTATGGACATAATGCCTTTAATATGAGTGAGCTACCCCATGAAATTCAGTCCTGCTTCAAATTACAAGCTCCCTCCTCCCTCCACAGTGTTTCTGTTACCATGCTACCTGTCCTGGCATTAATAGTGCTAGTTTTGGCCCAGACTGGATCTAGTAAGACTTGGGTGTACATATGCCTCTGTACATAGCTGCATTTCCTGTTCAGGGGCCATCTCAAACTAGATGTGACGTTGCATATAAGGAATCGGTGTGCATGTTTTTTCAAAATGTAACTTCCTACTGGGGGGGTAGCATCAGAACAATGGCACACAGGCAGGTTTTAACCCTTTCCCCCTTCATGGTCCTGATGACCCCTTAGTAAATTCTTGGAAGAAAGCTCCTGTTGGTGCCATTGGAAGCATGATCTCCCAGGGCTAACAGCCACTTCTGGGAAAAGGGTGGGGGTGAAGTCCCAATCCTGTTCCCCTCCACAAGCAATTTAAAGTTTGAATTGTGAATATTAATTGTTAATGTGCAATTAATATCAAGTGAAGTTTTGCCTTCAATTTCAGCCTTGTAAATAAGCCCACAAATTACTAGCCTGCAATTTTTTTCTGCCTCTTGGGGTCTGCTAGGGGAGGGATGGAGAGCTCTACCCCTTCTCCAGCATCCCTCCATATTTCTGTGATGCGTATGAAGGTGGGCTTCCTTCCTCTGGCAGTCCACTTGGCTTCCCTGCTAAGTACAGAGAAGGGGCCAGAGCATGCCACCCTGCCAATAAGACAGCCGGGACACTTGCTTGCATGGGATTCCTTATCACCTGTGGCTCTCAGACAACTGCTGGAAGGTCTTTTTGGATGCTTTCCTTTTCCTAGGGCACCCTTCCCCAACTGGCGCCCTCCAGGTGTTGGTCTCCAACTCCCAACACCCTTGCCCATTGGCCATGCTGGGTGGGGCTGATGGGTGTTGGAGTCCCAACAGCATCTGGAGGGCACTAGGTTGGGGAAGGCTTGCTGGAGATGGACGAGAACTGTCTTGTCACATGCAATTTAAATCCTCTGACTCTGCATAATAGACAGTAGAAGGGATACCCTTGCCCTGAGAGATTGCCAGGCAGCGGCAGCTGGTGGCTCCATGTCAGTGGGGCTGTGGAATCAGCTCTGGGGTTTAGTTCAAACTTTCAAGAAGCTGTCCAAGGTGCTAAAGTTCAGTCTAAATACTGGAGCGGATTTCACTGTCTCACTGACATGGGGCCACCACTGTTGCTAGGTTTCTTTCCTTAGTTCCAGAGGATATGGAGTCAGGTGCAAGACAGCATGAGTGCATAGCCTTGGGGGGAGGGGGAGGGAAATGCCAAAGAATTGACAGAGACCTCCCACATGATGGAAAAGAACTGGTGACATACACCACCAGTGATGGCATGGACCTATAGATGCCTGTTACACTCCCTGCCTCCCTATGTTGAGTAGAGGGGATGGGCGCTTGGCTTTTATGTTACTCACTCTTGCATTAAAATTACAGGGCTATCTGAAGCCTTACTGAGTTTGCTGGGCCAAGATACAGTGATAAAGACTTTATGGTGAATCCAGAGTCTCTGATGTGGGGCCGGGGGTAGAAAGGAGTAGGAGAACTGGGAGGAAGTACATAAGTACATGAGACAATTTGAAGAGTCCTGCTGGATCAGGCCAAAGGCCCATCTAGCCCATCATCCTGTTCTCACAATGGCCATCCAGATGCCTATGAGAATTTTGGAAGCAGGACTTGAATGCAAGAGCATTTTCCCCACTTGGGCTTTGTAGCAACTGATATTCAGAGACATATTGCCTCCAACAGTGAACATGGCTGTTGTGGCACCTAACTATTGATAGCCTTATCCTCCATGAATTTGACGCATCCTCTTTTGAAGCCATCCAAGTTGGTGACCGTTGCTACATCTAGCGAAAGGCCTCAAAATTACTTTGAGTTGTCTTGAAAATCCTTGAGGAACAGTGGCTAGCCTGTGAGAGCATGCAGGGGTATGAGAAGTCTGGTCCTCTTTTCAGACAGAATGTGGTGTTCTTGCCAACATTCGTTGCAAGCATTTAATGATGACTTGAGTATGAGTTGTGACCCTTATTTATGTATCCCTTTGCTCTACTTGGGAGCATGAGGTTCATGGGCATTGCTTGTAAATACTGATCTCTGAGAACCCATACCTAGTAACGAAGCTGTGTGTGTGTGTGTGTGTGTGTGTGTGTGTGTGTGTGTGTAAAATGGTTCCAACTCATGCATACATGCACACAGAATCGGTGAGAATAGGGAGGGTGGCTGTATCCTCTTGTAATTTGAAATTCAGTTGATGCTGTGTATTATTATTATTATTATTATTATTATTATTATTATTTATTTATTAAATTTATATACCGCCCGACTAGCAATAGCTCTCTGGGCAGTGAACATAAAACAAATCAAATCAAATGTTTGACCTCCCAGTTCTTTTTAAACTCTTCAGGGTTGCCATTGGCCTGTTTGTATGTATCCTGTGTCTGATTCATGTTACTCTGGGGCTGGGGAACTGAAGGGTGGTTTGCTCTGCTACCAGTCAGGAGACCTAAGGCTACTGGGAGGCTGGACCCCCTGACTCCAAGGTCGAACCTCATGGCAAAGGGGAAACCAACCTGGCCCTATCCATTGGCCAGTGAAAGGGACAGCTGTTCCAACGCTTGCTTTCCTCTTCTCTCCTCATTCCCCTTTTTTTGTATTGCATCCTTTGGATTTGAGCCTGTGGACTGTCTTATCTGTACAGCATGTAGAAAATTTTAGGCGTGTTATTCGTGTTAAATAATATAATGTTGCATTTCAGCAGAATGTTTTTACAATCACTTCATCTCTGTAAGTTTTTCCAGGGTTGGAAGTCCTTGTGTTCACAACCCATAGCTCCATCACGTTCTCAGTCCAGAATTGAGACTGACAGCCAAAGACATCAAATTGTGAATCCACTGATGTTAAGACTAGGGAGGGTTTTGTGGACTGAATTTCATTTGTGCCCCTGCCAACCCTTTCCTAAATAGGGTTGGAATCCCTTTGTTTCAAAGTGGGCCTGTTTTGCACTTATTCTGTGAGTTCTTCCCACTGACTCCTTTCCCAAAGGAAAGGGTTCATGGCAACTGTAGGCCTTGGACTTAATGCCTGGATGCTATTACATACATGCCACAGCATCCATTGATATCTAGATGAATGGAAATTATACTTGGGAGGTTAAAATAGTACAAATTAAAATATTACAAATACTAACTGATTTGAACCCTGGTCTCCCTGGTCACAGTCTAACACTCTAACCACTTCATCATACTGGCTTTCTAAGTGCTAAGTATGAATCTGTTAGCCCTATCTCAAAAATGGTAACTGTTGAGGAAAGGTGCATAAAAGGACAACCAAAACAATCAGGTGGTTGAAGCTGCCTCCCTATGAGGAAAGGCTAAATAGTCTGGGGCTTTTAGGTTCAGGACAAAAAATGATTAAGGGAGACATGATAGATGTTTATACACTTATGAATGTTGCAGAGAAAGTGGATAGAGAGAATTTTGTCCTTTCTTGTAATACCAGAACAGGAAGGTCATGCAACAAAATGGATAGGCGGTAGATTTAGACAGATAAAAAAAGTACAGGCATACCCAGCTTTAACGTTCGCAATGGGACTGGAGGGTATACTTTAAGTGAAAATAAACTTTAAGTGAAGCAATTGTCTTCACTTGTATTGCACGCAATCATCACTAGATGGCAGCGGCGTCATGCCAGTAAAGTGTACAGTAGGGCCCCGCTAATATGGGGGTTAGGGACCAGGCCTCTGCCGTAAAGCGGAAATCGCCGTAAAGCTGAGCCCCACAGACTATAATGGGCCGTGTCATGCGAAAATGATGTCAAATGGCACGCGATGGAAAAAACCTGCCGTATTAGCGGAACAAGCGCTGTAAGAGCGGGGCCTTTCCCTAACTGAAAACTGCCGCATGAACGAAGTGCCGTAAAGCGGAACGCCGTAAAGCGGGGCCTTACTGTACGTTATTGCGAAGTGCGCGAATGTTAAGCGGGGTATGGGGACGTATGGAGCATGTATGTTATAGCGAGGCGACGTTAAGTGAAGCGATGTTAAGCGGGGTATGCCTGTACTTGTTTGTAAGTCGCTTTGGGTAAAAAGTGACAAATATAAATAAGAAATAAGTATAAATAAATTAATACTTTTTATGGAATTAGCTCCGTGATGCATTGGTTGTCACTAGCTTGGATGGCTTTTACTGCGAATTGGACAAATTCATGCAGGATTATTAATGGCTGCAAGTCACAATGCTGATATATATGACTCTACATGTTTTGAGGCAGTATGGTGCTGAATACCAGCTGCTCGAGCAGGGCAAGGTGACAGGAAGAGAGGGACTTTATGCCATGCTTGTGGGCTTCCCGGAGGTGTCTTTTTGGCAACTGTAGGATGTAGGGTCCTGGACTAGATGGAGAGTCTGATTCAGCTCTTAATAAGTGCTTGAGATTTCCTAATGATGCGGAGGGGACTTTTTTCATCTGATTCACAGACATTTGATGCTTCTATAACTTTGGTGAAAGTTAATCGAAAGAGGCAGACAACCCACTGTTCCTGTAATGCATGAATGAAGCTCGATTTCATATGCTGTGATCCTGTTGGCTTGTGATGACCAGGAAACAGTCAAGATTGGGGTGTGTGTAAACTGTGTTTAGCGTTACACTTTCTTTTGCCGCTGTGTGGTCCATGCCTGCTGGTGGTTCTGGTGTGCTTGAACCACTGCCACTAAGAGCCATGATACACATTGCCTGCTTCTGGAAAAGTACCGTCTCCTCTTAGGGCTGTATCACAAGCAGGGCTGTGGAGTTGGAGTCGTGGAGTCGGAGTTGGAAGCAATTTTGGGTGGAGTCAGAGTCGGTAGAAATGTATTGACTCCGACTTCAAAATAAAATTAATATTTTAATATTAACATTAATATTAATACATTAATATACATTTGACATTTATGAAGGAGTCGGAGTCAGACAGTAGAAAAATAGAGGAGTCGGAGTCGAAGGTTTGACATACTGACTGACTCCACAGCCCTGATCACGTGGGGATGTGCTAGAATTTTCCATTAATTCACTTATTCTCTATTGTTACATATTGGATTTTTATGTGGTGATTTTTTTGTGGCGATTTTCAAAAATGGATTTTTAAAAAGCTGCCTCTAAAATATTGATATTAAGAATGATAATTTTATCAATATTTCCTTTAAAAATATCAGTATCAATATTTTTTGTGAGGGGAAAATGGATTGGTAAAAGCAGAGACTAGTGAACAAAGAACGAACCTGAATCAATACCAGTTTATTTGGTTGAATGCTTTCAAACTGGCACCAACCAATGGATCTCAGCGCTAATAGCAAGAGGGCTTCCCTTGATGAAGCGCCCCTTCAGTTTGTTTGGTCCTTGCGAGATGGAGAGAAAAAGAGTTGGTGAACTCGGGCTGTTCTTACCCTAGGCTGCGGGTGGGGAACCTCAGGCCCTGGTGCCAAATGTGGCACACTAGGCTTCTTTCTCTGTTTGGCCCTCGGGACTTTCCCCAGACTACATCTGTCACTGGCCCTGCTCTCCAGCCTTCTCCAGTTCTCCAGTGGCGAATGTTCCATTCCTGGGCAAGATCTTGGACCGAGTGGTTGCTGACCAGCTCCAGGAGCTATTGGATGAGACCGATTATCTAGATCCATTTCAATCGGGTTTCAGGCCCGGTTTTGGCACTGAGACGGCCTTGGTTGCCCTGTTTGATGACCTATGTTGGGAGAGAGACAGAGGGAGTGTAACTCTGTTGATTCTCCTTGACCTCTCAGCGGCTTTCGATACCATCGACCATGGTATCCTTCTGGAGAGGCTTGTTGAGTTGGGAGTTGGAGGCACTGCTTGGCAGTGGTTCCGCTCCTACTTAGCGGGCCGTCTCCAGAAGATAGTGCTTGGGGAACACTGCTCGACACCGTGGGCTCTCCAATGTGGGGTCCCGCAGGGTTCGGTTTTGTCTCCCATGCTTTTTAACATCTATATGAAGCCGTTGGGCACGGTCATCAGGAGCTTTGGAGTGCGTTGTCATCAGTACGCTGATGACACGCAGCTCTACTTCTCCTTTTCTTCTCCTTCAGGTGAGGCCGTCGATGTGCTGAACTGTTGCCTGGCCGCGACAATGGACTGGATGAGAACTAACAAACTGAGACTCAATCCTGATAAGACTGAGATGCTGTTGGTGGATGGTTTCTCTGATCGGATGGTGGATATATACCCGGTCCTGGATGGGGTTACACTCCCCCTAAAGGAGCAGGTTCGTAGTCTGGGAGTCATTTTAGACTCTTCCCTCTCACTTGAGGCTCATGTAGCCTCGGTGGCCCGGAATGCGTTCTACCAACTTCGGTTGGTAGCCCAGCTACGTCCCTATCTGAGTAAGGAGGACCTCACATGAGTGGTACATGCTCTGGTAACCTCGCGCCTGGACTACTGCAACGCACTTTACGTAGGGCTACCTTTGAAGAAGGTTCGGAAGCTACAGCTAGTGCAAAATGCGGCGGCCAGACTGCTAACAAGAACCAAGCGGTCGGAGCATATAACGCCTGTTCTGGCTTGCCTGCACTGGCTTCCAATATGCTTCCGGGCCAGATTCAAACTGTTGGTACTAACCTATAAAGTCTTATATGGCGCGGGACCACGATACCTGTCGGAACGCCTCTCCCGATATGCACCGGCCCGTACACTACGGTCTACTACGAAGGTCCTCCTCCAGGTCCCGACCCATAGGGAGGCACGGAGAGTGGTGACAAGATCTAGGGCCTTCTCAGTGGTGGCCCCCGAACTATGGAATAGTCTCCCCAAGGAGGTGCGCTTGGCGCCGACATTATCATCTTTTCGGCGCCAAGTTAAAACCTTCCTCTTCTCTGAGGCATTTTAATTTAAGTCGACTTAATTTTAAACTGTTGTATCTGATTTTAGATTGTATCGTTTTTATATACTTTTCTATTAGATTGTGTAGTTTTTATTGTATTTTTTTATGTTCACCGCCCAGAGAGCTATTGCTAGTCGGGCGGTATATAAGTTTAATTAATAAATAATAATAAATAATAAATAATTTTTTCCTGATTGGAAAGTGTCCTTGAACTGTAATCACTCCTCTTGCTTGCCTGCATGAAGAGATGTGTATGCAGAAGACTCTTGACTTTTGCGTGGCTGGACTGTAGTCCACTGTTGCCCCACCCATTCCTGTCATATGGCCCCTGGAAGGTCACCTACTGTGGAGAATGTGGCCCTTGGGCTGAAAAAGATTCCCACCTCTATCCTCAGTCAATCAGCACTGCTGAAGCAGACTGTAGTAGGGCCAGCATAGATTACAATGTTGGTGTGACACACAGCAAGATGTTGCAAGATGTTTGCCACATCAGTCCTATTTTCTTCTGGGAATTTCCCCCAAACATTTGGATTGTTTCTGAAGGGCTGAAGCAGAAGAAATGCCCATTTAGCACTCGAAGATACCAGCAAATCACTTCAACTGGAGTGCTGCTAAAATTGATTTTGGTAAATTAAAGCGACTTATGGCCACATATTTCCATTTAATTGGTCTTTTGATCAGGGTGATCTACCGACTTCTGTGATTCATGGCCTTGTATTTTGAACCGGAATTTGCCAGCCTGGGAACAAAATGGGGACAGAATTTGATGATTTGTTATGCTTTTAATTAAACAGAATGTTGTAAACAATGATGAAGAATAAAAAAAGGAAATATTGAATGGTCCATTGATGTAGGACAGCTGGTCAAGTGGAGAGGGGGGACCTGCTGCAGAGCAGCTGTGAGCAACCGCAAAATGACTCTAGAGCATTGAGCTGATTAATGAGGTGCTTTGCGCAGAATGTGCCAAGGTTTTTCCAGTTTTGACAGGGATGTGGCCTAACAACCATCCACAGTGGTTCCTGTTCTTGGCAGTGCAACACAAAGCAGACTTCGAGATGTAATCTGTAGACTTTCCTTGTGCAGATTAGGAAGGTGTCATTGTGACTGGGAAAGTTATTGAAAAGTCATTGGAGAAATTAAGTGAGTGAGTAGCAAAAGTTGGCAACATGGGAAGCTGCCTTATACTGAGTCAGAGTCCATCTAGCCTAGTATTGTCTGGAAGCAGCTTTTCATGGTTTTGGGCAGTCTTTCCCATCCCTACCTGGAGATGCTAAGGAATGAACCTGGGACTTTCTGCATACAAAGCAGATGTTCTAACACTGAGCTAAGGGCCATCTCTTCTTTCTGGTCTGGGTGGCCTTGAATCAAGATGATAAAGTGTATATGAAACTGGCGCTTCATATTTGAAGCTTTATGTTCTCACTGAGAAACCCAGTGAGAAAGCATTTTCTGCCTCCCTGAACATTCTCTAACAGCCATGAAAATGGTCAAAAGTTTGAACGGGTCTCCGTTGGGAAGCTGCTGAGCCAGCATTTATTTGCAGATTTGGTGTGATCAGCCCTAGGCTCAACAGAGACTGCGAGTGGGTAGCTCATGACTGAAAGTTATTCTACCTCATTCAGGGGTTCATGTACACTACTAACCTGTTGCCTTCCAGATGCTTTGGACTACAACCACCATCAGCTCCATCCAGCACAGCTTGCCAATTCATCATACATTGGGAATGAGTTACCCTCATTTTCATTGAACTATTACTATTTATTATGGATCTTGTTTGCATTTGTGCGCTGTATAGTGATTTCTTGCCTTGCTTGGCCTTTGGACCTCATTGTGTGGGAGGGAAAAAAGTACTCCTCTTCCTTCTGTGTGTGCACACATGCGCATATACGCCTATATATTGAGGTTACCACTTCATGCATCTGGGCAGACTTGAACCCATGGCAGCTTATGGTATGATATATGTGTTTGTTTACTCTGTGCAAGAAGCTCACATTCTGCCTTAGAAAAGAGGTTGCATGAATGAATCCTAAGCAATATGTGCTGGGGGATAGCGTTTTTTAAAAAAATCTGATGTTTTGAAACGGGGATATTGTCTGTACTCTGAATATGTAAATGTTTAATGCTGGATTAATAAAGCGGATTGCAAGTTAAAGTGTACGTTGTGTCAAAGCCAGCTTTTTTTAGAGTCAATAATTTATTCCTTTCTATTGAGGTAATGGGCTGTCAGTAGAATACCAATCCCTGCACAGTGGGCTGTCAGAAGGATAATGCAACCTCTCTGCTATATGATGCTTGAAGAGAATAAATTTCATTCCCATGCTTGCCTGCAGCGTGTACTGTTTCGTAGCCTGTAACTGGTATATCTGAAAACCTGTCATCCCTGAAGGGCAGGAGGATCAGCTTTGACTTTCAGGACTAAATCCAAAATTTGCTTGATGATATCAGGGAGTGTGCGTATGCATGGTTTGTTCTGGTCTTTAAAATATTGTATGGTTTAAAAGGGCCTTGAAAGCTGGACGGGTTCTGTTCCTTGAGACAGAATGACACACATCCATCATAAGGGGAAGCTGAATCCTTTTTCCTTTGCTCATACTGATTTATATGCAGTGTGTGTGTTTGGGGATGTAATTATGTGCTAGTTTGCACTATTCAGAAATCCAGTTTTTTTTAACAGCAAGTTTTATTTGTCTTTGTCTTATTGATGAATGTTAAATGCAGAACATTACTTGAAATCATTGAAAAACTAAAGCATTTATAATACATCCCAGTATTTAATTTCACAGAGTGCTTTATCTTATTTAACAGGATTAAACTGTTTACAATAGCATCATGCCCACCCACTAGCCCTCAAGAAAGTGCATATTATAGCTCTGTTTTGTTGTCCTGTTCTATTTTTGCAGGTGCTAAATTACAACAACTGATGTCATCTATGCAAATAGTTTTTGAAGTGAGTCAGAAATAAGCTTTTAGAGATGTTGGCTATAATTAAAACATTTGCTTCACTAGTAAGTGAAGCATTGTGTTGCTAATTATCTCCCTTTTCTGGCTTGCTCTTAGGATGTCACTGTGTGTGTGTTGATCCTTGCAATGAAAAATTGTTTCTCAAAATTGGAATTAGTGAGAGCACAGCTCCATGCCAGTTAATGGGCAATGCCATCTCTTGGGAATGAATGGGGAGAGGTTTTGGTGGAGTTCCATCACCATCCCCCAACCCTGTGTTAATCACTTTTCTGGAATTTCCAGCACAGACTCTGGAAAGATGTTAATAAATAGTTCAAAGTATGTAACTATTGTTATATTACTCCTTCATTTATGCCAGGCAGTGGTACAGTTAGTTAATCTTGGATTCTGGGTTTAATGGTCATATGGGAGCCCTTGCTTTAGATGGTACTGTGTATTTGTTTCACTTCAAAATGTGGGTAAGCCTGCCCTGCTCCCAGGCCATTGAAAAAGCAATTTTAACAGGATGTCCACTGTCTACCTACAAGGTAGCCATTGAGCACTTTGGATATCCCCTCTTTGGTTTGGGGTAGCTTAGAGAAGCCCAGAATCCCTCAGAACTGTCCCACTTTGGTTCAAGATTTGGGATTCATTTCATTTTAAATGTTTTTTTTAAAAAACATGTTATTGAAAATGATATGTTTAACTATTTTACTGTTTATTTCATATTCATATTGTCTTATTTTTTTTTGTTTTGTCACACAAATAATATGTGTCCAAACCATATTTACTGGGTATCAATTAGCTGGGACTGGGAGTCCATTTGGACACACATTTGGGCAAATTACTGCTCATGCTGCTGAGTGGGGTCCTTGGTGCCCACTCCAAAATCTGGCCCTGAGGGCACCACTGATGTCATGGCATTCTTATGAGGTAGGTTGGGCTGGACCTGATGACAACAAATGTGAGGTTGCCACTAGAAACAGGAGCCCTGTGTTTTGTGTGTATATCCCTACTAGTATCTAGGGAAATCAGTGCATGACTACATCAAGCTGCAAGTTCTCCAGCTGTGCTCCACCCAAAGTACTCTCTCACACAGGAAGATGCTGCTGACTGTATGACTGCATGATTCACTGGGAAGGAGGAAACTCAGTTGTAGGCATCACTGGGCAATTCATGATGTGATCTAAAGACACGTGCATATATTAACCTTGTTTTAAGCAGATCTTGTCAGTACCACCATGAGACCATCTTGGAACCTCACGTATGCTGTTCTGAGTTCCATCAATGAAGTATGGTGGGTTATCACATCTGTAGGTAGTACCGTTGGGAATAATTAGAACCAGATTAAACAGTCAGGGAAAGTAGGTGTGATTTATCTGCTGTTTTATTTTTATGTACTTGTTGGCTGCAATAGCTTGATAATTTTGGCATGTATAAAGAAGATCTGATGAAAATAATGTATTTTTCTTCATTGTCAACAATTGGAAATGTTTACGGTATTGTCGTCCAGTAAATGTTTGGTTATTTATTTCAGAAACCTATGTGGAGAGAGCCAATTTGAAAACGCTATGCCTAAGGCCAGCCCACTCTACCAAAAGTCTCTTTTAAAAGGAGAGGGAATCTGTGGCCTTCCAGACAGTGTTAGACTCCAGCTACCATCAGTCCCAGCCAGCATGGCCTGTGGTCAGGGATGATGGGAAATAAGTACAACAACATCTGGAAGGCTACAGGTTCCCCAGCCCCATTTTAAAAGCAGTGATTTTTTGCACTGCCCTCTCATTATTCTCCCATTGTAAGCGACATCATTTTCTTTTTTTTTAATAATTTTTTTATTCAAATTTTCATAAAACAAACAAAACAAAATCAAAAACATAACACAATAAAAATAAAAATAAAAATAAAAAAAATTGACTTCCGACTTGTCACAGATCAGCTATAAATATATAATATATATCAAACCTGTCCCTTAATACATACAAAATCACTTTTCTCCATAGTCTATCTTAATTAATCGTCAAATCCCATTATCATCATTTCATTTTTATCTTTCAACAAAAAGTCTAAGAGAGGCTTCCATTCCTTAAGAAATGTATCTGTCGATTTTTCTCTAAGTAAACATGTCAATTTATCCATCTCTACTAAGTCCATTAATTTCAATAGCCATTCTTCCGTTGTTGGTGTTGATTCCATTTTCCACTTTTGTGCATATAATAATCTTGCTGCCGTAATCATATATAATATTATTCTTCCATATTTCTTTTCTATTTGTTTATCCATAAAACCCAATTAAAAAAAATCTGGTTTTGACTGTATATTTATCTTTAGAATTTTTTGCATCATCCTACCTATCTGTGCCCAAAATAATTTTGCCTGTTTACACAACCACCACATATGATAAAAGGATCCTTCTTGTTGTTTACATTTCCAACAAACATTAGAAACATTACTATACATTTTTGACAACTTTTCTGGAGTCATGTACCAACGATACATCATTTTATAGAAATTTTCTTTAAGATTATAGCATAATGTAAATCTCAAGCCTTTTTTCCACATATTTTCCCATTGATCCATTTGTATATTATAACCAAAGTTTTTTGCCCACTTTACCATACACTCTTTTACTTGTTCTTCTTCCATATCCATTTTCAGCAAGAGTTTATACATTTTCGCAATTATATTTTCATCATTTGTACACAAACCTATTTCAAAATCAGATTTACTTATTTCAAACCCATACATTTTCTTATCCATTTTATATCTCTCTAACAATTGTAAATAGGCAAACCATTGAGAACTATATCCTTCCTTTATCAGTTGTTCTCTCTCTTTCATTATATATTCTCCATGTACATTTTCTAAAAGTTCTTGATAAGTTAACCATTTCTCTTTTCCAGCCATTTCTCTTCTATAAAATGCTTCTTGACTTGAGACACATAATGGTATTTTTGAGTAAAACCTTGGTTTATATCTATTCCATATTTTCAACAGAGGACGTCTTATAAAATGATTATTAAAATCCACATTAACTTTTACTTTATCATACCATAGATATCTATGCCATCCCCACTTCAGATTATGGCCCTCCAAATCCAATAGTCTTTTATTCCTCAATAATAACCATTCCTTTATCCAGACTAAACAACAGGCAGCATAATAAAGTCTCAAATTTGGTAATCCCAGTCCTCCTCTTTCTTTGGCATCTTGTTATAATTTAAATTTAACTCTTGGTTTTTTTCCCTGCCAAACAAATTTAGAAATATCTTTTTGCCATTGTTTAAAAGGTAAATCAGAGGATATTACAGGTATTGTTTGAAACAAAAACATCATTCTCGGCAATACATTCATTTTTATCACGGATATTCTGCCCATTAATGACAATTGTAATTTATCCCATCTTAACAAGTGTTTCTTAATCTCTGTCCATAGTTTTTCATAATTGTTATGAAACAACTTTGAATTTTTATTTGTCATAATAATACCTAAATATTTCAACTTTTCCTCTATTTTAAAATCTGTCTTGTCCATCAACTCTTTTTGTTCCCTTGAAGATAAATTTTTCACCAACATCTTTGTTTTTTGATTGTTGATCTTAAATCCTGCTAACGGTCCAAATTCTTTTAATTTGTCCATCAATACATTAATTCCTTCCAAAGGGTTTTCTAATACGATTATCAAATCATCAGCAAATGCTCTCAATTTGTATTCCTCTTTTTTTATCTTTATTCCCGAGATCCTTTTATCTTGCCTTATATCTCTAAGCAGCACTTCCAAGACCAAGATAAATAAAAGAGGAGATAATGGACATCCCTGTCTTGTACCCTTTTGTATTTCACATGAGTCCGTTAACCCCCCATTAACAATTATCTGTGCCTTCTGAGATGTATAAATAGATCTAATCCATTTTATAAAATTATCTCCAAAATCCATTTGTTCCAAGACCTTAAACAAAAATTTCCAATTCAAATTGTCAAATGCTTTCTCAGCATCTAAAAAGATCAAAGCTGCTTGTTTATCATTTCGTTGTTCTAAGTAGTCCAACACATTCAAAACATCATTTTCCATTCTTCAACAGGTATATCCGTGTATCTTCCATCAGTCCAATTTTCATTCATTTTTTACAGTGCAAGGAGTGGGAATTCTTACTAAAATACCTAATATGGAAATACCTTTCATAAGGAGAGAAGGATATTATTTTGTTGTAGTGGTGGCAAATCTACAAACAATATTGTTTCTCACTGTTGAGTCAGTAGAGACAACAAGTGAAGTTTTAGGCAAGACCAGCAATTGTGTATTAACTGGTAAAGGTGTAAAATACCACTAAACAAGGATCAGCTGGTTGTTGTCCTTAGATTGGGAAATAGTGCACTAATGCAACAAACTTTTCACCTAGAGTGCAGTACAGTGAAAGTGACTTGATCAAGTTGCAATGAATATATTTTTTCATAGTCAGATTTTTTTAAACTTGAAAGGATTTGACCTCTGTTCAAATCTGGGTGTCATTGCTAGAAAGAGTTGAACTTTGGTTGATTGAAGGTTTTTGCTGTCAGAGTCGTCTTTTACTAACTCAACAAGGTTGAGCATGCACTTTCTGATACTTATTCCAACAGCTGTGTTGCACAAGGTTCCTCCACGTTATTGTGCCTTGGCAGGCTTAGTTCATTATGATCGATCTCCGAGAACCATGTAGTAACACTTTTTTGCTTCCCTTTCCTTTGTAGGATGCACGGCAGAAATTCCGTTCTGTTCTGGTTGAAGCAACAATAAAACTAGATGAACTAGTGAAGAAGATTGGGAAAGCTGTAGAAGACTCGAAACCTTACTGGGAAGCACGGAGGGTTGCCAGGCAGGTAAGAATATTGTGGAGGAGCCTGTGCTGTTAATTGGGTAGGGGACAGCTGTACACTTTGGCGTGGTATGAATGATCATTGCTGGCTTCATGAACGAATATAGTTGTGCACTGGCTTTGGTGGGTGTGAAGAGCGTGACTTGTGTTAAGGATGTGATCTTGGCTTATTTTCCTGGTTTGTTAACCAACATTAAGCCGGAATTCCTTGGTTTTGAGCAGAAAGAAGAACTCTGATTTAATACAAGCCAGGATCTTTGTGCCAAAGCTGAATGGGGAGGTGAGAGGGCTTGGCCCCATCACTCATTCATGGCTTCATAAGCCATAGTTGAAGCTTTCAGTGATCATCCAAATCTTGCCAGTGAAAGCACAAAGATGCTATTTGTATTGCCTGACGTGTAGGCATTTGACTAACGGCAGGGTGGACATTTTCAACTGTGTGATTGTTGCAGAACTCATGACACAATTTTTCTTCCCCCCTCCCTCCCCAACTGCTTGCAGATACCACCCACACAGAAGGAAGCTTTCAAAGGGCTTGGAATGTCCTCTTTCCAAGTCCCTGCTAATAGTAATTTTTCAGATAGATCCAACAACCTACTTGCGTTTCCCCTTCCTAGAAGTTGTAATTGTGTCAGAACAGAACTAATTCTTGATCTTGGGATGTCCCAATCTTTATTTAGATATACGAAAAACACTGGATATTCAGAAGCTAAAATCTTAACTAGATAAAAAGCATAAGGGGGTGTCATGAAGATGTTTGGGACTTGCTTAGTCATGGGATAGCAGAGTTGTTATGGTACAGTAATACCTCAATTAACAAAGTAGATGCATTCCTGGACATTACTACTTGAGCAGAAACTTTCCTACCAGAGGTAGGAATAACATGGAAAAAATAGGGATAGGTTCTTACACCCGCTCATAGATGATGGGGGTAGCTTCAACAGGGCCTTTAAAGGGTGCCTACCAGGGACCCACTGACCCTCCGTGGCGCAGAGTGGTAAGCAGTGGTAATGCAGCCGAAGCTCTGCTCACGGCCGGAGTTCGATTCCAACGGAAGGAGGAAGTCGAATCTCCAGTAAAAGGGGTCAAGGTCCACTCAGCCTTCCATCCATCTGTGGTCGGTAAAATGAGTACCCGGCATACGCTGGGGGGTAAAGAAAGGCCGGGGAAGGAACTGGCAATCCCACCCCATATATACGGTCTGCCTAGTAAACGTCGCAAGACGTCACCCTAAGAGTCAGAAACGACTTGCACTATAAGTGCAGGGACACCTTTACCTTTACCAGGGACCCACCCGCTCCCCCTCCCTTCCTCCTCCTCTGAATGTATTGGATCATTCCCTCCCCAGCCCTGGGAGAAAGCAAGAGTTCTCATTAATGCAAAGCAATCACACTGGCTTGTCAGTTTCACCCTAGCAAAGCAAAGGTATAGGCTTGAAAGTTTATCCATAGCAAAGCAATGCTGATCAGTTTTACTGGGGAAAAAAGCAAAGGAGCTTCCTTCCCGGAGGATTTGTTAACTGAGGTATTACCACTGATGGACAGCTGAAACAGAGAAAAGTTTCTCTCTCACACCTCTTTCTACAGTCTTGAACCGAAGAGGAGAAAAGAAAAGAATGGTGGCATTGCTAAAAGCAGCTGTTCTTATGTTTGATTGTGACGCAGTTGTGACTGGCCTAAGCCACTTGACCACTTTGTGATCATCATTTTGTTGTGTGCTTGCAGCTTTTAACATCCCAATAGTGATTGAGATGGCTTTCTTTTCTTACCATATCCCCATTTTCAGTTGATCCAGTTCAGTTTTATGACCTGCAGATAATATGGCTGGCCTCAAAGTGGATTGGAACGATAATATTCAGTGGTGCAGTTGCAGTTAATGCCATTGGTTCCTTCTACTATAGAGATTAGGGAAAACAGCTCCATCCCCTGGCCTTTCAGCTTCATGAGACTTGGGGACAGTTCTTATGACCGCATTTTGGACTTGTTTGCAACTCGTGCTCACTTCTCATGGAAGCTGTGAGTAATGAAGCAGTTGGGTGGCCACTTGACAATCTAAGCCTTGATTATTAGTAATGGGAAGATGAGTCAGGATCTGGGCTTGTAATGATGGACAGTCTGAAAGAAGTACATTTAGGTTGATAAAACTAAATTGGATGGGAGCCCTCTTGTTACTGGCTTATAAGCAGTGTCTGCTTGTGGCTCCATGTCAGTGGGGCAGTGGAATCTGCTCCAGGGTTTAGTCTGAACTTTAAAGAAGCTGTCCAAGGTGCTCCAGTGTCATGGTGTCTCCAGCCGCTACTGCTTATAAATCACTGTTGATGCTTGTTTGTAGTCCTAGTTTAAAAGATCACAGTCTAGAAATTAATTAGGCTTGCTGCCAACCAAAACATACTTGTAAGTAATTCATTTGCCCTGATCATGTTTGTAACTTATTCTGGTGTAATATTTTTGCAGACTATGCAGCTTGCAAAAGAAAAAAAAAGGGGGAGGGAAGCCTGCGTGGCTGAGGCTAAAATAATAAGCGTTTGAATTTCTCCCCTGAGATAAAAACCCATCCTTTGTTGTCTTATCCGCTTGCTAAATCCAGAGCTGTTCTGTGATTTCTTTGCACTTTTCACACATTATATGAATGCATGGAGAAGGGAGGCAAGCAGAATTGCATGTATCCAGCCTTCATAATAAGGCATTCAGTGAGCCCCCCCCCCACATGTACAGCTGAACACAGCAGAAGCATGTGTGTTGGGAGCCCTGAAAAACCAAAGCTTTGATCACATTCAGAAGAGATTGCAGCTCTGATTTTAAAACTCCTCTTTAAAAAATAAATTTTAAAATCCACATTTTAAAAGCAGATCTGTACGCCACATCCATACCATACATTTAAAGCACCTGGCTTCTTCCAAAGAATCCCGGAAACTGTAGTTGGTTAAGGGTGCTGGGAATTGTAGCTCTGTCAGGGATAAACTGCAGTTCCAGAATTCTCTGGGTGAAGCCAGATGCTTTAAATGTATGGTGTGGATGTGACCTAAATTAATAGATCATTTAAATCACCAGTGCAATCTTAAGATGCATTATAGTTTCACGTTTGGGGGGGAATCTGCAGCAAGCCAAGCAATGAGACTGATTTGTACTGTCTTGCAAAATGCTTCTTGGCAAAAGCTGGAAGGAAGATGAGTTTAAGGAACAAATCCTATGGCAGTGAAAATGGGGCAGAGTTGGATTTATATTTGGCATACTGCCATGGAATTGGTTACAAGCCCAAGAACTGGCCCAGTTCCAGCCAAATAACTGGCTGACCTCCTCTGGTGCATCTGTGCTTGATTTAACTATTTGGGACCCAAGAAGTGAGCTACTGGGTGTTTTTTCCACCCCCGCGTGCAAGAGAGAGAGAGCGTGCAATGTGTCCAGACTGTATCTGGCATTAGGAGGTGTTGTAGCAAAGTTACTTAGGAGCCTTAGCTATGGATCAGGAAGTCCCGAGTTCTAATCTTGCCTCTGCTGTGAATTTCCTAGGTGATCTTAGTTAAGCCACACTCTTCTCTGTGCAACACAGCCTATAGAATACGGATAACCAAGCAAGTCAGACTGTGTGTGTGTATGTGTGAGAGAGGGGAGAGGGGAGAGAGAGAGAGATCCCTCCCTCCCTCCCCAGGAGGAATAATGTGAGATAAAGATATCCCGCATATATTAAACTGTTGGTTCTTCATTTGTGTATATTGTATATCTTATTCCTTGTGATTGTCATGTCCACACCCGCCATAAGTCGTAGTTGACTTGAAGGCACATAACAACAACAAATACAACTAACAGTCATGGCTTCCCTCAAAGAATCCTGGGAAGTGTAGTTTGTTTAAAGTTGTATAAGAGTGCTTTAAATGCATGGTGTGGATGCCATTGCTGTCTTCTCAGTTATTTAAATATCCCTGCAACTGAGGCAATAGATACAAAATGATTGATCATGTCATAAGGGAAAAGCTGCCTGGGAATGATGGGAATGTTCAATGCGCTAGTGTGGTTGAAGTGAAGCAGGTATGAGAGCCCTGCAAAAGCAGATCTTGAGGAAGAGAAAAGTGTGTGTAAGTGTGTGTGTGTATATATATATATATATGTGTGTGTGTATATATATATATATATATGTGTGTGTATATATATATATATATATATATATATATATATATATATATATATATATATATATATATATATATATATATATATATATATATATATATATATATATATATATATGTGTGTGTATATATATATATATATATATAAAAGTAAAAATAATGTTTGGATGGCTGTGTATCCTCTTTTCCCGTTATGTGGCCCTCAAAGCAGCTTGCAGTGCGCTATTAAACATCTTAAATGAACTCCCATTTAAAACTTCTAGTCACTTTAAAACAGAGCAGAGTTGGCTCATTTTTCCTTGGGAGAAAGCTGCATAAATGAGTGCACCATCGCAAGTGCCCTTTTTCTATCAGCAGCCAATCTTGCCTCAAAATAGCAGTATTACCAAAAGCAAGGGATGTAAATATCATAGGGCCCCTCCAAATGCCTTTTTGTTGCCCATTCATTATGATTTGTGCTCATGATGCTATTGGGCAAGCACACGGAATCCATTTTCAAGACTTTTTATTCCTGCAGAGCTTTTGGGGTGGTCACATTGGAAATGAAGCAGTCGGTGTGTATCCTATAACTTTCTGCTGAAATCCCATAGCTTCTTTTATCACCAATGTTCTGGTTTGTTTTTGTCCTGCTTTTCTTGTCGGGATAACGTTGGGAAAGCATCGTAGACTGTATGAACTAAAGCAGAATAAATCCACCACTAATGCACAATTATTGTGTCAAGGACATGTTGAGAATACACCCTCAATAAAATACCGGTCTGGAGGAGCCCATGCAAAGTTTGGAGCTTATAGGTCACTTTTTAATGCATTAGGGTCAGATAGCATTCCAGAAGAGTCCTTCCTTTTTTCTACTGTTTTGCTGTGAAGCACATATAATTGTTGAAAATCTTCCTTTCTGTAATCATAGCTTTTCACATTGCTATGTAATTTTTTTAAAAAGCTTGGGGTGTGTCTCTCCAATGTGTGAGAGAACTGGGTTTGTTTCGTAAATCCCCTGCTGCTGCTAGCGTAGGTTGTGATGTAGAGTACCCTGTATGCTTTCAGAGCCTCCATCTTGACTCCTTTGTTCCCATGACCCTGCCTGATTTATTATTCCCTCTGGACCTGCGCCTCATTGCAACCTTTTTCCTCGGAGGTTACTTCTTGTTCGTCAAGAAACATAATTAAATCTAGGGGGCTCTCTTGCTTCCACCTTCTTGAGTAAACTGTATGTTTAAGATGCATAGGATCTTCAGGATTGTTGGTTAGAGAAGGGTTGCATTTGCACCATACGTTTATTCCACTTTAAACAGTCATGACTTTCCCCAAAGAATCCTGGGAAATGAAATTTGTAAAAGGTGCTTAGAGTTGTTGGGAGACCCCTATTCCCCTACAATTGTCAGAGTGGTTTAACAGTCAGTCCCTCTTCCCAGGGAATTCTGAGAATTGTAGCTCTATGAGGGATTTACGGGTCTCTTAACAGCTCTCAGAACTCTTCACAAACCACACTTTTTAAAGTGGAATAATAGTGGAAAAAATGTCTGGTGTGAATATGGTCAATTTCATTTGACTCATGTACCTATATGTGTGCTTGCTTATTAATAAAATACCTGTTGTAAATTCATATTTGGAACTTCATATAGAAGCCTGTACAGGTATTGTCCCCTAGTCTCTGTAGTTAGAAACTGCTTTCACTTTCCTGTGGCTGATTTGTTAGCAGCTTATGAGTGGTATTTACTTCTAGGCTTTCTCAGAGTAAACCCATTGGAGTTAATAAACATGAGTAATGTAGATTAACTCATTTCAGTGAGTAGGACTTGCAGTGCAATCTAACTCAGGTGGGGGTCCCCCTCATTCCATTCCCCCCAGGCCAGCACAAAATCAAGTTAGATTGCACCCTTAGTTGAATTTAATCCTTAGAACTCCTTCTCATGAATTTTGTGGTTATTCCTATGTACGCCTGGCTTTACATTGTCTTTCTACCTTATCCATACCACCTTTTTAAATCTCGGTTAGATTCAACCTTTCATTAATCCTTTTTCTATAGCTAAGTATTTGATCATCTAAATTTTAAAAGTTGTTTGTTGTTCACATTGTGTTCAAGTCAGAACTCCCCACAAGTCAGATAGGGAGGCTTTCCTAGCCCTATTGGAAGAGGCCAGGGATTGAACCTGAGATCTTCTGCATGCAAAGCAGATGCTGTCCCACTGAGCCACAGTTAATAAAGTTGTAGATTGGTTTACATGAAAGAGTGGGCTGGAAGAGAGACACGCAGCCTAACGTGTCTGGAGGCCAGAACAGATAAAGGCACAAGAGGCCTAACCAAACAAGGCATTTCTCCTTGTTTTTGAAACCGTGTCCACTTGGGGAGCCTGTTTGGGTGACTAAGCTTGAACTGGATTTATGCATGGTGTTGAATTCTAGGAAGAATGGAAGCATGTCCTGATTATAAAAAGCTGCTGAGGGACGTGAAATGGCTTCCTGTCCCAGAACTGTGGCATTTAGTAACTGGAGAAGTGGTGTTGATTTTCTACGGCAGGATGTTCACTTGGTTTGGAGAAGGAAATCTTTCACACCAGCCACTGGAGTGATTTGTAGAATTGCCAAAGGGCAATTTCACTCAGGATATTTTCCTTTCAAAGCTGATGAATATGATTTTTCTTATTTCAGCCTCAACAGGATCACTATCATAGGCTATGAGTTTTCTATATAATCTGTTTGCTATCGTAAATCAGAATTATCATACTGTTGCACTCTGACTATTACATTTTTTTGAACACGCTCATGGGGCTTCTTTAGATATGTCCAAAGGCTTTCATGTGCCTAGCAGTCCGTATGGATTTCCCTAGCCCAACCCTAAACAGGTTTATTCCGAAGTAAGCCCCATTGAGCTCAGTGAGATTTCCTGACAAGCCTGCTTAGGATTGCACTGTATGGGAATTGTCCTGTGCATGAGAGTTTGAACAACACTGCCCCTTGAGGCACCACAGAATGAGGCTCTGAGCACACTAGTTGCCTGCAATAAAGGGTCTCCATTGGCCACACTTGGAGGGGGAACAGGTTGATCTGCTGATCAGTTGTGAAATCTAAGACGCACTGGAACCGGCTGAACAGTGAGTTTCAGAAGCAGCTGTTCATGCGGTCTACAGATCCATAGGGTTTGGAACAGCAACGTAAGTCGTGTGTGGCCACTGAGCTATGCTTTGCTCTTTGAACTTGTAATGGGGTACGAGGGCCATAGCTCAGTGGCAGAGCATCTGTTCAATCCCTGCAATCTCTGGGGAAGGCTGGGAGAGAGATTCCTGTTTGAAAACCCGGAGAGCTGCTGCCAGTGAGTGTAGACAAAACTGAAGTAGGTGGACCAGTGGTCTGACTCTGGGTAAGGCAGCTTCCTTGGGGAAGTGCCATAGCTCAGTGGCAGAGCATCTGCTTTGTATGCAGACAGTCCCTGGTTCAGTCCCCAGCGTCTCCAGGCAGGGTTGGGAGAGAAGCCTGTTTAAAGAGTTGATGTCAATCAGTGTAGACAATATTGAGCTGGATAGACCAACTCAGTATAATGCAGCTTCCTTCCTATGATCCTACTTGAGGTGGAAGTATAGGCTCTCCTCATTTGCACTGAGGTTTGGAGAAGGTAGTTTGTGGTGCAACAAACGTGGTTTTTTACCTCTCCATATCCCAGTGTAGATATCCCAGGCCCAGGCCTGCCTGCCTGACCACTGTGGTAAACATTGGAGGCCTTCCTGGTTGTACCACAACCTGCTGACATTCTTCTACTGGTTGCAACAGGAGGAGGGCCTTCTTTGTGGTAGCGCCCGCACTCTGAAACCTCTCCGTGGAAATAAAAGTATGCCTCCACTCTGTTGCTGTTTTAGGTGCACACTGAAAAACCTTTTATTTACCTTGCCGTTAAATGGCCCGTGACACCAGCTGTTATGATTGGAAGCTTTTGGGCTACTGTGTTATGTTCTTCCTTTTTTTTGCTATAATGCATTGTTTTTTGTATACCACCTGGGTATGTTTTGCATGACAGGCAGCATATAAATATCTTAAATAAATAGGGATCTGGTTGGCTACTGTGGGAACTAGTGGACTAGATGGGCCTTTGGTTTGATCCAGCATGGCTGGTCTTATGTTCTGTCTCTCCCTTAACTCCTTGAGCTTGCCTGATAGGGAAGAAGACTGAGAGCCCTCGCAAATAAAGTTTGGCTAGTGAGCAAAGCCGAAATTTGAGTTCTGAAGTGACATTTTTGCATCTGCTAAACAACCCTTAGAATTATTCCTTTAGATGTAAAAATGTGAAAACATTTTCTTGAAGCGGTGGCTTTGGGCTTCAAACTGGCTTTCCTTTTTAACAGGCCTCTTCTGTCACCGAACCACCCTGTCAGTTATTGGAAGGAATAAGGGAGTAACAAATGCAACTAATAGCATGGATCATTGATTATTGTTGAGTCTAGTCTTTGGATTATCCATTGATGAATTGCATTGATGCTGCATTTGGAGGAAATGTTGTGTGCATGTTTATGGGTTGTGCTACAAGACTACTCTTGGGTGCCAAATGTTATGATGAAATTGGCTCATCTATATATAAGTTGATTCTTCCTATCTATACAAATTTACTTGAATCCTGTGGCTTTCAGTGGAATTTATTTTCAAGAAAATGCATTTAGGATTGTTGAGGTGAGCTACTTAGCTGTGAAGAGGAAATCCTTGGCTCCAATTTCACTGCTTCTTTGAACTCATTCGATGGCAAGTCTCTCATCTTTGCCTTAGTTTTCTCCCTCTGCTATATGGTGGTAACAATACTAGCCTATTATACAGAGTTGTTGTAGCTGAGAGGATGTATGTTGGTGAAGTGCTCTGAAATGCTGTATTAATGCTAAGTATGGCAATACATAATAGTAATAAGGATTTTTGAAAAGCTAACTAATGATGAAATCCAAATGTATCATCACATTTGAAATGGAATGTGTACTTAGTGAGCTGAAGTTTAGTCATATTGGGGTATCAGAAAAGTAATGTTTCAGAACTGGAATGCTTTGTTGGAGAAAAAGTGGTCAGTCCATTGAAGATAGAGAACATCTGGCAAATAGACATTAAATAATGAGTAGCAGGTTGGCCTGGATGGCCAAGGAAGGTTTTGATTATTTGATCTGGCATCTATCAATTCTGAGCATCTGGTTTCTCTTTCTACAACTGTTCAGCCAAGCAAAATTATAGATCCCAATAGAAACAGCAGCAGTTGGTTTCTTTTAAAAAGGGTCTTTTAAAAAACACTTTTTGTTAATCTGCCAATATCCACCTTTGTTTATATAAAACTCGTGCTTAGAAATACAGCAACCAAGGGAACTGGAAATGAACAGACTCCTTCAGAATAGTTTTCAAATTACCACAAAACATACATCTAACTCTACAGCTGTAAGGCTGCCTGCCCACCCATTGTTAATACTGAAGATAGGTCTGGGACTCCTTCATCCATTTCTGTAACCTGGGATTGCGTGTAATGGAAATGGGCGTGTGGCACAATTTGTATATAAGAATGTGTGTGTGTGTGTGTGTGTGTGTGTGTGTGTGTGAGAATGTGTGTGTGTGTTTCTCCCTTCTCTCCTTTCCCCTCTCCTATCTATCTATAAATAAAATCTCCCTGGCTGTCCAGGGTTTCAGGCAGGGATCTCTCCCACCCCTACTTGGAGATGCCAGGCCCTGAAGCTGGGACCTTCTTCATGCAAAGCAGATAATCTACCACTGAGCTACGGCTCTTGTCTATGAAGGTAACTCCATGGTTTTCAATTATATCATGTATTTGTATGTTGAAATGCTGCCTTGGTAAAATTTCAGGAAATGTACGGCTTATAGATATTTTAAAAAATAAAATATGATGGGACTGGTTGGAACTGTGCTGCCCTGGGCTCCTGCTGGGAAGAAGGGCGGGATATAAATCAAATAATAAATCAGTAAATAATAAATAAACTGTGAGTTATCCTTGAGTTAGGTAGATCTGTTTTTTTCTTTTTCATGCTTGGAAGGCAATAGTAAACCACCTCTGAATACCTCTTACCATGAAAAACCCTATAAATATATATACGAAAAGATTCATAGGGTCACAATAAGTCGTAATCAACTGGAAGGCATATAACAACAACAAGGGATTCTCAGATATGAATAACCTTCATAGGCAGGATGCCTAAGCTTTTAAGTCAGACAGCAGTCTTAGTGGAATCCTCTCAATGTTACTAAGCACATATTGTATTCCTGCTTTGTGTAGTGTGTAAGGACCATTGTAAAGATTATTTAACACAAACATTCCTTTCTCTCTCTGTGTGTCCTCAAGCCTGTTATTGCAGAAGGAATTGCATTGATAAGGTAGAGTTTTTGTCATAGAAATGATAAACGTGCATTGTATTGGCTGCTGGCACTCAAAAAATTTTTTCCCTGCTTGTAGCTTTAAAATGGATAGCCTCTGCCTGCTGTCAGTTGTGATAAGGCTTGCATAAGTAACCTATGAACTCTTGTTTGTGGGAAAGGTTGTCTTGGGCAATTTCAATGTGCATGCTGTTCTGGTATTGTTACTTTGTTTAGATGAGTTGGGCTTCCGCTCTTCTGTTGCAATAGAGTTGCAGTACTGTTTTTTTAATGGCTTGAGATAAATAACATTCTTTATGTATGTATGTATTTATTTATTTATTGTATTTCTATACCGCCCCATAGCCGAAGCTCTCTGGGCGGTTTACAGTACCTAAAAACACATATACAAATTTAAAACACATCTTTTAAAAACAATTTAAACACAAATTAAACATTTAAAACTATATAAAAACACATGCTAAAACGGATGTTTTCAGAAAAATCATTTGCTCCTGGGGCAATCCCATGATACTTTTCATGTATTATGGAACTAGTCGGAACCCTGAGTGACCTTTGTTGAATTAGGCAGGCTCAGCGCAATATTTCTTGGTTTGGCAAGGTATGTATTGAGGCGAGGAACTTTTTCAGCCCTACTCAGAGTAGACCCATTGAAGTTAATGGACATAACTGACTTAAGTTTATACATTTCAGTGGGTCTACTCTGAGTAAAACTTAATTGAATACCACCCTATGATTTAATGCGGGGCTTGCCAACGTTTTGGGGACTTTGGGCCTATTTGCCAACTGGTGAAACTGTCATGAACAGTGCACCCCCCACCTACAATGTAAGGCACTTCTAGACTGCTGCTAGTTCAATTTGTCAGCAAATTCAAGTTGTGCAGTTACAATCGAGTGAGAGGTCTTGTGTAAGAAACCTGCTTGCCCAAAAGATTGGACTGTTTGCGATGAGGACAGTGAAAGAAAATGCCCTGGGGTAACACTTGCTTTGACCCAACATCATCTAACTTCCCTGCAAATAAATTGGAGTGAATGCTCATTAAATAGTCATTGTCATCCAATATCCCTGCAAACAAATCAGGATGAATGCGCAATACATAGGTCATCTGGAAGTCCCCTTATTTGGCTGGGTAATTTCAGTGGGGGGATGGGAAGGCCTCTGTGGGCACATGTGTGCTGTGGGTGCCATGTTAATAACCCTGGTTTAATTGGGCGTGTGAACTGGGCCAATTTTGCATAGATATAAAAAAATCCCTTCCCCTCACCACGTGTGAAGTGGTCCTGAGACGAACGCACACAAGGAGCTGTTTTGAGGGTAAAATAAGGATCTGATTCACTGAGTCCTTTTCTCATTGGTGGGCTGGTCTAGACCGCTTACATCAAGCTATCTGCATGGTTCAAACTTGGGCTATTGCTGTGTGCTTTTTTAAAAAACTTCAGCAGGAGTGCTGTGAGTTGTATATCACGGTCTTGCTCCCATAATTGTGATTGCAAAAAAAATTCATGCTTGCTGTGTAACGCTCAGATTCATATTCAGGACTGTATTATTCTGATTTAGGATCTCGATCTGATTCCTTACCAACTATTGCAGTTTGACTGTTCAGTGGCAGGAGGGAAGAGATGGCAGGAATTACTGCGCTTTGGCTCTGCAAGAATATGCCACTAGCAGATGGTGTGTGCTAGATAAAGGTGACTTTCTGCACTGTTTTTAATAAGTGTTCTATGGCACATTTTGTACCATATATAGTAAGGGCTTTCCGAATCCCAGTTTACTGCCTTGGGTGGTTCTTGCTCTTGCCTCCTTTTGACACTTAGCTGTTGATGTAGCTTCAGTAGAAATGCCATAAAGACCATATACAATTCCACCAGCAATGAGCATCATTTATTTGGAGGCAAGGAAGATGAGGGTTTGACAGTAACTGCTGTTTATGCTGGCTTTAGGGAGATAAAGGGACCAGAGTGAAGTAGAGCAGAGTGAGTATGGTGAAGGGGTTTATAACCCTTTGGGGTGTGTGACTTATGTTTTGCATTCCGGTACAATGAAATAAGTGTGTCTGCTAGAACTGTAAGAAAGAGAGAGAGAGAGGGGCTTTTTAGAAAGTCATCCTTTGTTGGTTTGTTCCTTGTGGTCTTTCTGTGTGCGAATCATGGAGGTTTTCTTTGTAATCTGAAGTGAATTGTTTCAGGAAACTGTTTTAGGGTGACATTTTTAGTTTTTGTTGTTTGGGGAAAAGGTGGCAGGAGAAGGGGAAACCATGGTCAGATCCATGAGGCTTACCTCGAGGAAAACGGTGTTGGCTTCCAAGTCTTCAATATAATGCTGCTGTTAATAGGCTTGAAAATGGCATTGATTGATCGGTGCCAAAACTCAGGCTGTTTTCAGAAATTGTTTTCAGTTTGTGATCCAGTAGAATTCCTAAATCCTTTTGTGTGTACCAGTCAGATTTATCCAAGTTCAAAAGTCTGTTTTATTGCTATGTCCTATACTTGGTAAAGGTCTTATATTTTAATATTAATTAATTAATGATTATATTTATATTCCATCCTTTCTCCAAGGAGTTCAAGGATGGCATTCTTGGTTCTCCCCCTCCCCATTTTATCCTCACAATAACCCTGTGAGGTACATTAGGTTGAGAGACATTGATTGGCCCAAGTTAATTCAGGGAGCTAATAGCTGAGTGGGGTTCAATTCCTCCCAGGTCCTAGTCCCACACCCTAGCCACTACACCGCATTGACTGTGGCACTCTTAGCTCCCTAAACAGTAACATTCTCAAGGGATTTCATCAAAAGAAGCAAACGGGTCTCATAAAGTAGGGCAGTACTGTGTGTATGTAATATTTATGCTGCAGGGAATAAATAGTTCATGCTGAGACTGCTGGAAGTCCCACCAGACAATCTCAAATGACAGCATAAAAAAGCACTGAGGAAAGGCAACTTTAAATGGTTGTGTCATGTAATATCGCTTCAAGAGATAACTTTCAGAGGCAAAAACAGGCTTTTTCAGTAGCTGGATAGCAGACGCTGACTGTAGAAGGATTGCATGACTGTAGAGGGACTCTTGTTCTTTTGTTATCAGTAGGAGACCCACCATGGCACAAAACATTATATTCATTTATTTGGGTTTGTGTTCCAAAGGCACTCTAGGTATGAATTATAACTGGAGCACTACTCTTTGCACAATCTTACACACCAGGAATAACCAATGTGATGCCCTCCAGACATTGGTGGACTGCAACTTCCATTATCCCTGACAATTGACTATGCTGGCTAGGGCTGATGGAGGTATAGTCCAAACATATTTGGAAGGTTCCATATTGGCTGCCTTGATGTATGCTGATGAGATCATGACCAAGAGATAGAGATTGGTTCTGTTGCTCCTGCGCCTGACTTATGTATTCATTGGGTCAAAAAGTCTTTCAGAGCAGCTAAAAAAATCAGTTCTAAGATGGTCCCTGACCTCAGACTTGCAATCTAAAAAGACATGACACCTGAGGAAAAAGAAATGGGGGGGGGAGAAGAGGGCAAGCTCAAGCACAAGTTCTTCAAATGTGGTCTCCATATATGAATGTCTGTTTGTGCCCAGAGCCAGCATAAATACAACTTGTCTATGCCTAGGTGCTCTCTGCATGATTGGGTCTCCAATCGCATGTATGGAGCCTACAACTTGTACATGAGCTGGCTCTGGGTACAGAGAGTCAGTCAACATATGGACGTAGGGGCCTGGAGCACCAGATGTGAACCAGTTTATTCCACAGTGGTTCTACCCCTGTTCAGAATGCCTGGGAAATGCTCACATCGCACTGTAAGAGGGTAAGCACATTAACATGTAAGCAATGTGTTTTAATGGGTTTCTCTTATGTAGATTGATCTCACAGACTTTGAAATTGGCCTGGGGGACTTTTCCCACTGCCCATGAACACAGACAGGAACTTTCTCTCTCCCCCCCCCCCGCAAATATCACATGTAGTTGGATGGTGATCTGTATTATTAAAAGCAAACCTCTGCCCTTCTTCCTTCCTGTAGCCCTTCTTTTAGTGATATCCTATACATGTTTACTTGGAAATAAGTCCTATTGAGTTCAGTGGGATGTACTGTCAGGTGAACGATGAGGGGCCTCTATGATTCTACTATGATTCCATGTAGAGTCTTTCAACTCACTTGAAGGGTTACTGTGAAAATGCAAATACAAGCCAAGCAATAAAAGATCAATAGTCATTTAAACTTAAGGAAATAACGGTTAGCAATCATGGATATTATGTAATCTGGGGAGTTGGCTGGGGCATGGCTTATTACTTAAAGAATTCAGGACGCAGGACCGTGGCACAAATTTGCATATGGTAATTTGTATGTATAGATGCTTCTGGGCAAATTAAGATGGTGGCACTTTGCAGTGTGCCCAACTGCCCTATAAGCAAAAAGGAAAAAAAGTTAAACAGGGGAGAGGAAGGGGCTGGAGATCTGGGGCCAAGCAGAAAAGATCTAGGGCTCCCCCCCAAAAAAAACCCAATGACCAAACCAGTTGATGTAATTATAGCAGAGCTCAGATATATTGTGGATTCTTGCATCTCTACAAATAAATTATAATGTGTATTGGTAAGAGTGGAAGATACTATAATAGGGGAAATAAGCAGCTCCAAATCACTAGTAACTGACAAGGATCCATGTTTTAAAATAAAGGTCCCTTGTACTGTGCTTGGTTCCACAGCAAAAGGGCTTGACAATGTAAGTGAGCACCTGACCTTGACAGAATCAAACATAATTTCTTCTGCCAGTCTAGCTGGGAGGTGTTAATTTCCTAGCTAGTATTTATAGTTTGTTTAAAAGTCACTTAAAATGAGTAAAAAGGGAAGTCTTTTTATTATTTTTATGGTTAATGAAGCAGATTGGAGCAATTAAGTTGGGGCTCCAGAGATGGCCTAACAGGTTCTTACATCCACACTTCTGTCACTATCACAAAATGTGAGTAGCAACTAGCCCAGCCCTGCCCTACCCTGTGGCATCTGTGTGGTCTATCCCTCTATTTATTTATTTATTTGATTTATATCCTACCCATTCCCCCAGTTGGAGCCGAGGGCGACAAACAAAAGCACTAAAAACATTTTAAAACTTCATAAAAACAGACTTCAGTATTAAAACACAACAACCATTGAAAACATACTAAAACAAAACATCTTTAAAAACATTTTTAAAAAAGCTTTAAAAACATTTTTTTAAAAGTGGTTTAAAATATATATTAAAAAGCTACTAATCCTCCCTTTTGGACTATGGTAAAGTGTGACCAAAATGTTGGATACCTTGGCTTTTATAAACATGACATGTCATTGTGGATAACCCAGCAGTTGCAACATTTGGGTCTTGTTCAAGCAAACATTTGTTCACATTAATCTGTTTAATGACATGCTGGCAGTGGGTAAAATTATGAGGCTCGTAGTCAATAAATGTGGCCATTGCAATGAAATGTGGTACAGTTTAAAAAGCTGAGGGCCCTCCCCGACTGATGGGTTTTTTTGCCAAATGTATTCTGCAACTTATCAGTGATACAAAAATAGTGCATTAATGATGGATTTATACTGGACCATTCATGCATCATTCTGCTTTATTAGTTCTCTGTGATGCATCGCTGAATATTATTGCCACCTAGAGGAGCACATTTGCACTGTAGCGTGGCAAAAGCAGAACACCCCCCCCCAACAACTTGGAACGTTTGTAGTTATGAAATGTTACACAATTTCAGCAGGAAGTTATGGGACATGCGCTGATTGGAAATAAAGCAGTATGTCTGCCCTGAAACTTACAGGTGCAAATAGTATGGAAAGTGCGATTGCATATAACCTCCCGATACCACCACGAGCATAAAGAATGCACCATAAAAAGGACGTCTGGCAGTGCCCTGAGCTTAAGCATTCCATTTGGTCAACTGACACAGAACTGGAGATCTAATGCTTGCTGAGAAGCTGGCTCAGTCTATTATTAATAGTCAGGTTGCCTGAAGGAAGCTTGTATTGCATTATGACATGATGCGTTTTCTTACTTGGGATGTAAAAAGAGAAAGTGGCATGCTTTTTTAATATTGGCTTATTTTAATATTTCTTTTCCTTTGCACAGATGTTATGCAACAAGTGGGTGTCATAAGATTGATGGAAAAAAGTGACACCACACCTCTAACAAAAGAATAACTGATATTTATATGGGCTTAAACTTACATCTACTAGCCAACGTCTACTAATATGCTAAATAGCGTAGAAGATAGGCCATGTTATTTAGGTGAAAGCAGGAATTATTTGCATTGGGCAGAGAAGGAAGCAATAGGGAAATGTAACCTTCAGAATGATATGAGAATGACAGTATCATCTAAGAATAGAATCAGTATCTGGGACAGAAAAAATGCTTTGCGGCATAAAATGTATATTGCTACTGCAAAGAAAATCCAAACTTGATGTACATGTGGATGTTGCTGTTTACAAGGTATAGGTCCCAAGTCAGCTGTGAATTCAACTTCAGTATATATATTTCAAATTGTTAAGGCCTAGCTCATTGATTTTGATTTTTATCTTTATCATATCTGCTTTCACAACTGCCACCCTTCGCTGGAATCTACTACTCATGTCTGGAATGGCGAAAGAAAACTCTGAGTCAATATTTCTAGCTAGAGGCAACAACTACTTTGTATTTTTGTTTGCAGCACAGAGCCCTTAGTACAGAGCAGAAAATCCCGGAAGGAGCCTTTCTACTTTCAGATTTGTAATAAGGCATTCAAGGGAGAAATTGAGCAAGGATATTACATGTGTAGTCAGCTGGCTGATAAACAAATTGTGATTTCAGACTATGACAAACATGTGCCATTTTGTTCATAACCTAGATATTATTGCACATTGTCGCCTCAATCGAGCAAGTTCTTGCAGATGCAGGGATTCTGTTGTCCATGGAGAGCTGACCTGGCAGGGATTGTGGCCATGATATGAATGCACCACTGCTTTATATGTCTGCTCACTGAAAGTATACATTTTTAAAGCATGAGACCAGGGTAGTTGAGGGATCACCTGTTTTCATGTGAGCCTACCTGTGCACTGAGAGAATTATCCCTATTATGGACGACTCTCCCCAGGCAGGCTGGCCAGGCTCCTACTCTGACTTCAGTGGCAGGCGAACTGTTTCATTTGCTCAGGCATTTTAATTATGATTTTTCTCTGCAATGAATGGTTTGATGCTGTTCTGCTACCTGCAGTCTCTAGCTTGCTATTGCTGCTGTTTGATTGTACAGCCACAAGAGTGGCTGTATACTATACTCAGCATGGATTTTTTGCATTCTGCAATGTTAAATTGAAAATACCCCCATGCCATTCTGATGTTTCCCATAAGCTCATTTCAAAACAAAGCCTTACAAAACTTATAGTCCTGAACTCAGAAACGCTTGCTTAACAACCCTCTAAATTTTCATGTGGGTACACAAAACAGTCAGAGAGAATCGAGAGTTCAAAGTGTAAAAAGAGAGAGAAAAAACCCAGACTCCTTTCGGACTTCTTTCTCTGAGTGTTCTCATAATTAATTAAAAATCACCCATGTTTACAGAGTACCTGTAATCCTATTACTGACCTTGCCCATACTCTGACCTTCATTTTCTGCAGTTTAAAAGTTTTTTAAAAAAATGCCTGGCTGATTATTAATTAATTTAATCAATGATCAGGTTGGGCATGCTCAGTAAGAACCAACTATCAGTGTTCTAAAGGCCAGACTCACAGCTGCTTGACTTGCCTAATCAGGGCGCCACTCCCATACCAGACCTTTATTTCATTTGAGACAGTCATGGCTTCCGTCAAAGAATCCTGGGAAGTGTCGTTTGTGAAGGGTGCTGAGGGGAGGCTCCTATTCCTCTGACAGAGCTCCAGTGGCCAGACTGGTTTAACAGTCAGCCGCTCTGAAGCTCTGTGACAGGAACAGGGCCTCTCCTAGCAACTCACAGCACCCTTCATTAACTACACTTCCCAGGATTCTTTGGAAGAAGCCATGACTGTCTCAAGTGAAATAAAGTTCTGGTGTGGATGTGTCCAGGGACAGCTTTGGTTTAAATTTGGGTTGGAGGCTACATGTGCCTGCTGTAGAATAAAAAGGTGGGGGAAACCCTGAAAAACAATGATATTGTTTACAATGTTTTCCTTTTGGAAAGGAAAGAGCCTTCCTCTCTGCCCAGTGCCCACCATCCAATCTTCTCCCCTGTCCTCCCTCCCCTCCCCCAGGTCAGTTTCACCTATCCTAAGCATGATTGCACAGGAGTAAATCCCATTGAAGTCAAAAAGCATGCAAATGATCCAACCTGCCCTCCTCCCTCCTATCCCCTCCCTCTTGCCCCTTTCCTCTCCCTTCCTTCACCCCTCTCTTCTCCTCCCCCATCCCCTCCCAATCCCCCCTTCCTCTCCTCCTCCGCCCCCCCCCACTATGGTCAGTTTTACCTATCCTAAGCATGATTGCACAGGAGTAAATCCCATTGAACTCAGTAAACATGCAAATGATCAAACCTGCCCTCCTCTCCTCCTCCCTCCCATCACCTCCCTTTTGCCCTTTCCCCTCTCCCTCCTTCTACTCCCCTCTCCCCCTTCCTCTTTCCCTCTATGCTCCCCCTTCTCTCTCCTCCCCCATGGTCAGTTTTACCTACCCTAGCCATTATTGCATGGGAGTAAATCCCCCTGAACTTCATAAGCATGCAAACGATCAGACCTGCCCTCCTCCTCCCCCTCCTCCCTGCTCTCCTCCCCTCCGGACAGTTTCACCTATGTTAAGCATGATTGCAGGGGAGTAAATCCCACTGAACTCAATAAGCATGCAGATGATCAATCCATTCTCAGCAGACTTGCACAGGATCCCATTTCTTACCTCCCGGATTAAAAAGCAGAGAAATTCACTAATAGGCATTTTTTTTTGTAGTTTAAGAACATACCTATAGCACAGATATTTCTATCAAACTTTTAAAAAGCAGGGAAATTGGGCAGCTATAGTGAATGCACCAGGGGAGAAGGAGAACTGACCTCTCTGAGATATTGTACTGCCATACAAATTTGTCAAAATGCAAACACAATTTGGGTTGGTCTTTCAAAGTCCAATCCTCTTTCTGTGTAGCTTGGAAGAATTTGGTAACATATGCCTCTGAGGATATGGTGAGTTGTGACAACACCTGCAATCAGCCCAAATAACAGAAACAAGACATGTGCTGTGCTGATCTTGTTTTAGGAGGGAAAAGGCAACAATATTAAAGCAGTTGATATAGTTCAGGTAGTTACTTTAAATAAGTTTGATTTTCTTTGCAATTTTAGTGAAGTTTCCTATAGTAAATCATTTTCTTGTGCTTCTGTGAATATGTGAAATACAGCAACACTTTGCAACACTAAAAAAAAGCTCCCAAAACAATTTTGGAATGATGGCACTGACTGTTCTGCAGGATAGTTTCCAGTGGACATGAGGAGTGTCTCAGTTTGCACAAGATAAAACAGTGGGAGGTGAAATATATTCTAAGAAAATTCTAGGTGTGCTCTATGTTTTTAATTGACTATGCCCACCTTTCCTTAAGTGGAGTAGTTTAAGCATAGCAGGCTGAAAACATGCATCTTGGGCAGGCCAAGTTTTTTTTTACCAACAGCCAGAGGCATTGCTTAAGTAGCAACATATTGTAATCTGCCAGATTTTACATCAAACTGCAGTTTCAGATTCAACTGTTAATGCGCCCAGAATAGAAATAGAGCATAACCTCCAGTTTGAAACACCATCATATGACATTGTCCAATAAAAAGGCTTTGAAATTAATAAAAATAAATTTGACACAGATTTTTAGGATGAATGAGAGAAATATAATTTTCTAGGTTAGATTCTCTGTAGAAACAGTAGTAACACATAAAAGAAGCAAAGTAAGAAGAACAACAAATACAGTAGGACCCTGCTTTACAGCGATTCACTAATACAGTGGTCTCAATTAGATGCAATTAGACTAAAGCCCCACTCATACAGCACTTGTTCTGCTTTTACGGCGCTTTTCAGGTATCGTGCGCCATTCTATTCAATGAGTTCCGCTTTACAGCAGTTTTCGCTTTACAATGGGGGTCCGGAACGTAACCCGCTGTATGAGTGGGGTCCTACTGTATACAAAAATGTAATTCTCCATCTTTGGAGGTGCCACCACTCCCCATATGCTCAGAGGCACATGTTACCAAATTCTTCCAAGCTACACAGGAAGTGGATTGGACAGTGAAAGGGCAACCCAGATTGTGTTTGCATTTTGACAACTTTGTAGGGCAGTCCAATATCTCAGAGAGGAGGTCAGTTCTCCTTCTCCCCTGGTGTATTCACTATAGGTGCCCAATTTCCCTGCTTTTTAAAGTTTGATGGAAATATCTGTGGGCTATAGGTACGTTCTTAAATTGCAAGGTTTCTTGCCTATTAGTGAATTGTATTAGGTTTTAGCAGTTTTGATGTAGTGTTGTTTTTTTATTTCCCTGGGAAGTTTTTTTGAAGGGCAGGTTATAAATACCTACTATAATAATAATAATAACAATAAAGGTGGTATTTCAGGGAAGGAAACAAACCTCACAGGTTTGCCCCTTGCTTTTCTGGAAACTGGCCTGAAAGGAAATGAATTAAAATTGCTAGATTGTCCCCTAACTCCCATGTCAAACCAGCTGATAAGTAGCATAACCTAAGGATTATATGATGATTATAATTCCAGACTGGGTCAGTTGGCAACCCCTGAGCTCCTATGCCAAGCCAGCGCTTATTTAGCATAATCAATGGCTGTTTAAGGATTATACAATGATTGTCATTCCAGACTGGGCTGATGGGCTATTTAAATATGTTATCTAGCCAAAGGCATTTGGGAGGCATAACATTCATTTATTCATCATGAGCAAGCAGCTGGCAGAGAAACTTATGAATGCCAAGGCTGCGTTAAGCTGTTGCAAGCTGGCCTGCTCAGTTGGAGCTCTTTAGCAGTGAATTTGCACTGGGGACTGGCATGGCATTTTATTTGCTAAATAACGTGCAGCTTTTCTAAATGGTTCTGATGCTGTAGACTTCTGGCAGCTCTTGTGATCTTAGGATAAAGAGTTGAAAGCCAACCAAAGGTAGGGCAGGGCTGATTGTTAACTGATCTGAATCTTCAGGGAAACCTTTGAATAATAATGTTGCAGAAGGCAACGCGAGGTTTGCACAGTAGTGAATGGTACCACAAGGGAAAGTTCTTAGGATATGTCTGTCATGTGGAAGGGGTTGGAAACACATTCATATGTTGACACCTTTTTTTCAATGCTTGTAAACACTGATAGAATTGCTGTCTTGGCCTAATATTACATACTGAAATTCTTGTGAGGCTGAATGAGCAAAAGTAGTATGCTGTTTTGAAGTGCTATAACAATGACGAGAGCGAGTGTGGCATAGTGGTTAGAGTGTCGGACTATTACCTGGGAGACCAGGGTTCGAATCCTCACACAGCCATGAAGCTCACTGGGTGACCTTGGGCCAGTCACTGCCTCTCAGCCTCAGAGGAAGGCAATGGCGAACCCCCTCTGAATACCGCTTAACATGAAAACCCTATTCATAGGGTCACCATAAGTCAGAATCGACTTGAAGGCAGTCCATTTCCATTTCATGACGATGACACCCTTTTGAATTTGCAGAATTCAAAACAATTATCTTGAAATCTCAAGGAATGGTGATTAATTTTTTTTAAGTTAGTCAAATTAAAAGATGCCCATTGATGGCATTGAAGGATACAGTTCATACTGTAGATGGGCAGGCAAAAATCAAGAACAAGAAAAGGAATTGTTAGGCTGAACTTAAAACCAGCAATTATTCATTTCTCTCCCCTTTCTTAAATGTACTGAAATCTATTTTTGATAAATTGCTGCCTTTCTCACATTTAGGCACAATTGGAAGCTCAGAAGGCAACCCAGGATTTCCAAAGAGCCACTGAGGTGCTACGGGCTGCTAAGGAGACCATTTCCCTTGCAGAGCAGAGGCTGTTGGAAGATGACAAGCAGTTTGATTCGGCCTGGCAAGAGATGCTCAACCATGCCACTCAAAGGGTAAGATCTGTTGCTGGCTTGTCTTGAAAAAGCGGTTACTTTCCTGTGCTTTTCCCATCTGAAGAACGGGAAGCTACAAATCCTTGGATCCTTTGGGCAGGCAGATGGGGATAGTCATCACAAAGAAGCAGCACAAATGATTTGCACTGTTGTGTTTTCTAACTTCTGCTATAATGCGAGATGAATCTCGCTATGAGTGTGGATCAGAATGACTTGCAGCAGAATGGTGTGAGCTGCCCCAGGTTTGTGTAAGGAGAAACATGAATTGCCGATTCTTGGGCTGTGAGTTTGCAGCAGTGCTCCATCAGAATGGAATTCCATAATTGTGGAGCAGTCAAAAAGGTTGCTGTCTGAGTTCCCTTTCTGTTAGAATGTGTCACATAAATTATATTAAAAGAGCTCCACTGAGCAATCTTAGAGTTGAAAGCTAAGCTGTTCAAGGCTGGATGGATCAGTAAATACTACACAACTTCTTTAACTTTCATTTTCAAGACAGATTAACCTTTGAAATGAACTGAGGCTCTGTTAAATCTTATGGGAAACTTTCCACTTGCATGTGTGTTAAATGTTGATAGTCAGTGTTTTTCAAGCTGTATTGAAACAGATCCTGGGCAGCATTTAGGATTAAGCCAAGAACGGCTTCTTCTTCTCTTGTAGGCTCCAAAACTAGTGTTCAAAGGAAAGATTATTGACTGTTTTTGACCGTAGTTTCTTTACATAGAAGTCACCCATTGCTGGGAAATTCCGTCACTATAGGAGCTTTAGTCAGATGGTCAATAGCACATTTCTAATGCTTACACCCTCTCTCTCTCTGTTGTGTGTACCTGTGTGTATAGATATATAAAATATCTATGTACACATTCACATACTAATGAATTCTAGCTAAAGTATATGCAGCTTCCATGTATAGATTTTCGTGACAATTGTCAGTCCCCTGCCCCCCAATGTTTTTTTTGCTGTCCTGCCAGCTGTCTCGATTGTGAACTTGCAGAAAGAGTGCTATTGAAAGCATACCCAAGTTAAGCATATAACCAGCCTGCAGCTGCTTCAGCTCAAAATTGTTTCTCCCCCTCCCTTTCTTCTTCTTCTGTAAAGGTCATGGAGGCAGAACGGACGAAAACCCAAAGTGAGCTAGTGCACAAGGAGACGGCCGCCAAATACAACGCTGCCATGGGCAGAATGAAACAGTTGGAGAAGAAGCTGAAAAGGGCCATAAATAAATCCAAGTATGTGTAGCTGTTTGCGTTGTATCCGATTCACATGTGCAGGTGGGACTGCTTGCTTGGTCTGTGGCTGCATGCACGTGCTCTAGGACAGGGGTGGGGAACCTTGGGTCCGAGGGCAAAATGCCGGCCCTCCAGGCCTATCTGTCTGGCCCCTGGAACTCTCTGCGCAATATGTCTTTGAACTCTGATAGTGCTTCTTGCTTGCCTGGATGGCAGATAGAGAGAAGGGTGTGTGTGTGTAGAAACTAGTCTGGTGTACTAGTTTACATTTACACTCGTTGCTTCACCCACTTTTGCCTTTGGCACTGCCCACAACTGCCATGTGGCCCTCGGGCTGAAAAAGGCTCCCCATCTCTGCTATAGAGTGTGTGAGAGATGCTATGAAACATGTAGGTTTTTAAACCTCAGATGACTCTTTCCAGCAGTGGTGTTAGGGGATGGTTCACAGGCCCTGAGACCTGCACTGGGCCTTAGGTCTCATGCCCCCTTTAACCCCTTTTTTGCTTTGCTTTGCTTATGGGGGGGAGGGGGGGCTTTCCCTTTGAAACCGGGTGTAAAGTTGCATCTGTGCATATTCCCTAATTTTTATTGGGGAAAGGCCGTAGTAGAGCTGCCTTGCTTGCAGAGGATCCCAAGTTCAGTCCCCAGCCGGCCAAATAAGCTCTTCAGTATCGAAGCACAGAGAGTAAGTGCTACTATGGAAGAGCGGTTTCAGAGTAACTTGCTCTACATTATCCAAGTAAGCAAGCCAGCCCCATCAAACCTCATGTTTTTCATAGTCTCTGTCCATCACACGTAGGGTGCTTCCACGTGCCTCGTTTATTGAGCATTCATCCTGATTTGTTTGCAAAGAGATTAGGTGGACGTTGGCTATTGAATGACAATCCATTCTGATTTATTTTTGGGGAGGTTGGATGACATTGTGTCAAAACAAGTGCCATCCCACACTTGCCAGTGCATTTTCCCTTTCGTTATCCCCAGAAGTCCGATCTTGAAGTGGATTTGTTATGCAAGGCCTTCTAATCAATTATAATTGCACAACCTGTATTGGCCAGTATGCAGTTGAATCCCGCCCAAAAACGGCAACGGTCTGGAGGCGCCCATAGGTTCTGTGGAACTGAGCAGGAAGGCATGAGGTGTGCCCCTTGAGTGTGTGCACTAAGCAGGTTCACTGGGCTTCCCATCAAAGCTTTGCTCAGTTCTAGAATGTTCTGCACGAAGCTCTGCGTGGACACAGGGCAGGTCCCTTTCCCATCCTTCTCTGTGGGTTGTTCTACCAAGAATAATGAAACCCTCCCCCCCTCGTGTTCTCTCTTTCCCACAGGCCTTACTTTGAACTCAAGGCGAAGTATTACGTGCAGTTAGAGGTATGTATCAAATATATATCTGTAGCAGATATATTGTAAATCACGACTACAGTGGTTTCATTGCAATGAAAAAAGCATGGCCTAATCTTGTCCTGTCATGAGAGTGGCACCTGGTTGGCCACTGTGAGAACAGGATGCTGGACTAGATGGGCCACTGGCCTGATCCAGCAGGCTCTTCTTATGTTCTTATGTTCTTAACCCTGTCAATGATGGCTGGGAAGCGTTCAGGCATTTAAACCTTGCATAATTTAGAATGTTAAATTGTGTGAGGGGAAGCGCTGCGGCTCTGTGGTAAAGCTTTGCATGCAGAAGGTCCCTAGTTCAATTCCTGGCATCTGCAGATAGGGCTAGGAGAGACACATGTCTGAAACCCTGGAGAGCCACTGCCAGCCTGTGTTGACAGTACTGAGCTAGATGAGTCAGTGGTCTGACTCAGGAACATAGTATAAGGCAGCTTCCTGTGAACCTATGTTTGCGCCACCCCCTCCTTCGTGACCCTGCCACCTTCTGTGCTTTAGAGGGAGACGATTTGAATTGGGGAGCCTGTTCTGTCTATGTAGACTCCCTGCAAGATTTTGAACCATGATGGTGCAGAGTTATCAAAGGTGTGTGTGTGGACAAGAGCAAGCTTCCCATTTCAGATCTCTCCCCTCCGCCCCCATATACTCCCCCACTTTCCCTTGCACACCGGAGGCATAACACCTGAGTTAGGGTTCAGGAGTGTTGTAAATCACATAGATTTTGCTCCTGAGAGACTCTTGAGGATGAGTTCTCAAGGTTATGATTAGGGTTGTATTCAGTGCTAGTCATATTCATTTTTTTTTAATCATTAATTTTTATTCAAATTTTCAAAGACAAAAAACAAAACAAAACAAAAACAATTAAACAATAAAATAAAATGTTGACTTCCGATTTGTCGCAGATCAGTTATAGGTCTACAATATATAACAATCCTATCTCTAAAATTATATTATAAAATCACTTTCCTCCAGTAGTTATCTTAATTAATCATCAAATCTCATAAACATTACTTTATTCTTTCCACAAAAAGTCAAAGAGAGGTTTCAATTCCTTGAGAGATATATCTTTCAACTTTTCTCCAAATAGACATGTCGCTTAATCCATCTGATTCAAATCTGTTAGGCCCAATAATTTCAATAGCCATTCTTCCATTATCTATATTAATTCCATCTTCCATCTTCAATAATCCTGTTAAATCCAGTAATTTCAGTAGCCATTCTTCCATTATCAGTATCCCATAATAATATTGTTGTCATAGCCATAGTCCAAATAAACATATCGATTAATCCATCTCATCAAATCTGTTAGGTCCAATAATTTCCATAACCATTCTTCCATTATCAATATTAATTCCATCTTCCATCTTCAATAGTCCTGTTAAATCCAGTGGTTTCAGTATCCATTTGTCCATTATCAGTATCCCATGATGATCTTGCTGTCATAGCCATAGTCATATAACAAGAGTCTGATGGGAATTTCCCCCATCACAAATATGTCCTTGCCATCAATTCTGAATATGTTGCTGAAATATTGTTGTAAAGTCACATCTCTGCTCTGGGTGCATCTCTGCTCTGTCACACATTTGTAGTTAATTCCATAAGTTTTTTCTATGTCAAGCCCCATCACATCATTCCAGTCAAGAATTCTGAATATGTTGCTGAAATATTGCTGCAAAGTCATATCTCTGTTCTTCTTTTTTACAAAATGCACTGGCTCATCTCTTAAGAGTTTCTCCACTGTCACATATCTGTAGCCAACTCCATAGATTTTTTCTATGTCAAGCTCCATCACATCATTCCAGTCCAGAAAATTATCCAAGACATTGATAACTTTACCACCAAAATCTTCATTAATTTCTTCAGAGACAACGTTGAATTCCAAACAGTAAACTTTATTTCTAACATCCATAAACTCCAAATCTTTTTTCAATTTCACATTTGTTCCAATCTCCAGGGCTTGTAGCTTCCCTTTAATTTTTCTTTTCTCATCTCTAATCCCATCAAACTCCTCTCTCACAGAATCCCCTATTTCTTTAAGCTCCTGCGTCATTTTGTTAAATTCAATTTTCATCTCCTGTCTACCCTGTCTCAGGGTTTGTTTCGTTATCTCAATCTCACCCATTATTTTCTGAAACATAATTTCTTCCATGGTCTCAATCACTTTCCTGGTTGTCATTCTTAAAACCACAGAAACAAAAATTATTTCAGCCACAATTGGGTTAATATTCGAGGCTTGCTGATATCAGTGTAGACAGTACAGCCTGCCTTATCTCTATGTGTTCAGGAATACAAAACAAACTTAGTTCCCAACATCAAAACAATTAGTGGCGTTGTGAACAAGCAGATTCGTCAAAATGAAATAGACCAAAAAAAAAATTTTTTTCCCCCCTCCTCGAAATAGAAATCCCTCTTCCGTTGGTATCTTTAGAATGCACCTCCAGGACAGCTTTTTGCGATAAAAACAAAGATAAGCTTTTTCGATTTCTTTCCACCTTAATTTCGTTAGTGAAAGAGAAAAGCCATAACTCACCTAGAAGTTCTTCACAGCTGATTCATTGACAAATCTCTTTTTTGCTGCACCAATTTAAACTAAATGAAAAAAGAAAATAGAAAGAAGGATGCTTGTCTGCCTGTTAAAGTCCGTTTTTCTTTGAAGAAAAGATAAACATGTCGCTATAATCAGCTAGAGCTTGATGAAAGTCCGTCCGGCATTGCAGTTTGAACCTTCTCTCATAAATAAATGAAATCCAGTCCTCCCCACAAAAACAGGCTTTGTGGTTAATCTCTACGTTTCTCCCTGCCCGGGAGAAAATCTTTATCAGTCAAAAAGAGCGTTCTGACTGATTTTAAAGCTGAAAAAGCTTCTTCTGAGACGAGAGCTCGACTCAGAGGCAGCACAGGCAAAGCAACCCTTCCTGGAAGTCAGTGCTAGTCATATTCAGAGTAGATCCACTGAAATAGATAGATATAACTAACGTAGGCCCATGTATTTCAATGGGTCTACCCTGAGTAGAACTTAGATACAAGCTGTTGTTTCTTCTTGGTATTGTTGATATGCTGCCTTTTAAGGATAGAGATTATTCCTTGGCGACTTACAAGCAAAATAACGTGCGTTAATAACATAGCAGTAAAACAATATCAAAATATAAAATAAAGAGCAGGCTGGATTAGGCCAAAGGCCCATCTAGTCCAGTGTCCTGTCCTCACAGTGGCCAACCAGATGTCTACAGGAAGCCTGCAAGCAGGACCTGAATGCAAGAGCACTCTCCTCGCTTGTGTTCTCCAGCAACTGGTATTTGTAGACATACTGGCGGTATAAGATACTCATCATGACTAGTAGCCATTGATGGCCTTATCCTCCATGAATTTGACCAGTCCCCTTTTAAAGCTGTCCAAGTTGACGCCTGTTGCTGTGTCCCGTGGCAGCGGCACAAGAAGTCGTCAGGATGGATCTCACAAGGCAGGTGGTATCAGTTGGCCCTGAGGGGGGAAGGGAGGAAGACAGTCCAACTGGAGCAGGGTCTCTGCTTGTCTTCACCTGACTTTCTCACTCTCCTGTTCTTCACCACAGGGCAGTGCAGACAATGTGTTTGCCTTCAGGTGATAATGGTGTTGCAGGAAGCTTTGGAACTGTACTTCTGCCTGGAATTGGGTAGCCTCCACTTAAATGGAATTGCACATGGACAACGGCTACATCTGCACTATATATTTGAAGTACTCTTACGCCACTGTAACGGCCATGGCTTCCCCCAAAGAATCCTGGGAATTGTAGTTTGTAAACGGTACTGAGAATCGTTAGGAGACCCCTATTCCCCTCACAGCTACAGTTCCCAGAGTTCCCTGGGAAGAGGGATGGACTGTTAAACCACTCTGGAAATTGTAGCTCTGCGGGCAGGGGCAGGGAATCTATTACCCTATGTGCTTTTGCTGAAAGTTTAAATCTGTATGGGTCCAAGCAAGCCAGAAGTATGCACTGCTAAATTCCATTGCTTTTAGTCGCAGAAAGTGAAACGTTGCATAAATATTTCTCCAATTCAAATCAGTTGAGGTTTAACTTTGCCTGGATCGTACTCTTGTCTTCAGGTCCCAAAACAAAGGTAATATTTTAATATCCTAAATATTTCTTTGAGTAATGAAGTCTCTTCTGATTACTTCATTAGCAATTAAAGAAGACAGTGGATGATCTGCAAGCAAAGCTCTCTTTGGCAAAGGGTGAATACAAAACAGCTTTGAAAAACTTGGAGATGATCTCTGATGAGATCCATGAGAGGAGGCGAGCCTCATCAATGGGGCCCAGAGGATGTGGTGTGGGTGCTGAAGGCAACAACACTTCAGCAGAAGACCTTTCTGTGTGCAAATTGGAGTCGGATAATATCTCCGGTAAGTAGAAGAAAAATGTGTAGAGTTTAGATCTATCAAGGGAAAGTATTCCACAATGACTCTGGGTGAATTCAGGCAATTATTTATTTATTTTTATTTATTTATTAAATTTATATACCGCCTGACTAGCAATAGCTCTCTGGGCGGTGAACATAAAATAGCATAAAAATACAATGAATAACAAAATAATACTAAAATACAATCAACAATCCAATACAATAAACATTTTTAAAATTAAATCAGTGTAACTTAAAATGCTTCAGAGAATTTGGTGATATTCATTGGCCCACTTTGGATATTATGGTAAACCATAGTTTAGTGTGATGAGAAGATGCTGCAGTGAGCTTGTGGCGAGTATGCTCCCTCCCTCCTCTTCATCATGCAAGGAGTTTGGAAACTTTTGCTTCCAGTTTAGATTAAATGCTGCTTCTTGTGTTGTCGAAACCTGACAAATTGTGGTTAATCTAACTCTGGTTTGTTTGAAACAAGTCACATTCAAACCATGGGTTATGAAGCTGGCTTGTTCAAACCAACCCTGGTTAACATTAACAAAGTCTAGGGTTTTGATGACACACTAAACTCTGTTTAATGGAAATTAGAAGTAAAAGCTTCTAAACCTTTCGCTGGTGTTACACCAGAGGATAGTGGTAGCAGGGAGTATGAGCCTGAGGCTCACTGCAGCTCATTTTCACCAAATTATGATTTAGCATGGCATCCAAATGTGGCCACAGAGAGCTAGTGTGGTGTAGTGATTAGAGTGTCAGACTGGGATGAGGGAAACCTGGGTTCAAACTGTGATACTTGCTGAGTGACCTTGAACCTATCACACACTCTTGCGCCCTATCTCGTAGGATTTTGGAGAAGATGTTGGATAAAAATGTAATAAATAAAATATATATGGCCTAGATCTTGTCACATTCATACTCTGATTATGTTCTCTGCTTCATAAACTTTTGTGATGTGGGACCTGAGAAGACTGTATCCCAGGATACAAAATAGAAGTTATTATCTGAGACAAAGATCGAAACAATGTTGAATATTGAACTACTTTGGAAGGTCATGCCTTGACATCAGTTGTGAAATTCTGGACTTCTTGCAAAAGCTTAGATATGTTTCTGTGCCTGGTTTTTGAAACTTTCATTTTGTAGCATTCTATGTACCTGGGACCCATTAGAGATTTATATGGCAAGGTTGCAGCATTGTGTAATTCATGTTCATAAATGATTCAATTTTGAGCACTGGTTTTTGTAAGAAAAATAGATCAAATAACGTTGAAATAGTCATTTCAGTGGCTCCTGTTTAGTGTATTTGCTTGTATGTTATCTTTTCTCTAAGTTGGCTCTGATTCTTGCTTATGCTGAATTTTCATTGTTACTTTAACAGTGTGAAAGATTGCTTCAGGAAGTTAGAAATCCTTGGCTGAAATGTAGCATAAGCATTACATACTTATCTTGAGTTTAGGCCAATGGTGTGGTTAGGACGGGACCGCCTAACCTAAGTGGCAGGAATCAGGCTATATTTTGTCTTGGAGAGTTACTGGAGGACAGAATACTTACTGCATCGCAGTGTTGTTTATAGGTCGCATCAGCTACTAAACACGGTACAGAAAGCTATGCGGCATTGCCTGTGAAGGACCCAAGGCTGTGAAACCAGCTGCTTGCCTTTTTAAAAGAATGGAAATGGCAACCGGAAAGGATTGGGCTCTGAAGCTCCCCAAAGACAATGGAGAAATTGTGCTAGATGAATTTGCTGATTTGTCTTGGTAAAAGGATTATTGTTCCCATCCTCAACCCCTATTGTGAAGTATGTGGCTTGATCCATCCCAAGCTGGAAATGGCTGGCACCACTTAGAATTTTGTCCCAGAGTAGGAACGATGTGGCTTCTTGTTTTGGGGCCCTCTGCCTTCTGTGTTGTTGACTTTTGTAAGGCTACAGCATGAAGAAGCTGCCATTTAGAAACTGTTACTGCAAGCATCTCTCTGTGTGGCAGACGTAACTGATAAGACATTCCTGGTGTGGTAGTCCTGTACGTTACTTATAGCAGGTATGGGGAACTTGTGGCCCTCTAGATATGGCTGGATTACAACTTCCATTATCTCCAACACTATGGCTGATGTTCAGGAATGATGAAAGTTGTAGTCTGGGAATATCTGGAGGGCCACCAGTTTCCTATCTTTGTCTTGGATAATAGCTAGCATTGGATAACAGGGGAAACTGCTTTTTTTAAATAATGGGACTCACCATTTGGTATTCTTCAGAGAACCAGCATACTGTTTGCAACTGTAGCTCTTGGGAGGAGCAGTGTTCATAAACTGGGAAACCTTGGATCTCCACATGCTGCTGGACGACGTCTCTCATCATGCCTGATAGCCATGCTGGTATGGTCTGATGGGAATTGGACTCCAGCAACACCTGGAGAGCCAAACGATCTCCAGCCCTGGTGTAGGCAAACGGAGGGCTCGGGGGGGGGGAGAGGAATGCTTTTGCTAACCAAAGCTCGCTCTGAATCTTCACGCAGTGGCTTCAGAAGTATTTGAGGATGACAACGGCAGCAGCTTAGTGTCTGAAGAGGACTCTGAAACCCAGTCGGTTTCCAGTTTCAGTTCTGGTCCAACAAGCCCCTTTGAGATGCCAGCTCAGTTTCTTCCAGTGGCACGGCCTAGAAGTTTGGATCTGTCCAGCCCCATCTCGCTGTCTGAATTTGGCATATTTCCTCTACTAGGACCTCGCAGTGAATGCAGTGGGGCTTCCTCGCCTGAATGTGAAGTTGAAAGGGGTACGTTGGATTGGTAAAGCCAAAGGGTGAATCTTATGCTAGGGATTACTGGGAAAGGGATCAAAAGCCAAACTCCAGCAAGGCAGCGTGGACAAGTGGGGGAGTTTTTTCTCCTTTTCTTTGTTGCCAGCGGAGCATCTGCCTGCATGTGGCAAGTGCATCTATACCGTGATGAGAAATATTCATGGTCTTGCAACCTGTATAAACAGAATGGGACCAGAAGCCTTTGCATCTGAGTTGAGCTTCCTAGTCTTCGTCTGCCCCTAAAATCTCTATACCAAAAGCTCTTGCCCTGTATTTTTCTGGTTGTCAGGCTGCAAATTGTCAAGCTAGGTAGTAACAAGTTTAATCTGTAACTTGCATTCTCCTTCTCTTGGAAGTGTGAAATCTTTCTGCAAGTAGTAGAGCTTAAAAACAGGAAATGCCTGGTTGAAGGAAAACCCTGAGGTCCAAGTTCCAGAATTCAGGTGAAAAGTGACTGGTTTTACACAGCAAGAGGTTTCTGAGAATAGAGGATTCTTTTTGGCATATGCTCTAATGGTAGTGCTACAGAAATTCTATCTAAAAATAAGTCGCAGCAAACAGTTGCAATAATGCCCCTAAGGATGTGGTTGACAGGTTAATTCTTGTTTGAAGCAATGAAAGGAATACCAAAGGTTTCACCAGCATCATGCATGGTACCAGCTCTGAGGGAGAATATTGGGATGGAATAGAAGACTACTGTGGGAAATATTATGTAGCATAGCTTTTTTTAAAACAAAGGTGTGCCAAAGAGAACATGCTGTTGCATTGGCTCCATAGTCTGTTTTGAAAAACTTCTAGCTGAAGGGTTAATGCTGTCTGTGCTTATGTCATAATCAAAACTTTGTGCAGAGGGGTTAAAAATATGAAACTTAGAAATGAAAACCAAATTTGTGTTAGGATCAGATACTTCAGAGGGGATGAAAATAGTAGAATGGTCCCCAAAAATATGTTAAAAAATTGCAGTTGTGTGCAGTCATACCTTTAAAAGTAGCTCCTTTTGTGATGTATCTTATCCCAAATTTCTTTAGATTAATGAGGGATGATGATGGGGAGGGTCCACACTATGTGTGTGTTAGGATGTTGTCGGGGAAGGGACTATAATTCAGTGGCAGAACATCTGCTCTGCATGCAGAAGGTCCCAAGTTCAGGGTTGTATCTATACTCGGAGTAGACCCATTTAAATTGAGGGACATGACTAATTTAGGTCCATTAATTTGCATGGGTCTGTTTTGAGTAGAATTTATTTGGAAGCAACCCTCAGTCCCGGCATCTCCAGGTAAGGCTAGGAGAGACCCCTGAGCTACTGCCAGTCTGCGCTGGTTGAACCAATGATCTGACTCAGTATGAGGCAGCTTCCTATGTTCTTTCAGTCCCACATTTAACTTTTCCATCTCCTCTTCACAGGAGATAGAGCAGAAGGAGCAGAGAACAAGGCACTTGACAAGGTGAACAAGAACAGGAGCAGCAGCAACTCCTCCTCCAGTGGTCCCACGTTGGATAATAGGATGAAGCAGCTCTCCCTTCAGTGCCTGAAAGTCAAAGATGGGATTTGCGCAGACAGAAAAGTGGTACAGATTGGCTGAGGTCTCTGTCCGCTTGGAGCTAATGAGGAACCTATACATTAATTTATACACAAACGTTCTTCTGAAGGTCAGAAGAACCTTGTGCCAATAACTATTTAATATATGCCAAATCTGTAAGCGTTTTTTGAAAGAGCTGCATTAAGAGTTCCATCAGTGTTGAGGGCTGGAGTGTGTGCGTTTTTAAAAAAAATAAAAGTGAAATCTTTTGTCATGACAGAAATTGGTCACAAGCATCCACTGGGCTTGGCGTACTTCACAGCCTTTGTTAGTCGTTTTGCAGCAGTTTTGGCAGAAGCAATAACTAGTATTGTCCTGTGTCTGGAGTTCTGTGTCATTCGGGACCTGAAGGCTGAGCCAAATGTTTGGGAGGAGCAGCCGGTGTCTGTTTTGCAGGCGGCACCCGTTTTGTGAGCTGGCCTGCTGTTTAAACATAGAATTCCAAGGTAACAGTGGCATATCCTCTGAAATACCTAGTACTTTAAATGTCTATATTTATATTTTGGATTATAAAAGGAAACTGTTGCATGTTACTGAGTCTAGAGACCGTCATTGTCTCGAGAGCTCATAAGTGATAAAAAGGGTAACATAAATATGTCGTCAATAATGATGCACATGCCCTTCTGGTGTACTATGTTTTGGGGGACGTGGCGAGTGCAACTCAATTATTGTGAATCCAGTGACCAAAATGAAATGTACATTGGAACACTTACATATGACACTTTTTCCAACACTTTCAAGTGTTGCAACTGTACCATTGGCATCAGTTGCTAGGCATGGGTAGTGTTACAGTAGGAAAATATTATTTTTACACCTTGGCCTACCAAGTTAAAGGGTGCATGGTGTGCATGAACAGATGGTCTGTTTGCCAGTTAGCATTAAAGGGGTGAGTACTTCTTAGTATCTCCTTAGGATGTCATGTTATAGGGTTTGTAGAGTAATTAAAGGACTTATAAACTTAGCATCCCTTAAGCAAAAAAACCGAGTAAGGCTGGGAAGGGAGTTGGAGCATGCTTCAGTAACAGCTGTTACACAGTAGAGATGTCTGGTAGTTATGCTAATAAGAGATAGTTAAAAGCATAGGACCTTTGTTTTGGTAGTTAGCATTTCTGAAACTGACATATGCCACTGCTAATTAAACTTACTTATTTCGTTGGCGTTTTGCAGTTCTGACCATCCTCAAGTTTTCTGTTTCTTGGCCTAGTTTTGTTGTTTTTGTCCCTACTGCAGTTTGGTGTATCTATTCTGAATACCAGTGTAAAAAAAAAATCCTTCCCACTACAGTGAGCACTTCTTCCACTCCTTAATTTTGTTTCCATGTGCAGTATGGTTATATCGAAAGTGCTTAAAATTCTTTTAGAAAAGACCTTTATAAACTGGTGTCCCTGAATATACATATGCCTTCCATTTGTGTGTTTGGCTTGTGTTTCAGCTGAGGAAATGAACTTTGCGAGTGCCAGATGGAGTGGTAAACAATAAAATGAAAACTAAACAGCTTTTAGTGTGGCTTTTCTTTTTTTCTGATATTATCAACACAGGGCACAATTCAAGTTTTGGAAGTTTCAGTGAAATTATAATTGGTACAATTGGTTTTTCCTGTTTGCAGTGTGGTGATAAATAGAAACAATTTCACATCTGGAAATAGCTTTTTTTTTTTTTTGCTTGAACCTAATCGTTAATTTAAAAAAATTCTTTCAGCTGAAAAAAATCTCCCAGAGTGTCTTACAAATATCAGTGAAAAGACATTTCTTGTGCACAATCGTAAGAGATACGACACAAAAGGAAATGGGTCTGGGAGGGAGGAAAGGAAAAGCAAGCTCAGGCACAAATTCTTAGCTATCCAGATCCTGTAGCGAAAGGCAGGAATGGAAAAAATCGGAGGAGCAAAAAGTTGCTGGTCTTTTAGGAGAGCCAAGGGAAAGGCCCTGCTATTTCACATCCTATATAGTTTGATGGAACGGTTGCTTAAATAATAATTAGATGGCAGTTTAGAGGGCCTATGTTTGAGAGGTGGTATGGACAGTATGCCCACAATGCAACTTTACTATTGAGCTCTGCTGCCAAAAACAGTGTTGCTTAATGGTGGCATTCTGTACCATAACACATGGGTGTTGTAGCTATTTATATCTTCTCCAGTTGGAGGGTATGCTAGAGGTGCAATTCAGGCACATTCTCTGAGCATCTACTCTGCGTAAAGGAGGTAGATGGGGGCCCAAGAGTGCTGATAGTAATACCACAGCCTGCATGACTGGAAGGATCTCTTCTCCCCCCACCTCCCATTTTAGATTAAGTGCTACAGAGTTTGCAGGGTGTTCTTGTGTAGTTATACTCTGAAAATGGGATTCAAAAATAAAGCCCTGTCCCATACCTACAGCTGTGTAATATGTCTCTGCTCTACAAGAGGGCAAATTTAATCAATGTGTAGGATTTTAAGCTCAAGCATGACCTATAAGGTTCTCATTGCAATGTCGGTCTCTTGTGATGAGGAGGAAGGTTAATACAGCAGCCTTTCTTGAGCTAAACACTTCTGGTACTAGGTGGCTGCTGTTTCACACAAGTTAACTGTCAAGGCTCACTTACATTATTTGACTGTCTGATGCAGAGGTTGCCAACCTTTTTGGACTAGTATGCACACTTAAAATTTTGAGAGACTTGAGGGCACCAGTCACAAAATGGCCACTGGGGAACTTGACATAACCCAAAATTAAGGAGTGCCGTCATTGCTGTTTTGGCTCTGCCCCTGGACACTGTCATGCTTACCAACGTCCTGGATGTGGAGACACAGTTGTTAAAGGCACAAGAACCCTGTTTCCCCCCATGCCAATCCTAAACCAAAGCCTAGGCTGCCACCCTGTACCCACTTACCTGGGGGTAAGCCCCATTAAAAACAGACTTACTTCTGAGTAGACATGTATACCATTGTACTGTAAGCTACCTATACAGTAAATTCTGAATAAGTGCCTGGTCTTTAGCTCCTGCCCAGCAAAGCCATGACTAAGCCTCTTTATAAAATGTTCACATCTGCTATTTTAGGAAGGGGATTCTTTTAACATCTACCCACACTTACTGTGGGGTAGTATTTGCAGAAAATATCTTTTAGGGAGTACATGATCTAGACGACCCCACCACAGGAAAGATTTATCCTGGTTACCAAAAGGAAGGGCAAACTATGGCGTTTGCAATGACTACCAGAAAATAAGATAGAAGCAGGAAAAGTGTACTAAGGGTGAGGACAAACACCAGCTCTGACTCCAATCATTGGTTAAAACACCGACAGGAGAAGCTAGGATGGCTCACTTCACAGAAATCGCTTAAAAAGGGTACCTGCACATTTTGCTTCATAACTTGCTTTCTAGGAGGGCTAGACTTTTTTTTTTTAATATGAAAGCTCAGAGTTGGGGGGCCTGCCCAGGAGTTGACCCTTTGCTGCCATGTTAGCAATCCCACTCTAATGTTATGTGATCTGGTGACAATACCCAAAGTGGAGATGTACTCTACAGGAACGGTTCCCAAACTTTTTTCCCCATGGACCACTTAATGATTTTTCTGTCTGTTGTAGCAATTGTAATGCGTTGTGCTACATGCTGTATTTTATTTTTATTGCTTTTATTTCTTATACTGTATTTTAGTGGATTACCGTTTGCATTCCCTAATATTCAAGTGGCAATACAAAATAAGAAATAAAAGCAGAAATTAAAAGTCAATATGAGTATTTAGTGTGGACATGTTACAGACCACCTGAATGAAGCCTGTGGGTCACTGGTGGTCCACAGACCAGTTTGGGAACCCCTGCTCTATAGGACTGGAAAAATCAACCCTGTAAGAGCAGATCTTTTGAAGGTAATGCCCTTCCTGCAAAGCATGATGGCATTAGAGGCCTGAAATTCTAAGCAAACCCTCCCTATATTTGACCCTTACCTAGCTCTAATATCAAGCAGTAGTTCCTGGAGATGTATTCACATCCAGCCTGTTTAATAGAGCCTGCATCAGCATGTAGATGCATGTGTTTGCCATGTTTTGAAGATTATCACCGTTCTTGAATGGGGCTGGTCTTGGTGCAGGTGTGGGGAACCTGTGACCCTGCAGATGTTGCTGAACTACAGCTCCCATCATCCCTAACCATTGGCCATGCTTGCTGGGGTTGATAGAAGGTGTAGTTCAGCAACATCTGGAAGCCCCCCCCCCTGCTGTAGTGGCTACTAGTCAGGGGGCTATACATGAAATGTGAGGCATTATGGCCATGGTTCTGTCACAGGATGAATCCAGGCCTCTTCACCATATCACCTTGGGAGCTGGGCCCTTTCCCACCTACCCCCTTTTGCCCTGGGCAGAATGAGCAGTGGCTATAACCCTCCCTCAAGCCCTGCCACTCAGGCAAGGAGTTGGATTGTACAAGAAGTCAGGCATAGCCATAGACTAAGTAACTCTGTTTAGTACCTGACCGTGCATTTTATGTATGTCATGATAAAGGAATCTCCACCACGTGTACACATCAAGCTATATGTGCACATGACAAACATTATACCGAGTGACGTAAGTAGAAAGTTAATCTGGCATGAAGCAGTCCTTTAAAGGCTAAATTAAATCTGTTGCCTTCAGCCTTCTGTTACTGACTTGTTTGCAGTCAAAGCTGCAGCTGTAACTTTCATCTCACTAACTGCCTTTGCAAAACAGATAAGCTGAAAGTTACTGGTAAGCACACACCATGATTCAATTCCCCCTAGCCTGACCGGCTCATCGCAGAACAGCAATTACAAGGCACCTGATTTTGATTGTCTTTTCAAAAGGTAGTTGCCACTTGAGTTCACAGCAAAAGCAATGTTTGCTAGATAGGGCTGGAGAACATTCCTGGTCTTGACAGTCAGGGTCTTCAAACCTTTTTGTTTCCTCTCCAGAGGAAGGAGTCTGGGTCTTTTCTCTCTCGTTCAAATCTTTCCGTTGCCCATTTTTCCACCTAAAATTCTGTTTTCTGGTTCTCTCCCTTTTTCACTGTTTGTGCCTATTTCCCCTAGGGGTCCATGTCTTCTCCCGTGCTCTTAAACTACTCATTCTCCGTCAGTTTGTTCTTCATGTTCTCCCTAGTGTACCCCTCTTGCTGCTCAGATATATTCCCTTTCAGTTTTCCACAGCAGTTGGTTCCTCTTATTCCAACCTTTGCAACTGCAGAATTGGGGAGGGCATTTTGTTCTTCTGACTGGCCGGTGAGGATGTGGGTGGCCACTTAGCAGTCTGGAAGACACAGAGCTTGGCCTGTCACTTGGTTTACCGCTACAACTCCTACCATCCCTGGCCCTTGGTCATGCTTGTTGGGGCTGATGGGAGTTGTAGTTTAGCAGCATCTGCAGGGTCAAAGATTCCTTACCCCCTTGCAACATAGCAAATGAAGTATTGCCACATGAACAGCCATCCCAGATTAAAGACAGATGACTAGAGCTACTTCACCATATATTTTGAAAAATCAAGGTTTAGAGAAGTTGGTAGGAGGCAGATATTTCAAAACCAAAACCTGATAAAAAGATATACTGCTAGGTTCTTACAAGCAAAACCATGCAAAAAGCAATGCTGTTTTACACAAACAAGGTTGAATTCAAGCAGTTTCCTTGGTTTGCCCTCACGTTGGCCACTTCAAGAATTAGCATAGGCTAAAAAGAGAACTGGTTCTCGCTGTGCCTTAAGAGATTGTTACTATCAACGTTGTATCTGTCAGGACCAATACTGGGGTGCGATTCCCTTGAGAGCGTTCAGATTCATCTTTCACATTCCATGTAAACACTGCATTAGGTTCGTTTGATTGCTCTCCAGTGTGAAACAGTCTAAACTGTTGGCAGGTGATCTCATTGAAGCTGTAATGTCTTAAGAGGGGTGACACTATTAAAGTCCAAGAAAAAAGGTCCTTCCTGCTGAGGGAGGAAAGTGCTTGGAATAATATTGTAAACGCCAGCAGGGACACAGTCAAGTTCCAGGTAGCAAAATCCACACCTGGGGGTGGGGAGAGAAAAGAGAAAGGGGCAAGCTTAATACAAGATCTAGCATAATACAAATCAAGAAATGTATATCATATCATCTGATGAGTCATACCTGTAATCACCACTATTTTTCTTCTGAAAGCCTGATGGCCCTGGGTCTCCTACTGTAGAGACTGTCACGACTTCAAACCCAACACTGTATTGCCTGCAAAAATCATAAGTTTTATTGCCTTTTAGACATAGTAATTTATGGGAAGGGTATTTATGGACACCAATCTTACACGATTACTAGCAGTCACTGTCCAGGGTTGTGATTCCATGCAACCCCAAGATCTGGTACCAAGCACAGAATTCAGCATCTTTAAAACTATTAATTAAAACAAGAAGAAATCTTTCTAGCTCTGCTATAAATATTGGCTGAAATAAAGATAATAGCTGGTTAGATTCCCATAAATGAACAAAAACAAATGCCAGATACAATACTGGAACACCTGATTAACAAACCTTACGGCGGTATTCAATACTAGTCCTACTCAAGAGAACACTCATTGAAGTTAATGGACATGACCAAGGCTGTGTACATACATAGCCTTTGAAATGCACAGAGGTTATTGTTTTAACAGTGTGCTTTTGTACATAGAGGTTTGCAATTGTACACCATATTATTATTATTATTACTTGAAAGGGGTTGGAAACTGGTGTGTTAATACACTGAAATATATTGGTATACAGAGACAGCTAAGTTACTGTACTGCTTCCTATTTTTCCTGTTTCATTCATAGAAAAGTTAAAACATGGTGAGGAGAGTGGCCCAGCTCTGCAAGGTCAGTAGGTCTGCCCCAATAGGTGATCTGCACTCTGTGTATGCACAGATGCAGCAAGCAAGTGCATTTTTGGCACAAAACAGATTACCATTCCAGTAGAATGTGATTCAGATCGACAAATAATGTGGGACGGGGATGACGACGTGTACAGCACTCCAAAAAGGTGCTTGCATCAAGCACAGAATGCACATCATCATGCTGTGTGTATATGCCCTAAGTGAGTAGGACTTCATCGAATGCAGCCCTTAATGTCTGCATGACACTGAAGTAACTACACTGCTCCGCTCCTTTCAATTCTGCACAAACCTTGGTCCTCGTAGCTCAGTGAGGAGTGGCCCGGCCTTGTCCAACTGGAACTGGTAAATAGGATTGTTCTTGGAGGTCTCTCTAAAATTTCCACACCCACCAGCACTTTGACCTTTCCACTGCCCATTCACCTAAGGGAAAGTAAGTTTAAGAGGTTCTTAAATAGTATATTTATTGTTCTTTTTAAAAGAATCCTAGTTTCAGTTTAAGTTCCCTCCTGGTTGCCTTCCAGCACCCAAAGCTGTCCTACAATATCGATTCCAAAGTCACTCAAGCTTACACTAGAACAAGTCAGAGTTTAGATCAGCTTCTCAATTTAACTGTGTGGAAAAATGAGAAATCAATGAAATAATGTAAAATAAAGTTCATGCACAGATGCACACTAGCTTCTTCCTTTAGCACATGATTCAGACTAAATGGTCAAATGAGGCCTGTAGTTTTTATAAACTCTTAAACTGCTTGTATTCCTTAAGACAGGGGCTGTCTGGGATCATTAGATTCTGGCAGCCGAGTGGGGGAAGCATATTTAATATGTTTTAAAAGGGGGAGACTTACATCTTAGAACACTTTCCCCTAACCTAGTGCTTTACAGATGTTTTGGATTACAACTCCCATCAGCTCCAGACAGCAGAGCCTCAGGTGGCTGAAGGGCACCAGGTTGGGGAAAGCTGTCTTAGAGCCATTTGTTCTAGTCTGACTGCAGTAGCATTTCCATAAGGGTACACACTGGAGTGGCCTTTTGCAAGGAGGTGTGCTGTTAGAACCTGCATGCATCATGCAAATCTTCTGCAGCTACAAATGACTATCCTGAATCATCCCAATTCACCTGTAGATTAAGGATAGAATTTCATTTCCATTCACTGCGACGGGCAGTTAACCCAGCTATGAGTGAACCTCAGTGCTATATAAGGAAAAACCATAAAAGAATACAATGAGGAGCTTGTGTATTATTTTGTGAGCCTGCCTCCCCCTCCCTGGCAACATCCTCATGACCACAGGAAGCAATTATTTCTTACCCGTTTGGATATGGTATACGGTGTTGGGATCTTACAGAAGTTAAACTTGCACACTGAATAAACCTAAGGTAACAAAGAAATGTTAAAACTTAACACAGAATGATTCATATGGTGCAAAAAAAAAAGACTGCTAGAGAAACACTCAGTGCTGAAACAGAACAAATCTACGTGGTTTTGTTTTCTCTTACTGAAGATACGAACCTTTGTAGACAAATATAACTATATAACTTGTACAATATGTGAAGACCTGAATGTACCTTTGTTGTTGTTTCAGGGAGGACCGGGTCGGGGGGGGGGGGAAGGAAAGAAAAGAAAGGTTTGGCCCCTCTCCGAGAAGAGGAATCAGTTGATCCAGAACACAGAGAAAGAATATTCCAGAACAGCATAGGCTATGTTTGATCAATAGCAGTTAGAACAATAGTCTGGCCCACAACCCTGTTCAGCGTCTCAAGTTACAGGAAGTACCCACGTCCAGGGCCCTCAACGGTGTGCCACAAGTTCCCCTGGGCAACGCATAATGTGTTCAAGCGTCTGGTCTACAGATGTAAGATAACTGCTTGGAATATTATCCCTAGTGTGAAACTTTTGACATCTCTCAAATGCTTTAGTTGTTGCACCCAAGAGAGAACCAGTAAATTCACTCTGGATTTTGGTTAAGGTGAAATTCCACTGGTAACTCTAATCTGATCCAAGGCAAACTGATGGCTAGCACACATATGAAGGTGACATACAGTGACTATATCTGGTGGCTGTCAGCGTGACGTGATGTTCTCCATACCTCTTCAAGTGATCAGCCACTCCCAGCTCATCATTAAAGGAATGAGACAATGCATGCAACACCTTTTCATTAAAAGCTTCTATTGGCAATCTCTGTACCAGGTTTCCCACAGTTCTACAGCTATATATGAAATTAAAAAAGCTCTGGACTTCCAGGAGGATCCCTACGCCTGTGCAGCCTCTGAGACGAGCTCCGTCTTGGATGAAACTTATCCAGTTTAAATTCAGTCAGAAGGCTCTTTTCTGACTGGGAATAATTTCTTCCGGATAAGGAAGAAACGTGAGATTTCCCACACAGCTTTGTTTTGATTGTTGGAGTCTGGAATTCGTCAGAATTGTCTGTCTTCCAGCAGCTCAGACAGAGCGAGGATTTTTATGCTAGCTCAGCTGGATAAGTGACCCGTTTTTTTTTTACGGATTAACAGGCAAACATCCTCCTGTCTACATTCATCATTTTCTTATCTATACAGCTAAAGAGATTTGTCAAAGTAACAGCAATTGAGATAACCTAGGTGAGGTAAGACTTTCCTTTTTTTATTCACGGAACTAAGGGGGAAGAAAATATAAATAGCTTATCTTTTTTTTTTATTGCAAAAAGCTGACATGGAAAATAGCATTTTAAAGATTACAACGGACGGGAGATTTCTGATTGGAAGAGATAAGAAATCTTTTTGATTTATAAGACTTTTGTGTAATATATGGCTGGGACTATTTTTCCTGATCTACTTTTTTTTTTTTGACGAATCTGCTCATTCTCTCTGCTACTAGTTATTTGGACGCTGTGAACTAAAGCCGTTCTTACACTTCCGGGCAGATAAGAGATAAGGGCTGTCTAGCGTGTGACGTTAGTTGGTTGGAAAGATTAACTCCTTAGTAACTGGTTAAAGAAATAAGCTGCTCTTTGTTTGGGACATTGAAAATTGAAGGAGTTTTGTTCCTTTGGCTTTAAGAATGACAATTAAGAAGATCATGGATGTACAAGAAGGGACTTTATCTCTAGACATGTTTCAGAAAATAATGAATGGGATTAACTCAATAAAACAAGAACTGAGAAATAATAGACAAGCGTGGAGAATTGAATTTCACGAAATGAGACAGGAGCTGAAAGAAACTCAGGATTCTATGAGAAAGGAGAATAAAGATAGATCTGGAAAACAAAAAAAGGATGAAAGAGAAATTAAAGGCAAGGTTCAAACTATGGAGATTGGCTTAATTATGGACATGAAAAAAGATTTGGATTTCCTGGCTGTGATGGATCCTGGAGACAAATATTACAGTTTGGAATTCAGCGCTGTCCCTGAAGGAATTGAAGAGATTGGAGATAAAGATATTATCGATTCAAAAAAATTCCTGGACTGGAAGGATTTGATGGAACTTGAAATGGAGAAAGTTAACAGAATTAATCCCTGTTTTGTGTCAATGGAAAAATCTTCAAGAGATGTACTAGTGTATCATGTGGAAAAGAGGAACAGAGATGCGGCTTTGCAACAATACTTCAGTGATACATTTGGATTTGATGGCAAGAAAATATCTGTGATGGAGGAAATTCCTATCAGACTTTTATTATATGACTATGACAGCAAGATTTTTGGGTGCGTAAAGATGGAAGATGGACCCAATATGGATAATGACAGAAGAGCGATTTAAAATTACTGGACTTAGTAGATTTGATGAGTTGGATTAATTGATATGTTTATTTAGTAAAAAAAAATTGATTGATATATATCTCAAGGATTGGAAACTTCTCTTTGACTTTTTGTGGAAGATTAAAATGATAGGATGTTAATGAGATTTGAAACTAACTAAGATAACTGCTGGAGGAAGGTGATTTTATAATCTATTAAGAGATAGGTTTGTTATACATTATAGATTTATAGCTGAATTATAGCGATTTGAAATTACTGGACTTAGTAGATTTGATGAGTTGGATTAACTGGCATGTTTATTTAGAAAAAAAAATTGATTGACATATATCTCAAGGATTGGAAACTTCTCTTTGACTTTTTGTGGAAGATTAAAATGATATGATGTTAATGAGATTTGAAACCAACTAAGATAACCGCTGGAGGAAGGTGATTTTATAATCTATTAAGAGATAGGTTTGATATATATTATAGATTTATAGCTGAACTATGACAAATCGGAAGTCAATATTTCTTCTTTTCTTTTATATATATATATATATATATATATATATATTTCTTTTTGTATTGTACTAGTTATTGATTTGTGTTGTTTTCTTTTTGTATTGTTTTGGTTTTGAAAATTGGAATAAAAATTAATTGCAAAAAAAAAAAAAGAAATTAAAAAAGCTCTGCAATGCAAGTAACACTTGCCTGCCCACCTGGAGAAAGAATTGCCTCAAAGCCAACTCCCATTGTTCTGCCTAAATTGAAAAAAAAAACTGACGGTGTTGATTATCACCATCTTAAATTTTCAGTTTGCAAGGCTGTCTATAAGCACATACCCTGAGTGTATAGTGGATTGTATTCTGCTTTTCATACTGAGAAACCACCAGTGTAAATGTATGGGTCCCTGGAGAAGTCAGCTTTATCTTGGTTAAATAGTGTGGACTGTTGATTCGAATCCCATCAATATATGGTGGAGGATCAGCTGAAAAGGAAAGAGATTTATAGATGGATTTTTTCTTTTAAAAAAAGCAGGTCATGGATGGGGAACTTGTGGCCCTCCAGATGTTGCTAGACTCCCACCATTCTCAGTCAACATGGTCAATGAGCAGTTATGATGAGAGTTGTAGTCCATGTGGAAGACCACAGATTCCCCATTTTTGGAGCCGATGAAGTTCTTTAGCTAGAATTTAATATTTCTAGAGGACACTAACGCCAAAGCAGATGCAACCCCTGTTGGTAATCCCACACTGAATGCATTGCAGACACAACTGTAGGCCATGGTACTTATTCAATGGTCAGACTGAGAATCTGTGGCCACCACCGTATGCTTTCTCAAGCTGCCAAATGAGAAACCCATAGAATTCAGCCAGTAAATATATGCATCACAAAAAAGGGTTACATCCAAGCCGCCCACCTTCTTCAGCAGTGAGCTTTCCAATCATATGTCCCTCATGACAAAGGAAAGCTCATAAGAAAGTTTTGGAAGCTTTTTATTTATGAGGGGTTGTTTTTTGGGGGGTGTAGAGGAGAGATGTCAACACACGTACCAGGATAGTAAACCTTTTTCCCGTCTGTCTTGTATACCACCATTGTGATGAACTCCCGGTTGTGAGCAAAGTCATCCTGTAAAAGCAATCACAAAAATAAGTTTTCCCTAAGAATAATAAATATTTCCCAAAACAACATTGACCGTTGGTCACTATTTTTTTAATTATTATTCATCAGGGCATTTGATTTGGTTAGTCTTGGTTATTCAAAACACCCTACATTTTGACAAGACTCAGCATACCCCAAATTTCTGACAAGCACAATTCATACATGCACATAACAGGCTTGATTCTATAAGCATGTAAAGGCAAGAATTACTGACTCTCAAAAGAAACCTGCTCCTGAATATGGAGGTGTCTCCAGGTTGGAGACTTCCTGCATCGTTATTTATTTATTAGATTTATATCCCACCCTTTCTCCTAGTAGGAGCCTAGGAAGGCAAACAAAAGCACTAAGAACACTTTTAACACATCATAAAACAGACTTTAGAATATATTAAAACAACCATTAAAAACATATTAAATCAAAACATCTTTAAAAACATTTTTAAAAAACGTTAAAAACATCTATTTTTACAAAAAGGTTTTAAAAACATATTAAAAAGCAATTCCAACACAAGAGACTGGGATAAGGTCTCTACTTAAAAGGCTTGTTGAAAGAGGAAGGTCTTCAGTAGGCGCCAAAAAGATAACAGAGATGGCACTTGTCTAATATTTAAAGGGAGGGAATTCCAAAGGGTAGGTACCACTAAACTAAAGGTCCGCTTCCTATGTTGTGTGGAACAGACCTCCTGATAAGATGGTATCTGCAGGAGGCCCTCACCTGCTGAGCGCAGTGATCGACTGGATATACAAGGGATAAGACAGTCTTTCAAGTATCCTGGTCCCAAGCTGTATAGGGCAGCATGCTAGGAGTTCTACAACAGCACATCAATATACTCCAGTACACAGTTCTGGAATTGCTGATGTGCCTGTACGCAGCAGAAGTGTGCTAGCAGTTTGGTTGCAAGAGCAGGTGTAGAGATCAGCTGCTCTATTTGGAGTGGAAGTAGTTCTATGAAATACATTTAACAAAGGTTTAAAAGGACCTGCAAGGAAAAAAAAATCCAAATCTGTATTAGGGCAATACTTTTATTAGGCCAACCAAAATTTTACAAAATACCATGCAAGCTTTCGAGTCCCTCCATCCCCCCTGTATTTTTAACATCCAGTCTGATGAAATAATTCTGAGGAACTCAAAAGCCTGCACATTGTAACATTTTCGTTGGCCTAATAAAGGTATTAACCATATACAGATCTGGACTTGCATATAATGTGAATTATTTTTACCCTCCTTTTGGTAGCTCAAACAATTAAAAAAATGGTATTGCAGGGCCTGATCATTCATTCATTACAGGGTGCAGTCAAACATCCATTCCAAGAATACCTTGTCCGTAATGTGTCTGCTAAGCAGAACCCACACTGCAGCACCACCTTGTGGGCACTGAACCTCCAGTTTGTACTGCGGATTATTAGCTAGGCTGTAAGCATCTTTCACAGGACCCTGTTTTGCATCCCAGGTACTAAAAGAGAGAAACACATGCCACTGTTTTAATTACAGAAATTGCAAGTCCTGCATACAAAACATGACTATGCTTTAAGAGTACCTAATTTTCCCACTGAGGGTACCACTCCTTTAAGTGACAGTGATCTCACCAGTAAGGATGAAATACTATTTGGGGAGAACTGCTACCCTTTCCAAGGAACAAAGCAAACGGCTGCAAAAATGCAAGCCTGAAACTTGTGAATGCTCAAGAAAAAGTGCAGTGTAGCATGCCACAGTAATCAAATTCTACATGCTGAAATGCTCCCAAACATTTCAGCTATAATTCCCAAGTTCTTGTACCTCTACAGAAAAAGCGCCCTACACAGTGGGGCTAGATGATATGTGAGCAGAAGCCATGGGTGGCATGAAGGGGCAAAGGACAAGGAGAAGATGCAAGGAGATATTAAATGCCAGATGAGAGAAATGACAACTTTGTATTTACGCAAATTCCGCTAATAACTTTGTGCTTTTAAAAAAATTTAAATCATGCATCATATTAGATTAATCCAATGTATTCTCTAACTCCACAGACATTTCCTTGGAAGTATGCCATTCAGGTAGAAGGGAAGCTTCATAACAGGACAATTTGTCTGCCTAGCCTAGTATTGTTTGACTTGCAGGGGCTCTCCAGGGTTTCCAGCAGGGGACTTTTACATATCCTTCTACCAGAACCTTTAAACTGAAGATGCCAGGGATGGAACTTGGGATGTTCTGCAGGCCAAGCAAGCCCTCCGCCACTGAGCGACAGTTCCCTCTCCAATGATTTGAATGGAATGTCATAAATGCACGTCATTTCAGAGGGTTAAAAAGCAACCATAAATTCAGATTAGATCTTACAGACCTCAGAGGTTAAGCACAGACTACAGAGACAAAAACATTCCCATTTCACATGGTGAAATCTTTGAGGAAACATTGGCACAAAATGCCCAACAGCACACCCGCAATGCACTTTTTGCCATTTGAAAAGTAACAGGGATGTGCGCTTAAATGTGTAGGAAGAACAGATGATTAACGGGAAGGCATATAAACACCATGCAAGGAAATCAAAACAAATTCTCCTTGTGGTTTAAGTGCCCCATAAAAAAATCAAAAGGAATACTCAATAAAGACTGGATATGATCTAACTTCCATATAAGCTTTGTGCAAGCAAATTAGGATGAAAGCTCAACAAAAAGGTCGTCTGGAGTTGCAGTGGGATAGATCCCTAGAGTGCAGCTGCCAGTTGTTTTATTTATTTATATTATTATTGTTATTATTGTTATTGTTATTGTTGTTATTATTTATTCCCCTCCTCCCAGAAGAAGCTAAGGGCTGCAAACAAAAACACTAAAAACATCTTTTAAAAGCAATTAAATACAATTCCAGCACAGACGCAGACTGGTTAGACTACTGGGCTAAACAGACCAATGGCCTTATTCTGTATAAAAGAGCTTCCTGTGTTCAAATGGAAATAACATACTTTTGAAAAGTATAAATATTGCCCTTTTCCTGGAGGATAGGCTATAAATGGCTCACTAGCCATGATGGCTATGTGCTGCCTCCATTGTCAGAGGCAGTATACCACTGAACACAAGTTGCTGGGATCTGCAAGTGGAGAGACTACTGTTGTGCTCAGATCCTGCTTGTGGGCTTCCCATAGGCATTTGGTTGGCCACTGCTGGCCTTTTCTTAAAACTAAGAAGCCCCAATGCTGTAAGCTTTTCTCATAGGGGAGTTGCTCCATCCACTTGATCATTTTGGTTGCTCTTTTCTGCACCTTTTCTTTTCAGATAATGCATTGCTTATGCATACAGACTCCCATAAGTGGGGGAAAAAGATCTAGACAAGTGTAAAGTAACCCTGGAACTGTCTTAAGAGTTACTACTGAAACATCGGTTTAGATACGTTGGGAGCATAAACATTTGGCATTCTTTTCTGTTGGGGCAAACCTGTGAATACATGTCGATTCTTTAAAAAGACTCGGATTCCAGCTCAAATAAATAACATCATAATATTTGCACAGATCTTCCCAGGCAATCCAGAAAATCCCTACAAGAGGAGAAAATATATAGGTCAAAAATGTGTTATTTTTTGCTCAAAAGCTATTTAACATTCTTTTGCATGTTATAATGATCAGAGCCGATGATAATAAAAGCTAAACGTCCCAAATCTTATTCCCCTGGACATTTTTGTATGTGAGCAGTACAGTGAAATTATATACTAGGAAGATTAATTGAGAAGAGGTGGAAAAAACACCCTCCATAAAAAAAAAATAATGTTTTCACACAAATATAATGAATTAACATTAGGAAGAAGAGAATCAAGACAGAGGACCCAGTTTGCATGTAATGCTCAGCCAAACCATGGGTTAGCATGAACATGCAAGCTCCTGGAGAAGCTATCACAGCTGCTTGCTTCTCCTGTGGTCCTCCTGGTGCTGTGCCGCTGTGAGCTAAGCTATGGTTTGGCTTTGCGTATCATCCAAACCCAGGCTTCTTACTTGTCTCCTCCAGACAAACCACAACTGGCAAGCAACAGAACAAACCTTAACTACAGCTTAGTGTTATGTGCAAACCAAGTCACTGTGACCATGTTGACATTTACTCAAAAAATAAATCCCCACTGAGTTAAATAGAGTTTAGTTCCAGGAAAGCATGCATGAGATTGCAGCCTGAGCCACACTTTCATTTTTGGCCAGACTTCACATGTAATGAAATTTGCCTACAACATTTTGCTTGCTAATAAGTGACCTTATTACCTGTTGCGGAGTGTTTAAAATGTTTGACAGAGAAATTAGTGCGGCTTCCTTTACAATTTCATCTAGCCATGTTTACAATTTCATTATACCTGCTTTTGCAGCTTTGTTCCCATAGTTAGGGACTAAGTTTCAGCTTAATTTTAAAAAGAGGTTCTCTCTTGCTGCTCTGCAGAAACTTAACGTGGAATAGAATCAGCGGAAGGGACTAAGCTTACCCACCTAATCCACAACTTGGTTAAGGCAAAGCACCGTAATGCCATCCTGTGTGTGTTTAGTCAGACATATGTTCCACAGCGTTCAGTGGGGCTGATTCCCAGGAAAGCAGTATAGGATTGCAACATCAACCAATCATATTTCATTGATAGCTATCTATACATTCCAAGGCCTATCCATATTTGGGCTGGGACTTAAAGCATGCAAATAACCACCAGTGCACAAGAGCCTGCCAGGGACTGTGACTCCTTTTTTAATTCTCCATCATGGACAGAAGGACCAGGATGCTTGGATCTGATTCTGCTTCGGAACTGTGAAGATGGGATTTCCCCACTATTACCAAAGCTCCTGTCCCATTCCACAAAGGAGATTCAGGGGTAAGTGAGCCACATGGAATTTTGTTTGTTCAAATCTTCATTTATACTACTTCTTTACCGTTGTCTATTTTCTGGGCTGTTTTGGGATCAAAATTTAAGTATTTCTGAAGGTCAGGGGTCCAGTTCTTCACATCGTTTTCACTATATCTTCCTTTCCAACGTAGATGGCTCCAGGGATTTTTCAGCTGGAGGAATCGAAGCCCCTAAAGAAACAGGAAAGAAAGAATATCTGGATTTTTCCATTATAGTCTCTCTCCCTCCCCTCCACAATGAATAAACATAACCAAACGACATTAACATTTGGATAAAACTGATTTGAAAAAAAAGGTCCTTCTCCCCCGGCTTTTGAGCAGCACCCAAAAGGACTTAACTTTTTTATTTTTTTAATGTCAATTTAAAGACAGTATTTCAAAAAGCTCCCAAGTATATATTTTCACAGGTACCTTGTATTCTCTAATATCCAAAACAGCATAGGCATGGGTTGGTACTAAACCCCATCTTTCTCCTTCCTCTTCAGTCATCACTCCTGTTGCTGTTGTAATAAGCACATCCCCTTTGCGAAATCTGGCCACCAAGAACAAGGAAGTTTACCTTTAGAGTTTGGTTACAGACAGAGGAACTAGCCATTGATGCTTCTTAATCTATACTTACCCATTTACTGCTCTGATGGAAAAAATAAAGGCAGATGGCATTCTGGAAATCTTAGCAAAGCAGTGGCATAAATTGGTGCCTCTCAGAGGTTGCAGGATAGGGGTGGAAGAGAGACCAGAAATCTCAAAAACTGCCTTGGGGCTGTGGCTAGAACAGGGGTAGCCAACCTGCTGCCCTCCAGATGTTGGTGGGCAACAACTCCCATCATCTGTCACCATGGCTGGAGCTGAAGTTGGAGTCCAACAACATCTGGAGGGCACCATATTGGCTACCTCTGAGCTAGTACCACAAAACTACATAAGGGCTTTATTTACTAGTATTTCCAATTAAGCCAGATTCTAAACCTTTCTTGAAGTCATCCACGCTTAGCTACGACATCTGAAACACCAACAGCTTGAACGTCAAACATACCCTGGGCGGTATTCAATGACTTACTTGTGCCAGAGCAATTGGATTTCCCCCCCCCCGCATGCCCCACACCATCCCCAAATCTGCTCTGGAGTGTTGCAGGAATCCTGAGAACAGATATAGGGGCCACACAGGGGAAGAGTGTTCCATTGTGCAAGAAGATATCTTTGTGCTGATGGAATATTCACCCTAGTGCTACACTGAATACAACCCCATTGTTTTAACTACCTACCCTGGTATTTTTGAAATATATTTGTACTTCTGCCTTAGTCCAAAGACAGGTAGTACACAGCAAAAGCTTTGTTAATATTTTTGGCAAATGAATTATTTCTTTTTAAACTTTAACAGAGACAGAACTGAAACCCGCTACTGCCAAAGTAATTCAAAACCACCATTTTCTAAACCTGTCTCTCTCAGTAGAGATATCGACATAGCCTAAAACTTTATCAACCACTCATCAATCTCTATTTAAAAATGGCACCAACAAGAAAGTATAACCAAGTTATTCTGTTTACAACACTGGAGCCTCTTTGGAAAAAATCAGCGAAAAGTTACCTCTGGTGAAGCATTCTGAATGAGCTATCTTTGTCAAATGCTTGATTGCCCGAGTGCATAGCAATCCTTTCGGGTATCCAGCCAGTCAATGCATGGAGATCAATATTCTGAAACACAGGAAGATTTCCTCAGCAACAAAAATATAATCCAGATTTGTATTAAAGCCATCTACACAAAAAATCCTATTTTTGACAAGCCAGAAGTTGAATGATAATGGCTCCAGTTCTGAAACTTCCAGATGTCATTTTTTCTCAGTGCTGGCATACATGAAAAACTTTCTAGAGGTACACAAGGTTAATTCACCAAAAAGTGGCCTGCAAGCTGATTTGTTGAAAGCGCCATGGATTTTGGAGCAGCTATTAGAAATTTTCATATTCAGAGGAGATAGAACTGCAGTGTATGACTCAGTTTCTTTTCTTCTTACCGTTGTTCACCAATATAATGGTTTCTTCCCTTCATTGTTGCAGAGATTAAAGTTGAAAATGTGATAGTAATAAGGGCAAAAGACTCAGAAACTAGAAAACAAGTTAGGGTTCTGAAATGAATGATGTTTCTAGAGTTTCATCCTAAAAGCTTTATATTAGACCACTGTCATGGTATCTTGTATTTGCCAAGAACATTCTCACAACAAAGCCAATTAAAAAAACACGTATTCCTCCAGAGATTTGCCATGCTGGAAAAAGCACATGCTCCATAAGGTACAAAGAGTAGTGATCATATTTTGTTTGCAATGGCATGTCTATTTTAGATTACTCCAGACTACTCTAGTAGTTTGAAGGGTTCTGTTTTATGGAAGCTCTGCTTGCACAGACATTTACTCATTGCCAAGAAATAAATTGGTACTCACAGAATTTGATCCTGGAAAATCATAACCTCCCATAACTTTCATGTATGCTTTTTCTATCAACGATACCCAGAGTTCATTTTTGTTGTTTGAGTAAGAGCAGAGAAGTTCTCCACTGTGATCTACTGGTAACAGGTCATCAATTATCACCTGGACAAAGAGAGGGACACAGAGAGAGATCAAACCATGAGTACAAGCAAGACAGCTACAGCAGCTTCATATGGGATCAAGGCCCTCTGTAGGCCATGAAGAAGAGTCAGGCTCATGGAATCAAGACAACACATCAGCTCTGTTCAAGAGTTCCTACACTGTATTGACTAAACACATGGGTGAGAAGCGTGGGAGCCCCTCTCAATATTTTTGTATTTGTGGAGGCTGCACATGTTTTAGAAAATGTCAGTGAGATAGTATGCTCACCCTTGTGGGGTCCCCTTGTGTGTTTAGTGAACACCAGTGTAAGAAGATGATTACACAAAATTGTAACATTTAACACAGCTATGCAATGTGATGGCGCACCTTTCAGCACAGCTGATAAGCGATCAATACCTTACCTTCCGAGGGACGCCATTGATGTGCAACTTAACCATGTATTTTCCACATGGATTATATTCTGGCTGTCCTTTCTTATTCTGTGGATAAATGATGCTGTTTCGAAAGGAAAAAAAAAGAGATAGGGACAAAAAGATCAGAATATATTCTGCATGCCTGTTGTGGACAACACCAAGTCTATTTCAATCTAGTGTTGTCAACTCAGAGCATAGGAAAGAATGGTATTGTAGCTATTTGGGGATAAACTCATGCGATGGGGAACGTTCCTGATTACACAGAGAACTGAAAGTGCCAGAGGGTGAAGAACACCAGCAGCCACATTGGAGATGAGTATTTTAAAAGCCAACAAAACTAGGGCAAACACAAATTATTGTTGTAGTTCAATTTTTTGTGGGACAATTTCATTTTCATTTTCCATGCTATATGATGGCAGCACCAAACAACTCATGAACTAAAAATGACAACAGCTTATTGTGGTAATATAACCAAGATTCTGAAATTTATATGGTTAAATAAATAATGGAAATGCAAAGAATTCAAATTACAGCCTTATACCTCCCATTCCATCAAAGAAGAGAGGAAACAAAGGTCCTCAGAGCACTTCTTTACACCTCAATTCAGATTTAAGAATACAACTAGAGCTTGAGAAAAGTCTAGCTCCAAACAATGGGTTGAATCCAAGGGTGGCCTTCCATGAGCAAAAGGCTTTTTTTTCTAAGTTAGTGCAAAACTCTTATGTGAGTAGACAGCTGAAATTGAAAAATGTGATTCTGTTTAATAAAAGGCATTGCACTGTCTGTTGCATAAGGTCACACAACGTCTGTCACTAGGTCTTACACAGTAGTCCACAGAAGAGCATCACTACTAGAATATCTTCTGCTAGTGCACTGTCAGATCCATCCCAGTACATTTTGACACATACACTCTCTTGCATATGTAAAAGTGCATTCCAATGCATGTTTACTTGGAACTAAGTCCCAATATGTTCAATAATACTTAAGCCCAGGTAAGAGCACACAGGATTACAGCTTATACGAGTTAAGTGCTTTACAATGAGGACTCATTTTTAGATGAGATGTATTACATAGAAAAGAGACCCAATTGTCACTTGTCTGAGAGCTATCACTAGCCATTTTGTCAACAGCTCGTATGTTACTGAATAATCATAAACTTTCTAATGGCAAAGCAGGAGCCCCAGAGAACAATGACAAAAGATGGCAAGGATGTAGGAGAGCCTTCGTCAATCTGGTGCCCTTCAGATATTTTGGGCTATGACTCCCGTCAGTTCTAGCCAGCACAGCTGATGGGAGTTGTGGTTCTGAATAACCAAAGGGCACCAAGCTGACAAAGACTGAGTAGTGGACTCAGTTCAACAGGTAAAAGTTCCATATTCAGGTATCCTTAATGAAATAGCCTACTTTCTTCTATACAGTGAAGTGGCCAAGTTTGCTGACGACACTAAATTGTTCAGGGTTGTTAAAACAAAAAGGGATTGCGAAGAGCTCCAAAAAGACCTCTCCAAACTGAGTGAATGGGCGGAAAAATGGCAAATGCAATTCAATATAAACAAGTGTAAAATTATGCATATTGGAGCAAAAAATCTTAATTTCACATATACGCTCATGGGGTCTGAACTGGCGGTGACCGACCAGGAGAGAAACCTCGGGGTTATAGTGGACAGCACGATGAAAATGTCGACCCAGTGTGCGATGAAAAAGGCAAATTCCATGCTAGCAATAATTAGGAAAGGTATTGAAAATAAAACAGCCGATATCATAATGCTGTTGTATAAATCTATGGTGCGGCTGCATTTGGAATACTGTGTACAGTTCTGGTCGCCTCATCTCAAAAAGGATATTATAGAGTTGGAAAAGGTTCAGAAGAGGGCAACCAGAATGATCAAGGGGATGGAGTGACTCCCTTACGAGGAAAGGTTGCAGCATTTGGGGCTTTTTAGTTTAGAGAAAAGGCGGGTCAGAGGAGACATGATAGAAGTGTATAAAATGATGCATGGCATTGAGAAAGTGGATAGAGAAAAGTTCTTCTCCCTCTCTCATAATACTAGAACTCGTGGACATTCAAAGAAGCTGAATGTTGGAAGATTCAGGACAGACAAAAGGAAGTACTTCTTTACTCAGCGCATAGTTAAACTATGGAATTTGCTCCCACAAGATGCAGTAATGGCCACCAGCTTGGATGGCTTTAAAAGAAGATTAGACAAATTCATGGAGGACAGGGCTATCAATGGCTACTAGCCATGATGGCTGTGCTCTGCCACCCTAGTCAGAGGCATCATGCTTCTGAAAACCAGTTGCCGGAAGCCTCAGGAGGGGAGAGTGTTCTTGCACTCGGGTCCTGCTTGCGGGCTTCCCCCAGGCACCTGGTTGGCCACTGTGAGAACAGGATGCTGGACTAGATGGGCCACTGGCCTGATCCAGCAGGCTCTTCTTATGTTCTTATGTTCTTACAGTAAATCTCTATTAACTGTCCCTCTTAGTCATCTAAGTGCTGGTCCCATCTCCCATATAATTTTACAAATACCATTTCCAGATGAAACTTTTTTAAAAAAGAAACCTCTGAGGAATGGTTGTCCGGCAGATATTTGTTAATTCCAGAAGGACTGGGAACTCTGTCCCCATTAGGAGAAAAAGAATCGTGAACTACATGTTATAAATAGCCTTGAGAAAGAACACAATGGGGAAATATATAGAGATGCATCTCGTGATGTGATAAATGAGGATTTGTGATTCAGAGTGACTCTGTAAGTTTATTGATTAAAGATGACAGAGGCCTGAGCAAAACAGGGGCAGAGGATGCAGTAATAGAGAAACAGACAAAATCAGTCATATTAATTCAAATACACCATAGAGAGAGAAGAGGCCTTCCATGAAGGGCAGGAAGTGAGTGAATGGATAAGACTGCTTGGAAGCTGGAGATCACGGGCCGGAAATGTGGTGTTGAATGTCACATACTGATTTGAAGTTCCTAGCCAGAACTTTGGCTGTAGGTTTTTAGAGCAAGTTAAAACCATCACAGAACACCGCAGCTGTGAGTTCTTTCCAACACAATTTTTAAAAATTGGAAACAAACTTGCAGATCATTTGACAGAATAGAGCATACCTAGTAATCAGCTTCTTGTTGTATCGCCTTTCATATGCCGCACTGATAGCTAGCGAAGCTACGAAGGAGCAATCGGACACAATTGTCTGGGGAACAAAAAGAGCTAAGGAGTATCACTGACAAGCAGGTCAATGTAGAGAGGATTCAGAAAAAGCAAACAATAACTTAGTTCCCTCAACTGACAGGAAATACGTGAAAAGGACTGTGATCCAATTCAAGGCAAATATGCTTGAAATTGTAAATGTTTCCTCAAAAGTCAGATAACCACATCTGAAAAGTACCCTAGGGTACCTAGGGATGGGGATGCTGTGGCCCTCTAGACGTTGTGGACTCCAACTCCTATCAACATGGCCAATGGGCAGGGATGATGGGAACTGGAGGACCAGCAACAAATGTAGGGCCACAGGTTTGCCATCTCTGATATGTCAGTTCTTAGCCACAAAGTATGCAAACTTCTAGATTCTCTGCTAGATCCAAAGTCATTAATGAAAATATTCTCCATTCACTTAAATGGATGAGACAGATTTTATCTTCCTCTAAATCATCCATCATTCCCATGTATTGTTAAATATAACTTGCTGCCAAATGTTGTTGGAACTCCAGTTCCCATCATTCCTGACCACTGGCTATGCTGGCTGAAGCTGATGGGAGTTACAGTCCAATAACACTAGGAGGGCCACAGGTCTCATAAACCTGCATTAGAGGCTGCAAATGAAATAGCAATTTTGATTCCTCAATTAGGGCTCTTAAAGGCGGGTCAGAGGAGACATGATAGAAGTGTACAAAATTATGCATGGCATTGAGAAAGTGGATAGAGAAAAGTTCTTCTCCCTCTCTCATAATACTAGAACTCGTGGACATTCAAAGAAGCTGAATGTTGGAAGATTCAGGACAGACAAAAGGAAGTACTTCTTTACTCAGCGCATAGTTAAACTATGGAATTTGCTCCCACAAGATGCAGTAATGGCCACCAGCTTGGATGGCTTTAAAAGAAGATTAGACAAATTCATGGAGGACAGGGCTATCAATGGCTACTAGCCGTGATGGCTGTGCTCTGCCACCCTAGTCAGAGGCAGCATGCTTCTGAAAACCAGTTGCTGGAAGCCTCAGGAGGGGAGAGTGTTCTTGCACTCGGGTCCTGCTTGCGGGCTTCCCCCAGGCACCTGGTTGGCCACTGTGAGAACAGGATGCTGGACTAGATGGGCCACTGGCCTGATCCAGCAGGCTCTTCTTATGTTCTTAAACATAATTAATATATTCTGGGTGCGACAGATTCAGAACAGGATCAGCTTGTTATTGCTCCTAAAAGAAGGATGGGGAAGGGGCAAGAAAGGGCAGGAAAAGGTGAGAGCGGCCTTCTTTTCAGATAGTGAAAATGTCAGCACCTGCTACCTTCCTTCATTTTTCCGAGGACAGCTACTGGGTCACAGTTAATATTTAGTATTAATGCAAAACTGTAAGCACCAGGAAGCAACACCCTAGGACTTACTTCTGAACAAAGAGGTTTCAAACCAAACTGTAGGCCCTCAAAATAATGAAAACAATCTTTTTATTTATTTATATCCCGCCCTTCCTCCCAACAGGAGCCCAGGGTGGCAATACACACAAAGGAAGCAGCAGCACTCATGGATTTTGAGGAGAATGTTAATTTAGTGTCTTTCTACTTTCTACTACAGAAGAAAGGTGGAGGGTCAGATTGGAAAGATCCTCCTTACCTGTTTTATGCTGAAGCTTGACACTGTGTAGATCATGGTGGGATTGTTAGTTATCTCATCTGGCCGCACCCATCGAGAAAACATTGCCGTTTGCTTGGGAGACAACGGCAGCTTGCCACATTTATCTCTGAAATCAAAACAAGGTCCCCCCATGCAGACACAAGAACTCTTTGTAAAGTATCCATGGACTGGTAAAATCTTTTTGTCACACATCATTTAATCAGGGCAAGCAGAAGGTTTAAAAACATCTTAACATCTTAACAAGCAATTCCAACACAGACGCAGACTGGGATAAAGTCTCAACTTAAAAGACTTGTTGAAAGAGGAAGGTCTTCAATAGGCACCGAAAAGAGAACAGAGATGGCGCCTGTCTAATATTTAAGGGTTCCACAGGGTAGGTGCCGCCACACTAAAAGTCTGTTTTCTGTGTTGTGCCAAATGGACCTCCTGGTAAGATGGTATCTTATCTTGCTTCCTTGTTCCTGGCACTGCAGCCTCCAGTTCTTGATCAGCCATGTCTGAACTCCTACACTAAACTATACCCTGACTGCTCCAATATCGACCCTTGCAGGCTACTTACACCTCCTTACCAACAACCAAACCAATTGTCCATACGATAAAAAGATCCTGGCTATAGATCTATAACTTGGGTTTATCTCCTGGGTTCCTCACACATTCTATATCTATCCTTCTTGGGGTCCAGAAAGCCACAATACAAAGGAGCTCTCTCTCCTAAGGGCAAGAGTGGCTTTACTATCTGCTTTTAATTTTTTTATTCTTTGCTGTTTTTCTTTAAGTATCCTGCCAGTATTATTTAACTGCTGTTGTATGGGTTATATTATGTGATCATGAAATTTTATCTTTTAATATGTTGTGAGCTCCCTTGGGAGGGTTAATTCTGTAAGGTGGCCCTATAATTAATGAAATAAATATTATTCAGCAATTACTTTTTGAGGTTGACTTATAAACTGAAATGTGCATGTATTTCCCTTCCCACCCATTATTTAAATCTGAACATCTCTCAGGCCCCCTTAGAAGTAGGGCCCATGAGTGACTTCAAGCAGCATAAGGGAATCTCAAGAGATGCAGAAAGCATTTCAGAGACCACATAAGTCAGACAACTTATATTCACTTTGAAAAAAAGGCTCTGGAAAAGTTGCCCAATTAACTTGCTCATGATTCCATGGTCCTAAAACAAGTGTGAAACAGAGGGCACTTTGGGAGATACTTATAGTAGGAATGAGCAGAACCCTGAAGTGAATATTTTGCGACTCCTTCATGACAACATGACAGCAACAATTTTGGACAATAATGGCTTTCAGAGCGATCCATTCAGAGTGGGATCAGGCGTAAAACAGGGATGTGTCATTGCTCCTACCTTATTTGCTATCTTCATTGCTATGATTCTACACCTTATTGAGGGGAAACTTCCTACTGGTGTGGAAATCATATATCAAACAGATGGAAAGCTTTTTAATCTCAGTGGGCTGAAAGCAAAAAGTAAGGTAATGTCAACCTCTGTCGTGGAACTTCAATATGCCGATGACAATGTAGTCTCTGCACATTCAGAGAAAGAACTTCAAACTATCCTAAATGTCTTCGCAGAAGCATATGGACAGCTTGGGCACTCACTTAATATTAAAAAAACCAAAGTGCTTCATCAACAGGTGCAAACTAGTCCCTCTGTAGCACCATCAATCCAGCTTAATGGTGCAACACTGGAGAACGTTGATCACTTCTCCTATCTTGGCAGCCATCTCTCTTTAAAAGCTGACATCGATGCTGAAATTCAACATTGTCTGAGCTCTGCGAGTGCCGCATTCTCCCAAATGAAGTGTAGAGTGTTCGAGGATTGGGACATTCGCAGGGAGACCAAAATGCTTATTTACAAAGCCATTGTACTACCGACCTTACTGTATGCCTGTGAAACATGGACCATTATAAACGTCACTCCCAACTTCTTGAAAAATTCCACCAACGCTGCCTCTGGAAAATTGTGCAAATTACTTGGGAAGACAGACGGACTAATGTTAGCGTTTTGGAAGAAGCAAAGACTACCAGTGTTGAAACAATGATCCTTCAACATCAACTTCACTGGACCGGCCATGTTGTTCGAGTGCCTAATCACCGTCTTCCAAAGCAGCTACTTCTCCCAACTTAAGGATGGAAAATGGAACATCGGTAGACAGCAAAAGAGGTTTAAATATGTTCTTAAAGCAAATCTAAAAAAATGTAACTTGAACATTGACAACTGGGAAGTCTTGGCCCATGAACGTCCCAAATGGAGGTCGGCTATTATCAAAGGTGCTGTGGACTTTGAAGAAGCACGAATACAGGGCGAATGGGACAAACAAGCTAAACGGAAGGCACGTCAAACAAATCCTCATCGCGACCATCTTCCATCTGGAAACGTATGTCCTCACTGTGGGAGGCTGTGTGGATCCAGAACTGGCCTCCACAGTCACTTATGGACCCACTGTTAAATACCTTATCTTGGAAGACAATCTTACTCGGCCACGAGTGATCGCCAATGAATGAATGACAAGTTAAAAAGGAAATTTCCTTCCAGCTTTCATTGCATTGATCAGCCAGGGATCAAGAGGCCCATTCATTCATTGTATTTAGTCTATTTAAACTATTAAAGATTTCCATTTTCTAAAGTTTACAAATAGGTGTCCACTATGTTGTGGTCCCCTCCAACATTTGCCGGCACAAACATTACAGATTGGCTTCATCTGAAGTGGTGCCATTGATACATGGCACTGTAAGCATTTTTTACAATAGTAGCAGTGATCACAAGTTTAATGTTGGTACTTCAGATTTCAGACTATTTTTACAGTGCTTCTAAAATCTGAATGAATTCAACTACCATAAGCAGGTATCAATGGATTTTACCTTTCATAGCGTTCTAGCATTAAAGGGACCATATGATCATTATTTGCTTGACAGAAAATTCTTAAGAACAGTAAGAAATGAGAAAGCATTTCAGAAAGTACATCGCTAGATAGCTTATATTCACTTACGAGAAAGGTACCGGAAAAGCAAAACGTTCTCTCAGGTCAACACTCATGAAAGGGACATATTCAACGCCATTTATCTTTGATGTCTTCCTGTGAAAACATGATCCAAGATGTCAGACGCACAACACTATTCAAAATCCATTTGTTTCCTACCATGTCAGTTTCTAGACGTACAGTTGAAGTAAACCAGCTTGACATGACTGAAACCCAAGGCGGCTTACATATGGTTCCCACGCGGTCTCCCATCCAGACCTGACCCTGCTTAGCTTCAGCAGGGAGCTGGCCTTATGTGCCTTCAGACCATAACCCGGGACCTTTTTCCTAAACATCGTAGCCATCAAGGGTTCACAACAGAAGCAGTCTGCAGGCAGGCGGGAACTGCTATGCTAGCTTCCTGGCAAGTGGGCTGCTGTTGTGTATTGGGGGGGAGCAGCAGGAAGGTTGGTGCGGTGCAAACAGACCGGGAGAGCCAATCTGGCACTCCTACCAGTGCACTGGCATCATGCCAACCTCCATGTTGCTCCCCCTCCCTCTCCCGGCTCTGCTGTACCTAGCAAACTCTTTCTGGTGCAGAAAAAAATGAGAAATAAGACAGAACAGTTAAGAATGCACTGCTCATTGCTTGTCTAAAGTCAAAGTGCATCTCTCCTACGTTGGAGGGAATCACTTGGCTCATGATAACACTGCTGCGGTATTATATGTCCTATCACAATATATTGCTGCCATGGCATCTAATGATTAGGCAACAAAACTCCCATCAGATTTTGAAATTACGTGTTGCTTTTATTTGAATGTGGAATTGGCTAGCACGAAAGTGGGAAAACTTTTTCAGACTGAGGGCTGCATTGCCCCTAGGCAACCTCCTGGGGGCCACATTCCAGAGGCAGTCAGAGCCAGAGGGAAAAGTGGGTGGAGCAATGAATGCAAATTTTAACTTTGTACATTAGGCTAGTTTCTACAACCCCCCCCACTTTCTATCCTCCATCCAGGCAATCCAGAGGCATTATCAGAGTTCAATTATACACATTCCAGGGGGAGAAGAAGTAGGACTGCTGAGGCTGTAGCCTGAGGGGAGTAGCAGGGATGAGACAGAAAAGCCTAGAGATGTGACCCACCCCTGGTCTGGTGATACAGAATTTTTAAACAGACACTGCTTCCCCAGACCACTCAGTGGCTTCATCTCTTTGGAACCAGCCTTCCAGGCAGGCAGTTGCTACTGGCGTCTTCCCAATCTTCTGCCAAAGCTGTACCAAGTCCAACTTTCATTTGCTTGTTTGAAAAAGGCGGCAGGTGGTGGTGGTAACCAAGGGTGGTAAAACTATTTCCCCTGTAGCACCAGCGTTTTCCCGTCTCCAGATATGGCTGTATTTATCAACTGCGTATCACACTATTAGCAGTTTTTATTTATTTATTTACTTATTTTCTACATTTGCATTATGAGGGGAAAATTCGATTAGGATACGTGTTGCCTGATGGTTGGGATAAATGCTCGATTAACATTAAGAGCACATGCTGGCTTTTAAGAGCCATGTGACATTTGTTGTGGTCTGGGGCTGGCAAATAATCACGAGTCTATCATTCAGTACTTTTAATCATCCTACGCACGCTAACTCAGAAGAAATCCCCACTGTGTTAACAATGGAGCTTACTCCCGGGTTAAGATGCAGAGCTTGGAAAAGTTACTTTTTTGAACTACAACTCCCATCAGCCCCAGGCAGCATGGCCACTGGATTGGGTTGGTGGGAGTTGTAGTTCAAAAAAGTAACTTTTCCAAGCTCTTAACAATATACTCTTATTGGACTACAGCCAAAAAGAGGCAAGCCATTTTCAACTAGCATGTACTGACACTTGGAATTGCATTTCCTTACCTGAGGACCTGAATCTCCTCTACGGTGTATCGCTGGCCTTGAGGTTCACTGGCATGCACAGCTCTGACAGTCTGTGGCTTATCATTCAAGGAAAAATCCGGTCCCAGTGGAAAGAAAGTCCTCACAGGCTGATTTGGTTTCACTGGAACAGGCTTGTCTTTCTGAGATGGCTTTGAGTCTTTCAGTGCCTCAGCTCTGAAACAGAGTTTACATTTTACATGCAACCAGTTTTAGTTCTATTGATATACAGTATGCCATAATTATATATTGACCATGCATTACATATCATTATTTTTGTCATTGGTTATTATATAAAAATGCAAATGTCATTGTGTGTATACAAAACATATTATTAATAAAAAAACACAGCAGGAGTGGCTGCTCTCTTATGCTACTCTGTATAACATACATGTGAAGTGTCCATAAAACCTTAGTTTCCTCTGCAAGAACAGAATATGGTCTAAAGTTCTCTGTACAGCAAGAACTGTACATGTTATCTTGTATATAAACTGTGTGAGACTGTTTCTTCAGCAAGAATGAAATCTAAAGATTGTGTGGATACTAGCAGCTGTTACATGACAATTTCTTTAGCGAGCTTCTTGTTGCATTGCCTTGCTAAAGATTCCTGTGCAGCCAGAAATTCCACTGCAAACTGCTATTCCAAGATTCTAAATACAGAGATAATTAGAATATGCTTCAGGCTTTCCCCCATTTAATCAGTCACCCTTGCTATTCAAATACGCAAGCTCTTATACCACAGCTAGTGCAATGCCTCCAGACTTGTGTCACCTTTGCAAGTAAGTCCACATTCACAATGATCTATGCAAGGCATGTACAGTCTAAACTAAAAAAAAGAATCAATTTTTGTAAAATTTTACTGCATAGTTGCCTGGAAGCAGTTCCGATTCACCACAGGCGACCAAGGTGAGTAACTATTTACAAGCCTCATCCCCTACGTACCCAACCGATCACTGCATTATGCAGGAGAAGGCATCCTGAGGATACCATTCTATCCAGAGGACCATTCTGCATGATGTCACAGCTGAGCCTTTAGTGTGGCACCACCCACCCTTTGGAACTGGATCTGTGGGCAATGAGCATTTCAGGGGGTAGAATGCAGTGGCAGTCTGGATAAAGTTACAAGCTTTTTCTCTGGCAGGGCTTCCCATTATTTCAAAAGCTGCCAGACAGGCAACAAAACATTTTTTAAAAAATGCAACAGGGAAATAATTACAGATTGGAACCTTTTTACAATGTGCTTGTACAAAACACTGAGAAACTTACCTGTCCAGTGCCTGCCGAGCCAGCTGCTTCAGTTTTTCTTGGAGAGCTGTGTCCGAAGTTTCATTGGCCTTGAATATTAAAAAAAGTTCAAATGTGTGTGTGTGTGTGTGTGTGTGTGTGTGTGTGTGTGTGTACAGCTACTGGGACGGAAAGGATAATTACAGGGCCCATTTTCATGCGTGATTCCTCATGCAGGTTAAGATAAGCATGCAGAAAACTGTTTTAAAGCCCCTATACCTGGGCTGGGGAGCCTTTGGCCCTCCAGATGTTGTTGGACTACAACTCCCACCATCCCTGACCATTGGCCGTGCTGGCTGGGTCTAATGGGAACTGGAGTCCAGCAACATCTGGAGGGCCAAAGTTTCCCCAGCTCTGCCCTATGCAGATCAAGGCTAAACCACAGATTGGTATATATTAGGGATGGAAAGATCTGTCAATTTCAGTCCTCTCAGTTTCTCACTTTTCTAATGTTAAATTCAGATCACATTTCTGCAGCAATCTGCAAATCTTTTCTTAAAAAATCCTCATGAAAGTTCTCCACCATTTTAGTGTAAATTTCTCCAAATAAACACATTTTTGTAGGCAGTTTTCACAAAAGTACACATTTTTGCAAGCCATTTCTCATCACATCATGCCTTTTTGCGTGGTCTTTTCACTCATATATTCATTTTTATGCACACTTTCCCTTAATATATGCATTTGTACAAATATTGTTTAGTTGGTGAACTGCATCCCAAAATTATGATAAATGCGAATTTTGAAGGATGGCTGTGTTTCAGTTCTCATATTATTTCGGAAACTGCAAATTTGATAAATTCTGCTTGAAATGCAAACTGAATAGAAATTCTCACCCATCCCTAGTACATATTAGGGGGTGCGTGTGTGTATTTTTTCCCCCCATGTATCATAATATTGTTGCACATATGCAGGGGAATCTAAAATGTTCAAATCTACATATATCACAGTTTTTCAAGCCAGTAAACAAAGCAGACTTACAAAGAGAGAAGAGTTTCAGCCAATTCAAGGAAATACATAAACTAAAGCTTTATGAAAGATGCAACTCTTGTGTATCAAGGTATTTCCCAAGTTACCCTTCCAAAATACAGGCATACCCCGCTTATAGTCACTTCACTTAAAGTCGCCTCGCTATAACATATATGCTCCATACTCCACCATACCCCGCTTAACGTATGCGTGCTTCGCAATAACAGACACTTAATGGCATGACGCCGGTGCCATCTAGTGGCGATTGCAGTACAGTACATGCATAGATAATTGCTTCACTTTAAGTACATTTTCACTTTACATACACGCTCCGGTCCCATTGCGTATGTTAAAGCGGGGTATGCCTGTACTCTTATTTCTAGAAAAGAGAAGTGGTAATCATACTTGGTGGAGTTACATCATAATGGTGAGATCTTCCTAAAATGAGTTTTGTCTACTGGCCTTATTTGTGTAAAAAAGTGGTACCAGCAACGCTCATCAATGAGGGATGGATCCAGACTGAGGCTGCAATCCTGTATACCCGGGAGTAAGCCTCACTGAATTCAATAGGGCTTACTTTTGAATAGACATGTACAGAATTGCACTGTAACTTAGTTGAGCTTGGGTCCCACTGAAATCAATGGAATAAGCTAATCATGGCTTAAAACCCACTGATTTCAATGGGACTTAAGTGCAAGTAATGTAACTTTGATCCAACCGGTAGTACTTATTTCCATAAATCAGGAATAGCATTGGCAGAGATTCCCCACAATCCTCTGCCACCTGTTTCTATTTCAGAAGGATTTACTGCAAGAAATATGTTCACATGTGAAAATTCATGCAGTAATTGAAAATGCTCCAGAAAGTATTCAGTACGATACATATACAAACAAACCTGAGGGAGGGACATAGCATATGCCCATTCAATGCAGCTTTCCAAAAGAAAGGCAAGCAAAAAAAAATCCCAAAACCCTCCAAAGAAATACAGGTACCACTTTTTAAGTCAGTGTCAAAGGGTGTGCATCCACATCACATTTGCCACTGAAAGCAGTGGGGGAACGGTTTCCAACCCTTAACGTAAACCAACCTGAAACACACTGGTTGGAAGCAAAATGCAAAATAGTTACTCAGAAAGAAGACCAGTGCTTTCTTACATTCCCTTTCACAGGCTTCTTTTCATGTTACATCTAACCAAAAATGGCATCGTCAAGGATCCAAAACAATAATTCTTAAAAACTGATGTGCGCACACCCTTTGCATGCCAGTCATTTGCAGAAATGGAAGAATTTCTTACCATGACATAATTCCACCAAGTTAAGTTGGTAGCTTAACATACTGTTTTCAAACAGAGTTCCACGGCTTCTGTGTACAGCTCTATGGCTTCCTCCCTGTTGCCTTTCTCATCTTCATCAAAAGCCTGGGTAACCAGGAAGCGGGCACGCTCCAAGTCCAACTGCTGCTTTGACTTCAAGGGGTCAACTTTTTGCACTGGATTAGGAAGAAAATCATGAGCTTCCCCTGTTGAGCTACTGACATGACTCTTGATTATTGCTATTAATGTGCAGATAGCCATGCACCATGTTACTTCCATCTGAATATAGGAAGCTGCCTATCCTGTGTCAGACGATTGGTCCACCTAGCTCAGTGCTATCCACAACGACTGGCAGCAGCTCTCCAGGATTTCAGTCAGGGGACGTTCCCAGTCCTACCTGGAGTTGCAGGGATTGAACCTGGGGCTTTTTACATGCAAAGCAGAGGCTCTACCAGTGAACTGCAGCCCTATTCTCCACTCTGAAAATAATGATAGTGATCAACAATCCTAGCCTTAGATCTGAAAATGAGTTGCTATTACTTTTATGTAAACAATGATTAGCCCTGTTTTATCCTTGGAATGCTTTTAGGCCAGGGATGGAGAACCTGTGGTCCTCTATATGTCCTGACCATTGACCATGCTGGCTGGAGCGGACAGAAATCCAACAACATCAGGAAAATCACATGTTCTCCATCCCCGTTTTAGGCAGTGGCTACATGCTGTTGGCATGGCGTTAACTTTTCTCTGTTTTATATTGATTATTTTAATGCTGCATTTTAGGCTGTGGGCACACTAGTCGCTTCAAAAGCAGCAAGAATGGGGTTTTTTGGCTGTGTTTTGAAGCGACTCTGTCCCCAGGTGGACACACCTCCCTTCCCCATTGCTTACTTCAGATCCTTCAGGACTGCCCACAGCAAAACGTAGGGCCAATCACTGTCTTTGCCTGAGCCTGCAGCAAAGCGCTTCCATTAGTCACACCTGGAGGGGCAATGGGTTGATCTACCAATCAGCTGTGAAATCTGTCTGAAGCAGAATTTTAAAAAATGCACTGGAGCTGATCTGACTAGGTTTCAGAGTAAAAAGAGGCAGAGTTTGATTAGCGCTGTCTGCCCCTTTTAAGAAGACAGAGGTGGAGATGCACTGGAACCAGCCCAGCAGTAAGTGTGTCTCTACCCTTGGACTTTGTAGTTTTATCGTGCTTGTTATATACTGTACATTGCCTGGAGAATGTTAGTTATTGGGTGGCTAATACATACAATAAATAAAATAAAAATAAAATAAAACCCTGTACAAAGACGAACAACTTGCACCGAATTCAATGGAAGTTGTAAGTGGCTCTGAGAAGCTGGGATTGGTTCAAGAATCATCCATTGAAAATGCAAGGCAAGAAACTTGTAAAGGAGTAACCTGTTTAGCTTAAGGGTGTCTAATACAATTTTGCCTCTTAAAAAACACCCCCCAGCAGCTTATTTTTACTTTAAAGGGCACTTCACACATTACAAAAGTCCTATACCTCCAGACAACATGTAATATTGTAGATTTCAAGGATGGCAATTGAGTGCATGGGCTTTTCACAGTATGCAGGCTTCATGCAGCATTTTAATTCCTTTGATGAAGAAAATGAGTTTGGGACTGTGGGAGAGATGCTATAAAACCTGAAAATTGCAATGGCTCTCAGCAGACCACTTAGTTTTTACAAATCTACACATGTACACAATTCGTATTTTAATAACCATTTCTAATGAGGAAGGGGTCTGCTTTTGTGAGCAAAGCTGTCCAAAGTAAAAAAAAGAAATCAAGTGCAGGGTCAAAGGCAGATATTCTTAAGTATTCTACAACCTTTCCACAGACTATCTCTTGAGGACCACAGTTTATTTACTATTGCATTTATATCCCACCTTTCCTCCAAGGAGCTCAGGAGGCATACATGGCTCTCCCCCAGTCTCCATATCATCCTCACAACAAGCCTATGAGGTAGGTTGGGATAAGATGTGGTGACTGGCACAAGGTGAGCTTCATGGCCGAGTGGGAATCTGAACCCTACCCCCTCAGGTTATAGTCCAAAACCCTAACCACAACATCACATTAGCTATAACCTGTGTTATACAATGCACCTGGTTGATTCCCTAATGAAGATAGAAAAGTGTGGGGGGTGTTGTTTTTCTTACTAACCTGCTGAGTATAGGGCTTGAACTCTTTCCAAATATTCACTTATTTTCTCTGGAATACTTTCCAAGGTTGATCCTGCCATTGCAGCATAAATCAAAGCTTGTGCAGCTTCCTGGGAAGGGAAAATGTAACCTAAGTGTTAAGCCTTCTGGTTGCTTTAATTTTTTTATCTTCCTTGAATATATTATTATTTATTAGATTCCTTAGCTGCCCCTCACCATAAGGTCTCAGGGCAGGTTACAACAACTTAAAAATACAATATTAAATTTCAGTTAAAACAAATTACAATCAAGAGAACAGGATGGATCCTAAAAATCTCTCTCTCAGGTTTCAAATGCCAGGGTCGAGCATAACCTCATTTGCAGAGATGCTTTCCTGTCCATTCACCTCAAAAACCTGTAGAAAAAAATCCACATTTGTGAATCTAATGCTAGCTCCTAAAAACAGCAACGTACAATCCTTATGAAGAACGCAATATCCATTAGCTGCAGTAAGATAACATCTTTATTATCTGCTCTATACATTTAAAGCAAGATACTACTTTAAACAGTCATGGGTTCCCCCAAAGAATCCTGGGAACTGTAGTTTAAGGGTGTTAAGAGTTGTCTGGAGACCCCTATTCCCCTCACTGAGCTACAGTTCTCAGAATGGTTTAACAATCAATCCCTCTTCCCAGGGAACTCTGGGAATTGTTGCTCTGGAGAATAAGTGTAGTTCTGGGGAATAGGTGCAGATGGTTCAAACTAAATGTCACAAAACAGTGAGCAAACTTCCATGTTCTCTCTCTCTCTCTTTTTTTAAAGGTTGAAGATGTGGGGAGAGCAAAAATAGCTGGACATCATGTTGACAACCCAAACCCTGGAGTTTGTAACAGTTTTATGACGAAGTGCTAAAGGTATCAAGCAGTTTTAATTAGACCCGACCTTGCTAAACAAAAACCAAATTTAATTTTGTACCAAGGGCTGCTGTGACATAGAAACAATAATGGCCGATATCCACCCTTTGGCTTAGACTTAAATGGCATCTAGCAGTTTTGACCAATTTCTTCAATAATGCACATTTCGACATCACCAAGGACAGGCAAATAGAAACTTACCTTAAGTTACCAAATCGCAAAAGCCATTTCCTCACTAAGCAGCAGAAAGGCAGGAACCTTTCTAGGCACTTCTACAGCCAACGTCTCGCCAACAACATTAATAACAAAGAAAATTATTTATGTCTCTGCTAGTCCTCCACAATGTCAAGAAGACATAAAGCATCTGTTCCCATAAAATGAACTGAGAAAAAGGGGAGGACCAAGGTTCAATGAAACATTTTATTCATCATGCTAAAATAAAACATTCCATAATCCATTTTTTCTTCATTTTTTTCAATTTTTCCAATTTTCAGGAAAAAAACAAAAAGGCTTCAAAAAAAATGGGGAAAAACTGGGTTTTTTCCAGGCCTTCACATCTCTAGGAAGGAGAGGGAAGGGGCAAAAGGGAGGGGATTGGAGGAAGGAGGAGGGGAGGGCAGGTTTGATAACTTGCATGTTTATTGAGTTCAGTGGGATTTACTCCCGTGCAATCATGCTTAAGATAGGTAAAACTGACCATGGGGAGGAGGAGGAGAAGCGGGAGGGGGAAGGATGGGATTGGAAGGGGATGGGGAGGGAGGGGCAAAGGAAGTGGGAGGGAAGGGGTAAGAGGGATGGGATAGGAAAGAGGAGAGTGGGTTTGATAATTTGCATAGTTTTTGAGTTCAATGGGATTTATTTCTGCGCAATCATGTTTAGGATAGATGAAACTGACCTGGGGGAGGGGCAGGGAAGGAAGGAGGAGAGGGAGGAGATTGGGTGGGTACAGGGCAGAGGGGAAGAACCTTTCCTTTCCAAAAGAAAAATATTGTGAACAGTATCATTGCTTTTCAGTGTTTCCCCCACCTTTTTATTCTCCAGCAGGCACATGTAGCCTCCCAACCAAATTGAAACCAAAGCTGTCCCTGGCCGCATCCACACCAGACCTTTATTTTACTTTAGACAATCATGGCTTCTTCCAAAGAATCCTGGGAAGTGTAGTTAGTGAAGGGTGCTGAGAGTTGCTAGGAGATGCCCTGTTCCCCTCACAGAGCTTCAATCAGAGCGGCTGACTGTTAAACCAGTCTGGTCACTGGAGCTCTGTCAGGGGAATAGCAGTCTCCTCTCAGCACCCTTCACAATCTACACTTCCCATGATTCTTTAGGGGAAGCCATAACTGTCTCAAGTGAAATAAAGGTCTGGTGTGGGTGTGGCCCCCTGATTACGCAAGTCCAGCAGCTGTGAGTCTGGCTTTTAGAACTCTGACAGTTGGTTCTTACTGAGCATGCCGGACGTTATCATTGAGTTCAATGTAAAATGTCTTAAATTAATTAAAAACCAGCCAGAGATTTTTTAAACGTTTATACTGCAGAAGATGAAGGTCGGAATATGGGGCAAGGTCAGTAATAGGATTACAGGTAGTCTGTGTACACAGCTGATTTTTTATTAATTTCAACAAATTATGAGAACTCTGACAGAAAAATGTCCAAAAGGGGTCTGGGTTTTTTCTCTCTTTTTACACTTTAAACTCTTGATTCTCTCTGACTATTTTGTGTGTCACCATGAACATTTAGAGGGTTGTTATGCAAGCATTTCTGAGTTCAGGACTATAAGTTTTGTATGCTTTTGTTTCAAAATGAGCTTATGGAAAGCTTCAGAATGGTATGGGGTATTTTCAATTTAACATTGTGGAATGTGAAAAATCAACACTGGCTATAGTATACAGCCATTCTTGTGGCTGTATAATTACTATGAACAGGGCAGGTAAGGCACAACCAACCAAATAAAAATGATCAGTACTGGCATCAGACCCCACTAAAAGCCTGAGTGAATAAACAGGCCTTCTGTGGGCATCTAAAACTATAAAAGATCATGCACCAGCTATGTCACAGAGGGAAGGGAGTTTCTGAAACTGGGATGTCACCACTGAGAAGGCTCTGCTGCGTGTTGCCATGGACTAGGCCTCAGCTAAAAATGGTACAGTCAAGAGTGCCTCCACAGTAAATCTGGGACAAGTATATACAGGAGAAGGCATTCTTTCAGGCGCTTTATGACCATAGGATCCTCCAAAGTTTTCCCCAGCACAATATGTGACTTCATAGAAGTGATGGAATCACTCCATACTTACAGGCTACCAAACATACACACAGACTTGCTATAAGTGTTCTTTCCTACAAGATTCCCTCCAAAAATGGAAATCACTGGACACAAACAACATTTCTACGTATATTTAACAGCAATGCAAGTTTCATTCAGTTAACACAAGAGACCCTTTCACTAGATGATATTGTGGCCTTGTCACCAGGGTTACTCATGCTAATATCTTGACCAGTACCATTTAATGCAGGAGTTCCCAAACTGTGGTCTGTGGACCACCAGCAGTCACAAGCTTCGTTCACATGGTCCGCAGTAAGTTGGTGAATTTGTGGTTGAAGACAGGAGACAGCCCATCCATCATATTAAATATTCATATTGATTTTTAATTTGTTTTATTGCTTTTTTCTTATATTGTATTACAATTTGAATTCCTTGGAATTCAAATTTGTAATACAATACATAAGAAATAAATGAAGTAATAAAAATGCAATTAAAAATCGGACAACATCTAGCGCAACACATTACAACTGCTAACAGAGGCAGAGAAATAATTAAGTAGTCCAAGACCCTAATGAATTTTCAATTGGTCCGTGGGAATTTTTTTTGAGAACCACTGATCCAATGTTAATGAATATATCTTTTGAAGCTGGAGAAGGGCCTACAGTTCAGTGGTGAAGCAAAGGTCCCAGATTCAATCCCCAGCATCTCAAGCAGAAGGACTGGGAAATCCCTCTATCTGAAACCTTGGAGAGCAGCCAAAATAGACAGACCGTCACTTCCTACCCAGCCAGAGTATCCACACTTTGCAAACAATGGTAAGCTTTTCTGTCTTTTTTATTGACTGGAAGCAATTAACTTATAATCGAAGTGAATCAGGAAAGTTCTAGGCACATGGGAAAAGGTGGAAGTTCATTGGTTATGAAATGACTGTACACTACCAGAAAGGTACAGTCATGCAGACCTGAAGTTAGTTTTTAGAATTACAACCACACCATTTGTATCTTCTTGATGGTAAGTCAAACCACATTTTCAAAATACTCACGGCATTTGATATCTGCAGCCTAAATATAATCAAAGCAAATTATATTTTTAAACTCATGATTAAAAAAGCATACTTTTGACAAAATTGTCTAAGGATGTTGCTCTGGCCTGTCTCTCAGCAAAACTCAGGCAGATCCCCCAGATATTATACGGGAAACATAATAGCTCTCTGAATGTAAATGTGTCCACTTTTCTAAACTCAGCTTGTGTACTACTACATCAACTAGGTAACAGGGAAAAATACTAAAATGTTTACAATAGTTTTATCTTTATTGCAGGCCTGTAAATAGATATGTGCTAATGGCAAGTTAAACATGACAGAGCAAGGGTGTTTAAAAAATGTTGGTTCTTTTTATCTTTGACCAAGATTTCTTGGTTTCAAGGCCAATAAACAACTTGGCTGACTGGAGATCTGAACCTGGATCTTCTCCGTAATAGTCCGACACTCTATACTGGCACTAACCAGTGATCTACACTTCCATTTAGGCAACAGCCTGCTATCTTATGCAAATTCTCCTGGGAATAATTCCCAATAAGGAGAGTGGGAATTACTTCACAGTAAGCAGAGAGGATTGCACCGTGACATAGTTACGCATGGACAGGAGGACTAAAGTTTATTTTGAAAACTACATGTGTTTTTAAAGAAACAATACACCCTTTGTAAAGCATTATACGTAAGCAGAGGTTCTCTTTATTATACTCTGGATTAACCACATTATTTGAAAATAAAACATTCTAAGCTGTCTCCCATTCCTTCTCCTCTCTTCTTTCATTACACAGACTTCATTTAGTCTTTTCATTTCCCCAAATTTATGGTTGTTCTAACTGCTCTCCAGGGCATTTCATGATAAATTCCAACTTCTGTGTATATGCTAATCTGATTTATAGCACAACCTATGCATGTTCACTCAAGTTCAGTTCCTTCCTCTTTCAATGAGGCTTACTCCAGGTAAACATGCAAAGGATTGCAGCCGTGTTCTTTTGCAAGTAGATAATAAACGGCCACCATCTACAAAGACGTGCGGTTGGATAGACTGACATGTAGTGCTGACCCTGCCTATGTAACTTTGGGTAATCCAACGCAAGTAGGTTTTACAATGCTGAGCTCCAATGGGAAAGTATATCTTTAGTTCAGAGGTGGGGAATCTTCTTCACACGCCGAGAAGCTCTTAGGGAGCCACATAGTAGTGCTGGGTGGATCTGGGGCAAAAGTGGACACTGCAGTGGGTGTACCTCTTACCTTTGTACAGTTGACTACATTCTGGCTAAATAGGTTTCCACCACACATATCCCTCCATCCAGCCAAGCAAGAAGCATTATTATAGTTTAAGGGCACATTCTCGCCAGGCAAAGGCACATGACGATGGTGTGGAGCAGAACCAATGAAGGGTGTGCCCTGGGGAGGTTATGTGGCTTAAAGAGAGTCTCAAGAGCTAGTAGAGAGGCCTGGAGAGCTACATTTGGCCCCCAGACCTGAGATTCCCACCCCCACTTTAGTAAGAAGCAGTCAGTAAAGACCCATGCCCCTGCCATTCACACATAATACACAGATGGCACTTTTTAGGATTCATTCTTGGTTGGACTTTGGTATCAGTGGCATACGTAAGGAAGGATGTGTTCTCTACTCTAAGGCTATTCAGGGCCTTCAAGATCAAAACCATCATCCTGAGGTATGGCAGGAAAGATTTTGGAGCACCTGTGGAATGTGATCAATAGTTTGTTTTTCTGTCTTCTCCCTCTCTCATATATGCACACACACATTCTAGGCATACATCTTTAAAATGGGTATAATGAACATGCCGAGAGGAGAATCCATATCGTGGCAATAACCCTCCCAATACCACATGTTGATCAGACCTTATGCACAGAAACTGTACATTACTTATTATAATTGCATCTCTCTTTTCAGACAAAACATGTTTCACAAAGCAGATTGCATCTTAAAGACAGAGACAGAAAGACAACCCCTACACACAGGCTGTCAAGCTAAGAAGAAAATACGTGGAAGGAAAGGGGACGGAAAAGGCAGATGAGGAAGAGAGTTTGAAAATGCCAGAAAAAGTGGTGAGTTGTAAACAGGCATTGATGCCGAGAACAGGCTGAAAAAATGCAAGATACCGGCTGTGTGGACACCAGAGTGCTAATGCACATGTGGGCTGCACAGATCCAATTTTCCCATATAAGCTTTTGTGCACATTTGTCCACACACAAGCAGTTTCAACTGAACTCTTTAATGTTTCCCATCCACACAGTGCTTGATGGGATGTATTCCCACTGTTTGTTGCTGTCCCTCTCCCTCAATTAGTATTTCCCTACCTTTCCTGAGTTCTAAAACCTGCAGTCTGTTGTGGGCATGCATGGAGGCATTTGTTTAATAACCTATGTGTCTGGGTGGTTTTTTTTTTTTGAGACATAAGATTTTGAGACATAAGATATAAGTGTAGGGTGTGTATATATATATGAGAGAGGGAGAAGACAGAAAACAAGTTATTGATCATTCCACTGGTGCTCCAAAACAGTAAGTAAAAAAAATACATTTCATGCCCAAACCCACCAGCAGCCTGAGGAGTGCCTCGGCAATGTAAGCTGGGAGTGCAGAGATAGATGGCACCCAGCAAAACATCACATGTTAAAAAAAACTCTGCTCAAACAATGAATTTCAGTACGTCCACAATTGTGGAACGTGCAATTATATGTTGGATTTTTCCTCCTTACTTCATTATCCGCAACCAGGAAAATCCAAACTAAATGGGGGTGGGCTAGGAAAGTACAGGCTGTCACTGGGATGTGATGTGGACGACACAAAAGATATGAACACATGGGATGCATCAAATCCACTTAAAACTGCAATATCCACACAAAAAAATCCTGTTAATGATGCTATAATATCCTTTGCCACGAAAAGCCAGCTCCAGTCAAGAGTCACAGGCTCCAACTCTGGCGAGTCTCTTGCACTCAACCTGGGGCTGCCTTTGAAGACGGTTCGGAAACTGCAGCTTGTGCAAAATGCAGCAGCCGGATTGGTAACAGGGACCAGACGGTCTGAACATATAAAACCAATTCTGGCCCACTTGCATTGGCTGCCTGTATGTTTCCGAGCTCAATTCAAGGTGCTGGTTTTGCCTTACACGGCTTGGGACCACAATACCTGATGGAACGCCTCTCCCAATACGAACCCACCTGTACACTACGTTCAAGATCAAAGGCCCTCCTCCGGGTGCCTACTCCAAGGGAAGCTCGGAGGGTGGCAACAAGGGAGAGGGCCTTCTCAGTGGTGGCCCCCAAATTATGGGATGATCTCCCTGATGAGGTGCACCTGGCGCCAACACTGTTATCTTTTCGGTTCCAGGTCAAGACTTTTCTCTTCGCCCAGGCATTTTAGCATGTGTTTTAAATTGTTTTTATATTGTTTTAAATTTTAAAATTGTGTTTTAAATTGTTTTTAAAATACGTGTTTTAAATTGTATATTTGTTTTAATGTTTTTGATTGCTGTAAACCGCCCAGAGAGCTTCGGCTATGGGGCGGTATACAGGTGCAATAAATAAATAAAATAATAAAAAACACAAGTTGCCCATTCATTTCTCCCTCCTCCCCTCACTTGCTGTCAGTATGCCTCTGTCACTAAATCACACATTTTCCAGTGGGGTAGCAAAATCAACGGAGTCTTGCGGCACTATAGAGACTAACAAATTATATTATGGCATTAACTTCCATGGACTAGACAACTTGCATCTAATGAAGTGGACAGCATTCCAAGAAAGCGTTTGCCCTAAGAAAACTGCCCAGTCTTTCAAGGGTCCACAAAGTCTTTGCCAATTTTAACGTTCACGCTTTAAAGTTGATTCGTACTCGAACGAGCAGCCCTCTGGGAGGGAAAGAATACTAAAAGGCGGAAAAGATCGCTCTCCCGCTACCCAGCCCCGCGATGGCTGGGGCAGCTCCCCGTCCCATACCTTGTAATAGAATGCTGCTTCACGATATCTACCCCCCTGGTCCCGCTGGACCGCCAGCTGTGCGAACTTCACCGCGTCCTGCTCCAGCGTTGCGGCGTCCATGGCCAGAGACAGTCGCCCAACTTCGCTCTCCCCGGGCCCAGATAACACCTCGCTTCTGCAGCAGCGCCAAAAGCCAATTACTTTCGGTATTCTCTTCCTTTTCCCTGACGTCACGGCAACCCCTGACTCTCCCCCTATAGCCTCGCCTCCTCCTCGAAAAAGGACTTCCTGGAACCACCTGCTCTGTTTTCTCTTGGAAATGTTTACAACGTATTGCGCCTGCGCGTTAGAGGACCACTTACCTACAGGCTGGGACATAGACATGTTCCATATCGAGCGATAGATTGAGTTATCTGGAAAGGGAAGTGAAAGTTGCCCATGGGGACAGCGGGAGAGAAAAAAATCCTGAAGGCCATGACCTTAGGGTAGAGCAGTGATTCCCAACCTGGGGGCGTGCCCCCAAGAGCGTTGTGAAAAAATCAAAAGGGTGGTACGAAGAAGACAGATTTTTTTAAAAAACGGAACTGCAAATAATGGTAAACTATGGGTGCAGTGTTGGCTCTATACCTTTTCTATCTCTATGGTGACCGTTCGCTGCCAGCGCTGTAACCTTTCCCACCCATGACGTTACAGAGCGGAAGTAACTCAAAAGGCTGTGAGGCGGCTGGAGCTCTGCTGTTGCTGTGTCGTTTTCTGGTCACTCAGCTGCATTTCCCTCCCTTCTCCCCGACTGGGTTCTCTTCTTTAGTTTCTTTCTTCTCCACCCCCCTCTCCAGCTCTGCTTGCCTGCCATGTCGGCCCCAGGAAGAGCTTGCTGCGAGTTCGGCAATCTGCTGCGCAAGTTCAAGTTGGTTTTCCTCGGGAGCAGAGCAGTGAGCCTGGGGCTGGGGCAGGCTGCAGGTGAGGGCATGGAGGGTGGGAGGTCTTTGGAGCAACAGGAAGCTACACAGAGGCAGGAATACTCCTGGGGTGGTGGTAGTATGCTCTCAAATGTATATGGTGCCTCACAGAATTATATAAGCAAAATCAGGTAAGATATCTCCCCCCCCCAAGTCAACACCTGTGTAAATCTCATGCCCACAAATAGGTTTTCAGGTACCCGATCTTTCCTGGGTGGGCAGCAGATGAGGCTCAGTGTGTGTGATGTCATTCTAGGGAGTTTTGTGAGAAATCCTTAAACAAGTTCAAAACTAAAGGTGCCACAACTGCACGTTAGTTAAGTGTACTAAACACTTCTCTTCCCCAGTCACAGACATAATGCTGCTGCACCACCACCTACTAGCCATCCTCCTCCTGAACTAGATGGTTTGGGCTGAATGGGAAGGTGTGCATTGCAAGCTCTTTTGAATAGGAGTGATTTAGCTTGCATGCATAGTGGCTGCACAGCTTAAAACTACTCAACATGCATTCTATATCTGGTAATTTTCTGCCAGGCAGCCACTACTCATGCAATCTGGATCACTCCCATTCTCAAGTGCCTACACTGCACACCTTCCCACCAAACATGGCGTGCAGGAGGAAGCCAGCCCAGATTGAAAACCTGCAGTAAAGGGACAAGGGAGTGGAGGCAGGAGCAGCTTTTACCGAGGCTTTTATCTTCTCTGATGAAGGGAGAACAGCATTTGGCTGAAAAAGTCAGAAGGGATGTTTTCTTCTTCCCTCCTGGCATGGTTGCTTCTTGAAAAGTAAGAGGAAGCCCTTTTCTTGCGAGGGGGGAGGAGAAAGGGGGGGGGAGAGAAGAAGCCAATGCACTTGTTGCATTGAAATCAAAATAGTGAAACAAATTAGATGTGGAACCAGATTTAAGGTTGAAACTTACATCGCTTCAAGCACACTTCCAATCTCTGACAGCTGCAAAACTGCACCACCCTTCTCATTAACTCAGTTATACCATGGATGTATGAGCTTGCTTTTAAGAACCTGTCAATAGTTAATCATTTGGTCACCTGGACACTCTTGGGCTGCATTCACTGTACATTTATTCCACTATTATTCCACTTGAAACAGTCATGGCTTCCCCCAAAGTATGCTGGGAAATGTAGTTTCTTAAGGGTGCTGAGAGTTGTTATGAGACCCTTGTTCCCCTCACAGATCTACAATTTCCAGAGTTTCCTGGGAAGAGGGTTGGAATGTTAAGCCACTCAGGGAACTGTAGCTGTCTGAGGAGTACAGGAGCCTCCTAACAACTTGCAGCACTCTTCACAAACTACACTTCTCAGGCTTCTTTGGGGGAAAGCCATGAGTATTTAAACCGGAATAATAGTGGAATAAATGCATGGTGTGAATATGGTCTGGTTTCACTCATCTTTACATTGTGGGTTACAGAAGTAATTATCTGAGCAGATTCAGTTGGGGAGGAACATGTTCTGGAGTCGTCCCTGTGTGTGCCTGCGTCCATGTGCACACACGCATGTGGGGGTGGGACTCCCTGGGTGTGGGTGTTGGATGCGTGTGTTTTGGGAGCTCCAGTGTGTGTTTGTACGTATGTGTGTATGAGGTTGGCACATGAAGCTCCTAGTTACCTAGTAAGTTGACTATCCTTCAAAATTTGTTAGATGCTGTTTATATTCTGTAATCTGCCCTGGGACTTTCTGGTGAAGGGCAGATAATAAATATCATCATATTTGTTGTTGAGATGAATAAAAAATGACATTACTTAACTCTTCATTATGTATTTTTTCAATTAACAGAGACTTAAATTACAACAGTTATCATGTGGGGGTCATGAAAGTTTTTGAGTTTAGAAAGGGGGTCCCGTACTGTACTCATAAAGGTTGGGAGCCACTGGCATAGAGAACACATCCTTCCTTCCATATGCCGCTGTTATACCAGTCTAACCAAGAATGAATCCTAAAAAGTACCATCTGTGTACTGTATGTGAATTACAGGGGCATGGGTCTTTATTGACTGCTTCTCACTAAAGTGGAGATGGGGAACCTCAGGTATGGGGGCCAAATGCAGCCCTCCAGGCCTCTCTACCAGCTCTTGAGACTGTCTGTAAGCCACACCCCCTCCCCATGGCACTCATTGTTTCTGCTTCATACCATCCTAAATTAGGACAGAAAGCATATGCATGCTGTATAAGAGTGACTATAAGAGTAAGAAGTTATTACAATTGGAGAAATATCATGCTGCTTTACCAAAGAATTGCAAAGTAATTTTCATAAATGATATCTGCAGCAGCAACATAGTTTACATGCATTGTATAATCTGAATCCACGCACAAAGAGAAGCTCTCAGAATAGATGCCACTGATGAAGACTTGATTCAAGTTGAAACATGTTTGGCATATTGTTTGACATTTGTTGTGCATTTTATCTGCATTTTATTATACAGCCACAAGAGTGGCTGCATACTATAGTCAGCATGGATTTTTTGCGTTCCGCAATGTTAATTTGAAAATAACCCCATGCCATTCTGATGCTTCCCGTAAACTCATTTCAAAACAAAAGCTTATAACACTTATAGCCCTGAACTCAGAAACGCTTGCTTAACAACCCTCTAAATTTTCATGGCAATACACAAAACAGTCAAAGAGAATCAAGAGTTCAAAGTGTAAAAAGAAAGAGAAGAAAACACTCCCCTTTTGGATTTTTTTCCGTCGGAGTTCCCATACTTTGTTGAAATTAATTAAAAATCAGCCATGTTTACAGAATACCTGTAATCCTATTACTGAATTTGCCCCATACTCTGACCTTCATCTTCTGCAGTTAAAAAAATGCCTGGCTGATTTAAAGAAATTTAGCACTGAACTCAATGATAAGGCTGGACATGCTCAGTAAGAACCAACTGTCAGTGTTCAAAAAGCCAGACTCACAGCTGCTGGACTTGCCACACCCACACCAGACTTTTATTTTACTTGAGACAGTCATGGCTTCCCCCAAAGAATCCTGGGAAGTGTAGTTTGTGCAGGGTGCTGAAGGGAGACTGCTATTCCCCTGACAAGATTCCAATGGCCAGAGTGGTTTAACAGTCAGCTGCTCTGATTGAAGCTCTGTGAAGGGAACAGGGCCTCTCCTAGCAACTCTCAGCACCCTCCACTAACTACACTTCCCAGGATTCTTTGGGAGAAGCCATGACTGTCTAAAGTGAAATAAAGGTCTGGAGTGGATGTGGCCAGGGACAGCTTTGGTTTAAATTTGGGTGGGAGGCTACATGTGCCTGCTGTAGAATAAAAAGGTGGGGGAAACCCTGAAAAAGAATGATACTGTTCACAATGTTTTCCTTTTGGAAAGGAAAGGGGCTTCCCCTCTGCCCAGTGCCCACCCATTAATTCTCCACCCCTGTCCCTCCCCCAGGTCAGTTTCACCTATTCTAAACATGATTGCACAGGAGTAAATTCTACTGAACTCAAAAAGCATGCAAATGATCAAACCTGCCCTCCCCTCCTCTCTCCTATCCCATCCCTCTTGCCCCTGCCCTCCCCCTTCCTTAACCCCTCTGTTCTCCTCCCCATCCCCTTTCAATCCCCTCTTTCCCCCTCCCTCTCCTCCCCCATGGTCAGTTTTACCTATCCTAAGCATGATTGCACAGGAGTAAATCCCACTGAACTCAATAAACATGCAAGTTATCAAACCTGCCCTCCCCTCCTCCTTCCTCCCATCACCTTCCTTTTGCTCATTCTCTCCCCCTTTCCTTCCAACCCCTCCTTCCTCCTCCCCCTCCTTCTGCTCCAGTCTTCTCCCTTCCTCCTTCCCTCTACTCTCCCCTCTTCCTCCTCCCCCCCATGGTCAGTTTTACCTATCCTAGCCATGATTGCAAGGGAGTAAATCCCACTGAACTCAATAATCATGCAAATGATCAAAGCTGCCCTCCTCCTCCATCTCCTACCTGCTCCCCTACCCCTCCTTCCCTCCTCATCCCCTGTGGTCAGTTTTACCTATCTTAAGCATGATTGCAGGGGTGTAAATCCCACTGAACTCAATAAGCATGCAAATGATCAATCCATTCTCAGCAAACTTGCACAGGATCTCATTTCTTACTTCCCAGATTAAAAAAGCAGAGAAATTCACTAACAGGCAAAAAACCGTACGGTTTAAGAATGTACCTATAGCCAACAGATATTTCTATCAAAATTTAGAAAGCAGGGAATTTGGGACAGCTATGGTGAATGCACCAGGGTAGCAAGAGGCCTGACCTCCTCTCTGAGAAATTGTACTGCCCTACAAACTTGTCAAAATGCAAACACAATTTGGGTTGGTCTTTCAAATTCCAATCCACTTCCTGTGTAGCTTGGAAGAATTTGGTAACGTGCCTCTGAGCATATGGTGAGTGGTGACAACACCTGCAATCAGCCCAAATAACAGAAACAAGACATGTGCTGTGCTGATCTTGTTTTAGCAGAGAAAGCAACAATATTAAAACAGTTGATATAGTTCAGGTAGTCACTTTAAATAGGTTTGATTTACTTTGCAATTTTAGTGAAGTTTCCTATAGTAAATCATTTTCTTGTGCTTCTGTTTCTGTGAATATGTGAAATACAGCAACACTTCGCAACACTAAAAACAGCTCCACCACTCACCATATGCTCAGAGGCACATGTTACCAAATTCTTCCAAGCTACACAGGAAGTGGATTGGACCGTGAAAGACCAACCTAAATTGTGTTTGCATTTTGACAAATTTGTAGTACAATATCTCAGAGAGGAGGTCAGGTCTCCTGCTCCCTTGGTGCATTCACTATAGCTGCCCAATTTCCCTGCCTTTTAAAGTTTGATAGAAATATCTGTTGGCTGTAGGTACATTCTTAAACTTCAAGGTTTTTTGCTTATTAGTGAATATGTCTGTCTTTGTACACCTCTGCATTTTATTGCTGCGCTGTCATTGGGAGTGTGTGTATATTTTGTCTATAGAGCTAACAACTCACTTCACACTCTGTGTAGTAAAGTGCATTTGCATTTGAAATTGGTCATTGTGTATTCTGTCAGCTATCAGCCAAGACTATATTTTCCACTGTTCATTTCTATATATATATATTAGAATCATATTATGTTTGATTAGACCTTGACTTTATTTGTTTTTCATTATTTGGTCTTTGGTCAAGCATTATTTTCTCCATGTCAGGTTTTTGATTTCTAATTAATTTCAACAAATTATGAGAGCACTGACAGAAAAAAGTCCAATCAGGGTCTGGAGTTTTTTCTTTTGTTCTCTCGATTCTCTCTGAGTTTTTTGTATATCATCATGAAAACATAGAGGGTTGTTAAGCAAGTGTTTCTGAGTTCAGGTGATGGGGAATTTTGTAGTTCGTTGAACTGGGGATCCTTGAGTAAAATCTAAGAACACAGGCTTGCAGCAAAAAGGCAGGCCTTTATTGGATGACAACTATATGCTTGGTCAGTCTCCCTCTTAGTGAGTAGAGAACTGCAACATGGCGCTGGTTGCCTGGGTTTTTTATACATTTCAGGACAAAGACTTTGGCATCTACCAATCAGGATTTAACACATCAGTATGACACAGGCATTACAGTATTGCAAAAGGAATTGCACAGACATCATGTCCTAGTGAATTTGGCAATGTTCAGTACTTCACATAAAAGTACATTTTTGCCATGAGCTGAGTACTTCACCTAGTGAGCTAAGCAATTTTGGTAAGCATTTTAGCTACTGCAATTCTTTCTACATCTTAGAGATATTGAGATGTTCAGCACAGTGTTATAAATTGTTTTGAGTACAAGTAGTTCCAAACAAACCAGCACAGTCAGGGAAGACAGCTACAAGAAGAAAAAGGGTTCTGGTTGGCTACTAAAATTATTGAATGTTAAACTAAACTATTAAAATGTTATAAACCTTTATAGCTTTATAAAAGAATATATTTTGCTTATTGTTTGTATATAATAATTTTCCCAACACAGGACTATAGGTTTTGTAAGATTTTGTTTTGAAATGAGCTTATGGGTAGCAGCAGAATGGCATGGGGGAGGTAATTTCAGTTTAACATTGAGGAATGTGAAAAACCCATGCTGGCTATAGTATAGAGCCACTTTTGTGTAATGAGAAATCCTGACATTTGAAAAGTTAGGTGTGTTGTTCTATGACTATCTCTCTTTGCAGTCTGATTTCTGTCTATACATTTTCACTCTCCAGAGTGCAGTGTTTTTCATTCCTAAGGCAACTGACAGTTCTTGATCTTTTAAAAGTAAAGTGAACTGAAGTCTGGATACGTAATTACCAAGCATATCCCTCTGTTCCTTCTCAAATGGAAATGGACTGCCTTCAAGTCGATTCCGACTTACGGTGACCCTATGAATAGGGTTTTCATGGTAAGTGGTATTCAGAGGGGGTTTACCATTGCCTTCCTCTGAGGCTGAGAGGCAGTGACTGGCCCAAGGCCACCCAGTGAGCTTCTTGGCTGTGTGGGGATTCGAACCCTGGCCTCCCAGGTCATAGTCCAACACCTTAACCACTACACCACACTGGAAATGTATGGTAACCAACCACTGTATTTTTCTCAAAATGTTTTCCAGTTAACTGTTCAGTGATCTAGTCCGTTCCCTTCTCAGTATGCTAACAATGCAGTTCTAGGCACATCTCACAAGTAAGTCTCACTGAATTAAATGGGATGTACTCCCATGTAATCCTATAATGGGGGGGCTGTGGCCCTGCCTGCAGATCTTGTCAGGCTCCAACTCTCATCAGTCCCACCCATCATGGCCAATGGTCAGGAATGATGGGAGTTGTGGTCCAGCAACTGGAGGGCCACAGTTTTCCCACCTCACTTAACCTGGTATCCTTATTATGGTATTATTCTTACTATTATTATTTTGGGATTTTTCTTATGGGCCAACATGGCTATCTTTACTGTTTGTGTGACTAAACCTGACGGTAAGTTTCATTACACTTCTAAATAGGCACCTACAGGAGTGTTCTGTCAATGTCCTCAATCTCTATAAGTTCTCAAAGATCTCAATTAGTGCATGATTGGGTGACTTCAGTTGGCACCATTAGGATATTTAGGGGGATGTTATTAAGACTTATTACTTGTTTTTGCCTTGTTCATAAGAGGCTGCAGCAGAGTAGTCAATCAACCATCCAGTGGTCCTAAGCATGCTGTGTAGAAGTTAGTTTGCTTATTGAGATGCAACATATCCATCTCCATAGTATATTTAGGATTAGGATACCAGCGGGCAGTATTCTAAAATGCCACTAGCTGGTGCTGTTCCTTCATTATGAAAACTGAACTTGTAGTACAATTAAAACATAAGCCTCTTTTGAAAGTGTCAGTATAATGGCTACCCGGGGTGTGTGTGAGTAAGAGAGAGAAACCTTGTTATTTTCCAAAGGTCCTTGTATATATATACAGAGAGAGAGAGAGTTCTAAGAAAATAACATTAATGCTTCTTAATGACTGTGAATGATCACCCGTATGGGCAATCCCTTTGCAGTGGTGGGGGTTTAGACAAAATCTCTGCAGGATGTTGAGAAACCTGAGTGGACAGAGATGAAGAAAGTACCTGATTAGAAACTACGACTTTTTTTTTTGTAGCCATTGGGACCAGAGTGCATCTTGCAACCCACTGTGCACTGCAGTTAGCATTAGAATCTTTGGAGAGTGATTCTAATTCAGTGATTCACCACAATCAGCTGGACTCCTTGCTTTTGATGGCCACACGTTTGGAAGTAGCTAGCAAATGGTAGGAGGAGTCTAGCCCCTCCAGAGAGCGGTGGTGGTCTCAAGTCTGGGGCAGAGCTTTGTCTGAACACCTTACATATCATATTATATATGGTTTGGTGAAGCATGATAAGTTTGATAGAGTTTGGTTATCCTTCCTTCGCTTTGACAATAAAAATAGTCAATTTCTCAGCCCCCCCTCTACCCGTGCAGGGCTCTGGAGAAAATATTTCTTCCAATACTTCTTCTTTTTGGTTTTTAGAACTGAATTGTATATTATTGTTTGTGATGGAAAGGGTTTGATTTATCAACCCATGATGGGATGCCTTAATTCAACTGACTTGTATATGCTCTACTTGTGTTTTGCTTTTTCTCTTTTTCTAAAATTTTCAATTAATTAAAAAAAAAGGTCTCATTAGCATTAGAAAAATAGTTGGGTAGTCTAACTTGGCATTGTTCATCTATTTGGCAGTGGGAAATTGTGTTTGTGCACAGCAGTAGGTGTGCATCTTGCTGCTATGCAAAAACACCTCTCGATCAAGGCTCTCCTTTTACTAGGATATCAAGACATCCTAGTATGGGCATAGTCCATTTGCAGCACACGGAGGATTCCCATAGGGATCAATAGAGTTGTGTCTTCCCACTTTTCACTTCTAATGTACTTTTGCAAAAAGCACATCAGGCCATGGGGGTGGAAAAAGGGGTTTTGGCATTGTTTTAGGCAGGCATAGTAGATGGATTGCATCAGGATATGGGAGAAACAAATAGACCTCCCATTCATTTGATAGTCTGATGTGCTGTGCTTGTGTAATAAGTGGATTATGTCTTATCTGTGTTCACAATTTTAAGAATTCTATTATATCAGGCACAGGGAACCTCTGGCCTGTAGGCCAAGTTGGTGTGGCAGGAACCCTAGTTTGGCCTGCTGCACCACACCTGATGTCATATGTGGGGAACCTTTGACCCTCCAGATGTTTATTTATTTTATTTAATTATTGATTATTTAATTTATATCCTGCCCTTCCTCCCAGCAGGAGCCCAGGGCGGCAAACCAAAGCACTAAACTTTAAAACATCATAAAAACAGACTTTAAAATACATTAAAACAAAACATCTTTAAAAACATTTTTTTTAAAAGCCTTGAAGACATCTTAAAAAAGAAAAAAGTTTACAAACATATTAAAAAGCAATTCCGACACAGATGCAGACTGGGATAAGGTCTCAACTTAAAAGGCTTGTTGAAAGAGGAAGGTCTTCAATAGGCGCCGAACAGATAACAGAGATGGAGCCTGTCTAATATTTAAGAGGAGGAAATTCCACAGGGTAGGCGCCACCACACTAAAGGTCCATTTCCTATGTTGTGCAGAACAGACCTCCTGATAAGATGGTATCTGCAGGAGGTCCTCACCTGCAGAGCACAGTGATCGACTGGGTATATAAGGGATAAGGTCCCAAGCTGTATAGGGCTTTGTACACCAAAACTAGAACCTATTGCTGAACTGTAACTCCCATCAGCCCTGGGAAGCATGTTCAATAGCAGGGCTGATGGGAGTTGTAGTTCAGCAACATCTGGAGAGCCAAAGGTTCCTCAAACCTGGCTTATACCACATTTCTAATGTTGCAAGTGTTGAAGTAATGTTGAATGTGATGCCTTCTCAATTGATCTCTTTATGCCATAGCATAAGGTCTCTCTTTGCAAGTAGCGGCTCTGCTTCTATTATTTTATCATGACAAAAAAACTCCTATATTAAAGCTAAATTTACTGCTTGATACCACCAAGCTATATTTGGAACCCCACACCTCCTTTATCTTTGTATATAACAATTTTGCTGCTACCCTGGGTGGTTTAGTAGCAATTTCTGCCATTTTGCCAATATTGCCTGTGGAACTGATACTGGAATATTTATAAATAAGAACAATATTTTTGGCAGTACGTTCATTTTCACTGCCAAAATTCTTGTTTTAGTAAAATAACTAAATCAGCGTTATTCAAATAAGTGCTATCTAATTTCCCTTCTTGAGGTTTCCTTAACTCTTTGTTAACCCATATTAAAGATATGGGAGCATTGTCTGTGTATAACCTTGGCTCAATTTTTACTCCAGTTGTTTGTCTTAATAAAGCTGGAGAAACTAAAAAGAAAACAATTTCTGAGTCAGAACTGTGTATGGAGGAATAAAGCGTATGAACCTGGGGTAGAGACATACTTACGGTTCTGCAGGTTCCAGTGCAGGTTCTCTTTTCTGAAAATGGGGTACATGATACGAGTCAAACCCTGCCCCTTTTTACTCTAAAAGCTTGAGTGTTTTTTTTAAAAAAAATTGCTTCAAAGAGATTTTGCAACTGATCAGAAGATCAACCTATTTCCCCATCAGATGTGGACAATAGAAACACTTTGCTGTAGGCGACTAGTGTGCTCACAGCCTTGTTCTGTTTCAAACTTGTTTCTCCATGGATCTGTCACATTTAACCCTTTAATACATTTATAAAGGCTGGCAACCTCTTTGTCTGTTGAGGGCTGCAATACCTTGAGGGTAATCTGCCAGGGAAGAGGGCATCATGCTGGTGGTGAGCAGGGATGAAGCTAGCAGTGGGTGGGGCCAGAAGAAAAAGTGAACACTGTCACTCCTTCCCCCCTCACTTTCTCACTCTTGTCTCTCTCTATCTCCCTTTTTCCTCCCTGCTTGGTAGGCTTTGGGGAGAAAGACAGATCTTTGGCAGAGGTCTGAACTTATAACTTCCAAAGGGCTTTTGAAACTGGGCTGAAGGCTGCATGCAACAATGGTGTGGCGTGTGTGTGATTTGGATCTTGGTGCTGGGGGAGGGAGATTTCCCCCAATGAAAATAATTCTTCTGAAACTACTATTTGCCCTCTTAAGGGAGAATTATGTGTATACATAGGTTTCCCTTAATCATGGAACAAATAGGGGCTTTATGAAGGTATTTTCATTAGGAAAATGGCACTGGTAGAAAGGGTTAACCCCCCACCCACCCACTCCAGCACTGCAGATCCCAGTTGGCTGCTATTTGCTAAAATATAAAAAGCTATATAAACAGATAACAGAAAAAGAGAAAGATGGAAGGTATGAGTTGGTTGGTGAGCAGCGGGATGTCTAAATCCATTCCATTTTTTTCTGTGCTTTGGTTGATTTCAAGGAAGCTACTCTTGTGGCCACCAGCCAGTTGGGCACTCTCCATTGATTCAAACTACTTATGAGAACATCCTAAAATACCATTACCCTATATAGAAAGAACGGAAATTGGAATAAGTTCAGCAGAGAGTGTCATCATTTTTTAAAATGTCCCTTAATACATGTTCTTTGAGAGAGTTGTTTTGAATATGTGCTCTATGTCCATAAACAGTTTGGATTTTCAGGGATATGGTAGTTGACAAAGCAAACACAAGCCCTAAAACCCCAGTCTTGGCTCCTGGAAGAGTTGCAGCTGTTTGAGGAACTGGTTCCATTTTGTTGTCATCCCTTGGGAATGAGGAAGATGGAAAAGACTGCTTATCCAGAAGGAAAATATTGCAAAGACGCAAGCTGGGCTTTTCAAGCTTCTCTGGTAAAGCTACTGTTTATATAGGGTAGCCAAATGTTCTTTATTTTATAGAGCTTTCACTACTCCCCATCACAGGGCATTATAAGACTTCTTTGTGGAAAACTATTCAAATGTACTTAAACTTGTAGCTAGGAACATTAAATATATCATTTCTAACCAGACTTGGGTTAATCTCCTGTATGTGCAGTTGGGGTTTCTCCTAACTCTTAGATTTTAGTGTTGGTCCCATGATGATCCATTATATACTCAGTAGGTAGAAGAACAAAGAATCATTGCTGTAGCCATTACAGTTTTCAAGAAAATGTACTGTAAAGTATGCTCAGCCACAGTGGAGACTGAGGACCAAACCAGATGTGATGTTTGTCACATGGTTTGGCCTTGCACAGTTGCTTTTTCTTTTTTCAGGAGTCAGCTTGGGAGCCCAAGCCAGATCATGGTGTGTAGGAAGGGATCTTTAACTCTTTCCCCTGCTGTGGTACTGATTGCAATTCCCCCTAGCCTGTATTTGAAATGGGCTTTTCTTCGATTGCAAATAGTAGGGGCATTGCAAATAGGGGGAATTCCTATTGGGACCACAGTGCGGGTAGAAAGTTATAGCCCTCCATGCCACAATCCCAAACCGGCTCAGTCCCCACCTCATTGCACCAGTTACTTGTTAAAGAAAAACCAATCATGCAATGCCAAAAATGATGACAAATGTCACATCTAATTTGGCCCCGAAAACACCATCCATCTGGCTGTCAGGATTATGACATCACTGTTCAGTTCCTCCATCTGCAGACATTTAGTTAGGTGCACACTCTCATCCCTGCCTTTTTAATAGTTCTGCTGTCACCTGGTAGGCTCCAAGATCTTGCTAGGTTCTTAAGATTAGGAACTTTAAATCATTCCAATTCAAGGAAGATGGGGTCTCCCTCCAGTGACTGAGCTAGATTCTCACTGTGTCTTTTCTCCCTATCTTGACCAATTTTCAGGCACTTTTGAGGATGAGAAGCTTGCAGTCTTATTTGGGTGGGTGAAGGGAGGCACTGAGTAATGCACTCTTTCACCCTACACCTATCTCTAGCAAACCTGCTTGGATCTAGACTGATGGGGAGCAGAAGGCAGGGAACAGCATCTGGGACGGGTTGCTGGATTTGAGTGAAAAGCAAGGCCATGGACAATGAGCAATGTGTCTGTTCAGGATTTTCACAGTCTCCTGCCATGTCATATGTCTGTCAGCCAAGAGGGGGCATGTTCAGTCTCTCCAGGATTGCAGTTTTCAGCTAACTTTAAAGGACATTGAAATGAAAATTATAACACCAGGATGGGGAACCTGTGGCCCTCCAGAGGTTGTTGGACACCATATCCCATCTACCCCAGCCGGTGTGGCCAATGGTAAGGGATGATGGGAGTTGTAGTCCAGGAACAGCTGAAGGGCTACAAATTTCCCATCCCAGCTTTTGGAGAATTCTTACCACAGTGTCCTTTAAGGTCATGAGTAATGCTTCTCCACAGTTCAATAAGCCAGCCCCACCCCTTGGCAGATATAACCAGTCAGTGCAGGCAAAGATCAGGAGCACTAGTGCTAGAGTCTCTGGTTGCATAAACAAATGATTCCAAAAAAACCAAAAAGCTAGGCACGTCTACTGTAAAACGCTTTCTATAATTAATGTAGTCATCTACATTGGAATGAATATGAGAAATTTTATCTGCAACTTGTTTAGCAAATTAATCACAGGGGGCCAGAGAGGATTCTTCCAGCACCCTTGGAGGCCCAGATGTAAAATGCCAGCAACCGCTCAAAACACTGCCATCAGACCACACTTTGTTGATGCAATCACAATGCAGTGGAATGTTTTCTTTGTAGCCACCACTATTGTTATGTCAAACTCCAAGATGAGTTTGAGCCTACAGGCATCCTTTAATTCTTCAGCATTTGATTATTAAGAGCTGAATATGTGAACCGGGTTCATTGCACAAGTAGTACAGGACAGGATTATATTTCTATCACAATAATGAAAGACAAACTAGCAGCTATGAGAATCCAAATCTTCTCTCTAGAGTCACCATGTGCCCTACTTTACAGACGACAACTCTATATTTGAACAGTTCTTTGGTTAAAGTATGGTTTAAAGATAAAATAATCCAAAAAAGGAAGAGCAGGAGGGGTTTTGAAGTTGCTCATCAACAGTTAGCACCTGGGTAGAAGTCTGAGCAGCTACATAGGTCACGTGGTTACAAACATCCCCACTATGGTGAGATGTGTTTCTATTTAAATTATAGTAATTACTAAAATGCATCTGTGGATAAAGTATAAATTACATGCAAATCTATGTCCTCTTTTACGATGGTGCATTTCCTTTTTTCTATTGGTGATACATGACTGGCCACCCTACTTGACTCTGAAATGTTATAGAGGGCTGTGACTACTGGATACCAAATAAAATAAAATGCTGCTCATGAACTTCTGCAACTGGATTCAAAAAGTATAGGCATAACTAGCTATTCTGCATGCAAAGCAACAGAATGGAGACTTGTTTTTCTTGCACAAGTGTTTCCCCCCCCTGCATTATTTCTTGTGCAAGCTGCTTGCATAAAGAAAAGATATTTATTTATTTATTTAATACATTTTTGGCCCGACCTTTATCACTGCCAATCCTGAAGTGGGTTTCAATAGGGTAACATCACAAAATAAAAATGTAGCATTCAACAAATTTTGTGACAACTGATAGGAGCAGCTAAAATAGCATCATTAAAACAACAATAATTAATCAATCCTTTACATTACCACAATGCTACATAAGTATTGTGTTCAAGTGCCCAACATGAGATTGGCTCAGTTAATGGACCCCTAAAAAGCTCAAGCAAATAGGTTTTAAGCTGGTGCCAAAAGAATATCAAGATGACCATACTGCAGGGGTGGGGGGATTCCTCAAACAGGGCACTGCTACCCAGAAGGCCCTTTCTCACTTCACAACACACACAGTGAACTCCCAGTAACGGAACACAGAGCAAGGCCTTCCCTAAAGATCTTAAAGCATGGGCAGACTGATACAGAGACAGGCATTCCTTTAAGTCTTTAGGTCCCAAGGCTTTGAGAGCTTTATAAGTCTTCACCAGCACCTTGAATTGGGTCAAATAACATAGGAAATCAGTGCAGATCCTTCAGAATCAGGATTATATTATTCTGGACAACTAAACCAGTTTGTAATCTTGCCTCTACAATGTACTAAAAACCCAATTCAAGGTACTGTTTCTAAAAATTCAGGATTTTCTTGAGCATTAGTATGTCAGAGTACAAAAATTGTTGAATAATCTATTTTGCTTAATTTTATAGGTTCCTATAACCTTCATTTTATTTTATTATTTAGTGAAATTTAATTATAAAAAGCTTAAAGCGAGTTACATAAAATAAAATATACATTAAAATTATCAATAAAAGCCAGTTAATTTTTTTTAGATTAATTTGTTTTTGATACAAATAAAACCAGTAGTTAAAAAATTATACATTATAAAATAAAGTTACTTCCTAAAATCAGTGCTTTTTTATGACAGTAGTCACCAGTATGAAGTACCGGCACCTCTTTCTTGGCTGCCCATGGCAAACACCCACTGCACTTTTATCAAGGTATGAGTACCAGAGCCTCATTTTATTTTTACCAGAAAAAGCACTGCTTAAAATGCATGTCAACTTTACATCTCTGGGTAGATTTGTCTAAACAAACCAATTTTTAGCAGGCTCTGAAAACAATACTGCAAAGGTGCCTGCCTAATGTTGATGAGGAGGGAGTTCCAGAGTTGAAGTTATGAGGAAGGGGGAAATGTCTTTCACACCAGATCCAGCCAAAGACCCTATGCTGCCTTAGGCACAGCAGTAAATGGCAGTAGGGATGCAAGGTCTCTGGTTTTCCCCCAGAGATCTGGATTTTTGGAGTGTTCTCTGGGTGAGTCACCTTAATCTCCAGACCCTCAGTTTCATTTTTAAAAAGTTAAGTTTCTAGGTGGTTTGGTTCCCCAGATATACACCAAAACATCACCCCTCCCTGCAACTTCAGTTAAATGAGCTTGTGGCTGGCTGCTCTAATCCCGCCCATTCAGGTTTGTAGCCAATAAGTGAAATCAGGATTGTGATTGACAAGGCAGTAACTAGAGCCCTTTGCAACTCAGAAAACTTGTTTTTTCCTGCTTTTCTGAAAATCTCATAAATTGATAAAGGGAGGAAATTATAAACCCCCTCTGAATACTGCTTACCATGAAAACCCTATTCATAGAGTCGCCATAAGTCAGGATCGACTTGAAGGCAGTCTATTTCCATAGCTTTCCATCTTTTTCTCTCTTGTGTGCAGGAGTCAAGTTTAAATTTTCCTGGGCTGTTGAAGAGGGCAGGGTTTTAAAAACCTTCCCAATATGAAGCTTTAATCTAGTACTTGCTTTTCTGTGAGTAAAGCTGCAATGCTAATCCCACATATCTAGAGTAAACCCCACTGAATTCAATAGGACTTACTTTTGAGTATACATGGTTAGGATTGTGCTGTAAATTGATGGGACTTTTGAGTGAACATAGCAAAGAATTGTGTTTGTGTTGTAAATCTTTCTCGTCCTCTCCAATCCTATTTTTAAAGCAATTAAGCAGGGCTTACATAGGTGTCACTGCTTTTATTATGAAGGAAACTAATACTGATTTTTAAAAAATGTTCTGCAATGATCAACTGGTTTTGACAATAAACTATTATATGGGGTGTATGTGTTTTTTCATTTCCAGTGTGTGTGTGTATATGGAGTCTTTCCAACAACCGTGTGAGATAGGCTTGCAGACTGAAAACCAAGGCAGCTCACAATAAGAAATAAATCCCTTTAAAATCCAATAACCATAAAACCAAGACTAAACAGTTGCAAAACAGCTTAAAGTGGCATGATTTTGAATTTTGGGTTGCATGAATGAAGCTGCTTATCACTTGAGGTTGTAGTTCTGTGCACGCTTCCCTGTTTGAGTACACCCCACTGAATACATTGGGTCTTGTTTCTGAGTAAACAAATGTAGGATTGCAGTATAAATATCTTTACAGGTTGTGTAAACAATAAACATATTTTATAGTCATGCTTATATAAATATTTATTCATACCATGTCCCGATAAGCATCTGATTTCACACTATGGTTGTACAGTATTACTCCCTCTACATTTTCAATGTACCCATTTTTCTTGGTGTGTTCATGGTTCCCCTCTGTTGTTTTCATCCTGAGGGGCAGATTAGGCTGAGAGATGGTGAGTAGCCCATGGTCACCCAATAAACTTGTAGCTGATTTCCATTTAAAAAATAATTTTAAAACAATTTTCATGCAGGCACAGTTTATTAAGTATATCCACACAATACGTTTAAAGTACATCCAACTTGCATATAAAGCACATGACTTCCCCTAAAGAATCCTGGGAAGTGTAGTTTCCCTCTTACAGTTATAATTCCCACTACCCTTAACAAACTACAGTTCCCATGATTCTGTGGTGTGATTCATGTGCTTCAAATGTGTTTTGAATGAATAGTGTGGATCTGCACTAGGTATGATGTGCATTCATTAGTGAAATGAAAAGAACAATTTTAAAAGATATATTTTAAAACATGGGAAGGGCTATAGCTCAGTGGTAGGGCATATGCTTTGCATGCAAAGGTCCAAAATTCAATTTCTGGAAAATACTATTGCCTGGAATCCTGGAGAGCCAATGCTAGTCTATGTCATCAGTACTCAGCTAGATGGCACCAAATGGCCTGAGTGCTATAAGGCAGATTCCTTTGTTCCTAAAAATGGAAAGAGACCCAAGGGCCACAGTGACTCTAAAATGTATGTATGTATTTTAATTACAACATTTATATATATTGTAAAAAATCTCAAAGTAGTTTACAGAAAGAATTAAAACAAAACAATTATTGGCAAAAACAGTTAAAGACAGCTATTTAAAAATATCAAAATATAACACCAACAATGAGTTAAAAATAGATAAAAATGTAATACCTTTTACATGCCTGGGTAGGCTTGCCTAAACAAAAATGTTTTTAGCAGGTGCCAAAAAGAGTACAATGAAGGCACCTGCTAATGTCAAAACAGCACCAAAAAGTAGGTGCTGCCACAAATAAGGGACTGATTTCTTACAAGAGCAGAACAAGTACTATGTGACACCCATAACATGGAAAGCACGCCTTGAATTTGGCCTGGTAGCAAATCAGCAACCAGTGCAGATTTCAGAGCAGAGGTATTATGTGCTGATAGGGTCTCACTCATGTCAGCAATCGGGCCACAGCATTCTGCACTAACTGCAGCCCCTGGGTCAGGTTGTGCTGCATGGGGATTTCTGTGACCTTGACTGACTGGCTGCCAGGTTTTTTTAGTTTTGGTTTTTGGCTAGAAATCCTGACTGGTTGTGGGATTCATAGGAATCTTGTTGTGGTTGATATGGTACTGCATTTAGGAAATCATCACTGTCTTGTTTTTCTTTTTCTATTTGCATTTCTATTTGCATTACCTTTATCCTCACTCCCTTTCATCCATAGAAGCAACACAGTGGTTCAATGTGCTCTGTTCAAACCCACCGATGATGCACCTTGTTGTTTGTTTCTTGCCCAATAATGGTAAAAGAGAATTCACATACTGGGCAGCGTGGCTGCAATTGTTGTAGTTCCCAAGCTACTGCCTGTGAAGGCAGACCAAACCATGTGGTTTTCTCTCTGCCAATTATTATTCACTGGAGTTGGGTTGGTTGTCAAAGTGAGTTTATAGCAGCCCACAGAGGAGACAGAAAAGAGTAGAGAATGTTCGTATTCTTACTTATTTCTCACACCTCTTGCTGAAGTGAAGGGTCAAATCTGTAAAGAAATTTGAATGTTAAAAGGTAGGGGCAGGGCATTCCAAGCAGGGGGTTGCCAACCCTACTTGGATATGGATATCTTTGCAGAGGATCCCTAGTCAAGCTTTACCAACAATCCAATCCAAACTACATCTACTCAGAAGTAAGTCCTATTGAGTTCTATGGGGCTTAGTCCCTTAGTATGTTTAGAATTGCAGCCCTTTGGGGGCATCCATCTTTACTCCTGAGTGCTCCCATCTAACATCTCCACAACACTAGGCTCCTTTCTTCCTACAGTGGCTTTCTGGTGACTGGCCTGGCCTGAGGGCACTTAAACTCTTCTTGCCAGAAACAAGTTGGCTAGATTAAATGTTTCCTACCCAGGCTCCATCTTTTAGCTAATATTTCTATCTTAATTTCTAATCAGATAAATGTTTTTGTTTGAATTGTATGTGCCAAGCTTGATCACTGACATAATCAGTAATCGCTGGTTGTTCCCTGAGTTGGTGAGAATCATTTGATGTGAACACGAAACCAAGCCTTCAGTGACATCTACCCAGCCCTGTGGAATGCTCTTCCAATAGAGATTCAGCAGGCGTTGTCTGTGTCAACTTCTAAACATTTGCTGAAAGCCACCAGGCTTAAGCAGACATTTAAGAAAAATATATTTCTGTAATGGTTGGTGATTTGCAATTTTAATTTGTATGTGTTTTCATTGTATATGTAGATGTATAACCATTTTAATGTTGATTTTAGACATCAGCATTTTTTAAAAAATAAATAAAAATATTTGCTACTTTTCATGACTCTCCAAATCAGCTCCCTGGAGAGGCTGTTTCACTCACTCTGGCAGGGCCAGACACATGATATTCTTGCAGTCTAGGGACTCATGCTTTGCTTACCCAAGTTAGTCATAACTAAGTCCCATTGAAGCAAATGGAGTAAATTAGTTGGCACAAAATTAAGACCTGCTTTCAATGAGACAGTGGCAACTGACTGTAGCTGGATTAAAGCCCAGACACTGAGCCAGCCTGAAATGTGCAGTGCAGATGTTCCTTTCTGCATTTCTGTTCCAGAAGGATGTAATAAATGTTTGATGCTGCTGTTTAAAGTATCTGTATCTTCACATCAAAATGATGCATAAAGGCTAATGTATTGTTTAAAGCATGTGGTGCACAGATAGTTTATATACTGCATTAGCTAAAATAACACAGGATAAGACATAAGTAAATACAGGAAGGGCAGTTCTGCTCTAGTTACAGATGTAACAGTGTCAGCCATCCATATTGTCCTAAACTTACCCCCTCCTAGAAAGGGACAAAAGTATATTCTTTGCTCTACATTCATTGCAACTTTCCTCCTGAAAGAAACAGCAGTTTGGGGATGTGGATAATTTTCATCAGCAAAATGAAACAGGGCAATTGGCAGGTGGGGTAGTGCTGCTTTCCTGGTCTTCTGTCACCACAGTCACTGTGGCGTACCGGGAGAGGAAGGCACAAGGTGGTGGTGAGGACAATGTTGGGTCAAGGAGTACTTCAAGACTACGTACCTGTTTCTTCAGAGGGAGTGCAACCCCATCCAGAGTAGGTAACTGATGTATATGCTGAACAGTAGAACTACTCACCCACAGGGCTTCCATCCTAGCAAGATTCAGCTTTAGTTTATTGGCCTTCATCCATCCCACTCCTGCATCCAGACACTGGCTGTGGGCTAGCACAGCTGCACTTGAAGTCACAGAGGAATAAGAGTTGGGAGATTAGAGCTCCAAATCTCCTTATGTCTGCACTCAATGGCTTCATTTAGATGTTAAGCAGCAAGGGGAAAAATATGATACCCTGTGGGATCCCTAGCATAGTTGCAAGGGGACCAATAGGCAGTCCCCTATTACTATCCTCTGAAACCAACCCTGCAGGTAGGAACAGAGCCACAGAAGAACAGTGACAGCTGGAGAGTCACCTGTCAGGTATGCTTTAACTTGCATTGAGCAGGGGATTGGACTCAATGGCCCTATATGCCCCTTCCAATTCTACTGTTCTATGATTTTATGATTCTAATTCCCATCTCCTACAGCCAGTCCAGGAGGATACCATGGTTGAGGGTATCAAAAGCAACTGAGAGATTAAGCAAGAGTAACAGGGTCATGCTCTCCCATCCTTATTTTGATAATGGTCATCTACCAGGATGACTAAGGCCAATTCAGTTCCAAAGCCAGGTCAGAACCCAGACTGGAATGGGTCTAGATCATCTGTATCCTCCAAGAATGCCACCATGATTCTCAATCACCTTGCTCAAAAAGGGGGTGTTAGCAACTCATTCATTCAGTGGCGATCACTCATGGCCGAGTAAGATTGTCTTCCAAGATAAGGTCTTTAACAGTGGGTCCGTAAGTGACTGTGGAGGCCAATTCTGGATCCACACAGCCTCCCACAGTGAAGACATACGTTTCCAGATGGAAGATGGTCACGATGAGGATTTGCTTGACGTGCCTTCCACTTCGCTCGTTTGTCCCGTTCGCCCTGTATTCGTGCTTCTTCAAAGTCCACAGCACCTTTGATAATAGCCAACTTCCATTTGGGACGTTCATGGGCCAAGACTTCCCAGTTCTCGATGTTCATGTTACATTTTTTTAGATTCACTTTAAGAACATCTTTAAACCTCTTTTGCTGTCCACCAATATTCCATTTTCCATCCTTACGTTGGGAGTAAAGTAGCTGCTTTGGAAGACAGTGATTAGGCATTCAAATAACATGGCCAGTCCAGTGCAGTTGATGTTGGAGGATCATTGTTTCAACACTGGTAGTCTTTGCTTCTTCCAAAACGCTAACATTAGTCTGTCTTCTCAAGTAATTTGCAAAATTTTCCAGAGACAGCATTGGTGGGATCTTTTAAGAAGTTCGTGGTGTTTATAAATGGTCCATGTTTCACAGGCGTACAATAAGGTTGGTAGTACAATGGCTTTGTAAATAAGCATTTTGGTCTCCCTGCGAATATCCCGATCCTTGAACACTCTACACTTCATTTGGGAGAATGCAGCACTCACAGAGCTCAGACGATGTTGAATTTCAGCATCGTTGTCAGCTTTTAAAGAGAGATGGCTGCCAATATAGGGGAAGTGATCAACGTTCTCCAGTGTTGCACCATTAAGCTGGATTGATGGTGCTACAGAGGGACTAGTTTGCACCTGTTGATGAAGCACTTTGGTTTTTTTAATATTAAGTGAGTGCCCAAGCTTTTCATATGCTTCTGCAAAGGCATTTAGGATAGTTTGAAGATCTTTCTCTGAATGTGCAGAGACTACATTATCATCGGCATATTGAAGTTCTGCGACAGAGGTTGACATTACCTTACTTTTTGCTTTGAGTCTACTGAGATTAAAAAGCTTTCCATCGGTTCAATATATGATTTCCACACCAGTAGGAAGTTTCTCCTCAATAAGGTGTAGAATCATAGCAATGAAGATAGCAAATAAGATAGGAGCAATAACGCATCCCTGTTTTACGCCTGATCCGACTCTGAATGGATTGCTCTGAAAGCCATTGTTGTCCAAAATTGTTGCTGTCATGTTGTCATGAAGGAGTTGCAAAATATTCACAAATTTATCAGGGCATCCAGTTTTCAGAAGGATGCTCCAGAGAGCGGTTCTATTCACAGTGTCAAAGGCCTTAATCAGATCAATAAATGCCACATATAAAGGTTGATTCTGCTCCCTGCATTTTTCTTGAAGCTGTCATGCAGTGAAGATAATGTCCACTGTCCCCCTGGAAGGGTGGAAACCATTTTGAGATTCGGGGAGGACATCCTCTGAGATCGGCAGGAGGCGATTTGCAAGGATCCCTGCATGGATTTTATCTGCGGTAGTAATAGGAGAAATGCCTCGATAGTTCCCGTAATCTGTTCTATCACCCTTCTTGAAAAGGGGATAATTATGGCATCCCTAAAGTCTTCCGGGATCTCCTCCCTCATCCAGATTTTTTCGATGAGTTTATGAAGTTGTTGTGTAAGTTCAGGCCCACCTTCTTTAAAGACTTCAGCAGGAATTCCATCAGGTCCACTAGATTTGTTGTTCTTCATTTGATTGATGGCTTTACTGACTTCATCCAAATTAGGGGATACTGCAAGCTCATCTCTAGTTTGTTGTTGTGGAACTTGCGAGAAGACTTCATCAGCCATGATAGAGTTACAATTGAGGAGGTCATGGTAATGCTCTTTCCAACGCAGTGCAATAGACTCTTTATCCTTAAGAAGTTTGCTACCATCCATTGAACGTAAGAGATTTGTACCATAATTTGTTGGTCCATAGATGGCCTTTGTGGCATTAAAAAAGCCCCGTGTATCATGAGCATCTGCAAAGTGCTGGATTTCTTGAGCTTTCTTTATCCACCAGGCGTTCTTAAGTTCTCTAGTTCTTCCTTGGACCTCAGCCTTTGCACTGGTATAGATTTTTTTTCTTATCAGCACAGTTAATGTCTTTCTGCCATATCTAGAAGGCTTCTTGTCAATGATATGTTCAATCTCACTATCATTCTCATCAAACCAATCCTGATGTTTCTTAGTTTGGTATCCAATAGTTTGTTCACATGCTGCAATAATGGATGTCTTCAGTTTAATCCAGTGTTTTCCAACATTTTCAGGGAGTTCCATCGGTAGATGTTTCTTGAGAATTGTTTGAAAACAGGCTAGCTTAATAGGATCTTGAAGGGCGTGGATGTTCATTTTACACCTTGGTTTTCTTCCTTGGAGCCTATGTTGAGGAACAATATTAATGGCCATAGTGGATCAAATTAGTCAGTGATCTGTCCAGCGGTCATCAGCACCTGTCATGGCCCTAGTGAGGAGTATATCATGACGATCTCTGGCACAGACAATTACGTAATCCAGGAGATGCCAGTGTTTTGACGGAGGGTGCTTCTTTTATGTTTTAAATTTATTTTTCTGGCGAAAGAGTGTGTTTGTAATAACAAGATTATGCTCTGCACATTTAGTCAGAAGTAGAATTCCATTCAGGTTGTTGTTGCCAACTCCTTCTTTCCCAATGGTTTCTGGCCATAAATCGAAATCATGCCCAACTCTTGCATTGAAATCACCCAAGAGGATAATTTTATCTTCCTTAGGTGTCTCTGATAAGTTGGTGTCTAGCTGGTTATAAAAATTTTCCTTGATGTCTTCATCAGCATCTAATGTTGGTGCATAAGCACTTAGAATAGTTGCCTGCTGGTTTTGGGCAAGTTTTAACCGGAGAGTTGAAAGTTGTTCATTAATGCCAATAGGAACTTCTGACAAGAGCTTCACAAGCTTATTTTTAATAGCAAAGCCTACTCCATGTATTTGTTGTTCTTGTTCAGGCAGTCCTTTCCAGAAGAAGGTATAACCTCCTTTTTCATCCTTCAGTTTTCTTCTCCTGCTGTTCAAGTTTCTTGGAGTGCTGCTATGTCAATATTAAAATGTCTCCACTCCCTCGCGATGATGGCAGTCCTGTGTTCAGGACGTTCACTATCTGTATTGTCCAGCAATGTCTGTATATTCCATGTCCCAAAGTTCAATTGTCTTTTGCAACTGCTAAGTTGTGACCCCACTGGACGTGGTAATCCAGTCAGGGAGAGAGATGAGGCAGACTATGTTTAGGGCACCTTTTCTAGCCTCCTCCCCATACAGGGTGAGCAGAGTGGATCCTGAATAGGACTGCTCATTTGTGGATATAGCTGTCGAACTACTCAACTACCTTGGTTCTTGAGCCAGGACATGACTAGGGGCTTCCGGATTTCACAGTCCTGCCCCCATTGTCATTCGCCATGGGACTTTTGGTTTGGTTTGGTTTGGTTTGGTTGGGAGACACCTGTGCGTGAATTTCTTTTGCTTGGGGAGATCAGCGCACAATGATCAACATGCAATCTTGACAGAAAAAGGCTTTGATCCAATGGCATGGATACCATGACAATTGGAAGTCTTTTATCTGCTGCAGCCTTCATCCGTCTTCACAGCCATTGTAACATATGCACTGTTATCCTCTGCCTGTTCTGCCGTTGAGGACATTCTTGGATCGTTCTTTGTCTGGTTTCTCTCCCTTGACCTTACTGCCATGGGTGACCCTGCTGGGAGTACATGACTCCCAAAGGCATTGCTCATAGGGTTCATTGGGACACACAAGCCCATTCACCACTACAAGGTGAAGATCCAGCGAGGGGGTTAGCAACTAGACAGTAGTTGTCTAATACCATTTGATCTAGAGTGGGGGTTTTCAGAAGTGGTCACAGTATTGCCTCCTTAAGGATAGCAGGCACCACTCTCCTACATAAAGACACATTCCTTACATCCACAGCCCATCTGGTTAACACCCATCTTGGCCCTACCTAGCTTTAATCAGCCAAGAAGGACAAGGGGTCCAAAGAGTTCGTGGTTTGCCACATTACTGGATGCATCTCTGTGGAGTCGTATACCACCTATAAAAGAATTTATACTGACTTTCTCTTATATGTGAACTAAGATTTGATTATTTAATTGTTTGATCAATGTATTATCATCCACACCTTCTCAGAGGGGTTCTGTTCCAAATCCCAAGACCAAGATAACTAGCATGAATTTCATGTTTTAATGATAATAACAGCTGCTGCAAGTTTGAATAAAGGCCCATAGAGTGCAATCTAAGTTATATTTGCACCAGACTGGGGGGACTTGTAAGTGGCGGACTTCCGCCAGGACCCTATTGGCTCAACCAGGGGTCTGCCAGAGATGGCCAGCCTGGCAAATGGAGAGCCAGCAGAAGCCAGCAGAGGAGAAGCCGAGGGGGCAGGACTTATGCATCCACCTCCTTGCATTCAGGGCACTCCTTTGGGTCGTGATCCATGCAAAATGTCTGCTGGGCAATAGGCTGGTGGAATAAAATTATTTCAATGGTGCTAAATGGGGAATGCTTACTCCCTGGTAGGGGTATTCATGGGAGCTGGCTTTTGCTTTTCTGACCCTAGCATGTGGCTCCCGATTGAGCCAGCATTCAGCCGGCCTGGTGGCTCCCGAATGAGAAGTGGATGCTGTGGAGCTTCCCACTGGCTCCTCCTCCACCAGCCCCCCTCCTGCCGGCTTCCATTGATTTGGATTGCTAACAGGAGTTTGGCAGAGGGGTAGTAGGGAAGAAGAGACAGACAAAGAGGGCTCTGAAGCCATGTGCTCTGATCGTGTGCTCTGAAGGGCTCCATAGCAGCTTGATTGGAAGGGTCATGGCCTGATAGCTGCTGGCTGAAAAGGTGTGGCGTGATAGCTGCTAAGAGTGCAATTAGGAGCAGCTGTGTGTGCTGGGAGTTTTCATTCTGTTTCCTGACTCCTGATTGAGCAGAGCAAAGGGAACTATGTCACCTGGTCCAGAGGAGATATAGGTGGGCCACCTCTCAACGAATGAGTGAACAGGGAGAGCTAACAGGAGTTTGGCAGAGGAGGTCAAGTGGGAGATCCCTAAATTTTTTACCTTGTATGGCGCATCACATACCAGTGGGACTCTTATTTACCTGGAAGGAGGACAGGACAAAGCACAGGCCATTCCAATACAAGTAGGAAGAAAAAATGAAAAGGCAGGAGAGACTATGGATGAGAAGGACATTCCAGTGGTGGTGACCTGCGAGATGTGTGCAATGTTTCTTTTCTTGTCTCAGAACAACATGGTGTACATGTGCAACAAGTGCTGTTGAAAGAAAAAGTGAGAGGCCTGGAAAGGCAGGTGAGCACAGTGAAGAGTATAAGAGAAGATGAAGAGTTCTTAGAATGTTGGAACAACAGCAAAGAGAAGTACAGGAGGTGGAAGAACAACAGCATGTTGAAGCAGAAGAGGAGATTGTTGTGGAGAGCAACAATGAAGTAGAGGAAACTCCATGGAAAAGGGTGACAGGAGCAGAAGAGCAAGAAGACACCCTTCACTGATGGAATTATGAACTTTCCAGGCACTTGAGAATGAGACTAGAGGACAGTCTGCAGGGGATGAATTACAGGAGACCCCACACAACAGCGAGCAAGAGATTGAAGCTCAGTCAAGCAGAGATGATGAAACCATGACCCACAACAAGAAGAGTATGACAAGAAGATCCATGGACTCGCCAGGTATGCTTTCTCCCTGGAAGACAGATTACAGATGTGACAGAAGGGTTGCCATCACTCATAAAACCCAGTGACAGGTATCCCTTTCTTCTCATCCATGTGGGAATGAATGATGCTGCCAAGTGGAGCTACAAAGAAATCACATCAGACTTTGGAGCTCTGGGAAGGAAACTCAAGGGCTTTGGGGCCCAGATAGTTTTCTTGTCCATCCTTCCGGTTTTCTTGTCCATCCTTCTGGTACTTAGAAGAGGAGTAGAAAGGGAAAGAAAAATAATCCAGGTGAATGACTGGCTACGAAGGTGGTGCTGACGTGAGAGATTTGGGTTCTGGGACCACGGGTTTTGCTTCCTTTAAGATAGACTGCTGGCAAGTGATGGGTTGCACCTCACTAGGACTGGGAAGAATGCATTTAGTCACAACATGGAGAACTACATCAACTTTAAACTGAATCCTAAGGGGGAGGGAGATGTAAACTTGGCAGTAACAACTAACAACGCTTCTGCATTATAAGAGGAACTGAGGGAACAGCTCTAATGGGGCCCAGTAATAGTTTTGATAAAAGTGTAAGAAGGAAGCCAGGCTGTAAATCACATGGTCTTCAGTGCCTGTATATTAATGCCCAGAGTATGGGAAACAAGCAGGATGAACTTGAACTCTTAATACAGGAAAGTAAATATGACTTGATAGGTATAACTGAAACTTGGTGGAATACAGCGATTGAAGGATATAACTTGTTCAAAAAGAACAGAAGGATTTGAAAGGGAGGCAGAGTCATGCTATATGCTAAAAATGTATATCCCTGCACAGAAATACAGGAGGATGAGCTTGGTAGCTCCACTGAGAATATCTGGATTAAAATTAATGGGGCAAGTAATAAAAGGAATGTGCTGCTTGGAATCTACTACTGGCCACCCAGTCAAGGAGAAGATGAGGATGAAGAGAAACTTTTGCAAAGCAAATTGCCAATGTTTTGAGGAGACATGATATGGTACTAATGGGGGACTTCAATTACCCTGATATATGTTGGAAGACAACACAGCCCCTACAAGAAATTTCTGACTTGTGTTGGAGATAAGTTTCTCCTACAGAAAGTGGAAGAAGCTACTAGAGGATCAGCTGTCCTTGACTTGATTCCAACCAAAAGAAATGACCTGGTGGATGAAGTGGCACTTAATGGGAACGCTGTGGGAAAGTGACCACACTATACTTGAGTTCTTGATTTTAAAGGAAGCAAAAGCTGAGAGTAGCCATATGCGTACCCTGGACTTCAGGAAAGCCAATTTTAATAAACTCAGAACAATGGTAAATAAGGTTCCATGGCAAGCGACCCTAATAAGAAAAGGAGTCCAAGATGGGTGGGAGTTTCTAAAAGAGGAAATTCTAAAGTCAGAATGGCAAACAATTCCATCAAGGAAAAAACGGTGAAGACAGCAGAAGAAGCCAGTGTGACTTCACAGAAAGCTTAGAGATGACCTGAAAACAAAAAGGACACATACAGGAAGTGGCAGGAAGGCCAGGCCAGAAAGGAAGAGTACAGACAGATAGTACGGAATTGCAGGGATGACGTCAGGAAGGCTAAAGCTGAGATTGCGCTGAGGTTAGCGAGAGATGCCACAAGCAACAAAAAAGCTTTCTACAGGTACATCCATAGTGAAAGACAGAGAAAATAAATGATGGTGCCGCTACTCGATGATGACAAAATGATAACAAAGAAAAGGCAGAAGTGCCCATTTCCTTCTTTGACTCAGTCCTCTTCCAAAAGAGGGTCTATGACCCTCCTGGGAAACGTGAAGTTGAAGGGGCAGCATTGCAGCTTGAGATTGATAGATAAATGGTCAACAAATACCTCATCACCTTGAACGAGTTCAAATCTGCAGGGCCAGATGAACTGTATCCTAGAGTATTGAAGAAACTGGATGAAGACTTCTCAGAACCAGTATCTATTATCTTTGTGAAACCGTGGAGGATGGGTGAAGTGCCGGCTGGCTGGAGGAGGAGTAACGATGTCCCTATCTGCCAAAAGGGCAAAAAGGAGGAACCTGGGAACTACAGATCAGTCAGCCTGACATCAATCCTGGGAAAATTCTGGAGCAGATTATAAAGCAGTAAGTCTGTAAGCACCTTGAAAACAATGCAGTGATATTAGAAGCCAACATGGATTTATCAAGAACAAATCCTGCCAGACAAATCTTATCTCATTTTTTATCTCATTTTTAACTTCCCTGATAGATTGTGGGAATGATGGGACATAATATATCTTGACTTCAGCAAAGTTTTTGACAAAGTGCCCCATGTTATTCTGATTAGCAAGCTAGCTAAATGTGGGCAGGATGGCACAACTATCAAATGGATCCAGTGTTGGCTACAGAATCATACTCAAGCAGTCCTTATCAATGTGTCCTTCTCAAACTGGGGGGAGGTAACGAATGGGGTACTTCAGGACTTGGTCCTGGGCCCAGTGCTCTTCAACATTTTTATTGACTTGGATGAGGAGGTGAAGGGAATGCTTATCAAATTTCAGATGATAAAAAAATTGGGAGGGATAACAAATTCCTTGGAAGACAGAAACAAAATTCAAAGGGATCTTGATAGGCTGGAGTATTGGGCTGAAAACAACATAATGAAATTTAACAGGGATAAGTGCAAGGTTCTACACCTAGGAAAAAGAAACCAAATGCACAGTTATAAAATGGGGGATACTTGGCTCAGCAATACTACATGTGAGAAGGATCCTGGGATTGTTGTTGATCACAAGCTGAATATGAGCCAATAGTGTGATGTGGCAGCAAAAAAGGCAAATGCTATTTTAGGCTGCATTAACAGAAGTAGTTTCCAAATTGTGTGAAGTATTGGTTCCCCTCTATTCAGCATTGGTTAGGCCTCATCTTGACTACTGCATCCTGTTCTGGACACCATACTTTAAGAACGATGCAGACAAACTGGGAACGGGTTCAGAGGAGGGCAATAACGATGATCAGGGGACTGGAAAGAAAGCCATATGAGGAGAGAGTGAAATGTTTAGCATGTTTAGCCTGGAGAAGAGAAGACTGAGGGGAGATATGATAGCACTCTTCAAGTACATGAAAGGTTGTTACACAGAATAGGCCAGGATCTCTTCTTGATTGTCCCAGAGTGCAGGACACGGAATAATGGGCTCACAGGAAGCCAGATTTCAACTAAACATCAGGAAAAACTTCGTAACTGTTAGTGATGGAGAATTTTATATATTCAAACAAAAAGCAAAATATATTATTTTATAAAGCTATTAAGGTTTGTAACATTTTAATAAGTTCAGTAGCCAGCCAGAAGCCTTTTTCTTCTTGGAGCTGTCTTCCCTGACGTTGCTGGATTGTTTGAAACAGTGTGAACTCTATTAGATAACACTGAACATCCTTGTGCTCTCCAAGATGTAGGAAAGATTGCATTAGCTGGAATGCTTAGCTCACAGTGAAAATGTACTTTTATGTGAAGTACTGAACATTGCCAAATTGACCAGAACATAATGCAGAACGTACAGTACCTATGCAATGCCTATGCAATACCTGTTCAATGCTTATGCAATGCCTATGTAATACCTATGCAATGCCTATGTAATACTGTAATGCCTATGTCATACTGATGTGTAACCTCCAGATTGGTAGATGCTAAAGTCTTTGTCCTGAAATCAGAGCTTGGAAAAGTTACTTTTTTGAACTACAACTCCCATCAGCCCAATCCAGTGCCCATGCTGGCTGGGGCTGATGGGAGTTGTAGTTTTAAAAAAGTAACTTTTCCAAGCTCTGCCTGAAATGTATAAAAACCCCAGGCAACCAGAGCCATGTTACAGTTCTCCATGCACTCAGAGGGAGACTGACCAAGTGTACGCCTGTCATCCAATAAAGGCCTATCTCTTTGCTGCAAGCCTGTATCTTCAATTCCCTCAAGGACCCCCAGTCCAATGAACTACAAAATTCCCTGTCATTAGAGCAGTATGACAATGGAACCAATTATCTAGGGAGGTGGAGGTTCTCTCCAATGCTGGAGGCATTCAAGAGACACTTGGACAGCTACTTGTTGGATATGCTTTAATTTGGATTCCTGCATTAAGCAGGGGGTTGCACTTGATGGCCTTATAGGCCCCTTCCAACTCTATGATTCTATTCTATGATTCTATGCTCGCCTCCTCCACTTCCAACAACAGCTATTCCAAAAGAGTAAACTCAAGTTATTTCCATGGGGCTTATTAGTTATGCTTTGTCATTTGTTTTTAAATGAATGCACATACTCCTAGTAAAGTGAACTCTGACAGGGGTAGCCAAAGTAGTGCCCTCCAGAAGTTGTTGGACTCCCGACTCCTATTAGCTCCAGCCAGTATGGCCAATGGCCAAGAATGATGGGAGTTATAGTTTATCTGGAGGTCATCATGTTGGCTAGAATAAAAAAAAGACTGCCTAATGTATTTCATCCAGACTGCATTCTCTCTCTGAGCTATAGCTGAGTAATAATTGTGCAGCTAGAATTCCAGAATATACATTTTATACACGTCTTTTCCACTTCTCCTGCTTAGTTATGATGGTCACAAATTATTTCTGGGTTCCAGATGCTTTCTTTGATCTTACATTCTTCAGTGAGGTTTTATAAATGACGCTCCTTTTGCCAAGTTTATTCAAGAGTGCTGCAAGCTGAATATCTCTGTCTCTATTTCTTTGTGCACACAAGAAACTTTTAAAGAGGATATAAATTAATTTACACATCAGACAGCTTTATCACAATTCATTATGAACAACCTCTTTGATCGTCCTCATTTACTATGTTGCTTCCCGATTTCCAAGAATACTCCAAATAAGTTTGTTATATCCATAAATGGTTGGGAATATAACCCTTTCCAGCTTGTGGTGTTGTTATTAATAAAATGATTTTTGACAAGTGTTGGCTTTTAGTACTCGTCCTTAGTTTTCAAATTTTGTCCAACAGCCTTCTAAATGTAACTTTTTAAATGAAAAGTAAGTTCTGAAACACAGGAGGACAGCTGAAAGCTATTTCCAAAGTTGCATACCTATGGTAGTCTGATGCATCAGAACAACAAAGAGTCTTGTGGCAATTTAAAGACACCTGTCAGATATGTGGGATGGGGAGCATCCTTAAAGGGCTGAAAATCCTCAGAACCCCATACCTGTCTTTTACTTCACGAGAAGTATAGTGATTCCCTTACTCCTGGGCAGTAGGTTTGGGTGCTATCCTCTGTTTATAAGATTTTCTAAATACAGACAGTGAATGTGTAGCCCTTTTTTCTACCCACCTGATTTCTACCCCCTCTTGTCTCCCAGGTATTCTCCTCAAAATGGTCCTTCAGTTTCAGGGTCACCACTTAGTATTAGACCCAAATAAGTTCCAATTTCCATCTCCTCAGCAACCTCCTTTGCTCTCCTTTGTCGGAGAGGTTTTCACTTTTGTTCCACAGTCTGTCTACACCTCCTCCATCAGCCCCTTTATCATGCAGTTGTGAAGGAGGCTAGAGTGCATTGGATGGCCAGTCCTGTCGCAACACATTACTTCAAACCTGGCCATGTTTACTTCTGGTTGGGCTGGCCACAAGGTGCTGTGGAGGCAGGCAGGCACCAGCTGCCTCTTCCTCCTCACACACTTTATTGTGGCATAAGCTTTTGTGGAGAACTACACTTCAGCAGATGCATGAAGTGTTATTTTGAGTTGCAGGTATGTATAAACATGGTTGGGAAAAGGAGACTGTAAGCTGTGAAGTTAGATTTGTGCCCATTCATTCTTCTGTGTAGAGATTGGCCTCTTTATCCTGTGTAGAATGCACAAGTGCATTGCAGGCAGATGCATAGTACATTGGAAGCAGGGATGAATGGATCTGTTAATTTTGGTTTTTTGGTTTCTCATTTTTCCAAGCTTAAATTCAGTACTCTACATTTCTGCAGCAATTTGCTATTTTTTAAAAAATAAATCCTCATGAAAATTGAAAATGGACTGCCTTCAAGTCGATCCCAACTTATGGTGACCCTATGAATAGAGATTTCATGGTAAGCAGTATTCAGAAGGGGTTTACCATTGCTTGTCTCTGAGGCTAGTCCTCCCCAGCTGGCTAGGGCCTGCTCAGCTTGCCACAGCTGCACAAGCCAGCCCCTTCCTTGTCCGCAACTGCCAGCTGAGGGGCAACTGGGCTCCTTGGGACTATGCAGCTTGCCCACGGCTGCACAGGTGGCAGGGCATGTGACCCCTGAGCTACTCACTGTGGGGGTGATCTTTAGCTGGCCCTTGACACCTAGGAGACACGAGCGGAGATTTGAACTCACAGACTCTCGACTCCCAGCCAGGCTCTCCTCCCCACTGTGCTATACCAGCTCTTTCATGAAAATTAATCAGGATTTTATTGCAAATTTCTTCTAATAAACACATTTTTGTATGTAGTTTGAACAAATGTACATATATTTGCATGCATTTCCCCCTAATATAATGCATTTTTGTATGTTGTTTTCACTAATATATGTATTTTATGCATACCCAGTCCTCTTACATATGCCTGGAGGGACTCTTCATTGAAAAGTATGTGTTACAGCATTACCATTTCCTTGGCCACATCCACATCAGACATTTATTCTACTTTAAACACTATGGCTTCTCCCAGAGAATCTTGGGAAGTGTAGTTTGTGTAGGGTGTTGAGTGTTATTAGGAGACCCCTATTCTCCTGATGGAGCTCCAATGGTCAGAGTGGTTTAACAGTCAGCCTCTCTTCCCAGACAATTCTGGGAACTGGAGCTTGAGAGGGGAATAATTATCTCCTAACAACTCCTAGCAGTCTTCACAAACCACGCTTCCCAGGATTCTTTGGGGGAAGCCATGATTATTTAAAGTGGAATAAATGTCTGGTGTTGATGAAGCCCTTGTCACTTGCTCCACTTCATTGGCTTCTGCTTGCAGGCTGAAATGGTCTCACGGGCCAAATGGGAATGCCTGGTGGACCTAATCAGGTCTGTGGACCGGATGCTTCCCATTGTTACTGAAGCCATCCATGACACCAAATTGGCTCTTGTTCCTCCAGCCTGAGTCCTATGTAAGATGGTTGACTGAAACCATTTAATAGAAGGAGCTGCTTATAACATTTGCTCTATCCAGCCTAGTATTATTTATTCTGATGGGCAGCATTTTTCCAGGATCTCAGACAGGGATCTTTCCCAGCACTGCTGTAGTTGCCAGGGACTGAAGTAGAATCTTTTGCATGCCAGGCATGTGCTTACTATTGAGTAATGACATAGGAAATCCCCCTAGCAGTTTTTCCTAAGTATTATAGTAGGATCTATAAATGTGTAAAGCTGTATAAAAAAGTCACGTTTATTGATTCTGAAACCCTTGATAAAATCACGTCTCGCATCATATCTACGTAAACCTTTTAAGGTGTAATTCTACACCCACTTACTTGGGAGTAAGGCCCATTGAATGCAATGAAACATTTCCAAGGCAACATCTATAAGTTTGTGTTGCCTAACAAACCACACTTTATTTAATATCCCTTGTCTCATTCATCCTGCCTTGCCACAACCCCCTCTCATTGGCCTGGAATAATAATACAGTTTTACAGATAAGGAATTGAGACTGAACGATGCCTGTGGTCAGTTATACTATCTGTGGTTAATCAGGGGTTTGATCTGAGATTGAAAGTCCTGCAAACAATTATTTTGAGTACATAGACTCCAAAATATACTCCAGGACCTCTTTTACTAGCAACATTTTTTATTAATCCTGCATGCATGTCAGAGAAAGTTTTCCTTCTGGGACAAGCCAGAGTTTACGCAACAGTCTGAGAGTTCAGTCTCAGAGCGTGCATTATTCAGGGAGTATACCACACAGGGGATGTCTTGGGAGGAGGGCTCCCAGTCAATTTCCAACAGGGTGATTGGCCTCATGCTTCTGGAGGAGCTTCAGAGAGGACAGATGGTCGATCATATGGACCTCTAAGAAGTCAGGTGAGTACAATGTTTAGGATGTCCTTCATCATTAATTCACCATCATTCTGTTTGTACTTCTGTTAGAAAAAAAAAGTTATTCCCCATCAGATCTCCAAAGGAATTGGTGACTTTCTTCACAGCGACATTTTAATGTTACTTTCTTCCCAAAATGTACTAATAAAATTTCTGTAAGCATTTTCTATGCATCATTGATAAGAAAGACATTGGTTAATGCAAGATATCTCATCGCATAAAATGTTTAGACTTGAGATGCATTGCAAGTTAAATGTTCTGGTCCTCATGATTTATTCTAGAATTAAAGTGTAACATTCTGAAGAGGCTAGGGTGGGAGGTGAACAAGAGTATTCCCAAATGGTGCTGCTGCTTTATGAAGTAAGATAATCAGGAATCCAGTTTTTAATATGCTTTGAAAAGAGGCAGAAAACCAGACATGTGCATCAAAGCTGTGCGCATCATTTTTTTGTATTTCAGTGCTTTAGCCTTTGTATACGACTGCATGGGGAAGAAAAAGTGAGATTGCACAAGAGGAAAAGTTTCTCCAGGTAAGAAGTATAATTATTCACAATTATTTAAACTGGATGCAATAATATTTGAACTTGCCATACAAATAGGATACTTCTTGCCTTTAAGTTCATAGGAAGTGAAATAAAGAATAAAACGTTTGCAGGAAGATGGAAAGTCAGCATGAGATACCAGAGGTCTTTCAAGTGATGGAATCTGGGTTCCAGCTTAATATGAAATCCAAACAATTGTTCTTCAAGTGTATTTTTTCATCCAGAAGGAGTTCATTTCAGCAAGTCTGTCAGATACATAACATGAGTGTATTACTCTAGCAGAAAATAGAGATGCAAAAATGCCTAACATTAAAGGTCACCTCTAAAGCACACTGTATGTGCTTTAGATGAAGTATTTAGCAGTACTGTGAAAATCAAGAAGATCAACCCTCCTGTTAAAATGTAATATTTTATTTGTTTTCATAGTTTCAAAACTAGTGGTTTTCATAAATCATAATATAATAGTAATGGGTAAAAAAGACAACCACAAATATATTTGACTTTTTTATATCCCAAAAGCTGTTTTTGTACAAGTAAGGTGGTCTGATATTTAATATAATTCTTTTTATTTATAGGATATCTTACCTGCCCTTCACCATATGGTCCTAGGGTGAGTGACAATATTAAACTACAATATTAAAAGCTGTTAAAACAATTTACATCAAAAGAATAGGGCAGCTCCTAAAAATATTTATCTCATGTGTCAAAGGGATGCAATGTAAAGATGTACAATGAGAGCTATATAGTGAAGGTGTCACATGCACAGGGGTGTAGCTGCTTGGGGTCTTGGGGGGTCTAAGGCTGCTTTCCCACTGGACTTTATTTTGTTATTCTGACAACTTCTTACCGGGTAATTTGCGCATTATATTTGACATTTCACATGATGTACAAGCTAGTTCTGGAATTCTAGTGGAATATAGTGCAAGTTTAGCCCTAATTTTAGTCATAAACAAGACCAGAAATAATCCATTTGGAAGCTTGGGAACCCAGATAATTGCATGAGTTTTTCGCTAGCTGCAGCTGCTCATGTGACAGGCATCTCAGCATGCAGTGTGTTCCCACCTTTTAGGTGCACACTTTTTTTTTTGCCTGACAAAAATTGTACCGGTATTCTGGTGTAAAACAGCATTTCCCACACATACCCTGTGTCTATACAACTAAAAAAAAAGAAATTAAAAGATGCTAAAGGGAGAGGGGTTGCATGGCAACAGGAAGAGATCTTAGACTTCCTACACAGTGGGGAACTACATTGTACATGTGTATAATGGGTGAGGGACAAAAACAAGGTGCTGTTCATTGCAGCTATGTGAAAGACAGTTGCATGAAATGCTGGTATATCGGCTGAAAAGGTTACTGTTCCTTAATGCAACAGGTACTGCATTGTGAAAGGAATTTTAGAAATCGGGACAGAAGTGCTACCATTTTAATGCGTTAAACTAATACAATAAGCCCCATGTTTGAAATCAGCCTTAGACCCATTACTTTTTTGGGAGCCAAGTCCCAGCAGGGTCTCTGTTTCTCCAGTGTCCTAGAGCCAATCAGCATGAAAGGGGAGTGTGTTGGCCACTAAGAAGAGTCTGCTAGTTTGCTTCCTTATCCTTTCCTGCTGATTGGAGCCAATCAGAGTGAAAGGAGGTGAGTCAGCCGCTGAGAAGACTCTAGGAGCAGGTAAATAAAAGTGCAGACACTGAATTCAGTAATCCAAGTAATATGTTTGGCAGTGAGAAAGGACAGTCAAATGGTGACAGTGATACAGAAGCAGAAAGCAGTATTGAAGACTGGCCAGATAATTCTATAATCTTAGCTGGTTGTATAATCTTAAAAGGGCTGTGGCTGTGAGAGGGTATAGCTATGGGTGTGAAGCAACCCTTCCCTTCTGAATTTACCACTACACTATTGCATATGCACTTCTGCGGGGATGGAACTCCACAGTTTATGGGCTGCCACAAAGAATGCCCTCTGCCAAACTTCTATGCCCTAAACTTCCAAGGGTGATGGAACTACCAAGAGGGCCCCTCTGCTGATCTTTATACCTGAGAGGTTCATCGGGAAGGAGGCAGTCTTTCAGATATTTGGACCTAAGCAGGGCCAGATTAAGATAAGGAGGGCCCCTAGGCTGATTCTGAACCGCCTCCTGTCCCGTCCCATCCCATCACATCCCCCCGTTTCACTTACCTTTTTCTCCGCTGTTTTTTGCGGTTTGCTATCAATCAAGATGACGGCCAAGGTTTCCCTAAGGGGTTGAAGCCTCTGCCGCCATCTTGGTTGATGGCAGCAATGTGCGCATCCTCGGCTCCTGTCCTGCTTCTGCGGATCGCGGGCCCCCAAGAGCTCTGGGCCCCTAGGCTTCAGCCTACTAAGCCTAATGGATAATCTGGCCCTGGGCCTAAGTCATTTCGGGCTTTAAACACTAACATGAGCATTTTGAATTAGGCCCAGAAGTGATGTGGGAACCAGTGCAGCTGGTAATGCGAGTTCTAAATGGAAGTGCAGCCAGTAATCTATCTGCTGCATGTTGGACCAGTTGACATTTCCAAGTCATCTTCAAGGACAGCCCTAGGTGGACCATGTTGCAATAATGTAGTCTGAAAGTTTCCAGAGCACAGAGTACAGTGGCCAAGTCATCTCTGTCTAATGATAGTGGATGAACATTCTCTCCCTCTCTCTCCCTCTCCCTCTCTGTCAAGAGAAAGACTGATTTTGTGCTGTTTTGCACACTTTTAAAAATAAATTATACAAGGCAATTATGTTTTATACATATGAAATAATGGTGCCCAAGGCTGTTTTTTTTGTAACTGTTATGCTACAATGGAGCTTTGTAATATGTGTATTTGGCATGTTGTTCTGCTATGACTCTTTTGCTACCCTTTGATTATGAAATGCTTATAATTAAGGTATGAAATGAATCCTCTGATCTGGCATTGCAATCTTCTTTAGTTAAGGAGCTAGTGAAAAGACTGTTTTTTGAGGAGGCACAATACATGCAGTGTAATAAATGGAGAACACAAATCACATGCAGCCACTGGGAATCGTATTCTCATTGCCCCAACTGCACTGGGCATGGTTCAGCCAAGTTAAGTACTTTTAAGTTCCATGAGCTTCTTTCAATAGGAAAGTTACGCTCATGGGACCTGTAACAGAAAGTTGGAGTGCTCTTGTTCAGGGTTCCAGCCAAAGGGACAAAAGCAGGGGCAAGACCTTGAAATGGTACCGGGAGATATTTTTACTGAATAATAATAGTCTTAACAAAACAGAGCTGGGTTCATTTTTCAGCCCGAGGGCTGCATCCCTTCATGGGTAACCTTTCAGGGGCTACAAGGCTGTGTGGTAGGTGCAGCTAGAGGCAAAAAGTCGATGGGCCAAGAGATGCATCGTTTACCTTTCTACAGTAGGCTACGTTCCAGCCACACAAAAGCCAGAAGTTTCTACACATAGTACTCCTCTCTCAGTATCCACACACCCACCCACCCATCCACCCACCCATCCATCCATCCATCTATCCATCCATCTGAGCGAGCGAGCGGCATTATTATAGTTCAGGGACACATTCCAACCAGGCAGAGGGGTGTGCCCTGGAGAGGGGGTGTTGCCTGAGGAGAGTCCCCAGCATCAAATAGACAGGCCTGGAGGACTGCTTTCAGCCTCTGGGCCAGAGGTTCACTACACATGTAATAAAACAGTAAAGTGCCCAATGTGTTTTAGATTATGACAACCTTCCTAAGGGGTACAAGACTAAGGAACTGGACAGGAGATCATTTTCAGTAGCATTTTGGGGCTTTGCTTCTTAATTTTCTTCCTTTGGATTTTAGTGTTGCTCCCCTTTTTTCCTTTGGGGTGCTAGCCAGTCATGCTCTATTCAAGTTTACACCATTCTATCCGCCCTGTCCATCATTTTCTTATTCCTTTGACTACATAAGGATCATCACAAGGAAAATGAGTTTGCTATTAGTATACAGGATATATTTCCCTAAAAGAAGCATAAACCACTTCAGGTCACCAAATTTTCCCTCAAAGAATATGGTGATGCATAGGCATGCCATGTGTACATTCTTCTTTTGCACAAAAGTGTGTATGCATACACAGAGGATTGGGCTTGGGAGATTTGTACATCAGTTGATAGTGCACTGGTGGTGGGTACTTTGGGGATATGTGATAGGAACAACTAAGGAGGAATAGACTTGGAGGAATTGCTCTTGAAGGTTTCCTGCTCTCTGGGAACTACCCCTAAAGTACCACCCTGAGATTGTGGCATAGTTCTGGATACAAACTGAAATAAGTATATGAATCAGGGTGGGGTGCGGAACCTCAGGCCTGGGAACCAAATACAGCCCTCCAGGACTCCCTCTGGCTCTTGAGACTCTCTCCAGGCCGCACCTCCTCTCCAGCTGCATCCTCCTTGAGTACAGGCGGGCCCTGCTTATACTGCAGGTTCAGTTCCGGACTGCTGCCGTAAGGTGGAAATCGCCGTAAGGCCGAACCCATTGAGTATAATGGGGTGCGTTGTGCAAAAATGCTGCAAAATGCCGCAAAAGCACAAAACTGGCTTTAAAATGGGGAATTTCCCGCCACTGCATTAGTGGAACGCCAGAAAGCGGGGCCCTACTGTATGTTTGCCTTGAATGCTGATCATACCCCTTGCTTGCCTGGATGGAGGACAGAGAGGCATATGTGAGTGTATGTAGAAACTAGCTTAATGTATAAAGGGTCACATTTACATTCATTGCTCTGCCCACTTTTGCCTCTGGCCCTGCCCATCGCTACCATGAGGCTCCTGGATGGTTGCCCATAAGGGAATGTGGCTCCCAGGCTGAAAAAAGTTTATCACCTCTGATGCAAATAAATAACTGAACAAGTCACTACTGAAGAATGTGAGCTTATGAAGAACAGAAATAACAACAATAATAATTTAAAATTATGTTAAAAGATAATATGCTTGTCTGGTCAGTGAAATGTAGCTAAATCTTACATCAAATACAGAAGTTTCACGGCAGGCATTAACATTTGCCACCAATTTACTCATATATTGCAATCCAAATATTATGATGGCTTTCATTAGGCAATAACATTGGATGGACCAACTATTTTTATGTGTCAGCAACTTTTTTTTTTAATGACATTTCTTTACATCTCAAAATAATGCCTTTTCCCCTTCCCAAAATACAAAACGTGATGAGCACCTTGCTTGAGTTTTTCATATGGCTTATAATGGCATTATTTTAATTGGAGGAATAAGAGAAAACTCTTGAACACACGTTATCTGTATGCCTGCTCTATCCAAGGTATAGATCATGAGGCAAACCCATTCCGCTTCAGACTGTGAAATGTATTATGAGGGAAGAGGCCACACAGAGGATCTAAACAATAACAAGAACTTTACTATAACTAATTATATACAGAGAACAAGGCCCACAACATGGTGCTGCTTGTAAGGCAGGCCTGGAACGGAAACTAAGCAGAGGGTGGCTAGCATCCAAAAGAGAAATCAAAAAAGGGGTCAAAGACCAAGATGCTGGAAAATGGGAACTTTTATTATAGATAAAACCCAACGCGTTTCAGCCTGTTATCTGCAGGCCTTCATCAGGGGATAATAGTTTATAAGATTATAAGACCAGCAAATCACTTTCTGTACTGTAGAAATTTGAGACATTTGATATTGACACAGTACAGAAAGTGATTTGCTGGTCTTATAATCTTATAAACTATTATCCCCTGATGAAGGCCTGCAGATAACAGGCTGAAACGCGTTGGGTTTTATCTATAATAAAAGTTCCCATTTTCCAGCATCTTGGTCTTTGACCCCTTTTGTGATTTCTGGAACTGAAACTGCCACAGCCTGGGGCAGACTCAGCAGTTCGTGGTATGGCAAGCCTGGAGGGCCAATACACTACACCCCTCCCCCCTAGCTCTCATAGTTCTGAAGATACTTGGGACGAGCCCTGGTGCGGGTCGATCAAGGACAATTTTGCATTGAAGCTGACAGTGCATCCCCTAGTTCCCCATTTGGCTTTGGTTCATGCTGGTCCACTTCAGGGTCCAGGTGCAACTGCTCTTGTCTGGCATCAGGAGCAGCTACTGGCTCATTTTCTCTTTCCACTTGGGTATTTCCAGCACCCTCAGAGAGAACTGATGGAGCTGGGCTTCGTCCTCTCATCTGGTCCACATATCGACATAACACATGGCTATCTGGTGTTGGAGCCCTGTAGGACAATGGGCCCGTGGCTTGGGTTACAGTGGCAGGAATCCATATTTCACCAGCACTGTAGTTCCTGACATACACAGGGTCACCTGGGGTGAACACCCATGCAGGTTCTTGAACTGCAATGGACTCCCTTGGTCAGTCCTCGGTCAAGTCAGGATGCAACTGATCAAGCAGAGTCATTAGTCGTCTGTTCATTAATAGCTCAGCTGGGTTTCTTCCAGTTGTGGCACAAGGTGTGATGTGTTGTGCCAGGAGAAAACTTGCAAGGCGTCGGTCCAAGTCACCTTCTACAATCAGTTTCAATGCATCTTTTGTTGTCCTGACCATCCTCTCAGCCTGGCCAGCCTGGCCATTGGTTGCTGGATGAAAAGGGGCTGAAGTGACATGCCAGATCAGTCCATTATCCAGGAATGTGCAGAATTCCGCAGATGTGAACTGGGCCCCATCGTCTGAGACAATGGTGTTTGGCAACCCATGTGTTGTGAAAAGCCTGCAAAAGGACTTGATAGCAATACGAGATGTCATTGACGATACCGGAACCACTTCTAACCATTTGGAGTATGAATCAACAACAATCAAGAAAGTTTGTCCCTGGAAGAGGCCTGCAAAGTTGATATGAAGCCATGACCTGTTGACCATTGTACTGTACTGTCACTGAGTGTTTTTCCATCAAGTCTAGAAAAGTTACAAGAAGTGTTTGGAGAAGCAGCCTTATCTGCTGTGCCTGGCCTGAGAGAGCAGAAATCCAAGGCCAGTAGTTGTCATGGTAACTGTAGATAACAGCTTGGGAAAAGGCTCTAACTGTTGATGTTAGAGTGCTGTCTGTGTCTTTCTTACTTTGCTTTTGAAGAGGGAAGAAGGGGGGGAACTATGCCTTTGGCCGTAATGTCTTAGTAAAGACTCTTAAAACTTTCTCAAGCCTCTGTGAAGTTTCTTGCTCAACTTAACTCCAAAGTAACGTGTTGTTTCACGCAACAATGCTCACACATCAACATGACCATGGCATTTTTGTTGATTCCCATGGGTGCACTGGGGCATGTGGTGGAGCTGGTCTTGAAACGTGACACTTCTCACATCTCTTGATGCATTCTTCAATCTTGCTGTCCATCTTGGATCACCATACATAGCTGCGCCCCACAGCCTTCATTCGCACTATACCAGGGTGTCCGATATGTAGGGCCTCCAACACCCGATGTCTCAACACAGTAGGAATGACAACTCTATTTTCCCCCAGGAGGCATCCCTTGTGCACTGATAGTTCATGTTGTTTGGATACAAATGGTCTAAATTTCTCCTCAAGCTTCCCTAATGGCCATCCCCTCCACACCCAGTTGAGAACACGGGCAAGAACTGGGTCCTTGGATGACACAGTGCCAATATTCCCAGCATGGGGGGGGGTTGGGTAATGACTCTAACAACAGCACATCCAGCAGGTTTCATCAACCCCAGCAGAAGGGAGAGGAAGGTGGCTCAAAGCATCAGCATGGGCAATGCTCCTGCCAGGCTGAAGTTGCAATGTGTAATTGTACGTGTTCAGGAAAATCGCCCACCTCAACATGCATGGAAATAATATTTGAGGTGTCTGCTGGTTAGGGGCAAACAATCTCAAGCTTGTGGTGAGTACCAATAGTGAATGGTTGACCATAGACATAGTCATGGAATATTTTTATGCTAGCCACAATAGCCAGGGCCTCCTTATCAATTTGGGCATAGTTGGAGTGTCTCCACCTTGCGCTGGGCCAGAGAGACAGGCTGGGAATTTTGTTGGTGTACCGTCCGCCCTGCTGCTCAACAAATTCCCTAACTGAGCTGACAGAAGTAGTCTCGGAGGTACTGTTGCAGTCCCCTAGACTGTTGGTACTGGGGGACTTCAACGTCCATGCCGAGACTGCTTTATCTGGGGCGGCTCAGGACTTCATGGCGTCCATGACAACCATGGGGCTGTCTCAGTTTGTTACTGGCCCGACGCATGTGTCGGGACATACCCTTGATTTGATCTTCGCCACTGGACAGGGAGATGGTGATCTGGAGGTTGGGGGTTTTTCATCTACCCCATTGTCATGGACAGATCACTGCTTGCTGAGGTTTAGGCTTACGACGACCCTTTCCCTCTGCAAGGGTGGGGGACCTATTAAATTGGTCCGCCCCCAGAGATTAATGGATCCTGAGGGTTTCCAAAGGGCTCTGGGGGATTTTCTGACTGAGAAGACTGGCGCTCCTGTTGAAGCCCTGGTTGATCTGTGGAATACGGAGATGACCTGGGCGGTTGACATGATCGCTCCCATGCGCCCCCTCCTATGTAGAGCTCATGCAGCTCCATGGTATACCTTGGAGCTGAGAGTGATGAAGCAAGAGAGGAGGAGGCTTGAGTGCAGATGGAGGCGAACTCCTGACGAATGCAATTATGCCTTGGTAAGTGCCTGCTCTAAGCGATATACAGCAGCGGTGAGGGCAGCAAAAAAGAGATATTTTGCTGCCAGTATTAAGGCATCACTCTCTCGCCCAGCGGAGGTTTTTAAAACTGTACGAGGGCTTTTACATCTTGGGCCTCGGGATACTATAGATTCATCTGTAGCCCGCTGTGATGAGTTCTCTGGACACTTCCAAGACAAGATCGCTAGCATTCGTCGGGACTTAGACTCCAATATTACAGCAGTTGGATTCAATGAAGCATCCAGACCACGGTCTTGTCTTCATTTATTGGATGAGTTTCAGTTGGTGCAGCTTGAGGATGTTGACAAGATCCTTGGACTGGTGCGGGCGACCACGTCTGTGCTGGATCCTTGCCCCTCTTGGCTGGTGAAAGCTGGTAGGACTGGAACTGCCGACTGGGCCAAGGAGGTAATCAATGCCTCTTTGCGAGAGGGAGTGGTCCCTGACTGCCTAAAAGCGGCGGTAGTGAGACCACTCCTGAAGAAACCCTCCTTGGACCCAGATAACTTGAACTACTATAGACCTGTGGTGAATGTTCCGTTCCTGGGCAAGGTTCTGGAGCGGGTGGTGGCCGGCCAGCTCCAGGGGCTCTTGGATGACACTGATTATCTTGATCCGTTTCAATCCGGTTTTAGGCCTGGGTTTGGTACCGAAACAGCCTTGGTCGCCCTGTATGATGACCTTTGTCGGGAGAGGGACAGGGGGAGTGTGACCCTGTTGATTCTCCTTGATCTCTCAGCTGCTTTTGATACCATCGACCATGGTATCCTTCTGGGGAGACTCACGGAGTTGGGAGTTGGGGGTACTGCTTGGCAGTGGCTCCTCTCCTACTTGGTGGGTCGTCAACAGAAGGTAGTGCTTGGGGAACACTGTTCGACACCCTGGACTCTCCATTGTGGAGTCCCACAGGGATCGGTACTGTCCCCCATGCTTTTCAACATCTATATGAAGCCGCTGGGTACAGTCATCAGGAGTTTTGGAGTGCGTTGTCACCAGTACGCTGATGACACGCAACTCTATTTCTCCTTTTCATCTTCCTCAGGTGAGGTTGTTAACGTACTAAACCGTTGCCTGGCCGCGATAATGGATTGGATGGGAGCTAACAGACTGAAGCTTAATCCAGACAAGACCGAGACGCTGTTAGTGAGTGCCTTCTCTGCCCAGATGGTGGATGTTCACCCTGTTCTGGATGGGGTTACACTCCCCTTGAAAGAACAGGTTTGTAGCTTGGGAGTTCTTTTCGACTCTTCCTTGTCTCTTGAGGCTCAGGTAGCCTCAGTGGCAAGGAATGCTTTTTACCATCTCCGATTGGTAGCCCAGCTACATCCCTATCTGGACAGTGACAACCTTGCCTCAGTCGTTCATGCTCTGGTAACTTCTAGATTGGACTACTGCAATGCGCTCTACGTTGGGCTGCCCTTGAAGACAGTTCGGAAACTACAGTTAGTCCAGAATGCAGCGGCCAGATTGTTGACGCGGACAAGAAGGTCCGCTCATATCACACCTGTTCTGGCTCGTCTGCACTGGCTTCCTATTTGTTTCCGGGCTAAATTCAAAGTGCTGGTTTTGACCTATAAAGCCTTACACGGCATGGGACCGCAATACCTGGTGGAGCGCCTCTCCCAATATGAAACTACCCGTACACTGCGCTCAACATCTAAGGCCCTCCTCCGAGTACCATCCCATTGAGAAGCTCGGAGGGTGGTGACTAGAAATAGGGCCTTTTCGGTTGTGGCTCCCGAACTGTGGAATGGTCCCCCTGATGAGGTGCGCCTGGCGCCGACGCTGCTATCTTTTCGGCGCCAGGTGAAAACCTTTTTATATTCCCAGGCATTTTAATGCGTATTAGTATATGTATTTGATGTATTTTGCTACTGTTTGATTATTTTGTTTACCTTTGTTGGTTTGATTTTAGTGTATTATTGTATTTATATATTTTGATTGCTTTATTGTATGTACACCGCCCAGAGAGCCCTTGGGCTTAGGGCGGTATATAAATTAAATTAAATAAATAAATAAAAATAAATTCCGTTCTGTTGAAGACATTGCTCTGGAGTAGAAAGCGATAGGCACCTCATGAGAGTCCTCAAGTTAGTGGCTCAGGACAGCTCCAATACCATATGGAAATGCATCAGATGCGAGAATCAAGGGCTTCCATTCATCATAGTGCACCAAGACACTGTCAGACGATAACAGGTGTTTTACATCACGGAAAGCCTTATCATGCCGGGCTGTCCACTGCCATGCAGCATACTTGTCAAGAAGGCGATGCAATGGTTCTGCCACTGTAGCCTTATGTTTCAAGAGGGCGTGATAGAAGTTCAAGAGTCCCAAGAAGGCTTGGAGTTCCTGTTTATTACGGGGCACTGGAGCTTCATGAATTGCTTTAATTTTTTCCGGGGTAGGCCAAATGCCAGTGGTATCAATACTGTAGCCAAGGTTCAATTTGGGAAACACCAAATACACATTTGTCATGCTTGACCCGGAGACCAGCAACAGCAAAACGATGCAGTACATCCTGCACCAGTGAGGCAAGTTCAGCAATGGAGTTGCCGGCAACCAAGACATCATCAAAATACAGTATGGCACCTGGTACTCCTTTGAGAATGTCCTCCATTAAGCTCTGAAAAATTCCAGGGGCCACAGAAACACCAAACTGGAGGTGTTTTACTCTGAATGCTCCACAATGAGTGGTGATAGTCTGAGCATCGGCAGTAGCATCATTCACAGACAGTTGCTGATAGGCCTGGACCAGGTCAAACTTCGCAAAATGTTTTCCTTGTAAAAGTGATGCCAAAAGATGATGCACCACTGGGATTGGATATGGATGCTGATGCAGGGCTTTACTGATCATAGAATTATAGAATAGTAGAATTGGAAGGGGCCTATAGGGCCATCAAGTCCAACCCCCTGCTGAATGCAGGAATCCAAATCAAAGCATTCCCGACAGATGGCTGTCCAGCTGCCTCTTGAATGCCTTCAGTGTTGGAGAGTCCACTACCTCTCTAGGTAATTGATGCCATTGTCATTTGGCTCTAACAGTTAGGAGGTTTTTCCTGATGTCCAGTCGAAATCTGGCTTCCTGCATTCCGTGTCCTGCATTCTGGAATGATTAAGAAGAGATCCCGGCCCTCCTCTGTGTGACAACCTTTCATGTACTTGAAGAGTGTTATCATATCTCCCTTGGTCTTCTCTTCTCCAGGCTAAACATGCCCAGTTCTTTCAGTCTCTCCTCATAGGACTTTGTTTCCAGTCCCCTGATCATCCTTGTTGCCCTCCTCTGAACCTGTTCCAGTTTGTCTGCATCCTTCTTGAAGTGCGGAGACCAGAACCACAAATGCGGATGCTGCCATTGGCCTTCAATGGAGTGACAATGGGTGTCTCCCATGGAGGGTGTGTCACTGGCTCCAAGATGCCTTGCTCTATGAGGTGATCAAGTTCAGCATCAATCTTTGACTGCAGTTCAAACAGAACATGATGGGGTTTCATACTGATGGGGGCCACAGTAGGATACAAGAACAATGAAATAGGTGGCCCCTTATATTTCCCAAGACCTTTATCAAAAACAGCTTTGAAATCATTTAGGATGCTATCCCATAATGATTCACCAATCTGGTGGACCCCCGTGAGAGCAATGCCCAATGGCTCAAACTAGTCTAAGCCAAGGAGACTGGTGCAATGCCCTTGAGCAACCAATAACTGTAAAGTTCCATGGAAATTACACCTCAAGTTGGTAATGCACCTCAACTTCACAGGCGTTCTTTATTGGAACCTGATTTTCCTGGTAATCAGTAAGTTTGGAGTGGAAAGGGACAATTTGTGGGCCCCCACAAGGAAATATTTGCTGGTAGGTTTCCGATGAGATGATAGTATAACCTGAGCCCGAATCAACTTCCATGGTGCATGGAGTGCCCTGGATGGTGACTGTCACCTTCACCTTCCTCACATTGGCGGAGTACTGCAACCCTGGCTTGATGTGGTTAATCACTTCCTATGTGTTGTCACATGTGGAAAACTTCTGTACAGTATGTGTGGTACTGCTTTGTGTCCTTGATGGTGTTTTCCCTTCCACTGCACTTCTGGGGGCATCTGCTTCCACTTTGGCTTGGCATACTCACTCAATATGCCCAACTTTTTGACAATACCGACACTGTACACCTCTGAAACTGCAGGCACGTCATTCATGGGATCCGCCACAGCTCTTACATTTCACTGGAGAAACATGTCTGGATCTCGGAGGTCCTGCAGCACCTACTCTGGTTGATGAGCATTTGCACTGCAGCCTGTGGATCTCTAGAAGTTGTTGATTTGAATCATTAGCCAGCTGGGTTTCTGAACAGGGTGAGTTTCTTGCCAAGTGCACTTCTCGGGTGCTTGCTGCTGCTGCTTCTGTAGTCAGAGCTTCCTCTAAAGCTGTCTTAAACGTGATCTGTCCTTTTGCAAACAGACACTTTTGCAGGCCCTCATCATGCAACCCACAGACCAGGCAATCATGCAGCATCTCCTCAAGGTTTGGGAAACTGCAGTGTTTTGCCATGCGTCTAAGTTCAGCAACATACAGTGACACACTCTCTGTTGGGCCCTGATTTCATTTGTAGAAAGAATTATGTTGTGCTATTTCAGACAGTTTTGGAGAGAAATGTCCTTGTAAAACATTCAGGATATCATCATAAGATGTATTAGCAATACACTGCATAACACAGCACACTTCTTCTCTGACTCTGTAATGCCATTTGCTGCCAAGTAAAACGCCAGCCTGACTGCACAACTTTCCCACTTTCTGGGACCTGCAGGGTTAAATTCTTCAAGATGCCCTTGGGTGGCCATATTCCTCAAGATGCACACTGACCTGGAGTCCTTTGCAGTGATTTCCACAAGGCCCAAGCTGATGTCCTAATCCAGTCTAAGAAGAAATGTTCTCTCCCTTTCAGCCTCTAATGCATGAAGAAAACACTCTGTGTGCCTCATTAGATCCCATCCTCGTCACCAGTGAAATGTATCATGAAGAGGCCACACGGAGGATCTAAACAATAACAAGAACTTTACTATAACTAATTATATACAGAGAACAAGGCCCACAGCATGGTGCTGCTTGTAAGGCAAGCCTAGAACTGAAACTGCTACAGCCTGGGTCTGACTCAGCAGTTCCTGGTATGGCAAGCCTGGAGGGCCAATACACTACAGACTGCATAGGGGAATCACATGCTTGTCTTTGGACATCCCCCTCCTACATATGATTTTTTATAATGTCATGGAAAAGATTTCATATATATCCCGCCCTTCCTCCCAGTAGGAGCCCAGGGCGGCAATCAAAGATGAGGTCTGCATGCTTCTTCCAGATATCTATTTTTTATGTGCATATGGGAAAACTGAATCATGCCACCTCCTTCCTTCAGTCTGAAGTTGTACAATCCAGGAATAGTTTTACCAGTTATTTGCTATTTGTAAATTAGATGTTCAGTTTCTGCCAGGACAATTTTTAAAAACTGTAAAGAAAGAAAATGTTTATAACAATTTATAATAATCTTGATTTCATCCTTAAGAAAGGAAGTTTTTGTTTTTTGAGGGATTTCTGAGGTAGAAGGGCTTCCAATTTAACAAAAATCAAAACCATATTCTGTAGTGTTGATGAAATATTATTACAATTTAACAAATTTCCAAATGTGTGGGTAGGTAGCAGTACATAGTATTTTTTTCGGAGGGAAAATCCAAATTTTCTATTATATTAAGTGAAGGTTAAAGCATTAGTATGATATGTGGTGAAAACTGGTTGGACAATAACCATATCCTGCCCTGGAGGAAGGAATTTTACTTTCTTCACTTCATGTTATCTTCATGACTAATGAATCCTTCCTATTTGTCTATGTAAACTAAAGCCCTGTTTTCCAAGCCAAGATGGACATTGGCTTATATTTAACATAGTCTCCCTTGTGTGGTCCCGACCTTTCTCACCACATGAATAGAATCACTAACCCAGATTATCTCTCTCTCCCCCCCCCATTGCTCTCCGGATATTTGTTTGATGGTGTTGTTGCTCTGAAAGCTGTCCAGAAATGACATGCTTATCAAATGTGATTAAATGCTGTAGACTGTCTGATTGGAAATAAGCAACAGGAAAAAGTGGCTTTCTTTAGAAAAATATACTTTTTGCTCTGTTGAGAACACATTGCCTCAATACCAAGATACAAATGTATCTTCATAGCCATGCAGTTTTAAGGCTTAGACAAGGCCTTTTACTGTATTGTGTATAGTCGTCAATGGTGATACTAGGTGATGAAACAATTTTTTTCTTTTAAAAAATCCCAAATTAGGCTGCAATCCAATACACACTTACCTTGGGCTATGTCCCATTGAACTCAACAGAGCTTAATTTTGAGCAGAAATGTATTGGATTGCAGCCTTAGCATTGCCAGGGCTGGTGCCAGGCATTAGTGGGCCCTGGGGCACCAGCCTGCCTTCGCCCGTGGCACCTGCCCACATGTTTCACTTACCTCTCCCATCACTGTGAATGCCGCGTGAACTTCCTACCATCAACCAAGATGGCAGTGGGGGCATCAATCCCTTAGGGAAGACCCTGCCACCAACTTAGTTGATGGCAGGCATGCGTGCACAGCACACACAACATTCTCAGCAATGAAAAGGTAGGTGGGGTGTGTGTGCGGGCTTATTGAAGCCCACACTGTCTGTAGGGGGGAGGTGTCTGGGAGCTCCCTCTCCTCGATCTGTGGCAGGGTCAGGACCTGCTGCTCCACAGATCGTGGAATAGGAGTGCTACCCTTCCACTCTAAGGAGGAGCCCTTAAGGGGCCCCTCTGGGCTGCAGGGGCCTTGGCCAGGACCCAACCTGGCCACCCTTTGGCACTGGCTCTGAGTGTTGCCACTGAACTAGTATCTTTTAACATGAGAGTGAGATGGCACTAAAGGCTAGGTCCACTTTTTTACATCTACTGTGTTGTTACCATGATATGTGGCCTACTGTCTTCCATATATGATCTGTTGTGATATGTAGCACTCTGCCAAATTGCTACAGCGGGTAGAGACGGGGGAGATATTAGATTCAGTTTGCATTTAAAGATGAATCTACCTAATTCACACTTTCCGAAACAATACATGAATCGAAACACAACCATCCTTCGAAATTTGCATTTCTGTGAATTTTGTAAAGCAGTTTTCTAGTCAAGTAATGTGTACAAAAATGCATATGCTAGGGTATAATATGCATAATATATATATATTAATGAAAATAACATACCAAAATGTGTTATATTAAGGAAACTTGCTTTGTAAAAATGTGTATATTAAGCCAAATGCATATAAACCTGCATATTGGGGAAAATTTGTGCTAAAATGCTGATGAATTTTCATGAGGTCTTCTTTTTTAAAAAATTGCAAACTGATGTGGAAATGTTGAGAACTGACCTTAGAGTGGAAAAATAAGAAATGGAGAGAAACTGGAATGGATAGAGACGCCCAAACCTAATAGCAGGCGAGTGGTAAAAGACTGAAAAGTCAGGCCTAAGGGGAACTATGATTAAAAAGGGCAAGTGTTAAGTTCATCCAGGGCTTTGGAACCCTATCTCAAGAACATATAACAATTAAGAGGCAAAAATGTGACTGAACTCAGTCAATTTAATTGGAGGAAGTTGTATTATTTTATGTGGGTCTATCCTTCAGCAAGCATTTTAAGTTGGAGCTTATGTGAGAAAGCAACAAAGGACTCAGATTTCAAAGTGGGGAAGAATCCAAAACCTTTAGGATGACTTTGTAACATTCATGTTGATGACTAGGTTGGATAGATTTCTTTCTCCTCTCTACATCCCACAGTATCTATTGCCATCCACCCCTTGAGGTTGATGTTCCTGTACATCTATCAATAGCTAGGCTTTAGCTGATGTAGGGTATATCTGTGCACATCTGTCTTGCTATTTGCAACTGGCTTTTCAAACTACTCCTTCTCCTCTGAATTTTATGAAACTAAAACATATTTCAAGTCTTTAGACAAGTCATTGTGGCTTGGCTAGTTTCAAAAAGGGATTTGAGTGGGAGTGTCATTCAAAGGCTCTTGGGGCCATGCTTTGAGTAGTAGTAAAGCAAGACTCTAACATTTTGGAAGCAGTTTCTCAGACTGGTTTCCATAAGGGGGAAAAAGCAGTGCAGTTCAGTTTCAAATAGTTTCTGAAGGTCAACCCAGAGGAGCTTCTGAAATGCTCAAACCCAGCTTGCTTGCATAATCATTCCAGTGGCCTGTGCAGCTGCTGGGGCATATGACATAATAATAAACAGTTTGTCTTTGCCCACACACCCAAGAACACTCGTGACACAAGTTGGAATAATGTTATATTTATTAAATATAACATTCAGCATCAAATGCAAATAAGCCAATTCATCAGATTAAATTGCTTCGGGCAGGTGAGGCCTCCTACAAATGTGGGAATATTCCCACGCCTTCTAAAGGCAAATAATTCTCTTCAGACCTTAACTCCATAGCCAAGGACGTGGGGGAAAACCTCCCTCCTTGCTGCTGAAGTCAGTTGTGGTTCCCACCTCCGCACCATGGCCCCGCCGTACAGGCGTTCACCCTGATGCGCAAGCAGGTCCCACAAGGACACTCCTCAGTTCGCCACGAGGCATTAAGCTTTGATGGTTCCCTGGGGAGTGCCCCTTACCTGTATACTTTAACCGCCTCAAAATAACCCAATATACCTCACCTGCCCGAATTCCATGCCACAAGAGGGGATCAGCTCAAGCTTGGTCCCCTCAACCCAATAAAGAAAACAGACTCCTTAAACCCAACCTCAAATCCTCTAAAAACAAATCACATCCCCACTCAGACAAGTGGACACCGTCGTCCCTAAACAATTGAGGGGAATAAAACCTTATCCTATCATGGGCTATGCACGCCCCCCCAAGGGATAAGATCAAATCCCTGACCTTCCTATTCACCCATTTGCGCGACCTATCAATTTTGTTTGGGTGAAGTGCACCCTTCCATACTCGTCTCACGAGCATATCAGACCACACCAAAATTAAATTAGGATAAGAACGCCTAAGCCACATGAGATCACGCCTGACCTAAGCAGCAAGTCTATACCAGGGGGCTGCACAAGGTCATTCTCCCCCAAATGAATTAACAAAATATGCGGCTGTGCCGCTGATGCCATGGTGCAGCACACCAATGGCAACAACACATCCCATAACATGCCCCTCCGCGACTCCCAGCTAACTGTCGCTGATGCAGAAAGCTGCAGCTGCGTCCCAGAAAACGACGAAGAGGCCCTCTGATGCGCCCAAAACAAGATGGAATGTCCACACAGAACGATCCGCACCGGGACTGGAAGATTCAAAATACCTAAAGGAAAACAAAATTAAATACAACATTAATACCGGACATAAGACTGGAAGGCTGAGGAACGCCACCTGCCAATTGCCTGGATATCGCCAACGCTCATGCCCACGAGGGCAGCGGCCGTGGGCGCTCCAATCCGAAATGAATGCAGCCCATAGACTCCAGCATCGCGACCAGTGGCCAACAAGGCCCGCCGAACAACGGCCCAAAATTGGAACTGAGTCAGGGCAGAACCATCTGCATGTATAAAAAGATAACGCAGGCCCGCCGGCCTTAGAAGCAAGAATTGACGCATGGCAGCTACAGGGCATAATTCCAAAACCTGGCAGCTGCGTAAAGACACAAGACTGCCACGGCCCTTCTGATCAGTCTTAGAGACTCGCAGGGAGAACCTAACCATATCAGCACCTAACATGCAATTGCCAGAGCATAAGGCCCTGTAAGACACATCGCGCTTAGAGAGGACTAACACTTCACTAGGGCGGAAGGCACCATAGAACATCGTCAGACTTACTGCGGCGAAAAGGTGCGCCTCATACAAAGATGAGCATAAAGAACGAAACAATGCCAGGATCTGGAGGAGGACATCGGGTGTGATTGGCCTCCTCCGGTCAGCGGGCCTGGGAGCGGAACGCGACCAACCCTCAAGGACCTTTCTGACCCTAAAATCTACAGAATGATCCGGCAGTCCTCGTGCCTTAGAGATAAAGGCCAGCGCAGAAAGGTGCCCAGCAATAGTAGAAACAGAAGAGCCTTGCCCTTTCAAGTGCGTCATATACTGTAACAATTGATCCACGGGGATAGGCCACGCCATATATAAAGCAGCACTGATTCGGAAAGCTTGGAACTTCGCAAAAGCACGCTGATACGCTGTCTGAGTACTGGGAGCAAGAGCAGATGCAATAGCGGCCCCAACTTCTAAACGCCAAGGTTCCACAAGAAAGGCGGGACCCAGACAGGGTCCAGAGCCGCTCCAGGTGCAAGCTCCCGAAAGCGCGCCATCTGTAATTGGGAAAGAGCATCAGCAATGCTGTTTTGTAAACCTGGAACATGCCGAGCAACGAAAAGGATGTTAAAACGCAAACATTGCAATACAAATGTGCGCACTAGTCGCATAACTCGCGGAGATTTGGAAGTCTGGGCATTAATAACACACACAGTAGACAGATTATCGCACCAAAAGCGTACTGTACGGTTTTTAAATGCCTGCGGCCAAATATGGACCGCCACAACTATCGGGAAAAATTCCAAAAAGGTCATATCTCCGGTGGTCCCAGAGGCCTGCCATGTATTAGGCCACCTATCAGTACACCACTGCGACCGGAATATAACACCAAAACCTATACTCCCGGCAGCATCAGAATGTACTTGTAATTCAGCTTCCAAAAGCAATTCATCGCGCCAAAAGGAAAGACCATTAAAGTCCTTCAAAAACGTAAGCCACATACATAAGTCAGCCCTCATCCCGGCAGACACACGAATGAAATAGGATCGAGAGCGCACACCCTTCATGGCGTCACAGAGACGCCTGAGAAATGCACGCCCTGGGGAAATGACTTTAGAGGCAAACACTGTCCCACTAGTTCCTGTAATTGAGCTAATGTAATCTTTTTTAATACAAGTACAGTCCGGAGACGCTGCCGCAAAGCAAGCAATTTGTCCTGTGGCAAACAGGACGACTGGGCAATCGTATCTAATTTGATACCCAAAAAGGTAAGTGAAGAAGAAGGGCCCTCAGTCTTTTCTGGAGCTAAGGGGACACCCAATTCAGCCGTTAAGGCCTCAAAAGAGCGCATCAAATGTAGGCAATGGGAAGACCCTGCCGGCCCAACAAACAAAAAATCATCAAGATAATGAACTGACAGAGAGGAAAAAGTCCTCCTTCTCAGCGCCCATTCTAAAAATGTGCTAAATGCTTCAAAAGCAGCACAAGATACGGAACAACCCATTGGCATGGCCCTATCTATATAAAACTGACCTTGAAATTTGAAACCCAGTAAGTCCACATCATCGGGATGCACTGGTAGGAGACGAAATGCAGATTTTATATCGCATTTCGCTAATAAAGCACCTTTACCAGCTCTGCGAACTACTCGCACAGCCTCATCGAAGGATGTATACTTAACTGATGCATGACTTGGGGAAATGCCATCATTAACAGAAGCACCTTTGGGGAATGACAAATTGTGTATAAGGCGATATTCGCCCGGCTGTTTCTTAGGAACAATACCCAAAGGAGAAATTCTCAAGTTCTCCAAAGGAGGAGAAGTAAAGGGACCTGAAATCCGGTCAGCACTTATCTCCTTCCTGATTTTGGCCAACACTATAGGGGCCATATACGTGAGAGAGGGCTGATTCTTTGACGAAATAGCAACCCTGGGGCCCTGAAAGGGTATACGAAAACCTTTAGTAAAACCCGCTAGCAAAAAACTAGCAGCAGACCTATTAGGGTAACCTGCCAACAGGTGAGCCAGGGGAATTAATTTAACAGGGCTACTGGCCTTGCGACGTACCGCCGCTGTTGCCAGCCCCACGTTTATGCTGCTGGTGTTCCCCTGTACCCTGGCGAGCCTGCCGGGCACGCTGACAGGAAGAACTGGGGTGGTTGCCACCACACAGTCCGCAGGCGTGTCGAAACCTACATGGACGCCTGAGGCATCGGCCACTGCTGTTAAACGTCCAACAGACCTGCTGGGATTGAACCCACTGTCCGCCCTGACTAGAGCCAGTGGCGGAAGTCTGCGCTCATGCTAACAGGTGTCCACTATCTGCCCTATCACCAGAAGTAGGCCTGGCTGCAGTCATGGAGCGAAGCCACAAACCGGCATGCTCCACGTCCCAACGGAGGGTGGGGTCCAATGCCGCCCTCTGCCTGAAATTTTCATCGTACCGCAACCACGCGGTACCCGAAAATTCTCGAAAGGCCCGATGAATGATATCCTGGTATTTTATCATAGATAGGGCCCTTGATGGATAAGCCTGCGTCATAACTCCCATATAAATCGTGTAAGCGTTCAGCCAGTTAGGCCATACACGATCAACTCTCTTTTTTGTGACAACCTCACGTTCTTTGCCTTCCTGACCCTCTTTAGTTTTAACCTCGTTCTCACAAAAAAGACGAGTAAATAGATCAATGTACTTTCCCCGCCAGATTCTTTCCTTCGTTGTGACCAATAAATGGTCACCCAAAGGAAGAGAAGTATCACCCTGAGGATAAACACCCTGAGGGAGAGGCAAGGAAGCAGTAGGAAGACCCAAGGCAGCCACTGATGGCTGCCAAGGGGTCACAGCCGCAGCAGGCCAAGGGAGCTGTGGTTGTTGCGGAACTAAAACTCCCCCCATAAACACCACTGGTGGGGAGCCACTCTGCTGCTGAGAACCAGCTGAAGAGGAATCTAAAGGACTAACACCTGCAACGTTATTCTGTGTAACAGGAATACGTGGTGCGAGTGTCTCACCTGCATAAGCAGCCGGAGAAGCAACAAGCGGCGAAGCCACCAAAGCAGAGGGCTCAGACGACCCGGGCAAGACACTGGACTGTGGAGACTGAGCCTGTCCCTGCAACAACCCTTCTACAGCGGGACGTGAGAACACGGGAGAGGAGGACGCAAGCGGAACCACAGACGAAGCCACTGCGGATGGGAGAACCGCAGGCTCCTGCGCCGGTGCAGCAGCTTCAAGAACGCCAATCCTAGAAACCAAAGAAGCAAGAATTTTTGACTTAGTGCACTTCTCTGCGAGGCGGGCAGACTTCTTACCTGTAGAGGCAGTACTAGGCCCCGCCCCTGCGTCACAAGGCTGCAAACGCTCCCTTTCAAGCGCATCCACACGCGCCACCAAAGCATGAATGGTGCCCATATCCTCCTCTTCATCAGACGACTGGTGATGCTGAGCTGAGGGGCGCTTAGAAGCCTGCTTCAATATGCGAACGCCTTTCTTCTGTTGCACCTTCCTAGGCGGCATGTTTCTTGCCAGTATCAGAAATATAACAGCAGGAACAACGATTAACGCTTAACAAGTAACCAAAACCATAAGAAAGCAGCGATCAACTTAGCAACTGGATTTATTTTTCTTATATATTTATTTGTTTATTTATTTATTTATTTATTTAAAGGGGGGGTCAGAAATAATTATGAAGGGTGGTAAGGATAAAAGAAATAATATATTTACTATAATAAAATAAATTTAACAATTAATATATTTCCAAGATAATTAAATATTAATATATGTAAACTACTTAATATAATTATTAAAGAACAAAATAAAAACCAAAACCTATAAAAAGCTCAACAATGAGCACAACAAACAAATGAACTATAAAACAACAATAAATACAAGTAAGCTAGAAATTAATTTCAAACACTAATGGAATTAGGAACAGTAATGTACTGGGAGTTAAAATGCAACGCAACCAAATGTGAACTAAATTTAAAAAAACCAAAAAAAACTTTTTTGGGGGGGGGAGTAAACAAACGGAACAATTCCTTAAAGACAAGAAAAATTAACAGCCCCAACTAAATGTTCCCAAACGTTAAATCACAAAGGAAATTACCCCAAGTTATTCAAATCTATCACAGAAAGACGGGCTGTGTGGAGAACGATCAGCTGTGAAGCGGCGAAAAGCCGCCTGTGCTTGAGCAGAAGCCCGCAGCCCAGCTGATTGGCGGGAAATTCAAGCCAAACTCAATTAAAGAATTAAAGCACAGGACGGGAGCACGCAGCAAGGGCAAACAAACGAAAATGCAATAAGGAAACCAAAAAGCCGCGAAGCGGCAGAAAGCCGCTGGGGACGTGGGTGGACGCCCGCAGCCCAGCAAATCGGCGGGAATCCAAGCCGAGTTAAATAAATTAATTAATCACAAAACGGAAGGAAACAGCAGCGACTAACAAACCAGCCAGTTAAGAAATGGAAACGACCACCACGAGATGCAGGCAGAGCCCCTTGCAAACGCTATGCTCAAAGGTGCAGCGAGACAAAAAAGGCAAATGCTGAGGGAAGGAGCGGCTTTAAATACCCCGCTCAAACCCAGACCTAATTGGTCCCTTGATCTCACGTGGCACGCTTGAAATTTCTCTAGAACATTCCCGAGCCTTCTCAGCATTTTGGGTGTAGGCAAAAACGCCCCTATATAGGAACGACATTTGGAGGTAGATTCTAATCATTTGGTTTCCCATAAACAATGTTAGCCTTGGCTGCCGGGCTTTACTTGTCATAGTTAATTCAGAAACAGATGTTTCATTTTTTATTAATTGTTGTCATAGGTGTTTGCCAGAACCATTAGTATTCCCCAGCTGGTCTGTCATTGCCAAAAGAACAAAACCAGAACATCACAGCATTGACCTCTGCAGTACCTCAAGCAACAGTAAACAATGACTTGCGCTAACTATAGTTAATAACCCCCACTATGGTTTGAACTTCCAAATATACAACAGACTAACTATTGTTTATTTTATTTTATTTTTTTACAATAATTTTTATTCAGATTTTCATAAAACATACAAAACAAAACCATAAAACATTCAAAGACAAAAAACAAAATCAAAAATAGTTAGACAAAAAAAAAATAAAAAGTAAAATATTGACTTCCCATTTGTCACAGATCAAATCAGTTATAGGTCTACAATGTATAACAATCCTGTCTCTAAAATCATATTATAAAATCACTTTCCTCCAGTAGTTATCTTACTTAATCATCAAATCTCATAAACATTACTTTATTCTTTCCACAAAAAGTCAAAGAGAGGTTTCAATTCTTTAAGAAATATATCTATCAATTTTTCTCCAGAAAAGCATGTCGATTAATCCATCTCATTAATAATTATAATAATCTTATTGTCATAACCATAGTCAAAATAAACATTTCGATTAATCCATCTCATCAGAATCTGTTAGGTTCAATAATTTCAATAGCCATTATTCTATTATCCCTATTAGTTCCATCTTCCATCTTCCATCTTCAATAGTCTTGTTAAGTCCAGTAATTTCAGTGTCCAATCTTCCATTATCAGTATTCCGTAATAATCTTGCTGTCATAACCATAGAAATATTAACTTCCCATTTGTCACAGATCAAATCAGTTATAGGTCTACAATGTATAACAATCCTGTCTCTTAAATCATATTATAAAATCACTTTCCTCCAGTAGTTATCTTACTTAATCATCAAATCTCATAAACATTACTTTATTCTTTCCACAAAAAGTCAAAGAGAGGTTTCAATTCTTTAAGAAATATATCTATCAATTTTTCTCCAGATAAGCATGTCGATTAATCCATCTCATTAATAATTATAATAATCTTATTGTCATAACCATAGTCAAAATAAACATTTCGATTAATCCATCTCATCAGAGTCTATTAGGTTCAATAATTTCAATAGCCATTATTCTATTATCCCTATTAGTTCCATCTTCCATCTTCCATCTTCAATAGTCTTGTTAACTCCAGTAATTTCAGTGTCCAATCTTCCATTATCAGTATTCCGTAATAATCTTGCTGTCATAACCATAGTCATATAGTAAGAGTCTAATGGGAATTTCCTCTATCCCAAATATTTTCTTGCCATCCATTCTGAATAGGTTGCTGGAATACTGCAGTAAAAACATATCTCTGTTCTTTTTTACAAAATGTACTGGCTCATCTCTTGAAAGTTTTTCCCTTGTCACATGGCTGCAGTTAATTCCATAGGTCTTCTCCATATTAGGCTCCATCACATCATTCCAGTCCAGAAGATTATCCATGCCATTGACAACCTTATCTCCAATATCTTCATTAATTTCTTCAGAGATAACATTGAATTCCAAACAGTAGATTTTATTTCTAAAATCCATAAATTCCAAATCTTTTTCCTGTTCCACGTTTGTTCCAGGCTCCAGGGTCTCCTCTCTCACAGGGACCCCTATTTCTTTAAACTCCTGGATCATTTTGCACAATTCAATTTTCAGCTCCTTACAACCCTGTCGCAGGGTTCGTTTCGTTATCTCAATCTCATCCATTATTTTCTGAAACCTAGTTACTTCCAGATTCTCAGCCACTTTCTTGATTGCCATTTTAAAAGAAAAATATAAGAGAACCACTTCTTATTTCAGCAACAATTGGGTTAATACTCCAAACTTGATGACATCACAGTATAAACAGAACAGCCAGCCTTATCTCACTATGCTTAGGAAAACAAAATGTAGTTCCCAGGATCGAAACAATTAATGGCGTCGTCAGGAAACAGATTCGTCAAAATAAAATAAACCAAAAAGAGAGTAATCTCAGACAATATAATATTCTTCAGAATAGAAATCAGGAATAGAAATCTCTCTTCTGTGTATATCTTTAGAATGCAAATCCAGGACAGCTTTTTGCAACAAAAACAGAGATAAGCTGTTAATTAGTGCATAGCAGAGAAGAGTTATAGCTCACCGAAAAGATGTCCAAAGCCGATCCATCTGGCAAATCTCCTTTTACTGCAACAGTTTAAGTCAAGTAAAAAAATATAGAAAGAAGGGTGCTTGCCTGTTAGTCCGTTCTCTCTCTAAAGAAAAGATGAACGTGTCGCTTTATCAGATAGAGCTTGTTGAAAATCCGTCCTTCCTTGTTGGCTGGACCTCGTCTCATAAATCAATGAAATCTAGTCCTCCCAACAAAAATAGGCTTTGAGGTTAATCTCTTCGTTTCTCCCTGCCCGGGAGAAGTTTCATCAGTCAAAAAAAAAAATGTTTTGACTGATTTATATCTGAATAAGCTTCTTTTGCGGCGGGAGCCCGTCCCAAAAGCAGGCACAGGCTAAGTCACCCTTCCCGGAAGTCAACAGACTAACTATTGTTTAGAGCAGCTTGTCTGTTTTCATTTTCCAGCACATAGCTTCATAAGCCCACTTCCATCTCCATGGTGCAGCAGCCTCTTCAGGTGGAACAGTGGTCCTTTGCCTTGTCAGTGGTTTATGAATTCAGATATAGCAGCAAACCACAGTTAGCATACACTGTAGCTTGCAAGCTGGCTTTAAACCATGGTTGATATCCTGGTCAGCCCCTCACAATCTATAGTTTGCAGCATAGGTTCAGATACGATACCAAACCACAGTATGGCATTATGTCTGAATGCAGCCTATGAAGATGATTATTCCTCAATCCCTGCTTTTCCTGAGCGTGAGTAGAGTCACACCAGGCTGATTAGCAGGTGCCTGTCCAATGGATGCAATTGCAAGTGACGACTAGTACATAAAAATTGCAGGGAAAACATCACAAGACACTTATACTTTTGAGTAAAGTCAATTCATACACTCAGGGTTATAAGAAAGTAGTAAGCCTTAGTCAGACCATTGATCCTTCTAGGACATCATTGCCTAAACAGGGGTGGGGACACTTTTTCAGCCTGAGTGCCAAATTCACTCGTGGGACAACTCCTGGGAGCTGCATGCTAGTGGTGGGCATGGCCAGAGGCAAACGTGGGCAGACCAACAGATGTGAATCTTACCTTTGTACAGCAGGCCACATAAAATCCAGAGATTTGCGCTAACCTCTCCATCCTCCAGCCAGGCAACAAAGAGGCATTAGCACAGTTCAAGCCAGGCAAAAGCACTTGGGGGGGGGGGAACAGGGCAGTAAGAGGCATGGTAGGAGAAGTGTCCTGAAGGCCAGACAGAGTGGCCTGGAGCATTTAGGCCCTAGGCTTGAAGATTCTCTACCCCTGGTCTACACTGCCAGGCAGTGGGTCTCCAGTGTTTTAAGCAAAGTCCCAGCCCTACCTAGAGATGCCAGAGATTGAACCTGAGACCTACTGCATGCAAAGCAGATGCTCTACCACTGAGATACGGCCGTCATATCATGTCCTGAAGTGATAACAGCATAATAGGGGATATAATTTTCAGTATGAATTAATGATGTTCTATCATCAGTATGAATAATAATAATAATAATAATAATAATAATAATAATAATAGTTAATAATAATAATTTTGTTTTGTTTGCTTTGCTTTGTTTTGTTTGCATTGTCTCTAGGGGTGCACTCAGGATGGACAATAGGAACAAAATATTTATTCTTGTGTTTTTGACCATGTTCTGCTCAACTGATGCCCAAACTACTGGTAATGTAATATTCCTACTTCTTTTGCACCTGATGAGATCAGTGACCAAATTTCTGTCATCTTTTAAGTAGAAATAGCGATAGATAGTGAGTGCAACTCACCCCCAATGAAGTCAGTGGCACAACTGTCACACAGTTGAATTAGGTTGTTTATTTTTTTTATCCAAAAGAGGTGAGATAGTTTTACAGCTGTATCCTGGCACTCCCATAGTGAAGTATGCCTCGGCTATTGAACAGCTGCTGCCAGGCATCTGTTGAAAGCATCAGAGTGCTGCCAGAGAAAAGGACAGTAGTCCTAGATCTGTATGGAGACTTTTTGCTTCCTCACTGCTCACAGATCCTGCAGGTCTCTTGTAAAATTAAGAATAACATTTCCTTTTTTTTTTTTTTTACAATAATTTTTATTCAAATTTTCATAAAACATAGAAAACAAAATCATAAAACATTCAAAGACAAAAAACAAAACAAAACAAAAATGATTAAACAATAAAATAAAATAAAATAAAATGTTGACTTCCCATTTGTCACATATCAAATCAGTTATAGGTCTACAATATATAACAATCCTGTCTCTTAAATCATATTATAAAATCACTTTCCTCCAGTAGTTATCTTAATTAATCATCAAATCTCATAAACATTACTTTATTCTTTCCACAAAAAGTCAAAGAGAGGTTTCAATTCTTTAAGAAATATATCTATCAATTTTTCTCCAAATAAACATGTCAATTAATCCATCTCATTAATAATTATAATAATCTTATTGTCATAACCATAGTCCAAATAAACATTTTGATTAATCCATCTCATCAGAATCTGTTAGGTCCAATAATTTCAATAGCCATTATTCCATTATCCCTATTAGTTCCATCTTCCATCTTCAATAGTCCTGTTAAATCCAGTAATTTCAGTGTCCAATCTTCCATTATCAGTATTCCATAATAATCTTGCTGTTGTAGCCATAGTCATATAATAAGAGTCTGATGGGAATTTCCTCTATCCCAAATATTTTCTTGCCATCCATTCTGAATAAGTTGCTGAAATACTGTTGTAAAGTCATATCTGTGTTCTTCTTTTTTACAAAATGCACTGGCTCATCTCTTAAGAGTTTTTCCATTGTCACATGGCTGCAGTTAATTCCATAGATTTTCTCTATATCAAGCTCCATCACATCATTCCAGTCCAGAAGATTATCCAAGCCATTGATAACTTTATCTCTAATATCTTCATTAATTTCTTCAGAGATAACGTTAAATTCCAAACAGTAGATTTTATTTCTAAAATCCATAAACTCCAGATCTTTTTCCAATTCCACATTTGTTCCAATCTCCAGGGCTTGTATCTTCCCTTTATTTTTTCTTTTCTCATCTCTGATCTCATTCTCCTCTCTCACAGGGTCCCCTATTTCTTTAAGCTCCTGCGTCATTTTGCTCAGTTCAATTTTCAGCTCCTTACTACCCTGTCGCAGGGTTTGTTTCGTTATCTCAATCTCATCCATTATTTTCTGAAACATAATTACTTCCAGATTCTCAGCCACTTTCTTGATTGCCATTTTTAAAACCACGAAAACAAAGCAAAACAAAAATAAAGAAGAACCACTTCTTATTTCAGCAACAATTGGGTTAATATTCCAGGCTTGATGACATCACAGTATAAACAGAGCAACCTGCCTTATCTCTCTTGTGCAAGAATGCAAAACAAATTTAGTTCCCAGCATCAAAACAGTTAGTGGCGTCGTGAAGAAGCAGATTCGTCAAAATAAAATAGACCAAAAAAAGAATAGTCCCAGACAATATAATATTCCTCGGAATAGAAATCAGGAATAGAAATCCCTCTTCTGTTTATTATCTTTAGAATGCACTTCCAGGACAGCTTTTTGCGACAGAAACAGAGATAAGCTGTTAATTTCGTGAATAACAGAGAAAAGCTATATCTCACCCAGAAGTTGTCCAAAGCCGATCAATCTGACAAATCTCCTTTTGCTGCAACAATTTAAACCAAGTAAAAAAAATAATAGAAAGAAGGGTGCTTGCCTGTTAGTCCGTTCTCTCTTTGAAGAAAAGATAAACGTATCGCTTAAGCAGATAGAGCTTGTTAGAAAGTCCGTCCGGCATTGTTGGCTGGACCTTATCTCATAAATTAATGAAATCCAGTCCTCCCAACAAAAACAGGCTTTGAGGTTGATCTCTACGTTTCTCCCTGCCCGGGAGAAATTTCATCAGTCAAAAAAAAAAAAATGTTCTGACTGATTTATATCTGAATAAGCTTCTTTTGAGGCGGGAGCCCGTCCCAAAAGCAGGCACAAGCGAAGTCACCCTTCCTGGAAGTCAAGAATAACATTTCCCAAGATAGGTAACATTATTCTGCCTATTCAAAAGAACAGAGAAGCAAATATAGAACACAAGAGGGCAACAGAAGTCCTGGTTAGCATTTAGGATGTGGCTTCATTGAAAATTGCGGAAGGTGGGAATACGCTATTGAGGGGTGTGTGTGAAATCTATTAATTATTTTTGAATTTTATTGAGTGGAATTAAAAAAAAAACCCACACACAAACCCTGAAAATGTAATTAGATAATGAATGCACACATTCTTCTAGATCTAGCATTCTCTTCAGTATTGATTAGCCAGATCTCAGAAGGACAGGGCTTGAAGGTTGTTTGTCCCTTGTATCTTTGCTCCAAGGAATACTGCCTCTGAAGATAGATGTTCTGTTTAGCTAAGATAGCTAACAGACATTTATGGACCTGTCCTTCATGGGTTTGACTAAGTAAACATAAAACAATTTAAGCCAGTGCGCATCAGAATATCTAGTGGCAGCAAACTGCAGAAGTTAAAAATGTGTTAGCAGATGTTATTGGACTCCAGCTGTCCTCAACCCCATCCAGCATGGTCAGGGAAGATGGGAGTTGGAATCCAACAACATTTGGAGGGCTACATGTTTTCCCAACCCCTGGGTTACATGAAGTACTTTCTTTTGTCAGTCCTATATCTAACAAATGCCCGTTGGTAAGAAAGAATGTTGCAATGTGTTTCTTTAGTCTGCAGAGAAGCCTCCGTTGCAGACCTTGTGTTCCTGGTGGATGGATCCTGGAGTATAGGAACGAAGGACTTCAAAAGCATGCAAGACTTTCTATACACCCTGGTTAATGGTTTGGACATTGGAGAGGATAAAATCCAAATTGGGCTGATTCAGTACAGTGATCAGCCCCACAATGAGTTCTTCTTGAATACTTTCCACCGCAAAGAGGACATCTTAAAGAAAATACAGGACTTGCACTATAAAGGAGGGGGTACCAAAACTGGAAAGAGTTTGAAGTTTATGCTGGACAATCAGTTCAGTGAAATGGCTGGAAGTCGGCGCTATGAAGGTGTTCCCCAAATTGCCATAGTGATAACAGATGGGCAAGCTCAGGATAGGATCGATGAACCGGCAAAGGAGATCAAGAGCGCAGGCATTACACTTTATGCTGTGGGCATAAAAGACGCTGTTTTGTCTGAGCTTCAAGAAATTGCTAGTGACCCAGATGAAATGCATGTCTACAGTGTGGAAGATTTTGCTGGTCTGCAGAGTATTTCCCAAAATATACTTCAGGTGATTTGTACTACTGTTGAGGAAGCCTCTCGACACATCACTCAGGTTTCTCCAGGTAAATCCAAAAAGAGTGTGTGTGTATGAACAGTGGTAATTTTTATTCCTCCCTGTAAATAGATCACAAACCCTTTTATATTATGCAACCCAGGCGCATAGCCAGAGGAGGGAATCTATTGCAAACTAAGAATCTGATACAAGATAAGATAGACCAATAAGGGCATTTTCCACACATATCACTGAACTCAGTATGGCTTACTTCTGAGAACGTGTATAGGACTGCACTATGTCACTTACAAATAAATAAGTTAATATTTAGAGAACCAGAGAAACAAAATGAGATCTGTCAGTTTTGAATGCTGTTAATATAACACAGAACATGGAAGATAGCCAATTCTCAGTAGAATGCACATTTTAGCCAGTTGTGGATTTTTACCTTCAAAGTGCACAATTATGTAAACATTATATCTAAAAACAGCCTCTTTTTTCTCCTTTCAAATAACTGCCCTTTTCTGATTTCAATAGATGGATGGTTCTGACCAGAGGTCCCAACAGGATTTTCTGAGCCCACTACACTGTATGTGGATTAGGCCCTCCACCTCACTTGCAAAAGAGGGTTCAAATTTACATGCTTACATTGTGTCATAGGCAAATTTGAATCACCTTTTGTGGGTGGGGTAGAGGGTTCAAAAATATATCAGAGGCCACATGCAAATAATATGTCTGCCAGACAGAGGGCCTGTCCATATGTATAATCTGCAGTGTTATTGCTTTGTGTCCTCATTAATTCACCATCATCCATATGATGTTGCAAGCTACTATGGATTTTTACATTCACAAATCCGCATTAGAAATACCATCAAAAAACCGATATGCTTTTCTGTATTGATAATCAATCGCATTAACGTCTGTGCGCTCGGACACAATGCTGTGGACTTTCCTGCAATAGGCGGTCCATGGGCGTTCCTCCATCATATGCCAAGCTCCCTGTCTCCTTCCCCCCTAATAGCCAGTTGCATTTCCAGTACTAAATTTGGATCCACCCCCTGTCCTTCCTTACAGTTCATTCCTGCTTCTGGGACTGAACTGGGGTATCCTCCTTCTGGCTTCTGTAACTGTATCACATTGGTTTTTTTTAAAAAAAAAACACCTATTTTGCGATCAACTGTAAAATCAAATGTTTAATGAATAATATTTCCACTTAAAAGCTATTTTGCGACATTATGCAAACAATTCGTTGAAAACATGGAGTTCAAAGGAGGAGGTTTTTAAATGAGCTTCATTGGGCTGATAGGGGGAGGGGGGAGAGGAGCAAGCTCTAGTACTTTAATGTGGCATTGATCTTGCAGCTGATCCAGCAGCAGGCAAAGCCTCCCTTTTCCTGCCCAACAGAGCCAGGCAGCCAGATCCCCCCCCTCTCTCTGTGTATGTGTGTGTGTGTGTGTGTGCATGCATGCACTGTAAGTTGTGTTCTTTTCTCTGGGACATAAACTGACTAATCTGGGTCTTCCCCTTGCTAACTTGAAACTGAATGCTTTCTCCCATGGTGGGTGGTGGAGTATTTAATACAATTTGGGAGGAGGAGGCATGAAGGGGAGATTTGGTGGGTGCACTGGGCAGAAGGAAAGTCCTTTCAGAACAGTAGCAGCAGGAGATAGTGGAAAACATTATGGAAAGGGATTTGCCTCCCAGTTCGACAAATCCAATGGAATCGGGAATAACCAGCAGCTCCTATCCTTAGTATCCACTATGTTATATGTAACAGCCCAAAGGTTTATTTTGCTTGCATTTGAGGGGGGGTCCATTAATTTTGCCCTTTTGCACACCCACAAACCTGCACATGCATGGGAATTAAAAATATGCATGTCTGCACTCTTCCAAAAAAGTGTGCGAAAAGCAAATGACTGTTATGGACCAATCACTGAAAAGGGGTAGACTTTGGGCTCATCCAGACGACTGCAAAATGTGTGACATGCCCGCTATGTGTGTTCATTATTTTTTGGTCGTCCAAATGACGTCTCGCGCTGTTACGCATTTTCGTGTGTTAAATCCGCTCCTTGCAATACCGGCAAAAATGCGATTTGCTGTTTAAAATCGGGAATCATCCACTGTGCCTTCAGGAGTTAGGATGCAATACCGCGGACTTTACAGCTGATGGGCGGTTCTTGGGTGTTTCCCCTTGCCCCTTGTCCTCATTCCAGCCAATCACATATCTGCACTTTTGTGCATGTGCGAGAATAAGCCCGGGAAAATTGAACCAATCATCGCAATGGTGGGGTGTTGTGGTGTGTGTCTGCAACTACTGCGCAGATGCATTTTATTTTTTGCCAGCCTGCAAACTGGGCGGCCGCTATGGGTGAGATCTGCAATGCATAGCAAGCGAGAAAGGGGGGATGGTCGGTTTCAGCCTGCCTCCGAAAGCCTTGTCAATTTCATTCTACTTGCTGGGGTTTTTGCTTCAAATCAGAAAAGCATACATTCCTTTAAGTGTAATATGGCAAATGCAAACAAGAAAAGAGCTTCTGGTCAGTTTCAAGCCTGCTCCAGAAAGCTTTGTCAATTTCATTCTCGTGGGAAGGAAAGGGAGAAGAGGGGGGGGACACGTTTCTTGCTTTTTTGGAGAAATAAGTACATTGCCAGAGTGTGTGTAACCTTAAATATCAATAAAGGCAGAAAAACATACATTTGTTTAAGTGTAATATCGCAAATGCAAACAAGAAAAGGGTGTCAATTTCATTCTCAGTGGGAAGGCAGGCGTGAAACCAACCAGCAGCCTTTCCTTCGGAGGCGAGAACTCCTTTACAGCCATATTGTGCTTCGTTGCAAAGGGGGAGAGGAGCATACGTAATTTTTTTGCTGGCCAATTGGTTGATAGGGGGAGGTTTTAGAGGCGGAGCTTGGAAAAAGCGAAAAGAATGTAGGGGTCTTACCACTGCGTGTGCGGGTGTGAAAAAGCGTTTTTTTTAATTGGGAAAGAGCGAACTAAAAGGCAAAGTGAGGACTATCAGATGACAAACCGAATATGGAAACCGTGGATTATCCCACTCCGTTTGGATAAGCCCTTAGAGGAGTGGTCAATGTTAAAGCAATTTAGACAACAACAACAACAACAACAAAAAGCTCACAATATGGATGCTTGAAAATTGGGTTTTCACAATATAAATCTGACCGCAAACAGGACATGTATGGAACTCAAAGCCACCAACCGAATATAGAAAACGTGGATGGGCCCAGAATGTCAGCAGAAAAGCTTTTTCCAGAATTGTATTTTCATGTGAGAAAAGATTTAACCTGTTTGCCACACAGTTGTTAAAGGCACATGAACATTGTGCTTCCCCAATGCCAACCCTAAACCATGCAAGGAGTTTAATGAGTTGTAAACCAGTTATGCTACTGTAGGTCTTTCATCAGTTGATTTTAGGCTGGCAATACAACTCAGTGCAAGACCTTCCTTAGACCCAGATAACTTGAACAATTATAGACCGGTGGCAAATATCCCCTTTTTGGGCAAGGTTCTGGAGCGGGTGGTTGCCAATCAGCTCCAGGTGCTCTTGGATGAGACCGATTATCTGGATCCGTTTCAATCCGGTTTTAGGCCTGGTTTTGGCACTGAAACAGCCTTGTTTGCCCTGTACGATGACCTCTGTCGGGAGAGGGACAGGGGGAGTGTGACTCTGTTGATTCTCCTTGATCTCTCAGCGGCTTTCGATACCATCGACCATGGTATCCTTCTGGGGAGACTCGCGGAGTTGGGAGTTGGAGGCACTGCTTGGCAGTGGTTCCGCTCCTACTTGGCGGATCATCGCCAGAAGGTAGTACTTTGGGAACATTGCTCGACACCTTGGACTCTCCATTGTGGAGTCCCTCAGGGGTCGATTTTGTCCCCCATGCTTTTTAACATCTACATGCAGCCTCTGGGTGCCGTCATCAGGAGTTTTGGAGTGCGTTGCCACCAGTACGCTGATGACACGCAGCTCTATTTCTCCTTTTCATCTTCTACAGGTGAGTCTGTGGATGTGCTGAATCATTGCCTGACCACGATAATGGACTGGATGAGAGCTAATAAACTGAGACTCAATCCAGACAAGACTGAGACACTGTTGGTGAGTGCCTCCCCTGCCCAGATGGTGGATGTTCACCCTGTTCTAGATGGGGTCACACTCCCCTTGAAGGAACAGGTTCGTAGTCTGGGAGTTCTTTTCGATCCTTCCTTGTCTCTTGAGGCGTAAGTGGCCTCGGTGGCAAGGAATGCGTTCTACCACCTTCGGTTGGTAGCCCAGCTACGCCCCTATCTGGACAGGGATGACCTCGCCTCAGTTGTTCATGCTCTGGTAACTTCTAGGCTGGATTACTGTAATGCGCTCTACGTAGGGCTGCCCTTGAAGACAGTTCGGAAGCTTCAGCTAGTGCAAAACGCAGCAGCCAGACTGCTGACGAGGACCAGCCGGTCAGCACATATAACACCTGTTCTGGCCCGTTTGCACTGGCTACCTATTTGTTTCCGAGCCAGATTCAAGGTGCTGGTTTTGACCTATAAAGCCTTATACGGCGTGGGACCGCAATATCTTGTGGAATGCCTCTCCCGCTATGAACCTACCCGGTCACTTCGCTCAGCATCTAAGGCCCTCCTCCGGGTACCAACCCATCGAGAAGCCCGGAGGACAGTTACTCGATCTAGGGCCTTTTCTGTAGTGGCCCCCGAACTGTGGAACAGCCTCCCCGAAGAAGTACGCCTGGCGCCTACGCTTCTATCTTTTTGGCGCCAGGTTAAGACCTGGCTATGCTCCCAGGCATTTTAAGCGTTTATGTTATAATTTAAATTTTTTATGTTTTATTTTTTTCTTTAGTTGCTGCTTGTGTTTATTGTTTGTTGTCTGATTTTATTGTTGGTATTTTGTATTTTAACCTTTTTGTACACTGCCCAGAGAGCCACTCGCTATGGGCGGTCTATAAATGAAACAAATAATAATAAAAAAAGACCAGGTGTGATATTCCAGATAACTGGAGTGGTGGTGCATGGTAGTCAAATAAGCCAATACAGTAGTGGCTGTATATTAATTCTACTCAGAGTACACCCATTGAAATTAATGAACCTAAGTTAGTCATGTGTATTGAATGGATCTACTCTGAATAGGACTAACATTGGATACCACCATTGAAACTGAAGAACCCAAACCAGTCATGTTCACCCATTTCAATGGGTCTACTCTGAGAATGACTAACACTGGATAAACCTTTCCTTTTTTCCTTTTTCTATTTTGAAGAAAAGAGGGGAGGAAAGAATAATTCAGAGTCTTTATGCCCAGTTCCTGGTGGATCTGGTTCTGAGAGAGCATTTTCCTTCACAGGAGCGCATTTGGAACGAGCCTTGTATAGAAATACTTGTGGTTCTGTTCCCTTGGAAGCAATCCATGCAGAGCAGAAATATCCATAAGCTAGGTTAATGTTAGCTGCTGTTGACATCTCTTTCTTAAGAATGCATGAATTTCCTGTGACTCTCTGCCAGTGTCGTTCCAAAGGCATTTCAGGGAGAAAAAAAGTTATGTTGAAATAAGTTCATGGGAAATATACTTTAACCTGATTTTCATAAAATGTTAAAGGCCTTTATATCAGGCCTGCTGCCAGAACAGCTTGTGATTCATCAGGCTGAAGAGCTATGCAGTTTTACTTCTGTTTTTCTTGCTGTCTGGGAATGCAAACATGTGTGTGTCTCAAAAACACCTGGCCAGCCATAGTGCGTGTCTGGAGGGCCATATTTGGCTTGGTGTTCAGGCTTCTCTTTCAGTTAAGCCGATACTCTGATGTATAGCGCCGTCAATAGGATTTGGAACTGAGTTCTTGGTGCCAGCGATGCTTTGCAACACATACTAATCCTAGAATCATAGAGTCGGCATGTACAAGAACCAGAACTCAGCTGAATTCATAGTCCTTCATTACCCCAGGCTTTTTCATTTCCGCAGTGTAATTTGGGAGGGGGGGTCACTTTTTGTTGCTATTGTTAAGCCATGTTTGCTGGGGCTTCTGGAAGTTGTTGACACATCTGGAGGGCGCCAGTTTGGGGAAGGCTGTTCTAGTTCAGCCCCCAGCTTGATGTAGAAAATCCAGAGCTGGAGAATCCCCAACAGATGGCTGTCCAGCCTCTACTTTGAAGACCTCCAGTGAGGGAGAGCCTAACAAACCCTCTAGGAAATTGGTTCCATGGTTGAATTGTGGTTTCTCTCAAGACCTTTTTCCCAGTGTTCAACTGAAATCTCATCTCCTTAACCCCATTAAACCTGCAGAGAAGAAGTCTTTGGCCCCTTTTATGGGACAACCCTTTAGGTTTTGAAGATTTCATTTCATTTTTTATTATTACATTTATATCCCACCTTTCCTCCAAGGAGCTCAAGGTTCTCCTCCTTCCCATTTTATCTTCACAACAACCCTGTGAGGTAGATTAGGCTGAGAGACAATGATTGGCCCATGGTCACCCAGTGATGACAAGTGACTCTCTGACCACCTTACCACACTGACTCTCATGTTCTGTCATGTCCCCCCCTCAGTCACGTTTTCTCCAGGTTAACCAGTTCCCTCAACCTCCTATAAGGATCATTAGAGCAATCGTGTTTAGCACTACTAATGCTGGGGAAGAGAACATTTGGGGCTTTTGAACAGCAAGTTGGGCAGAGCTGCACGGCTCCACCTGGCTTATCTGGGACAGGATGCTGCTTATAGCAACAATAAAATATTAACAACAGCAACATCAGAAGAGCCTAATTACTAAATTACTAAAGGTAATTCTTGTTCATCACACTGATTGCCACAGGGGGCAACCAGATGCCTTTGGGAAGCCTACAAGCCAGCATTGTTCCCCTTGGTCTTCAGAGGCATCCTGCCTCTGATGATAATAATAATAAATACCCTGCTATGGTCCACACATATGCTAACTTCTTTTTATTGCATCAAAATTAAATCCATTTGAACAACAATTCTAATTTGGGTCGACCAAAGAAATATCAGGATGTGTTTTAGTTTGGGGCCAGAAGTAACCTCAAATAGAAATGTAATAACCACCCCCCCGTCTCCCTTTTAAAAATGTCTTTCTCATTTAGCGTGTCGAAAAGCCACTGTGGCTGACATTGTGGTTTTGGTGGACAGTTCAGCCAGCATTGGTCTGGAGAATTTTCAGAAGGTGAAAAGCTTCCTGTACACAGTGATTTCCAGCCTTGATGTTGGCCGCAGCCAGATTAGAATTGGGCTGGCCCAGTATAGCAATGACACCTTCAGGGAGTTTCTCCTAAACCAGTATTCTACGAAAAGCGACATTCTGGAACAAATACAGAATTTGCCTTTCCGGAGTGGAGGCACTTACACAGGAGCTGCCTTGGATTTTATCCGGGAAGGATACTTCACTGAATCTGCTGGGAGCAGAGTACAGGAAAACATCCCGCAAATTGTCATTCTGCTCACAGATGGGGATTCTAACGATGAAGTCAAGGTTCCAGCCAGCAAACTGAGGGCAGGAGGCATCTCCATTTATGTGGTGGGAATTGGTGTCCAGGATACTACTGAGCTTAAGGAAATGGCCAGCAGGCCTTTTAATAAGTTTCTGTTTAGTGTCCACAGTTTTGATATCCTCCAAGATCTTACCAGCAGTCTCCTCCAAACTATGTGCTTTGCAGTGGAGAGCCAGATTAAAGGTAAGCAAAATTGCCTTCTTTGGTGACATAGCATTTCAAGCAGTGCTTTGCTCCTACAGGACTGCACTGATCCTGATTTTTCTGAATTAACTCTGATGGCTTCCATGTCTCCTCACTTTAGAGTTGACATCTGAAGTACTTGGAAATACTTTGGACTAGATGGTAGATTTCGAAAGTTGACTTTGTTCCCAAGAATACCAAGCCTGAGGGTTACATAGTCATTTACTGATTTTGATTGTTCACCTTACCTCTATAGATGACACTGTTTTTCTTTCTTTCAAAACCCATGGAAGTGGTTCGTGGCAGTAAGAGAGATCGCCACTGTATCCCTTTTACAGGAGAGGGGTTGAGGTTGAGAGAGAGAGTTTCTACCCCTAGCCACACCCGAGGAATCAATAGCAGATCCAGAAAGTAAATCCAGGACATAAATATGAAAGTTCCTCTGCAAAATCTCCAATTTAAATGTGTATCAATCCAAATTCATGCTTTCCAATTCATGCTGTCAAAGATCCAAATTAAATATGATGCAAGAGATTCATAACTGGTTTGTCCAATTTTTCTCTGCTTAGGAACAGTCAGTAGTGCACTTGGGGCAAGGATCTGGGGCCAAATGAGTACAATGAGCAGGAACACCCCCCACCCCCCAGTGGAGCAGGTCTGGTGTATCACATTTTTGAAGTAATTGAAGTTATACAAATTATCATCTGAAGACCGCATCTCCATAATAAGATCATTAAGTCTAGAGTTTAAAATTACCTAATAGCACCACTGGGGACAGCTGTAGCTGGGAGGGAGATGGGATTGGGGCTATGGTGCTGGGGGAAACCTTATCTCCCATTTCTCAGATTCAAATTCCCCCAAGGTACTATTAGCCACAGAGAGTAACCTGTTCTGCTTGTCTTAATACCCCCTGTGGCTAGTAATAATGCCCAGAGGGAGGTGATCACATCAAGGAAGCAAGTAGCGATGGGAGAGTCAGCCCTCTCCCCTCAACCCCTTTAGCTCTGAACCAATTGAACCTCTCCCGTGGCTGCTTTTAAAGCAAAGCAAATGTCTAGTGTGCCTGAATCTCTCAATTGTTAACTCAGTGAACAAGGAAGGACAGCTCCATAACTGATCAATAACTTCAAATAAATTATCTCTGAAATACCCAGCTTCCGCTCTTGTAGCAAACTCGATTCTAGACTTGTTAGGACTTTTGTATACTAATGATGAATGATCATAATGAAGGCCAGGCTCTGCTGTGGTTATTCACAGAATCATAGAATTGTAGAGTTGGAAAGGGATTATAAGGCCATCAAGTCCAACCCCCTGCTTAATGCAGGAATCCAAATTACAGCATACCCGCCAAGTGACTGTCCAGCTACCTCTTGAATGCCTCCAGTACTGGAGAGCCCAACACCTCACTAGGCAATTGGTTCCATTGTTGTACTGCTCTAAGAGGAAGTTTTTCCTGATGTTCAGCTGAAATTTGGCTTCCTGTAACTGGAGGCCATTATTCCGTGTCCTGCACTCTGGAATGACTGAGAAGAGATCCTGGCCCTCCTCCTGTGTGACAAGTACTTGAAGAATGCTATCCTATCTCCCCTCAGTCTTCTCTTCTCCAGGCTAAACATGCCCAGTTCTTTCCGTCTCTCCTCATAGGACTTTATTTCCAGTCCCCTGATCATCCTTGTTACCCTCCTCTGAACCTGTTCCAGTTTGTCTGCAACCTTCTTAAAGTGCAGTGTCCAGAACTGGATGCAGTAGTCAAGATGAGGCCTAACCAGTGCTGAATAGAAGGGAACGAGTACTTCATGTGATTTGGAAACTATACTTCTGTTAATGCAGCTTAAAATAGCAGGTGCCTTTTTTGCAGCCACATCACACTGTTGACTCATATTCAGGTTGTGATCAACAACCATTTCAAGATCCTTCTCACATATAGTATTGCTGAGCCAAGTGTCACCCATCTTACAACTGTGCATTTGGTTTCTTTTTCCTAGGTGTAGAACTTTGCACTTATTCCTGTTACATTTCATTCTGTTGTTTTCAGCCCAATGCTCTAGCCTGTCAAGATCTCTTTGAATTTTGTATCTGTCCTCCAGGGTATTAGCTATCCCTCCCAATTTTGTATCATCTGCAGATTGGATAAGCTTTCCCTGTACCTCCTCATCCAAGACATTAATAAGTAAGGCAAGAGTTGCTTTAGAATGAGAATGGGGAACCTCAGGCCCAGGGGCCTTTCTATTTGACCCTCGAAACCCTCCCCAGCCCCCAGCCCCTCTCCCTGGGCCACACACGCATTGGCCCTGCTTCTACCTGTCTTGAATCAGAGTCCTTGAACTCTAATAATGCCTTTTGCTTGCCTGGATGGAGTATGTTGTACAAAGGTAAAATTCACACTTGTTGTTCTGCCCTCTTTTGCCTCTGGCTCCACCCACCACTGATATGTGGCCCTTGGAAGGTTGCCTGGAAGGGAATGTGGCCCTCGAGAAAAAAGTGAGGTAGGCAAGGGAATGAACAGAGTGGCCAGAATCCTGAAAGGCAGCATTCCACGCTACAACATTTTATTGCAGGGCTCACTTCTCTCCATTCTAAAAGCAAAGTCTGTACTTCATGGAGTTCCTGTGATCAGAGAGGTATGAGGGCTATACTAGATATTACACTAGCTGTATATTTGTGTCTTTAAGTGCAGGGGTTTTTGTATTTTTTTAAAGCATACATTGCCAGTATAGGGAGAGCCTGGCCTGAATCAGGGCCCTAGCATGGAGATAGGGGCCCTTAATCCTTTGTACACTGTTATGTTCTGACCTCAGGCCCTTGCCCCTGCAATTTGCATAGGAAAAAATCTCCCATTGAGTCTCTCCCCCCATTCCAATTGCAGTCTGGTTCAGGACCACAGCAGGAGGCAAACAGTTAAACACCCCTGACCTTTGGTGCTAGCATCCAGATTTGAATGGGGTGCGGTGGCAACAAACTGGCAATTTGTATAAAAAAACAAACCCTGCATTTAGGCACACATTCGTAATTGATATAACAAATAGTTTCACCCTAAAAGGTCTTTATGGTTGAAAGGATGGAATGTTGATAGCAGCAAAGGAGGAATGGAAGAAATGGACACCAGCCAAGGAACCAGACTGTGGGTGGGCTACTATAGGACTAGGATGAAGTTCTGCAGGAAGGCCAGGAGGGCGACAGCTAGCATTGGAATATTTTTTGTCAAGTTAAACCACAATGTACAAGAAAGTTTGAACTAAATCAGCCAACAGCTTTTGACAGCCCCAAAGATGAACAAATTTATTAAGACATAATAAATGTTTTAGTTATAAAGATGCCCCAAGAATCTTTGTAGAGATTTGAAAAAAGCTAGAATAAAACATGTTAACAACAAAGTGTATAGGGAAGTTACAATAAACACTGTCAAGCTCATGCACTCTCCTGCCTCTCCAGCCCACAAATATTCAGCCACAAATGCAAAAGTATTCATCTTTTCCTCTTACGTTACTCTCACTACTAACTGGTAGAAGTTCATATTATTAAAGCTGATGCTGATGATGCAGACCAAGGACCCTCCCAACAAGCAAACTACCTAAGCAACTAACCAATGGAAGAGGGAGGACGCTTGCTCTAGGAAATGCTCCCATTCCTTCCCCCTCCAGCCACCAATACCACCAAAAAGCCTCTCTGGAGGGTTGGGAGACCCTCCTAAATGTTTTGCATTTGCCATTTGGGGAGGGGATCCTTTAACATCCAACCACACTTATTGTGTAGTAGCATTTGCAGAAATTAATGTCTAGGAAACACCTGATCTCAGACAACCCACCACAGGAAGGATGCATCCTGGTTGCTAGGCAAAAGGGAAAACTATGGAGATTCCAAGGACTACAAGAAAATAATACAGAAGCAAGGGAAATGCACCAAAGTGGAGGGAAAAACAGAAGCTGTTTAGGACTCCAGGGGTTCCTATTGCCTGGTGTCCAAACCACTCACTTATCAATCACAGCTCTGATTTCACTTATTGGCTAAAAACACTGACAGGAGGGAGCAGCCAGGCTGGTTCATTTCACAGAAATCACATAGAGGGGTACTTTTACATTTTGCTTCATAACTTTCTTTCCAGGAGGGCTTGAGACTTAAAAATGAAAGCTCAGAGTCTGGGGGCCCTTATTGGGGATGCCAATGAAGGCCTTTGTAGGCACCATGGCACCTGCAGCCACTGGGTTGACAACCCTGCAGTATGCATTAGGAAAAGTAATGTCCCAAACTAGAGTATTTTCAGGACGTGAGGGGTTTTTCTTTTATCCTGAATTGCAATACACAACAGTTGAAATTTCAGGAGGGGGTTTCAGAGCTCTTCTGATTGGATATATATGATTATATGATCTCAATAGGGCAACCTTTACCATACTTAATTTTGATAGCTCACATCTTTCTGTTTTGAAACTAAGCTTTTACTGATAGTAATCAATTTCACAACAAAAATTCATAGGATATCATAAGATTGGACTCAACGTAAGGGATTGGATCCAGACTAAGTTGTCCTTTCATCCCACTGATATCAGTGTGATAAGTTAGCCATCATATCCCATTGATTTCAATGGAAACTAAATTAAATGAATTTAGTCTGGATCTAATCTGAGGTCTTGAGAAGCATAAAAAACCCTTTTTAGATCGTAGTTTAAGTATTGCTGTTGAAGACAGAACTTGGGACATCCTAGCAGTGTCAATTATGGGCAATATTCTTATCCAGTAATTAAATATACAAATGTGCACACCCATGTCAACAGGTAATGCCTCACTTCTGAAGTGCTTTCAGAGTATTCTTGAAGGCATCTAATACTGATATGTTTACTAACTTCTTAATGGTGAATAAAAGTTGATGGTCAATGAAAGGAAGCAAGTTTCATAGGATGTTGGAGCCAACCACCTTGGAAGTCATGTTTAATCCGTTTGAACCTATTGCAAGGTATGTCTGGCTTTCTCTTTAGATTCTTGGGATACAGCTTAGGAAGACTCAATTCATACTATATTATGTGTGTCAGTAGTTTGCTTCTTGTCCATGATGTTTCTTCCTGGGGAACACACTTGATTTTTGAAGGGGTGGGGGCTGCAGCTGCTAACTCTCCCTAATGAGCCTTTGCAATCAACCTTACCAATAGGTTTAAACTTATTAAATATGACTTCTGATTTGATCGGCTCTAAACATCCTTTGCAACTCCTTGGCTCAAGCTTTGTCGACCATCTGAGCATGTCAGTATTAGGAACTGCTGAATCATCAGAGACCAAGGCCTGTAGCTGGCTTTCGGCAAGTCACTGTTGGAAACAGGAAGCTGGACTAGAAGGACACTTGTTCTGATCTGGCAGGGCAATTTTTATGTTCTTGTAGGTAGCCTGGCAGAGAAGGTGATCCAGCACTCCAGGGGGCCTTTGTTTCTATTTCTAACCCATTTAAAAATACTCGTTCTGACCAAAGAGCTGTTTTCCCCATGCACTTGTAGCTTTTGGATTGCCACCCTGCTTTCTGAAATTCAAGGAGAGTGGAAGTAGGGTGATTCTAATTGCATTTCAGCAATCATATAAACACACATTATACAATTTAACTTTATGAGCAAATAATAATGTTTGTGAACAATGAACACAGAAATAATTTCAGTGGGTTTTGTAATTAAAATGTGGATTCTATTTCATATCAGCATGCCCTGTTAAAAAAACATCCTGTTGTTTTTTCCTCTAGCATTTACAAAGCACTATGCTGACGTTGTTTTCCTTAGTGGCTCCTCTGAAACAATGGGATCCTCCAACTTTGAAGATGTAAAAAAATTCATTGCTCAGATTGTCGAACAACTTGATGTTGGGGCTGACAAGTATCGGATTGGCTTTGCACAATACAGTGGAGAAGGGAAAAAGGAATTTTTGCTGAACACTTACGAGAGTAAGCAAGATGTTCTCGACCACATCCAGAGCAGCATCGTATTCATGGGAGGCCCCCTGCAGACTGGGGGTGCCCTGCGATTTCTGCATGACGTCTATTTTATTGAGGAAGCTGGGAGCCGATTTAACCAAGGAACGCCACAGTTTACGGTGGTTGTCACCTCTGCTAAATCTGAGGATGATGTCAAGGAATCCATAAAGGAGCTGAAAGAAATGGGAGTGAAAGTTATAACAGTTGGTGTCTTCAATTCTGACAGGGAGGAGTTGGAGGAGATTGCTACCTCACCCTTGGTTTATCAGGCTGATGATGTACAGAGCCTTGATCAGATTCAGAAGACTGTGGTAGATATTTTGGAAGCACCGGTTCAGCAACAGTATGATGATGCTCTGGAGGCAGATGTGCCAGCAGGTACAGTTATGTTCCTGAAGAGATTACTTCATGTTAAAGTAGGCCATAGGCTGGAGAATACTGTAATTCATTCAGTTTCCAGCAAATATAACATTATTGTTATTCAGAAAGTGAGTTCTCTGTGTCTTCAGTGAACATCTGTCACTGTAACAGGGAGAAACCTTCACTGTGGAGAGTTTGTGTAACTTGTCCTCAGCAGATGTTGCTCTCTGCCTGTCCACCAGGCTCCCATATTGTCCTACGAATGTGTGGCCTCACACATTGCTCACACTGGGGCTGCCCTTAGGACAACTGTGCCCGTTGTCTCCTCTCTTTGCCTTTTGCTATTGGAGTCGGAAGATTGGCCATGCTTAGAATAGTCAAGAATTCATGCTGCAGACTTGTACAAACTTTCTGATGGGGCTTACCTATACACATTTCAATCAACGGCGCTCACATTTGAGGAGACGTGTTTAGAATTGAGCTATCAATGTCTCTTCGTAGTTAAGGATTTGGGAACCTCAGGCCTGGGGACCAAATGTGGCCACCCAGCCCTCTCTCTAGGCCACACACCCTTTTCCCAGGCCACATCTGTCACTGGCCTTGCTTCATACCCTCTTCCAATGCTTTTGCCTGACTGGAATGTGTCTTTGAACTGTGTTAATGCCTGTTGCTTGTCTGGATGGAGGATGGCGAAGTGTCTCTGTGTAGAAACCTCTGACACCCATTGCTCCATCCAGCTTTGCCTCTGGCTCTGCCTGTTATATTGATCAGGATGAGACTGAGAATACAATAGAGCTTCTTTATTTAATAATTCTTAAACAGTAAAACATCTGAACTTGTTCTGTACTTGGCCTCACCCAGCAGACACAGCACTGACTAACTCCAGTAACTCAATCAGTCTAGCTCCCCCTAGGGTGTGTAATGCCCTCTAGAGAAAGTTATTTCTTTCTCTGCTGTGCATCTAACCTAAAGACACATTTCACTACACTGCCCACATTTTGCCTCTAGCTCTGCCTACCACCAGCGTACAGTCCTTAGAAGATTAGAAGGTTGCTTAGGAGGGACTGGTGCCCTGGTGAAGGTTCCCCACCTCTGGTTAAGGATTTGATGTCTCTGCCCATATTGAACATGCAGTCATTTCTCTAACTTTTACATGCTTGTTTTGTTCACAGTTTGCTCCAGTGCATCTGTGGCAGACATTGTCTTCCTTTTAGATGAATCCAGCAAAATTGGTGAAAGGAATTATCATCTGACCAGGACGTTTCTGCTCAAGGTTATCAGTGCTCTGGATATAGCCCCAGATAATGTACGAGTTGCCTTGGTACTTTACAGTGACAAACCAAGGTTAGAGTTCAGCCTGGATACATTTGAGCAGAAGTCAGAAGTTGTGAACTATGTGAAAAAGTTGCCGTATCGTGGAGGGGAAACATACACTGGTGCTGCCATAGACTTCCTAAGGAAGAAGGTTTTCACCAAGAAAGCAGGAAGCAGGAAGCATTTAGGAGTTCACCAGCTGGCTGTGGTGATCACTGATGGCCAGTCCCTAGATAATTTCACTAGACCTGCATCCAAGCTTCGCCGGAGTGGTGTCACCGTATATGCTGTGGGCATCCAAAATAGCTCAGAGAGCAGACAGCTACACAAAATTGCATCTCATCCCCCAAGGAAACATGTTGCCAACCTGGAATCTTTTTTGCAGTTATCGAACATTGAATGGAAGATAAAGAAACGACTTTGTAATGAGATTGTTTCACAAACATTTGTCATTCCAGTGCGGTCCCGTACACTGAAGGAAGGTAAGAGACTCATGTCACAATCACTTCCAAGATCCTATCCAAGCAAGCTTGGGTAAGTGCAGACATGCTCACTGAGTGTCTGTGAATCTTCCTGGGTTCGCCATTGTTATGAGCTAATCTACTCTCTCTCTCTCCAGACAACTAATAAGGGACAAACTAGGGTCTCCCCCTGCTTTGGGAAGAGAGGCAATGTACCAAGTGGTAGAAAGCTAACTAGCATGTGAATGTTACAAATAAAGACTTGTCAGAGGATTGGCCAGCCATTGCCACAGTAACATTCACAGGGTGAAATTGGTTTTTAGGTCAAGCACTGTTGCATGAGTCTATGACAACACTAGATATTACAGTGGCATGCCCCTTTATTAAGATTTTAAGGTCTGTTTTTATGATGTTTTAAAGTGTTTTCAGTGCTTTTGTTTGCCGCCCTGGACTCCTCCTGGGAGGAAGGGTGGGATATAAATCAAATAATAAATAAATAAAATATTACAGCCAGGCTGAGAAACCTTTGGTCCTCCAGATGTTGCTAGACTACAACTCCCATCATCCCTAACCTTTTGTCATGCTAGCTGGGGCTGATGGGAAGTGGAGTCCAACAACAACTGGAGGGCCAAAGGTTCCCCAGCCCTGTATTACAATGTGGGGTGTGCCTGTATCCTATGAAGCAGGGAGGCAGAGAGGATTTAAAGTGTAGAATGGGTGGGCAAGAGGGAAGTGGTGAACTGTTCTCCCACCTGTGCTTCCTTTCTAGTTGGTTTTTTCCCCTCCTGGTGGGGCTTTGAGATGGGAAATAACCCCCACCAGAAGGAAAAAAATAGTTGGAGAGAGGTGATTTTAGAAGTTAAAGCCTGGGTGCAGAGCTTGGAAAAGTTACTTTTTTGAACTACAACTCCCATCAGCCCAATGCAGTGGCCATGCTGGCTGGAGCTGATGGGAGTTGTAGTTCAAAAAAGTAACTTTTCCAAGCTCTGCCTGGGTGCATGATGGTCTCAGCACATCCTCCTGCCTGCCCATGTTGTAGCTTAAGTTTGCCCCCTTTCCACTGTATAGGAAATGGTTATGATCTGCATTGTAGCACACAGCCTAGTTTGGCCCTCACCAAGGGCTTCCGTGTGCACTGTGTTAAGTTACCATTTGGTAGATAATTGTTTGATGTGTATTCACTACCTGGTCATTTTTCTTTTGGGAAACAAATTTATATTAGGCAACATTTTATTTCTGGTTTGGGGGGAGGAGCTGAGCATTTTCTGAACATCACAGTAAATGAATTGTTCTTCTCTTGTTTCTTCTTTATTAGGCTGCGAGGAGACTGAGGAAGCAGACATTTATTTCTTGATCGATGGCTCAGGCAGCATCTGTCCACATGATTTCCATGACATGAAAGTCTTCATGAATGAAATGTTTAGTATGTTCCAGGTTGGCACCAACCAAGTTCGTTTTGGAGTTGTTCAGTATGGCAGCACTCCACAAACTGAGTTTGTGATCACCCAGTACAATAACATGGCACAATTAAAGGAAGCCATCAAAGTGATCCAGCAGATAGGTGGTGGTACCAATACTGGAGATGCTTTAAGATACATGCAGGGCCTGTTTAAAAGAGCTTCCAGGAACAATGTTCCCCAGTTCCTCATCATCATTACAGATGGCGAATCCCAGGATCAGGTGACCAAAGCAGCAGAAGAGCTGCGGCAGGAAGGGATTGTCATATATGCCATTGGTGTCAAGAATGCCGTGGAAAAAGAACTGGAAGATATAGCGGGCACAAAAGACCGGATGTTTTTTGTGAATGATTTTGATTCCCTAAAGCTCATCAAACATGATATTGTGCAAGACATCTGCTCTCCTGAGGGTAAGGTGTTTTCCTTTTTCCTTTTAATTTTTTAAATTAGTTTTCAGGAAAGAAATACAAATCAAATAAAACATAAGTACATACAGTCAGATCATCTTGAACAGAGGATATATGAAATATTTGTTACATGTAAGTGTGTCCTCGGTCATCTCTGAGGACATCTAGAAGACTAGGCCTGCACTGTGCCTTATGTTTTCTTAAGTTGTCTGTTGGATAAGCAGTGTGTCCTGTAACATTTTCTCACTATTCTTAGGATTGTCAGTTGGATCAACAATAAGGTGGTTATGTAGCTTTTCCTGGTCCAGTCAAAATGAGCTGTGTTACTTACCTGTAGGAATGTACAATGTGAATGAATGAATGAATGAATGTTTATTTTGGTCCATGACCAGCAAGAATGTACAATGTGAAGGGGAATCATGTGCCCACAAAGATTTAGCTATACAAACGGAATGGAATCATGATTGGCTGTTTCTCCCTAGTATGTGCCCACTATAGGTTTGGGAATTTTATGAATTTTCCAGACAAAGCCCAACAGAACCCAGTTTCTATGTAAAGTGTAAAGCAGGTCTATTTGTTTCATACTTAGGCAGAGAATTACTTTCAACTTCTAAATCATTGCTCCTGGATCTTTTGAAGGAAACTTGGGGGGAAATACCATATTGTTAAATGGTTGAAAGTCAGAAATGCAACACTGAGCCATGGCTTAGGCTCTGGAAAAAACTCTTATCAATTTCTGTTGAGTCATGTGGTAAGAATGAATGACTTCAGAGCAGACTACTGTCCAGATTAGAAGTCAAAGGATATTAGACTGTGAAAATGGTGAATGAGAAGGCATCACTGAACTTAATGATGGGCAGGGCTGGTGCCAGACATGCCGGGGCCCTTGGGCACAAGCCTGGCCCAGGCCCTGGCATCCACTAGCATGGCCCACCTACCTTTCCCTTGAAGTGAATGCTGGCTGTGCTGTGCACGCATGCCTGCCATCAACCAAGATGGTGTCAGGGGCATTAGCACCTTAGGGAAGTCTCGGCCACCATCTTGGTTGATAGCAGGCATGCACCCACAGCACAGCCAGCATTTACTTCAAGGGAAAGGTAGATGGGGCGTGCAGAATCATAGAATCATAGAATAGTAGAGTTGGAAGGGTCCCATAAGGCCATCAAGTCCAACCCCCTGCTCAATGCAGGAATCCAAATCAAAGCATTCCCGACAGATGGCTGTCCAGCTGCCTCTTGAATGTTTCCAGTGTCAGAGAGCTCACTACCTCTCTAGGTAATTGGTTCCATTGTCGTATGGCCCTAACAGGTACGAAGTTTTTCCTGATGTCCAGTCGAAATCTGGCTTCCTGCAACTTGAGCCCATTATTCCGTGCCCTGCACTCTGGGACAATTGAGAAGAGATCCCGGCCCTTCTCTGTATGACAACCTTTCATGTACTTGAAGGGTGCTATCATATCTCCCCTCAGTCTTCTCTTCTCCAGGCTAAACATGCCCAGTTCTTTCAGTCTCTCCTCATAGGGCTTTGTTTCCAGTCCCCTGATCATCCTTGTTGCCCTCCTCTGAACCTGTTCCAGTTTGTCTGCATCCTTCTTGAAGTGCGGAGACCAGAACTGGACGCAGTATTCAAGATGAGGCCTAACCAGTGCTGAATAGAGGGGAACTAATACTTCACGTGATTTGGAAACTATACTTCTGTTAATGCAGCTTAAAATAGCATTTGCCTTTTTTTGCAGCCACATCACACTGTTGGCTCATATTTAGCTTGTGATCAACGACAATTCCAAGATCCTTCTCACATGTTGTAATGCTGAGCCAAGTATCCCCCATCTTATAACTGTGCATTTGGTTTCTTTTTCCTAAGTGTAAAACTTTGCATTTATCCCTGTTGAATTTCATTCTGTTGTTTTCAGCCCACATTTAGCTAGCTTGCTAATCAGAATAACATGGGGCACTTTGTCAAAAGCTTTGCTGAAGTTGAGATATATTATGTCCACAGCATTCCCACAGTCTACAAGGGAGGTTAACTGATCAAAAAATGAGATAAAGTTAGTTTGGCAGGATTTGTTCTTCATAAATCCATGTTGGCTCCTAGTAATCGCAGCATTGTTTTTAAGGTGCTTGCAGATTGACTGCTTTATAATCTGCTCCAGTTTTTCCAGGGATTGATGTTAGGCTGACTGGTCTGTAGTTCCCCAGTTCCTCCTTCTTGCCCTTTTTGAAGATAGGGACAACATTAGCTCTCCTCCAGTCATCCAGCACTTCACCAGTCCTCCATGATTTCGCAAAGATAATAGACAGCGGTTCTGAGAGTTCACAGTTGTGGGACTGTGTGGTAGTAGGGGGGGTGCATGGGAGCTCCCTCTCTGCGATCCATGGCAGGTTCAAGAGCTGACAATGGCACAGATCGCAGAAGGGAGAGCTACCCACCCACCCTAAAGAGGGGCCCTTCAGAGGTCCTTGGCCAGGGCCTGACCTGGCTGCCCTCTAGTGCCAGCCCTGATGATTAGAACCTTATGAATGCTCTGTTGCTGTGTTTTTCACTTGACATTCAGAAGGAATGCTTATTTAGCATATATTTTAGTACGTTTGCCCTTATTTTTTCTTATTTTTTGCATTTTCAGTATGTAAAAACTTGAAAGCTGACATTATTTTGCTGATTGATTCTTCTGAAAGCATGAATAAAGATCAGTTTGACCAGACAAAGAACTTCATTCACTTGATTGTAAACGGGTCTGATATTGGAGCCGATAGGGTTCAGATTGGACTTCTCCAGTTCAGTTCAAATCCAAAAGAAGAGTTCCCACTCAACAGACACCACAACAAGGCTGACTTGAGGAAAGCCATATCCACAATGAAGCAGATTAAAGAAGGAACAAAGACTGGGAAAGCTCTAGACTTTGCCTCTCCTTACTTTGACACATCCAGAGGAGGACGTCTGGGCATAAAGCAGTATCTGATAGTGGTCACAGATGGAGAATCTGATGATGAAGTGAAAATCCCTGCCAGAGCCCTTAGGAACAAGGGTGTCACCATATATGCCATTGGAATACTCAGAGCCAATGACTCTCAACTTGTAGAGATTGCTGGCACTCAGGACAAAGTGTTTTCTGAGGATAACTTTGAATCACTTATGTTTTTGTATAAGACAATACTGTTTGAAATGTGCAATCCTGAGGAAGGTAAGTGGCCACATCTAAATGATGGAACTCCCTAATTTTCTCCCAGCGTTCCACTACCTAGCAAAGAGTTTTTAAAAACTTAAGCAGATATTTACAGGGCTGGCTCCAGGCCTGTATCCAGGAGAGGGCAAATGGGGGCACCACCCCCATGAGCTATGCTTTGCCCTCACCCGGATTTTTTTGGGGAAATTGTCTTTTTGTGACATGAGAGACAATGACAACCTCCATTTAACAAATGATAGCTTGAATATCTGAATATTCTGATGTTCCAGCACCCAGTATATGTATCTTTGTAAACATGGTTTGGTTGGAGAACTGCATTGCAAAATTCAGATATGTGTGAATTTCAAAAGATGACTTTGTTTCGTTTCTCATATTGTTTCTGAAAGTGCAGATTTGATAAATCTGGCTTTAAATGTGAACTGAATTCTCCTCTATCCCTATCATACAGTTTTTGGCGAGTGCCAGAGACTCACTTCTTTTCTTTGGCCTTTGACACCTGAGATATATATTTTTAGGATCCACCCTATTTTTGTGATTTTTGTAAGTTGTTTTAAATTGTTTTAAGGATATATTTTAACCTGCCCTGGGACCGCAGAGTGACTGAAAAAAAATAAGTAAGGGACAAACACAAAACTGATCCAAACCCATTTTCTGTGGTTTCTCCACTTACTTTCCTAAAGTTGAATGCATCAGACAAAAATGTATTAAATCTTTCAAATCTCAAGTGTGCTGTAATAATCAACCACCCCTCCCGGTTTCGTTGGGCATAAATCTTTTGTCATTCCATGTATCCCACGATTGTTTGCCAGTCAGTTATTATTAACTTTGACCATTTGAATTACTAAAACATGATTCCCTAATTATTTTTGCAATACTCTGTGGAAAACTGTTTGTGTCCCTGCAGTTAACAGAGAGGACAGAAGAAGGATGGGTTGACTTGACATCACACACTGAGCTGGGTTGATAACATGTCATGACTTTACTGTTTAATAAAATTTAATCAGGCTTCCAAAGCAAAAAAATAGTGGCGTAGTGTGGGCAGGATACTCTGAAGTTGTCGATGGCCCAAGTGCTAGGAAGGGAAACCCTATTCTCCTACAAGGCAAACTAGAGAGCAACAGTTGCCTAAGAGAGCAGATGGGGTGAGTTGTTTACTCTCTCTGTAAGCCACAGATCTAGGAGTGCTGCTGGATCCCAATCCCCGTGGAAGGGAAGTCAGACTCCTGAGAAGCTCCTGAAGCAGGCCTGTAGCCAGGAGGAGGCAAATGGGGGCACAGCCCCACCTAGAGCTATGCTTTGTCCCCGATAGGATTTTGGGGGGAAATTGTCTTTTTGTGACATGATAGACAATTTTAACCTCCATTTAACAAATGATAGCTTGTTTTAAGAACAGGAGCAATTTAAGAATAGGAGCCTCTGAATAATTTAGTGAATAAGGCAGAGTGAGGGCACAACAAAAGTCTCATCTGAAAGAGCCCCCAAAAGTCTGGCCACTCAAGACTTTCCCTCACTAAGAGTAGATTTTTCATTATCACAATCGCCCTATAATTACTCCAGTGATCCTGAAAAATCCATCCTGTATGGCACTTGAAGAGTTAAATATTAGAACTTTGTATTATGGGCTAGAGTTAAACTCCACCCTTTGGACATTCATTTGCCCTGCTCTTCAGTTTCAATTTCACTTGTGTTCTCTACCCAGCCAGCAAAAAAGAAGCATGTTTGTTTGCCTGCTGTAAAAAGTAGGAGTTTGTTTATTCTGCAGTTATTCTAATGAGTAGAACAGGATTGGGTGGTTATTGCTAAAGGGTGAAATAAAGAGATAACTCAAAGTGATCTGAAACAATACCTACCCTAAGTTACCCTTTACTCTTTTAAAGCACTCACAATAATCATAGTAGCTATTTTCTTCTTCTTTTTCTTGAGTACTTGATGACAAAGGTTGTAAACAGCTCTAGAGGAACAGAAACACTGCTGTGCACAGCATGGATAGCTAGCTGGTTGGCCACATAAGCTGTAACTCGGGCCTAATTTCTGATTTTCCCAATATGTGCAGCTGAGCATGATGCCTTTTCTGGTTTCTATACAGAATCGTCAATCCAGCAACCAGTAAAAAAAAATTCCAGCTGCTTCCCACAATTAGTTTCCTCTTGCTTAGGTAGTCTTTTATGTAACAGCCACTTAAAAAGTTTCCCCTTGATTGTCCAACAGGAAGGAAAATCTAAAGGTCAGGAACAAGACTAGAAGGAGGGACTATCAAGGAGGAGTTAACAAATGCACCCTGAAGTATTTGTTTTTGCTTTGTGCTTTCTAAACCTGCAGTACAAACAAGTTTGGTTTTCGGGTAGAATTTAAAACTGAGAAAACTACTGGAGCATGAAAGCCAAGCTCAGAAGCTCACTGTCATTACCAGAGTAGTTCAGGTCATGAAGAAATGGAACATAGGGACAGGTGAAAGAGGACTGTAGCTACAGTAGGGCCCTGCTTTATGGTGTTCTGTTTTCCAGCATTCTGCTGATGCAGCGGCTTTTAATTAGGGGAAATTCCCCGTTTTAAAGCTGATTCTGCACTTTTGCAGCATTTTGCATCATTTTCGCGCGACGTGACCCATTATAGTCTATGGGGTTCCACTTTACGGCGATTTCCGCTTTACGGCGGGGGCCTGGTCCCTAACCCGCCGTATAAGCGGGGCCCTACTGTATAGGCAAAGTCAAACTTTTGAGTCTGGTGTTCCTGAGGATCTCTCAAGAAAGGGTGACATAATTCAACAGATTAAAGTTCATTGACGTTAAGTTACACTCTCTGAACAGAGGAGGAGTGAAGGGGAAGGTCACTGCCTCCGCCTCCCCCTGGCCCTCCCATCTTCTCCACCAGTTGGGGGGATTGGCTGGCGCTATGCGCCTCTCCCCCTCAAATGCCCCACCTAGAAATGTGGCTGCCCCACCTAACAAGGAAGGCTGGCTACAGGGCTGGCTGGCTGTACCATTAGAGGAGCAGCAGCAAGCTGTTGGAGGACAGAGCTATGTGTACAATGCAACCTGCCCTGGGGCCTCTAATTGAGCCTGTTACCCTCAGGTGTTCCCATTCAACAGGCATCTGAGGAAAGCTATATCTGCAATGATGGTTATAAGAGTCAATTGCTAGCATTGAACTGAGAGTCAACTGTCAGTCCCCTTGGCCTGTGGAAGGGGGCACCATTTTGTCCTTTTTTTAAAAGTAGCAAAATATCTTGAGCCAGCCCTGGGTATTTATTTATTTTTATTTTTACTTTATTTTACTTTCTTGTTTCAAAATGGTTGTAAATTTCCTTGAGTGCTGTGTCTACAGTGGAAGGGTGGGATTAAGTGCCACCAGCTGCTGATTCTTCAGTAAGGTGATTAGATGCCAAGAAGGACAAGACTGTTGTATCTTGAACAGTTGTACAAAAAAGGAGTTCAGCTTGTTCGGCTTCTGTTACCCTGGATGACAAGCTGTACCAGTCAAAATTCCCTCTTTGTTACAGTTATTAAAAATTTAGGAGTCCAATTCTCCTTTATATTTAGTCACTCTGTCCATTTTATGCCGCTTTAAAAAAAATCATCCTTGTAAAAGAGGCTGCTAAACAGAGGTCAAAGAAATATTTGGTGATGGAACAGGGAGAGTAGGAATCCATTTATAACACTTTGTTTTTCCAATTGCAGTGTGCAAACGAACTGAAGTTGCTGATATCATCTTTGTAGTGCATGGATCAAAAGACGTTACAGAACTGCAGTTCAAGGCTGTTCAGTGGCTCATGGAGGCCATTGTGAATGACACGGTGATGGGAAAAGACAATGTACAGTTTGGGGCAGTTATCTATAGTAATATTCCCGAAGAGCAATTCCTGCTGAATAGGTACTCCACAAAAAATCAGCTCAGGGAAGCCATTTCCAAGTTGATGCCTTTTGGAGAGTTCACCTTTACAGCGAGGGCTTTGGATTTTGCAAGGGAAAGGTTTGACGTGGCCTATGGTGGCCGAACATCCTCTCTTGGTGTCACACGGATCATTGTGCTTATCACTGAGGAGCCAACCACACCAACTGATAGGCCCAATCTTCCAGCAGCCTTACAGGCTTTGAGGCAAGAAGGGATCCAGGTCATTGCCATTGGGATAGATGATGCCAGTAGAACAGAACTCGAAGAGATTGCCGGTGACAAGGGAAGGTGGTTTTATACTCCAAGTTATAATGCATTGGAAAGTTTACATGAAAACATCACTAGTGTAATATGTGATGGATCAAAGCCAGGTAACGGAATCCTTGAAATGAACTTTATACACAGCTAACTTATTATTAATATTAATATCATTTCTGTTACCTCCCTAGTTCAAGACACGTGTCTGCAATATGTGTTTGAACCTACTTCTGTGTCTTGTGCGTAAACCCTTCAGGGACAACAGATGAATGGGGGCATTTAGTTGGTGCTACAGTAACCTCTTACCTCTGCAGTCCCTGGCTCTATTCCCAATGGATGACTTCGTACTGCCAGTTTGGGGGAGGTGACTCTGGAAATCAGCACCGTAGCCAAATTAAGAAGAGCTCGCATTTGATTGGAAAATGAACAATAGTTTAGGGCCCACAAGAGATTAAAAAGTGAAATGAAATGTGACAAAGACTTTAGTATAACTCAGCTTAAAGGATATTTATCTCAGGATAATGATTATGCAGGCAGAGCTCAACAACACAGAATGATACTTCAAGGATTATTTGTTCACCAGGAATGCTATATGTATTTTGACAGAGTTGGAACAAGTGTACTTTTTGTGACGAGTACAAGATAAGTACATACCATATGTACACCAAAAAGGAGGATGAAATTTCACAAATCAGGTGTATATGACTATACCCAATTACCTGATTTGTGAAATTTCATCCTTCCTTTTGAGTAGGAAGGTTCAAATGAATCAAAAGTTACATGTGCATGCAACCACACACACTCTCATTCTACAGTCCATCCCACATCATACGCCATATGCATAATGATGAAATAAATATGTGAACCAGCCCTTAGAAGATGCACCATTATAAGTAAATCCTAAACTCTCTGACAGTGTGTTTAATGTGGTTCCCCTGTCAACCTTAGATAGTTCAATGAATTTCTCTTAGGATGCAAGTAACATCTAATGTAATGAGTCTATAGCTTCTCTAGAGACATGAGACTGACCAATTTAATGTGATTTTTTGATTTCTGATGCTTGATTACTGAGAATACTAAAAGCAGTCATCACTAGACAGGATAAGGCGATAAAAAGAAAGGTCTACATGTCAAAGGTTTCAGTCTGCACCTGTCCTTGACTTTGTCGAAGTAAGTCTCACTGGGTTCAGTGGAACTTTTTCCTAGTAGGTGTGTTTTGAGAATAGCTGTCTAACTATTGTAAGGGCTAATTCTTATTTTTCTGTCTTTATGAGGAAAAGCGTGGACTTAATCCTCGTAGCAAAGTGGTTTGTTTCGCTCCTCTGCAGCTTGTGGCACTCAAGAGGCAGACGTCGTGTTTCTGATTGATGGCTCAGGAAGCATATCGGCACGCAATTTCTCTGCTATGAAGACATTTATGAAGGAAATTGTAGACAGCTTCATCATTGCTCAGGACAAAGTCCGGATTGGGGTGGCCCAGTACAGCAAAGATCCTCAGAAAGAATTTTATCTTAATGAATTCGAGACTGACATTGCTATAAAGGGGAAGATCGACAACATTGTCCAGTTGAAAACCAGCACCTTCACTGGCGAGGGGTTGAGGTTTGTCAAAAGCTTTTTTGAGCCTGTCAACGGGGGCCGTAAAAACAAAGATGTGTTGCAGTCTCTAATTGTCATTACTGATGGGCAGTCCAACGATACTGTGGATGAGGCAGCCATTGCTCTAAGAAAAGACGGGATCCAAGTTTTTGCTATAGGAATAGGGATGAGAAATTCCTTTGAGCTGCTTCGAATTGCTGGTGATGCTTGCAGAGTCTATGTGGTGGAGAACTTTGAAGTTTTGCAAACTATTGAAAGGAAGATTGTCAAAGAGATCTGTGATCCTGGGGATCCACCTAGTCAGGGTAAGTTCTCAGCAATAGTTTTTTTTTAAATCTATACATTCTTTCTAGCATAGGAATGTTAGCCAGTCTTCACTGGAGATGTTATTAATAGAAGCCAACAACCTTATTGGGAAAAAATCACCTAGCATACTATGTTCAAGAACACTACAGATGAACCAGAAGGATTACGTAGTTATTCAGTTTATATCCTGCCCTTCCTCCTGAAACAGCCAAGGGTGGCAGGGTCTGACGTTTAGAAATCGATCCAGAGGAGACACTGGAGGAACTGAATATGTTTAGCACAGAGAAAAGTAGATTATGTTTTACTGGTGGGGATGGAAGAAGTAAAAGGGAGAATCGTTGCTTGTCCTAATCTGGGGTGGCCAATGTTTTTGGGCCCATGGACACATTTTCAAACCATAGAAACTTGTGGACCTCTTTCCAACCAAGCACACACTGCAACCTAGTCTATTGGTTACAACAGCATACTTCTAAGTTCTAATTTCAGCAGGGGGAGGAGAACCAGTGGGCTTCAGGGAAAGTCTCTGTGGGTGCCTGTGTGCCTGGGGGGACCACACTAGTGACCCTTGACCTAACCACTGAATAAGATATAAATAAATAAATAAACAAGCTTCCTAGGCGGATTATAGAATACACCATTCCTGGGAGTTTTCAAGATAAATTAGAATGGGCAGCCTTGGGAATTGTAAGATTAGACTGGATGGTTCATAGACTCCCTCCCAATTCTATAATCACCTGATTTAGAACAGGATAAGGATCATAGGGGCTAAGTTGTTAAAGACCCAGAGACCTCAGGACAATTAAGGAGCAATGTTCAGGCAGGCCCAGGGTCTGGTCAAACCTAGTAGATCAGGCCAGTCCAAAATATCTAATCAAACTGATAATCAAAATCAGGGTCATGCATGTCAAACTGCAGACAAAACAGTCTAAGATGAGCCAAGGAATAGGCAGGGACGCAAAATAAAACCTACTGCTGGCCAGGTAGGCAACAGGCCCTTCCTCTTTCTTCATAAAGGACTGCTGGAAGGCTGGTGCCTCTTAGTGACATGCTGAGACAATAGGATGGGAAGTTGATACAAACTATAACAGCTGCCGAGCATAACTGAACTGGCTGGTTTATGCACATTTTGGCTCACAGAGTAGGTATTTTGCCACTTAGACCCCCTTGCCCATCTGCCTTGGTGGGCTGTGCCAAGTGATACTGTGTGCCCTACCCTCTCTTTGATGCATGGCAAACCTCTCTGGGACTCTTGACTTGCACGGATCTAATTTGCAAGGAGGCACATAAACAAATCCTGTTCTGCAATGACATTATTCATGGAAGTGACTTCTGAAGCACTTTCAGAAATCTATGATAGCAGAAGCAGATTTGAACCCCTGTTTGGTATGTGGTGGCAATCGGAGAGTCCCCAGTGCTGTTCAGGGAATTATGACTGCCCGAATCAAGCCATTGTATTTCTAGTAAGCAAAGACAAAGAAGGGTGAATGCTGCACAGGACCTTGGTAAACGAGATTTGGAACTAGCAGGAATTTCAGAAAGGGCTGCTTTAACAGCTGGGAAGCTTTTAGATTAGGAATCTTTCCCTCCATTTAACCTTACACGCTGTTAGCTGGGATGTTTGAGCCATGATAAATACAGTCTGTTGCATGCAAAATGTTGTCAAGCATATGCATAATCCAGATGTTTCCAAAAAAGATGTGCAACCAGAAGGTAACCAGCCTGGGAACTAATAACTGGTTAATAGGGAATAGCAAAATTATACAACAGCACCTCCTAGTGGCTCATTTGTAGCCCACATTATTATTATTATTATTATTATTATTATTATTATTATTATTATTATTATTTCTTGCTCACCCTTCATATATGGTCAGAAGCTGAAGCAGTTTACTGGGCAGGGCAGAGCTGCTACTTGTAGCGTCCCTGAAGATAGGTTGCTGTTGGTTACTGGGAGGGAGAGGGGTGAGGCAAATGCACTGGTGGAGTCTGGCATATGGCAGTTAAGCATAGTATAGTCTTTAACACCCCCCACCCAACTTCACTCATTCCTTTTAAACATGTGTTTATCTTATGTGGATCTGACATATTTTAAAAATCGGGCTGGGATCCAAAAAGTTTCACTGGGTGCATCCATTGGTCTTGGACATGAGCAGTGTCTACTAACCACAATGGTTACGTTCTCCCTCCACTGTTGGAGGCAGTGTGCTTCTGAATGCCTGTTGCTGGGAATCACATGTGGGGTGAGTGGCTGTTGCACTCAGGTCCTGCTTGCAGGCTTCCCATGAGCATCTGGCTGGCCACTGTGAGAACAGGATGCTGGACTAGTTGGGTCTTTGGCCTGATCTTTGGGTCTTCCTATGTTCTTATTAGGTTTAATGTGCTGTTGTGAAACATGAGTTTCTTGAGTAGAGCTGCTTCTTTGAGTTTAAAATTCCCTTGGGCATGCAGAACTAATTTATTTAGTTGAGGCCTCAAGTGCAAAGATGTATCGCTGAACACTAAGTCAGGATCATTCAGACCATGGTGTTCCCGATCTTTATGTACGGATGTGAAAGTTGGACAGTGAAAAAAGTGGGAAGGAGAAAAATCAACTCATTTGAAATGTGATGTTGGGGGAGGCTTTGTGCGTACCATGAACTGAGAAAAAGACAAGTAATTGGGTGTCAGAACAAATTAAACCAGAACTGTCACTAGAAGCTAAAATGATGAAACTGAGGTTATCATCCTTTGGACACTTAATGAGAAGACATGATTCACTAGAAAAGACAGAAGGGAGCAGAAAAAGAGGAAGGCCAAACAAGAGATGGATTGATTTCGTAAAGGAAACCACAGACCTGAACTTACAAGATCTGAACAGGGTGGTTTATGACAGATGCTCTTGGAGGTCACTGATTCATAGGGTCGCCATAAGTCGTAATCAATTTGAAGGTACATAACAACTTATAAACCTCCAACCCATAAGGAATAATATCATGGTGGTGTACTATAAAATCATGAAAACATCATAAATTATAAAATACAGAACAAATGGCTAACACTGGATCAAATTAATTCTTTGAAAACACTTGATGAAACTATCATGTGGAACTTTGGCTATCTAGTGCCTAAGATAGTTTAAGCAGTTTTTATGTCAATGTGTACTGTTTGTACACACTTGGGTTTTTAAAAAAAAAATTAAGTGGGTGGTTTAGTAGAAGTTTTAAATAAAATAAAGAAATAAGCAGTTTCTTTGAAGAAACTCCAGAAAAAGCCTTTTGATTTGAAACATGCTGGGCCCTAATAAACAGATTCTTGTGCATCTTTGAAGTTTCTTCATTTCTTATCCTAGTGCTGCTGCCTTCTATCCCTCCCTTCTTTGGATTGAGGCCTTATATTCAAGCTAATCTTGTACCACTATGGTGGGCATGGGAATGAACCAGTTTTTGTATGTATGTCTCTGGCTTTATAGTGTCAGCCAGTGGCAAATTCAGAAGTGCAGGGTCCCTTCATGATAGCCACAGCCACACACACCTCTCCTCCTTTTTATTGCTACTGGACTGAGAATGAGATCCTTGTTAATGCCTTCTCCTACAACAGACTCCCAAGGAGCCAATAAGCATGACAGGAGAGAGTGTTAGCTACTAAGGAGAGTCATCTCAGTGACTGACTCACCTCCTTTCACTCTGATTGGCTCCAATCAGCAGGAAAGGGCAAGGAAGCATGTTAGAACACTCTTCTCCGTGGCCAGCACGCACACCCCTTTTATGCTGATTGGCTTGTAGGATGCTGGAGACATAGGGACCCTGCTCCCCAAAACGTAAGGTGTCTAAACCCCCCAAGAGCCTAAATAACTACACCCCTGGTGTCGGCACAGGGCAAGGGGAGAAGGGAGAAGCTGACCTTGTGTTTTCATTGCAGAGGTAACTGCAATGCTCAGGGCTTCCAAGAATGCTTGAGGGCCAGCACCTGTTCAATGCCTGGCTGCTACAGACAACAGCTCCCCAATATGGTCGTCCCCACAACCTGAATAAACCCCCTCCCCAGCACTTTCATTCTGGCTGCCTTGAACAGGGGAGGGCAGGGCACCACTTCCAGCTAAACTTGGTGATGAACATTGGACTAGATGGGCCTTTGGCCTGATCCAGCAGGACTCTTCTTGTGTTCTTATGTGTCCCTATTTAGCTTGGAATTAGCAAGTGCCTGAATTCTGTAATGTCTAAATAAAAAAATGTCCATAAGATTCCTCAGAGACTGAGGAAGACGCAGAGAAGTGGCCTAAGCAGAGTACAGTTTTATTATGACAAAAAAAGTACTTTGAGATCTACCAGAATTTTTCATGGCTGTCTGTACTGACCAGCTTGGACAGCTGCTTGAAAGTTTGAACTAAAACCCAGAGTGGATTCACTGCCCCAAGGACATCGGAGCCAACAGCCTCCACTGGAAATAATAGTAATTTAAATTAAGATACAAGCCATCCCACCAGAGTGGGGAAGACTGTGACCAGGTGACCTATGTGGTTACTCAGTCTGCCAACTTCCAGGCCCCTCCTGCTCCCACTTCTTTTATGGCTCTTTAAACCAGGCTTGGACCACACAGCCCTTCAAACAGAGAACTGTCCTCTAAACTCATGGCGATTGTAACTCTGATGTACCTCTACTGAACACGTGGGTGAAGGTTTGCTAGATAAATGGGTCTTGTAAGGCTTATAAAAGGTCCATAACACTGAGGCATTGAGCTGGCCCCAAATGGCAATGTCTTCAATGAAAGAAAAGGAAAACCAAAATACATATGCCATTTTCTGTGGCATGACAAAAAAAAATCTGCAAACCCAGCCATGCCTATTTGTAACCTTGCTACAGTTTCCCTTTCCCTCACGCATGCAGGGCTCCTTAATTTAGGTGGTGGCGATGTGTGGGCAGGGTCGGTTTACTACAGTTTTAGCTTTATGAATATTTATTCCTCTGCATTGTGCTTTTAATTGATTTAAAACTGTGAAGTTGTGTTGTTCTGCTCTCTGTTTTTAAAGTGGCTTTTTAAAAACTTGTTTTAGTTGCTGCTTTTTATTGTAATTTTGGATATTTTAGTTTTTCCTTTTAAAAAAAAAATCTTGTAAGCTATCCAGATAATTTCTTTTATAGGCCAGCCTATAAATAGTATGCATGCATGTATGTATTAATAATAATTAAACAGTATTCACCGTTTGTTTGTTCTTCAGCATTTTTCTATATAATTTTTGTTGTTGCTATCTAAAAGAGCTCTACAACCACCAAATCATTGCCCTATGTGGATTTTTCCTGATGTTCCTGTAGCCCTTTCTTCACATTTGCAGTGAGCGGCTTGTGCAATGTGGACTGTCACCCTTTTTAGTCTGATTATTTATTCTTTATAAATGCAGCTACTGCCAGTCAGATTTTAAGCAAACTCAAGTGGATGCTCAGCTGTCCCAGGGTCGGAGCCAGGCATGATAGGGCCCTTGTGCACCAACACCCCCCTGATGCAGCCGGGATGGAGTTAAATAAGTCCAGCTGTGCTGCCTCCCAAGTTGTCAGTTCAGCACACTAGTGCACTGTGTGCACATGCTTTCACATGCACTGATGTGGCAATATGGGAGGCAGGGCGGCTGAGCCTATTTAATCCCGTGCCAGCTTCATTGGGCAGGGGGTTATCTGGGAGGGTGGAGCTCCATGATCTGTGCTGGTGTCAGGTCGTGGGGTGTGATTTGAGACCTGGGGTAAGGGGTTGACATGTGCTGTAAATCACACCCCAAAACTCAATGTTTGTGTGGATTTTGGAGCAAGAGTTCAGTCCTCCCAGGGGCCCTCTGAGCTCCACTGGCCTTCAGGTGTGTGCCCTACTGGCTTCCTGCTGGCGCCAGGCCTGGGCAGCCCTATATATGAGCCATGCCATGGCACAAAAAGAGGAGATCAATGACAGCTGTATAAAAAAAGATAACTCAAGCAAATGAACAAGAGCGCTGCCTAGGCCAACATGGTTCATTATGTTGCATTTTGTTCCAGGCAGGTTTGTTTTTGTTTCCTTAAGAAGTGGAAATCAATATCTCAAGTAGTCCTTTTATGTTTTGTTTATGCTATGGATCTGTGGAGAAACCCAGCATGGTTGCCAATGTAACTAGCATTTCCTTGAATCATTCCACCTGCGGGAGTGGTATCAGTGCTATTTTGTTCTGTCCCTTACTCTCCCTAGTTTTCTTCAATACATTAATACATGCAATACAATAAAATTTTATAACCATTTGACTCACTTGCTATATCACTGCAGCAGGAGTTAATGGCCAATCTTTCTGCTGCTGATGCTGTTGGAAGTAGAACAAATGTATATCATCAAGCATCTCAATCCACTGGCAGCTTGGTATGGTGTTTCATATATAGGGTTGCCATATTGCCTGGTTAGCCGGGTTTTACCCGGATTCTATGCATGCCACCCGGTGCCCGGCTAGCCCTTTAGGTGGCCCGCATTCTCACCTTTAATTTTAAAAAAAATTAAGTTTCTAGGTGGTCCGGTTCTCAAGATATACATAAAAACGTCAGCCGCCGCCCCCCGACTGTTAAATCTTTCTTTAAACAGTACTGTATAGCACTTCATAGCTTTAACCCCGTCCATTCAGGATTGCAGCCAATCAGGGATTGTGTTTCAGTTTCATTGACCTTAGGCAGTGTCTAGAAAACAAAATGGTGGTTTCACCCCCTGTTTATCTGAAAATCTCATAAATTGGGTAAGTATATACATTTCAGTTTTTTTTCCTCTTGTGTGCAGGAGTCAGATCTTGGGCAGTGTTTTGAAAACCTTCCCAATGCTTGCTTTTTGTAAAAGCAATGCTAATCCCATATGCCCAGAGTAAATCCCATTGAATTCAATAGGACTTACTTTTGAGTAGACATGGTTATGAATGTGCTGAAAATCAGTGGGACTTTGGAGTGAATGTAAAAAAGAATTGTGTTTGTGCCCTCCAGTCCTATTTTAAAGCAAGTAGGTAGGGCTTACTTAGGTATTACAGTTTTTATTCTGTAGGAAAGTAATACTGATTTTTTAAAAACTAATACTGATTTTTCTGCCATGACCAACTGGTTTGACAATAAACTATTATATGGGCTGTATGTATTTATACATCTGCAGTGTGTGCGTGTGCGTGTATGGAGTCTTTCCAACACCCCTGTGAGGTAGGGTTGGAAACCAAGGCAGCTCACAAAAAGAAATAAAGCCATTTAAAATCCAATAACCATAAAAACAAGTATAAACAGTTGCAAAACAGCGTAAAGTGGCATGATTCGGAATTTTGGGTTGTGTGAATGAAGTTGCTTATCACTTGAAGTTGCATTTCTGTCCCTGTTTGCGTAAGCCCTACTGAATACGCTGGGACTTGCTTCTGAATAAATAAACCTAGGATTGCACTATAAATATCTTTACAGTTTGTGTAAATAATAAATATATTTGATAGTCATGCTTTTATATAAATATTTCTTCATTTATCATATTTTTGGTTGTGAGATGCTTAGTTTTCTGCCTTACTCATAGGAATCTTGTTGTGGTTGGTATGGTATTACATTTAGGAAAGTGTTACTGCCTTTTGTGTTTTTTTTCCTATTTGCATTTCACTTATCTTTAACCTCACTCCGTTACAGCCATAGAAGCAACAGCAGCATATGCAAGATAATTAACTCCCATTAGTGATAAGAACAAGAATTTATAATTATTATTTCAATTAAAACAAGAGGCTTATCAATACTTTGAAGAGGACCAGATATTTATTTTCTTTCTGAGCCCAGGACTGGGTCTTTCATGATGCCTGGGGGGGGAGCAGGAGAGTAGTCGATAAGACAGACATCCTGGCATTGGTAATCTAATTAGCAAGGTATGTGTGGGGTTGTTGCACACTTCCAGGCCCAGTTTCATTTTGAGTAGGGAGGTGGAACCTGTGTAGATGTGGTTGATCAAAGGGAGAAGAAATTTTGAGTTAAGCAAAGCTCTGCTTTTATAAAACCTAAGAAACATACAGATACTTTGAATGTCTGAGTGCCTGCACCAGTGGAATACTGGAGGAACCTGTAAAGCTTGCTGCAACAGTATTTAGAACTGAGCATGTGGTGTGAAAGACTCCTTTTCCTAGCATTTTGGCTTCTTGTTTTTCTCCACCCACTACATCTTTGAAATATATCGTATATGGTTAACCGTACTGTTGCCCTGACTTACTTTATGTTTGTTGCTATTTTGTGTTTTTATTATTTTTTTATATTGATTGTGTATTTTTATTGTTTTTATTATATTTGTAAGCTGTGCTGAGCTCTGTTTTTAACAGCAAAAGGGCAGGATATAAATTCTCTTAATTAATCAATAAATACTCCATAGTGTTGGAAACTAGAGTCTAGGCATTTAAGGCTAAAAATGTTGCTTTTAAAAAAAAGATTTCTCACATCTTTCCCCAGTTTTTGGTGGTAATTCCTAGGCACAAAAACAAACCAACTGGACAATCCAAGTATTAATATGCAAATAATTTGCATAATATGCAAATTAACCTGCCCGGATTTGTGGAACTGGAATATGGCAACCCTATTCATATATCCTCAGCCAGTTTAAGTAGATGAGTCACTGAAGTGCCTTATTCAATGCAGACAGTTTACATTAGCTGAATTTTCAGGTGCTTTGAACTTCAGTCTTTGAATTTTCAGCATGTTACTAAGAGATCATAATGAACATGTGTTTCAGAATTGTCTGTCTTTCATAACTGATAGTTCATTTCTCTCCCCCCTCTTTACAGACTGCAACATTGATATTTCTGTAGGAGTTGATCTTTCAGAGAATGTGAGGCCTACATCTGCCTTGCATTTGAAGCAGAAAATGCAAGCATATTTGCCGCGGCTCATGCAGCAAATAGGCTCCATGATCAATATCAGTTGCATTGCTGAATCTCCCGTCAACATCAGGTTTAGGTACCAAGTGTTTTCTGAAAGTGGCCAGTCCTTGTTTGACTCTGACTTTGAAGCATATAATGAGGAGATCATTCAAAAATTCTTGGCTATGCAAACTACAGTGGACACTTATTTGAATATAGGCTTCCTGCAGTCCTTTTGGGACAGATCTCTCAGCCTGGCCTCTGCTAAATTGAAGGTAATAGGAGGTTTCTTTTCTTTTTGTTGCTTTTATGGCTGATGGAAAAGGCATCAAAATATGAACCAGTTTCAGTGGACTTTGAGCCATTCCTTGCTTTGTTCTAGGCATGCCAAATCACCACCTAAGGATTCATATGCTGTAGGAAAATGTGTCCATATATTTTTTTTATCAAGGCATAATGCGGTCCTTTCTGCTGAGGTGGGAGAGCAGTGCTAGAACTCCAACCCTGAACAGCAACCAAGTTGAGTCCTTAAACCCTTACAGAAGGCTGTATGGTGATGGTGGTGGTGAGGTGGGATTAATAAACCAGTTTGCAGAGAACGCAAGAGACAGAGAGACCTGGTATTACCATTGTGGCAACTCTGGTTTTGATGAGCTGCATTATGCGTTGCCCACTGTGACCCAGAGTGCATAAACAGGCCTCCTTGGTCATGGACAGTAGATTATAAGCAGCCTTCTTGACATCTCCCTCCAAGCTGAGCATGGTATTCATTTATTTAGAGCAGGGGTAGGGAACCCTCTTCAGGCTGAGGCCCACATTCCCTTCTGAGTAACCTTCTGGGGGCCTCATGCAAGTAGTGAATGAATGTGAATTTTACCTTTGAACAGTAGGCTTATTTCTACACACAACTGTATACCTGTATGCCCCTCATCCAGGCAACAAGAAGCATTATCAGAGTTCAAGGGCACATTCCATAAGAACATAAGAACATAAGAAGAGCCTGCTGGATCAGGCCAGTGGCCCATCTAGTCCAGCATCCTGTTCTCACAGTGGCCTACCAGGTGCCTGGGGGAAGCCCGCAAGCAGGACCCGAGTGCAAGAACACTCTCCCCTCCTGAGGCTTCCGGCAACTGGTTTTCAGAAGCATGCTGCCTCTGACTAGGGTGGCAGAGCACAGCCATCATGGCTAGTAGCCATTGATAGCCCTGTCCTCCATGAATTTGTCTAATCTTCTTTTAAAGCCATCCAAGCTGGTGGCCATTACTGCATCTTGTGGGAGCAAATTCCATAGTTTAACTATGCGCTGAGTAAAGAAGTACTTCCTTTTGTCTGTCCTGAATCTTCCAACATTCAGCTTCTTTGAATGTCCACGAGTTCTAGTATTATGAGAGAGGGAGAAGAACTTTTCTCTATCCACTTTCTCAATGCCATGCATAATTTTATACACTTCTATCATGTCTCCTCTGACCCGCCTTTTCTCTAAACTAAAAAGCCCCAAATGCTGCAACCTTTCCTCGTAAGGGAGTCGCTGCATCCCCTTGATCATTCTGGTTGCCCTCTTCTGAACCTTTTCCAACTCTATAATATCCTTTCTGAGATGAGGCGACCAGAACTGTACACAGTATTCCAAATGCGGCCGCACCATAGATTTATACAACGGCATTATGATATCGGCTGTTTTATTTTCAATACCTTTCCTAATTATTGCTAGCATGGAATTTGCCTTTTTCACAGCTGCCGCACACTGGGTCAATATTTTCATTGTGCTGTCCACCACAACTCCGAGGTCTCTCTCCTGGTCGGTCACCGCCAGTTCAGACCCCATGAGCGTATATGTGAAATTAAGATTTTTTGCTCCAATATGCATAATTTTACACTTGTTTATATTGAATTGCATTTGCCATTTTTCCGCCCATTCACTCAGTTTGGAGAGATGTTTTTGGAGCTCTTCGCAATCCCTTTTTGTTTTAACAACCCTGAACAATTTAGTGTCATCAGCAAACTTGGCCACTTCACTGCTCACTCCTAATTCTAGGTCATTAATGAACAAGTTGAAAAGTACAGGTCCCAATACCGATCCTTGAGGGACTCCACTTTCTACAGCCCTCCATTGGGAGAACTGTCCGTTTATTCCTACTCTCTGCTTTCTGCTTCTTAACCAATTCCTTATCCACAAGAGGACCTCTCCTCTTATTCCATGACTGCTAAGCTTCCTCAGAAGTCTTTGGTGAGGTACCTTGTCAAACGCTTTTTGAAAGTCTAAGTACACTATGTCCACTGGATCACCTCTATCTATATGCTTGTTGACACTCTCAAAGAATTCTAATAGGTTACTGAGACAGGACTTTCCCTTGCAGAAGCCATGCTGGCTCTGCTTCAGCAAGGCTTGTTCTTCTATGTGCTTAGTTAATCTAGCTTTAATAATACTTTCTACCAGTTTTCCAGGGACAGAAGTTAAGCTAACTGGCCTGTAATTTCCGGGATCCCCTCTGGATCCCTTTTTGAAGATTGGTGTTACATTTGCCACTTTCCAGTCCTCAGGCATGGAGGAGGACCCGAGGGACAAGTTACATATTTTAGTTAGCAGATCAGCAATTTCACCTTTGAGTTCTTTGAGAACTCTCGGGTGGATGCCATCCGGGCCCGGTGATTTGTCAGTTTTTATATTGTCCATTAAGCTTAGAACTTCCTCTCTCGTTACCACTATTTGTCTTAGTTCCTCAGAATCCCTTCCTGCAAATGTTAGTTCAGGTTCAGGGATCTGCCCTATATCTTCCACTGTGAAGACAGATGCAAAGAATTCATTTAGCTTCTCTGCAATCTCCTTATCGTTCTTTAGTACACCTTTGACTCCCTTATCATCCAAGGGTCCAATTGTCTCCCTAGATGGTCTCCTGCTTTGAATGTATTTATAGAATTTTTTGTTGTTGGTTTTTATGTTCTTAGCAATGTGCTCCTCAAATTCTTTTTTAGCATCCCTTATTGTCTTGCATTTCTTTTGCCAGAGTTTGTGTTCTTTTTTATTTTCTTCATTCGGACAAGACTTCCATTTTCTGAAGGAAGACTTTTTGCCTCTAAGAGCTTCCTTGACTTTGCTTGTTAACCATGCTGGCATCTTCTTGGCCCTGGCGGTACCTTTTCTGATCTGCGGTATGCACTCCAGTTGAGCTTCTAATATAGTGTTTTTAAACAACTTCCAAGCATTTTCGAGTGATGTGACCCTCTGGACTTTGTTTTTCAGCTTTCTTTTTACCAATCCCCTCATTTTTGTGAAGTTTCCTCTTTTGAAGTCAAATGTGACCGTGCTGGATTTTCTTGGCAATTGGCCAGTTACATGTATGTTTAATTTAATAGCACTGTGGTCACTGCTCCCAATCGGTTCAACAACACCTACATCTCGCACCAGGTCCCGGTCCCCACTGAGGATTAAGTCCAGGGTTGCTGTCCCTCTGGTCGGTTCCATGACCAACTGATCTAGGAAATAGTCATTTAGAATATCTAGAAACTTTGCTTCTTTGTCATGACTGGAACACATATGCAGCCAGTCTATGTCCGGGTAGTTGAAGTCACCCATTACTACCACATTTCCTAGTTTGGATGCTTCCTCAATTTCATATCTCATCTCAAGGTCTCCCTGAGCATTTTGATCAGGGGGACGATAGATCGTTCCCAGTATTAAGTCCCTCCTGAGGCACGGTATCACCACCCACAACGATTCTGTGGAGGAGTCTGCCTCTTTTGGGGTTTTGAGCTTGCTGGATTCAATGCCTTCTTTCACGTATAGAGCGATTCCGCCACCAATACGTCCTTCCCTGTCCTTCCGATATAGTTTATATCCAGGGATAACCGTATCCCACTGTTTTTCTCCATTCCACCAGGTCTCGGTTATGCTCACTATATCAATGCTCTTCTCTAAGACCAAGCACTCCAGTTCTCCCATCTTGGTTCGGAGGCTCCTAGCATTAGCGTACAGGCACTTGTAAGCAGTGTCTCTCTTCAAGTGTCTTTGGCACTTGTGGTTAGGCTTGTGGTAATTTTGCTCTTCTGAATTTATATCCTGTGCCCCTGCTCTCACAATGCCTACTTCTAGGCCTACCCCTTTTAAAATTTCATCATTTCTTTGGTTTTTATCCCAGGGGGGAGGTTTATTCCGAACCGGACCTTTCTCAGCTCCTGTCGGGTTTCCCCCCTCAGTCAGTTTAAAAGCTGCTCTGCTACCTTTTTAATTTTAAGTGCCAGCAGTCTGGTTCCATTCTGGTTCAAGTGGAGCCCGTCCCTTTTGTACAGGCCCGGCTTGTCCCAAAATGTTCCCCAGTGCCTAACAAATCCGAACCCTTCCAGCCGACACCATCGTCTCATCCATGCATTGAGACTGCGAAGCTGGGCCTGGGATAAAAAAAACACTCAGGAGAGTATATTTTTAAGAATGTTTGATGAGGAAGCTTGACTACATTCTAAGGGTCTTGAATCTAGGAGAAGCCTGCAAAACCTGTGAGCCGCCAACCACAATGCAGCCCGGCACTCATGTATGGTGGCCCAATCGGGCTTTGATAAGTTTCCAGTTTTGGCTGCCTGCTAAGATCTTGCAGAACAGGAGCATTGTTAAGCACCTAGTAGGCTCCAGTGTATGACTGTATAGTTGTTACCTCGACCATTACTGCAAGCCGACACTATGTCCAATGGGTGAGAACCTGACTACATGTTACATTCATCTCTTGAGAAGAAGCAGTGTTTAAGCCATGCTCTGACTGTTCAGAATTCTGAAGGTTCTCCTGGAGACATGCAGAGAAATCTGGAGGGGATCACAAAGCCACTTCCTTGCTTTGCCCATGGTTTGTCTGTCTGGCTATCATATTTGTATTATCTTTCCTTTATTTTCCTTAGGGTTTAGGAGATGGAGGCTCAACGGAAATTTAGTCGCTGAAATAGATAAGATAACATCTATGATCCCCTCTTTCCAAGGAACCCTTTTGAATTCACAGCAGTCAAAGCCTAGCTATGATACAGCTGTTTTTCACATGGTTAATGTTACAGATTGCCAGGATCTGTATAGTTTAAGAAAGTTGAACATCGCAAATAAGCAGTGGTATCATTGCTGCAATTTTCTGGAGTACCATAGCCCCATACATTGTGTCTTAAATTTGCCATTTCTGCTAAGTAGGGCTGTACATATTTATGCCATCCTCACAGTTGTTGTTTCATTGCAGGTTCTCTTAGTTTTTACTGACGGACCAGATGATACCATAGAGATGCTCAAATCAACAGCTGACTTTCTTCGCAGGAAAGGTATCTAGATGCTGGAAAACATCTCTGCACCACCATGATACCCAAGACATTGTGTTTATCTGTAGGCAGAACCAGGAACAGAACAAGGGATGTGTTGATTGCTTTGAGACTGCCTTGCCTATTCCTCTTGCCCTTTATCTTCTGATAAACAAAAGGCATTGTATTGTCATCCATATGGGAGGCATTTAGTAAATGCCAACCACCTTGCATAGATTGCTAGGAAACAAACAGAACCTCCTGTGACAGGTTTATACGAAGCCAACATTTCCAAGCTCTGGAATTTTGATGCATGATCATCGTGCAGCTTGATATGTAGCCTGAGATGATGGCATTCTGAAACTTCCATTAAGAAATAATCTGAAATCCCTAAAGCATGTTGTTTCTTATTCTTTTCCTTTTCCTTCCTTCCCAAACTGATATTAATCTTATTTCGATAAACTATCATATTTCTTTGCTTAACTCCTATTATTTACTACTAAATCATTAAATATTCTAAGGGTAGAAACAGACTCACTGTTCCGCTGGTTCCAGTGCGTCTATACCTCTCTCTTCTGAAAACCAGGACACATGATGCTACTCAAACCCCGCCCCTTTTCCCATGTAAAACCTGGTGGGAGCCACCTGAGTGCAGTTTTTCTTTTAATTCGCTTCTAAGAGATTTCATAATTGCTCGGCTGATAAACCCGTTCTCCCCTCCAGGTGTGCCTAATGGAAATGCTTTGATCCGGAAACTAGTGTGTTTACAGCCTTACTGTGCAATTTCTTCCTGAAAACTGATTTGTTCCCTGATACTATTTGTATGCCTGAACACAACTGATACTTTTAATATATACAGATTATTTCCCCCTCTTCATTTCTTATCTCCCTCCCTCTACGCCATTATCTTCCTTCATATTTTTCTATCTTAATTAATTTCAGTAGATGTGGATTTACCTTAAAGGATCACATGCAGTGGGGTATACATTTCAGTCCTCAAATACTCACAAGGAGGCAATCAATCACCTGTCTAAAAATTTTTGAAACAAAAAGAATGAAGTCAGCTGTTTTAGAATAAGTGTCAGATATTATCAGATTCTGACTGCCTGTACGTGAGAGTTTCTCTTAAAACACGATGGAAATAAAGAATGCATTCTTATACAGCTGTGTTTCAGTTTTAAATCCAGAAAAATGTACCCGCCATCTGTTAAGCTGATTCTGGCAGTCTCCTCCCAGAAGAAAGCTCAGAAATGGTATTTCACATCTGCTTTGCTCAAGTGTGGAGATACAGCTGTAGCCAACATGCTAGAAGCACACCAGGACACTATCGTAATTTTATGGATTTCATTATACTGGTTTGGCCCTATTTAATGAAAGCCATCTATAGACTGATGCAGAAAATGAATTATCTACAGTCATTTTGCTTAAAAGGAAATGAAATCAAGTAGTTAGGGTTTTTTAAAAAAATAAATATGAATAAAATATATGGCTGAACATTATAATCAAAGTTTGTATTCTAATAAGAAATGAATAAAAGCTTACTTTCTACAAATGTATCCGTTAACGTTAAGTGAAAAGTACAACTTTCCATACTATACCGTAGATGGTGATTTCCATGATGTTGAGCAGCCATCAGCAAACTTGCCAGTTCTAAATCATCTCCCAGAATGAGATTTTTTAAACACCCAAGAAGTGCTGTATGGAGTCATTAGGGCTGTCCTTTCTCTATAAAGCTTCTTCCTAAGTTTTATTTTTAATCCTGAATATATAGTTTAAAAATGTCTGCTTTAGAAAATCACATAGCTTTAACACATTTTTTTTTTCAGGACTCAATGCATTTTTAATGATTGGCCTGGGAAACTTTAAGGAATATCATGAACTGCAAGAAATAGAGTTTGGTAGAGGATTTGGATATCAGGAGCCATTGCACATTGGAAGCCTGGAACTCCCGATCATGTTATGGAGAGCGCTTGTAAGTTTCTTCATGGAAAGAGAAGGGAAAAAGATAGGACACCTTTCTTGGTTCTTAATGAAGAAGATGGTCACAATGGCTGGCATTCTTTATTTTGCAGGACACTATCGCTGAACGAGAATGCTGCCATGTTTGCTGCAAATGTTTTGGGGAAGCTGGAATTCGGGGTGCACATGGAACTCCTGGAATGAAGGTAAAATTAGAGGAGAGTGGGGCACATTAGAGTACTGCATGGAGAGTGCTTTGAAAAATGAAGCCACCATGTTGGATGCATCCAGTACTCAATATTGCTTAAAGCAAAAAAGCCATATGTGATACAGATTCCTGCCCCACGCCAACCTATGGTTATACCATCCTAATACAGGCAGGCAGCAGGTATCAGGATTCAGTGACACAGCCTGTAATACAATTAACAGATTTAAGGAAGTCCCTAAAGCATATTTTTCTTTATAACATTTCTATCACTTCTTCGTCAAAAAGCTGTGCATAGTGTGGCTGGTCATCTAGCTGGCCAATGTTGAAAACAGAATGGTTGACTAGATGGCTCTTTGATCTGATCCAGGAGGCCTCTTATTTGTTTTTATGGCATGGTTAAGAAAACGCATAAGTGAAACCTGACTCTAATTTTAATCCAGAAAAACTGCTGTGCTTCACTTATCAAAATGTTGGGAAACCCTCATTAAGTTCGTTCCTTTAAAACTCTCAATAAAACAATGCATATGTAAATATCTGAAAAAGCAGGAGTATTGCTAACAAGAAGTAAAATCTTGATACATTTCCAAGGCCAGGAATCCAGACAAAATCCCATGCCATACATCAGGGCCGGGGAACCTTTTTGGCTCCACAGGCCAGATCCTTATGAGTATCAGCCTCATGGGCCAAATTCAACAGGTACGCTAAACCTCAGTTTTAGCAGGGGGTTCCATCAGGAAGAGACTTTAATAGAATCAGGAAGGGGTTTTCATGGAATCCGGCTGAACGGAGCAGGATTTAACCCCTGCTGATCAGCACCTATTCCTTGTGTTCCTGTTTGGCTGTACGTGCCAATGTAGGATTTAACTCCACCCTCCCAACCATTGGATGATATCACAAATGATGTCAGCTGATGGGTGGGTGGCTGTGGTTTGGGGAAAATGGCCTTGTGGGACAACTTGGACCCTCTGGCAGGCTAGGATTGACCCACAGACCACAGGTTCCCCATCCCCACAATACGTGATCATTTTATCCATTACATCTTAGTCTGGATTGGTGTCTGGATACAGCGGTGGACTGGATAAGGGTCAATCAACTGACCTTGAATCCTGGAAAGACAGAGACCTTTGGGTGGAAGGTTCCAGTGTCTGGGAAATAGGGCAATTGCCTGTTTTGGATGGAGTTACATTCAGTTTGAAGGAGCAATGGGCAGATCTTGATCAATCTTTGTCACTAGGAGCCCAAGTGACCTCTGTTGCTAGATATAGGGTTGCCAGGTCTCCAGTTTTTGGCCGGAGATTCTGGATTTTTGGGGTCCTCCCCTGGTCTCTGGGTGAGTCACCCCAATCTCTGGACTCCCAGCTTTCATTTTAAAAAAAAGTTTCTAAGTGGTCTGGTTCAAGAGATATACACCAAAACATCAGCCGCCCTCCCGCAACTTCTGTTAAATGAGTTCATAACTGGCTGCTCTAACCCCGCCCTTTCAGGTTTGTAGCCAATAAGTGAAGTCAGGATTGTGATTGACAAGGGATTTGTTGACCTCCAGGCAATAGCTAGAACCCATTGCAAGGCCAGAAAACTGTTGTCTTTTCTTGCTTGTCTGAAAATCTCATAAATTGAGTAAGTTTATAGCTTTCAGCAGTAGTAAAGGTCCCTTTCTTTCTGTGTGCAGGAGATGTAGAACAAAAAATCATAGCAGGATCTTGGTAGGCAATTGTTTACTGCAAACAATTTTGAACAGAAATTTAAAAGAAGTGTACATGTAACTTATGATGTCATTACAATGTTATACTTTTCTAATTACAAGGAGTCAAACATGTTTAAATTTTCCTGGGCTATTGAAGAGGGCAGTTTATTTGTCTAATTCATAGCCTGTTTTGTAAACCCTCCCAATCTGAACCTTAAATTCTATACTCCGCTTTCTGGGAGTAAAGCTGCAATGCTAATCCCACATACCTGGAGTAAACACCATTGAATTCAGTAGGACTCCCTTTTGAGTAGACATGGTTAGGATTGTGCTGTAAATCAATGGGACCTTTAAGTGAACATTGCAAAGGGTTGTGTATGTGTTTTAAATATTTCTCCCTCCCTATTTTAAAAACCAATTAGGCAGGGCCTACTTAGGTGTCACTGCTCTTATTTTTTAGAAAACTAATACTGATTTTATTTAAAAAAATGTTCTGCAATGACCAACTGGTTTTGACAATAAACTATTATATGGGGTGTATATATTTTTACATCTCCAGTGTTTGTGTATATGGAGTCTTTCCAACAACCCTGTGAGGTAGGGTTGCCGACTGGAAACCACAGCAGCTCACAATAAGAAATAAATCCATTTAAAATCTAATAACCACAAAAAGGTATAAAGCAGTTGCAAGACAACTTAAAGTGGCATGATTCTGAATTTTAGGTGGGTCACTAGAGGTTGCAGTCCTGTGCACACTTCCCTGTTTGAGTAGGTCCCATTGAATACATTGGGACTTGCTTCTCAGTAAATGTGCATAGGATTGCACTATAAATATCTTTACAGGTTGTGTAAATAAACATCTTTGACACTTATGCTTATATAAATATTTCTTCATACTATGTCCTGATAAGCATCTAATTGTACACTATGGTTGTACGTTATTATTTCTTCTGCATTTTAAGTGTGCCCTTCTTTCTTTGTGTAGCCATAGTCCCTCCTCTGTTGTTTTTACCCTGAGGGGCAGATTAGGCTGAGAGATGGTGAGTAGCCCATGGTCACCCAATAAACTTCGTAGCTGATTTCCATTTAAAAAATTAATTGAAATGATTTACATGCAGGCAAAGTTTATGAAGTAAGTCCACACAATACATTTAAAGCATATCCAACTCGCATTTAAAGCACATTACTTCCCCTAAAGAATCCTGGGAAGTGTAGTTTCTCCCTCACAGTTATAATTCCCACCACCTTTAACAAACTACAGTTCCCAGGATGGGATTCATGTGCTTCAAATGTGTGTTGATGTGCTTTGTGTCGATCTGTCCTAGGTGTACTGTGCATTCATTACTGAATTGAAAAGAACAATTTTAAAAGATACTTTTTTAAACGGGAAGGGCTGTAGCTTAATGGTAAGGCACATACTTTGCATGCAAAGGTCCATAATTCAATCTCTGGAAAAGACTTGCCTGGAATTCTGGAGAGCCAATGCTAGTTCATGTCATCAGTACTCAGCTAGATGGTATCAAATGGCCTGAGTCGGTATAAGGGAGATTCCCTTGTGCCTAAAAGAGGAAAGAGACCTAAGGGTGACAGTGACTCTGAAATTTATTTATGTATTTTATTGTAAAAAACCTCAAAACGGTTTACAGAAGGAATTAAAACAATAAAATTATTGGCAAAAACAGTTAAAGGTATTAAAAAACATTCAAAATAATAAAATAATGATTTAAAACAGATAAAAAACAAAATAGCTTCAACATAACTGGGTAGGCTTGCCTAAACAAAAATGTTTTCAGCAGGTGCCAAAAAGAGTATAATAAAGGTGCCTGCCCAATAGGCAGGGAGTTCCAAAGTGTAGGTACTGCCACAGTAAAGGGTTAATTTCTTACAAGAGCAGAACAAGTACTATGTGGCACCCGTAATATGGAGAAAACATCTTGAACTTGGCCTGGTAGCAATTTGGCAACCAGTGCAGATTTCAGAGCAGAGGTATTATGTGCTGATAGGATCTCACTCATGTCAGCAATCGGGCCACAGCATTCCGCACTAACTGCAGCCCCCGGGTCAGGTTGTGCTGCATGGGGATTTCTGTGACCTTGACTGACTGGCTGCCAGGTTTTTTTTAGTTTTGGTTTTTGGCTAGGAATCCTGACTGGTTGTGGGATGCTGAGTTTTCTGCCTTGCTCATAGGAATCTTGTTGTGGTTGGTATGGTATTGCATTTAGGAAATCATCACTGTCTTATGTTGTTCTTTTTCTATTTGCATTTCATTTACCTTTAACCTCACTCCCTTACATCCATAGAAGCAACAATAGTGGTTCCATGTGCTCAGCTCAACCCCCTTAAACCCACTGATGATGCACCTTGTTGTTTGCATGATGGTTTGTATCTTGCCCAATAGTGGTAAAAGAGAATTCACATACTGGGAGTGTGGCTTCCATTGCTGTTGTTCCCTGTCAACATATTGCACTGCTGTTGAAAGGTCTGTACTGGCTGCCAGTATATGAAATTGTTTTCCAGTGACTCCCACCCATACCTGAGATTCTGCTGGCCATATATTTTTAATGGATATGTCCATTTTCAACAGAGTCCTGGGTCTTATCAGAATGTATCTTTCAAGATATCATGTTGAAGTTCAGTCACGTGCTGATAACATAGCCTGCAGGTAACATTTTCAGTCAATATTAATTTAAAATAGTGTTAGTGTATTACTGAGCTAAGTTCAAAGTATTCCTTTTAGCATATAAAGCTATAAACAGTCCACCTAAAAAGTGATATATAAATGTGTTAAATAAATAAATAAATAAATAATAAACTGCCTAGGACCAGGTCTTGTCCCTTATACACCAGCATAATCACTGTGATCATCTAGCGAAGCCCTCTTAACTGTCTCCAACTGATCTCACATTTATTTAGTTTCTCCATGAACCAAGGCTTTAAGCATAGTGACACCAGTGTTTTGGAATGCTGTTCCTACTGAAATCAGGCAGGGACCCATGTTTCATGGGAAAGGGCTATAGCTCAGTGGTAGAGCATCTGTCTTGCAAGTCGAAGGTCCCAGGTTCAGTCCCCAGCGTCTCCAGGTAGGGCTGGGAGAGAACCCTCTGAAACTTTGGAGAGCTACTGCCAGTCTGTAAAGACAATACTAAGCTGGATGGATCATTGGTCTGACTTGGTATAAGGCAGCTTCCTATGTTCTTATATTTTGCTGCCTGCCAGGCATTTTTAGAGAATTAATTTGATTCCATATTGGCCATTTGTTCCATATGTTGTGATTTTAGAATTTTATGAAGTTTTCATGACTGGTTAGGCTACTGATTTGCTTCCGGGCTACGTTCAAGGTTCTTGTGTTAATTCACAAAGTTCTAAACAACTTGGGCCCAAAGGACCTTAAGGACTGCCTGATTCCTTATGCTCCACCTCGATCACTGAGGTCTTCTGATGGGGAATCTTTGGTGGTTCCCCCATGCCCCTGAGCTTTGGTCAGCCTTTAATAGAGGTGGAGGCTTTAGTATGGCAGGCTCCTTGCCAATAGGGGTTCAGCAGAAGTCATCTCAGCTTTCTTGCAGACCTGTTGTAGAAACTGTATTGCTCAGACAGGCTTTTGGAATGTAACATTTTTTTTACCAACGAGTTTCTATTGATATGTTATTGATGTTTTTTACTGCTTTTATTATAATACTGCATTTTTATGTTGTAATGCTACCTTGTTATATTTTCTCTGAAAGTGCAATTTATACCAATTTTAAAAAATAGAATTAAAATAAATTTGTATACATTGTGAATAAAAATCTAAAAAGGTACCGGATTAAAGTACAAGCTGCTGCTTTTGATGTACAAAGCCCTATACAGCTTGGGACCAGGATGCCTGAAAGACCATCTTGTCCCTTATGTACCTTATTTACCTAGAGGTAGAGGGCTCTCCGACACTGGAGGTATTCAAGAGGCAGCTGGACAGCCATCTGTTGGGAATGCTTTGATTTGGATTCCTGCATTGAGCAGGGGGTTGGACTTGATGGTCTTATAGGCCCCTTCCAACTCTACTATTCTATGATTCTATACCCAGTCGATGACTGCGCTCTGCAGGTGAGGGTCTCCTGCAGACACCATCTTATCAGGAGGTCTGTTCCATACAACATAGGAAGTGGACCTTTAGTGTAGTGGCACCTACCTTTTGGAATTCCCTCCCCTTAAATATTAGACAGGCTCCATCTCTGTTATCTTTTCGGCACCTACTGAAGACCTTCCTCTTTCAAAAAGCCTTTTAAGTAGAAACTTTATCCTAGTCTGCATCTGTGTCCAAATTGCTTTTTAATGCATTTTAAAGCTCTTTTAAAAAAAATGTTTTTAAAGCTATTTTAAAAAATATGTTTTAAAGCTTTTTTTTAAAGATTTTTTTTAAAATATGTTTTTAAGGATGTTTTAATATATTTTAAAGTCTGTTTTTATGATGTTTCTAGAGTGTTTTTAGTGCTTTTGTTTGCCACCCTGAGCTCCTACTGGGAGGAAGAGCGGGATATAAATACAACAAATAAATAAATAAATAAAAACCAACAGTTTTCCATAATGCATAGAACTGAGGCTAAACTAGAGAAGACAATAAGAGATCCATGGCTGGATCTTCTGACAAAAGCACTGAGAACAGAATTGGGCTGGGGCTACAGTACTGGGGAGAGGTTTTTACCCTTCCCCCCTGGACAAACACCTCCCTAGGTGGTTTACAGTATATATAAAATACAGTAAGTAACCATAAAAATACAATGCAAAATTATCATGTGACAGTTAATTAAAACAATGCATGGAAGCTAGTAAAACCTATCACTGTAGCTCAGAACCAGCATTATCATAAAGCCACCAAGAAAAAGCAACTTGGAATAGATGGGTTTTAAAAGTCCATTTAAAAACCTTAATCAAAGGGGCCGTAGGCACCTCACTTTGTAGATAGATGTAAGGCCACCACCAACAAGGCCCCACAGCTGCTATTAAATTTGTCCCATTGGGAAAAACATGCAGGAACCGGTATGTTTTCCCCTAGCAAGGCAAATAGCAGTTTTGAGAGCTTGTTGATTTAGAATGGGAAAACCTTCTCGCACAGTACTGTGCTTCCCTTTTGATTTGCCTCCAGTTGAGATGGCTTTGAATGGTAACACCAGAATATCTGATGTTCTAGCACCTAGTATATATATCTTTGTAAACATGGTTCGGTTGCAGAACTGCAATGCAAAATTCAGATATGTGTGAATTTCAAAAGATGACTATGTTTCATTTCTCATATTGTTTCAGAAAGTGCATTTTTGATAAATCCAGCTTTAAATGTGATCTGCATTTTCCTCTATCCCTATCATACAGTTTTCGGCGAATGCCAGAGACTCACTTCTTTACTTTGGCCTTTGACACCTGAGATGTATATTTTTAGGATCCACCCTATTTTTGTGATTTTTGTAAGTTGTTTTAAATTGTTTTAAGGATATATTTTAACCTGCCCTGGGACCGTAGAGTGAAGTGTAGGTAATAAATTATATTAATAATAATAATAGTTTAGGCCCAAGAAAATACTGGTTGAGATTGATTAAAATCAGCAGCCTTATGCTAAGAGCACTGATATTTAAAGCAACTTATCTGAGAAGAATACGTTATGATATGTTTAGTGGGCTATTAATCTGAAATGGCAAACAAATGTCATTTGGTTTTTATAACTTAACAAAAGACAGAACAAAGACAGAGAACTGCCATAGCTGAGTAGCAGAGCACGTGTTTATCATGTAAAAGGTACTAGGTTGTCCCTGGTATTTCCAGAAAGAGCTGGGAGTGATTCTAGTCTGAAATCCTGGACAGCTGCTGCTAGTCAGTGCAGAAAATACTGAGCTAGATGGATCAATGATCCGACTTGGTACAAGGCAATTTTCTATGTTCCTATGTAAGCATGAAAGAAAGCAGGACACTGAGGTCCACTTAAAAGCCATGATCACAGAATCATAGAGTTGGAAGAGGCCTATGAGGCCATCGAGTCTAATCCCCCTGCTCAATGCAGGAATCCAAGTTAAAGCATACCCAACAGGTGGCTGCCTCTTGAATGCCTCCAGTGTTGGAGAGCCCACCACCTCCCTAGGGAATTGGTTCCATTGTTGTACTGCTCTAACAGTTAGGAAGTTTTTCCTAACTGACTGTAGTACATTTAACTAGAAAAAATAACTAAGGGACAAACACAAAACTGATCCAAACCCGTTTTCTGTGGTTTCTTCACTTACTTTCCTAAAGTTGAATGCATCAGACAAAAATGTATTAAATCTTTCAAATCTCAAGCATGCAATAACAATCAACCTCTCTTCCCAGCTTCATTGGACATAAATCTTTTGTCATTCCATGTATCACACGATTGTTTGCCAGTCAGTTTTTCTTATTAACTTTGACCCTCTGAATTACTAAAACATGATTCACTAATTATTTTTGCAATGCTCTATGGAAAGCTGTTTGTGTCCCTGCAGTTAACAGAGAGGACAGAAGAAGGATGGGCTGACTTGACACCACACACTGAGCTGGGTTGATAATATGTCATGACTTTATTGTTTAATAAAGTTTAATCAGGCTTCCAAAGCAAAGAAAAAGGGGCGTAGTGTGGGCAGGATGCTCTGAAGTTGTCGATGGCCCAAGTGCTAGGAAGGGAAACCCTATTCTCCTACAAGGCAAACTAGGGAGCAACAGTTGCCTAAGAGAGCAACTGTCTGTAAGTTTGGTTTTTGGGTAGAATTTAAAACTGAGATAACTACTGGAGCATCAAAGTCAAGCTCAGAAGCTCACTGTCATTACCAAAGTAGTTCAGGTCATGAAGAAATGGAACATAGGGACAGACCACAGATGAAAGAGGACTGTAGCTATAGGCAAAGTCAAGCTTTTGAGTCTGGTGTTCCTGAGGATCTCTCAAGAAAGGGTGAGATGATTCAACAGATTAAAGTTCATGATGTAAGTTAACACACTCTCTGAACAGAGGAGTGAAGGGGAAGGTCACTGCCTCTGCCTCCCCCTGGCTCTCCCATCTTCTCCACCAGTTGGGAGGGTTGGCTGGTGCTATGTGCCTCTCCCCCTCAAATGCCCTACCTAGAAATGTGGCTGCCCCACCTAACAAGGAAGGCTGGCTACTGGGCTGGCTGTCCTCGAGTAGGGATGGCAGGATCTATCAAAGCCAATTCTCTCAGTTTCTCATTTTTCCATTCTCAAATTCAGTTCTCCACATTTCTGGAGCAATTTGCAAATCCTCATGAGAATTCTTCAGCATTTTAAGTGTGATTTTCTCCTAATAAACACATTTTTGTATGCAGTATTGACTACATGTTTTTGCAAGCAATTTCTGCTAATACAACATATTTTTGTATATTTTTACTAACACATGCATTTTTATGCTCACTTTCCCCCAATATTTGCATTTTTATAAACTTTGATTGCAGAACTGCATCACAAAATTTGGGTAAGTGTGAATTTTAAATGATGCCTGTGTCTTGATTCTCATATTGTTTTGGGAAGTGTGGGAAGTGTGCTTCTCACCTGTAGGAAGTCCCTTAGCAGTAAACCTGCAGCATTCAACCAGCTCTGTGTTGCAAGGCTTTAAATTCCAGTTTAATCTAATTTCTCCCCCCTTGGTGAGAGGGGGTTACAGGGAGCCCACATCTTTCTTAATTTCTTAAAAGTGTCCTTGCCTGATGCCTCAGTCCCAGTAAGACATTAGGAATAGCAAAGCAACCAACCAACTGACCAGGGCCCAAATAGGACAACTTACTTTGCAATGAAGAAGACCTGATGCCAAATTGTGGGCCTGGTAAAATGCCTTCAATTAGCAGCTTTAGTTACCTATATATTTTTAAAAAGTTTTATTAATTTTATCTTTGTTTTTAATGATGCAGGTTTAGGTACATTTGTTTTTAATTGATTTGTGGATTTTAGCCATGCTTTATCTACAATTTTATTTGTCCCTACTTGGAGAGCTTTTTGAGCAAGTGATTTTAAAGATATTTCTAAATAAATAAACCAAATGAAGTTGACACCAAAGTAAAATAGTAAATCCTCTGAAAGTAATGGGAAGGTGGGTGGGGAAGGCAAACTGCATATTGGTCTTTAACCCCGCCTGACCCCTTATAAACCTATGGAATGCAGCAAAGTAGGCCCCATCTGCACTAAACATTTAAAGCAGTATCATACCACTTTAAACAGCCATGGCTTCCCCCCAAAAATCCTGTCATTTGTTAAGGGTGCTAAGAATTGTTAGGAGACATTGTATTTCCTTCACAAAGCTACAATTCCCAGAGTGGTTTCCAGAGCTTGGAAAAGTTACTTTTTTGAACTACATCTCCCATCAGCCCAATCCAGTGGCCATGCTGGCTGGGGCTGATGGAAATTGTAGTTCAAAAAAAGTAACTTTTCCAAGCTCTGGGTTTAACGGCCAATCCCTCTTCCCTGGGAACTCTGGGAATAGTAGTTCTTTAAATGTATAGTGTTGATAGAGCTGTAGTCTACACCTTGGTCCCTCCCCCATCGGAATCAACAAACACTAGACCAGCCAGCTAAGGGGACAGTCATTCTTCATGGGCAATGAAATCTGCAACAAGTCTGCAGCTGTACCACTGTGGGTTGCATTCCCACCTGCCTCTCTCTCCTATACTTTGGTCACAGATGGGTGCTGCTGAATGGAGAGTTGGGAACTGTTCTGACAAGTGGGGGGCTGTAGTTCAGTAGCAGAGCACCTGCCTTGCATATAACAAGTTCCAGTCTCAAGCCCCGGCATACATTTCCTGGTTAGGGCTGGAGATAACCGCTGTCTGAAACCCCAGAGAAGCATTGCCAGTCAGTGAAGACAATACTGAGCTAGATGGACCAATGGTCTGATTCAGCATAAGGCAGCTTCTTATGTTCTCTCTAGGGTATCTATTTCAGTTTGAGTGTAAGAAGTAGGGATGGAAAGATCTGTCAATTTCGGTTCTCTCGCTTTCTCATTTTTCCAATCTTAAATTCAGTTCTCCCCATTTCTGCAGCAATTTGTGATTTTTCTTTAAATCCTCATGAAAATTCTCCAGCACTTTAGTGCAAATTTCTCCTAATAAACAAATTTTAGTAGGCACTTTTGACTAATGTACACACTTTTGCAAGCCATTTTTGTCATATATTCATTTTTATGCACACATTCCCCTAATATATGTCTTTTTGTTTGGTTGGCCAGCTGCATTACAAAATTCGGGTACGTGCGAATTGTGAAGGTTTGCTGTGTTTTGGTTCTCATATTGTGTAGGAAAGTGTGAATTTGATAAATTCAACTTGAAATTTGAACTGAATTGAAATTCTTGCTCATCCATAGTAAGGAGTAAGTTATGATGTATCCAGCTGGGGGGGGGAATATCTTTCAGCATCATTTTTATTTTCAGATGGTACATTATTTCTGTTTGCAGCAGCTCACATAACATGTGTGTAAAGATTCTTACTCAGACACCAAAAAGGTAGAGAAAAGATCTACCATATTTTCCTATCCTTTTCTCTTGTTAATAGCAGGGTGTTCTCTGCAGCAGCCTTTCCCAACCTTCGGGACTCCAGATGTCGTTGAACTACAATTTCCATCATTCTTGACCATTAGCCATGCTGGCTGGGGCTGATGGAAGTTGTAGTCCAGCAACATCTGGGGACCCAAAGGCTGGGAAAGGCTGCCCTGCATCATAAATTTTCATTGCCAGTTTAAGTACATGTGGAATTCACTGGAGGAGAACACTTTGAATACATCACAACATTGTAAGTTTTGGCAGTAGTATTTACTAGAACATCTCTTATCTTAGCCTCCTAATTTTCTGAACTCATTCCATTCCATCTAGACTTAATGTGAGTGTGACTACACTGAAATGCTGATTCATTTTCCACTCTTCTCCAAAATATTCAATTAATTCAGCTTATATGATGTTTTATTTTGCATGGGTATCAATGCATTTCAAATAAAACAAAATAATTTGCTTGTAATTGTTGACTGTGAAAGGTTGGGTTGGTCTGACTTTGAAAAGGTTGCTAGGTCCTTAACTCTTGAGTGACATCCTTCTTGGAGGTACTGCCTTCCTCAGTGAAGAACAGAAGAGCCCTACTGGATAAGGCCAAAGGCACATCTAGTCCAGCATCCTGTTATCCTAGTGTTCGACCAGATGCCTCTGGGAAGGTTGAAAGCAGCACCTGAATGCAACAGTGCTTTCACCACTTGTGATTCCCACCCTCTGGTATTCAGAGGCATACTGTCTCCGACAGTGGAGATAGAACGTAAGCCATTATGGCTTATAACCATTGATAGCCTTATCCTTCATTATTCTCTAATGATTTATTACTAATAGGGCACTTGTGGATGGCAATGAAGAGACAGACACATAACAATTTGCATTTAGACTTGCCAACTAAATACAGACTGGTGATGAGGAGATGCAGTGGTGCCCCTATGCCCATGAAGACTTGCATGGCTGCCCTACTGATTGAACTGAGGGGCCATCTTGGCACTCAGCTGTCCTGGCTAGGTCAAGCCTGTTAGTCCTCTCAGATGAGGGGGGGTTCCATACAAATGGACACTGCCATCCAGCTGATACCTCCTACATCTCTCATAGCTGTCCTAATCTCTCCCATCCTCCCTTAGGGTGTTACCTTCCTTCTACCCTATCATCTAACTGGCTCTTCCTCAGTTACTGGTCCGTCTGCCAAGATGTGACGAAATACAGAAAGCAGATTAGCTAAATCAGGACTTAATAAACTATCTCCTTGCTCTCCCACAGTCCATCTCCTTGAGGAAGGAGAAAAATACGCCTGGAAGGGCTGGCCCTATCATTAGGTAGAATGAGGCAACCATCTCAGGCAGCAAACACCAGGCGGAGCAGGAGAGGCAGCCCCCTGTCCGTCCCTCCTGAGCTTCCTGGCTGAATCCTCCTGTTAAGAGGACAGAGCTGGCTCTGCCACATGGCCTGTCCTGCACCTCCATAACTAGCCAGCTGTCCTCAGGTAGAGCGGAAGACGTTATCCCACTGCTAGTATTGAAATAATATTCAACTGCCAGTTCATTCTGTACATGGATTGTGGATGCCATCTTCTACTTTGCCTCAAACAGGAAAATGTCTTGGGCCAGCCCCAGTGCCTCATAGGCCAATCTAACCAGGCATGCAAAAATTCCTTACCAGTCCCAAAATGGTGACCACATCACTGGGGGCTGTAGACACAACAAAAGGTTCTCTGAAGGAAACCCCCCAACTGTCAGTCTTAGCCCAGAGTTCCCGCCCTTTCCTCATCAATCAGGTAAAGGGTCTCTTCTGATGATGTGGTCTAAGAGGTGTCCACTCCTCTGCTCCTGCAAATGATCTCCAGCTGGCAAGCTACGCAACTTGAGCAAAGGGCTCTTCCGGAGGTTATTGCTAACTAGTGTGTGTGTGCTGGTGGTTTGGAACAATTTTTTTCTGGTGTGTTTCAGAAGCTGTGCCACCTCATCCAATCCTGCTCATCCAGTCGGGACTAGCATTTATCACTACTACCTTTTAATGATGTTTAATCTACCTGGTTTTATGTTTTGATTGCCATTTCGTATTTGACTGTTCAAGGCTCTGCATACATAACATTTTATTCTAGAACCAGTGGAGATGGATATTTTTTCTACGTAGTCCACACACAATCTAGATCTATTGCAATTTTTTTGCCCTTGAAAAGGGCTTCTTGAGAAACTGGTTTCATTCTGAAAATAAAAGCGTATTGCAGATAGAATCTCCATCACCCTGCTGTGTGTCCATTTGAAAACAGAGGTAGGTGATTCCAGCAGTGGGTGTGTGTGTATCCATACCTGCCCAATGATGTTGTGGGTGGGCATATATCAAGATCACAAGCACTGCTTCCTTCCTCATTCATTTGCGGCATGTGCAGGGAAGAAAAGGCATGAATGACCTCATCAAGAAGAAGGTTTTCAAATGCGTTTCAAGTAACTACACTCACCCTTGTGGACAGCAGGAGCTAGAATCATTCTAGACTGAAAGCAGCATGTTGAGGATGAGCATGAACAATTCTGGATTGAGAGGAACTACATCTTTGTGCTATAAATGGGCTAGTATGTACACAGCCTTTGTGATCTTGAGCATCATTTGATAGAAAGGCAGAATGTAAATTTTAAAAAGCAAAGAAAAATAAACCACATCCCCTCAGATCTTCAAAATAAGTGCAAAAAAGCTCTGTTATTTATAAGAAACAACATTATTGAATTAAGTGTGACCCTCTATCTGAACGGTTGTCTTTTAGGGAAGTGTGGGCTTTCAAGGCTATCCAGGCCATCCTGGTGAGGAAGGGGGAATGGTAAGTAACACAAAATTCAGTAGTACAGAAACAGCAGCCTGATTGCCTAAGTGAGAGTTATCTGGTTCCGTCTCTGGAAATCTGCATAAAATATGACTTTTATAACATTGTAAATGTGGAAGATTTATTTCTTCATCTGTTTAAATAAAATTTTATAGCTCACCATGCTATCCCAGTAGTGGAACCTCCAGGGCTGTTTTCTCATATATGCTAATACCAATCTAAGTTCTCTAAGTGCTGCTTGTTAAGAAGACAAAATGAGATCACCCATGCACAAGTGGAAGGAATCAGCAGAACTGAAGGAATCCTGAAGTTTGCAGAAGTACAAAAAAGCTTTAGAAGCCCCTCTTGGTGGTGGTGGTGGTCATAGAACCCGGAAAACAATCCAGTGAGAACTGTGTGCTCAGTGGCCATGGAATGCTGATTGGCCAGTGTGGAAGGAACAGAAATGGAATGGAGCGTGTTGGAAATTGTAATACTCCATACTGCAACATTTTGTTGCAAGTCACACTGGTCAATTGTAACAAACCCCAATGTAATAACACAAAGCCAGATTAAAGCGCCTCCCCATAAAAAACAGCAGCAAAGAAAATAAAGTTAGCATTATGGAAATAGTGTGTGAAGTGCTCTGAACATGCAAAAAGCCCCATACTATTTATTAAACTATATCCTGTCTTTCTGCCTGACACTAGACATCCAACAGGCTGACAATAAGCTAAAATTTATGAAAATAAAGATAAGATTTTTAAAGTCAGCAGTGACTTTCAAAGGCTCTGTGTGTGGGGGGGATGATGGAAAATATCACAATATGTTGCTGCTGCTGAGGCTGTTGCAGCTGCTACTTGTCAAAATTTTATTAATTTATTTATTTATTAGATTTATATCCTGCCCTTTGTCCCAGTAGGAGACCAAGATGTTTCCAAGGTGACCATTGGGGAGATTAATCCTTCACCCCTAAAATGGGCTACTGAGCAACCAAGACTAAGTTGCAGCAGATGTTTTTGTCCTGAGGGGTGCATCTTCTCACCCAGGCAGCTGAACAATCTGAGTGAGGCTCCTGGTTCTTGCTAATAGTAGTGTGGTGGTGTGGAGTGGGGTGATGAAGGTTCTAGAGGGATGGTAATAGAAAATGTCAGTTCGCCAAGCCTGATATATTGTGGCTGCTGCTGTTAGTAGCAGAAGAAGGGGGACTTGTAGCAAAATGTTGCATAGGGAAAGGCTCATGTTAAGGGTGCCAGCCAGCCAACCATGCCCTCTCCCTTAGATATTCCATTGCATTCCCCCTATCCCGCTGGGTTTCCATTCTCCCTCAACAGTCAGTCAGTATCCCATGAGCCACTGAGCATTTTCAATCCTTTTTGGGCTGTTTCAATTTTTTTCAACTTCTGAAAACCTTGGGGCTCCCCTTGTGCCTGCTCACACCTCCCCCTTGTGCATGTTTGGTGCTGTTTTGGCTACCTGAGGGTCCACACTTGGAGAATCAGTTCACTATTTGTGGACAGTGTTGAAGACCTCACAATGCAACACTATAGTGCTTAATTTACCATTGTTGAGGCTGGCAGTCCCTAATTTAGTAAAAGCTGGCCACCACCGTGTGGCAGGGAGATAGTTCAGAAGAGGTCAACCACGGTGGTCACAGGTCCTTCAGAGGCAAAGGCTGGCAAGCTTAAGTAGTGGTTCATGTTGAATGCATGACTTTTACTAATCTCTTTCTATTCGTTAGGGAGACCGGGGTCCAATGGGTGTTTCAGGGATGCAAGGAGCTGCAGGGTGCCCTGGCTCAAGAGGTCCAAAGGCAAGTGAATAGCCTTAAGCTGTCCTTTTTTCTCAGGGTGCATCCAGATCACTGTTCTGGTCGCAATTTGTTTCATTTCACTTTTTGTCCCTCCCTGTCTTGGTATGAATCTTTGTGTAGTTCCAACATGCATGTGCTTCTTTCTCCAAGGTTTTTGGGCTCAGATGCCCTCCCTTAACAAATGCAGAATATGCACCTTTGCACGCCTGAATCCATACATCTGTCTCAATAAATCCATGAGCTTCCTGTTCAGGAGTAGCCAATGGGGTGCCTTCTGGATGTTGTTGGACTCCAGATCCTGTCAGCTCCAACCAGCATGGCCGCTGGTCAGGGATAATGGGAGTAGAAAGTCCAGCAACATCTGGAGCTCATGCCTGTTCTAGTAAATGAAATTAGCAAAATTAAATGGATAAGGAATCTAGGGGAATGGGTGCAAATTCATGATAAAAGCTCTGACCAGCATCCTTGTGTACCTTTTGACTGAGGCAGTTGTTGTTAGGTAATATCTCCTGGATGAGATTGCAAACTCAATATACCCTGATTTTTGTGATTGTAATTTGATTATAATTTGAAACTTGATCCATGTTGATTATAATTTGTTTTAAACTGTTGTTAATGTTGCATTTTAAATTGTTGTGACAAGTGGGGTGAAGATTGGGATGATGATGATGATAATGACCACCTTGTTTTTTGTTTTGTTCATTTCCCCTTCCCCTACACATTTATTTACATCCTTTGGCATAGTATTTTTAGCTTCTGAGAATACTGGTGCAACCTCCCTTTCAACCCATTCCACTTTCTTATGGGAAAGGGCCATTGCTCAGCAACAGAACATATGCTTTGCGTTGAGAAGGTCCCAGGTTCAATCTTCGGCATCTCCAGAAAGGGCTGAGAATGTCCTTGGGCTGGATCACTGGAGAGCTGCTGTCAGTCAGTGTAGCCAATATTCAGCAAGATGGACCAGTGATCTGACTCGGTGTAAGGCAGCTACCTATGTTCTATGTTTGCAAATGTTGGCACTCATATTTCAGAGCGAACCAATCCAGAGGATAAGTCAATATTCCTCCTATTAGTGTCCGTTCTTATGCAAAGCATAAAGTTATCTTCTGTCTCTCACACTCAGTCCTAGGACTTGTGGCAAGTAACAGCAAACTAAAAAACAAGAACACAATAATGCCCCATTTAAAAAACAGCAACATTTTCTCCATGTAACTTTCTGCCACTGAGCTTTGAGGGCAATGCACCCTCTTCTCCCATAGGGGGTGTAAGTCCATTTTAGAAGTCTGGTATAAAAGTTAACGGGTTCCCTCTCTTCATGGTGGGAAGAGATGGATTGGATCCCTTTTTGGTTCCCTGAGCAATGATGGCTGGAGAAGACAATGCCAGGTTGCACCTGTGGAATGAACTACTGTTAGGGATGGGCCTACTTCTTGCACCACAAGCATCAGTACTGTGACATAAGGAGATCTGCTGGTTCAGCTCCTATATCTTGCCTTTACATTTTCTGGTTTCTAGTATTATTAGTTGAGATAGATGACTTCATACTTAGGTCCTGCCCAGAATTTCTGAATTCTTTCTGGCATAACTCACTTACAGCATGTCTCTTTCAAATTTCAGGGAATAAGAGGATACCGAGGAAGGAAGGTATGTAATCTTTTAAAATATGGGAATAAAGCCCTGTCTTCAAAGAATATGCATGAATGTTTCACTTTGGCTTCTTTTCACAAGCACTTAGAAAAAAATGTTTATGAAAAATAGGGTTTTGTATAATAACAGAGGGCCTTGCCTAGACCAGGACCCCCTCCAGTGGGCTGAGGGGGGATTGGATATTTTTGGAGATATCCAAGAAGGGTCCCACTGTGCCCAGGTGGCTCCCTTTGCTGGTGTCTGTACTTCCTAGAAGGTCCCTGGAGCCATGTGACACAATGTGACTTCCTGGACACAGGAGCAGTGCAATGGCATATTGTATCACAGTGCTCTGAAGACCTTCTAGAGGTGTAGGCATTGGTGGAGAGAGAGGACTAGGCATAGAGGGCCTGTAATGCTGTTAAGTGGCACAGACCACTTTTTTTTTAAGATTAAAAATCAGCAAAACAACCTCTGGCCATCTTGTATAATTATGGCAAGAGACAGATGGAGTGGCCGGGGGTGAAAGGCAGAAGGCACCTGGTCCGCCTGGATCCCTGAAACCTGGTAGTGCCCCTGGGCTTGGTACATGGTTTAAATAATAATAAGATTGTTAGGAAGGAATTTTTTGAGAGCAGTCTTCTCCAGTCTGGTGCCCTCCAGATTTTGGACTACAATGTGCATCAGCCCCTGCTAGCATGACCAGCCACATAGTCAGGGATGATAGAAATTGTAGTCCAAAACATCTGGAGGGCACCAATTGGGGAAGACTGTTTGAGACTATTAAATACTGTTTGCATTTGGTCCTACTGGTAGCCTGAGATGGCTTTGGCAGCACTTTGCAGTTTGGATCAGTGATGGGTGTGTTGTATAACCATATATGGACTACATTAAGAACATAAGAACATAAGAAGAGCCTGCTGGATCAGGCCAGTGGCCCATCTAGTCCAGCATCCTGTTCTCATAGTGGCCAACCAGGTGCCTGGGGGAAGCCCGCAAGCAGGACCCGAGTGCAAGAACACTCTCCCCTCCTGAGGCTTCCGGCAACTGGTTTTCAGAAGCATGCTGCCTCTGACTAGGGTGGCAGAGCACAGCCATCATGGCTAGTAGCCATTGATAGCCCTGTCCTCCATGAATTTGTCTAATCTTCTTTTAAAGCCATCCAAGCTGGTGGCCATTACTGCATCTTGTGGGAGCAAATTCCATAGTTTAACTATGCGCTGAGTAAAGAAGTACTTCCTTTTGTCTGTCCTGAATCTTCCAACATTCAGCTTCTTTGAATGTCCACGAGTTCTAGTATTATGAGACAGGGAGAAGAACTTTTCTCTATCCACTTTCTCAATGCCATGCATAATTTTATACACTTCTATCATGTCTCCTCTGACCCGCCTTTTCTCTAAACTAAAAAGCCTCAAATGCTGCAACCTTTCCTCGTAAGGGAGTCGCTCCATCCCCTTGATCATTCTGGTTGCCCTCTTCTGAACCTTTTCCAACTCTATAATATCCTTTTTGAGATGAGGCGACCAGAACTGAACACAGTATTCCAAATGCGGCTGCACCATAGATTTATACAATGGCATTATGATATCGGCTGTTTTATTTTCAATACCTTTCCTAATTATTGCTAGCATGGAATTTGCCTTTTTCACAGCTGCCGCACACTGGGTCGACATTTTCATCGTGCTGTCCACTACAACCCTGTGGTCTCTCTCCTGGTCGGTCACCGCCAGTTCAGACCCCATGAGCGTATATGTGAAATTAAGATTTTTTGCTCCAATATGCATAATTTTACACTTGTTTATATTGAATTGCATTTGCCATTTTTCTGCCCATTCACTCAGTTTGGAGAGGTCTTTTTGGAGCTCTTTGCAATCCCTTTTTGTTTTAACAACCCTGAACAATTTAGTGTCGTCAGCAAACTTGGCCACTTCACTGCTCACTCCTAATTCTAGGTCATTAATGAACAAGTTGAAAAGTACAGGTCCCAATACTGATCCTTGAGGGACTCCACTTTCTACAGCCCTCCATTGGGAGAACTGTCCGTTGATTCCTACTCTCTGCTTTCTGCTTCTTAACCAATTCCTTATCCACAAGAGGACCTCTCCTCTTATTCCATGACTGCTAAGCTTCCTCAGAAGCCTTTGGTGAGGTACCTTGTCAAACGCTTTTTGAAAGTCTAAGTACACTATGTCCACTGGATCACCTCTATCTATATGCTTGTTGACACTCTCAAAGAATTCTAATAGGTTACTGAGACAGGACTTTCCCTTGCAGAAGCCATGCTGGCTCTGCTTCAGCAAGGCTTGTTCTTCTATGTGCTTGGTTAATCTAGCTTTAATAATACTTTCTACCAGTTTTCCAGGGACAGAAGTTAAGCTAACTGGCCTGTAATTTCCGGGATCCCCTCTGGATCCCTTTTTGAAGATTGGTGTTACATTTGCCACTTTCCAGTCCTCAGGCACGGAGGAGGACCCGAGGGACAAGTTACATATTTTAGTTAGCAGATCAGCAATTTCACCTTTGAGTTCTTTGAGAACTCTCGGGTGGATGCCATCCGGGCCCGGTGATTTGTCAGTTTTTATATTGTCCATTAAGCTTAGAACTTCCTCTCTCGTTACCACTATTTGTCTCAGTTCCTCAGAATCCCTTCCTGCAAATGTTAGTTCAGGTTCAGGGATCTGCCCTATATCTTCCACTGTGAAGACAGATGCAAAGAATTCATTTAGCTTCTCTGCAATCTCCTTATCGTTCTTTAGTACACCTTTGACTCCCTTATCATCCAAGGGTCCAATTGTCTCCCTAGATGGTCTCCTGCTTTGAATGTATTTATAGAATTTTTTGTTCTTGGTTTTTATGTTCTTAGCAATGTGCTCCTCAAATTCTTTTTTAGCATCCCTTATTGTCTTCTTGCATTTCTTTTGCCAGAGTTTGTGTTCTTTTTTATTTTCTTCATTCGGACAAGACTTCCATTTTCTGAAGGAAGACTTTTTGCCTCTAAGAGCTTCCTTGACTTTGCTTGTTAACCATGCTGGCATCTTCTTGGCCCTGGCGGTACCTTTTCTGATCTGCGGTATGCTCTCCAGTTGAGCTTCTAATATAGTGTTTTTAAACAACTTCCAAGCATTTTCGAGTGATGTGACCCTCTGGACTTTGTTTTTCAGCTTTCTTTTTACCAATCCCCTCATTTTTGTGAAGTTTCCTCTTTTGAAGTCAAATGTGACCGTGTTGGATTTTCTTGGCAATTGGCCAGTTACATGTATGTTTAATTTAATAGCACTGTGGTCACTGCTCCCAATCGGTTCAACAACACCTACATCTCGCACCAGGTCCCGGTCCCCACTGAGAATTAAGTCCAGGGTTGCTGTCCCTCTGGTCGGTTCCATGACCAACTGATCTAGGGAATAGTCATTTAGAATATCTAGAAACTTTGCTTCTTTGTCATGACTGGAACACATATGCAGCCAGTCTATGTCCGGGTAGTTGAAGTCACCCATTACTACCACATTTCCTAGTTTGGATGCTTCCTCAATTTCATATCTCATCTCAAGGTCTCCCTGAGCATTTTGATCAGGGGGACAATAGATCGTTCCCAGTATTAAGTCCCTCCTGGGGCACGGTATCACCACCCACAACGATTCTGTGGAGGAGTCTGCCTCTTTTGGGGTTTTGAGCTTGCTGGATTCAACGCCTTCTTTCACGTATAGAGCGACTCCGCCACCAATATGTCCTTCCCTGTCCTTCCGATATAGTTTATATCCAGGGATAACCGTATCCCACTGTTTTTCTCCATTCCACCAGGTCTCGGTTATGCTCACTATATCAATGCTCTTCTCTAAGACCAAGCACTCCAGTTCTCCCATCTTGGTTCAGAGGCTCCTAGCATTAGCGTACAGGCACTTGTAAGCAGTGTCTCTCTTCAAGTGTCTTTGGCACTTGTGGTTAGGCCTGTGGTAATTTTGCTCTTCTGAATTTATATCCTGTGCCCCTGCTCTCACAATGCCTACTTCTAGGCCTACCCCTTTTAAAATTTCATCATTTCTGTATTATATATATGTTTATTGCAGCAACAATGTCCCAGAGACTTTATATACAAGGGTGCTCCATTTCATAATGAGCATATTTTCACATTGTTTCAACAGGGTCAAGATGGTGATGTCGGACTTGATGGCATTGGTGGAGAGGAGGTATCGTTTAACAGAAATGTGATGATGGATTTCTTGCATAGCCTACTTTCTTGAATGGTTCAAAGAAGTGATTCATTTTTAAGGAAGTGTTACAAATCAGTAATTGCTTAAAGGCATTCTCCAGATTGATATCCTGGGCGCCTACTGAGAGGAAGGGCAAGATATAAATCTAATAAATAAAAATAAATTAAATAATAAAAAATAAACATTGCTTAAACATTCTCCAGATATCATCATAAATTGGCTGGTATATACTGTATCATCTGACAGACTGGAGGCTCTGACTGAGACAGATTTCCATGATATTCCACAGGTTTCCTGAGATGGGCTTCTTTAAAGGAAAACATGCTATTTTTTCTTTTTCTTTTGGGGTTCTAGGGAGAACGAGGATCTCCTGGATCACCTGGACCAAAGGGCAGCTCAGGACAAAGGGTAAAGATACTTCTATATTTTAACACGCAGTTGGTAGGAGCCACTAGGCGTGTTCTAGGGATGGGCAAGAATTCAGTTCACATTTCAAGCAAAATCTATCCAGTTCACACTTTCTGAAACAATATGAAAACCGAAACATCCATAGTAAAAGACAGAGAAAAGAAATGGTGGTTCAGTTACTCATTGAGGATGGAATGATAACAGATGACAAAGAAAGGGCAGAAGCGCTCAATTCCTATTTTGGCTCAGTCTTCTCCCAAAAGAGGATCTATGATCCTCCTGGAAAATGGGAAGTACAAATTGAAGGGGCAGGATTGCAGATTGAGATTGATAGACAAATGGTCAAGGAAAACCTAATTGCTTTGAATGAGTTTAAATCTCAAGGGTCCAATGGAAGACAGAAACAAAATTCACAATGAAAACAATACAATGACATTTAACAGGGATAAATACAAAGTTCTACACCTAGGAAAAATAAACTAAATGCACAGTTATAAGATGGGAGATACTTGGCTCAGCAATACTACATGTGAGAAGGATCTTGAAATTGTTGATGATCACACCTTGCAGTGGTGAGTGGGCTTGCATGTTCCAATGAACCCTATGAGCGATGCCGTTGGGAGTTATGTACTCCCAGCAGGGTCACCCATGGCGGTAAGGTCAAGGAAGAGGAACCAGACAAAGAACGATCCAAGAATGTCCTCAACGGCAGAACAGATGGAGGATAACCATGTGTATGTTACAATGACTGTGAAGGCGGATGAAGGCTGCAGCAGATAAAGGACTTCCAATCATCGTGGTACCCATGCCATTGGATCAAAGCCTTGTGTGTTGTCAAGATTGTGTGTTGATCGTGGTGCGCTGATCTCCTCAAGCAAAACAAAATCATGCAGAGGTGTCTTCCATAGCAAAAGTCCCATGGAAAGACTTTAGTTTGGAAGACAATCTTACTAGGTCAGGAGTGATCGCCAAGCAAGCATGAGCCAATGTGTGATGTGGCAGCAAAAAAGGCAAAATGCTATTTTAGGCTGCGTTAACAGAAGTATAGTTTCCAAATTGCGTGAATAGTTCCCTTCTATTCAGTACTGGTTAGACCTCATCTTGAGTACTGCATCCATTTTTGGACACCACACTTTAAGAAGGATGCAGACAAACGAACAGGTTCAGAGGAGGGCAACAACGATGATCATGGGACAGGAAGCAAAGTCCTTTGAGGAGAGACTGAAAAAACTGGGCGTGTTCAGCCTTGAGAAGAGAAGGCTGAGGAGAGATATAGCATTCTTCAAATACTTGTCATATGGAGTAGGGCCAGGATCTTTTCTCAATCATTACAGAGTGCAGGACACAGAATAATGGGCTCCAGGTAGGGGAAGCTTGATTTCAGCTGAACATCAGGAAAAACTTCCTAACTGTTAGAGCAGTACAACAATGGAACCAATTGCCTAGGGAGGTGTTGGCTCTCCAATACTGTAGGCATTTAAGGGGCAGCTGGATAGCCACCTGTTGGGCATGCTGTAATTTGGACTCCTGCGTTGAGCAGGGGGTTGGACTTGATAGCCTTATAGGACCCTTCCAACTCTATGATTCTATAAGACAATATGAGAATCAAAACAGCCATCCTTCAAAATTTGCATTTATTCACATTTTGAGGCCCAGTTTGCCAACCAATGTTTACAAAAATGCATGTATTAGGGGAAAGTGTGCATAAAAATGAATATATGAGTGGAAACAACTTGCAAAAATGCATTGTATGGTGAGAAATGGCTTGCAAAAATGTGTATATTAGTTAAAACTGCCTGCAAAAATTATTTATTAGGATAAATTCACACTAAAATTGGAGAATTTTCATGGTGATTTTAAAAAAAATTGCATATTGCTGCAGAAATGTGAAGAACTGTATTTAAGATTGGAAAAATGAGAAACTGAGAGAACCAAAACGGACAGATCTTTCCATCCCTAGTGTGTTCACACGTTATATTCAAAGAGTGTATAATCTGTGTACCTGTGCATACAATTAGAAGAGCTGTCCACTTGTACATTCATATCCACACACGTAACATCCAACAAATGTGCAGTCTGTGTACCTGTGTACACAATTGTTGAGTTATACAAATCAGCAAGTGTACACTTGTTCACACAAGTACTTGTACATGCGTAGAGACAGCTTGTACCTATGTTCACTATAACATGTGAACAAGCCTACTGTTACCTACATATAAGACAGAATCTCTGAAGTTTTGGAAATGACTTTAAATTGTTTAATGATCAAGCTCTGAATATACTGTATATCTAATTTATATGGAAGGACTCACTGGTGTCAGTCAGCATTTCTTGTGTACTATTCAGTAGAGAGTTACACAGACTTCACCGCACTGCAATTAGCGAGCATAAGTATCCTTAACTCTCTTAGGTTGTGGTCACTGACCTTAATAATTTTGGGATGAGATCTGAGGAGTAAAGATTTGTATTCGGTAATATGAGGCAGTGTATCATACTTTAACTGCTTCTTGTCTTTTCTTCATGGTTGAAGGGTAGAAAAGGTCCCAGAGGAAAGCCAGGTGAGCGTGGACAGCCTGGTATAAGAGGGGACAATGTGAGTAATAATTACTATTAATAACTTACTATTATTTTTTAGAATGTAAATAATCAGAAGTAATCTTTGCTATGCTTCTCTGAATATCTGAATACATCATTGTGTGCTGGAGCAACAGTGCCTCTAATATTTAGAAAGATGACTGGAGACAAGGCCAAAATCTTATACAAATGGCAGAGCCAAGGGACTGAGCTGATAATCAGAGTTGGGAAGTCAGACCTGAGGAACACACCAGAAGTTAAGACCAAAGGGTCAAGCCAGAAGTTGCTGCCCTGGGCTCCTGCTGGGAGGAGGCGCAGGATATAAATCAAATAAGTAAGTAAGTAAGTAAGTAAGTTAGCACTGAAGGGCAAAGCTGAAGAACACACCAGAATATGCCAGAGCCAGGAACACCTTGCTGCTCAGGCAAGGTTCCAGCTCAAACAGGAAGCCCTCTACAACTGTTTAGGAGGATCCAATACGCCAGGAAAATGCCTAAGCCACTGCAGAATGTCCAGGTTTCTGCAGCTCACCACCACACGGGGCAGCTGCTAACAGAACTGACTGCTTCCTGTTGTAGCCCTGGCAGCTCCTGACAGCCCCTTTCTCCCAAATGGTATTGTGATAAGGGTAATTACAAAAAGAGCTCTGCTGGATCAGGGCAAAGGCCCATCAAGTCTAGCATTCTGTTCTCCCAGTGACCAACCATATCTCTACGAGAAGCCTCCGAACAAGACCTGAGCACAACAACACTACCCCCACTTCTGGAGGGAGAACATAGCCATTGTGGGTCCCAAGATACTGCTGCCTCTCCAGTGCACCCATGCAAATGCCAGGTCTATGCTTCAAGACATTCATTTCAGTTTGTTGGAAGTTACAAGAAACTGGGAACAATCTACTGTTCTTCTACTAGCGCAGAGGGCAACTGTCCTTCCAAAAGGCATATGAGGTAGACATTATTTTAGATTAAAATCTTTTTTCCGTATCTCTGACCAGTTACCTCATCACCCTTTGAAATTATATCTCCAGCCCTCAAGCCACCTACTCATACTGTATGCCTCATTGCCTCCGGATATTATTTTATTTGTAGTTTTTGATTGTGGGCCAGACCTATATTTCAACTTAAAGTGAGTGTTGATTTTCGTGACCCATTTTTTCCAGCTGTGATAGCATAACAGTGGTCTCTGAAAACACTTCAGAGTTTGTTTGCTTGTTTCAGGGAGTTCCTGGAACAGACAACGATGCCATTGGTGCACCGGGTAAAAAAGGAAACCCAGGAAAGCAGGTAATCAATAGTAATAGTGCTTATTAATATTTATTTGGGGGGTAATAACTTTACATCAGAAAGACACATACCCCCACCCATCACCAAAATGTTGCCAATTTGGATCTACTTTGGATCCAAGTTGCAAACTAAACCTGATTACTAGAGAAGGAAGAGACACATGAACCTGATATTCCATTGATCTCTGTGGATTTTGGCAGATCTTTGGGGTCCACCAAAAACAAATTGAGTAAGATGCCTTTGACAAGATGCTTAGAATTTGAAACTAGGTGAGTTTCTACTGTTTGGCTCCTTCAAAATAGATACAATTTATAAACTTTGATTCATTCATTCATTGCGACAAAGCTGCTAGCAAAGCAATGTCATATCACAAGGGTTGGATGACTGTATTTGTCTTGAATTACATGTCTGAGCTCATCACACATTTCTGATGCTGGAGTACGGGAAAGACACACATGTAATTTCACTGTGCTTTGCAGGGGGATCCAGGAGACGATGGTGCACAAGGAGAACCAGGCGAGGAGGGTGCAAATGTAAGTGCAGCTGTAATAGAGAGAAAATAGATGCGTGAAGTAAACGCTATGGCTAAGTTTACAGGGGGCAAACCCTTTCTTTCAATGCAACTACTTAACACACGCATGCACACACACCCAAATCCTAAAATGATGCCGCAATCCTATAGTGCTTTTCTGGGAGTAAGTCCAATTGAACTACACCTGAGTAGATATGTATAGGATTGCACTGCTTGTGAAAGGTAACTTGCCCCAAATGCTAGAAAATTGGAAAGTTCAGTTTATCAAGAAGTTGCTGATTCATGGCCTATTGTAACATGGGGCCTTTCACTGATCATCTTAGCAGCTTTAGAAAATTATTCTCTTTCATCTACCAGTGACTCTGCTTTCTCCTATACATTTTGTTGTTGTTATGTGCCTTCAAGTTGATTACGACTTACGGCAACCCTATGAATCAGCAACCTCCAATAGCATCTGTTATAAACCACCCTGTTCAGATCTTGTAAATTCAGATCTGTGGTTTTCTTTATGGAATCATTCCATCTCTTGTTTGGTCTTCCTCTTTTTCTACTCCCTTCTATTTTCCCCATCATTATTGTCTTTTCTAGTGAGTTATGTCTTCTCATTATGTGTCCAAAGTATGGTAACCTCAGTTTCATCATTTTAGCTGCTAATGATAGTTCTGGTTTAATTTGTTCTAACACCCAATTATTTGTCTTTTTCACGGTCCATGGTATGCACAAAGCTCTCCTCCAACACCACATTTCAAATCAGTTGATTTTTCTCTTACCTGCTTTTTTCACTGTCCAACTTTCACATCCATACATAGAGATTGGGAATACCATGGTCTGAATGATCATGACTTGGATGTTCAGCAATACATTTTTGCATTTGAGGACCTTTTCTAGTTTTCTCATAGCTGCCCTCCCCAGTCCCAGCCTTCTTCTGATTTCTTGACTATTGTCTCCATTTTGGTTAATGACTGTACCAAGGTATTGATAATCTTGACAAGTTCAATGTCCTCATTGTCTACATTAAAGCTACATAAATCTTCTGTTGTCATTACTTTAGTCTTCTTGACGTTCAGCTGTAGTCCTGCTTTTGTGCTTTTCTCTTTAACTTTCAACAGTATTCGTTTCAAATCATTACTGGTTTCTGTTACTAGTATGGTATCATCTGCATATCCTAAATTACTGATATTTCTCCAATTTTCACTCCTCCTTGATCTTGGTCCAATCCCGCTTTCCTTATGATATGTTCTGCATATAGATTAAACAAATAGGATGGTAAAATACACCCGTTTCTCACCTTTTCTGATGGCAAACCAATCGGTTTCTCCATATTCTGTCCTTACAGTAGCCTCTTGTCCAGAGTACAGTATAGGTTTAACCTCAGAACAATTAGATGCTGTGGCACCCCCATTTCTTTTAAAGCGTTCCATAGTTTTTCATGATCTACACAATCAAAGGCTTTGCTGTAATCTATAAAGTACAGGGTGATTTTCTTCTGAAATTCCTTGCTCCGTTCCGTTATCCAACGTATGTTTGTGATATGACCCTGGTACCTTTTTCTTTTCTAAATCCAGCTTGCACATCTGGCATTTCTCGCTCCATATATGGTAAGAGCCTTTGTTGTAGAATCTTGAGCATGACTTTACTTGTATGGAATATTAAGGCAATAGTTTGATAATTACTGTATTCCCTGGGATCCCAATCTGTCATCCTTGCAGCTCTTTTATACAGTTCTTAAGTGTATTGCTTCCATCTTCCTTTTATTTTATCTTGGTCAGTCAATGTGTTCCCCTGTTGATTATTCAACATCCCTACTCTTGATTTAAATTTCCCTTTCATTTCTCTAATCTTTTGGAATAGGGCTCTTGTTCTACCTTTTTTGTTGTCCTCTTCTACTTCTATACAATAACTGTTGTAAATAGTTCTCTTTGTCCCTATGTACTAGTCATTGTATTATTGTATTTAGGTTTTGACCATGTTTCTGTTTCCTTTTGCTTGTCTACTTTGTTTAACCATTTTAAGAGTTTCTTCAGTCATCCATTGAAGGCTTTCTCTCATTTGAACTAGAGGCATTGTCTTTTTGCATTCTTCCTTGATAATGTCTCTGACTTCAATCCATCATTCTTCTGGTTCTCTGTCAACTAAGTTTAAAGCCTCAAATCTGTTCCTTATTTGATCTTTATATTCTTTAGGGATGTTATTTAAATTGTATTTTGGCATGATGATTACTTAATTGTTCTTCTTTAGCTTTCCTCTGATTTTCGATATGACCAGTTCATGATCTGTACCGCAGTCTGCTCCTGGTCTTGTTTTCACAGAAAGTATGGAAATTCTCCATCTTCTGCCACCAATTATATAATCAATTTGCTTCCTATATTGCCTGTTTGGTGATCTCCACGTTACAGTTGTCTTTTTGGTTGCTCAAAAAATGTGTTTGCAAGAAACAAATTATTGGCTTCACAAAATTCAGTGTCTCTCTCTTGCTTCATTTCTATCTCCTAAGCCCCATTTCCCCACAATTTCTAGTTCTTCTCTGTTCCTTGCTTTTGCATTCCAGTCTCCCATTATCAGCACATCTTGTTTTGGTGTGTGATGAATTTCTTCCTGTACTTCTGTGTATAATCTCTCCAATTCCTCTTCTTCTGTGGTTTAGACCTGTTTAAAATACAGGGCTGATCAACAAAATGTCTCTAAGGAAGTAGAGGTAACGATTGCCCCACTGATGAAGCTCAATCTGCTGACTAACCTCTCCAATGACTTGGATATTTCATGTAGACATAAGGCCTACAATTAGGATGGCTGTGTGTCCTACTTTACAGAGAATAGTTCTCTATTTGAAGGGCTGCCCAGTCTGAGTCTGGTTTAAAGAGCCATAAGAAGGGAGAGCAGGAGGGGCCTTGAAGTTGCCCATCAACAGTGACACCTGGCCAGCAGACTGACTAGCCACACAGGCCACCTGCTCATAGTCTTCCCCATTATAGAAATACAATGCACCTCACTATTTGAATTATAGTAACTGGGTCCTATCCAATGCTGCTGTTCCACTGTGGCAGCAGACCTCCACTTGTGCAATGGAACTTTCCCTTCCTAACCCATCCTTTCCTCTCCCCGCGCATCCCCAAAATTGGCCCCAGAGGGCTGGAGGGCCCTCAGGAACAGATTTTGGTGGCACAGGGGAGAGAAGAGGAAGGGAAAGTCCTTTTGCATGAGGGGAACTCCATGTGTGCTGTGTTGGATACATATGAATACGTAACTTAGCATGTGCAATTTTTTATGCAAATCTGTGCCCTTCTCTTTTTGGTGATGCATTTCCTAATTTGGGTCAATGTGCAAGTGGCCACCCTGCCTACACAATACCATTATTTTTAACTTGTTTCAGTTTGGGATACCATAGCTGTTTTTCCCCCTTTTATTTAGGGTCCCGATGGCCACAGAGGTCCTCCTGGCTTAAAGGTCAGTGCACTGACATGCTGCTGAATGTATTAGTATGATCTTTTGTCTCCTATCTTTGGAACTGATAGGGGAACTTGCATTGTCATTTTGAGCAGGAATGAATTGAGTTCTGTACCTGTTCTGATGTGGCAGCATTCTTGACTTGTGGAGCTAGTAATTTAAATGAGAATGATGGCATTCATGAAAATAAGGACATTTCCAGTATTTGCTCAGCTGCAATTTAGCCAGTAGAAATTGATCAGTAAGGATGATATACTGAGTAGACAAGTTAAAAAACCTAACACATAACATGGCTTGCTTTCACATTGTGAAACCACATCTTGGTTTGTCTCTAATTCTTAACCCTGGTTGAGGCTTAATGGCATTTCTCACATCCTTATTTAAGCTTGTGCATTTTGTGTCCAAATATATTCAAAATATTCTCCTCTGTAGGTATAGCACCTGTGTGGACAGTGCCCACTTGCTTACCCCGATGTCCATATGCCATCTAGCACCTGCTCTCCAATGTCTGTGTGCTGGCTGAGCTAGTGGGACATCAGTAAGGGGGGGAGGCTATGTGCATGCAGCTGAACATGGCTAGCCTCTCCAGATCAGCGGGAGCTGTGAGCACTGCTGGTGTGGAGAGCCTCAACAGGTATTCCCTTAGCCCTCCTTTGTCAATGTTCTGCTCAGTGTGTGGATGTTAAGGATGGCCTCAGGCAGTGTGTGGACATAAGGTGTGTTTCCGTTGCACCCACCGGGCATTAGCTATATGTGTGGGAGGGGCTCTCTCACAAAAAATAATAATTTCAGTGGGGGAGTGCAACTGTACACAGTCGCTACCTCATTCAGTAGAAAGTCTGAGCAGACCATGCTTAATGCTCTTGCTTGTTATCAGCAACCATGTGAAAAGCAGGGTCGACTTGGGTCTTTGATTGTGTGCACAGAGCCTATGCACATGTAATTATAGGCACATATGGTTTTGTGCAGACTGTCTGCAGAATGAGTGGAGGCTGGGAGGGGGGGACAGAAGATGGTCTCTTGCTCCCTCCATTCAGGTGTTGAGGTTTTCTTTTGATTATGTGGACAGGGCAAATGAATACCATCAGTGGAATTAATCATGTTTGATGGTGATAGCAAAAATGTTTGATGTGCTTATTGTGCTTTGATCTACGAAGGTCAGTTCAGCACCTGGGGCAATTCACCCAAATCAGGATTTAAAATTGCTTAGCAAACCATAGTGCCTATGGCTCAGTGGTAGAATGCAAGAGTGCAGACTTAAGGTTCCACATTCAGTTGCTACCGTCTCATTAGGATATGTAGCGGTGTTCAAAAAAAACTTTTCTAGAGGGCAGCTGCCTGTCAGAGTAGTCAGCATTGTGCTATATGGACCAATGATCTGACTCAGTGTCAGAGCTTGGAAAAGTTACTTTTTTGAACTACAACTCCCATCAGCCCCAGCCAGCATGGCCACTGGATTGGGCTGATGGGAGTTGTAGTTCAAAAAAAGTAACTTTTCCAAGCTCTGCTCAGTGTGAGGAAACTGGTGCAGAGGTGAGTCAGACCTTTTTTGAGAACTAGTGCTGTAGTGGTTAAAGCAGGGTTAGGGAAGCTTTGTGTTTGTTTGTTTGTTTATTAAATTTATAACCTGCCATTTTTTCAGCCTGAGGACCACATTCTCTTCTGGGCGATCTTCCATGGGCCACATACCAGTGTGGGCAGAGCCAGATATAAAAGGGGGTCGGGATGGAAGGATCTGCCAATTCTAGTTCGTTCAGATTCTCATTCTTCCAATCATAAACTCAGTTCTCCCCATTTCTGCAGCAATTTGTGGATTTTCGTTTTAAATCCTCATGAAAATTCTCCAGCATTTTAGTGTGAATTACTCCTAATGAACATATTTTTGTAGGCAGTTTTGACTAATGTACACATTTTTGCAAGCAGTTACTCATCATATAATGCATTTGTGCATGTTATTTGCACTCATTTATTCATTTGTCTGCACACTTCCCCCTAATATATGCATACATTTTGTAAGCATTGTTTGGTAGGAGGATTGCATTGCAAAATTCGAGTAAGTGCAAAAGATGGCCGGGGTTTTGGCTCTCATCTTGCTTCTGAAAATGTGAAAGGGATAAATTTGTCTTGAAATGTGAACTGAATCAAAATTCTTACTGATCCCTACAAGGAGGCATGGTCAGAACCAAAAGTGGGTGGAGCAATGAGTGTGAATGTTACCTTTGTACAGTGGGCTAGTTTCTGTACACACTCACCCACCCCTCGCTATCCTCCATCCAGGCAAGTAAGAGGCATGATCAGAGTTCAAGGGCACATTCCAGCCAACCAAAAACACTCAAGGTGAGGGTGTGAAGAAAGGCCAGTGAGGGGTGTGGTCTGGGGAGGAAGGGGTGACCTGGGAAGGGTCCTGCAGTTGACTGAAGGGACAAATTGGCCCCCTGAGCCTGAGGTGCCCCATCCCTGGGTTAGTGTTAGATTTAAACTGTGAGATGTAGGTCCACATTCACTCTCAGCCATGAAGTTAGATGAGTGCCTTGAGCCCAGTCACCACATCTCAGCTTAAACTACCTTACATGGTTGCTATGGTCTCCTTGGAGGAAGGGCAGAAATATCATCATTTGAAATTTATTTTTTAAATTTCTACTACTTGCTGGGAGGCAACAGCAGGAGAGGTCTGTTAGAGGATTTCATTCAGTCTGTATCTTTAAGCGAACTTGACCTGATTCTTACTTCCCAGACTAATATGTGGATTCGGAATGCAGTTACCATTCAGTTTTCACGTCTTTGAATTTTGTGATACAGTCAGCTCAAAAACATACCAAAATGCATACAAAAATGTGTAAAAACATAAAAAATGTATTTTATGGTAAAATACCCTCAAAATGTTTTGAGAGTTTTCTCAGAATGGTGTGGAACAGACTTATGAATGAGCACACGTGGAACTGACACGGACTGGAAATATAACTGATACATCTATCTCAAAGGTCTGTTGCCTTCAGCTTCCCCAGGCACTTCTGGTTGGCCACTATAGGACACGAGATGCTGACCTAGATGGACCTTTGGTCTACTCCAGCCAGACGCATCTTATGTTCTTCATTTTCAAAGTGGGATGAGGGGAGTTTGGCCTCAAAATCAAATGCCTCTTTCCCAAAGCAGAAAAGCTGGCACATCTCTTACCTTTTGCTTCTGTCAACTTTAGCACAATATCCTCTTTGTAGAAGACTTGCTTTACAGTGTCAATATTATTATGGATCTCTAGAGGGCCCTGCAGGCTTTGGCATTTATTTGGAATTCTGTTCTTGTCACAAACACACATATAAAATGTTACAGCAGACTGCCTTTCTCCAAAGTTTAATATTAGTAAGCACTGCTGAATCTTACCTTTCTTTCTTTCTTTCTTTCTTTCTTTCTTTCTTTCTTTCTTTCTTTCTTTCTTTCTTTCTTTCTTTCTTTCTTTCTTTCTTTCTTTCTTTCTTTCTAAAATCCTCCTTGGTTAATGATTGCCTTACGTGTCAATAAATATTTTCAGTTTACAGTTTCTCCTGGTAATTTTTCTTTTATCATTGAACAAAAGCCTTTAAAACAGCACACATAAGAAAAAGAACATTTAGTTGAAGTACCTATGAGGTTAAAGGGATTTTTTTAAAAAAATGCAAGTCTTGAAAGCATGATCATTATGAGTCTGTTTGCTTTTCCTCTCCCATTACTATGTCAAAATCAAAATTAGACAAAGGAGTCAACTGTGTTCCCTACATGTTATTTAGGTACCCTCCTTCACACTGCTCAACCTATGATGAACATATAAGTGCTCTTTAAAAAATAGAGGGCCCATCTTCTCTTTAGAGGGCGCACTACATGCTTGGACAGCTACTAGACCCCTAGAAGAGCCCACTATTGTGTTAACACCTGCCCTGAGTGCTCCCTGCCATGCAATTTGGAACCACCATTTTCATTTCCCACAATGCTGATAGTAGCAATTCCAAGTGCGGCCACCAACATAGGAAATGCCCCAGCACTTTGCTGAGACTATCCCCACCCTCAACACCCAGCACAAGCCCTCTTTTAAGCACATAAGCCCTGAGAGTATATTGCTATAGAGAGTGCATCTAGTGTCATGGCTAAGAGTGTAAGCAGAAAAATTTCAGGTTCAAATTTTACATTATTATTTATTTATTTATTGCACTTGTATACCGCCCCATAGTTGAAGCTCTCTGGGCGGTTTACAGCAATCAAAAACATTAAAACAAATACACAATTTAAAACACATATTTTAAAAACAATTTAAAACACAAATTTAAAATGTAAAACAATATAAAAACAATTTAAAACACATGCTAAAATGCCTGGGAGAAGAGGAAAGTCTTGACCTGGCGCCGAAAAGATAACATTGTTGGCGCCAGGCGCACCTCGTCACAAACATCATTCCATAATTTGGGGGCCACCACTGAGAAGGCCCTCTGCCTTGTTGCCACCCTCCGAGCTTCCCTTGGAGTAGGCACCCGGAGGAGGGCCTTTGATCTTGAACGTAGTGTACGGGTGTTTTCGTATTGGGAGAGGCATTCCATCAGGTATTGTGGTCCCAAGCTGTGTAAGGCTTTATAGGTCAAAACCAGCACCTTGAATTGAGCTTGGAAACATACAGGCAGCCACTGCAAGCGGGCCAGAATCGGTTTTATATGTTTGGACCATCTGGTGCCAGTTACCAGTCTGGCTGTTGCATTTTGCACAAGCTGCAGTTTCTGAACCGTCTTCAAAGGCAGCCCCACGTAGAGTGCATTGCAGTAATCTAGTTTGGAGGTTACCAGAGCATGGACAACTGAAGCCAGGTTATCCCTGTCCAGATAGGGACGTAGTTGGGCCACCAACCGAAGCTGGTAGAAGGCACTCCGTGCCACTGAGGCTACCTGAGCCTCAAGTGACAGAGATGGTTCTAGGAGAACCCCCAAGCTACGAACCTGCTCCTTCAGGGGGAGTGCAACCCCATCCAGGACAGGTTGGACATCCACCATCTGGTCAGAAGAACCACCCACTAGCAGCATCTCAGTCTTGTCTGGATTGAGCCTCAGTTTATTAGCCCTCATCCAGTCCATTGTCGCAGCCAGGCACCGGTTCAGCACATTGACAGCCTCACCTGAAGAAGATGAAAAGGAGAAATAGAGCTGTGTGTCATCAGCATACTGATGGCAATGCACTCCAAAGCTCCGGATGACCGCACCCAACGGTTTCATGTAGATGTTGAACAGCATGGGGGACAGAACTGACCCTTGTGGAACCCCATACTGGAGAGTCCAGGGTGCCGAGTAATGTTCCCCAAGCACCACCTTCTGGAGGCGACCTGCCAAGTAGGAGTGGAACCACGACAATGCAGTACCTCCCACTCCCAACTCAGCCAGTCTCCCCAGAAGGATACCATGGTCGATGGTATCAAAAGCCACTGAGAGATCAAGGAGAATCAACAAAGTCACACTCCCCCTGTCTCTCCCCCAACAAAGGTCATCATACAGGGCGACCAAGGCTGTTTCCGTGCCAAAACCAGGCCTGAAACCCGACTGAAATGGATCCAGATAATTGGTCTCATCCAAGAGTGTCTGGAGCTAGCCTGCAACCACTCGTTCCAGGACCTTGCCCAGGAATGGAACATTTGCTACTGGCCTATAGTTATTAAGATTTTCTGGGTCCAGGGAGGGCCTCTTCAGGAGTAGTCTCACTACCGCCTCTTTCAGGCAGCCAGGGACCACCCCCTCTCACAGAGAGGCATTAATCACTTCCCTGGCCCAGCCGGCTGTTCCATCCCTGCTAGCTTTTATTAGCCAAGAAGGGCAAGGATCCAGCACAGAAGTGGTTACACGAACCTGTCCAAGCACCTTGTCAACATCCTCAAGCTGCACCAACTGAAACTCATCCAAGAAATCGGGACAAGGCTGTGCTCTGGATACCTTGCTTCATTCACCTGCTATAACACTGGAGTCTATGTCCTGGCGGATGCTAAAGATTTTATCCTGGAAGTGCCTAGCAAATTCATTACAGCAGGCCTCAGAAGGTTCTACCATGTCCCTGGGGCCAGAGTGTAATAGCCTCCGGACAATTCTGAAGAGCTCCGCTGGGCAGCAGAGTGATGACTTGATAGTGGCAGCAAAATACTGTTTTTTTGCTGCCCTCACTGCCCCTAAATACAGCTTACCATAGGCACTTACCAGTGTATAATTGCATCCACTAGGAGTTCGCCATTGGCAGTCAATTGAGGATATCTGAAAGAAGGCGTGTGAATAAAATACTTCTTGCACATGACAGGATTGTCTAAAGAAAGTTACTGCCACAAAATGTGGTGGTGATATCCTCTTGCAAAAATGGCTCTAAGAGGAAACTTGACAAATTCATAGAGGAGAGGACTGCTGATGGTTAAATGAGCCTCCAGATTCTCTCTCTCTCTCTCTCTCTCTCTCTCTCTCTCTCTCTCTCTCTCTCTGTGTGTGTGCGTGTGTGTAGGGCAAATAGCACAGAAGAATTGTTGCCTACATGCAGCCAAAAATATTCATGAAAAGCATGTTGTTTCTTTGGCTCTGCCCTATACTACACTGCTGTTGAATGAATGCCTCCTGCCCATTCTACCAAACTCACTAGAGAGGAGACAAGTAATGTAACCAATCATCTTCCAGTTGTTGCTGTGGTTGTGGTTGTATCTGACTATGGTAATACCAACACTTGGCAGAAATTGCATTTCATTCTCTCTAATGGAAGCTGCAGATTGGAAATGCGTATTTTCTTTAGTTTTTTGTGTTTTCTTTTACAGGGTGTACAAGGAGATGAAGGGGAACTAGGTCCTCCTGGGGAAACTGGGCTGCAAGGCCAACAGGTAATGTAAACCTGTGTTGTGTAGCAGTACTTAATGGAGCATGGAACAAATATAGTAAACAGTTTATGGAACACCCCATGTTTACAATGATGATTTGTCAAAGCTAAATTCTGCATATTGCAATGAGTGCTCATCTCACTGGCTCTCCAGTCTGTGAGTCAATACAGGGAGGTTTTCTTTCCTGTAGCCCCTGTGTACTGAAGTGATTGCGTCAACAGCCCGGAGTCATTAAAGTAAGGCTGCATCTGTGGCTTGGCCAACGTGTATCAAAAATCGAATGTACTTTTCTGTCTCCTGTATCACCAGGGCACACCAGGTCTACGAGGAATACCTGGACCTCCAGGACTACAAGGGTTATCAGGTCCCCAAGTATGTCTTAAAATTATGTATCTTACTTCAAGGTTTGCCAGCCTTGTTGGGTCCATGGGTGTATTTGCAAATACAAATACAAGGAGGACCACACTCACTACACTGCAATGTATTTTGTTGGCTACAAGAGAATGCTTCTTTCAGGCCCAATTTGTAGCAGGGGGAGACCATGTGGGCTCCAGGGAGGGCCACTGTGGGTACATGTGTGCCCATGGGCACTACATTAGCAACCTCTGTCTTACTTCATAAAGTGTGTTTAATCATACCCTACAACTGCTTAATTTATTTTTGGCTCTTTAAAAATAAAAACAGTATAGGAAAGGATGGTAGTTATTAAACATACTAAGAATGCACAGGTGGAAGACTTCCATCTTGAAATCCATTTTCCTAGTGACATGGAAATCTATCTGTTCTGTTGAATTTCTTCTCATTTCATTGACAGTTCCTGCATATTTTTGTGCATGAGTACTTGGCTCAGAGTCATGTGCCTCGTAGTCTACACTGTACAATTGTAGTAGAACAATTTGGCTTTGCTTATGCACTGCCTCATGGGTCTTTAATTTTGATACCCACAAAATAATGTAAAGAGTACCCTTGAGCCTGAATTTTGCTCATGTGTAACTGTATGAGCATTTTAGCCAATGCATATTTAAATTTGCAAACCACTTCTAGGACCATGTATAGATGTCACTATGTGAATGGTTGATTCTCAAGAGACTGTCTCCCACCTTGCACTGTCACATATACAATGAGAACAAGTTCAGGTTTTTTTGAATCCATGGCAAAAAAAATTGAGCCTGGATTTAACATTTAGCAATTGTGGGAAATGGTTTAAAAGAAAAAAAAGTCCCAGAGACTGTCACACTCTACCTGTGTACTGCTTGCATAACAGGCATTATCTGCTGCTTAGCATTTAATAATTTTGGGGAATGATTGGGAATTAAATTGAAGACCATAAGAATTAAGGGCAAAGAGAAAATAACAACATGTACAATTTTATAATGTTTGCATTATCATAAACATCATAAATGTGCATCTTTTTTTCATACTAAGGAAGGCTGTCCCCTGATAGTTCATACCTTACAAGAAAGCTGAATGGCTGTATGCCAGTGTGAGAATGGCTAAGGCACCCAGGCTTTTTTCTCATGTTGATTTCATAGAATCATAGAATCATACTCAGCACTGCTTACATAATTGTCTTAACACCTGTAGTGGGGCAGGAAAGAAATAATAGAATCATAGAATAGTAGAGTTGGAAGGGGCCTATAAGGCCATCAAGTCCAACTCCCTGCTCAATGCAGGAATCCAAATCAAAGCATTCCTGAAAGATGGTTGTCCAGCTGCCTCTTGAATGCCTCCAGTGTCGGAGAGCCTACTACCTCTCTAGGTAATTGGTTCCATTGTCGTATGGCTCTAACAGTTAGGAAGTTTTTCCTGATGTTCAGTCGAAATCTGACTTCTTGCAACTTCAGCCCATTATTCCGTGTCCTGCACAGTGGAACGATCAAGAAGAGATCCCGGCCCTCCTCTGTGTGACAACCTTTCATATACTTGAAGAGTGCTATCATATCTCCCCTCAGTCTTCTCTTCTCCAGGCTAAACATGCCTAGTTCTTTCAGTCTCTCCTCATAGGGCTTTGTTTCCAGTCCCCTAATCATCCTTGTTGCCCTCCTCTGAACCTGTTCATTTGTCTGCATCCTTCTTAAAGTGTGGTGTCCAAAAATGGATGGAGTACTCAAGATGAGGTCTAACCGGTACTGAAACTTGAAAACAGACTCGTTGGTAGATAGGAAAGGGAGGTCATTTTCTGTAGTGGCCCCACAGTTCTGCAACTCATTACTGAGTGGACTCTTATCAGGCTACAACTTGACAGTTCATAGAATAATAGAATAGTAGAGTTGGAAGGGACCTGTAAGGCCATCAAGTCCAACCCCCTGCTCAATGCAGGAATCCAAATCAAAGCATTCCCGACAGATGGCTGTCCAGCTGCCTCTTGAATGCCTCTAGTGTCTGAGAGTCCACTACCTCTCTAGGTAATTGGTTCCATTGTCGTATGGCTCTAACAGTTAGGAAGTTTTTCCTGATGTCCAGTTGAAATCTGGCTTCCTGCAACTTGAGCCCATTATTCCGTGTCCTGCACTCTGGAACTATCAAGAAGAGATCCCGGCTCTCCTCAGATTTCTGAAAGACTGCCCAGTAGCTTCTACCATTCATCCCTTCATTCGTTTTTCTGAGCCATGTCAGGCCCCACTAAAGCTTTTCCCTGAAAAGACTTTCCCTGGATAAGCAAGTCCCTCCAAGTACAACTTGTGGGACTTATGTTGTCTATTCATCCACTCGGCTGGATTCTTTCATAAGATGTGGACTAACCCTTTTAAAAAAATGACTTTAGTTCTAGTTGTAGTGTCTGTCTGTCTGTGTCTTCCTGCACAGTGATTTAACAGACATCATCTAGGACTGTTAGAAACCTGGATATGATTATAGAGAAAACATAAAAGCTATTTAACTGCCTGCCAGTGATTACTGTGGTCAGAAAGGCCATTAGCAGTGAAGTAGAAAATGAAAAATTTGCCAACAATTTCGTACGTTGAACAGAAGTCAGGAACTGTTTATTCTTAATGTGACTTTCAATATGTGTTTCTGATTGGAGGGCAGACCAGGAATTGATGGCGTGCCTGGCTCTGTAGGGAAAGAAGGATCTACAGGTCAAAAGGTAAGCATTCCTGATTTCAATAGTACCTTTGTGCTTTGACAAAGTGTCGGAATGCATTTCTTTTAAAGTAAAAAGCAGCCTTTGTTTTGTCTACTATAAACAATAGAGCAGAGCTGTAATATTTTTGTACATTTGCACTTTGTACAAAATGAAACTGCAACTAGTTGTTTGGAACATGTACTCCACTTTTGTATTGATTTCACTGGCTCCGGGTTTATTTCTGCTGCAATTCAAAGTGCTGGTTATCACCTTTAATGCCCCAAATCTGGGCTTGCCAACTTTTTGAGGCCAGTGGGCACATCCGGAATTTTGAGAAAGTGCTGTGGGCATTGGCCACAGAATGGCTGCTATAGGATGCGTGGTATAACAAAAATGGTGGCTCTGGGGACGTTGCACAATACAAAATGGCTGCAACATCTAAAAGAGCAGAAACAGGAACACAAAATGGTGTGGACGTGCCCCTCCCCCAACCAATCAGGAAATAAGCCACCACCACACTCAGTCACAGAGAAAAGCTCTTGGCACCATTCCTCTGATCAGAATGGAAGGGTGTCTAATCCAATGAAATGGGAGCACGTGTAAGGGGCCATGTTCCATGTCAGAAAGGCCAAACCAGTGCAAACAGGGAATATTGAAAGAAATGTAAACAATGCCTATAGATTATACAGCCACAAGAGTGGCTGTATACTATAGCCAGCATGGATTTTTCACATTCCGCAGTGTTAAATTGAAAATACCCCCCATGACATACTGCTGCTTCCCATAAGCTCATTTCAAAACAAAACCTTACAAAACCTATAGTCCTGAACTCAGAAACGCTTGCTTAACAACCCTCTAAATTTTTGTGACAATACACAAAACAGAGAGAATTGAGAGTTCAAAGTGTAAAAAGAGGGGGGAAATCCAGACCCCTTTTAGACTTTTTTCTGTCAGAGTTCTCATAATTTGTTGAAATTAATTAAAAATCAGCCATATTCACAGAGTACCTGTAATCCTATTACTGACCTTCAGGCCTTCATGTTCTGCAGTTTAAAAGTTTAAGAAGTGCCTGGCTGATTTTTAATTAATTTAAGAAATTTAGCATTGCTCAGGCATGCTCAGTAAGAACCAACTGTCAGTGTTCTAAAAGCCAGACTCACAGCTGCTTGTCTTGGCTAATCAGGGGGCCACACCCACACCAGACCTTTATTTCACTTGAGACAGTCATGGCTTTCACCAAAGAATCCTGGGAAGTGTAGCTTGTGAAGGGTGATGAAAGTCGTTAGGAGACTCCTCTTCCCCTGACAGAGCTCCAGTGGCCAGAGTGGTTTAACAGTCAGCTGCTTTGTCTGCCACTCTGTGAGGGGAAGAGGGCATCTCCTAGCAACTCTCACCACACTTCACTAACTACACTTCCCAGTATTCTTTGGGAGAAGCCATGACTGCCTAAAGTGAAATAACAGTCTGGTGTGGATGTGGCCAGGGACAGCTTTGGTTTAAATTTGGATGAGAGACTACATATGCCTGCTGTAGAATAAAAAGGTGGGGAAAACGCTGAAAAACAATGATATTGTTCACAATGTTTTCCTTTTGGAAAGGAAAGGGGCTTTCCCCCTCCTCCTCCGCCTTCCCCTCCCCCTCCTCCTCCCTCCCTCCCCCTCCCCCAGGTCAGTTTCACCTATCCTAAGCATGATTGCACAGGAGTAAATCCCACTGAACTCAAAAAGTATGTAAATGATCAACCTGCTCTCCCCTCCTCCTCCCTCCTATCCCCTCCTCCTCCCTCCTATCCCCTCTCCCTCTTGCCCCTTCCTTCCCTCTTCCTTCCCCCTTCCTTTGCCCTCCCTCATCCCCTTCCAATCCCCTCCTTCCCCCTCCTCCCCATCCTTACTCCAATTTGTAGGGCACTACAGTGTCTCAGAGAGGAGGTCAGGTCTCCTTCTCCCCTGGAGCATTCCCCATAGCTGCCCAATTTCCCTGCTTTTTAAAGTTAGATAGAAATATCTGTTGGCTATAGGTACATTCTTAAACTGCAAGGGTTTTTTTGCCTATTAGTGAATAGTCTTTTATTTTGCATTGTCTGCTGTTTCAAATAATTTCCATAAACTTCTCTGGCCAAGCCTTTTCCTCATGGGAACATAGCCTTGCACCCGAGGCATTGTGTTTCCATTGACAGGTGCTAGAATAAAGTGCTGCTATGCATCCTCACCCATGTTCAAACATTTAGCCCAACGTTTCATAAAATCTAATGGTTTCCAGTATTCAATATAATCAGCAGTCTGTCAGTAAGAAGGTTAGGCTAGAAGTTCTCTCCCTGACATCTAGTTTTCTATATGAAGGGGATTATTCCGTGTGGAGGAGCTTTTCATCATGTGGGTCCCCCCTTACAGTTAGTGGTGGTACAGACCAGACACAGGTTTGCCTCCTACTTGAAAGCTGGCCTATAGAAACCAAACTAATACAATTGGTTGTTTGTAGCTTATGATGTTTGATGGTTAATCTCTTTCTCATGCCATGAAAGGGAGAATATGGCGATCCTGGAGAAAAAGGCCTAAGGGGGCCATCAGGACCAAGGGGCTTGCCTGTGAGTTTTGCCTTTTTGATTCTGAGTCTCTTTACTTGACATTTGTGACTGAATTTCTCTGAGTATCTGAATAAGAGCTGTTGCTCCATTTAATTTTCCTTCATCCTTCGTCTATTCTATCACTATATATTTTGGAAAGTTGTTTGCTCATTATGCATTTGGACACCTCTAAAGATATCACAACCAAACTTTGCATGATGGTTGCTGAGATCAAAGTGCAGCTTTTGGTCTGATGTTTGGATACAATAGGATGCCATCTTGAATTAAGATAGTGGACCAAACCTCTCAAAATTGCACTGATTTTATCCACTGATTTCAAAACTGCACTGATTTTTTGGTTTCTTTGAATTCCCAAGTAATCCTGGGTATGAGGCTACTAGTCATTTTTAATTCACGGCATATGCATTCTTTCTTTCTTTCTTTCTTTCTTTCTTTCTTTCTTTCTTTCTTTCTTTCTTTCTTTCTTTCTCCTCAGTATCACACACGGTGGAGGGAAAAACAAGCTTTTGAGGGTGAAGCATGCTAAAAATCCCTACTGGATTTCCCATATTCAAAATCATCAGTCAAAATTGTTAAGATGATGTACAGTTCGTTTTAGTTTTAAAACATGAGTCATCAAGTCACCTTGGTTTTGGCTTCTTATATGTTGTCACTAAAGCTCAAATTTCCTAACTCAAATCTGCATGTCAAAAGTCTCTTCAGAACTTAAATATGTGAGGTTGCAGTGCAGACTTGACTTTCAGGACTCAGATAGGTTTCAGATCTAATATGAACTTACTAATAATAAATTAAATAACTAAAGGTTGTATCCAGTGTTAGGCTTACTTAGACCAGACTAATTGAAATTAATGGACATGACTAACTTAGGTCCATTAATTTCAATGGGGCTACTTTGAGTAGAACATAGTTTGATACAACCCTAAAAGTTGCTGTTCTTTCATGACTTTAATTACACTCATTCTGCGTAACAGTAGGGCCAGCCCTAAAAGGCTTACAATTAACTTGTTTTTTCATTTTTCTATTCCTTGCAGGGCCTAGATGGTAATAATGGCTATGGTCTACAAGGAAGGAAAGGAGCAAAGGTGAGAGTCATGCTGTGGGGTTTGGGGCACAATCCACTGTCACTATTCAGCAGAGATGGGGAATCTGTGGTCCTATAGATGTTGCTGGACTACAACTCCAGCAGGTCTGTTTTTATTATGTTTTAAAGTGTTTTTAGTGCTTCTGTTTGCCGCCCTGGGCTCCTGCTGGGAGGAAGGGCGGGATATAAATCAAATAATAAATAAATAAAAACTCCTTTGAGTATTAGCTATGCTGGGTGGAGCTGATGGATGATGGTGTCCAGCAACATCCAGAGGATCAGAGATTTGCCATCTCTGCTATATAGTAACACTATGAGGATTATAACTGGTGCTAGTGACAACTGCTTACAACGGGCATTGTGATCTATTAAGGATGTATCTTATTGAACCTTTGTGAAAATAAGATGGGAATAGATTTCGTCTATTGCTGTTGTACTTGTGTTGATGTTCCTGGTGGATTCTGCCCCATGTGGCTATATTAATTTAATGAATAATATTACAAGTAATACACACATTATATTGGCACACTGGGGGTGGATATGGTAACTATTCTCATTTGTTGCAAGCATAGCCCAACTTCAAAAGACCATGCTTACTATTAAGTCTGTTAACATATGTCCCTGATCACACTTATACTTATACTCGGATGTATGACCACCAGAAGCACACTTTCCACAATCTTGGGCCTAGAGTCACAGTGTGCCATGGGGATGTTGTCTTGCACACCAGTAAGAGGGGGAAAATAGTAACAGAACTGAGACTCCAACTTGGGGGATAAATAAAAGTTGGTATTTTTTTTACAAAATAGAAAAACAGTTTATAGATACGCTATAGATGAAAACGATTTGCAGGCACAACCCTACCTAGTCAGGATTGACTTGACTAGTTCTATGGAGAGAAAGAGACAGATGGGATGGGAGGGGAAATACCTTTCCCATATAAGGAGAGGGGAGAGTCCTAGGGATCCATCAGGCTATAATGAAGGCCTAACTGCAACAGGCCAAACTCAACATGTAAATGATGCAGGTTTGGGCCATGCAAGGTCAAGACTGAGCAATTAGATTAGAGCAGTTACTTGTTCTAAAGTGTAAGTAGGAGCACTCTGTGTGTGTGTTTATTATTTTATGTATTAAATTTATATCCCACACTTCCTCCGAGTAGGACCCCAGGGCGGTAAACAAAAACGCTAAAACATCATAAAAACAGACTTTATATTAAAACAAAACATCTTTAAAAACATCTTTTTTTAAAAAAGCTTTAAAAACATCTTAAAAAGCAAATCCAACACAGACGCTGACTGGGATAAGATCTCTACTTGGAAGGTTATTCACAATGCCTCAGGAGAGTCAGGCAGACTTTCCCATCTTGGTGCCTACCAGATGTTTTGGACCACAACTCCCATCAGCCCCAGCCAGCATGGTCAATGGCTAGGGATGAGGTAGGTCTAAGGTTTTAGGGCTGTATAGCAGTGGTTCGTAGAGTGCTTTGATACAAATTCTAGGATGGTTGGACACTCTTCAACCTCTAGACTATGAGATGGCTCTTGTTGCCTAGAAACATCTAGAGAAAAAGCTATGACAGCACACAAAATGTAGGCAAGCCTTCTTAGGTTCCCTTGAGCTCCACTTGGTATGGCTCAAACAAGTGACCTGGGTTCTCCTTGAACCCTTCCAATTTGGTGAAAAGGTAGAATGGCTTAAAGAGAGAGGATGAGGCTTCCCACTGCCCTTAGGTTCCTGGCTCAAACCAAAGAAAATAATGAGCATAGAGAGGAGGCAAGAGTTGAGTTAGAGGATGTAGAGAGGTGGACCAGGCAAGGGTTGGAGCAATTTATCCTAGGAAAAATCTCACAAAGACTGCACCAGCTTGGAACAGTCTAGGTAAGGAGGAGATCCATGAGGGCTAAATAACATGGACCCTTGGGGAAGAATTCTTAAGGGCTTTGTTTCCTTAGGGGAGGAGTTACCTAGACATTGATGGGTTCCATGTTCAAAACTGAATTCAGGGAACCTAAATTCAGATTGATCTTGAGCATGAATGTCTTGTGCAAACCTACTGAGTGCAAAACGGCTCTATGTGTGTAGAGGGAATTCTAACTTTTACTAACGCAGAACTGCTCATTAATTTACTGATAGGAAAGGTACTTTTGTTCTTGCCATGCCTAGTGAATAATCAGATTGGAGAACATACATGGTGGCTGTGTGTAAAAGAAGTCAAGAGCCAAATAAGGTGTTTGCATACATCTAAGTCCTTACACTTTGGTAAACCCAACTCCAGTAGGGAGGACAGCCAGTGTATGCCAGTTTGCTTCCTTTGTCATACTGGTCCAAGCCCTTGCTTGGCATAGACACGTGCGGAGTGGAGCTTTATGAGACAAGATGCTAAGAGGTGTTCTTAGGATGAGAGCAAGGCAGATCACTTTGGTAGCAGGTTCCAATGTCAGTTGTGGAAGGCACAGGGCCACAAGTCCAAACTATTCCAAAATTGACAAGGGAAAAGCAACAGACCTCTCTTGCTAGATCATACATCGTGTTAAAGGCTATTCTTTTTTTTTCTGCTGGGGAGGAAATAAATTTCATTCAAAATGAACATTAAAAGCTGAGTTCTTTACTAGTATAAATGTCTCTTTTGTTGCATTACCTGGAGATATGTATATTTTCTGTCAGTTTTTTCTGTGTCCAGAACAAACAGTCTTTGCATATTATTCAATGAGGGGGAAAATGGAAATTGCAACACTTCTGAGGTATGATAAATAGTTGTGACTGGAAGAAAAATATGAACATCTTGCCCAGTACAGTCTTCTGGAGTCCCATGGCTGTCCAAAAATACAGAGGGAAAAGTATAAAAACTTGTTTCATTGGAAGTTAGTTATTCTGGGAGGATTTGGAAGGATGCTTTGAGAGTCTGAATAGAGCTATGAGCTTTACAGTGATTATCCCAGGATCAGAGCTTGGAAAAGTTACTTTTTTTGAACTACAACTCCCATCAGCCCAATCCAGTGGCCATGCTGGCTGGGGCTGATGGGAGTTGTAGTTCAAAAAAGTAACTTTTCCAAGCTCTGCCCAGGATACATTGTCTTGCTGTTTCTTTAGCTTGTTTCCTGATGGTACATTGCAGACTAAAATCTAAATCTTGCTAGTGCACTAATCTGACCTCCACTTGCCTTATTCATAGAATCATAGAATAGTAGAGTTGAAAGGGGCCTATAAGGTCACTGAGTCCAGCCCCCTGCTCAGTGCAGGAATCCAACTCAAAGCATACCTGACAGGTATTCAAACTCTGTTTTGATGTCAGAATAGCACACTGGTGTAACGTAATTTTTAAAATATCATTTTTGTATTCTTCATCCTATCCAGACACTATCCTCCATGTAGTTATGATCATATGGAGGAAGAAAGTGTACCTTAGGTTTCATTTCCTCAGAAGGTCACTGGAGGCTGCGGTTTCTTGGTGGTATATGGTTTTATTTGCACATATAAATAGGCAGATCCTAAGAGGGAAGGCCTTACAGAATGAACAATCTAAGAGATTCTGCTCCCTTATTAGGTTTCTAGTGAGGTTCCTAGAGCTCGATTCAGCACAGAGAGTGAGTCAAGCCTCTGTGTCTCTTCTTAGTCAAGTTTAAAACAATACTGGCCCCAGGTCTATTATTCTCTTGTACTTACCCTAGCCAGGGCAGGGGGAAAGGACTGCCCCCTTTAGCCTAGCTCTTTATCTTAGCCTTTGACAGCTGAGATGTATATTTTTGGAACCCATCCTATTTTGTGATTTTAGGTTGTTTTTAAGTATTTTTAATATTGTAATTTATAATTGTTGTAATCTGCCCTGGGACCTTTGGGCGAAGGGTGGCTAATAAACTCTAATGCTAATGCTTAAAATAACAACAACAACAACAGCTTCTGGAAGCATCTCCAGCAAGTAACTTCTGTGCCATCCAGTCCCCTGCAAAGACATAGTTAACAGTCTTGGCCAGAGCCATTAACTAACAAAGAGACTGGTCTGATCACTTTACCAGCCTCTTTTTCTGCAGAATCCCATTTTACAGATATAAAAACATAGGCTTTGAGAGAACACCAATGATAACTTCAAGACTAATCCCCCAATCCTATAATACCGTATATATTTATATATTCAATTATCAGTGGATTCTTCTTTCCCCTCCATTAGTATACATTTTCTCAGTGTTTTTATATGAGGTAGGTGCCAGTGTGCAATCAGTGCACGTAACTTGCTCTGGAGAGGCATGTAATCACAGACCCTATTGAAATTATATTTCAACCAATGTAGCTTTCTATATAAAATATAAACTATATTTATATAGTTTATATTTATGTATATTTTATATTTTATACATTTTTATATATACATCTGGATTGCCAATCTGCAATCCAAATAAAAACTGGAACAAAACTGATACTGTAAACAGATTTACAGCACAATCCTCGATATGTCTCTAAGTTCAAGAGGGCTTGCTCCCAGTTAAAGGACACAGGGTACAGGACTGCATACAATCCTAATTCTGAAAAAAAAAGTTGCCTATGGGAAGCTGCATTAAGTTCTTAGGAAAGTTCTGCCTTCAGTGGTACAGGATGGAGGTATATACTCAGTTCCGATACAAGATTTTGGGCTTTAGAATTGGTCCTGAGCACTGCCATTCCAATGGGCTTCTTGGATAAAGCAACTGTGAAATTGCATATGTGCTTAATTTAAAACAAAAAAATAGTTCTTTCTTTATTTAAAAACTGTTTTGAAATAAGCAACATGTAAGTAACATTGGACCAAAGTTTTGTATCTGTTTGTTTAATAACAGGGACGATCTGGCTTTCCTGGAAACCCTGGACTACAGGTATTACATGCACTAGTTCTACAGTGGTTAATTTTGGTTTCCTGTATGAGTTATTCTGAGTAGTTTGTTTCCTATTTCTTAGTGAGACAGATATGCAGTTTGGAGCCATGATTCTAGGAGAATATGCTTCAGCTCTGCTCTGTTGGCCCAGTCCAGATCAATGGTCTGAACCAGCAGAAGGTTAAACCATAACATTTTTTCTCCTCTGTGGCTTTTTGCACCCCTGGGGGCAATGATGCACTCCCCAGGGATATGCAGAGATGGCTGAGAATTCAGTGAGAATTTAGCACCGGAATTTTCAATGGTCTGCATATCCTCCATATTTGCTGAGCGATTCTGTTTGCTTTGAACTTCAGTGGCTTTCCCCTGACACTGTTCCCCCCCCTTGAATATTCCCTCAGATATATTGTTCTTTTATTGATTTTACTCACAGAACAGCAGCATAGGTCTTTCTCTCTCTCTGTGCCACCCTCCACCACTCAAATAATCCAAAATCCAAGTGGGAGGAAGCAAGCCAAGTCTCACCCACATTGTCTCTAGGCTTGCCGAGGAGGAGGTGGAGGTGGGAGGGGCACTGAAAGCTGCTTTCCTCTTTTCCTTTCCAAAAGGGAAACAGCCGGTCTCTGCTTGCTAATGTGAAAACTGGCCAGCCTCAGTCACAGCAGAGAAGGAGGGAGGCGGTGGCAGCGAAACTGCTTTCCTTTCCTTTATCAATATTTAAAATTATCTCAAATTATCAATATTTTCTTTCAAGATATTGATATTTTACTTCTTTCAAAATGTTGGTATTTTCTTTTATTTATTATTATTTATTTATTAAATGTATATCCCACCCTTCCTCCCAGCAGGAGCCCAGGGCGACAAACAGAAACACTAAAAACACTCTAAAACATCTTAAAAACAGACTTTAAAATATATTAGAATAAAAAAATCTTTAAAAACGTATTAAAACAAATAAGCAAAACAAAAATCTTTAAAAACGTTTTTAAAAATGTTAAAAGCATCTTAAAATATCAATATTAATATCAATATTTTTGGTGAAAGGAAAAATCAGACTGATAAAATCAGCGGATAGCAGATAAAGAACATACTCAATCGATACTGCATGTTAGGTTGATGGAATGCTTACAAAGAGGTACCATATCATGGTTCCCATCCCTAGTGTTATGGTATCATTCAATGGAAAGGCAGCTCCCATTATTGTACAAATTAAACTAAATATAGACATATGGGCTGGGGCCATTAAGGCCAGAAGGAGAAACCTTGTTATTCAGTTAATTATTATGGATTTAATAGATTGGTTGTATTATTGTTTTGACATAAATGCGGCTTTGACTTGTATATTTTGTTGTATGCTATGTTTTGATATGTCCATTATATTCAGTATTCTGCTTTTTGTGCAAGAAAAAGATAGGAGCTCCTACCACCAGCTTGGCCCTTTGCTGCACAACTCTGATTCTAATTCCTTTGTAGGGAGAAGATGGTGACCCAGGCATTCCAGGCGATAAAGGTGCCAAAGGAATGAGAGGACAAAGGGTGATGATCATAAACATTATTGGCTGGTTTTGACATGTGGAACTAAAGGGTTCTCTTTTTAATGGTTCTCTGAAAGCTGCAGAATTTTTTTCCAAGTATCTTAAGCTAGAATCCAGTTGCTTCAGTTGGTGACAGATTAATAATGCACAAAAATGGGCACTCAAAATGTCTCCATCCTTTTGGGGGGGATTTTGCTGAATATTCTGTAGAGTGGCGTTTGGAGATGGCTGAAAAAGGAAAAGAAGTATTTCTGTGCACTGCAGATAAGTTTAAAATCTTAACAGGAAAAGACTGGCAGGATGTTTTGATTGACATTATAGATAACAGTTATTTCCTGGGACCAACTGGTGAATGGTAATGGACTTCTACAGCTCAAGAAAGACATTTAATTTCATGTTAGGCATTGCATTATCATTAGGTTTGACAAACTGATCACTAAGTTCCAGGGGGGAAAATGAGGTTTCAGACACAGAGCTTCAGCATCAAACACAAAACAGAGGTGGAGTGGGAAGTTCTCACTGAGTGCCATGTAGTGTGTGTGGTGCTTTATGCGCTGCATTTGGCAACCATGAAAGAATCCAGAGGGCATGACTCTAGGCACCCAAGGGGAAGGGGCTGATTCTAGATGTCCCCCTTCTCCCCTTCACGCAGCAGGTGACCAATACTACCAGAACTAACAGGACTGAACATTTGCTTAACATGAGGAGGATACGTGATTCTTTCAAGGGGTTTGCTGCTGTGAGGCAGCAATTCTTATCTCAGAATAAGGGTCATAATCTTTAGCTAGATTCAGTTATCTTAAACTGTAATCCTGTTCCCTTGGTTTGCAACTGATGAGTATCTTAGGGCTGTGCAGAAATGGCCTCTCAAAAATTCCCAATCCTATTTGGGAGAAATTTGTCAAGTGGAATTCTCTAACATTTTGGGGATAACTGGAAAAAAATATTCTCGGAAAATTCTGTTTTGATGTATTTTAGCTCAGTTAATATTGAATGAAACTATATTGTTAGTTTGTACTGGCGGATGAAGGAAGTAATGGCTAAGTGAGGAGAACTGGCAGGAGCAAGAGCCAAGCCCATTGCTTCCTTTAGCAATATTCAATACTTAATATTGAATGCACAGCTGACCACTTTATTCAGTGAGAGAGAGAACTAAGGTGTGTTAGTGGATTCCTCTGAATATTCTCCAGGGATCTGAAATTTTCCAAGAGTTTGGAAGGAACCTGAAAAAGATTTAAAAAAAGAAAGAAAAAAGAATGTTCTTTTCTGAGATTTTTTTGGGCCAGCCCCAGAAGGTGTCATTTGTTTTCTCTTATGAAGCCTGAACATAGTAGCTATGTTTTAATGGGGTCTTTGCACTTATTTAAGGCCAGTGGTGGAATGCCAGGGACAGTGGGAGATCCAGGAGGCCGAGGAGAGCCTGGAAGAATGGTAATCTGGTTTCAAAATAAATATTTATTTAGTTATAAAAATTTTATCCTGACCTTCTTTGAAGGAGCCCAGATTCATCTGATATTGAAAGGTGATACTAAATATAGCTGAAAATACATTATCAGTGAATAATATTGTCCTGATCAGACATATATCTCTATAAAAATGTGCCCATCACCTTCATCAGCAAAATCAATAGCACAGTATAGATGTAACTAAGTGCTGAATTCAAATTATGTTTTCTTTAAAATTATCTTATTCCCTGGAAGATCATGGGTGTGGGGGGAGAATAATCTTGACTACAATCTAGAAGACTGATGGCAGTTGAAAACTGTGAGAGAAAACTGTACATACAAATCAAGTTATTTCAAAGTGAACTTTCTCTTCTGGGGCAGTTTCACTGACTGCATCATTCTACCTAATGGGTAAGGAGGATTTTACCACAAGTCATTGTGAAGTGTTGAAGAATCTCGTGTAAAGTGTTTACCTGTATTCTCCCTCTGTGAAGTAATACCACAGAAGCTGGAGTGAGGAAGGCGGCATTACAAACTGTCATACTGGAGAATCATTATTGTTCTGATAATATGGCCCAGTTTGCTTGTAATGCTAAGCCAAACCATGGCTTAGGACAAACAAGCAACCACACACGTTTCCAGAGAGGATTGCAGCTACTTCGCTTCTTCTCTACTCCTGCTGGTGCCACAGTGCTGTTAACTAAGCCATGGTTTGGCTTAGTGTCATGTCCAAACCAGGCTCATGGCCTGTGTCCTCCAAAACAAACCATAAGAGGCAAGCTCTCTGAGAACTTGCTCATTTGCTTGTTTGTGTTAAGCCATGGTTTGGCTTAGCATTACATGCAAACTGGTGAATACATGAAACTTGTTTTCTCCTCCCGCGGTCTGTTTATCAGTATGTGTGTGTGTGTGTGTGGGGGGTTATGTATATATGTGTTTACATCTGGACAGAGGTGGGGGTGGGGAAGCGAGTAATTTGATTTCCTAAATGTATACCTACTTTTTTCAGGGTCATAAAGGACATAAAGGCATGCTAGCAATGACGGTATGTGATAAACTGTTTCCTCACTTCTGATACAACACAGACTTCTTAACAAGTAAATATAAAAAAGAAATATAAATGGAATGGGGTTCTTAATGGCTGAATATCAAAAGGCAAAAATCAACAGATAGTGAAGCAGGAATAATGTGGGAGACATGGAGAGCTTAGGCTGAAACTTGGAACTTGGGGTAGTTCCAGCTGATCTCAGTGCCAATAGGGAAATTGATGTCTGCTGCTATAGACCTTTAAAGATTTTTTTTATTGTTTCATGGTTATTTATTATATTTGATGAATTTAATTGTACTTTGTTTATTGTGTTCTGTTTTATACTTTGTTGCTACATTGCCTTGAGATACCCAATTAACAATTTAATGAATAAAATTTGCTGTAGCTTTTTAAAAATGGGAGTTGTGTCAGATGCCTTTGTCTGCAATTCTCTACACACTTACCTGGGAGTAATTTTCATTTAACTCAATATGACTGACTTTTGAACAGGCATGCATAGGGTTTTACTGTTAATCATATTGGCTTTCTCCCCCCTTGTCTACAGCCTTGCGAACTTGTTAACCTTACAAGAGGAAACTGCCGTAAGTAATGACCTCTTCTTAGTACCAAAGGCAGGTTTTTTGGAACTAACAGATGGCCTCGAAAAGCTAATAGTTTTAAATTGGCATGGGTTGATTGCAATAAATATGTTTACCTATCCACATTCTGGAATGCTTTATTTAGAAGTAAGCCCCTTCACTTTCAATGAGGCTTACTTTCAAGAGATGTGATGTATAGATGCAAATGAAGATAAAACTCCTGCACCTTTAATAGCTTTGAAGAGGAGGAATTTCAGTGGCTTGTTTTAACTGTGGCTTGGCATTATATGAGAACCTAGCACCGTTCCTTAATCTTAGTTTTTGTGGCCATCCCACTAAGCTACAAAGGGAGGAGGCAAGAGCTTCTGGCAAACAAACCAAACTTTGAAGAAATAAGTCATGGTTTGATTGATCATCTGTAGGACAACTTGTAGTTAACTTGTGGTTTGAAAAACAAATCATGGCTTAGTGATGTGTGTAAACCAGACCAATGATTTTGTGGTTGGGCTAAGATTTGAACCCAGAATTTTCTGGCTTAAATAAGATTTGCTATGATTTCATTCTTTCTACTACAGCTAGTTCGCTTTATCCAAAGCCAAAAGTGTTTTTTCATTTAATGTTGCAACAAGCCTCATGTTCAATACAAATTCTGTCTGTGCTTTTCTGAGTGTTGTTCTTGGGGATTTTATGTAAATGAACAAAAACAAGAGATAATAAGTGAAATTAAACCAATTTTTTTTATCCCGTCTAGCTTGCTGTACAGGTGAGTAGCTTTGAACAGATTCAGTTTCAGTGGGTAGAAAATGGTTGTCATATCTAAATCCTGAAAATCCTCTAACTTTTTTTGGCCTTGATTACAAGGTATGACCAGGTGTCCGGTATATCCAACTGAAATGGTGTTTGCCCTTGATATGTCTGGAGATGTTACCCTGGAATCCTTTGAAAGGATGAAAGACATTATGACCTCTTTGCTGAAGACTATCGAAATTACCAGAAGCAACTGTCCAACTGGCGCACGGGTGTCAGTTCTTTCATATAACACAAACACAAAATACCTCATCCGGTTCTCTGACTTCCAGAAGGATGACCTTCTTGTGGAGGCAGTTCAGAGAATTCCACTGGAGCGGTCTTCAGGCAGACGGAATATTGGAGGAGCCATGAGGTTCATTGCCAGGAATGTCTTTAAACGTCATCGTCAAGGTGCCCTCATGAGGAAAGTTGCAATATTTCTCACCGCTGGCCCATCACAGGATGTAACCTCAATCAATACAGCTGTGTTGGAATTTAGTGCTCTAGATATCACACCTGTGGTCATTGCCCTCAGTGAAGTGCCTAATATAAGGCAAGCCTTTTTGGTAAGCTGGCTGTCATTGGAGCCTGTTTTTGCATAATAATAATAATTAATGATCAGTCAGCAAATCGTATAGTCTGATGTACTCAGAGTTGATGGATCTTGCTCACTAAATATTCTCCTGTTTTGTGATTCCTTGCTGGACTATCACATATTAGGTATTTCTGGACTCTAAAACATCCCAGTACATAGAACTAGCATGTCAGGGTGAAGACTAGGCTAGAACAACAAATCTCACTATCACTACATGCAGGGGTCTTTTTTAAAATTAAGTAGCATTTAGTCATATGAGCATCTAAATGCACTCTATAAATATTGCAGAAACAGATATACTGCCTCATCTGCTGTAATCTAGCAAGAAAAGGGGGGCAGAAATTAACAGAATGCAGGGTTTTAAAAAAATATATACGGGGAATGTACAAGTCAGATTAACAAAGCTTTTGGGTTGTATATTTCAGGGTATTAAGGTGTTGTTTTTTAAATGATGCCATGTTTTGATCATGTACAGGTTAGATAACTACAGTGCGTTTTACATGGGGCTGCCTTTGAAGAATGTTTGGAAAATACAGCTGCTGCATAATCCTGCTCTCAGGGGGCTGTTATTTGGAGCATATGAACCAGAATTACTACGTAATAATTTCACCATAGTGAAGTTATGCTCAAAAGTTTACTCTGTAGCTAAAAGCATGGGGAAATATAATTCAGTGCTTCCTGTTGGATACTGAATAATTGAAAATAACAGCTGCTTTCTGGTAAAACGTAGAGCTTTCCTCAGATGGTTCTTCAGGAGTATCAATTGAATCTACCTTGAATTTGTTTCCCCAAATTCTTCCTTGGAGGTTTTGATGGCAATTGTTCTTCAGATGTGTCAATTTTCAGAACGTATTTCATGCTGAAGATCAAAATTTGTTGCCCAGACATTTTTGCAGTAGCTGTCAACACTGGACAACATCAGACACAGCAGTGAATGTTTCACAATATCTGACAACTGATTTGCAACAGCTTGTAGTAAATGTTGTATTTGCATGCATTTTACCAAATATCTCATTGATTAGATGATAGAAATCAGATAGGCAAACATCAGATTTTAATTCTGAATTAGAATCTCAAAATGTGGGGAACAGATTTCAGTGACAAAATCCAAATTGTGAAACATGACATTTTGTGAAGTTTTGAATGTTTGTTTCCACAATAGTTTTTCTGTTTCTTGTTCTATAAGAAACATACAAGATTTTGATGTGTCCTACATAGTTATTCTGGAGAAATGTAGAACGACTCTCCAGGGTAGATCAAACAGCTGTTTTGTATTTATTAAGGAGAATATCCTTTCAGTCATCACCAGATTAGCCAAGCAGCAGCAATATGTTTGGACAAATATTTGTGGCCTTGGTTTCTGATGTGTGAAAGTTCATCTACAGATTTCCAATAGATATTGGTGTGAATGGTAATTGTAGAGCTGAATTCATTGCCAATTGGCTGTTTGTGTTTGCACCAGAAAAAAAATCACACTGAAGCAAAATCTCACATTTGGACAGTATAAATGGATCCAACATAGTCATATAATAATGAAAGCATAATTAATCTCTCTGGAAACAAAACATATTCCCAGTATTTCACTCAGCAACTTCACCCCTAATAACCATTCTTTCAGAAAGTATCTGATCTGGCTTTCTCTCATCTCTATCTACATGGCACTGTTTGTAAACAGAAACATATACAGTGCCTTGCAAAAGTAATCAGTCCCCTGACCAATGCTCTCATATTACTGAATTACAAATGGTACATTGTAATTTCATTCTGTATGCTATTTTATTTTGAAACACTGAAACGCAGAATATTGATTATTGTAAGGTGACATTGGTTTTATGTAGGGAAATGTTTGTAAGAAACATAAAAAACTGAAACATATTGCTTGCATAAGCATTCAACCCCCCACATTAATATTTGGTAGATCCACCTTTCACTGCAACAACAGCTTTAAGTATTTTGGATTAGCTATGTACCAGCTTTGCACACAGTGTCGGAGGGATTTTGGCCCATTCTTCTTGGCAGGTTGGTTGGACGTCTCTTGTGGACCACAATTTTCAAAGAGCACCACAGATTCTCAGTGAGATTGAGATCAGGACTTTGACTGGGCCACTGCAGGACATTCACCTTTTTGTTCTTGAGCCACCCCAATGTTGCTCTGGCCTTGTGCTTGGGATCATTGTCCTGCTGAAAAGGGAATTTCCTCCCACGCTTCAGTTTTTTAGTGGACTGAAGCAGGTTCTCCTGAAGTATTCCCTGTATTTTGCTCCATCCATTTTCCCTTCAGTTTTAATAAGATGCCTAGTCCCTGCTGATGAGAAGCATCCCCACAGCATGATGCTGCCACCACCATACTTCACTGTAGGGATGGTGTGTCTTGAGGCATGGGCAGTGTTAGGTTTGCGCCACACACAGTACTTTGAGTTTTGGCCAAAAAGCTCTATATTGGTCTCATCTGACCACAAAAATGTTTCCCACATGGCAGCTGGGGCACTGTCATGCTTTCTGGCAAACTCCAGACTTGCTTTCAGATGGTACTTTTTGAGTAACGGCTTCTTTCTTGCTACTCTCCCATACAGACTAGTGTTATGCAGAGCTCTTGATATGGTTGACTGGTGCACCATTACTCCACTCCCAGCCACTGAACTCTACAGCTCCTTCAAAGTGGTTGTTGGCCTCTCTGTGGCTTCTCTCACAAGTCTCCTTGTTTGAGCGCTGAGTTTTGAGGGACGGCTTTTCTTGGCAGTGCCTGGGTGGTGTGATGCAGCTTCTACTTCCTGATTATTGATCCACCTGTGCTCACTGGGATATCCAAACACTTGGATATTAATTTGTACCCTCTTCCTAATCTATACATTTGTATTACATTATCTCTCACTTCTGGAGAACGCTCTTTGGCTTCATTTTCCTTCAGATGCACAGCCTGACCAGTCATCCTTCAACAGTGGGGTTTTTGTCCTGATAATGTGACAGCAACTTTAATGGTTCACAGATGGAGGCCAATGGTAAGGTAACTGTGTCCTCTATAGGGCAATTTGTTTCATCTGTGTAAACTGGGACCTTCCACAGCACAGGGGTTGAATACTTATGCAAGCAACATGTTTCAGTTTTTTATGTTTCTTACAAACATTTCCCAACATAAACCCAATGTCACCTTACAATAACTGATTTTGAGTTTCAGTGTTTCAAAATAAAATATCACACAGAATGAAATTACAATATAGCATTTGTCATTCAGTAATATAAGAGCATTGGTCAGGGGTCTGAGTACTTTTGTAAGGCACTGTAACTCGTGTGGAAATTGAGGCTAGTAGAATATAGCAACAGTTGATTCCAGCACCCTTTTAATTGCTGTAACATGCATTCTTGAGAGTGAAAGCATATGCTTGTCTCCAATTCCAATAAAACAATGACTTTTACAGAACCTCAGATTTTCCTCTGATTGCTTGCCAATTTTTTAATCCTCTTCTGAGTTTCACAAGTTGTAAACTTGAGAAAAGGCAGTAAGGAAATAATAATTCAAATTTTGTGAACTTTGTTTGAAATAGCAAAACCTCTTAAAAGCTGTCCAGCCAAATCTGAAGGGAATACTATAGTTGGGCCTAATGGAAAGACAAGTTATCTACTTTGAGGTCTCTCCAAAATTTTCAATGTGAACAATATGTGGTACATCCTTAGTTTATCTCTCATTCATGCTCTCCATGAATATGGTTTATTTATTGCCCACAACAGCATTATTATTATTATTATTATTATTATTATTATTATTATTATTATTATTATTATTATTATTATTATTATTATTATTATTATTGATGTTTAGGATTCCAGGACAGTGCACAGCATTATTATAATCCAAACATTACAAAAATCAAATGAAAGTATCTCAAAAAAAACAACCCTGCATATCTAAAACAAGAAACCTAATTTATCACAGCCAGCCCATCATAGCAGTTGCTGGATCCCAGGACATATTTTACGTCCTTCAAGCCTAGGTGAATATATATGCCTTTAGATGAAAATTATCAGTGTGGGGTATAAATCCACTTCCCTAGTTCTAAACTGGGAAAGATGCCATTATCGTGAAGATTCTGTCTCTGATCACAACCCCATGGACCATACCTGGTGATGGAACCATGAGCAGAGCCTTCTCTGATGATCTCAAAGCATGGGTTAGTAGGAGACCATCTGCCAAGTACTTGGGCCTCACACCATTTAGTGCTTTGTACACAAATAGGCAAATCTGCCCCCTATTCTTCATATAAAGTGTGGGGATTGTAGGGCATCTTGGTGAAAAAATGGGGTTGGATTGTTAGTTGCACTCAGCACCCACTGAAATCAATGTGGCCTGTTAGTATTATCAGTTTTTCACAACCGTTTTTGCTCCTGTATTCTTTCACTGTATTCATAAAAATGGTTTCTTCTCCTACCTGCGTAGGTGGACTGCCTGGGTAGGTGGACCATATGACACAAATTCCTGTAGCCTGGAATTATTGAGCTGTCAAAGGCATTGACCAGACCCTGGTTTCAATGCATAAAAAGACAGGGTCACTTTGAATGATCAAGGAATATGTTTATAACAATATATTTGAGCACAATCTAAGTTTGGCAGGCCTATAACTCTCCTGTTGAAATTAAAGAGGTGGATTGCTGTGGCCCCTTTATTTACAGATTTTCAGAATGAGAAGTAATAGCAAAGAAAGTGCCGTCCCTACTGGCAAAATACTTCTACACATGTTTGTTCCTGAAATGTGACATAAGCCTAACTACAAAGAATCAGTGAGATTTTATTGTGATTTCTTTATAAGAGATTTAAATTTCTTTATAAATTGAATAAACAAAAATATCACAGTCACCTTTCAGAAAGTATTTTGTGTTGTATCCAAGTGTGCCCTTCCTTCCATGAATGAAAAGAGTACTTTTGTTCACAGAAATGTCTGATCTAGCAGAGGCCTTTGCTAATGGATGAGGCGATCCATGAGACATTTTTTTTGCTGATTTCCCTCTCCCTCATGCACCCTCTCATGCTGCCTTCCATGCTGTTCTGGAGATCTATCATATTTTGGAGCAGATTTTCAGTGGGTGGAAATGGAAGAATTAATGAAAATCAACTCCCTCTTTCTATTAGCTGAAGTTCTGCTGGATCAAGAGCCCTTCTGTGAATGGAAGGGCCCCACTGGATCACACCCTATATTTTTAATGTTATTTCCTTCTGTTTAACTTAAATTTATTTTTGCATTTAATTAGGCAGATGATACTCATCAATTCCAGTTAGTTGTTTGGGAATCCAAGGAGGATGAGGACTTGAACAACATTTTGCATTGTGCACTCTGCTTTGGTAATTTCATTTATTTCATTTACTCTTAAATTGGTTATATGTAGAATGATCACTCCCACACACACACGCACATGTACTGACAGTTCTTATTAATTTCAGAACTGGAACTTTCCTTATTCATCTGGATGTTGGCTGAGTTTGCATATAGCAAGCACCAGATATTCTCAGTACTGTTTGTTTATCCTCAACTGAAAAGGTACCCAAGATTATACTATGGGAGTTTACAGGTCCAGATGGCAATGAAGACCTTTGGGCCAAAACTCTGTACCCACTTACCAGGGAGTTAAGGCCCACTGAATCCAGTGAGACTTACTTTTAAGTATATACATGTATAGGATTATGTAGTTAATGACCTAGCCACTGTAGAGCCCATCTGGGAGTGTAGGAGCTGCCTCTGGAAAAGCATATACTTTCTCCCAATAAGTTGCCAGGATATCACTGTGAATTTGTAAGTCACTTTGAGTTCATTTTTCTGAAGAAGAAAAAAGCGACCAATAATAACAGTAATAGAGACTTGGCCATATTTCTCTAGACCATATGGATCAAATGTTCTGAATTTCAATATTTCAAATTATTACAGGCCAGCCATCTGGGTATGCCCTAAGACTCTTACCATAAAATGACCTAGACTTGTCATCTGATTTGTACACAGAGAAGGAGAGGGTGTAACGTTGCCATTAAAGATGTAGGCAGCTGGCAATTCACAGTTTGTCTTTATTAATTATGTATTTTATATTTTCTACCTAACAAGCATTGTAACTGGTGAAAAAAGACAGAATATGATAATTAAACTGAAATTGGATGAACTGTAGTTAATTGCCATCATTTCTGCTTTTCAGTGAATTTGATTCTGGTTCTGCTTTGGCATTACATTGTTGTTTATATTTTTTCTGTCTTGCAGTTTGTGTTTTTGTTTTTATTTTCTTGTTTAAGATTTATTCACTAATAGGCAAAAAACCTTGCAGTTTATGAATGTACCTATAGCCAACAGATATTTCTATCAAACTTTAAAAAGCGGGGAAATTGGGCAGTTATAGTGAATGTACTAGGGCAGCAGAAGACCTGACCTCCTCTCTGAGATATTGTACTGCCCTACAAATTTATCTAAATGCAAACACCATTTGGGTTGGTCTTTCACAGTCCAATCCACTTCCTGTGTAGCTTCGAAGAATTTGGTAACATGTGCCTCTGAGCATATGGTGAGTGGTAGCAACACCTGCCATCTCCAAAGATGGAGAATTACATTTTTGTATGTTTGCTGATGTTCTTCTTACTTTGCTTCTTTTCTGTGTTACTACTGTCTCTACAGAGAATCTAACCTAGAAAATTATATTTCTCCCATTATTCAGCCTAGCAATCTGTCTCAAATTTATCTTTATTAATTTCAAAGCCTTTGTATTGGTCAATATCATATGATGGTGAAGACAGCCTTTTGTGTTTCAAACTGGAGGTTATGCTCTATTTCTATTTTGGGCACATTAACAGTTGAATCTGAAACTGCAGATTGATGTAAAATCAGACTGATAACAATATGTTGCTACTTAAGCAATGACTGTAGCTGTTGGAAAAAACAAACTTGGCCTGCCCAAGATGCATGTTTTCAGCCTGCTATGCTTAAACTACTCCACTTAAGGAAAGGTGGGCATGGTCAATTAAAAACATAGAGCACACCTAGAATTTTCCTAGAATATATTTCACCTCCCATTGTTATATCTTGTGCAAACTGAGACACTCCTCATGTCCATTGGAATCTATTCTGCAGAACAGTCAGTGCCATTATTGCACAATTATATTTGGAGCTTTTTTTTAGTGTTACAAAGTGTTGCTGTACTTCACATATTCACAGGACAGAAGCAAAAGAAAATGATTTACTGTAGGTTACTTCACTAAAATTGCAAGGTAAATCAAACATATTTAGAGTGACTATCTGAACTATATCAGCTGTCTTAATATTGTTGCTTCCTCCCTTTGAAAACAAGATCAGCACAGCACATGTCTGGTTTCTGTTGTTTGGGCTGATTGCAGGTGTTGCCACCACTCACCATATGTTCAGAGGCACATGTTACCAAATTCTTGCAAGCTACGCAGGAAGTGGATTGGACTGTGAAAGACCAACCCAAATTGTGTTTCATTTTGACAAATTTGTAGGGCAGTACAATATCTCAGAGAGAAGGTCAGGTCTCCTGCTCCCCCGTGCATTCGCTATAGCTATCCCAATTTCCCCGCTTTTTAAAGTTTAATAGAAATATCTGTTGGCTATAGGTACATTCTTATACCGCAAGGTTTTTTGCCTATTAGTGAATGTTTTTTAACCCAGGAGGTAAGAAATGCGATCCTGTGCAAGGTTGCTGAGAATGGATTGATCATTTGCATGCTTATTGAGTTCAGTGGGATTTACCCCCCTGCAATCATGCTTAGGACAGGTGAAACTGACCACAGGGAATGGGGAGGGGAGGAGAGGGAGCAGGCAGGAGGGGGAGGGGAAGTTTGATCATTTGCATGTTTATTGAGTTCAGTGGGATTTACTCCCATGCAATCATGCTTAGGATAGGTGAAACTGACCACAGGGGATGGGGAGGGGAGGACAGGGAGGGGAGCAGGCAGGAGGGGGAGGGGAAGTTTGATCATTTGCATGTTTATTGAGTTCAGTGGGATTTACCCCCATGCAGTCATAAGAACATAAGAACATAAGAAGAGCCTGCTGGATCAGGCCAGTGGCCCATCTAGTCCAGCATCCTGTTCTCACAGTGGCCTACCAGGTGCCTGGGGGAAGCCCGCAAGCAGGACCCGAGTGCAAGAACACTCTCCCCTCCTGAGGCTTCCGGCAACTGGTTTTCAGAAGCATGCTGCCTCTGACTAGGGTGGCAGAGCACAGCCATCATGGCTAGTAGCCATTGATAGCCCTGTCCTCCATGAATTGGTCTAATCTTCTTTTAAAGCCATCCAAGCTGGTGGCCATTACTGCATCTTGTGGGAGCAAATTCCATAGTTTAACTATGCGCTGAGTAAAGAAGTACTTCCTTTTGTCTGTCCTGAATCTTCCAACATTCAGCTTCTTTGAATGTCCACGAGTTCTAGTATTATGAGAGAGGGAGAAGAACTTTTCTCTATCCACTTTCTCAATGCCATGCATAATTTTATACACTTCTATCATGTCTCCTCTGACCCGCCTTTTCTCTAAACTAAAAAGCCCCAAATGCTGCAACCTTTCCACGTAAGGGAGTCGCTCCATCCCCTTGATCATTCTGGTTGCCCTCTTCTGAACCTTTTCCAACTCTATAATATCCTTTCTGAGATGAGGCGACCAGAACTGTACACAGTATTCCAAATGCGGCCGCACCATAGATTTATACAACGGCATTATGATATCGGCTGTTTTATTTTCAATACCTTTCCTAATTATTGCTAGCATGGAAAACTGACCAGAGGGGAGGAGGAGGAGGAGAAGCGGGAGGGAGGGAGGGAGGGAGGGCTGGACTGGGCAGGGGAGAAGGAAGAAGAAAGAAGGGAGGAGAGGAAGAAGGGAGGAGGAAGGGAAAGGTGACGGGAAGGAGGGAAAAGGCAGGTCTGATCATTTGCATGCTTATTGGGTTAAATGTGAGTTACTCCCATGCAATCATGGCTAGGATAGGTAAAACTGAAAATGGGGGAGGAGGAGGGGGAGGGGAAAGTAGAAAGAAAAAGGAAGGGGGAGCAGAAGGAGGGGGAGGAGGAAGGAGGGGATTGGAAGGGGAGGGAGTAGGAGGGGTTTGGAAGGGGAGGGGGTAGGAGGGGTTTGGAAGGGGATGGAAGAGTGGAAGGATGGGTGAAGGAAGGGGGAGGGAAGGGGCAAGAGGGAGGGGAGGAGGGGAGGGCAGGTTTGATCATTTGCATGCTTTTTGAGTTCAGTGGGATTTACTCCTGTACAATGATGCTTAGGATAGGTGAAACTGATCTGGGGGAGGGGCAGGGAGGGAGGAGGAGGGCAGGAAGGAGGAAGGGGGAGGGGAGGGGGAAGGGAAGGATATTGGAAGAGGGGAAGCCTCTTTCCTTTCCAAAAGGAAAACATTGTGAACAGCATCATTGCTTTTCAAGGTTTCCCCACCCTTTTATTCTACAGCAGGCATATGTAGCCTCCCACCCAAACTTAAACCAAAGCTGTCCCTGGCCACATCCATACCATATTTTCCTTTACATAGTCATGGCTTCTCCCAAAGAATCCTGGGAAGTTTAGTTAGTGAAGGGTGCTGAGAGTTCCTAGGAGAGGCCTTGTTCCCCTCACAGAGCTGAAGTCAAAGCAGCTGACTGTTAAACCACTCTTGCCACTGGAGCTCTGTCAGGGGAATAGGAGCCTCCTCTCAGCACCCTTCACAAACTACACTTCCCAGGATTCTTTGGTGGAAGCCATGACTGTCTCAAGTGAAATAAAGGTCTGGTGTGGGTGTGGCCCCCTGATTAGGCAAGCCCAGCAGCTGTGAGTCTGGCTTTTAGAACACTGACAGTTAGTTCTTTCTGAGCATGCCCAACATTATCATTGAGTTCAATGCTAAAAAATTTAAATTAATTAAAAATTGCCAGGCATTTTTTTTAACTTTTAACCTGTAGAAGATGAAGGTCAGAGTATGGGGCAGGGTCAGTAATAAGACTGCAGGTACTCTATGAACATGGCTGATTTTTAATGAATTTCAACAGATTATGAGAACTCTGACCGAAAAAAGTCCAAAAGGGGTCTGGTTTCTCTCTCTTTCTTTTTACACTTTGAACTCTCAATTCTCTCTGACTGTTTTGTGTATCACCATGAAAATTTAGAGGGTTGTTAAGCAAGCGTTTCTGAGTTCAGGACTATAAGTTTTGTAAGGTTTTGTTTTGAAATGAGCTTATGGGAAGCATCAGAATGGCATGGGGGTATTTTCAATTTAACATTGCAGAATGCAAAAATCCATGCTGACTATAGTATAGAGCCACTCTTGTGGCTGTATAATTATATCTGTTTGTACATCCCATCCATTGTTGCTCATTTGTAGTATGGTTGTCACTCATTTAAAGAAAGATGAATCGTATGAGTTTCAGTTGATTAATCAATTATATCTGCATAAATTTGCATATGACAAAACCAATAGTTCAAAAGGAAAAAAATACTTTGCTTCTGGATGATTAATGCATATATCATAGCAGTTATCTGAGAAGACACATTCTTCCTTTTCTCTCATACAGAATACTCGCCACCTGTTTTTTAAGTATGCATTTTACAAATCATTGTTAAACATTGCAGATTCTTTTGGCGTCAGGATGTCTTTTGGGTCAGGATGCCTGTTTAGTCAATGAGAATGTTTAAAAATGCTTAATCTAACTTATTAATTGACTACTTGCAACATTACTTTCTAAACATCTGGTAAAAATGCATCTTTTTTGTAACATCTGCTCTTTATGAGGATTGCCTAATTTTCTGTTTTGATACTGGCTTATGATTTGTTTGGATTTTGCCATTTTTCTGTTTTTGAGTATCAGATACTTTAATGATGTGTATTTGTATTATTACCTTGGAGGCTGCTTTAAGGGACAGACTCAAAATGAAGGACAGGATATCAACTTAACCAACTAAAAAATTTCTGAAGTCGTTAATCCAAGCATAGCTCCTATCTCTGAGTGAGGCCTCAATATATTGGGCTATAAATAAAATAATACCTCCAGTAATTAAAGTTCATTACCATGCTCTCCATTAGCTTGGATCTTTTTGAGAGGAGCATAAATATATAGACAATATAATATATTCATATAAATGTACACTATAAAGATGTTTGGTCCTGTGTAGACTGTTCTGTGTCAAATAGTGAGCATTTAGATATCATTTGTTAGAAATACTTTTAAAAGAGAAGCAAAGCAACAAGTGAATAGTGCGTAAACACATCTCATTAGCTACTCCATAGAATTAATTACTGTTTAATGCTTCTTCCACAGATAAGTGTAACCCAGCTCCTGAATGTGAAGTGACTGTTCCCCCTCCCATTATAATTAACATGGACATAACCTACATCCTGGATAGTTCCCAAAATGTCGGGAGTGAGGACTTTGAGACGATGAAGGCATTTGTGAGCAACATGTTGGATTGTTTTGTTATTGCTTCCCTGCCTTTGGAGTCGGATGGAGGGGCAAGGGTGGCATTGGTGCAACATGCTCCACGAAATTTCACAGTCGACAGGTTATCAAGCGCCGTGTCTGAAGAGTTTGATTTGGTCACATACAACAATAAAAACCTGATGAAAATGCACATTGACGAATCTGTTCACCAGCTGGAAGGTCCATCAGCCGTAGGACATGCTCTAGAGTGGGCAGTTAATAATGTGTTCTGGGAAGCCCCCAGGCCAAGGAAACACAGAGTCATATTTACAATACTTGGGAGCCAGACAAGTTCCTGGGACAGGGAGAAGCTGAGAAAAATGTCACTAGAAGCAAAATGCCAAGGATTCACCATGTTCACCTTAGCGCTTGGAAGTGGAGTTGATGATGCAGAGATGACAGAACTCTCCAGTGTTCCAGTGGAGCAGCATCTATTGCAGCTGGGCAGGGTTGATAAACTTGAATTGCCATATGCTCTGCAATTTAGTCGAGCCTTCTTAAATCTTTTAAAACGTAAGGGTTATGCCGTTTGGTTTGCTTCCTTTTATGGGGCAACTGGGTGAGTCTGTCCTATGGGTTGTTTATCTGCCGTTCCAGGTGGCCACTTGCATCTTATATAAACCTTCCTCAATCAATTGATATGATAGATGATACTCTTATAATGCAATTCTATACATGGCTATTCACAAATAAGTCCCATGGATTTTATTGGGGCATACTTCCAGGTAAGTGGGCATAGGATTGCAGCCCACTGAACACCATGAGACTCAGTTCTGAGTAAGTATGTATAGGACTGCATTCTTAATCAATATATGTAGTTGATCTCAATATGTAGCTTTTCTTGGTGCGGGACAGCCTTGTAGCTGGTGTTAGTGTATGAAACTAACGTCCATCAAGCTTCTTTAGAAGAGGCTACAAAGTTTGCATCCAAGTATTTTTCAGGGTGCCCTTGCTTTAAAAAACAAAGCAAATACTCACAGAAGCTGTAGCATACTAAACAGGATTATGCAGACGCTTCAGTCTATGCTTTCTGGATGTATCATTCCTAAATCTTTATTGCTGTTGCTTTGGAGCAAGAATTGAACTGTAATTCACAACATCAGTTCAGCAGTATTTGAAGCAGGATTTAAAATTCAACATATTTATGGATAGCCCTGTGTGTCCAAAGATTATAAAAAGGGTGTGAGGAGCCTTTGGCCCTCCAGATGCTGTTGAATTCTGTCATCCATGGATTGCTAGGGCTGATGGGAGCTGTAGTTTGAAAACATTTGGAGGGCCAAAGGTTCCCTACCCCTGTTATAAATCTAAAGGTCCCTAATGCCATATTCTACAGATGTCCATGTTTTAAGTTTCACCTTACCTGGAGAACTGTGTGCTTACTTTGTGCTTCCCTTTCCCTTTCTTTTCCTACAGGAGAAATGAATCCTTATCCTCCTCCAGGCCTGCAGGAAGAATGTGAAAGCTTGGATCGAGGAGACACTTATCAGCAGCTAATAAGGACAACTGACAGGTACAAAAGTTCTGTTCCTCTCTCCTGGGAGAAAACGACAAAAACTTATATTGGGTTTAGCAGATGCAGAAAGCCTAAGTTGAGCAATAATTTGTGTCAATGAATTTTGGGCACATTTTTCAGTATATCTTGTATCTAAAATGGTATTCCCTCCCCTCCTCAAACCATTCCTCTTTTTAGGATTCTTTTCCCTGAAATAGTTTACAATGACACTTTGCGACCATCAAAGTTACCCAGAAAGAACATGCGAGAAAAAATTATGGAGGCCACCCAAGAACCCACTGAGTACAGAGAAGAAGAGAAGCTGTATGATTATAAAGAGCATGAGGATTTCACAGATATCAATGTTCAAGGTGCCAAGAAAACACAGGATGAAGAATATTTTAAGCTAGTACAAAGAACAGGAGGTATGTGTATGTGTGTGTGTTGTGTGTGTGTATGTGTGTCAGTATACATATTGATATACATGAAATGGAAATGGACTGCCTTCAAGTCGATTTTGACTTACGGCGACCCTATGAATAGGGTTTCATGGTAAGAGGTATTCAGAGGGGGTTTAGCATTGCCTTCCTCTGAGACTGAGAGGCAGTGACTGGCCCAAGGTCACCCAGTGAGCTTCATGGCTGTGTGGCGATTCAAACCCTGGTCTCCTAGGTTGTAGTCCAACACCTTAACCACTACATACTTACATACATACTGACTATAATATCCATCACCCTTTATATTTAGTTCCAGCTCCTCTTGGCAGTTACACATTGCTCCAATCTGTTCTGCCAAAACTCTGGGATGGATTGCAGCAAGCAGTATGGTTCTCTGCCAAATTGGTTTCCGTGTGGAATCTAAATGGCGGCATTCATTCCCATGTCTGTCACATCTTTACTGCAAATAAACAGTATTTGGGCCTTCTTCTTGAGGTGGGAACTTTCCTGTGGTATTTCTAAGGAATATGGCTCACATGCTTACCAAAGTTACGCTTTTATTTATGTGGTGATGCTCAAGTCAGTGTACTCCCTCCCTGCTGCCACATACACAATTCCATGGAAGGCAACCTTTGGATTCTACCCCAGGTGTTTAATTAAAGATGATGTAAGCGGTGTCTGTGATAACAGCCCACAAGTAAAAAATAACTTGTCTTTGTCAGCTTGGCTTTAAATGAGTTCCCAAATCTGAAGAGGTATTTTTAACTCTTAGCACATTGAGGTTATTTATGGGGCTTCTTCTGATCAAAATAGGGCAACTTATTGTTCTTCCAGTTCCAGTGCGTCTCCACCTCTTTTTTTTCTGGAAATGGGGGCACGTGATGCTAGTCAAACCCTACCCCTTTTTACTGTAAAACCTGGTCTGATCAGCTTGAGTGCATTTCTTAAAAAATTGCTTCAAACTGATTTTGCAGTTGATTGGCAGATCAACCCATTCTCCTCCAGGTGTGTCCAATGGAAACGCTTTGCTCTAGGTGACTAGTGTGCTCACAACCTGGATCTCGGGAGGGATCGGGGTTAACTATCAGTTGACTTGTTTCTGGTAGCAGGAGCCAAGCCATTGAGCAGCTGTGTCATGCTCCCAGCAGATGTTTTAGCCCAGCATTAGTGAAATCTTATTTGTGTATTTCTTACTTAGAGAGAATTGAACAACTTATTTAAGACGAGTTTATCATTCCCTGACAAAAATAAAGGCTGCAGATGACAGCTCATTTAAGCTGACTTTCTTATACTTTTTACACTGATCTGGGGCCATTGAAGACCATTGGGAAAGCAGTCAGCTAAAAAGCAAGCACTCCTACCTAAGTGATTTCCAATTTGCTTCAAAAATGTATTGTCCATCATAGCTGTTTTTATTTTTAAAAAGAAAAGATGTTGTTGCTTTGCACACTTGCAGTCATTTATAGGGATGCCATCAAGGGAAGGGCAATTAGGCTAGCTTGTCTTTAAGTGAAATTTTGGGATGGCCCTGCTGTCCAAGGCCATGTACTTGTATATTACAAACCCTTTACGAATCACAATGAAGAGCCGTGAATGGAAATAGAGTGCAATGCACCTCCCATTCTAACAGTTTCCACAGCTAGCCTGTTGTGTATTGGTGAGTGCTAAGAAACAGTAGGATGGTAACACAGTAGCTGGACCATAATGTATACTGTTTTTCTGCTGAGGGCTGGATTCCCTTGGGGGTAAATTGTCAGAGGCCACATGCCAGCAGTGGATGAGGTTGAAGCCATTGGTGGGCAGGTCCAGATCCATAAGTGAGCAATCCACTCTCTTCTCTCTCTCTCTACTTCTGACATCCACTTCACTTACTCCCCCTCTTCCTCCCCACCCAGCAGGCTGCCAGGAGAGGAGCAGATTGCTCTTGCCAGAGGTCTGAACTGATCACTTGCAGGGGTATTTTGAAATAAGGCCAAAGTCCACATAAAAATAGGCTACAGGCTGCTCATTCCTGGTGTACACAGAAGTCATTGGAAAGACTGGATTTTGTAGACTAACTTAGATATCAGCCCAGCCCCATCTTTCATTACATCTAAGCTTATGTCATGATGTCTCCTATAATCACATTACTTCCATTAGTCAACTGAAATTCTGTGGAAGTTAGATGAAGGGGATGTTCACAAGTCTGCTACATATACAATATGGTTTCAAGCTGTTGTTTATGTATATGTTCATTATATATTTGTTTATTTTATTTGCCTATATACCACTTTGTCATAGACATTTCAAAGCGGTTTCCATAAAAGTATACATCAATAACAAACAAAATCAATAAAATGTCATGGAAGTCAACCAAAACATTTATAATAATGAATAACAATGTCCTTACATTTCACAACAGTATGAAAGAAAGCCAAGTGGGAGAAAAATCAAGTCATCCTCCAAGGAGCTTTTAAAAATTGATGGATTTTCACCATCAATTAATGGTGAAAGCCCATTAATGTTGTGGCCATTGAGCTACCAGGGGGAGAGAGTTTCATATGGGCCCCCCTACACAATTAGCAACACTCATTGACAGGCCCACAAATATGACCACTTCTCCTGATCTCATTTAGTGATGATGATGTTGACGATAATGATGACAATAATGGAAAAGATGAACTGATTAGAAAAAGGACAATGCAAGACATAGGCTGGGCACAAGATGAAATAGCTTGCAAAATCATGCTCTGGCCTTCCATACTACTCTCTAAGGAGATCCTCCTCCCAACTTAAGGGCCAGGAGATACTTACAAAATTGGAGAGGAGTCTTGAGGTTATTGCCAGCATGAAAGACAGAGTGAACTCCCTCTTTGAATATTACAGAAAAAGTATGGCAAGAAGTTTGACTTGTTAATGCTGCTTTCTATTTGAGAACTTTTTGGAATGTGCAAGTATGATATTGCTCATTCTTTAAAGTCTTTTTATGATTTGGAATAAATGCCCTTCATAATGTTCAAAGGCCCATAAATAGACGAAGCCATTCCTAGACAAAGACAGTCTGACTGTAGTTATTCATGGTCTGGTAATATCTCATTTAGACTACTGTAATGGGATGTACATGGTTCTGCCTTTGAAGACTACTCAGAAACTGCAGTTGGTTTAAAATACAGTGGCACAATTCCTGACTGAGACCAAATGAATGGAACATACCTTGTCAGTCTTCAGAACTGGCTGAAACAGCAGCACAATTCAGAGTGCTGGTTTTTACCTTTAAAGCATTACATGGGTTGGGACCTGGGTACCTTAACTTTCTGAGTATTAAGGTCATTCTGATCCCCCCCCACCACCTACAGAAGTATGGCAGGTTCTGATAGGAGAGGGCCTTTTCAGTTGTGGCATCCAGGCTTTAGAATACTGTTTCCAAGGAGGCTTGCCTGGTGCTAAGTTTTGTGTCTTTTCAGAGCCAGGTGAAGACATTTCTGTTTGCCTCAGCTTTTTTGATCTTTCACTCCTGTGCTCTGATTTTATGCAGTGTCTTTTATGCTGTTTTTTTTAACCATCCTTATTACTTGTATTTGTTTGTTGTTTTTAATTGTTGTAACCTACTTTAGTAGTCTGGAGTGAAGAGTAGAATGTTAAATAACTGTAGCTTAAAATAAAATAAATAGAATTAAGGATTGGAATAGAGCATGTCTTTACTCTACAGAACCCCAGGAGCTCTTGTTCCTCATCAAGGAAAACATAAGACATAACCTATATATTGTGGCCTTCCAGCCACCTTGTTTTGTAGTTCCAAGCAAGGAGCAAAACAAGGTGGTTTGTTGAGCTCCTGGTAGGCTGTCATCCAGAGCTGTGTTTGGCTCCAAACCAAAGCCTGATACAGAGAAAGACTAAGCAACTGCTGCAGCAATATCTAGTTTCTTTTCTAATCACTGGGCCCTTGTGAACATTGAGATCTTTCATTAAATTTGCTTCATACTGTTAGCAACTGTACATATGAGAGGGTATTTCTAAATAATGAACTGTATCCCTACCTCTCCATTTTCTGCTATACTTGAAAAAGGTATGTGTGCCACAGATTTCACATAGTTAACCAAGAAGCCTTTTGTTTTTTCCTAGATGCTTGCACTGTGAATATGGATAGTGGTGAATGCGAAGATTACACTCTGAAGTGGTATTTTGACAAAAAACTGGACATATGCTCTCAGTTCTGGTATGGTGGCTGTGGAGGGAACACAAATAGATTTGAAACTCGAGAAGAATGTGAAGCTTTATGCATTGAAGCATCCTAGTGTGGAAAGTGCCAGCCATAAGCTATTTTCCTAGTTAACCACTAAAGGAAAGAGGTGAACTAAATCCAACCTCACATAAAGCAGGTCATAGAGAGGAAATTTGTTCTTATCTGATATCTGTTCAGATAACAACAAAGAGTCTTGTGGCACTTTAAAGATTGAACAGATTTATTTTGACATAAACTGTCTAGTCCACAAGAGCTTATGTTTTGTTGTTTTTCTGCTATGATAGATTAATAACAGAGCCACTTCTCTGTAGCGTAGTGGCAGACGTGGATTATGGTCACCTATGTTGTGGACTAAGGAAGTGCTTTTGTGACTGAAGAGGTTACCAAGATGTGCACCTTATACAGGAGAAAAACAATAACACCTCAGACATTTGTAAATTAGCTCTGGATTGCCACTGACACAATGCTATGACTAGTACAACTTCTCTGCTTATGACAAGATGTAAAATTACAAGATCTAGTAATAAACGCTTTAATGCAACTGATTTTTCTTAGTCTAGTTTTTTGTTTGAAATAAACATGGTACATTTGAATAAGGTCAATTTTCCTGAAAAAACATGGCATAAACATTCAAACAAACGGCAACACCACCCCACATTCACAGAACTGCAATCTTTATCTGCATATTTGGCGGTAAGCCCCATTGAACTCAATGGGGCTTTCTTCTGAATAGACAGTTATAGGATTGCACTGACAAGTTATTGTCCAGGTTTTTTTAATGGCTGTGTTATTTATCTCCAAAAAACACAGAAGCTTCAATCTGAGATCCAACTCAAGATATAAGAAAAGAGTTGTAATAGGGTAAGCCTATAACAATTAGTATTAACTGAGTGTAGTTATTAAAAACCAATGCAAAGCATTCAATTAAATATAAAGATGTGTGTTTCTAATTTTTTAGCTGTTTTCAGTGTTTAGCTGCTGTTTTAATATTTGTGCTCGCTGCCTTTGACACCAGCAATTGGTAGAAAGGGACTATGTAAACTTTTAAAGTAAAGAAGTAACGTAACATACCTCCAAAGAAAAACTCCAAGGACTCATTGAAATTAATGAACTTAAATTAGTCATGTTAATTAACTTCAGTGGGTCTACTCTGAATAGGACTAGCGTTGAATACCACCCCAAATTTCTCCAATATAGTGAAACAGCTTACCAAAACTAAACTTTACCCAAAATGCTGAATATGTTTTAGCTACCCATCTGCAGCAGCCATTCTGTAAAACATTTTTCTTGAACCTTGTGTCTCCAGGCGTTGTTGGACTACAACTCCCATCATACAACTCAGCCAAGGGAATGTTGGAATTTGCTGTCCAACCGCATCTGGGGACAAAAGATTGAAGAATGCTGTTCTAAAACAATATATAGGCCCAGTTTATATACTGTACTGAATAATGCTAAACCATGGTTTATCACTACATGCGAGAGAGTGCCCTAGCAGAGCCTGAAACTTGCGTGCTTCCCACTCTTCATTCTGCATGGCCAGGAGAATGACTTTGCCAGCATTTAGTTTCATTTTCACCGAATCTCACGCTGGTCACCAATTGGAGATAATATCTGAACACAAATTCTGGTTAGTTTCAAAACAAGCCATCTTCAAACCATGGGTTATGAAGCTGGCTTGTTTAACTAACCAAACCTGGTGATAAGTCACAGTCTCTGGTTCTTGCACAATGACAAGCCAATGTTCTGTGAAAGTGAAACTAAACGCTGGTGAAATCATTCTGTGGGGGGTGCAGGAGGAGGAGAGGGGGAGCACACAAGTGCTTTGGGCTCTTTCCAGTTTACGTTCATAGTGCTAAACCATGGTTTAGTATTACACGTGAAGGCAGTCATAGTTTTATTACACCAGCTTTTATTACACCAGTCTCACGTCTGTGCCCTCCTGAAATCCTTTTGCCTGGCTGGAGGGTGTTCTTGAACTATGGTCATGCCTCTTGCTTACCTGGATGGCGAGGTGTAGAAACCTATAGCCTACTGTATAAAGGGAAGAATCACATGGATTGCTCCTTCCCTCTTTCCCCCTGGTCTTGCCGATGTTTTTGCCCATGAGGGAATGTGCCCCTCTGGCTGACAAAAAATCCCCGCTCCACTCTAAACCAATTTTTGTGTTTTCTGTCTATATTATTTATATTAAAGTATAATCTCTAATCCCTCCTCCAAGGAAATAGGTCAGATGGAGACCCAGTGCTTTGCCCAAGGCTGCCTGGTGATATTCTTGCTGAACCTGAGAATTTGGACCTGAGTTTCCTCCATCTGAGCCCAGCGCTCATGGCTCAGTAATTATACTGCTGTGCTTGGTGAATACAATGGAATAGCTGTCAGAAAGGTTTTTTATTTTTTTCATTTTTCCCACATCCAAAAGCATTTCAAATTGTATAAGTGAATGTATTCTACTGTCTTGTGCACACATTTGCCACTGATCTAACAGTTCTAAAGTGCAGATGTGGGCTCCTTTGCACATGTGAAGGTCCATGTATGCCTAGGCCGCCCTGCTATCTTCTATGAATTGGGCAGAGCTTGGAAAAGTTACTTATTTGAACTACAACTCCCATCAACCCCAGCCAGCATGGCCACTGGATTGGGCTGATGGGAGTTGTAGTTCAAAAAAGTAACTTTTCCAAGCTCTGGAATTGGGTAATGCTCATACACAAAAGAACTGCCTGACTGTACATGTAGAAATTTGCTAGCAATTAAGAGAAACAGCCAGACCCTGAATTCATGGCAAAACTCTGCAGAGCTTTGGCTATGCGGTGCTCCACTTACCCCTAGTAAGGAGAAAATGTGCATTCCTCTGAATGAAGAGGTAAACCTGAGAATTAAATTATAATGGAATTCCGTTTCCAATTCCATTTTTCTAGCTCCAAAAAACAGATTTCCATGGAAGATCCATTGACTTCTGGTTGATACCAGTGCTTCCATGCTTCCTTGATTGTTTTCTTTCATCGAAAGCCATTGATGTTGCCACACATGTATTTTGTTCAACATCACTAAAATGCACCATGTGCTTGATACTTTAAATTTTGAATAAAACATTGTTCTTACAGACGCACATTCTCTTCTTGTTTGTTTCTAACAGTAATGCATTTGACAGCATTACAGGATGTGGCATGCTGGAAACAGGTGAATGCAACTATTGTGAGAATCCCTGCCCTATGCTGCACCAGTCTCAGTGAGCTGTAGCCACTAAGAGGCATGACCATTTTATACCCACTTTATGTCTATGTGTTATTTACTCCTCCTGAACATCACGCACATGGACACATAATCCTTCTTATAATGCATGGCTGAATGGAAGAGCAAATGAAAATAGGGACACTTGTTTCAAATGTAATCAATGGGGAAATGTTTTAAATGAAAGTTGATGGGACAATTTCTTCATTTCCCCAGTAGCTCACTCGGGCAAGAAGCTGCAGGTGTGACCCATAACACAGGAAGACAATTGCTTTCAACTGAAACCTATTTCAGTGAATTTGATAGCAGTAGTACAAATAAACCCATAAGGGCATGATGGAGAAGCAGTGAGTAAACTTTGCAAACCATCTCCAGCACATGCCTATAAAGAATTTTACAGCATGCTACATTCCTGCGTTTTTCAAATTCTTCTTTATGCTCCTTAAAGTCATAAATCCAGCTGTCTAGAGTGTATAGAAGCCTAGCTATTAGGTTTCCCCAAAGGATCTAAAATTGTTTTCCCATACGTTGTATCTTACAGAGTACCAGGACAAAAAACTAAATAAATAAGCATACCCCAGCCAAGCAATGAGTGCACTTTAGAGCCTGTAGTTGGGCTTAGTTGGGCTGCGTACATTCCACTGAAGCCAGTGGGGATTTAAGCAGCCCAAGTGTACAACAGTACCCAAAATGCACAGATGATCACAGCCCAAATGGAAAAAAAAGAGAAATGGAAAGCTGAGAATTTTAGGAGGAGGATGCTTAATATGAACCCAATACCAGATTCTACACTTGTGCAGTGAAGATTGCACAAACAGTCCTGACCACAAGACAGAACTGCTTGGACAACAGAAGCTGCCTTAGATCAAGTTAGGTCATTTGGTCCATTGAATTGTCTATATATTGAATTGACTGACAGCAGCTTTCCCGGGTCTCAAGTAGGGGACATTCCCAACCCTACCTGGAGATGCCAGGGACTGAATCTGAGAGCTTCTGCATGCACAGCAGCTGTTCCACCACAGAGCTAGGACCTTTCTCATGCTCTTGGTTGGAGGTGGTTTCACAAACATTACGAATACATCATTTGGCAACATGGCACTTGGAGCAAGGTAAAGTATAATTCCCTCTGGACAGCCTGCTTCTCAAGGAAAAGCACTGCATCGTAAGTGTAAAATCAGCCCGAGGGGTGGTGTGGGCAAACTCCAGCATGCTATGTCGATGGATAGATTTATTTATTTAATGTATATCCCTCCCTTCTTCCCAGAATTGATAAAACAATTAAAATAGATTTAAAACAAAACATCTTTAAAATATCTCTGAAATATCTTAGATGATAGTTTTATTTGAAGATCTAACCTTGGGCTTTATCATACAAGGGCAAATTGTTCCTAACAACTGCTGGAGTTCTCATGGCATAGAAATGAAATTGCACAGTGCTCGAATCAGTTGGGGCCAGCTCTAGCCAAATAGCTCCCCATGCATGGAGAACCTTTAGCGCTACTTCTCTTTGTTCAGCTTGTGAAACTATCTTAACATGTTAATGCAACCTATTTGATGCAGAGCTGAGGTACCTTGCTTAGTTACCTGGATCTTACAAGGCTATCTGGGGATGCAAGCATTAGTGAGTCTCTCCTAGAAGAAGACTGTTTTGATAATAAAATGCAGGAATATTTATATTATATTTTCCTTTGAAGACCACAAATTTATAAAACATTCCTAGTTTAATTGCTGCTTATCGCAATTGTCGGAGAAAAATTAACTATTCTAAAATATAACAAGATGGTACATTCCTCAATATATCTGAATACATAAAAAATACATTTCAGCTACAGAATAACATAAAATCTCTTAGACGTGGCAAGATACCTGGTATGCATCTGAACATTCAAAGAAATTATCAGTTCAGGAATGTTTTTCAGTTTTATACAATTGTCACAATTGCCTGACGAAGTGGAACCACTTAATTTACATTATAGGTAATTAATGGCCTTATTATCAATTTGATGTAATTGCTCCTAATGGATGGTAGTCACTCTGAGATTTTATGTCTTGGAGATAAGCTTGAAGTTTATGGTTTTATGGCTGGAGATGTTTTAGTGTTGCACCAAAGGTGTTTTGTTTTCTGTCAGATGCCATGATGGTGGGCCCATCATGAACAAACAAAGGGAGGACTATTCCCTGTGTATCAGATTTAATTGTGCCCCATTTGGTTGAGGGGAATTATTAATATGAATATTAGCTCTAAATCCTTCATTGTCTCTGGGTCCAGCTGGGTTAGAAGTGGGAATATCTGCCATACTCTTAGTGTGAATTGCTATTTGATGCCTGCCTGGCATTCATGATTTATCCCTGTCATTAGACTATACATTTGCATGCATGGATGTGATTACAATTGCACACATACAAACACCATTTATTGAATGAATATTGATGTGAATTCATCATTATTATTATCATCTAATGTTGATGCAGTACTGGCCATTGAGTTCAGTGCTGCCAGCTTTACATGCCAACTTGAACTGTTGGTAATGTTTCTTTCAGCTGTTGAGTAAATGGTGCATAGATAGCCCATGGCATGTGCCCTCTGAGCTTACTTCCCCAGGCAGTTTCCTATGGTTCCTTTCCTTAAATCTGACCCTGGAATCAATGTTGGTTGTTAAAATGCGGAAGGGGGTGCCATGCATCCCTCCAAATGTTGGACTGTAACTCCCATCATCCCTCACCATTGGCTATGCTGGCTGGGGCTAGTGGGAGTTGGAGTCCAACAACATCTGGAGGGCCACAGGTTCCCCATTCCTGCTATAGGGTCCCACTGCAGATGGTCACAGTGCAATGTACAGCTTCCTTTTAAAATATCATATTCTCCCTCTTATAGTTTTACATTAAAGCACATAATTGGACATAGCACTCATATGTCAAAAAATCCCTGATGGATGTATTATATCTATATAAGTGGGCAAACTGCTCCTATCACACCCCAAGCCCCAAAACCACTCCTGGACAGAACCAGCTAAAAAATTATCCAGCTCATTTCCTCCATGATCTCTGGCCAGAAGTGATGGACAAACAATGCCAGGAAAATTATTGGACAGATCACCCCATTGGCACTCCTGCATCTTTTCAGCAACCAATGGGAGGTTCACCAGCAGTTCAGATTCTTTTCCAAATTGTCCTTGCAGAGCCATTGCCAATGGGCATTGCTCTGCCAGCTAAAACTGTACTGAGCGGGATGGGGGGGCACCTACACCTGATGAGATGCACATGAAGGAATTAGATTAGGATGTTGAATTCCCCCCCCCCTTTCTAAAAGCTGCAAAACACCAGAACCATCTAAGAAGCTACTGCTCTTGGCTATGGAATTTACAGGATTTGATTGATTCCCAAAGAGCAAATCAGGTTAGTAAGAATTCTCACAGGGAAAGGGTAAGACGGAGGCTCACTCTTCTTCTGTCTTGTGGAATGAGCAAGGAAGACGCTGGAGAAAAGAAAGGTTAGGCAACAAGGAAGAAAAGACAGGGAAAGATCATCCTAGGAGTAGGGCAAAGTGCTCTGGGGATCTTTAAAAAATGCATACAGTTTCATGTGCAAGTGCATTTTATGGCAAATGAATTCTAGAAGCTACCACTGCTCCTGAGATCCTCTGGACAAGTTGCAGTTTTGAACTGAGAAGTATCATCCTTTTCATCTGGTAAGTAGCAGCCTCTGTCTTTGGTGCTGAATAGAACAAGGATGCTTCCTTCCTTCCCTCGTTCATTTAGAAAAATCCAATCTGGGCAACAGAATAGAGCAGGAGCACTGACTTCCTTCTAGATTATTTAAAATTTGTCTTATAAGTGACTCTGCTCTTACCCATTCCCACTGTCTCCCCCAATAATATGATATAGATACATTTATAGAACTTCTTGCAAAGTTTTTCCAGGTGACAGCGTGCAAATAAATACTGCTTAGATTGCATATGCATCAACCTGTATGTATGATTATGATTTATTATATAGCCATATGGTTATGGCTTATTATATATAAGGGTACATATAGTCTATGTACCCTTCAATTAAAAAAGTGATATTTGATAAGAAAGTAAACCAAGTGCCCAACAGCCTTGCCTGTTTTTCTACTCTCACCATATTCCCCTTGCCCCATATTAAAATAATATGGCCAGAAGATGATCTAAACATTGTTTCTGGCATTGACCTTTGTAAAAAAAAAAGGTCTGGTAGCTCTCCAACAAGTTCCTCTTAAAACATCACCAACACTTGATGGCTAAGTGTGCACGACAGTGACTAAACAAATCTCTAGGAATACATAGGATCATAGGAAGCTGCCTTATACTGAGTCAGACTATCAGTCCGTCTAGCTCAGTATTGTCTACACTGACTGGCAGCTGTTCTCCAGGGTTTCAGACAGGAGTCTCTCCCAACCCTGCCTGGAGATGCCAGGGACCTTGGGACCTTCTGCATGCAACGCAGATGCTCTACCACTGAGCTGCGGCCCATCCCCTGAATCAAAGCAAATCAACCCGCAGTTGTGACTATAATGTGATGATGAGGTTTTTGAGTCAAAGACCTTATGGCTTGGATCCTAAGACAAAGAATTTAATGGAAGGAAGGCTTCCCATTCCCTCCTCCCACCTGCAGTCCTCAGAAGAAGTATTTCCAGATGTTAGGGGATGAGCGGGCTCCTGAACAATATTATAAACTTAACTTATCTCAGGATCCAAGCCCAGTGTTAGCTGCTATCTCATCTCACCTTATTCAGGAGAGCCCCACAATCATCCAGATAAGTTTTTTGGAGGGGGCACTGATGGCTGCTGTGGCAGGAGGGATTGGATATTTAGTTTATTTTAGGATTCAAGCCAACGCACACACAACATAACGTTGGTAATAGTTCTTGTACCTGTCACTGTAACCTAAGTGATGTTGCATGCATAGACCTGCTCTGTTTCACATTAAGGCAAATGCTTACTTTACTCTTCAGAAGGCCCAGGCAAACTTTCCATCAGAAGATGCCTGGCTTACTCAGCTGACTGTGGATATCTACACATCTTGTGATCCAGTAAAATATTCAGAAAATGGGTTGCCCAACATCTGTTCATGTGAAAATCTTGTGACCAATTGTAAAGATATGTTGAGCCTTTCCTTAGATGGGAAGGCACACAGATATGTGTTCAAATTTGTCTCATAAGAAGCAATGCTATTGGCTAATTTGATTAATTGTAAATTCTAGCCTTGTTTGCAACGAAATGTATTATAATATAAATTGACCAAAAAGCAGAAGCAAAATCTTCCTTTCCTTGGCTGCATTGGGAAGGGGGGAGCATGTGAATCCTGGAGAAGGCTTTGCTTGTTTGTGTAGTTATTGGACTACAACTCCCATCATCCCTGGCCACTGACTATGCTTGCTGGGGCTGATGGAGGCTGGAGTTCAAGAGCACATGGAGACACTATGTGGGCAACCCCTGGTTTGCATGATGTCTCATGCCATCCATTGCTAGAAGTGGCAAACACACATTTCAATTAGAGGTTCTGTACCTGTGTTAGGAAAGTCATATGGCCAATTTGACATGTGCTGGCAATGCTTTTATAATGTTTTGACATTTTCTGATGTTTTTTGTTAAAGTTTCTGATATTTTAATTTCTGAGGTTTTAGGAAGGAAGAGGAACATTGCGCTGCCAGGGAGGGAGAGCGTCTCGTCATCTGCTGCTGCTTCCCCTGGCTGTCACCACCACCACCCTTCCTGCTGGACTGCTGCTATTAACAGCTGCCACGCCCTGCAGGACCAGGTCCCAGGTACTCAGCCAGCTGTGGCTAACCTTTTCCACCTGTCCCTCCTTGGGCTATACTGTGTGTAGCCACCATATTGGAATCCAGGATGATTATAATAAATTCATATTTTTACATCTAAATTAAGAAGCAGCTTTCAGTGTTTGCAGATAATATGAAATTTGTCCTTATGCTCCATTCAAGATAAAAGAAGATCAGAAAGTTACAGAGGTAATGTGTGTCTTTATCCTCTGAATCATGTGTTTTGGGAATATAACAAGGCCTTAGATGTTGAAAGCTGTGGATGAGAAGAATCCAGACTGAATATATGTCAGGAAGATTAGGTTCACCTGAAAAGAGGCAAAAGACTAATGTCAAAATGTACAAGATTAGAGTTGCTAATACACAGCTAGACCTAAGAACCTGAAGTCTTCCTGTTGTTAGATGCAGTAGATACTATGATAGTTTGCCACATCAGGATCACCACTGCTCAGGCTACAGCAAACAGCTGTGACTTTTGATCAGGCATTGTATGGCACAAGGAATGAACCTCCGTGTGCTCAGCCAGAGGAGATTCAAGGAGTAATTTCAAACTTGGATGCTACAGTATCATCATGATTCATATAGCAACAATTGATTTAGTATTTCACCACCCCAGGACTTGAAGACTGTTTGAGGCAATACAGATAGTTTTAAGGAACATGCTTCTACCAACACGTTGAAAGGAAAACTGTCTAAATGTGCAATGAGAATAAATAAAGCAAAATGGAAAATCTTGATAAACAAATTGATTGTGCAGTTGTCCAGTTCAAACCAAGGATTAAATTAGAATGTTGTTGACCAGCAAATTATGATGCTTTCTAGTAGCATTGTTGTCGGCTTCAAAAACTGTTAATGCAGACTGGGAAGGACTGTCCTGAAAGGGCTACTAGCGAGTTGCCCAACAAATGACACCATAATCAAGGATTTGGGAAGCAACAATTATTTTCAAGAGCCCTTTTTTGGCATCCTCCCTTTGGGGAGGGGGCGAGCAGGGCCACACTCATTGGCTCTGTCCCTGCCTTGCTGTATCCATCCCCCACCATTCATGTGTTGGGATGGAAGATCTGAAGTGGGAAGCCTGCGGTACCTGTGTAATGTCCCCATGCAATTTAGAATCCTGATTGCGCAGCATTCTAAATCTTGTGGGAAGACTACACAGACAGAGCAAGCTCTCCACTTTGGATCCTTCCTCCCAACATACGGACAATGGGGATAGGGTCAGGGAGGATATTCTGGTAGAATGGGGCCAGCAACTGTGGCCCATTTCTCTCCTCTATGTGTGATTATTAAGGAAGAATACCTGACAGGGGCTAACACTGGGTTGGGAAGCCCCTGGCACATGGGCCTGATGAGGCTTACAGTGTCCCCCCATTCAGCTTGGAGTCTTTTCCCATCCCCCTGCTCCTCTCCATTCAGCAATTAGATTTCTTTTTTTAAAAACTTTGATTGGTGCTAATTGAAGCTTTTAAAAGCTTAATTGCCAAACTGGGGGCCACTTTGGGGGGTGTTGAGGAGAGAAAGGTTACACCTCCCCTTTCTGTGGGCAATTTCTCAGACGATCACCTACCTACTGCAATTAGAAAGATCATCTTGCCCTTTATAAACTAACTTGATCACTGCACTCTGCAGGTGTCATGAGCCCCGCGGAGCAGTCCTGGAGTGATGAAGAAGAAGAGGACGAAGATACAGATTGGGACCCAGGGGAGGGTGCTAGCAACTTACAACCAGGAAGTGCGGAGGCAGTAGGCCTCACTATGTTTGACAGTGACAGCTCCTCCCCCTTAGCTCCAGTTACAACAGACAGGACACCAGCTGATCAGGAGCCTATTCCTTCTCCTCCCCTCCACCCTCTCCTCCCAGGACACTGCTGCTGCACACACCTCCTCCAGAGGAGGAGGATCTTGATGATGTGCCACCACCCCCACTGCCCCAGACACATAGACAACTGAGGTGGCAGGCTCAGCTGGCCCCCACTTTCCCACCTAAAAGGAGTGTCCATGTGTGCGTGCAGTCCTGTTCTGTAATAGTTTCCTCACACATGTAGAATGAGCCAGCCCAAACCTACTTAAGGGTTGTAATGGGGTGTGTCTAATTGCTGTGACAACATTACAATTTTGGGTTGGAAAATGGACTGCCTTCAATTCGATTCCGACTTATGCCTATTTATGCCATGTAGCACTGCAGAAGCTTGTGTAATCAGTAAGGTAATCCATGAAGCACACTAAACTGGAGCTTTTCATTAAACATACTGGAGAAAGATACACCAGGGGGTATGAATCTGATTCAAACAGGTTGGGCCAGGACAATGAGAGCCTCTTCCAGACACTATCTTATCAGGAGGTCAGTTCTGCGCAACATAGGAAGCGGACCTTTGCACCTACCCTTTGGAATTCCCTCCTCTTAAATATTATATAGGCAGCATCTCTGTTATCTTTTCAGTGCCTGCTGAAGACCTTCCTCTTTCAACAAACCTTTTAAGTAGAGACCTTATCCTAGTCTGCATCTGTGTTGGAATTGCTTTTTAAGATGTTTTTAAAGATGTTTTAATATGTTTTAAAAGATATTTTGTTTAAATTTGTTTTAAAGTCTTGTTTTTAAGATGTTTTAGTGTTTTTAGTGTTTTTGCTTGCTTTCCTGAGCTCCTCCTGGGAGAAAGGGTGGGATATAAATTTAATAAATAAGTAAAAAAATAAATTAGGGTGTTAAGGGTGCTGCTGGCTTGTGAAGCTGTGGCAAGCTGAGCAGCTCTAGCCAGCTGGGTAGGACTAGCCTCAGAGGGAGGCAATGGTAAACCCCCTCTGAATACCGCTTACCATCCTATTCATAGGATCCCTATTCATAGGGTTGCCATAAGTTGGGATCGACTTGAAGGTAGTCCGTTTCCATTTCCAAGGGTGCTGAGAAATGTGTGAGTCTCTGTGTCTCTCCTAACAACTCCCATGATTCTTTGGGGGAAGACATGACTGTTAAAGTGGTATGAGTGCTATAAATATATGGTGTGGATATTACTCTAGACAAATTTTTGGAAGATAAAGCTGTCAATGGCTACTAGCTATGATGGCTCTGTTCTTCCTCTGCTGTTGGGAGGCAGTATACCTCTGAATACCAGCTGCTGGGAATCACAAGTGGGGAGAGTGCTATTGCACTCAGGTTCTGCTTGCAGGCTTCCCATACGCATCCGGTTGGCCATAGTTAGAACAGGATGATGAACTAGATGGGTCTTGGCCTGATCCAGCAGTGCTTGTACTTATGTCATTACACACGCTGCTTGCAAGCTTGGCATAACATGACTTTTCTAACACAGATAGACCTTTTCTACCTGAGGCACATATATACCATATGTGGGAAAACAATTACTTTCATACAGAGCAATGTTTGTATCCCATCTGTTTGCCTACTAATACTGGATTTCTGCAGCATAATCTCAAGCAAGGATTGAGAACATCTTTTTGAAATTTCCAAAGAAAGACAAAACCAAAACCAAGAGCTCGGGAACATATATCACTGTCTCTCTTGCTTATACTTTACCTTAATTCACTAATACAGCCTCATTCTCCTAAGTCTAATCTCAGATGTCCAAGAACATAGTTTGGCTCCTGACTCTTAATACCATATGCAAAGCAAATTACAGCCATCTGTTTTAAAGCATAAATCCTTCTGTCCTGAGTAAGAAATTCACAAAATATGAATGGAAAAATGAGGCCTCATAAGATGGCAAATCTCATTAACAGCACTGAAAAACAAATATAGCTCTTATTCATACTTCCAAGCATTTCCACATCTTTTGTCGCTCACATGACAAGTGTTCTGAGCATTCCATTGCTCCAGAAAAACCATAGTGATACAGACAATATAGTACCCTCTGCTCTTCTGGATTCATACCAGTGTAAGTCTGCCTAGATTTCTAAAACCTTCAACTCCCATTAGTCATTCTGTGTAAACAAAGCTGTTATGCTTTAACCATTCCACAGCTGAATAGTGATTCCAATTGTCATCAGGGGCTGCCCATAAAGTGGTTGTGTACTTTATGGGGAATCTTTTTCACATAGGGCCACACTGCCTTCTGAGCCACATGGACATGGCCAGAAGCAAAAATGAGTATCACTTTTACCTTTGTACAGTAGATACATTCCCACCATGCAGACTCCAAAGGTTCCTACGCATATCTCTCTCCACCCAGGCAAGCAACAGGCATTATATCACAGTTCAAGGATACTTTGTCATTGTGACAAAAGAACAGATGGAATGTGGGATGTATTGGGACAAAATGTAAAAAGTTTTTAAAAGCCCTTAAAAGTATGGCATAGTGGTGTGGCATAATCCCTTAGTGACTGTGAAGATTAGAACAAAAGAGAAACAATTTATCTAAATGAATCATGAACAGAAAGGAGTGTTCTTAGGAACTCTTCTGGCATTGTTCTAGGACTGCTCTTGGCCACATGCATCTCTCATTTGGGGACTGAGGGTCAGAGTGGGTGGAAAGAGGCAAACCAAGAATTCTTTTCCAGCTCAGTGTTCTTAGGAACTCTTCTGGCATTGTTCTAGGACTGCTCTTGGCCACATGCATCTCTCATTTGGGGACTGAGGGTCAGAGTGGGTGGAAAGAGGCAAACCAAGAATGCTTTTCCAGCTCAGGTCTTAATCTGAGCTGGTAAAGAATTCAGGGCCCAAGTATGTGTGTCTTCTTTAAGGTGAGCATGACAAGCCCCCAAAGCTCATGTCTGAACTTGGGCACAGCAAGCTCTGCCAGCACCTCTAATTCTAAGCACGCTACATCATGTGCATAGAATAGTGATATAATTATGCAAATATCTCCGGATCAAGGCCAGAGCCCTTATTCAGCAGACAGAAATAAACTTATTTCTGGAGTTATGACAACTCTCGAGTAATTGGAAAATAACATAAACACCATGTTTTAATAATATGAAGGATTTTTCAGAAGCCCCAGTCACAGAGATGGTGCATGGATCCTTCCATGTATTGCCTTCTCCACATTAGCCTTCCTCCATGAGGTTGTGTACAGTGTGACAAACCTTAAATTGCAATATTTATTAAAAGTGAAGATTTGCTCACTGACAAAAGGACTTGAAGACCCGCCATCTATCCATATGGGATAGCACTTCTGCTCCTTCAAACATTCTGCATAGGGCAGAGGTTCTGCACCTGCATCTTGTTCTGTTGTAGTTGTTGCCATCATGGGGGGGGGGAATGTACTTGCTCAGTTGCACCTTCCTTCAGACACTTTGGCTGGAACTAGAGGTTACAGGAGCCACATAACTGCCTCCAAATGGTGCAGCATTGTTGTCATCTCCTCTTCCTCTACCCCTCTCTCAGCACCTAGTACATTTTTCATCAACCTGGTGCCCTCCAGATATTTTGGACTACATCTCCCATTAGCCCCAACATTACATGGCTGAGCTGGTTGGGCCTGATGAGAGTTGGAGTCCAACTGAAGAGGGTCATGTGGGTGAACGCAGACCTAGTACTATAAAACATGTGACACTATAGGCCTGTTCTCTCAAAGCATGATGGGAAAGTGGAGCTGTGGCAACTGGCCCAGCCCCTACATCATGTGTAGCAATTAGCTCCAGCCCCTGGTCTCTGCACAGCAGGAATGTCTGCAGAGATGGGGCCTGAAGGCTCCCTCCCTGCTGATGTTTGCTGTGTCCTGCTCCCCCTCATAGATTGGAAGAACAGATAAGGTGTCCTTCTGAAGATGTCTAATGTCAACGTGTCATGAGTTTTCCCAGCCGACTTTATTGAATGCCTCCTCTAGGGTGTGTGTGTGTAGAAACATGAAATCTGAAGGTGTTCTGGTTTCTAGCCATTATTGGGGGAGAGGAGGAGGAGATGTCAGGCTCTTGCTCCCACACCTCTCCCATAACTTCTGATCCTGTCGTTATAGGAGTCCTGACCTGAATGGAATATATAGGGATGGCCCACCATGAAGGAAGAGGAAATAGTTACTTCAGACAACAGATTCAAAGATAAACCGCAATGGCTGCATGAAAACCGATACATGAGATTTTACATTTTCCCTTCACAGCTAAAGCTTGAAAACGTGTTCAAAATATGAAGATGCTGTTAGCATTTATTCTCCTAATTACTGAGACACAAACATCTATGGCTCATAAACCAGGTACAACAATCTTTTCTTGTTTTAAAAGGATCAGGTTTGCTCATCTAGGAAACTAGAAAACCACAAAAAGTCCTTAAGTCCACGAAAAGGTATATTAGTCTGAACAACTGAAGAAAACACCGGGCAGTTCCCACATGTGGAGACATTACAGTGCCCTAAGCCCATGTTCCTTGACTGAGGGAGGGGAAAGTCCTGGGTAGAGATATGGGAGGCACACAAGAGGTTGAAATGCTCTCTCCGGGAAAGCATACCCAGAATTGAGTCTGATGTCTTTTCAGCACCAGATTTTTCAGCACCAGATTCAGCAACACTTTAAAATTTGCCCAGAGTGTTTAGATATTTTTCAGATCTGCACAGTGCTGTTTAATGCTGACATTTCTGGCTGCTCTGCTAGTTAACTTTATTCTCTTGTTTTCTCAGGTTCTAAAATGTATCCTGTTTTTGGTTTTTTGCTTGTCATTAGCCACTCTGGGAGTCCTTGACTGAACAGGAGGATATAAAATAACTGGAATGAAATACTTCCCGCAATGACTGGGCACATGTGCCAAGATGGTGGAGGGGGTGGAAAATAGGATTCTGTTATGGACAATGCACATCTCTCTGTACATGTAAGCACAGCACCTGCATGGGGAGGGATTATGCCCTTGATTAACAGCACAATTATAATGAATGCTACAGATCAGTAACATAGATGAACTACAAAAGCCCCATACAGACAGTCAAACAGAATGCAAATGCTGTGTGCATTTGTGTGTGTTTTTATTTGTGTGTGTGTTGACTCACCCTTTTTGCCCCTGCCTGCAGTATCCATGCATTGATTAGAATGTGTGCACAGGGAACTATGCATATATATTCCAGCATGCATAGACCCCGAATGTGTGTTTGCAAAAATGGAGAGTACAGCTTGTTTGTTCAGAGTTGGGATGGGATCCATTGGCCGGTGCCGCTTCAAAAGCATTCCATTGATCTAACAGATGGTATGGATTCGAGTTTGGTCTTCGTCCACTACCCACTGCTTTTACCGGTTTTATTTTTTCCTTCCAAAATATTAATATTAATATTTTGAAAGGAAATATTGATAAATGAAAGGAACTATTGATAAATGGAAGGAAATACCAATTTTAAAAAGGAAAATGGCTTCGCTGCCTTCTCTGCTATTATAGGCTTGGCTTGCTTGCTCTCCACTTGGAGCTTGGATTATTAGAGTTGAGGGTGGGAGAGAAAGAGAGAGAGAGAGCTGTGCTGATGTACTGTGCTGTGAGTAAAACCAATAAAAGAACAATATATTCAAAGGAAAATTGGAGAGGGGAAAAGTCCAGTGTTGGGAGAGAATCACTGAAGCTTGGTGCAAACAAGATTGCTCTGCAAAGACAGAGAATGTGCAGATCATTGAAAAATCCAAAGCTAAATCTGAATTCAGCAGAGTTCTCGCACACCTAGTTTAGATCCTATATTCATTGCCATGTGTACAGATAAGCTCCTATGCACATGTTCCAATGAACAGAAGGAGATCAGGGCTTGGGCAAAAGATGCAATCCTATTTTCCTCCTTCATGTACCAATTTGTACTCTGAATGACTTCAGAGAGTTATACGACAAGAGGTATAGAACTGAAGAGGATGTAAAGATGTTTGCCTCCCACATCACCCAGATAGATCTTATTATTTCATATGTTTTCTGGTCTCAGAGCCCAGAAAAACACATACAATCACAATTATCTATAAAAGTATCTTCCAGGCTGGTTAGATTGCCATGGTCAAACTTAGTTATTGCACCATTTTCTTATGTTCTGTGAGATGTGAATATTATCATTGCTCAAATACTTGAAGATGTAATGCTTCAGGATTACTTAATTCTTTTCTTTTCATTTCTCCTTTTTTAGCCCCTAAGTCTGCTGATATTGTTTTTTTGGTTGCTAGCAGTAACACATCTTCACGCCATGTCAAAATGTTTATTAGCAAAGCAATCAATAGCTTGCCACTAGGTCCTAAGGAATATCACATTGCACTTGCTCAATATAATGACCATGTGTACAGTGAATTCCAGCTAGATACCTATAAAGGGAAGAATCCAATGTTGAACCATATCAAAAATAAAGTTGTGTTCAAAGGTGGGCCCCTGAAAACTGGCAATGCTCTCCACAAGGTTCATGATATCTATTATTGGAAACCAACCCCTGAAAGTGACAAGTCCAAGATTTTGATAGTTATGACATCTCGACCATCTCATGATGATGTAGAAGAAGGTGCCAAAATGTTGCAGAAAGCTGGAGTGAAAGTCATTGCACTGGGGATGGAGGATGCTTCTTATGATGAACTAATTCTGATGGCCACGAAACAATTTCATTTCTTTTTTCCTAGACTAGAAGAACTAATTTTATTTTCTCAGAACATTTCTGGAATCATTATAGATGCCATCCATGGAGGTATTAATAACAACAACCAAGTTTTAACCAATACAACAGCTGAGAACAAAGTAAATAATGGAATAGCATTAGAAGGTAAGAAATGAAATACCGTGGAAAATATATTTATAGGGAAGATGCTGGCAGTGTTAGAAAGAACCGTGCTAAACTGATCCATCTCAAATATAATCAGGAGCCTATTCAACATACACAACATAGTCATTTAATTTGGCATCTGGCATCCACATAGTCTCCATCTGGTTATAAACATAGTCTTCATCTGGTTATAAACATACCAGTGTGTGATCATATTGGTGATCACATAGAGGTGCCTTGACTGTCTGATCCACACCATGGTCACTAGATTTTTCACAGCTTGTTTTAATACAGCTTCTTGCAGTGAAATCCTCAGAAGTAAATTGGTCATTCAAAAGTAAGCCCATTGAGTTCAAATGAGACTTATTCCCTGGCAAGTGTGTATAGGATGAGTTTGGCGCACAAAAAGAACTCAATATATTTAGCCACTTTTAGACAGTATATGATTAGTTTTAATAGAGAGATACTAGTCATTTCAGACAACCCATATTCGCAGATTTGTCCAACCCTTAAATATGAGTTTGAACTTTCCCTTCCTGTCACTTCATTGTGACAGAAAATTAAAAGAATGGTTGCCAGATAATGTGTGCTTCAAGGGATAGTGAGAAGCAAGCAAGATGTCTCTAGTTTGAGAAAACATTATTGAACCCTCCAAGTTCATGGTTGCTCACCAGTGGTGGGTGGTGGTTCTATGTCAGTGGAGCAGTGGAATTTGCTCCAGGTTTTAGGCAAAACTTTCAATAAGCTGTTCAAGGCGCTGAAACTTAACATTAAAATAGGTTCAGCAGCTTGGACAGCTCATCAAAAGTTCAGACTAGAACCTGGAGTGGATTCCGCTGCCCCACTGACATGAAGTCATCAATTGCCATTGTTGCTCCTTTATAAATATTTTAAATAAAATAAAGTTCAGTGTGTCCTTTATTGTATATAAATGCTGCTTCACAATGGGAAAATAGTAGAAAATAAAACAATAAATTATTCAATCCCACTTGTCAGCTCTGCAATCAACATCTTATGACTGCTCAAGAAAAAGATCTCATCCTGATGAACAAATCCTCTTGGCTCTAGATCAGTGATGGAGAAGCTACAGCTCTCCAGATGTTGGGCTCTAGCTCCCACCAATCTCATGGCCAATGATCAGGGATGATGAGACATTTGGAGGGCCAAAGGTTCCACATTCCTGGTCTAGATCAAAGTGCAGTGGAGAATAGGTCGTTTGGGGTGGCTGCGCATGGGTGCACCATTGATTCATGACTGCCTTTATAAAGATGCCTGAAATAGCCAAGCAATAGCCAACATTCAATTTTGCATTTCCTCTCCACTACAGCTTGCGATGGTGACTCAGTTGCTGATGTGGTGTTCATAGTGGATGCAGGTTCTTCGCAAACCAAATTTGAGAAGATTCAAACCTTTTTGGAAAAGCTGGTGTCTTCTTTGAATGTGAAGGAGAAATGCATAAGGGTTGGCTTGGTGACATTCAGCACTAAGCCCCAGGTGATATTTTTGCTGAAGATGGAAATGAATAAGACTCAAGTTCTGCAATACATACAAAGCCTTTCTCCCAAGGCAGGAAAGGCTAACACTGACTCTGCCATTCACTTTACAAGGGAGAAAGTCTTCACTGAAAGTTCAGGGAGCAGGAAGACCCAAGGGGTGGAACAAATAGCCCTTCTTATCACCCACAGGTCTTCAGAAGATGGTGTGAGTGATGCTGCCACAGTTCTCAGGAGAGCTGGGGTGACTGTGTTTGCCATTGGCATTGAAGGAGCTAATGCCACTCAGTTAGCCCGGGTAGCTACGTACCCATCACACCAATATGTCACTCACCTCAGAACATTTTCCCATTTGCCACATCAAGCTCTGTTATTTCACAAGAAGATTGTGAATCAGATACAGCAAAAGCTTTACATGGACACCAAAAGAGCAGAACTTCTCAAGAGAGGTAACTTGTCAATTGATGCTGTTTTTGGCCTCTCCTTTAGAAGAGTTATTCAGCACTTCCTCAGCAACAGCAAGAAGAACATATCCAGGAGTGTGGCAGATGATTGTTTGAATCTCAAAAACAGTGTGATGATGGTAAACTCACCCTTGAAAGAGTTTGAAGGGGGAAATATTCTTGAAAAAAGAGTTGTGATGCTCAAGAGGCTTTTGGCCAGTTGTGCAGCACCTTTGCCAATTTTCCTCTTGTTTCTGTCTGATGGACCAGAACCACTCTCTTGTTTCTGGGGAATTCCACTCTTCGCCCAATCTAAGTTCCACCTCTCTTCTTCTTTTTTTTTTACCTTGAAGAAGTCCAGGATTTATAAACTTCCATTTAGCCCTATCTTCCACTTGCCCATGAGAGTCGTCTGTGTGACATACGCTGTCCTGCCACTATACCCTGAGGATCCACAGACACCGCTATGATTACTTGTGAATATTCTTGAAATTACAAAGAAGAGAGCCATTGGAAGTGGAACGTATGTTCTGATAACAGTGGCTCTCTCCTTCCATTTACTAATGTGGGGGGAAAATCACACTTGTTAAGATTTTATTGGCCCCATCAGGAAAACCTCCCAGGTATGTGCTAAGCTTGTGCTCTCCCATACACCTCTTAACTAGAGAGCAGGAGGGTTTTGCTGCTTGTAATAGCTGTCAAGGCAGGATGGGAGCAAGAAGGAAGGAGAATTTGGCCTTAGCCCAAGTGAGCATCCCATCCCCATGAGGATACTCATATATCATGCTGATCACATTAACTAAGAGGAGAGAGAAAAGGGTACCCTGACAAAAAGAAAGTGCTTCTTTTTCCTGCTCCCATGTCATGTAACAACAGAGTACCATTGGCTCAAGACACTTGAGGGCCATTTCACACGTTATGTGAAACCTGGGTTTCCTCTCAAGTGCAGACTCAACAGGGAGCTGAGGCCAACCCTGGCTCCTTGGCAAGTGTACTTTATGATCCATGATTTTGCAAATGCATGTTTGCGGCATTCACACATTATATTTTAGGTGTAAACCTTGAAAAGCTTAGGTGTACACCTAAATAGTATAATGTATGATGTAGTCTTTAATGAAATGCATTCTTCTTTCTGCAAAGTAGCTCTAAGAGCCTGCATATCCCTCTGGGAAAACTCACATGTTCCAATATGATATTCCTTTAATGGCTAACACAGTTGTGACTACTTTCCCCCAAACTGTGATGCTCATGTCTGCAGTTGCCTCCCTGTTGTGTAAGGATGGGGAAAGAAATTCAGTTCAGTTCATATTGAAACACAAACCTACCTAATGAGCATTTCTCAAAAAAATACACAAGCTGAAATGTGACCATCCTTTGAAATTCACACACCTCCAAATTTTGCAGTGCAGTTGCCCAGTCAAGTAATGTGCACAAAAATGCATATACTAGGGCAAAGTGTGTATAAAAATTGCATATGGTAGTGAATATAACATGCAAAAATGTGTTATATTAGCAAAAACCACTTGCAAAAACATATTAGGCAAAATTGCATACAAACGTATGTGTGTGTGTACTGCCTTCAAGTCGATCCCGACTTATGGCGACCCTATGAATAGGGTTTTCATGGTAAGCGGTATTCAGAGGGGGTTTACTACTGCCTTCCTCTGAGGCTGAGAGGCAGTGACTGGCTCAAGGTCACCCAGTGAGCTTCATGGCTATGTGGGGATTCGAACTCTGGTCTCCCAGGTCATAGTCCAGCACCTTAACCACTACACCACACTGGCTGTTAGTAGAAATTCACACTAAAACACTGATGAATTTTCATAAGGACTTTTTAGGGGGGGTGGAAATGTAAACTGATGTGGAACTGTGAAAAACTGAATGTAAGATTATAAAAATGAGAAGCAGAGAGAAGCTGAAATTAAAGAATTCACCCACCCCTAGAGTTTGAAAAACAAACAGGGCGAATGCATTGTTGAACTGGTTAAATATATCACCCTGTATAAAATTCTCTTCCCCATAGGTTGTGTGGTTACAGAAGAAGCTGACATTTATTTCCTCATTGATGGTTCTTCGTACCTCGATTATTTTGACTTTATGGATCTGAAATTGTTTTTGAAAGAAGTGGTTAAATTTTTTACAACAGGACCAAATAAGGTTCGCTTTGGAGTTGTGCAATACGCAGAAATAAACGAACTGGAATTCGGACTTGAAGAATATAGCAAAACAAGTGATATATTGAAAGCCATCGATAACATCCGCCAGTTAGGTGGGAGCCCTCACACTGGAGCAGCTTTGACATTCATTCAACCTTTGTTAACAAGGCCACACGGTCAGCATTCCAGAAGGGTGCCCTGCCATCTGATAGTGTTAACGCACCGGAAGTCAGAGGACCATGTTGAGGGAGCTGCCAAGAGATTAAGAGATGAGATGGTCAACATTTATGTCATTGGTGTCAGACATTCTAATGAGTCACAGATTTATCAGATGGCGGAGTCACAGGACAGAGTTTATTCTGTGAACGATTTTGCTTCACTGAAGCATATAAAGAACGATGTTGTTTGAGAGATCTGTGCTGTAGAAGGTAAGATGGATAATCTTCTTATGTTTTATTTTCACACTTTAGGGGAGAGAGTCTGCCTTTAAACAGCCAAAATGATTAGGAGGTATTGGCAGGCTTGAAGAAATCTTGAGATTTACAGAGGTATAATAAATCTTTAGGGGGAAAACCCTAAGGGAGAGAGAAAAACCCAAACCAGCCCCATAAAAATTCCATGTCATGGAATGCTGCAAGATTTCCAGGTGAATCAAAGAGAGGCTGTTATCTTGTTTCAGTTTTAAAAAAGATTGGGGCCCAGATGAAGTGTAAAATACTTTTTGTTAAATAGCTGATGGATAGGTAATACAGTGTAGCTTTGATTAGATTTGGGATGCCAGCATATAGAGGGTGTGAATACTCTGTTGTCCATTTCCATAAAGTTTAAGTAGGAACTTCAAGTGTGTTTCGTCTGAGATTTTAAGATCCTTATTAGCATACTTTCCTAGTTGAAAAGTATTTTATTTATTTATTTTTATACTCCACTTTTCTTCCAAAGAGTCAAGATGGTGCACAAAACGCCTTTCCATTTTGTCCTCACAAAAACCCTGTCAGGTAGGTTAGACTGAGAGCCGCTGGCTGGCTCAAGGTCACCCAGTGAGCTTCATGGCTGAGTGGGATTTAACAAAATGGTGGTGGAATAGTGCTGTCTGGTAGCATACTCCACTTTTCAACTAAACATCACTGTATTTCTCTTTGGCTTCTGTTTCATAATGTTCTTTTTTGTTGTGGTTATCTCTTAGTCATTTTCTTTTTAATGTCCACTGTGTTCCTTACTTGTATATACATATTTTCTTCTCCTAACAGCCTGCAAAGAAAAGAAAGCTGACATTCTGTTTCTGGTGGAGAGCTCTGGTAGGATAGGCCCTGAGAACTTTGCGAAAATGAAGGCCTTCATGATTGAACTGGTGAACAAATCTGACATTGGTCCAGACAGAGTGCACATTGGCATTGTCCAGTTCAGTGGCAGAAACCAAGAAGAGTTCCGGCTCAACCAGTACTCATCAAAAAGAGACATCATTAATGCTATTAGGAGAATGTCTCTTATGGGACAGAACCCACTTACTGGGGGAGCACTGCAATTTGTGTTCAATTATTTCAAGCCTGCCAAAGGGGCACGGGCCTATGTCAAGAAAATTCTTATCCTGATCACAGATGGGGAAGGGCAAGATGAAGTGAAAGACCCTGCAGAAGCTTTAAGAGAGGAAAGCATCATTATCTATTCGCTGGGGACGTTTCATGCAAATAAAATGCAGCTGACAGAGATAAGTGGGAAGCCTGAGATGGTGTTTTTTGTGGAGGGCTTTGATGTTCTGAAGCACTTAGAAAGTGAGATTCTCTTTGGAATATGTAGTCCTTATGATGGTGAGTACACAGCTGTATATTGCATGGTTTCAGACTGCAGTCTTTCAGGTTTGTTGTCATGGAATCTCGTGGGGCAGAAAGAGCACATAAGTACCTTTGAAGAAGGTTTTGCTGGCTTCTGAGTCAGAAGGGAGGAGTCCCTATAGCACAGAGCCTCTATGAACTCTGCTCACCTTGTAGTCCAATGCACTGAAGAAAAGCTCCTCCTGAATAGTTTGCCTTGTTCTCCTAGTTCCTTCTCTGTTTTTCTTCCTGTCCTTCTAGTCTGCATTTAAAGGCAAATCTACATAATTTGCACTCTTTGAAATAGTATGAGAACCGAAACACAGCCATCCTTTGAAATGGTCACTTTTCAGAATTTTGGAGTACAGAATTCCAGTCCAGTAATGTGTACAAAATGCATATGCTGGGGTAAAGTGTGCATAAAAATGCATTGATTAGTGAAAATTCTTCGCTTTGCAAAACATGTGTAGAAATTGCATGCAAAAATGTGTGTATTAGAACAAATTTGTACTAAAGTGTTGGTGAATTTTCATAAGAACTTTTTTTAAAAAAAATAACAAACGGATGTGGAAATATGGAGAGCTGAACCTAAAATTGGAAAAGTGAGAAACAGAGAAAACAGAATTGACAGATTTCACCCATTCCCTTCCTCCTAGAGCTTTGTATTGGTGTTATTGCCAAAGGAGATGAAAGTGAATGAACAGATCACCCTAGGGCAGCCTTTCCCAACCAGTGTGCCTCCAGATGTTGTTGGACCACAACTCCCATCACCCTCAGCCAGCATTGCCAATGGCCAGGAAAGATGGGAATTGTACTCCAGCAACATCTGGAGGCACACTGGTTGGGAAAGGCTGCCCTAGGGGTTCATGGAACCTCCTTGCTTGTTCATCCCCTTGCACACGTGGAAGGATGAGAGCTGCTATCAACCCTAACCCACCTATTATAGCACTGCAAGCCTTTGTGGAACAGTGCTTGTAGCTAATTTATTTCCCCTCCCAGTTCTTTGGATCCAGCCTCTTACTGTTGTAGATAAAGCTGTCTTGTTAAATCAAAACACATGGTGTGGAAGATATGGCTTATGCTGTAAGGTCTTGTTTGAGAGATGTAAATATAGCTGCATGTAAGTGAGAATCAGGAATGTGTTGGAAGACTGAGCGTCTTTGATAAGGCCCAGCTGATAAACGTAGACAAGGTGTAAGTATTTCAGTGGGTTATTGGCCCAGCTAGGGGAAATGTTTAGCTCAAAAGAAACTTGCTATTTCTAGGCTTTGACAAGTCATTGGCTCACATTAAAATGTTGGTTCAAAAGTGTGTTCCTATAAATTTCAGTGACCAACATAATAATATGGGAATAATTTATACCCATATCTATTCAGTGTTCAGGCTTAAGGAGGCCAAACCAATGCCAAATCCTAGTTGTATCTATATTTTACCATGCAAATAGACATAGGGATGGATTTTTTTCCAATATTTTTTTTGTTTGCTTGTAATGGGACTTACATATGGGAACACTCCTGTGAATTCAAATTGTAACATGGAAGCCTACCTATACTGCCAGATAACAAGCTGGCTCAAGTTTTATAGAAGTGTTGAGGGTCACTTTCATAATGGACTAAGGGCAGCATCAACAGCCCTCCTGGACTTGGCTTCACCTTCCTACAATCTAATGTAGCCTTCTGCTCTAGTGACTGGATCTCTCTTAATCCCAGTTTGTCTCCTCTTCAATCTATCATGCCTCATCACATCCTAAAACATACATATCCTTCATTGCAAGCATTTTGGTGACTGTAGTTAGGGATGGGGAGAAATTCAATTCAGTTTTCATTTAAGGATGAATCTATCAAATTTGTACTTTTCAAAACAATATGAGAACCAAAACATAGCCATCCTTTGAAATTTGTATTGATCCAAATTTTGTGATGCTATTATCCAACCAAGCAATGTTTACAAAAATGCATACATTAAGGGAAACTGCACAAAATGAATATATTAGTCAAAATAACATACCAAAATGCATTATATTAGGAGACATTGCTTGCATATATGTGTAGATTAGGCAAAACTGCATACAAAATGTGCTTACTAAGAGAAATTGCACTAAAATGCTGAAGGATGTTCATGAAAATGGTTTTAACTAAAATTCGCAAATTGCTGCAGAAACGGGGAGAACTGAATTTAAGACTGGAAAAATGTGAAACTGAGAGAACTGAAATTTACACCCATCTTTCCACCCCTAACTGCAATTGATTAACAAATTAGGTATCTTAATAAATGACTCGCCCTTTAATGATACTCAGAATTTACCACTTTAGGCAGGCGTCCCAATGTACTCCATGATAGTGCTGGCATAAGACGTACACGTTCACACATTCATAGCTTTAAATTGTGTGACCAAAAATAGCAGGTTCAGTGAAGATCTCAAATATTGGAGTAACATAAATCCTGACAACACAGCTCTACTTATATCCTTTGGGGAGGGCTGGGCATATATCTGTATATCCAGGGCTTAGCATGTATTTGCTGAGACAATAAATCGAGTATTAACATTTGAGAAGCTTTCTTTAGTCATGCTCAGCTGAATTTAGTTTGACATCGCTATTGATGTAATGGATTCCAGATGAACTTGGGGCAGCCTAGTCAAGCATTAGTGTTACTGGCTTTATCCTTTTAAGATTTTCTTTTGAAAATGTGTTCGAGGCACACTTAAGGAGCCTTTTTTTCTCCCCCTCCCCAAATGATCCTAACCTCACAAGCTTTGCTATTATGAAGATGTATTTTGGACATGCATTTGTGACCTATTCTTACTATTATTCTTTCAGAGTGCCGAAGGATTGAACGCTTAGATATTGTTTTCGTCGTTGATGGCTCTGGAAGCATAGATCCCAAAGAATATGACATTATGAAGGACTTCATGATTACCTTGGTGAAAAAATCTGATGTTAGGCATGACCAAGTTCAATATGGAGCTGTCAAATATTCTGCCGAGCCAGAAACATTTTTCTTTCTGAACACCTACAGTACAAAATCTGCAATCATTAAGGCTATCCAGAATGATAAACCTATTGGGGAAACGACATACACAGCCAAGGCATTGCGACACTCAGAAGGTCTTTTCTCCGAGGAGCATGGCAGCCGAAAGCACCGGGGTGTCCCCCAAGTCCTTATAGTGATAACCGATGGGGACTCCCACAATACAGCAGAGCTTGATGAAGTGTCCAGGCGGCTCAGGGCCCATGGCATTGTCATCTATGCCACTGGGATAGAAAGAGCCAAGCCTAGTGAGCTCCTGACCATAGTAGGAGCGGAAGACAAATATTTCTACGTAAACACATTTGAAGGACTGAAAAAACTGTATCCCCAAATATCTGACAATATATGCGGTATTTCAAAACCAGGTAGGTGGATATTGTGTGTGTGTATGTAATTATTATATCCCATATTTCCTTCAAGGAGCTCAAGGCAGCATACATGATTCTCCCCCTATTTATTCTATCTTCACAACAACCTTGTGAGATAGGTTAAGCTGGCAAGACAGTGACTGGCCGAAGATCATACAGTAAGCTTCATGGCTGAGTGGATATTTGAATTTTGGTCTCCCAGGCCCTAGTCCAGCATTCTAACCACTATGCTGCACTGGCCAAAGCATTTCATTTTAAATTAAAGTAACACCCCTCCCCAAAAGTCATATAAAAACACATCCTTTTTTGTTTTCAAAGGATGATCCACAAACTACTAAAGGTGGTGTACAGATTCAGCTAAATCCAGATATTCCAATTTACAGTATAATCCTATAAATTGCAGCTGATCCTGGTTCTTATTAATGTAGTGCTGGATGTTATGCATTTTACATTTTTTACAGTTTCAATTGTTTTATGTACCATAGTTTATTTTGCCAAGACTTTTTTATTGTATTAAGCAACTGATTAATGAAATAAATAATAAAATAATAATAATATACATGCTTACTCAAAAGTAAATCTCCCTTTGTTCAGTGGGGATATGTGTGTGTGTACCTATGTAAAACTGAATAGAATTACAGGCTAAAACACAATTCGGTTTTGTGCTACTAGTATTTTCCACTTAGTTGTATGCCAAAAAGATAAGGTGATACCCAATGTTAGTTATACTCACAGTAGGCCCATTGAAATAAATGCACTTAAGTTAAATACATTGGTTTCAAATAATCTACTCTGAGTATGACTTAGTGGGATAGCAGCCACACTATGCTTCCTATTCTTCACGCATGGTATTTTTTCAGGATTACATTGACAGTTGCGTTGAAACACTTGCACATCATCTGACAGTGGAGCCCTATGTTTAATCAAGACAAATGCATTCACCCCTTCCTCTAATCATAGTACATGCAAAGAATCTGAGCCAGAAACTCCCGGGGGGAATCACATATCTCCCTGAGGGCATCAAGTGCACCTCCATAGGGACTGGAAGCTTCCTTCAAAATTAAGGCAATGCAGCAAAATAGACATTGGAAAAGGAACTTTAAAAACAGTAATATCATAGCTAATGTGTAATACATTATTCTCCAACATTAATTTCCCCCTTCATATTCTCTTTTCTTTTCTTGAGATGTTATCATCTACAACTATAATATATTTCATTGCCCCCACACAAAGAAGACTCGTGACACCAAACTGGTATAATGTTATATTTATTAAAATATAACATCCTAAATCCAATACAATACAGCCAATTATTCAAATCTATATCTTTTCGGGCAGGTGAGGCTAAACCTAACAACGAGGGATTACACCCTCACCTTCTTAAGGCATCACTTCTCATCATCACGTGACTCCATAGTCAAGGACGTGGGTGAATTCCTCCCTCCTTGCTCCTGGAGCCAGCTGTGTGGTTCCAACCCCCACACCATGGCCCCGCCGTACAGGCGTTCACCATGATGCGCAAGCAGGTCCCACAAGGACACAACACAGATCCCCACCGGACACAAAGCCCTGATGGTTCCCTAGGAAGTGCCCCTTTTTCATGATGCCTTAACCACCTAATTTTAACCCCCATATAACTCACCTGCCCGAATTCTATGCCACAAGAGGGGATCAGCTTAAGCTTGGTCCCCTCCACCCAATGAGGATAACAATCCCCTTAATCCCCCCATAAGATCCTCCAAAAACAGGTCACACCCTTGCTCAGAAAGATGAACACGATCATCTCGAAATAGATGTGGGGCATGGAACCTAATCCTATCATGAGAAATAACTGCCCCACCAAGAGACAAAACTAAATCCCTAACCTTCCTATTGACCCATTTCCTAGCTCTATCTATCTTATTGGGGTGAACAGCACCCCTCCAAACCCTTCTCACAAGCATTTCAGACCATACAAGCAGAAGATGGGGATATGATCTAATAAGCCACGTGAGATCACGCGTAACTTTTAGCAGCAAATCCAACCCAGGACGCTGCACCAAATCATTTTCACCCAAATGAATTAACAATATGTGCAGCCTGTCAGCCAATGACATGATCCGGCACACAGCAGGCAGCAACGCATCCCATAACATGCCCCTCCAGGCTTCCCACTGAATCGTAGCTGTGGCAGAAAGCTGCAGCTGTGTTCCATAAACAGACGAGGATGCCCTCCGATGAGCCCAAAACACAATTGAGTGGCCACACAAGACGATCCTGACGGGAATTGGGATGTTTGTCAAACCTACAGGAAACAAAAACAAGTCATCTGTTAAAACCTGACATAAGACTTAAATGCATCGGAACGCCACTTTCCGATCGCCTGTATCTCGCTGATACTCATGCCCACAAGGGCCGCAGCTGTAACTGCACCAATCCGGAAAGAATGCAGCCCATAGACTCCAGCATCGCGACCACTGGCCAACAAGGCCCACCGAACAACGGCCCAAAATTGAAATTGAGTCAGGGCAGTACCATCCATATGTATGAACAAATAACGCTGGCCCGCTGGCCAAATGGATAAGAATTGTCGCATTGCAGACACAGGGCACAATACCTGGACCTGGCGACTTCGTAAAAGCACGAATACTGCCATGGCCCTTTGATCGGTCTTAGAGACCCGCAGTGAAAACCTCACTATATCTGCACCGAATGTGCAATCGCCAAAGCATAAGGCTCGATAAGTCACATCGCACTTAGAAGGGGGCAATACGCTAGGGCGAAAAGCACCATAAAACATCGTCAGAGTTACTGCGGCGAACAGGTGCGACTCATACTGAGATGAGCATAAAGAATTAAATAGTGCCAGGATCTGGAGGAGGACATCGGGCGTGATTGGTCTCCTCCGGCCAGCGGACCTGGGAGCGGAACGCGACCAACCCACAAGGACCTATCTGACCCTAAAATCTACAGAATGATCCGGCAGCCCCCTTTCCTTGGAAATAAAGGCTAGTGCCGAGAGGTGACCAGCGATAGTAGAAACAGAATTATTGTGCCCTTTTAAATGTGTCATAAACTGCAATAAATGCTCCACAGGAATAGGCCACTCCAAAGGCAGCTCCGTGCCTATACGGAAAGTCTGGAACTTAGCAAATGAACGCTCATACGCATTTTGAGTACTGGGAGCCAGAGCGGCAGCAATCACAACCCCAACTTCTAGTTGCCAAGGTTCCACAGGAAAGGTGGGATTGGTACAGGATCCAGAGCCGCTCCAGGTGCAAGCTCCCGAAAGCGCGCCATCTGTAAGCGTGAAAGTGCATCAGCTACTGTATTCTGCAAACCTGGAACATGTCTGGCCAGGAATAAAATATTAAAGCGCAAGCATTGCAACACAAAAGCGCGCACCAAGCGCATGACATGAGGAGACTTAGAAGTTTGGGCATTAATCACGCTAACTGTGGAAATATTATCGCACCAGAAGTGCACTGTGCGGTTTGTAAATGCCTTTGGCCAGATACGAACAGCGACCACAAATGGAAAAAATTCCAAAAATGTCAAATCGGAAGTAATTCCGATATCTCGCCAACTGTCAGGCCATCGCTCAGCACACCACTGGGCTCTAAAGATGACCCCAAAGCCAATGCATCCGGCAGCATCAGAATGCACCGGTAATTTCGCTTCTAAGATTAATTCCTCCCTCCAAAAGGAAAGGCGATTGAAATCCTTCAGGAATGCAAGCCACATGTACAAATCCTCTCTCATCCCTGATGTGATCCTTATGAAATGGAAGCGAGAGTGAACTCCCTTCATGGCGTCACATAAACGCCTGAGGAACGCACGACCAGGGGAAATAACTTTGGAAGCAAAAACTAAGTGGCCACAAGTTCCTGTAACCGGGCCAGTGTGATCTTTTTCAACCCTATTACTAAACAGAGCAGTTGGCGCAGTACTACGAACTTCTCAAGCGGCAAACGTGAGGACTGAGTCACAGTATCTAACTAAATCCCTAAGATAATAAGGGAAGTAGTAGGGCCCTCTGACTTTTCGGGAGCTAACGGAACTCCCAATTTGTCAGTTAAAGTGTCAAAAGATTGCATCAAATGAAGGCTATGAAAAGACACGGCCGGTCCCACAAATAAAAAAAAATTATCAAGATAATGAGCAGAAAAGGAGGACGATACTTTCCTCCTCAATGCCCATTCTAGAAATGTGCTAAATGCTTCAAAAGCAGTGCACGACACAGAACAGCCCATTGGCATAGCTCTGTCAATGTAAAACTGATCTTGAAATTTAAAACCAAGCAAATCCCCATCCTCAGGGTGTACTGGCAAAAGGCGAAAAGCAGATTTTATATCACACTTTGCCATTAAAGCACCCCTTCCAGCTTTTCTAACTACTCTAACCGCCTCATCAAAAGAAGTATATCTAACTGATGCAAATAATGGGGAAATGCCATCATTGACAGAGGCCCCTTTTGGGAATGACAAATTATGAATCAGGCGATATTCTCCAGCCTGCTTCTTAGGGATAATACCTAAAGGGGAAATCCTCAAATTTTCCAAAGGAGGAAAACGGAAGGGGCCTGATATCCGATCAGCAAGTATCTCCTCATGAAGCTTGGCCAAAACTACAGGCGCTAAATTACTATAAGAGGGCTGATTGACTAGCGATGTAGCAATCCTAGGACCCTCATAAGGGATACGAAAACCATCCATAAAACCCTGGAGTATAAAACTAGCAGCCTGCCGATTGGGATAATGCTGTAACAGCTTCGCCAAAGGAGTCAGCTTGATCGGGCTACTGGCCTTGCGACGTACAGCCGCTATTGCCAGACCGCGTTTTGGCTGTGGGTACTCCCCTGTACCCTGTGGAGCCGTACGTGCCCTCTGGCAAGAGGAACTAGAGTGGTTGCCTCAGCACAGTGCACAAACATGTCGGAACCTACAGGGACGTCTAGAGCATCGGCCATTGCTATTAAATGTCCAGCAGACTTGTTGGGATTGAACCCACTGCCCGCCTTGGCTGTAGCCAGAGGCGGAAGTCTGCGCACGTGCCAATAAATGCCCACTATTGGCCCTATCTCCAAGAGAGGGCCTGGCGGAGGTCATAGAACGTAGCCACAGTCCAGTATGTTCAATGTCCCAATGAAGGGTGGGTCTAATGCTGCTCTTTGTCTAAAATGCTGATCATACCTAAGCCAAGTGGTTCCAGAGAATTCTCAGAAGGCCCGATGCACTATATCCTGATATTTTATCATGGATAAAGCCCTAGACGGATAAGCCTGTGTCATAACACCCATATAAATCGTATAGGCGTTCAACCAATTAGGCCACACCCTATCCACCTTCCTTTTGATCACTGCCTCACGCTCTTTCCCTTCCTGACCGTCCTTAGGCTTAGCCTCGTGCTCACGAAACAGGAGAGTAAGCAAGTCAATATACTCTCCCCTCCAAATTTTTTCTTTTGTTCGTATCGCCTTGAGGATAAACCCCATATGGAAGGGACAAAGAAGCAGGTGATTGAGAAGAGGAAATTGAAGGCGGCTGCCAAGGACTCACTGCAGCCGCCGGCCAAGGAAGCTGTGGGTGCTGGGGTACCAACACCCCTCCCATAAACACTACTGGGTGGGCAGCTGCTCCCAACGAAGGAGAATCAGCTGTTTGTATATCCCTGTTAAGGGCAGTGGAATCCTGTGGATGTGTATTGAGAGCTTGTGAGTGCATGATTTGCTCACCTGTATACGCCGAAGGAGAGGCAATCACAGAAGGTGCTGCAAACCCAGAAACCATTGGAGTAAACGCTGCAGCATCATGCGGAACTGGCTGCTGACTTCGCATATGCCCGGCAGCTGACAGAACTGAAGGTGTGACAGCAGAAATAGGTGCTTGATCAGCTGGTAAACACGTAGTATGCGTACGGATTGCTGGCTCCTCACTGGGTACTGCAGCTTCCAGAACCCCGATTCTAGAAACTAAATCAGCAAGAATACGATTTTTAGGCTTTTTGGAAGCCAACCGTGCAGATTTCTTACCTGCTGGAGCGGTACTTGTGCCAGCCTCAGCATCCAGGGGCTGTCTGCGTTCCTTTTCCAACGCCTCCACCCTAGCCACCAAGGCACAGATGGTCCCAAAATCCTCCTCTTTGTCAGAAGACAGGTTCTCCTGTGGTAGAGGGCGCTTTGTAGTTTGCTTGACCACCCACACCCCTTTTTTCCGCTGAGCCTTCCTGGGAGGCATTTTGTAAGAAACAATAAACAACAACAATTATACAAAAGACCAAAATGCTATTACAATCTAATTATGGAGTCAACAAATTATAATAATAATTAGCATACACCAAGTGCCTATAACACTACAACTAATAAATTAACCCAACCTCTTTGGTTATTTATATATTTTATTTATTTACTTATTTACTTATACATTTATTTATTTATTATATACAAAGGGAAAGTGGAAAAAGGATTGAAGGTAAAGGGAAGTGGGAAGGGGGGGTAATTTATATTTTTAACACTAATAAACGGAATAAATAACGACTAGTAAATGAATTTTAAAGTAATGGAATACCTTAGTTATTAAATTAACAGAAACAATACTTATTATATCTTTAAACCTTTGCTCTAAAATTAGTTAGGTAACTACCAAAGTAACCAAAAAGATTAACAATCTAAATGGAATTACGCAACAAGAATAACTGGAGGGTGGGGGCAAATATCTCAACGTTAACTAAAGCAAAGGCAGAATTAATTTAAGACACACAAACTAAAACAGGAACAAACAACCAACCAACTCAAACCCTCGTAACTGAAACTTAAAAGGCAATAACACTAAAGGGAACTAAACCAGGAAATAAGGAAGCCGGATTGCCGCCCCACCGCCGCGGGTGCGTAGGCGGACTGCCGACGCCCAGCTGATCGTCGGAGATCCGATAATAGTAAGTAAAGGCTCGAAAAGGAAAACGAGAGACAAAGGAATCACAAGCAATGAAAAATCTCCGAACGAACGCCAAAGCCGCCAATGGAGCAACGTGGAATGAGAATGAAACGCAGCTGCCGCGAGGCGAAAAAGGCAAGCGCGGGAAGAACGGAGCAGCCTTATATCTGCTGCTCAGCGCCCTCCCTGATAGGATGATTGATCTCACGTGGCTCCTAGCACTTGATTCGAGAATGTTCCCAAGTCTTCCCTGTAATTAAGGTGGGGGCAAATACGCCCCTAATTAGGAACGACATTCTCCAATTTTCATCTCTTTTGCAGAATGTGGAATTCCGGCTGATCTTGTATTCCTGATTGATGGGTCTAACAGTATAAGTGATAGTGACTTCAACAAGATGAAGATTTTTTTGCAAGATATGGTTCATCCATTTGACACTGCTCACAAAGTACAAGTTGGCATTGCTCAGTACAGTTACAGGTACAGGGAATAATTCAGCTTGGATGTTTTCCCATGCAAAGCAGAACTTGAAACTCAAATTGGACTCATCAGACAGATGGAAGGACTTCAGACATACACTGGTGCAGCTCTTGAGAGAGTGAAGCACTACTTTACACCAGAAGGTGGCAGTAGAGTTAATGAAAACATCCAACAGATTTTGCTGGTGATCACAGATGGTTGATCACATGACAAAGTTGTGAAAGCCGCAGAAGATCTGAGAAAGAAAGGTGTTGACATATATGCCTTAGGGGTAGGGAAAATCGACCATTTGCTGCTTAGTCAGATAGCTGGCTCCTCAGATAGGAAGTACACAGTTGATAATTTCAGTGAACAGAAGGTGATAAAAAAAGACTAGTTGATGATATTTGTGAAGAAGAATATAAAACAAGTAAGTATTCTCATTTCAAGCATTCATGTAGTTCTGAATTCCCCATTCTTTGGGGCCTTGGGAAAAGTGGGTATACGATTGTCCATCCCTCCATCCAATCACAGATGCACACATACCTGATTCTAAATTATAAACACTGGATATTGATAAATGCTCAAAGTGAGTTATCCACAAATGTGGGTTTTTTTGGGGGGGGAGCAATGAATGAAACTATTTTCGTAATGTTATCTCTTTCCCCACACCAGAAGCACCTTTATCTCTTGGTGAAGCATTACTAACAGCTTAGCAACACATCTAGATAACTCTGAAGAACAATGTGCAAAACTTGCTGAAATTTGTTAATGAGTGCTTAATGTGTAGAATGAGGATCCATTCATTCAAAAGTCTCATTTTTAGCTTTTTTGATATAGATTGTTTCCTAGTCTTCCTTTCATAATTGTGAGGTTCTCTGTGACTTGACTATTAGTCTCAATCCATATCTCTCACTGCCTGTCTTTCACTTATTTTTTCCCTCCAAGCCTTTTACTGTCAGTTGTGTATGGTAATTCAGTGCTGTTTTCTCCTCCTCATAAAATAGCATGTTTCATGGATGTTGTTGTGGGAATCGATGTCTCCTCACAAAGTCTAGGTGACCATGTATTCCATGGACAGTCCCAGCTGGAAATGTACCTTCCTAAAATTATAAATGCTCTCACATCCTTAACTAGTGTGAGCTGCAGTGCAGGATCACAATCTCAAACCAGTGTAGCACTGAAAGTGACAAACACAGATCCACTAGTGACATCAAAGTTCCAAATTGACAGTGAAAAACTTTTGAAGAGTCTTGTGGGAACCACCATCAAGAATGCGTCTCACCTTAACGCAGACTTTTTGGATTCACTTTGGGAAACCTTCCAAATCAAATCTGCTAATCAAAGAAAGGTATGCTGTATAACTTCATCCTTGTCTACTCAAACCCAACAATGTATGATATCACTTTAATAGGTTTACAATCTGTTGTGCTTTTTAACTTTCCTTTAGGTGCTCCTTGTGTTTTCGGATGGCTTGGATGATGATATAGAAATCCTGGAGCAGAAGTCAGACGAACTCAAGCAAAAGGGTACATGTCAGGATGACTTTGATCAACATAAGGCTTCTCAATAGTAAAAGGAAATAAGAGATTCCTTGCCATTCAGGAGCCAAGAAACTGAGAAGCCAGTAGTGAACGGGTACATATCTTGTGAAAATGTTGAAAGGGGCATGAAATTGACAAGCATATCTTGAAGGACTGGGAAAAGACTGAAGTCAGGTTGATTTATTATTGCATCTATTTTATTTATTACTTTCTGCCTTTCCCAACCTTTGGGTCCCCAGATGTTGCTGAACTACAAGTCCCATCAGCCCCAGCCAGCATGGCCAATGGCCAGGAATTATGGGAACTGTAGTCCAGCAACATCTGGGCACCCAAAGGTTGGGAAATGTTGATTTATATCCCATCTTTCTTTTACAATGGAACTCAAGGCATCATAGATGGTGCGTCTAGGTGGTATCTCATCCAGACACTAACCAGACCCAAATCTGTTTAGCTCCAGTAAGGCGGTTGCATCCTATTACCTCAGATCAACCTCTGGCTCCTCAGAAATTTGAAACAGGGATCCTATGGGACATGTTGCTGTTGCATGACCACGGCGCTGTCAGCTCTGCACTGAGACAGCAGTGCAGGCGGGGCTGGAAATTCCTGGGTATTTACCAGGGCGGGAAAGTCCTTAGCTGGCAGCTTGGTCGTAAATCTGCCAGGCTAACGAGGATGCAGCGTGATAAGGGCAAGGCCCTTTCCAAGCTTACGTGCCAAGCCAGAAGTCCAGAAGCGAGGTCAGTAGAGGTCCGGGTTCAATTGCCAAGGGGTCAGTCCAAGATAAGGTTCAGGGAATCTGGAAACACACGAAGCCACACCTGACGTTGTAGTCAGCAACAAGCTGAACCCAAGGTTTGTCTTTTAAGGAGCAGGTTTGTCAGCAGGTGTGGGCCATCAGCGTTTTGGCCTTAAGTGGACAGGCCTGCCCCTCTTCTGCCTGACCTTCTGCTGTCTACGTTCTGCAGGTGAGGGGGGAGTATCCTGTTCACTGTCTGTGTCTGGCTGAAGGGCTTCAGCTGTGTCTGGGGTGCTCTGCAGCTGAGGGGGAGAAGGAGCTGGGTTCTCAGGAGTTTCCTCCGTTTCTCCTTCTGGGTCTGCTGCTTCTGGGTCTGCTGCTGTTACTCCCGAGTCATCCTCGTCTGATGAGTCCTCCGACGGGGCCATGACAGGTGCCACATATGAGCACCAAACGAGACATGATGACTCCATCCATGTGTCTACCCCACTCATCACATTTAAATCTGGCTTTACTGCATTCCACCGCTTGAAGTCATTTTCTGTGAGCCTCTCTCTGATACAGTAAATGAGCAGGGAAAACAGAGCACAGGGAGATGGCAGAGGACTGCAGGTTTCCTTCCCCTCTCCCTTGCCCATTCATTCATTATTGTACTAGAATTTCATGAATCTTTTACCAACTTCATGTATTCATTTTACCAATCAGGGGACACTCATCGCTGATACCAAACAATAACGAACAATAATATTTTTTCAGAAATTATTAAATATAAAACACTATAATGACATTTTATACCATAAGAAAAAAGCAATAAGGGAACATTTAAACATAGGAAGCTGCCTTATACTGAGTCAGATGCATCTTTGGTCCATCTAGCTCAGTATTGTCTACAGCGGCCTTTCCCAACCAGTGTGCCTCCAGATGTTGTTGGACCACAATTCCCATCTTTCCTGGCCATTGGCAATGCTGGCTGAGGCTGATGGGAGTTGTAGTCCAACGACATCTGGAGGTAGACTGGTTGGGAAAGGCTGGTCTACAGTGATTGGCAGCATCTCTCCAGGATTTCAGACAGGGAGTCTCTCCCAGCCTTATCTGGAGACACCAGGGATCAAACCTAGGACCTTCTGCCTGCTCTACGACTAAGCTACTGTCCTCCCCAGTGAGAAAAGGGGGTGGAGGAACAAGTCAACCCTGCATCAACATCCAAATTAAACTTCATTCTTAAGACTTCCTCCTAATGGGAGGAAGGGTGGGATATAAATAAATCAGAGAAAAGAGGGGAAATAGTTTGCACACATTCATAAATAGGTAAGAGCAAAAGAGAATCTTTTGCAAGGGATACAGCCAAAGTAGCTTCACTAAATATATTGTAAATGGGGATGCACAGAATCTGATTTGCAGAAGGTGATAAATTGTTATCATTAGTGTGGTTATTCCATTTTGTCTTTTCCCCCTCACACTCTTTTATAATTAGATCATTTAGCATTTGCACCATAATCCCATAATTTTGCATTATCTTCCAATATGTTACATAAAGGACTCTAGAAGGTGCAGTCATATAAATCATATCGTTCATTGCTGACTTTCTATTGATCTATAGTTATGGAACAAAATAAAAACTAATCAGATTAAGGTCCTAGAACTTCCTTATCAGTATTTTTATTTTCTTCAGTATTTCTTGGCCAGTGAACAATCCCTACCACAGAAATCCCCTTATCTGTTTTTATGCTTCTGACAATTTGGGCTATGAGTATTATTTATTTTATTAGTCTGTGCAGGCGTAAAGCCATTCTTCCGAATATTCATATTCAAGGGAAAATGAAAGCCTGATGACCACAGATATTCCCAAACAGACATTTTAATATTAAATCCAATGGTATGAGCTCAGTGAATCATAAAATTCCTTAACTTATTCCATTTTTCATTCATACTGTAAAAGCAGCTTCTATATTTTGGGCAACAGATGTTTGCTATTCATGGTAGTTACTGTAGTAGATTAACTGTTGCTCTTCTTCACTGTCTAAAAGTGACCATACAACAGCCCTAACAAACTTACTCGCAGAGACCTTTCTTGTGCCACAGTCCTTCAGTTTTAGTTCTAATTTCACTTTTCATGCCATTCCTGCCTATTTAGGATCACATTCATGGCAATGCCTGTCTATTTAGGATCACATTTCAGCATAATTACCTCTTTATGTGCTTTTCCTTAACTCAAGATCATTTACACACATGCACATAGGCAATCTTGGTATCTATAGGTATTGCATTTTGTCCATAAATCAAATGGTTCTATGTCAGAGTAATGCCTTTGCCTTTTCAGTCCTATGAAGGGTCAGGGATGTTCCTCTCCATGCTTGGTTGGTGTGGGTGAAGGCTGACTTCTGCTTTCTCCATATTCTTTCCTCTAATGGTGGCTAGTGGCTCCATGTTAGTGGGGCAGTGAAATCCACCCCAGGTTTAGTCTGGACTAAAACCTGGAGCAGATTCCACTGCCCTACCCCCATTTCCCTATGCTCATTTAAAAAGTTAGATAGACATCCACCCCTGCTTTATATGTGATCAGAGCAGAGATATGAATTAAATACATCTGGCTGCCCCTTCACATCTAGTGTGGTTCCTAGAGAATATGAGTTTAAAACGAAAGGAGGAAATTATGGAATTGTGACTCCTCTTCAGCTTCATTCTGTCATTTCTTCTCTTTGCACTCAAAACTGCAGCTTCATGGGACAGAATAAATATTTATTCTGAAGTAAGGTGTAGTAAGTTTGTGTGCAATGTCTGCTTTTAAGACTTCATTTGCCTACCCGTTTTTATATGGTTATCTAAACCTTAAATTAGAAAATGCCAAAAGGTATTGCCTTGACTTTTAAAACTCCCTGTGACATGCTTACAAATCACAATTAACCCTTTAAACAGGTTTGGATGCACTGATAACTGTTGTTCTGGAAGGAGCTGCAAATTTTAATGATCTTCAATATATTGAATTTGGAAAAGGGTTTGGATACAGGACCCAACTGAATATTGGCCTGAGAAATATCGCCAGCCAGTTGTTCAAGTACATTGTAACTTGCCGAAGAACCAGGGCAATCCTATACACGTTTGCTCTAAAGTTAAGTCCCACTGGATTCACTGAATCTGACTGTCAGGTAAATGTGAAGGATTTCAGCTTTCAAGGCTCAAATATGGAGAAAGCTGATTAGGCTTATTTAAATCAGTGGGATTGAAATCAGTTACAACTAAAATGGCTTCCACACTTGAGTTCTTCGATGCTGCTGAAGGATTGCCTTTCCATTGCTTCAAAATGAAGGTTCCACACAGCACATCATATGTAGTTATATATTATGCCACAGTGGTCTCCCCCTTGGCCTGTATACTTCTATAATGTCTATTCAGAAATAAGTTCCATTCAGAAAAGATCCTTGCCAGTGTTAGTTGAAAATCTACCAGTTGCAAGTTCAGTTCGTATCATTTTCTCTTTTCTTTCCATTACAGTAAAATAGCACTGTTTGATAAAATGGAAAGAACATTCCTTTAACACTCCTCTGCCTCCCAGGGGACAAAACAGAATTAAATAAAGAGCAATTCAGAACTAATCTGCCAGCTGTGCTAACAGGGAAGCAAGAAAATGATTCTTATTTTAAATGTGTGTTTGTTTTTTAAAAAAATCTGTTATAATTAACCTAGAGAATACTTGGTATTAGGTGACCAACAAATGAAATAAATTACTAATATAGCCAAATCTGCCAACAGGAAGCTTTCAGATAAGGGAACAGTTCCATTTAAAAGCTTCAAACATATTTTGCAGGTGTACAGTGAACAGGCTGGTGGTGTCATTGCATTACATAGCCCCCCCCATTAAATCACCATCTATTATGTCTGAAAAACATGGATGGACAACACAAGAAATGCTGGATAGTAATTATTTGATGATGTCACATGGACTTCTCAGAAATAAAAGCTCTCTAGAACATCAACCTAACTTGTTAAATTAATTTCAATATTTATTTATTTAGACTTTATAAACTGCTCGATCAAAAATTTCTCCAAGCGGTGTACAGGAAAAATTGGAGATGAAACACAACTAAAACCTACATTTCAATCAAAACAAATACACATGCCACCACCATCAACAACAAATATATATGAAAACAAATATACACTGAACCAACATATTTAAAAACAAAGATAAAATCAATAAAACCTTTAAACAGATAGAGGTAACTGAAGTATATGTCTGGGCTGGCTTGCCAAAACAAAAACTTTTTCAGCAGGCATCTAAAACAAATTGCAAGGACACCTGGTTAATGTCAATAGGCAAGGAGTTCCAAAGCACAGGTGTTGCCACGTTAAAGGAAGGAGTTGTTGCAAATGCAGAACAGACATTATGTGACATTTGTAAAAGTGCAAGTTCTGCAGATATCAAAGCAATTGAATATGCACCGATGGGGCAAGGCAATCCCTTAAGTAAATAGCATGACTTTCTTTGGATTGGGGCTAAAACGCCAGTGATCTGATGGCAGCTGACAATGGTGCATCATTAAAAACAGCAGAGAAATCATGTTATTGATACAATCGTCCTATATAAGTATGTTCCCAAAACAATACTTGGCTGGTTGTACTTCAGAATTCCAAGAGTCACTGACCTCATTTTCTTTCTAAGGCCAACATCGCTGAACGAACATGTTGCTGTGTGTTTTGCAAATGTATTGGTGAAGAGGGAGAAGGTGGAGACAGAGGAAGACATGGGATGAAGGTAAGGATCCAGTATTTGGGTTTTAATCAAAGATGTGTTATCTGGGGGGAAAACTCAGATTGTGTCACATGCTCTCAAACCAGCATTTGATTGTAATACTTCTCCTTGATCTTCATTTCAGGGTCTTCAAGGTGTTAAAGGAAGCCCGGGACACTTGGGAGAAGAAGGGGAACCTGTAAGCTATTAAGTTACAGCCATACAATTCTGCTCTGAAAAAGATATGTTAAAATGATGGCCAGGATCCAAAGAGCATGCAACTCTCTGTGTGAAAATGGCTTTGGATTTGTTGCTGAAACAGGAGGCCTCCCCAAGCCACATTGCAAGCCTCTTCTGAACCTTTGGGGAATTCCAAGGATGTCACAAGGGAAGGGTGGTGTCTTCGGTTGCACACTAGATCCTTCAGGGGGACTGCTGCCCCATCAAAAATCAGTTGCAAATCAGTCCCAACCAACAGCACTTCTATCTTATCTGGATTAAGTTTTATCTTGTTTGGCCTCATCCACACCAGAACTGCTTCAAGAGACCGGTTCAGGGTTTCCATCCTCTCTCTGGAATTACTTGATGGAGATGAGAGCTATATTTGCTGCTGTGTATTGTCTACACACACAGCTGGTGACACTTCAGCCCAAAAGTCTGAATGACATTTTTCTGTGGTTTCAAATAGATGTTAAAAAACATTGGTATCTTTTGCCGGACTGAAAAGTATACAAATCCTTATTGTTACAGCCTTCCTTTCTTAATTGTCATTATTGTTGTTATCAGGGCCAAAGAGGTTGCCCAGGACCAGATGGAGAAAAGGGCTACCCAGGTTGCAAAGGAAACAGAGGACCAAAGGTAAACATCTACTACAAACTCTTTCCTTTTTCATGTACTGCAAAATGTTTGTTGCAATTATATTGCGTATAAAGCTCCCCAAATTTACATGTACTCTTCTAATCTTTTTCAGGGGCAGAGAGGAATAATTGGCCGAAAGGTACAGAAAATTGTTTTCTCACCCTTTCCTGAATAAGTTTAAATGAGTGACCATTTATTAAATGAACATCCGCTGGAAACTGTGGGACTTTAATTGATATGATCAAATATGGCTTTCTGTGGTTCTTCAATACACTAAGAAAATCCTAACTGTCTAACAAAACCAGAGCATGAAACTTCAAAAGGTAAATAAGCATGTGATTACCCATGTTAATCCTGTCATAGGAAGTATGTCACACTACTCTTAATTAAGGCTGCAATCATAACTCCACTTAAAAAAGGTAAAGGTAAAGGTGTCCCCGCACTTGTAGTGCGAGTCGTTTCCGACTCTTAGGGTGACGTCTTATGACGTTTACTAGGCAGACCGTATATATGGGGTGGGATTGCCAGTTCCTTCCCCAGCCTTTCTTTACCCCCCAGCATATGCCGGGTACTCATTTTACCAACCACGGATGGATGGAAGGCAGAGTGGACCTTGACCCCTTTTACCGGAGATTCGACTTCCTCCTTCCATTGGAATCGAACTCTGACCGTGAGCAGAGCTTCGGCTGCGTTACCACCGCTTACCAGTAAACCCCACTGAATTCAATAGGGCTTATTTCTGAGTAGATTTGGATTGCATGGCAATTTATGGATTTCTTTGCCACAGTATGTGGGGGTGGCTATCAATTTAGATAGCTTTTAAAGAGGACTGGACACATTCATGGAGGATCAGGCTTTCAATGGCTAGCAGTCACAATGACTATATGCTGACTCCAGAATCAGAGGCAACAAGCCTCTGAGTGCCAGTTGTTGGGGAACATGAGTGGGAGATGATTCTTGCCCTCACTTCCCTCTTGTGGACTTCCTATAGGTGTCTAGTTGGCCACTTTGGGGAACTGGATACTGGGCTAGATGAACTTTTGGTCTGATCCAACAGGGCTTTTCTTATGTTCTTAAGGAACTCTGTCACTACCATGGGATATACTCCTCTGTGGGATCATCTTGGTGTTATTTTAATATTTAGAAAGTAAGCCACAGCCTCTTTATTCCAGTAGACATTTAGCCCTTGAGGGCCTTTTGGCTATAAGGCGGGGTATAAATTTAATAAATAAATAAAATAATAAATTAACTAAGGGAGTTTGGGATAGGGTTGCCAGGTCAGAAGCATCCCTAACCCTGAGATTTCAGGGGTGGGCCCTAGTGGTGTCACTCCCCAGGCACCTTCCTGCCCACCCTACTCTACCGCACCCACTCCCCCAGGCACCTTCCTACCCCAACCCCACTCACCCCCAGCCCACTCATTCTCCCAGGCACTATCCTTCTTATTCCCCCCCCACCACTAACCACTTTCTTTTGTTAGTGCCCCACATTGGGCACTTACAGGCCTCCCCCCTGCTCAATCTTTGGGGAGGCCTGGGCTTGCTTGCCACCACCTCTTGCATGACAACCTCTCACTTGCTTGGAGATGAATCCCCCAGAGACGGGGGAGGACCCCCAAACAGAGTCTCTGGGAAACTCTGGAGAGCTGGCAATGCTAGTTTGGTGTAGCATCTAGTTTTTGTTGCTTTTTTAAAAAAAAAAATCAAGGAAATGTTGATCATACCTTTACTGTTTTAATGTGTCTGTTTAACATAACTTTACATTAGACAGCCAATAGCTGGGCTATAAGTGAAGTAAATCAAGGTAAGCTTACAATCTACACTAACCTTATGGATGGATGTTGTAGCTCTTTTTTTGGACTGTTGTGGGGGTGACTGTGGGAAAGTGGCAGTCACATTGCTTTAAAGCTGCAGTCCTACACACAGTTACCTGGGAGTAAGTCCTGCCCAAATCAATGGCAATTACTTTGGAGTAGATGTGCATAGGATTGTGCTGTAAGCACTGCAGAAATAAAGCCATGGTTACAGTAATGTCAATAACAATTCTTTTGTAAACTTCAGTAACTGAAGTTCTAAAGCGTTTAAGTGGAGGGGTTGACTGTGTAGTTCCTTTAAGCAAAGGGTTGTCTTCAACTAAGTCCTACTCAGAGCAGACCCATTGAAATTAATCAACCTGTTAGCTGAGTCTATTAACTCCAATAGGTCTACTCTGAGTAGGACTAGTATTGAATACCACCCAAAGTTGTGTGATTTTTTTAAAAAATCAGATAGTAACAGAAGGGAATAATACTTAAGAAAAAGTTAGCTGTACATCCGGATAGTGATCTCACCGTGCCTCCTTCCCCAGGTAAGGCACGGAGCTGAATGTAATTTACATGTGAAATGGCAGAAGTGGAAATTGTGGGTCACGTTTTATTGTACTATTCTTTTCATAGGGATTCTCATTACTCTTTTATTATGCCAATTTTGCAGTGCATTCTGGGTAAATCCAATGTTTTTCACTTAGTGCATTTATCGGCAGATACAGGTTACAGCAAAAGTGGCTCGTTTCTGTGCTGCTGCCGTTGTATGCTGGAAAATGACAAATGATATTATATAGGAATCCTGTATGCTGACTGTAATCTCCTATTCAATCTTCATTTTATGTATTTTACATGGTTTTGATTTATTTATGATATGTATGTGCTGATCTGTGACCGAAATAACATTTTACCTTACTATAAACAGCAACAGCAATCAAACCTGGACAGCAAATGGCACAAGCACAACCAATAATCAAGAGAGGGAAAACTCTCTGATAAAGTGCTTGGGTGAATAAAATAGTCTTTGTCTGGCTTCAACATAGATGCCAGACAGACCTCCCTGGGGCCTGGGGACTGCTTCTGATCTTGTAACCATGGAAACTTTACATCAGGCTCGTGCCTAAATCAGAAGCAAAAGAACAACCAGATCCGCTTGAACCTATTTGATGCCAAACACATCAGCCACACACACTGTAGAGTTTATAATATCTTCTTGTTCTAAAGCTCTCATACACGTTTTATTCTTTAAAGGGCAGCCCAGGACCAAGGGGACTCCCTGGTGAGCGTGGTGAGAAGGGCTTCCAAGGAGATCCTGTAAGTTTTTTTTCCCTCAGAGGCAAAAGGCAAGAGAATGGTATGGTGCTTACTGTCTTAATTTCTGCACATTTCATTTCCATATTCAGTGCTTGAATTATAGGGGCAGGAAGCTGGCCCATTTAGCTGTTGTGGTGCCCCTTGTTTTTAGAAGGCTATGAGAGCATGATTTCACTAACAGGGACTTAGGGGATGGGGCTTGTGGATTCCGTCAAGGGCCACTACTTTTCTCCTTTTCACTCAAGCCCTGCTGATACTGTCTCCAGCAAACTAGAATGAGTGAGTCATTGCTAATAATAGTTTAGGCTCCTCTTTTACCCCTTTTAATCCCTGCGTATGGGAATCAGGAGTTATTCACTCGAATTTTATGAATGTTTTGATGGCAAGGGGAAACCTTATTACAGTCAGTTTGATGAATATAGTTGATCTATAGACTTATAGATCAGCCATATCAATCAAAATGTTTGGAATAAGCTTTCCACCACGCCATCTCCCCCACCCTGCAGACCAAATCTGACAGATGAGTGGCACCTGCCACCTACCAATCACCTGACATCACAATGATGTCAGGTGACCCCTTTTTGCCCGCACTGTTTGAAATCAAACCATTTGTACAGCCCACAAAGTGCCTTTCAAAGTGCTCCACAAGGTCTCACAATCAGCTGATCAGCAGTGCCCACAAACCCTGTTTGACTTAGCCTAGTCTTTACATGCTGCACATGTAACATCGTATATGACATCATCAGGTGCAAGGCAGAGGGCGTGGCTTGGCCAAAAATGGTGGACCTAATTAGGCCTGTGAGCTGGAGATTTCCCGCTTGTGTATGTAACAAAAGATTGATTTGTAGACAGCTTACACTGGTGCATAATGGGATTGAACTAGAATAGTATACTAATTTATTAACTACTTTTGATCATTCATCACTTAAAAATGAGCAGTATATACTCCACTGACCAGTATATAACTCTTGCTAAATAAGTAAACAAGTAAATACACAAAATTAACGCTTATTTACTTTTCATCTAGGGTACTGCGGGACTAGACAATGACATAGCTGGACCAAGGGGTTTAGAAGGGGAAAGAGGAAGAGAGGTAAACTGCTATCTTATGTGCTATGTTTCTTTACCATCTCTCTATGAAAAGCAACTTCCATAGAAATAAATGCCTGTGTGCATGACTAGTATGGCTCTGGCAATCACTCCTCTCCCTGTTCAAGGCAAACAGGTTATCAGAGTTTATTGTCATGGGCAGAAGCCACAATCTCTATGATGTCACTCAATTCATATTGAAAAATGCTTCAAATGTGTGCATCACAGCAGCTTATTCAGACAGTTTGTTTTCCATAAGGAGGAACATAAGCCATAAGGAGGGAGAAAACGCCTTCCTTTATATTTCTGCTCTTACATTCTGACACATCCCTCCTTGTGACCTTCCGTCATCCAGTTTTACTACAGATGTTTAAAGATCTTCTGTTTCCCTAAGAGTTCCATTCCTTTCTTCCCTACTGTTTCTTATGCCTGGAGAACCAGAATGCCTCCATGATGTCTCCTCTCTTACTCCAAAACCCTCCTCAAAACTCACCTTTTCTGTGCAGCCTTTGGCACAGCAATGGAGAACCTGTGGCCCTACAGAAAAAGTCCCACAGAATCTGGAGGGTCACAGATTCCTGACCACTGCTTATGCACAATGTAATTGTGTATTCTTCCCCTCTTTACTCCTGCCTCCATTTTTCTTTCTTTGTTGACTTCCTTGTGTCAGTTTCTAGATTATAAGTCTCTTAGGCTATGGACCCATCTTGTCATCCTTTGTAAATAACAGCAACAGCAGCAGTAGTTACCACAACCAGAAACATCATGAGCATTGGCTAGCAGAAATGAACTGGGTCTTCAGGAAGGAAAGAGACTTTCTTGCAAGCTGAATTGGGGATAGGCCTGCACCAACTAGGGAGTGACCCTGAGGGTGGCAGGATTTTCAGTGAACAACACTCTTAATACTTTACAAAAATCCACAATCCCCTTTTCCACCTTTTCTGATTGTAGAATAGTACATGGCACCAAATCAGTCTTAACATGCAATTCTATATATGTCTATTCCAAAGTATGTCCCATTAAATTCAATGGTATTCTCAGGTAAGTTGGTTTATGATTGTACTCTAAATATACTTTATTTGGGAGTAAATTCAATTGATTACAGTGGAACTTACTGCTGGATTACACTGCCCTATGTGTTAAAAACAATCACCACTACCACCCTAGGCACATATAGTCATCTTGCCATATACAATTATAATTATGATATTTCAATTTATATCCCAAGGCAGCAAACATATCAATAATAAAACATTTAAAAAGTATTCTTAAAAACAGGTAAAACCCCTTTTCTTAACCAGTGATTGCCAGGAACACTGTTTTTCAGTCATCAAATACCTGGGTAAACAGAAATGTTTTTAGCTTCCTCTTACCTTAGCTGCAGGATTGCTAGACACAGTCTTGAACTCATGCCAGGCTATAAAAATAATCTGATCTCTAATGTATTTTATCCTTGCTTTATGCATGTAATTTTATTATTGATTTTCATGTTGTTCACTGCCATGACATTTGTTCTTAATGTTAGTGTTCTAGAAATGTTTGCAAATACATGCCAAGAGCATCCAGGCCGGTACTTCCAGTACTGTCCAGGGTCCTGAAACAACCCCACTCCAGACCAACCCCAGCTAACCACCTTAGCTAGTGGCCTCTTGCCTGCACTGTTGCCCCTCAAGGATGACAGAGTCTCTGATGGACCGGAATGACTGTTGGATAGTTGCTATAACCATTTCTGCTGATTAAACCTTTTTCTTTTCTAAAATGTGCCAGTAGTTGGGACCAGTGTTGCATTGTGATCATGCGCAAAGCTTCTGTTTCTAATTTCTGTAAACAGAAAGTGGTTTCTGCATGCAGCTTAAATAATATAACAATAAACATTGTTTTCTGTTTACCAACATTTGGATATTAATGGGACAACAGGTTGTGAGTTTGAGAAAATAAATTTTTCCCCACAAGGGCTCCCATAGGCTTCTGGATAGCCAATGTGAAAACTGAATGCTGGACTACGTGGGCCTGATCCACAGGGCTCTTCTTATGTTCTTAATGCACTTTTAATTTAATTTAAATTCAAATGCAAATGTTTTTTTCTCCAGGGTGAGAGGGGACCAAGAGGCCACCCAGGATTTCCTGGCTCAAAAGGATCCAGAGTAAGAAATTGAGAAAGAATACACTGGCATTGCTTTCTCTGTGAAAGAACTTCATGGCGGTAATTCAAGGCAGACACCAACTGTGTGAGATTCCAATCTCTGGGTCTACTCCCAACATCAGGCAGAGAACCCTAACCTTTACCTTCCACAAATAAAAATCTCTTTGAAAATATTTGAATTATAATTGCATGAAACTTTCACCGCATGTGAAAAAATAATCTCTTTAAATCATTGCCACCCAATTCTGGGAAATGTTTTCAGGCAGAGAGCTATGGTCAAAAGAGTTCCGGTGAATCCATCTCCACTAAAATCTGTGAGAGTTTAGCCACTGATTTAAATAGGATGCACCTTCTGTTGGGTTGTATTCATGCCTTCGTAAGTTCTCCACAATGACTGAGATTCATTCTACTGGATGCGTCATTCAGGAGCTTCAGGTGGTTCAACATATGGCTGCACAATTGTTAATTGATGCCAGATGTGCAAAACATATTAACTTGTCTTATGAGAGCTTCCTTTGCTCCCAGTTTGCTTCTGAGCTCAATTCAAACTTCCTTTGTTAAAAGTTCATGCTGGGGTGGCGAACCCCAGGCCTGATGTCCACATGCAGCCTCCAGGCCTTTCCATCTGGCTCTTGGGACACTTTCTAGGCCACACTCTCTACTCAATGACACTCCTCACCAACCCCACCTTCCTTGAGTGTTTGTGCGTTGACTAGAATGTGTCCTTGAACTCTGATAATACCTCTTGCTTTCCTGGATGGAGGATAGAGAGACAAGTGTGTGTAGAAACTAGCCAACTGTACACAGGTTAAATTTGCATTCATTGGCATGTATCCCCTAGAAGGTTGCCTAGATGGGAATGGGGCCCTCAGGTTGTAAAACTTGCCCACCCCTCAGTTAAACTCAGTTGAATGCTCCCTGTCTATGAACTTTCCCATCTTCCAAACCTTCCCATGTTCTGAGACTGGCAAGGTAGTTGGACTATTAGTTCTAAATTCTAGCCATTTGCAGTATTAGGAATTGATCTATGACAAACTACCCTGGTCCAGATGACTCAGCATGCTAATATCAGGCTGATGGCTACAACAAGCAGAACATTTTTTTTTGTGGTGGCATCTTTGCACTGGAAATTTGTATGAGCAAAGGCTTATAGTATTGTGCTGTTTCAGTGCACAGGAATTTAGAAGCAATCTGAATTTTACCCAATGGGTATACATTGGGAATTGGGTTGCTCTGTAAAATGCAGAGGTAGAACATATGGATCTCTCAATAAACTTACTGTCATCCATTATCCATCAATATATTGTATAGAGGAAGAGAGTTCATACTGTACGTGCCCTCCAAAATTATTTCTGCACTTTGATAATATTTTATCTGGCCTTGCCTATGGCCAGCAATTTAAAACAAAATGCACTTCCAAGAACACTAGTAAGCCATCTTGCCAGAAGAGAGGTCCACACATGATTCATGACTTATAACTGATAAATATGTCAGCCAAGGTCAACCAATATCAAGTTACATCACATCAATATCTCTTAGGATTTTGAGAATTTATTAATGGAAAAGTTATCACTATCAAGAAATGAGACAGGGTCACATTCCTCAAACCTTAGTCAAGATAAGCACTCAAAGCCAGCTTTGTCCCAGGGCAGCAACAAATCTGTGATAACACAATATAATTAAAGAGGAAATAAAACTTATTAAAACATCTTAAAACAATTAAGTTAATCAAAAACATTAAAAAAATTAAAAAGAAATGTAACCAAATAATTGCTTTTAAAGATGTTTGTAAGAGGGTTTATTTTTGAGATGTTTTAAGATGTTTGTAGTGTTTTGTCTGGGAGGAAGGGCAGGACAGAAGACTAAGAAACAAGCAAACAAATTGTCTGGATAGGCCAGCTGAAACAGTAAGGTTTTTAGCAGGTGGCTAAAACAGTATAGTGAAGGCACTGTTGATAGACTTGTCCTTGGGATGTATAAATGCAATCACAAGTAGGCATGATTTACTATTAACAGCTCTATTCTGGGGTTCTTCACACCCATGTTGAATAACATGGGAGCAAGGCAGGTCCAAGTAGCCCCATCACGATGCTCCATGCTCCTCCCCTGATGTCTGCATGTACGATGCAAACATCTGTAGGGAGGAGGCCTTTGTGTGTATAGTTGTACATCAGAAGAGAAGTCCATACATGATTCTCTGAATAATGTGTTCTAAAATGTTGCTGCAGGCATAGAGAAGGTTCTATTTCTTGTCACCATCAGCTATGCCTGAGACACAGAGAAGGACGTCTCCTTCTGATCTAAGAGAGCAGGCAGGTTGGGATGGTAGGTGGTGACCCTTAAGTATCCTGGATCCAAGCCACTTAGGGTTTTAATGCAATCACCAACACTTGGGTGAGAGTGCTCTTGCACTCAGGTCTTGCTTTCAGGCTTTCCATAAGCATCTGGTTGGCCCGTGTGAAAACAGGATGCTGGAAAAGATGGGTCACTGGGCTGACCCAGCAGGCTCTTCTTATGTTCTTATCTTCTTGCTTTGAATTGTACCCAGAAACAAATTGGTGACCTGTGCAGACACTGCAGGAGAGGTGTGACATGGTCCAGTGGGTGTGCATCCACCAACATAATTGCTGTTGCATGTTGGGCCAACTGCAGTTTCTGAAGACTTTTCAAAGTTAGCCCATATAGAGCACATTGCACTAATCTAATCTTGATGTAACTAAGGCATATGTTATTCTAAGCAGAGATGGCTTCCTAAGGAATGGGCACAGTCGGCTGGTGATCATAAACTGGGCATAAACTCCTGGCCACCACTGCTACCTCCTCATCCAAATTTAAAGCCAATTCCAGAAGCAGCCCTAAACTGTGAAAGTGATTTTTTAAATGTGAATGCAACTCCATCCAAAATAGGTCGAATCCCTATTTGAGAGTTCATTTCTCTTCTGACAAGGAGCACATCTATTTTTAAAAAATTAAGCCTCAGTTTGTTAGTACTCATCCAGCCCATTACTGTTTCTAAGCATTGGCTCAGAACCCCAACAGGTTTCTTGGTATTTGATGAAAAAAATAAATGAACAGGATTGTGCTGTCAGGGGTTTTATTTGAAAGACCATAGGGAAGCCATAATCCTCTGCACATCTCCATGAGAGTAAGCCCTGTTGAACTTGATGGTAGTTACTTTCAAGTCAGGGCCGGTTCTAAAGGACGGCCAGGTTGGGCACTGGCCTGAGGGCCCCGGGGCTACAGGAGCCCCTGAGGGGCCCCTGAGGGGCCCTCCGCTCCCCTTCCGCGATCCACGCCCCCCACTCACCTGTCAGCCAGCTTTCTAGCATTGCCCTTAATGAAGATGGCAGCTGCAGCTTCCCTAAGGTACTGAAGCCGCTGCCGCCATCTTAGTTGATGGCAGAGATGTGCGTGTGTAGCATGCACGTGTGCCATCAACAAAGATGGCACCAGAGGCTTCATTCCCCTTAGGGAAACTGCGGCCGCCATCTTCATTAAGGGCAATGGTAAAGACTAGACAGGTAGGGGGCTGTGGGGGGGCATGCGGGGGAGCCATGCGCACGTGCATATGTGCGCATGTGCACACCCACCTACCCACTGGGGGGCCAGGCCAAGCTGATGCCCAAGGGCCCCTGCATGCCTGGAGCTGGCCCTGTTCCAAGTAAAACATGCACTGGTTAACATGAGGTCTAAATGATGGCAATATATATTTCACTTATAATTATCTTGTTATAGGGACGTCAAGGTCAAAGAGGCCATCAAGGCCCCCAGGTACGTATAATTTTTTCTTGCATTTATAATCATTTATAGAAATGCTGTCTTATCATGATGATAATGTTAGATTGCCTTATAAAGAAAGGCGATTTTCATTATTTCACCTGGTTAATACAATTTAGGCAGAATATAAATCTATGAAAGAAGGCATGGGTTATACCCCTCCATTGATAGGGATGTTTTGAAGGGCAATTTTTTCATATTCATCCTTCCCCCTGCCGTCCTCATTGCTTTCCCAAATTTGCTCCCAGAGGGTTGGGGAATCTTTTGTAACAGGATAGAAGGTGGTGCGTATGTGTGTGTGAGGGGTTGCAGCACTGATTCAAAGAACCACACACACACACACACAGATGCACACATGAAACTCTCATGTAAGATGTCTCTTTCCCTTCAAAAGAGGGAGCACCTCTGTGCACACTTCTTTTTCTCCCTGTGACGCTTCTCCCTTCCTTGAAGTGAATATGGAACCTCTTGTAGATGACAGAAGTCAATGTGCCCATGGGAGTTCTAGCAGTATCATGTGATTATATTTGTGCATAATGCTAAACTAGCTGGCAGGGCAGACCGCAGGCCTGTGGGATGTACTCTTTTTTAAAAAAAAAATAGGATTCCAAGATCCACCAACTGAAGCCTGGTGCAAAGGACAGACACTTTTAAAATTAAAGAATTCTGAGCCCAGCAAGGACTGTGATGTAGGAGCCATGGCACAGTGGTAGAACATCTGTTTTGAATGCAGACGGTCCCAGGTTCAATTTCTGTCCTCTCCAGGTAGGGCTGGGAGCAACCTCTGCCTGAAGCCATGGAAAGCTAGTCCCAGGCAGTGCAGAAAGCATGGAACTAGATGGACCCATGATCGGACTCAGTATAAGGCAGCTTCCTGTGTTTTGAGTACCAGATCTGAACACAGTCCACAGGCATTCCACACAAAATGCATTCATAGTTATCCCAGTCTCTCTTCCTTTCTTGGTTTCCTATTCTTTTTAGTTATTTATTTACAAGTCACTATACCATAATTGTCATATTGGATGTCTTATAACAGTAGTAAATAGCAAAGTGGTGAACATCAATCAATCAATCATTTATTACGGTCAAAAACCAGCACTGTGAACATGAATAAATATAATATAATTTATTCAATCATATTCAATAATGGGATAATATAGAAGGATATACTTAATCACCAAGTCATTTAATTAGCCCAGGGGTGGCCAACCCATCACCTATAGGTGCCATGGTGCCTGCGAAGGCCTTCAATAGCACCCCCAGAATTAGTCCAGAATTTGAGCTTGCTTCTTTTTTTTTAGCAAAAAAGCAAGTCTCTAGACTTCCTAGAAAGAAAGTTATGGAGCAAAATGTGCAGGTTCCCTTTTAAGCGTTTTATGTGAAATGAGCCAGCCTGACTGCTACTGCCTGTGTTATTAGCCAATGAGTATAGTCAGAGCTGTGATTGACAAGTGAGTTGTTTGGCTGCCTAGGGTTGGCACTGGGGGAAAACAGGGTTCTTGTGCCTATAACAGCTGTATGGCAGGTAGAAATTCAACAGGTACAGCCTTTTCTAGTCTGGAAATACAATTATGGGAAAAGCTTCACCATGACCACTCTCTAATTTTGTATTATGCTATGCCCCCATTTTGCAGCCATTTTGTGGCTGGTGTCCCTTGCATTCTCTCAAAATTTCAAATGTGCCCTCTGGTCAAAAAAGGTTGGTGACTCCTGAATTAGCCCTTTCACATTCTTCATAAAATAGGAAAAAGCAGGAGGGGAGGAGAGAAAGGAAGAGCTACAAAGAGGAGGAAGAGAAAAAGAGAAGGAGAGAGAGAGAAAAAGAGAGAGATGCTAACAGAATTATTTTACTCAAATTATTCCTAACACAGCATGTGGCAGAATTGCATCTTGTATTTTGTCATTTTGATAGTGAATAAATTTACTCAATGTTTGTACAGATAAATCATATTGCTGTCTCCTTTCTATTTTTCCTTTTTTAAAATAATTTTTGTTGAAGTTTTAGTCTCTTTGCTCGTGCAATGCAAAATTTCAAAACTCAGTTTGTTATGGTAAAAGCAACCAACCCTTTCTCGAAAAACATTATTTATTTGTTTATAAAAATATTTGTATGCTGCTACTTTGTGAAAAACATCAAAGCAGTTTACAACATGTTAAAAACAACCACCACCATAGAATAAAAAACATTAAAAATACAATAAAAACAAAGGTCAACTGGTCAAAGGTCAAATATATCTAACAATGGGAGGCCATAAAAGGAAAGGGTTCTCGAGGAACAGGCTACCTTTCCTCATCCTCAACTCAGTTGCCAGCACACCCTGAAAGAATACTTGAGACACACTAATAGTGGAGAAAAGGTTATATTTATTTACATATAACAAATGTATAAGAAAGGGCTCAATGACGCCAGTCTATATGTACAGGCAGATGGAGTGATATCGACATGTGGGAAGGAAGCATCTCTCCACACCCCTGGGCACACAAGCCCCCGCCGTGTTGGTTTTCCAGCCATGGATTAGGGGGGAAATTACCCCTTCTTGCTACCCCTGAAAAGGATGAGGGTGCAGAACACCTCAAATATAGGGCTAAATTGTCCCCTCCCATTGGGCACTCCTGCTCCAATGGTCTGCCAACTCCTTCGGGAGAGACCAACTCAAGTTTCTTTTAGGCAGGGGGAGAAGTGAGGCAAATCTGCCCCTGCTAAAAGGCAGGAACATCATTCCCAGGAGGCATCATGAGAGCATGCATGCCTCCCAGAAAGGATTTGCATGTTTGCAATTATTATGAGCTGATATATAAGTATTTCTTTTTTAAAAAATCCATGGTTGCCGCCCTGTGCTCCTACTGGGAGGAAGGGTGGGATATAAACCTAATAAATAAATAAAATAATTGCCATTCCTTTCCCAGTTTGAGCTGAGGAGACTTTGCTCATTTCTAGAATAACCGATTGAAGACTCTCTGTAAATCCTCTGAGATAACGATTTGTCTAAGAACTTAGAATTGTTGGGGGGAAATCCAAATAAATACAATAGCTCTACCAGTTGTAGACTGACATTCACAGATTTCTTTTTTTAAAAAAAAGTTTGTAAGCTAAATCTCAGATCTTTAGGAAGCAATCTGAACAGATGGTGGATCAATCTTTTTTCTGTTTTTAAATGATAATTGTGCTGCTGACAATAAATGAACAATCTTTTCTCTATCATCAGGGTAGATTATGAATAGGTAATTGACAATCATTGTTTTAATTTCATTCAGTATTAGAATCCAATAAATTATGATTCTAGGAAATGCCCCAAACACGTGAGACATATTTGCAGTGTTTATATCACAACTTCAGCATGTATCTGTTGAGTTAGTATATATTTGGCTTAATCTATATGGATAGTAAGTATCACCCACAGATCAATTTGTGAAAGTTTTCTTGGAGGTTGATGTACACCATGAGCTGTGGGATATATTACCAACTCAATGTCATTTGAGGGATGTTTATGTGCAGTTCATTTTCCCAATTATTCTGATAAGAATGTCTGAAAATGGAAATGGACTGCCTTCAAGTCGAGACTGACTTATGGCTACCCTATGAATAGAGTTTTCATGGTAACCGGTATTCAGAGGGGGTTTACCATTGTCTTCCTCTGAGGCTAGTCCTCCCCAGCCGGCTAGGGCCTGCTCAGCTTGCCACGGCTGCACAAGCCAGCCCCTTCCTTGTCCACAACTGCCAGCTGGGGGGCAAATGGGTTCCTTGGGACTATGCAGCTTGCCACGGCTGCACAGGTGGCAGGGCACATAACCCCTGAGCCACTTACTGTGGGGGTGATCTTTAGCTGGCCCTTGACACCCAGGAGAAACGAGTGGGGATTTGAACTCACAGACTCTGGACTCCCAGCCAGGCTCACCTCCCCACTGTGCTATACCAGCAGTAAGAATGTCTCCAGGCCAGATTCAAAGTGCTGGTATTGACTTATAAAGCCCTGTACGGCGCGGGACCACGATACTTGTCGGAATGCCTCTCCCGCTATGAACCGGCCCGTACACTACGTTCTGCTACGAAGGCCCTCCTCCAGGTTCCAACTCACACTGAGGCCCGGAGGGTTGTGACAAGATCTAGGGCCTTCTCAGTGGTGGCCCCCGAATTGTGGAATAGTCTCACCGAGGAGGTCCGCTTGGCGCCGACACTGTCATCTTTCCGGCGCCAAGTTAAAATCTTCCTCTTTCCCAAAGCATTTTAACTGTACTTTTAAACTTAATATAACTTAACTGGATTTTGCACTGTATAGTTTTTCTTATTGTATTATTGTATTTTTCTGCTGTTCACCGCCCAGAGAGCTATTGCTAGTCGGGCGGGATATAAGCCTAATAAATAATAAATAATAATAATAATAAGGGCATCTAAATCTATGACGAGTCCATATAGTTGGTTTAGAATTCCTTTGATTGTGTGCTTAGTTAACATGATTTTAAATTTAGTATAGTCTCTTAAGTGACTCATGCCTTGCTATGATAGAATTTACTATATGTTTCACTTGAAGGTATTGGACTATCAGGATATGCGACTATTTGTCTCTTTAGTGATCTGTCCGTAACTCTTCATTAATCCATTTTGTAACAAAAATTTGATCTCAACTAGATCCTCCTCCTCTCACATCTGTTTGTTTCCTAATAAATGTTTATATGTCTGTTGCTGATTATAATAAACTGCAGTGTGATAAATTTACTATTATAGTTATGCCAAACTTTAAATAAGGCGATTAGATTGAGTATGAATAGTGTCTTCTCTATTCCAGTGCCAAAGTAAATGTTTAAGATGTGTAGATTATGCCTGTTCTTCCAATCTGGTGGCTTTTTCTTCAGTGAGCCATGAGGTTAAATGGTTCAACTTGGTTGCTTCATAGTATTTTTCAAAGCAAGGAAAATCAACACCCCCATTTTCTATTGGTTGAAATACACTTTTGGCTTTAATTAATTTTGGCTTTAATTAGAGCCAAGCTATCTTGGTGTCAGCATATAATTTAGAGTGGACTGGAAAAGTCATGTAGCTGTTCTTATCCACTGGGAATCTGAAATCCTTGTCTATTGCAAATTACCCAGAGATTTACCAGTAGATCCAGATAATCCTTGCGCCGTCCTGTACAAAACCATGGTTTAGAATATCAAGGACAAGCTGCAATGAGCCTTGGCTCACACACTCCCCATCCTTCTCTGGTATGGCAATGAGGATGAGTTTTGAAGCTTTCTCTTCCATTTCATACTAACTGTCATGGCACCCAAACCCAGACAAGCAGCAGAAAGTCTTAATTATGATTAGTGGTAACTAGTAACAAGCCAACTTCAAGCCATAGTTTTAGAGGTTGGCATGCTTTTGCTAAGCATAGCTAAAATTGGCCACAGATTAGGGTAATGCTAAACTATGGTTAATCTAAAATTAAAGTGGAAACTTTTGATCTCCTCATGACCACACCATCTTAGAAAGGGGGGATGCATGAGCCTAAGGCTTGCAGCTCACCCTCAGAATGCTACTAACACTAAATTTTCCCACCCCAGGGAAGGTTCCGACATGCACAGTTAAGCTAAATAACCCAGTGTAGTCAATGTATCTATCATACCCTCTTAAATGTGAAGATTCTAGAAAAAGCATAGAAGATCCCACTAGAAATGTGACAATTATTTTTGTTATTTTGGTCATACAGGCTAAAATAGATGAGACAATGGCAATCCATAATTAGATCTCTTGTTCTTTAAATATTTGTAAATGTCAGCTGTAGGTACCCCCCCCCCACACACACAATTCAGATCTGGTCCTGGACCTTGGCATTGGGGAGGTTAGCGTTCTCCTGTGCCATTTTCCTCATGAAAATTGCTCTTCTAGCAATAGCTAGCAAATAGCTGCTAGCGTGGGGGAGGGCAATGTTATCATCTGAAAACAGCATGGGAAGAAAAATTAACCCCAATCCTGTGCTACATTTCCAATCTGAACTGGGGGCTCCCAGACCTGCTGTTTGCAAAAATGTGAAGAGAGGAGAGATTTGACCACGGATATTTGCCATCTTGACTAATGTGCCCTCTAATTAAACTTGTGCCTTGATGAATACAGCTTTTAAGCACTTTCTTTCTTTCTTTGCTATAGGGAAGAAGAGGAACCTCTGGTCTTAGTGGTTTTCCTGGACCGCAAGGATTTAAAGGTCCACAGGTCAAAATTAAAACTGTTCAGGTGTATTGGTGCAGAGATATCCATATTTCCACAGTCTGCATCATCTGCATTGTAGAGCCAAGTCCGTAGTGGTCAGTGAGGTGGCAAAGGTGGGGTGGCATTGTGTACCTGCTTTCTAGATGCTGAGGCTTACTGCCACTTACTGAGAGAGAGAGAGAGAGAGAGAGAGAGAGAGAGAGAGGTGAGGTGAGGTGAGGTGTGGGGAGCTCACCGTAGTATGGCTGTGGCAGCAGAACCAATCTGAAGCTCTTGCAACCACATTGCCACGCCTGTGCTGTGCTGAGCTCCCTTCCCCTTGCCCCTTCCCCTCTCCCTCTTGGTAACCAGCAGTGACCCATGATGTTCAGAAGCGAAGCATGTAACGCCATCTTTGCCGCTGCATTGACTTCTACTGGAGAAAGTGGCTAATTATCCCATAGTTGTGCTCAGCACTACATTAGTTAAAAACAGGCCAATGGAAGATAAGATGATGAACAGTGCAGTCCTACCCTCCCTGATTGAAGTGGGGTTAGGGTTCCACCTGTGTCTTCATATATCAAGCAACCTGAAATATTTAAGTATAGCTGAAGCCTATTAGATCACAGAGAACAGACCATGTTTAGTAGACTAATAGATTGCTCCACAGTTTGCCTCTTCTCAGTTAATCTTGGCAAACACTGGTGAAATTAATTTTAACAATAAAAAAGAAAAGAAAGCTTTATGCTGCATTTGGAAATCATGAGAATACTTGTGAGTCTCTTATATTTTATTTTAATAACTTTTTTTGGAATGGAAGTGTTAATTTGCCTGCTTACTCTGTTTCAAGTAATACGACACCTCATAGAATTGGCCTCAGGAATTCCTGCACTTGAATGTGAATTTGTGGCGGATATGGTGAAGTATAGAAAAGGGACTTTCAAGAAGGTGTTTAGTTTCTAAGCAAATCTGAATCTCAAGAGATGCTAGTTGGTTAGACCAGGTGTTTAATGAAAAGTTTAACTTCTTGACCAACACAGGTCAAGCAGGTCAATTGGGTCATTTGATGTTGTAGCTGTGAACTCTGGAACATTCATAGATAGGAGTAATATAACCTTAATGCATAAAGATTCTGGTAGTAAGGAAATCAGTCTAAACCTCAGTGAAAATGGCCTCCCAAAATTTTCTATCCTATTTGTGAATAGTGAAATTGAGTGGGGTATTTTACCAATTTTTTGAAGGGAGCAGAACTCTCCAGCAGTTGAAAGGGGGTGGCAAAAATATTAATGCTCAATTTTCTGTTGTTGAGAATTTTGGCTCTGTTAATGCTGAATGAAACTATATCATTTGTTTCTAGCGGTGGGTGAAGAAAGCAACTGGCAAAGAGAGGGGTGTCTGGAAACATTAGGAACCAAACTCTTCAGCAATATTAACAAAATATTGAACAATTTAAACTGAATCCACAGTTGCAATAGAAATTTTCCACCCTGTTTGCAGGTGGGAAACTTGGGAAGCCTATTTTGCTGAAGATTCCCCAGTAGAGGAGAAGCTGAAATTCTCCAACAGTGTGGAAAGGGCTCCTGAAAATATGTTTCAGACAAGGAGATGAGAGTCTTAAAAAAGGAAGATCCCCAGTGAAGCTGTTCAGAGTTACTTCATAAAGATCCCACTGAAACACAGGCTTTGCACTTTACACCAGCACCTGCTTCCACAATTGTCAAGTGAAGTTAAAATCTACCTCATTTCCATTCATCCTTTTTAGTGGGGATGGAAAAAGGATGGCATCCCAAGACTTCATGTTCAGTTCCTAAATAATTTTTAAGCACAGAAATAAGATAGAGGCATGATTTGTTTGTATTCTATTTTCTCTTTTTGTGAAATATGATTCTAGGGTGAAAGAGGAATTCAAGGAATGAATGGAATGAAAGGAAGTCAAGGAAGTATGTAAAAACATAGCAAACATTTTATTTTCTCATTCTTCTAAATTGCTACCTTGCTTTACAGCCTAATCACTCAAATCAGCTTACAATTAAAATCCAATATATATATATATATTAAACAGTGTACAATAAAGCCCACCAGTATCACACATCCCATTTCAACCACAACAAAACATTCCCTAGAACTTTCATCTTTGGTTTATTCTGTTTGTGCCCTAGGTGCAGGGCTGCAAGCCTACAGGACCTTATGGAGTCAAAGGCTGGGTAAAACATGGCCACAACGTTATTGATAACAGAAACAGAGGGGAGGTTCCCAATATGTACAACAAAAAAGACAAAATCACAGGAACAAAATGAAACGTAGTGTTGGATGAATGAATAAAGCAAACCAAGGCCACCGACATAATGCCAAACATAGATTACTATATACACCATACGGAAATTATCCAAACAATACAGCACATGTAGACAACAAAACAATTCTTCAGTAAATACAGATCTTCAGGATTAAAACCCATTTCATTCAACTACTGGAGAATACATATGAATGGCAGCTAAAGATCCCTTATTTTCTTCCCTTTCAGGGAAATATCTATACTGTGAACCTTGCTGCAGTTTGATAAATGCTTCTATGCATCTAAATGCAACCAAAAGTGTTGTAATTCCAATTACCGTGTTCCAATCATAACTAACTTTTCAGTCATCAACAGGGGCATTTGGTCATTCTGAAGCATACAGCAATACTTGTGTGAAAGAGAAGAGTGGAGTTTTGTGCTCTTGTCCTGCCCCCACCATCTGGCCCTGTACTGGCTCCTCCCCAACTCCGGGTGTTCAGAGCATGTCTACTATGGGGCAGCTTCCTATAAGTGCATAGGCTGTCCACACGAGAGGGAACTCTTGAGTGCTCACAGAAATTCAGAACAGCTGAATCTTTTCACACCGTGGAGAGGCAATGGCAGGTGGTGCCACTTGCTGGTTGTATGCCTGTAATGCAGGGGATGGCAGCAGATTATAAGGGGGGGATTCTTTGGGAGGAAAGGTGGAATATACATGTAATAAATAAATAAATAAATAATGCCATACACAACAATATTTTACCCAAAGATGCATAATTGTGTTACAAATCATTATCAGTTGGAATGAATGCAAATAAAATACAGATTGTTTTCAAAGTGTGGGCAACAGATAATCTGCTTCGGTGTTGCTTTGCAATATCAAACGTGGTGGTTTGGTATCTATCTGTTTGGCAGCAAACAGGAGCACTAACAATAATGTAGTGCAGAGGTAATAATAATAATAGGAGACCTGTGGTTCCTCAGATTTTGTTGGATCCCTATTCTCATCATCTCCAGTAAGTTGATGAGTCAGGGATGGCCGATGGCCAGGGTTGATGGGAGTTGCAATCCAGCAACGCCTGGAGGGCCACACATTCCCCACTTCTGGTGTGGTGGATACTGTATACTCAGGTGATTCCCCACATATACAGAACTCTGAGAAAGAAAATTAAAAATCCCTTACATGGCCAGACAAGGGCAGGCGGTTTCCAGGACCTACGGAATGTTGATGGCATCTGAGCAATGGAGTACTGAGGGTGTTAGTTGTTTTTATAACAGGGAATGGACATGCATTGGCCAACTCAAGTCCATAATATCTTATAATATAGTGGAAGGGGGAATTATGATATATACCAAGATGTTAAATTTTTTTTTCAAAAAACCATCCACTATACTAAAAGATTCAGGAGGAGACAAAAAGGACACAATTTCTCTTTCCTGCTGCCCTGAAACTTTCCCCCAGTGAATATATAGCATACCTTAATAGGAGTGCTTGTTGTTCAGGGTTCCAGCCACCCATCAATGCCTTCCACTGGCATAGTATAAGCTGTTAGGGACTCAGGTAGGCCAACTCTTTCACTCCTCCTGATTTTCCATTTTTCAGTTGAACTTTGTGGGTTCTGGAGGGCAAGCGCACTAAGGCATGTTGCATCATCACTGGGCTGTCTGAGGATTTTTTCCCTTTCCTTTTTATTTTAATATAAATATAAATGTGTACATGGTACACATTTCTATAAGTGTACAGTCTCTTAAGTGTGTAGAAACCAATATGTAATTTTGGAATGGCCCCCTTTTGCTTTGAAACTGATAGGCACTCAACTCAACCCACTGAGTTTGCTGTTGACATAGACCAGCCGTTCCCAAACTGTTGTCTATGAGCTTCATTCAGGTGGTCCTAGGTGGGTTTGTGAAGAACAGCAGAAGGAACAGCTTTGAACAGGGCATTAAATATTGATTTTTAATTGTGTTTGATTGCTTCTTATATTTTTATATTGTATTTTATTATTTATTACTGTATTTTGTATTCTATTCTATGGAATGCAAATTGTAATACAATATAAGAAATAAAAGAAGCAATAAAATGCGATTAAAAATCATGCAGCATCTAGCACAGTGCATTACAACTGGTACAATGGGCAGAAAAAACATTAATTGGTCCACTAAGACCCTCGGCAGTTTTCAAGTGGTCCTTGGGGAAAACAAAGTTTGGGAACCACTAGTACAGACAAATGGAACCTATAACGCATCTAACAGACATGCTCCTGTTCAGGGTTCCAGTCAGCCTGCCAATCTTGCCCCCGTCCAGGATACTGTAAGCCTTATAGGGCTTTGTGAGCATCCCTGTGCTTCCCCTTTCCACCTCCAACATTGGGGATGTGGTGGAAAGGAGAAGTGTGTGGAAGCTTGCAAAGCACAGGGCTAACACCCCTTGTGCTGTGGTTCCCAAGTTTAGGAACCCCATGCAAGGGATTTTGACAGGTGGGTGGGACAACCCACCTGTCCATCATGTGATGTCATAATGACATTGTGTGATTGAGCTGTGGGTTGCCACACCTACCTGTCAAAGTCAGCCCATGGTAAAAAAACATTTCCCCATCCTGCTATAAGGGAGTCAAGCAGGCCAGTTCATTGTTGTCTCCCCCCCACTCCATTTTTCCATTTTTCCATTTTCCCTTTCCTACTGACATTGAGTGCTCTGTGACCCCTGACACTGAGCATGTTCAGTCCTCATTGCGCTTTGCATACTTTCTGTTTTTTAAAAAATGTTTTGCACCGCAGGGTTCACTGATTGCACTAACATTTCTCTCTCGTTTCTAATTAAAAGAACACGTAGCTTTCGTGTAAAAGGGATGTGAATAAGCCTTGAATGTTGGTGAAGGGAAGAAGTGAGCTGACTACAAGAGTTCACAGTTGGATATAAGTAGCTAGTGTGAAATGACATCAAATGAATCCCATGAGAAGTCTAGAATATGAGGAGAGACTCGGAAGATAAAAGGGTGGTTGTGCTATATAGGGAGAGAGTGGATGAACTCTATTGGAAGACACCTTTGGAGAAGCTGAAGTTGGAGGGGAGAGAGAACTGACAAATGCCCTTTTCCTTGCTGTTGACCTTAAAACAGTACCATACGCATGACTATTTTTTTCAATCATTTGTGAGTTACAGGGGCAAAAAGGATTTCCTGGAGCTATGGGTCAGAAGGTATTGTTCTTTTAAAAAATTACAATATAAAATAAAAAGGCAACATCTCTACTGCATTTAACAGTTTTCTCTGTGATTTAACATTTTGGTAACTATATATGCAAATAAAATTTGACAGCAGATGAACAGTCTTCTTGTTATAAAAGGGTAATTATTTGGCTGAAAGTTCATTAAGAAAGTACATAGTGTTCCTGATTGGCAAATGATACTATGCCTTAGTCAAGAGATCCCAGACAGCTAGGAGCATGCTGTAGCACTCCAGATTGTCACTCACCAAATCGTTCATCAGTGATATCAGTGATAGAAACATCTTCTTTGGACTTATTCACAATCAAGCTGGCAATTACAGGCATCAACATAAATATTTGGGACTAGAAGTGACAGAGTTTGTACAATTAGAAATCTCTTGAACTGCTTTTAAAAAATCAATACCAGATCTGGATTAGGACTCAGGCAGTGGGCTACGGGGGGACTTTGCCCTTCACTGCAGTTCTGATACAGATTAGGTCCCATGTCTGCTAACTGTGTGGGAGAGAAAGCTCTCATTTGTGCCTCCTTCCGATCCTTCCACTCCATCATTTGATTATCTTTATTTTTACCCAGTTTTATTATGAGTAGGTGTATTTTGAGCAATTGAGTAGGGGCTGTTTGAAAAGCCTTAGCCCTTCTTAATTTCTGTGAATGACATTAGGTCAGGAGGGATGGCTGCTTTCCCACCCTTAATTAGGAATGGACAAATCATGTGGATTTTGGTTTCTCTGATTTTCTCATTTTCCCTATCTTAATTTCAGTTTGCTGTATTTCTACATCAGTTTGTGATTTAAAAAAAAAATCATCAGCATTTTAGTGTGCATTTACATATCGTATGGGATTTCACCTGATATAGACATTTTTGCAAGCAAGTTCCTCTGATATAATGCATTTAAATATTTACATTTCTATCCATTGTTGTGCACACTATCCACTAACGGACACTCCCCTAACCTAATATTTTTGTTCACATTTTGTGTCTGGAAAACTGCATCATAACATTTGGAGAAGTGCAAATTTTGAAGGGTTGCTATGTTCCAGATTGTATGATGCTTCAAGACGTACAAATTAGGCACGTTTGCATTGAAATGCAAACTGAACCAAATTCCCATCCCTATTCTGCTTGTGCTCCTACACAGAACTTTTTGTTTTCTGTCACTTGGCATGGAGGAAGAGCTCCCACCATGTGGAATGACTGAAAACAGGGCACCTTGCCCTGAAAGGGACACTGCTAACAGTGTGCTGTCCTGGGTAGAACACCTTCTCTCATACTGCTTTGCAAGTAGGGATGGGGGAGGAATGCAATTCAGTTTTCATTCAGAGCTGCATCTTTCAAATGCACACTTTCCAAAATAATATGAGAACCACAACACAGCCATCCTTTGAAATGTGCTCTTATTCGAATTTTGCAGTGAACAGTGTTTACAAAAAATGCACATTTTAGGGGAAAGTCTGCATAAAATGTACCTTAGTGAAAATAGCATACAAAATGCATTATATTAGGATACATTGATTGAAAAAACGTGCACCTTAGTCAAAACTGCATTCAAAAATCAATTAGGAGGTGCATTCAAAATTAATTATTTTTATTAATTATTAAAACAAGAATTTTCATGAGGATTTAAAAAAATTAATTTGCATATTGCAGCAGAGAACTGAAGTTAAGATTGGGAATATGAGAAACTGAGAGAACCACAATTGACAGATCCTTCCATCCCTATTTGCAGAAAAGGCAGGTTTTCTTTATGCAGAAAGGAAGTGCACTATGTTTCTTTGCTGACTACGGCGGAAGGGAAGCCATCAGAGCAAGTGTTACTCCACATTATGTTCCAGTGCATTTCCCCATCAGTTTTCTTATCTCAAAAAGTCCAGTCATCTGGAGAAGCAGGTTTGTTGTGTAAGACCTCCCAATCAGCTATACTTGTGCAACCTGAATTTGCGGGTGTGTGACTGAATCCTACACCAAAATAATGTTTTCCAGTAAGTATTTGGTATATTTGTTGTTAGTTGCTTGAGGGTGCTTTGGTACAAAAGCAGGCTATAGATATTTTAATAGATAACTATAAGCTTCTCATGGCCAATTTCCCTCAAATGTATTTTGTTTTATCTGTTTCAATTAGGGTGATGTCAGCGACCCTGACATTCCAGGAGAATGTGGGCCAAAAGGAATCCTTGGGCAAATGGCAAGCCAATCTTTTATATTCCATTAATATCAAAATGAATTTTGTATCTTCACTGGGTTTGTAAACAAAACCAACCCTAATACTGCTTACATCAGTTGCGTATGTACTTTTAATCCTATCCACAAACCTGACATGGAAAAGGATCTGGATTTAAGCCCTTCATATCATGAGGGTTTGTGTGATTTAGTAGACAGAATGTTGGCATTAGAGGACATAGGTTTGTTCCCTTCTCAGCAAGGCCAGCACAAGCTTGACTGGGCCCTTGGGCACCAGCCTGCCCCAGGCCCACAGTGACATAGCCTAACCCACCCCCCATATAGGTTGTGTGGTTAAGCCCACCCACATGTTCCACCTACTTCTCCCGTCCCTGTGAATGATGCCTGCCATCAACCAAGACGGCGGCAGGGGCATAAGCCCCTTAGGGAAGCCCTTGCTGTCATCTTGGTTGGTGGTAGGCATGCTCATGCAGTGTTCATGTCATTCACAGAGATGGGAGAGGTAGGTGGGATGTGTGTGCAGGCTTATTGAAGCCCTCACTGACTGTATTGGGAGGGTGCCTGGGAGCTTCCTCTCTATGATCTGCAGCAGGGTCGGGAGCTGACACTGCAGAGCATTGCAGAACAGGGACACTACTCTCCCTAAGGAGGGGACTTGAGGGGCTCTTTGCCAGGGCCTGACCTGGCCGCCCTCTGGTGCTGGCCCGGCCTCTCAGCCATGAACTTCACTGGCAACATTAATCTAAGGGTTGTTGTGGCAATAAAATGGGGAAAACCTAAGGATGCCCTTGAGACCTCCTTGGAAGAAGGGTAGGATATAAATGTAATTAATAACAGAGAAAAACTGAGATTAAGTTGGAGTAATTATGCTTTCGTTTTTCTTAGGGCACAAAGCAGCACTCTCCTAATACCAGTAACTTATTCTTAGGAATAACTCTAGTTCAGTTATTGGCTGTCCTGGATCTTACCATTAGGATTATTCATGTTTTCTACAGTGCCAAATATGTGAGGTTAAATGGATTTTAAAGGGTATAACCCCCCCCATGTCATTGCTTTTAGGGTCCGGCAGGTGCTACTGGCCTGAAAGGTACATTGGGAGATCATGGTCCTCCAGGACATAGGGTATGTGAATCTATCATGTTTGCTTTGTGCAACTTTATTTGTATGGAAAACTCAACCAGTGTGAAAACGAGCAATAATAACAGTAGGCTATGTGTGATGTATAATTTTCTCCTTTCCATGTCAACATAGATAATGCATATATTCCTTTCCTGAGTGGATTGGGTTATGCTGGAGTAACTGGGTTCTTAGAACAGGGATGGAGAACCTGTGGCCCTCCAGATGTTGCTGGATTCCAATTCCCATCAGCCCTAGCCTGCAAATGGATGGGGATAATGGGAATTGTCCAAAAACATCTGGAGGGCCACAGGCCTCCCCATCCCAATCTGAGAATAAGGCTCACTTGTTTGTTTTACAGATTACTTGTTTCTTGCCAGTATGCCCTACCTGCAGCCTCAATATGTAAAGACAATTGTAATGTGAGAGCGTCAGGCTTAACACAGTGTTATATCAGTGGATATACTTTGTTAAGCAAAGCAGCAACTGCTCTAAAGACATTTTGCTGTGCTTGTCGCTGAAACTGGACTCATCTTATGGAAGGTTATATGCTACTTTAAGGAACTATAGCTGGATTCCTAGCTGTGCCTTATGTATCTATTGGAGGTGAAGGACAAATATTGAACACACATTAAAATAAGTTCAGAGCAAGGTGTCAGTACAGAGAGACAAGGACTAAGACACTATGTAAAGTGAGTTCTGCATTTACTTTATGGATGTATGCATGGATGTCTTTGTGCATATGTAGTACATTTGAGACTTATTGTATTGTGGTTTATGCTGGACAGCCAGCCAGATGGACAACTATTAAATTTAATAAATAAATAAATATGCTTTTAAACATGTACCACATGAATGGGATTCAGCTCTGGCAACAAAAACTTACTTGTACCATTCAGGTTGTCATTTCTCTACATGTATAGTGAACATCTTTTGACTTGTTTTTATGAAAGATACATAGGAGTCTTTCAGCCAGGCATCGCAGTTATGAATGTCAATTTAAACTGGGGGCATACCTGTTCAGCAAGAACACAATGATTTAATATAACCATTTCACTTTAAAATCTGTTGCATTTATAATCCTTAAATGGACCACCCCATAATTCTACGGCAAAATAAATCAACAGAACAAACAATTATGCTGAATGATCAGTTATATTCTGCTACATTTGCCTCACTTAATGGATTCTCTTTTAACTTCATTATCAATTTTGGCTAAGCATAGAAAGTAATTTCTTGGCAATTTATTTCAATGTAATCTGGCTTTTTTCTTTCTTTCCAGGGTATTAAAGGAGTAAAGGGTGCAGCTTCCTTTTCAGTATGTATCCATCACATGTACCGTATATTTTCAGAAAGATCCTATAATGTATTTCTCAGATTACTGAGGCTTTCTCCTCTTTCTCACTCTGCAGCCATGCGAGCTCATTGCTTATATTCATGAGCACAGCTGTAAGTACTGATTCTTAAGTGGAGAATATCCCTGTGCAAACATTCACTTATGCATGAAGGGGGAATCATTGCCCTATTGTCATAGGCAGATTGCTCTATGTTTAGGGCGGGGCTTTCATTCTGACCTCCACACTGCTGGTGGACCTATTAAGTTAGTCTGACCCCACAGGCTTATGGAGCTGATTAGTTTTTAAATAGTTTTGGGAGATTCTTTGGCTAATCTAGTTACTGTCCTGTCAAAACTTTAGTTGACTTATGCAATAGGGAGGTTATCGATATGTTAGCTTTTCTCTTCCACCTGCCAGAATTCAGTCATCTCCATCATTTAAAGAGGGGTTGTAAAGGTTGCAGGGGTGATTACTCAAGCACAGGTGGAAGAAAGCACATGGTGAATCAAATTAAACATGAAACAGGAGGCCCATCCGAAGGCCTATTCTATGATTGTGATGGTAGCAAACAACACATTACTTCTCTGCCACTGTTGCATCTGTACAGTCTCATCCAGCCGAATCTTTTGATGTGGTTAAAATAAAAAAGTGTACATTCTTCCCACTTCTTTGGAAGAGTTAGGAAACACACAGACACACAGTTTTCAAATATCATGTTCCCATATGAGAATTCATTGAATTGAACAGCAAATAATACATTTTCAAATAAATACAAATTATTGCACTGCTCCCCGTAAACACCCAACCTCCATGTATTGGTCAGAACGTGTGCATAATGACCTATGTGAATAGGCAGGAAATGTGTGTAGAGACCAGAAAAAAACAGGGAGTATTGATCACACATTTCCCCTACCTGAATAGAGCACAATACAATACTCTGATCAATTCACAGAGATCAGGAGAATAGAGAGGACTGGGCCAACAGGATGATGATCAGTTATTCTTCCCTATGAGGTATTTGGAATGATTTCTGTAGATCAGGAGTGGGGTACCTGTGGCCCTCCAGATGTTGCTGGACTCTAACAGCTCCAGCAAACGTGGCCGATCAAGTGCTTAGAAAATGCATAATTTATGCCCTTATGAGGCAGTTTCCTGGTCAGTCCTTAGAGACCTTGTTGGGTGAGAGATGATGGGAATCTTAGTCCAGCAACATCTGGAGAGGTGCAGATTACCCACCCTGCTGGAGATGGATACAACCCAAAGCAGTTATTCTGGATTGGGTAATCCAAATTGCTTTTTCTGGAAAGGTCTATGAAGAGGATACGTACTGGCTTCTGTATAAGGATCATTCCTGAAAATATTGTGTTAATTCCAATGTAATATGTGGCATGTTTATTTGTCTATTGACATCATTCCAAAACAGGCCATGGAGGAAAAAAGCTGCATCTCATCCAGTCATTAATATGTTTTCTGAAGCACTTAATGTGACTTGGATCTAGGTGATGTAGATTGCATCACAAAGTTAGTTTCCAGGCCCAGATGATTCATGGTTTTAATGTCACGAATAGTTTAATTCTATTTTAATTGTATATTTTTGTATGTTTTTTACCTATGCGTAGTTTTTATTTGTAAGCCGCCCTGAGTTCCAGTTTTGGAAAAAGGGTGGGGTAAAAATAAAGAGTAATAATAATAATGAAGGTGCTCACACTAGTGTTTAAAGCCCTAAACAACTTAGGTCCAAAATATCTGAAAGACTGCTTCCTTCTCTACAGACCCTCTCGGGTGTTGAGATCAACAGAGGGGGCCCTTTTGGTAATTCTGCCACCCTTGGAACCTTGGGGATGATGGCTAGGAGAGGGCATTCTCTGTGGCAGTCTCTAAGTTGTGGAACTCCCTCCCCACCGAGGTGCATCTGGCAACCTCGCTGTATAATTTAAGGTGAATGCTGAAGATGCACCTCTTTACCCTGGCCTTTGACAGCTGAGACATGTACTTTTAGGACCCACCCTATTTTGAGATTTTAGGTTGTTTTAAATTGTTTTTAATGTCATATTTTAAAATCATTGGAACCCGCCCTAGGGCTTTTGGGTCAAGGGTGAGTAATAAATGATGATGATGATGATAATAGCAATAATAATATCTATACAGACCTCTGGGAAATTAAGATGGTGGATAGCTGGGATCTCACCAGTACTACACTTTGAAGCATACCTAGCGGCCATATAAGCAAAGTTTAAAAAGAAATTTTATGTTTGAAAGGGGACAGGGGAAAGAGATCTTGGGCCTGTTGCAAATGACCCAGGGATTGGATCCTCTGGATGATCCCTATCAGCAATCTGGCTCAGGGGGTGAAAAACTTGCAACGGGGAGTCCAATGTCCTGAGATCAGCATAACACATAGACCTCAAAGAATTGGAAAGGCACATAAGAATGTCTCCGTTCAGGGATGGTGGAGCTGTGGCTCTCCAGATGTTGTTGGACTCCAGCTCCCATCAGCCTCAACAAGCATGGCCAGTGGCTAGGGATATTTACCACCTTGTGATATTTTATATGAAAGTGTAGTTTGTTGTATCTCCCCCTGCCAAATCCTACCCTCTGGGAGGAAAAAAATATTTTTCCTTTAGATGTTCTTATCCTGCATGCTGCCAGAATCTCCACTTCCATGCTCTGCCTGGTGCAAGTAGAGATCCTAATTCCACACACCGAGTTAAGCAAAGCTGTTGCTAGGGTCCTTGTTTTCTGCCCTGCTTCACAGCCTTTGCTTACAAAAGGCCTTGGCAGCAGAAAGCCTCATCCCCTCTGGACACTTTCTAATCTCTAAAGATCCCAGCTGTGAGTAACTACCAGGAACTGTTTCTCTCTACTGGGAATTTCCTTGCAACCACTAAAAACCATTTCTGTCCTTGTTTGCCTTATGTCAGTCTACTGTATAGCTTTGTCACTAATCACAGTTAAACCCTTTTGGTAACTAGGCCAAGAATAAGGCATGTGCTGACAACAAATGAATTTTATTCATTTGTAAGAAATATAAGCAAGTTGACTCCATATTCTTGTTCCAAAAGTGGGTGGTTACAAGATTACTGGTTTCATTTCTCTTACTCTTTGCAAGATCTCCTCAGAGAATAAAAATACAAATCTGCCTATCCTACCCTAACTGCCCCCTCCTCAATCCTCGGCCCAGATACTGCATATCCACTATCTCCCATTAGGCCAATCAGCGCACAGCATTCCTCAACATTCCAGCCCACTCACTCCTCTCCCTCTCTCCTACCACATTTACTCTAATATAGCCCTCTTTCAAACTTTATTTGTTTAACTGATTATAACAAACCATGAAAAGTGAAACACCACACAGTGTGTAAATATTGCAATGAATAAATAAAAATAGGAATGTTGGTCCAGTAATATCTGCAGGACCACAAGTTCTCTTCTGTTGTCTTAATCCAAGCCCTCTGCCTACATACAGTATAAGGAGTTTTCACCAGTCTTCTGTCTGTTCAAGTGAGTCTATAGGGTTCTATAACAACAAAGCACACATATCTTACTGCTAACCTCCATATATCTCTTGAAGACTTTTTTTTATGTTGACAGGCCTGTTTAGCGGTTTAAACTTTTTAAGATAAGCTAGTTGTATTTATAATGATTCTGTATTGTTTTTATTAGATTTTATGCTTTTTGTTAATTTTGTTGCATGCCACCCTGATGTTTTATATGAGGAATGGTCTATAAACATTTTTTATAAATAACTAAATAACTGTGAGCCAAACCAAGCACTAGAAGGGAAGGTAACATCTCCCCCTTCTCACTATCCCCAATGGAGGCTGTGAATGAATTTGATTTGAATCCTTTCCTCAAACAGAGCAGTCTGTCAGACCTTATGTGCAAGATACAGCCTATCCATCAAGCAGTTTGTAAATTGATATACATTTATATACCACCTAATCATTAGCATTTCTAAGCGGTGTACATAAAAATAAACCATACAGAGAATAAAGCAATAAAAAGGCACCATAAAAATAAACAGAAACCCAGACACTATCTCAAAAAGCCTGCTTGAATAAGAAAATGTTTGTCCTGTGCACAAAGTTCAGCAAGGAAAGTTTCTATCTAATCTCAGTGGCTTGGGCCCACAACACTAATGCACTGATATGTAAAACATTTGTTCACTTCCAGATAAATGTAAGCCAAATACTACATGCAAACGTACCAGAAGAACCCACCCGCTATGGGCATACGTGGATACTGCTTTCATTTTGGATACCTTGCAGACAATGAGTCCCAGTGAATTTGAGAAGCTGAAGGGATTCTTGAGCAGTGCATTTGACAATTTTGATGTTTCCTCTGAGCCAGTGACATCTTCTGTAGGTGACAGGGTGGCTGTGGTTAGCCACACTCCACCATCCTTCAAGCCCCAGATGCAGCATCCTCCAGTAAAAAAAGAGTTTGACTTGGTGACTTATGGCAGGACACAGTCAATGAGAAGACATATCCAAGAATCTCTTCAACAGCTGGGGGGAGGAGCTGCCATCGGCCATGCCATCCAGTGGACAATTAACCATGTTTTCTCAGGAGCTCCCAGCCTGAGGAAACACAAGGCCCTCATTGTTATATCTGCTGGGGAAACAAGTCAGTGGGATAAAGAAGCATTCAAAAAAGTGTCTCTGAGAGCCAAGTGCCAAGGTTATGCCCTGTTGGTGCTATCCTTGGGACAGGCATACAATAGGACAGAACTTGAGGAGCTGGCAAGTCGACCCTTGGAGCAGCATTTGATTCAGCTTGGCACACTTCACAAGCCTGAACTGAAATATGCACTTATGTTCCTGAAACCATTTCTATACCTCCTTCGGAGTAAGTTATTGATATGTGGCTTTTAAAGATATGCATAATGCCCTTCCCATCTTTTTAAAAAATTGTTCGCTTATTGCTGCGGTTGCTAACATGGTGCTCATGGGCACCAGTGCACCTGTTACAATGGGTTAAAAATTAAAATGTCACTGAAATAAAATCAATTGATGCGAAATATAACATATGCTTGCTTTGTGCAAAATACAGGAATTTCTGTTTATCTACTTCTTCAGCAATTAGAGATGCTATTGCTAGCTTGTAGGACCAAAGGTCAAGGATAAAGGAAGTCTGAAGATGAGAACAGAGAAGTGGAAAATTAAACAATTTTAGGAAAGCATTGCATCATGTATTCTTGATTACTAATGTACTTTGAGCTTGTGAAACCTTAAAGATTATGAATATGACGCGTTAATAGCCTATAAATATGATACTTGTCAACTGTTCGGGAGAGCCACTTGATTGAGGCCCTCCCTTTGCAAAGGTATATTAAAGGCACACATTTACTGTTGTCTGGTCTCGTCTCCATTCCTTATTGGTATCTCAAGGAATTGAGAGCCTATATCAGTCAGGCCTCCATTCAGGCCTGACTTCTTTTGTAACACACCTACAGACACCTACCAGGGCATCTGCCAGGCTCTCTCTTCTGTCCCAGATTATAAAATATATAATTTAGAAGTATAAGTTACAATTTTAGAAATTGTCGTTTACTCCTCACAGAGCTATTGTTCCCAGCACACTTAACAAACTACAGTTCCCAGGATTCTTTGGAGGAAGAACAATTTTAAGGGTTTTTTCCACAATAACCAGAGGTGTGTGTGATCCTGAAGAATAATCATGTGTGGACTAAAAAATATCAAGATGGGAGGCTGTGAACTGTCCTCTCTAAATGTTGTCTTTCACTTCAGCTGATGTAGAGCCAAGTCCAAATGCAATATTTCAGGTCTTTCAATGTCTATTATTATGCCTGTAAGATTCAAGATAACGGGAAATCTGAAAAATTACCTAAAACAATGGAAAAGCATTGCAAAATTTATTTCAAAATTTGGTAATATTTTTTTACTATATCCTTTGGTCATAACAGGTGGAATCAACAGCTATCCACCAGCTGAACTCAGAACAAAATGTCACAAGGTCACCTCTCAAAAATCAAGATACACTTCAAGGAATCTAAGCCTCATGTAAGTCCAGCCACTTATTCACAACGATTATTATAAATTAGGAAAATGTCCCTCATTATCACAGAGGTGTATGTGTGTGCAGGGAGGGCTGCACTACACACCCTGAAGAATCCTTGCCAAGAGGTTACCGAGTATCAAGAATGTAGGGCAGGTTTTTGCCCTTTTGCATCAAGAGTGTCCCCAAGTGCAGGGCTGTAGGTTTCCCTATAGGAGTTAAGGGGACTATTCACTTCTAGGGGAGAAAATAAAAGGGTGCACTTAGGCATACTGTTGGGGAGGGAGCCAGCCTTGTTGATCTATTTGACGGGAGGAGGAAGGAGAATTCAATTAGTCAGATTTGTATCATTTGTAGCTAATGGCCATAACAAGAGAGGGGGGGGTATCACAAAACTTTAGTTATCTCTCCCCCTCACCACCACCATGGGACTTTCCTTGCAGTGCGTAGGGGGGAAAGCCAGGTGGCTCTATGCAATGTACAAGATCACAGAGTTTGCCTGGGGAATTCCATTCCTGTCTTCCTCCCACCCTCACTCTTCCACCATTGCTTTTACCATAATAAATTTGTTACGTTGCTTCCAGATGAGCTGTTTGTTGAGCATTCCTTCTGATTTTTGGGGGGGAGGCTAGACAATGGCCCATTCTGCAGTATACATTTAAAGTAGTATATCTCTCTTTCAATTGCCATGCCTTCCCCCAAAGAATCCTGGCTACTGTAGTTTGTTAAGGTTGCCAGCAGAGCTAAAATTCTCAGAGTTCCCTGATTGTTTAACCAATGTTGAGTCAAATAAATGTTATCCCACACTTTCCAGTGCATTTTCTGATAATTTATGGGGAAAATGGGTTTGTTGCACAAGAGCTCCAAATCAATGTTCATTATGCGACCTTAATTTGCCAGTTTGTGATTCAATCCTAGCAAAAAATAGCAACAGTCTGGAAGTCCCCTTAGTCTTTAAGGTATCTCGAGATTCTTTGCTGCAAGAGACTAACTGGAAAATATCTCTGCTGTTCTTTTTCCCAGACAAGGGGGCGAGAGGCAGCTGTTGCAATGGCGGTAGGCAGTAGTTCCTTGCCCCAGATGTCAGGCTGTTGAATTTTATTGCAATTTCTCCTCCATGCATAACAGAAATTGCCAAACCAGACCCAAAGTAACTAGCATGCATAGCATTTTAATTCAATTATTTATTTAACCAGAATACAAATGAAATTAAAAATTCAGCAATAATGAAATGTACAGGGCTGAATCTTGAACCAGGATTTCCTTTGGAACCAGTCTTACTCACCCCCTTTCTAAATCCTAAATTATGCATCTCTCCTTGGTTTCTAAAAGCTTTCTAAAAAGACAAACGGAATCTTGAACAAGGTAGTTGGGCTGCGGCTCCCTGCTTCCCCCTCCCCCACCCCGGTTATGATTTTGGTGCCTTTTCAGCTGTGTGACAGGCGAAGCGTCAATGGGTATGACCTTTTCTGCATGGAGAAGCAGCGATGGTTAAAGATGTGCCTGTTGAATATCTGTGATGCGTAATGTAGCTGTAAAAAGCAAAAGAGCCTTTCTAGAAAAAATGTATAGCCTCATGCTTCAGCCATGTGTATTCAGGATGTTTTAGCATGACCAGGAGGGAGAGATGAGGGAGAAATACCCCATTAATATTTTTAATTAATAGTAAGAATTTGGTGCATCTGGTTCCTCCTTTTGTGTGTGAAGATGTCTTAGATATGCTTTTATTAAAGCACCTTCCATTTCTACATTATTGTGGTGGTTCCAGGTTCAAGGGACCCTCTATTTATTGTAATTAATCTTTAGGAATCCTCTTGAAACTTCACCCAGAAATCAGCTTTTCATATTTTTCAGATGATTGAAAGAAGTCAGTATCATCCTGGCATGAAAAGAAAGCTAAGTTTTGTCATTAGTCAGAAGGAATCAATGGTGATGTGTTTGTTTGTTTAAAGATGTTTTCAGAAAACAGGATATGGTATATGAAATCCATGGAGAGGATCCTGAACTTTTCCATATTTTAATATATGTGGTCTTTCATTTTCAAAGATTTAGAAAGGCCATATCTTCTGATGGACACAATGCCTTAAAGTTCCAGTAAAGCAGTTTTGCACGTACTTTAAATGTTTTATTATTCCATGAAAAGTATAAATAACCTACATTTCTAAGCACTCCAGTTTTTGCACTGATTCATGTCTCTTGTGTTTCAGCATCAATCAAATGCCCAAACCCATCCCCCTCAGTTTCTTCCCTTACCTTTATTTCCCCAGTCTCCATATCCAGCCAGTTATTTCTCCTCCTCCTGCTTGACCCTTTTGGATCCTTATTAGTTTAGTCTTTTCTAATTTCCCTTCCATACCTACCTCTAGCTGTGTCTTGTCCTCCCAATGCTTCATGCCTTTTGACCTCCCTCAAAGTATCTGTTTTCCTGTACTTGCCCTCCCTCTGGTATGAATAGAATGAAATCATTAAACTCAAATTTGTTGCTGGTATGGACTTTTCTGGTTCCTCTTTATTCTCATGGCTTCTCCATGGTCACTCTGGTTTGTTGCTGGCTTACGATCCTGGCTTGCCTAGGAACAACGAACCAGAATCCAGACATCCAGACATTAAGCAATGATGGGTTGTTCTACCCACTCGTGCAAAGGGAGGAATGAAGCAGGTACAACAAACAGGCTGCGTCTACCAGCACACTGCTCATTCACATTGTGGTTCAAGTAAGCTAGGATAAGTTAGGAATCTGGCTTATTGTTATGTGTGCTCTGGTTTGTTGCTGGCTTATGGTCCGGGCTTGCTTGGGAGTAACAAACCAGAATCCTGGGTTCAGACATCATGCTAAACAAGGTGAGTTTGTTTACCCACTCGTGCAACAAGAGGCGTGAAACAGGAACACACAGGCTGCAGGCATCAGCACACTGTGCACTGTGGTTCAGGTAAAGTAGGATAAACTCTGGCTTATCATTATAAGCTCCTCTAAGTCTTTAACATTTCACAAATGAAAATAGGAGCAGGCTTCTAACACCACTATTACCAAATTGAGTTTTCTTCCCGCATGACAGATTGCTGTGTGCTGTATTCTGCATGTTGTGCTATGCAATAGCCTCTCCTCCATGGACTTAAACCTGTGCCAATGTTTGTTTTTTGCATTGTGTTATAATATATTCTGGACTCGGAATAAATATCTTGGCATGTGCAGTATGTGAAACGGCAGGACGTACACTGAATGACATTTTAGGCTTGGGCTGATTCCCAGGCATTTATATGCATTCATGTGCACTAGGAGCAGGATGCATCCACTGTCACTTTGAAATGTAATATCTAGAGACCTTGGGGAGAAAGCTGAACTTTGAAGACTGGCAGCTCACATTGTAATAAGCAGAGCTGCCATTAACCCCAGACTTCATGGTATAGATCTGGGCTCCCTGTAGCCTGGGGGCTTCCAAGCAGGCAATAATACTAGTGGGTCTGCAGCCTACAGCATGCTAAGAATCACTGTCCTGGCAGCCAAGGCCATGTAAATTTACTCAGCTACTCCTAATGTGGGGAAAGTGCCAGTGACCTCAGTCAATCCGATAACACCTCTGAGGTTGTGAGGCTAATAAGGATAACACAGCAGGAAACTGAGCCCCCTTGACCTGCCCCCTTGCCACTCTGGAGCCCTTACTGGCTCCATGACCCCAAAGATAGCATCGGATTGGTTGAGCTTGCTGCCACTCTTGTCACTTGGGAGGAGGACATTGATAAAATAAAATGGCAGCAGGTAGCTGTGGCACTGTGCAGTGGCATGCACTCTTATCCCTTGTTTCCTGCTCCATTCAACTGCCCAGCCCTCTAGGGGGCTAAGTCCCAAAGTGCAGTGGCAGCAATGGGGCAAAGGCCAGTGAGAGAAGGTTGGCAAATGGGAGAAGAGTCCGTCTCTGTGCAATGCCGTGCTCTTGTGTCACACTGCAGTAACCTTTGTTCTGATGATGAAGCCAGAGGTTCAGGATAAAATTCATAGAATCATAGAATCATAGAGTTGGAAGGGGCCTTGTAGGCCATCAAGTCCAACCCCCTGCTCACAGCAGGAAATCCACGGCTAGAGCATCTCCCGCAGATAGCTGTCCAGCCTCTGCTTGAAGACATCCAGCGAAGGGAATCCCACCACCTCCCTAGGCAGTCGGTTCCATTGCCGAACTGCCCTTACTATCAAGAAGTTCCTTCTTATGTCCAATCTGAATCTACGCTCCTGCAACTTAAAACCATTAGACCTAGTCCTACCCTCTGGGGCAGCAGAGAACAAATCTGTACCCTCCTCTATGTGACAGCCCTTCAGGTACTTAAAGAGTGCAATCATGTCACCCCTCAGCCTTCTCTTCACCAGACTGAACATGCCAAGTTCCTTCAACCTTTTCTCATAAGACTTGTTCTCCATACCGGCTATCATCCTCGTCGCCCTCTTCTGAACCCGCTCTAACTTGTCTATATCTTTCTTAAAATGAGGTGCCCAGAACTGAATGCAGTATTCCAGATGAGGCCTGACTAATGCAGAATATAGTGGGACTATTACTTCCCTCGACCTGGAAATTGACCTCTGGCTCCTTTGGGAGGAAGGGTGGGATATTAAATAAATACATAAATGACAACATTGGATTGATGCGTAGATGCTTTAGGATATTTCACTTTCCTTGCCAAAGGAGACTAGGGCGGCAAACAAGAAGTGATAAATTGCTAAAAACGTCTTTAAAAACATCTTAAAAACAATTCTACTACAGATGCAGACTGGGATAAAGGTATCTACTTAAAAGGCTTGTTGGAAGAGGAAGATCTTCAGAAAAGACAACAGAGATGGCACCTGTCTAATATTTAAGGGGAGGAAATTCCAAAAGGTTGGGGCCACAAACACTGAAGGTTCACTTCCTATGTTGTGTGGAACAGCTGTCCTGATGAGATGGTATCTGCAGGAGATCCTCACCTGCAGAATGCGGTGATCGACTGGGTATATAAGGGGAAGGACAATATTTCAGGTATCCTGGGGGGGAAGGACAATATTTCAGGTATCCTGGTCTCAAGCTGCATAGGGCTTTGTACACCAAAACCAGAACCTTGAACTTAACCCGGAAGCTAATAGGCAGCCAATGCAATTCTTTCAGCAGCGGGGTGACTTGTTGGTGTTACCCTGCCCCAGTGAGCAGTTGCACTGCTGCATTTTGCACCAGCTGCAGCTTCCAGACCATCCTCAAGGGCAGCCCCACACAGAGTGCATTACATTAATCCAGCCTGGAGGTTACCTGTCTTAGTTTCCAACCCTACCTCACAGGGTTGTTGGAAAGACTACACACACACTGCAGATGTATAAATACATACAGCCCATATAATAGTTTATTGTCAAACCAGTTGGTCATTGCAGAAAAATCAGTATTAGTTTTAACAAAATCAGTATTAGTTTCCTACAGAATAAAAACTGTAACACCTAAGTAAGCCCTGCCTACTTGCTTTAAAATAGGACTGGGGGGGGGGGCGGAAAGAGAACACAAACACAATTCTTTTTTACATTCGCTCCAAAGTCCCATTGATTTTCAGCACATTCATAACCATGTCTACTCAAAAGTAAATCCTATTGAATTCAATGGGATTTACTCTGGACATATGGGATTAGCAATGCTATTACCCCCACAGAAGCAAGTATTGGGAAGGTTTTCAAAACACTGCCCAGGATCTGACTCCTACACACAAGAGGGGAAAAAACTGAAATGTATATACTTATCCAATTTATGAGATTTTCAGATAAACGGGGGGAAACCACCATTTTCTGGCCTTGCAATGAGGTTTACTAGACACTGCCACAGATCAACCAAACACTTCACTGATTGGCTGCTGTGATGTTCCTGCTTATATTGTAAATATGGTAAGTGCTGGTTATATAGAAGACATGGTAAGTGGAGTGAAAGAGGAGGGGGAGTACATGAGCAGTAGAATGCTGGATGATTGGCTGAGCGTTTGAATGGCTGGGAGTATAAATGGAAGAATGACAGTTGAATCTGGGTGGTGGATTGGGTGGTGAATTGGGAGGTGGATGTTGGAGAGAGGTGAAAGAGAGGTCGTTGTTGTTGTTGAAAGTGAGTCAGAGTTCTGAGGCAATTAGTAAGAAGTCAAGTACATAACAGAATATAGATGAAACCATACGCTTGTGAAACATTCCTTAAGTAATCTTGTTATTTCTAATACTAAATAAATATTTCTTGGTTAAACAAAAGCCTGATTCCTTCAGCTGGGAAACACATACCAGGGGGAATAGCAAAGTAACCAAGGCTGAACAGTTTGTATCGAATGGTGGCAGTGGCAGATCGGAGGAAAGTGTATCCAGTCCCACGGAGAAACCCAGGGCTGTATGCTTCAGTGCAAGAGGCTGCAGGGGGGGTTGGGAATTACCTATACCCATAGACACAAGGTATCGAGGTAGCCTGGCAGAGACTAAGGCACAGTCTAAAGGTTATAAGAGATACAGAGTGTTGGATAGTAAGGCCTAGCAGGGGGATCTATTGAAATCTGTGCTAGAGCTGTAAAGGGTAAGAAGAGAACCTGATGTTCCTGTCTGCTGGTAGCCACAAGTGAGAGCTTCACAGGTGGTGCCGGGGAAGGACGTCACAGCTGCAATCCTGAACGGGCAGGGTTAAAGCTACAAAGTGCTATACAGTAGTTTAAAAAAAGATTTAATGGGGGGGCTGATGTTTTTATGTGTATCTCGAGAACCGGACCACCTAGAAACTTATTTTTTTTTTTAAATTAAAGCTGAGAATCCGGGCCAGCTAAGGGGTTAAATGGGCGCCAGGTTGCATGCAAAGAATCCGGGTAAAACCTGGCTAACTGGGCAATATGGCAACCCTACTCTGGGTGACACCCCCCTCTCATGGTGTCACCCTGGTGCAGTCCACACTCCCCGCACCCGGCTAGTGATGCCACTGGAGGTAGGAATGGAACCACTGTAAAACAGTGCCTCCAATACCCATCTCACTAAGTCAGCTCAGAAGGATACCATGGTCAATAGTATCAAAAGCCACTGAGAGATCAAGTAAGAAAAACTCCCCCTGTCTTTCTCCCAATAAAGGTCATCCATCAGGGTGACAAAGACTGATTCAGTCCCATAATCAGGCCTGAACCCAGATTGGAAATGGTCAAGATAATGTTTCATTCAAGAATACCTGAAAATGCTGTGCCATAACCCTCTCAATTATCTTCCCCAAAAGGGGGTATTTGCAACCAATGGTATTTGTGATTTGTCACAAATCAGTGGGTCCAGGGTGGGCTTTTTCAGCAGCAGTGGGATCACTACCTCTTTCAGGGTGGCTGGGACCACTCCCTCCCACAAACACGCATTGACCACACCCTGGATTTACTCAGTCATATCTGTTCAGCAAGCTTTAATAAGCCAAGGAGGACAAGGGTTGAGAGGACATGTTGCTGGTCGCATCGTCACAAGCAGCTTGTTCACATCATCAGGCTGCATCAACTGAAACTGATCCCAAGAAGTTGCAGCAGACATTGCACTGGGGCTACAGTAGATATGGATGGGGCATCAAGATTGCTACAAAGGCAACTTTACCCTCAAAGCACTTTACAGACAATTCACAATGGGCCGCCAAATAGTCTAAAATTCCATTTCCTGGAGCTGATGTCAACAGACCTCTGTCACTATGAAAAAGCTCCACTGAATGGCTACCTGAGGATGTGATGGAGGCAGAGAAGTGGTTTTTACATTTAAACATAACACAAGAGCCAAGCTGCATCAGACCAAAGGCCCATCTAATCTAGCTTCCTATTCTCACAATGGCCAGCCAGATGGCAACTCACAAGCCGGACATGAGTGCTCTCCCCACTTCTGATTCCAGAAACTGGCATTCAGAGGCATGCTGTGTCTGACAGTGGAGGTAGAACACAGGTTGCATTCAGTTGTGGAGTTTACTGTGTTATTTTCCTTATTTTAAATGCCTCTGTCCCAATTTCTAATGTTCATTTTACACTGCAATACGTGCTGTGTTAGGGAAAAGGTTTTTTTTCATAAATATACTGCCATATTGTGCTAAATTTTGTTCACATCAGTGGGCATGGTGTGACACACCAGTGGACATTATCTGACATGTTGCCAGCCCCACCCTTTATGTATATGCATGCTTCTGTATGCCAGAATACCAAATGAAATTTCATTGTGAGTGGTGGTGGCATGTGTCAGCTCTGCACTGAGTCAGCAGTGCCGGTGGGGGCTGGAAATTCCTGGGTCGTTGGCAGGGAAGGAAAGTCCTTAGCCAGCAGGCTGGTCGTAAATCTGCCAGGTCTATGAGGAGGGAACCTGATAAGGGCCAGGCCTGTCTGAAGATTACTTGCCCAGTCCGAAGTCCAGAAGCGAGGTCAGTAGAGGTCCAGGATCAATTGCCAGGGGGTCAGTCCAAGAGATGCTGCAGGGAAACAAGGAATACACGAGCCACGCCTGACGTTGCAGTCAGCAACAAGCTGCAGCCAAGGCGTGCCTTATAAGGAGCAGGTTTGACAGCAGGTGTAAGCCCTCAGCGTTTGGGCCTTAAGGGGACAGGCCTGCCTCTCTTCTGCCTGACCTTCTGCTGTCTACGTTCTGCAGGTGAGGGGGGAGTACCCTGTTCACTGTCTGTGTCTGGCTGCAGGGCCTCTGCTGTATCTGGGGTGCTCTGCAGCTGAGGGGGAGAAGGAGCTGGATTCTCAGGAGTTTCCTCCATGTCTCCTTCTGGGTCTGCTGCTCCTAGGTCTGCTGCTGTTACTCCCGAGTCGTCCTCATCGGAGGAGTCCTCTGACGGGGCCATGACAGCATGACTGCAAGAAAACCATGGGAAAAATAAAACACCAAACTCCCACAATTTCCCAGATTAATGGGGTTGCAAATGGATTTTTTTCGGGAAGGAATGAGCACTAAACTTCCACTTGATTCTGCAACATTTCCAGAAGTTGCTTTCATGCCTTGTGAAAGATTGCAGACAACACGAAAATTAACAGGTAGGGAAATGTCAGGAAAATGAAATAAAGTGCTGTCTGAATACAGTCACAGTCATTATAGCTAGTAGCCATGGATAGCCTCTTCCTCCATGAATTTGCTTAATTCTTTTTAAATTTGCTTACAAATGTACATTATTAAGTGGTATATAAATGTTTTAAGGAAGATCCTCCGTGGCGCAGAGTAGTAAGCGGTGGTAACGCAGCCGAAAGCTCTGCTCACGGCCGGAGTTCGATTCCAACGGAAGGAGGAAGTCGAATCTCCAGTAAAAGGGGTCAAGGTCCACTCAGCCTTCCATCCATCCGTGGTCGGTAAAATGAGTACCTGGCATATGCTGGGGGGTAAAGAAAGGCCGGGGAAGGAACTGGCAATCCCACCCCATCTATACGGTCTGCCTAGTAAACGTCGCAAGATGTCACCCTAAGAGTCGGAAACGACTCGCACTTTAAGTGCGGGGACACCTTTACCTTTTTAAATGTTTCAAATAAAATAAAAGCCATCTAAGTTGGTGCCCATCATTATATCTTGTTGGAACAAAATCCATAGTTTAACTACGAACTGTGTGAAGAAGTACTTCCTTTTGTCTGTCCTGAATTTGTCAACATTCAGCTTCATTAGATAGCCCAAGTTCTAGTGTTATGAGGCAGGGAGAAAAAAATTATATCCACTTTCTCCACACAAAATACATCTTATACAACTCTACCTTGTTTTCCCCTATGTACCTTTTCCTTAAACTAAAAAACCTGAAATGTTGTAACCTTTCCTTATAGTGGAGTTGCTCCAAACTCCTTGATCATTTGGTTGATCTTTTCTGAAACTTTTCAAGCTCTACAATATCATTTTTGTGGTGAGGCAATCAGAACTGTACACTACATAGTATTCTAAGAGTGTGGTGTCACCATAGATGTGTATAAGTGCATTATGATATTGACAGACATACTTTCAATTTCTTTCCTAATGATCCCTAAAATGGAATTAGCCTTCCCCCCCCCCAAAAAAATTGCCACACGTTGGGTCAGCATGTTTATTGAGCTATACGCTACAACTCCAAGATCTCAGTCCTGATCAGTCACCACCAGTTCAGCCCCCATGTGTGTATATGTGAAATTAGGATTTTTTTTGTCCCAATGTGCATCACTTTATACTTGATTAACATTGAACTACATTTGCCATTTTAATGCCCATTCATTCAGTTTAGAGATATCCTTTTGGAGCTCCTTATAATCCCTTTTTGTTTTTAACACCCTGAACAATTTAGTATGATCAGCAAAATTGCCTACCTCACTGCCCATACCTAGGTTTATATCACTTATGGACTAGTTAAAAAACACCAGTCCCAATACAATTCCTTGGGGGACTCTGCTTTCTACATCCTCCCCTTGGGGCAGCTGCCCATTTACTCCTGATCTGGATCCTTAACCACTTACTGATCTGTAAGAATTTATGGTTAACATCTTAGTCTTAATTATCAGGAAAAACAGTTTACAACTTGTAACTGGTTGATTAACTACTTGTGGCTTGACCCTGACTCTAGAAAAAATCATGAAGAATACTGAACAAATCCAACTTGCCAATCTGGATTTGTGACTAGATGTTAAAGTGCATATTTTCCCCTTTTGACACTATAACTGCAGTAATGCAAAATGCAAATGTTCCCAGAACTTCTGGAATGCGTAGGAGAATCTTACCTATTGAAAGCTCCATTGCATTCTGAAAAGTCATGAAATAGGTAAGATCCATTTGGTTGGATCCAATTCCAAAGGCACCCTTCCACATGCAGAAGTTATACTCCACTGACAGAAAAGCAGTTTTATTGCACAAGAAAAGTGATGCTAAATGCACAGTCTGTGTACAGTCATAGTGCACACTTAGTGTCACACTTGGCGTCATCTTGGGGTTGCCTTGGAGAAGAAGACCATGGAACATTCTTTGTTTTTACTGCTTTGTTTTGTTTTGTTTTTTGCTAACTGTTATGTTATGATGTGGGAATCATCTTATTTTATAGTTAGTTAGTGCAAATGTTAATTGTTATTTAATTTTGAGAATTGTTATTTAATCTTGAGAACTGTATTATTTTATTGCTGTATTATGTTTTATTGATGTATTACGTTCGTGTTGTTTGTAAGCCGCCTTGAGGGCCTTTTGGCCAGAAGGCGGGGTATAAATTTAATAAATAAATAAATAAATAATAGATACCAATGAAAGAGCTCTAGTGCAAAAGCTGTTTATATTAGAGAAGCAAAACTAAATTTATAGATGTAAGTCACACTTACGGGTTCTGTACCTGGTCAGATATAATTCAGGCCAATATGGAGCCCTCCAGATGTTGCTGGACTACAATTCTCATCAGCCCCAGCCATCCAAGACATTGGGAGATGTAGTCCAGCAACATCTGGAGGGCACCACAGTGGCTACTCCTGTGCCAGACTATTGCACATGAAAAGTGACATTAAATCCATAGCTCTTTTTGATGAACACCAAAATTGTTATAGAACCTACCAATTATGGCACTGCATATATTCTTGTGTCAAACTCTTGCACAAACATTTCTGGAAGCAGTCTTTGTGGCTATTTTTCTTCTCACAGTTCTTTGGAACTGTGCTGCAGATAAAACTGTCTTGTTAAACTAATACACATGGTGCTGAAGATAAGCTTAGGAGATAAACTCATGTTTTTTGTTAGGGAATGGCAAAAAAAAAACACACTAAAGGGGACATAAATAAATACAGAACAGAGTAAGGGACCAGTTAGAAGTCTGAGCCAGTTTGATAAGGCCCAGCTGTTACATATAGACATACAGAAAGCATTTAAAAAGGCATTATTATTCCTGTTAGGGAAAAGGTTTAGTTTAGCAAAGAAGAAATAACCTTGCATTGCAAGCAGGATGGGCAAATCTGTCAATTTCAGTTTCTTTTCGGTTTTTTAATTTTAATTTTTCTGGTCTTAAGTTCTGTTCTTCTTCATTTCCATATCAGTTCCATAAAGTCTTTATCAGCATTTTAGCATTAATTTCTCTTAATATGCAAATCTGAACTAAATCAAATTTCTCCCCCATCTCTAAGGCCCATATAGAAATATTTTTCAAGTGGACTAAAGCTCAGAGCTTGGAAAAGTTACCCTTTTGAACTACAACTCCCATCAGCCCAATCCAGTGGCCATGCTGGCTGGGGCTGATGGGAGTTGTAGTTCAAAAAAGTAACTTTTCCAAGCTCTGCTAAAGCTAGCACCAGGGGAGAATCAATAGCTGAGTGGTTGAGCATCTGCTCTACATGCGGAAGGTCCCATGTTCAATAACGCCTAGCATCTCCATCCAGAAGGATCAGGTAGCAGGCCATATAAAAGACTTCTTTCTTAGGTCCTGGACAACTAAATGAACACAAGCTGATCTGGTATAAGGTAGCTGCCTATATTCCTATGACTTTGCTCCATTTACCCAAAACTTGCCTTGTGCCCTGTTGGCTGGATTCCCTAAGTCCCTTTTGTCCCCTCTCCAGGTCTGTCACTCCTCCTGCCCTAAAGTATGCATGCCCTTCATGCAACCATTGCAAGCATTTTAATGGTGAAAGATGATGTAGAAATTAAAATCAGTGAATAAATCATCTGAAAAATTGCTGCCCTTTAAAGGTACTCAGAAAGAACTTTCCATTTGAGGCAGACATCTCAGCCTTGCAGGGGTTCTAGAACATAGGTAAAGCCTACACATGTAGATGTTGGGGGTAAGGCTGTTGGCATCACAGGATCTCAGAAGTGGAGCCAGAGGCACCACCCCGCAGCCCTGTTTTGTGTGTGATTCCCCTTCATGGAATGTACAGGTGAAGGGGCCCTTGGAGTAACATTTATCTTGGCGACACCACTGTCATCCCTTGTGGAATGTTGGCTGCATGATCTTTATGTTGCAGGCAGTCTGACTGATACAATACATCTAGTGTTAGGTTCTTTGAATACTGGAAGGTATTCAACTGAACTGAGTTTGACAATCTTATTGATGTAATGTATTCCAGATGAAGCTTTGGCATCATTGCAAAACATTACTGCTACATACTTTATTTATCCTTTCCACCCCTCTTGAAAATGTCTTCCAAGCAGATTTAATGAGAATCCCCCCCCAAAAAAGTGATCTAAACTCACAACATGGGAAGCTATTAACATATTAGATACTTACCACACTTCATAAACCAAAGATTTACTGTGACATTCATTAGTAACCTCTGCTTAGGGCCATGCTACATATTATATTGTTCACACTTTTTAAAAAACAAAGGAGTGTTCTTAAACTGGTCACTTTTATTTGGAAGAAAAAACATCCATAGGACCTTGATCTATAATGTGCTTTCATGTCTGATCAGGGCCCTGGACCACTGTTTTGGCAACAAATCATCCCACTTGGTTGCTATTTGCTCTGATGATACTGTTTATTTGAAAAATGTGTGGAGAAATAGTGGGGTATTGTAAATAGTGCCATGGGGGTAGTTTCCAGGACACATAGTGAAACATCACATGTCATCTCGACCTGTTCTGCAAATGCTGAGATGCCCATCAATTTCAACCAGAGGGCTGATAATAGGAAAGACTCGGTTTGTGAGAATATCTCATGATGGAAGAATGCTGTCGGAACTTGGACTTTAAAATACAATCAAAGTAAGTTAGCCCTATTAAACCTTCCCTGTTCTAGAATTAACGAGAAGGTTGCTATGAGGAAACAAAGGTTTTGTAATGTTCTTCAGTTGCTGGGTTTGAACGTTATATGGCCGGATGATATTGTGAACGTGGAGTTTCTTTACAACCCATCAATAAATACATCTGTTTTACTCACCTTGAAATCTTCTGTTGTGACAGCTCGAATACTTGCATACAGATCCTCCCTTAGCAGTCATGGAATACATGTCCAGAGATATTTTATTAACATGGCAAAACCTCAACCCTTGCTTATAAAGGGAGCTTCTTCAACCCATCCTCCTCCAGCATCCGAGAAAGCGAAGTTTTCCATTGATAGATGTAACATCCTATTAAATACTGAAACCTCGGTACCGAATGTTGATCAGAGTTCCTTTATTAATCCGACTCAAATGAGTAACTCTTTACCTCCTGTAGGATTAAATATATTGAAGAACAGCGTAGGTCATATGCCTCCTTTACTGCAGGAAGAATTAAGTTTGGAAGCATTAAATTCCAGTTCCGACCTTATTACTGTAGATATGGTAAGCTCCTCTTCTCTATCAACGCCTACCATTGCCCCGCCATTCCATCCTCCTGCTTCGGTTGATAGCAAGATGAATCAAGAAGTACCCTTTGACTTTTCTTGTGAGGGTGAGGAAGAATTAATAAACAGCTTCTCCACATTTTCTGACTGTGAACAGAGAGAGGTCATCAATAAACTACAGAACCTTCTAAATAACTTAAGGGCCAGAAGGACAGGCTCTAGATATCTGGAGGTTTTTGAAAGGGGCTCTCCATCTAGCATCCATCTAATACCTACAAAGGATTCCTCAATCGAACTGCCATTGGGCTATTCAAATGTCTGCAGACCCAGTTCATCATGTGAAGTAATAATCCATGAAGACCCTGCATTAAATTGACAAACATCCCCTTTATCATCCTTAACTCGGTTACCCATCGCTGTAACTTTTAGAAATGCGACGAATCGGCACTCCAAGCTAATGAATTATGACTCTACCGTGAAGCACCGGTTCCTTGAAAGAGGGAAATCCAAATCAAATCCCACACAGGTTAAAATCCTCTCTTGGAATGTGGCTGGTTGGGCTTCAAAGTTAAATTGCCCTGGGTGTGTGGAATATTTGAGATCTTGTGATGTGATCTGTCTGCAAGAAACCTGGTCTGTCAAAAATATTTCTTTGTATGGCTTTCTAGTTCTAGAACTTCCTGCTAAACCGGCAAAAACTAGGGGCAGACCCAAGGCTGGTTTAGCAATTTTGATCTCCACTGCATTGGGTGCAAAAATTAAGAAACATGCCCCTTGTGATAACATAGCTATCGCAGCCTTAGTAGAACTAAACTTATCATCCATTTTAATAATAAATGTTTATATTCCACCATCTTTTCTTAAGGGTGATATAATATCAGTTTGGCAACAGTTGGAAAACTATATAATTAAATTAGAACAACAACACCTGAAGGCTTAACTTATAATTACAGGAGATTTAAATGCTAGAATAGGTCCAAATAATGATACTTTGGCTGCATCGCCTTTATGGAGTGAAATGGATACTGAAAATGTAATTCCGCAGTATGTCAGAAACTCTAAAGATCATAAGATTAACTTTGCCGGAATATGTCTGGTACAACTAGTGGCTCGATTGAATTTAGTAATTGTAAATGGGCACAAAGAGGTTGCTACTCCTGCAGAGTTCACTTACATTTCAGGGCGTGGCAGCAGTGTAGTGGACTATGTGTTGATATCTCCTCTTTTGTTTACATATATCTATAATTTTTTAGTTGGTGACAGGTTGGAAAGTGACCATCTTCCTTTAATATTCAATCTGTCTATAACTGGGGTATGTTGCTCTGCCAAAGAAGTTTTATACGATAATACCCCTTTTGATACTTACTATAAGAGAGTGCACTGGAACGAACGGGTTCTTTCCAAGGTGGAAAACTTCTTAGTTTCCCCAATGGGTCTCACTCTCATGTCTCGTATAACAGAGACAAATGAAATTTCGGAGGCTTTATTTGAGTATTCTTCTCTATCCTCTCCTCTAGCTAAGATCTTGAAAGTACCTCATCATCCTTGCTGCTTAACCAACTTGACGTATCCAAGATGGTTTGATAAGGAATGCAGAGAGTCCAAGCAGGACTTAAGAAGAATTTATAATAACTACAGGAAAGCAGACGTAAATATTCTTCCCCCTGAATATTATTCAGCAAAAAAAACTTATAAAGAGTTAGTTGCCCATAAAAAGAAATTAGCATTGCAAGAAAATTGGAAGGCTTTAATAAATGCTTCTTTAAATAAAGATTCTAAACTCTTTTGGGCGCTAGTTACCAACGCCCTGGGTTCAACTGCTCCTTCGCAATGTACCATCTCTTCAGATATCTGGGAGCACCATTTCTCTCTTCAGTTTGCAAATTATAGAGATAATCCCTGTTGGTTATCAGCCTTGCCTGGTTTTAGTACTCTCCCTGATTGGCCCCCGGTAGAGCAAGCAGAGATTGTTTTCCTGATTAGAAATCTTAAAAGCGGAAAGGCCCCAGGAATTGACGCAATACTACCAGAAATGTTAAAATCTAATATTGAATGGTGGGCACCACTGCTCACATCTCTTTTCACTCAGATACATTTGACTGGAAAAATTCCCACATCCTGGCTTGAGGCGGTGATTATTCCACTATACAAAAAAGGCGATGGGGTGACCCCGCAAATTATAGGCCCATTAGCCTTCTCTCTGTTGTAGGTAAGATCTACGCGAGTCTCCTAAATGTCAGACTGAAAGCTTGGTTAGAGGAGGAAGAAATCTTGGGCCATGAGCAGGCAGGCTTTTGCAAAAAAAGATCCACCATTGACCACTGCCTAGTACTAAGGTACTTGGCAGAAAAATATACGAGTGGCACTAACAGGGGCCTCTTTGTCGCTTTTATGGACCTCAAGACGACGTTCGATTCAGTTCCAAGAGATTTATTATGGGCTAAATTAAATAAGACCTCGATAGATAAACGTCTTTTATTTTTAATTAGCCGGCTCTACCAATGTACTTCGCTTCGGGTGAGACATGGGACAAATTGTAGTTTGACTAGACCTATTCTACCTAATGTTGGTGTACGACAAGGGTGTGTTTTGGCCCCTACCTTATTCAATCTCTTTCTTAATGACCTGAGCACCCAATGCCGAATGGAAAATTTACATTCCCCTAAAATTGCAGAGGTGCGATGTCCTTTGTTGCTTTACGCAGACGATACGGTTTTGTTGTCATTCTCGGAAATTGGTCTCAAACGCCTCCTCCGTATTTTTATGAGCTATTGTAAAAAAAATCTCCTTACCATTAATTTTATAAAGTCCAAGATAATGGTCTTCTCTCATAGGCAGGCGAAGCAACAGTGGAAAATAGAAGGTCAAATGATTGAACAGGTCAGGCAATTTAAATACCTCGGTATTACATTCTGCTCTTCCCTTTCTTGGTCTCCCTATATTCGGGCTGCAGTTCTTGCAGCACATAATATTTCTAAAGTCACCACTAGATTTTTTCATATTAGAGGTGGCCGATACATTCCTGCTTCCTTAAAATTTTTTAAAGTTAAAATACTTCCACAACTCCTATATGGCATTCCGATCTGGGTAACAAGTTTCCACACAAAAGTTGAATCGGTGCTCTCGGGCTTTTTAAGGGCCATATTCGGCTTGCCAAGCTGTGCCTCTCCAGCTGGACTCTGTCTAGAAGCGGGAATCACTTCAGTCGAGTGTACAGCCTGGCTACAAGTATTCAGATTTTGGGTCAAGGTGGCTTACTCTGGATCCTCCTTGGGATATCTTCATTTAATATGGAAGGATCCTTTTGAAAGTTTTTGGTCCGCAATTTTTAATGAAAAGTTAAATTGCCTGGGTCTGTCACTGGAGCTTTTGGCTACCTGGGAATCAGAGGTAGCCAAATATAATATTGGCCAACGAATAATGGATCTAGATCGCAAGTATTTATTGTCCAAGGCACGTACATCTTGTTCTCCTTTGTATTTTGGCCTGAGCTTTAGTTTTCCATCTCAAGCGAGATATTTAGAAGAACTAACTTTCCCACAGTATAAGTTTTTGTTCTCCCGAGCGAGATTTAATTGTTTACCTTCTGCACTTTTAACGGGTCGCTTCCAAAATACTCCTCTGGAGAACCGCTATTGCATTTGTAAGTTGAAATTACCTGAAACTATTGGTCATGTATTCCTTGTATGCGAATTATATCGAGATGCAAGGGCTAAATTTATTTTGCCACTTATTACAGGGTCTCTAGGCAGATCCACAGAATGGATAGTACAGTACCTTTTGTCAGACAAAGTTAAAACCACAACTGCATAAGTTGCAAAATTTCTTTATATAGCACAGTCTGTACGGAAAAGACAGGCCTCCATCCTTGGATTTTAGTATGGAAATTTTGTAAATAATGTATTGTTTTAAAATGTTTAAAAATGTTGATCATGATTTGTATTGTGGGTCTATGACTGTATAATAAATGATGATGATGATGATGATGATATTGGGGGGGAGGGTTGGCAGGAAACTGGCAAGGGGCCTGATTCAGATAAGGAGCACATTCTGATTAGGGCCCCAAGGCTGCCTTTAATCACAATAAAAGATGTCAGTTTAAGCCCATTTTGATAAGGTATGAACAGCATAATTTGGCCCTTATTATTACAATTTTGGATTGCAGGAGGCAAAAATGTTTAGATATTGTTTTAGTCAATCATGGTTCTGAAAGCATATCTCCCAAATCATATAGTTGCTTCAGTGAAAAAAATCTGAGGTTAGCCGGGTCATTTTGGTGCTGTCAAATATTCTGCTATGCCATTTCCCCTCAAACCTAACAACCTGAGGTCACATTCTGTACAAGCTATAATTTCTAGGCCATTTTCCAGGGCAGCCCAACATATTGGACATACAACATATTCAGGCAAGGCAATTTTGGAACTCAGAAAACTTGTTCTCTGAGGAGCATGGCACCTTCAAATGTAGGATTGCCCCCCTCCTTAGGTTCTCATAGAACCACGTATTTGTTTGTTATCAAATGCAAATCCACAAGCAAGTCAAGATGGAATACAAAGGTAGCTCAAATCCAGATACTCCATATCAACACACTTCTGGACTGTGCTGCTTCTATCTTTCATTCAGCAGTATGTCAAAATACTTCCTACATTCACTCTTGTGTACATGGTGGCAGACTCATTATACAGGAACATGCACAGGTGAACTGAAAGGGCTGTGTTGCATCTGATGTTGGAGACCTAGAATCAAACAAGACGAGTGCCTTCACTGGCCAATTCCTTCCTTCCTTCCTTTCTCATTTAACCACAGCTTATCAAAACGTCTGAGCAAGAAACTCTTGAGGTGTGATCTTATATTCTCCTGTATGTGACAAGGGCACTTCCTTAGGGACTAGAGACTTCTTTCACAATCATGGCTATGCAGCAAAAACATAAAGGAAGATGAACTAAAACAGAAGCAGGATTTTCAAAGTCACGCTACAGTATTATATCATTAAATTTTGTTTGTCTTTCCTCATCTTCTTTTGAGAGTCTACACATGTAATTAGGGATGGGGAAAATTCAATTCAGTTAAAGCCATATCTATCACATTTGCACTTTCCGAAACTATGTGAGAACTGAAACACAACCATCCTTTGAAAACCACACTTACCCAAACTTTACAATGCAGTTCTCAAACAAGTGTTTACAAAAATGTGTATGTCAGGGGAAAGTGTGCATAAAATGAATATATGAGTGAAAATAACAAACAAATATGCATTACACGATGAGAAATTGCTGTCAAAAGTGTGTACATTAATCAAAATGGCATATAAAATGTGTTTATTAGAAATTGGCACTCAAATGCTGAAGAATTTCATGAGGATTTTTTCTTTAAAAAGCACAAGTTGCTGCAGAAGTGTGGACCACTGGATTTAAGTTTGGAAAAATGAGAAACTGAGAGAACCAAAACTGTCAGATTTTTCCATCCCTACATGTAATCAGTTTCTTTTTAATGTTTTACTGAAGTTTATTAATAAACAGTCTCCCTCCCTTTCCCTTTCTCTGCCCCCACCCCCTGTATGGAATGTGGAATTCCAACAGTATATATGATAGTGACTACTCTAAGATGAAGACTTTTCTGTTGTTGTTGCAAGATATGGTTCGCCCATTTGAAACCAGTCAAAATCTACAAGGTGGTATTGCTCAGTATAGTGACAGGTATTGGGAAGAATTCAGTTTGGATATTTTCTTTCGTAAATCAGAACTTGACTCCCATTGGACACATCATCACCTGTTTATTCATTTGTATGCTACTTTTACCAAGATTGTGTCCAAAGTGGCTCACAATATATCAAATGAACAAGAAGTATAACAATTAAGAACATATTTGAAGCAATGGTAAATACTCATAATATTAATAAGTACAAAACAAAAATCAATCCATACAGCATTGTGTAAAACCTGAACAACATTATATAAAACAATGCAAACACACATCTGACAGATGGAAAGAGCAGACATACATTGATGCAGTTCTTGAGAGAGTGAAGCATTACTTTATGCCAGAAGGTTTCAGCAGAGTAAATGAAAACATCCAACAGGTTTTGCTGGTGATCATAGATAGCGGATCACATGACAAAGGTTGCTTACATATGACCTGTATGTTGAGCCTTCAATCTGATTTGCTTGCATAAAGTTTGTACCAAGAGTATAGCATGCCTATTGTTTACTGAGCATTCATTCTGATTTGTTTGCAGATACATTATACGAAATTGCAGTTGTCTCCCCAAACATTCCAGTGGGTTTTCTCATCACTTCCCTTGCTGCAAAAAATAAAAATAAAATAATTCAATTTTTTTGGAAGCAGCTCTGTTGCACAAGAACTCAATAGAGCCAAATCCACTGTAATTGAGCAAACTAAAGTTGCTGGTATGTGACTGAAAATAGTGACAGTCTGGAAGCAAACAAAGGGTTTATCCACATGGGAAAATTACTTTGTACTAAATACACTGTTTTTACCTTAGTTTTCTATTTGCACCATCCATAGTAATGGCTCAATGCGAGCTGCAAACATGGTGTTTTCTATTCACACCGAGGGGAAGGATCAATCAAACAGTTTCCTAATGACCACACCCTCTAATTTAACATTCCCACTCCCTTTGCTTAGTTGGCAACCAAGCATGCTCAGTTTGTTCTACCAGTAACTTTCATTTAAAAACAACAACCCAGAAGAGCAATTATTTGTATTTTCACTGGTACAACACAGCTGAAATACAAATGTTTGTTTGAGCAGTGTTATGCTTTTGTGCATAAGTTGGGGGGAAGAAAAATAAGGTACCGTTTGCAGCAACATAAAAAAGGCTTGCAGAATGGAGGGAAGCAGCTGGAAGTTGCTTTTCAGCCTACAGGAAATAAAATGAATGAAGGGAAGAAGAGGGAGTGGGCATGGAGAGGGGAACGATTGACACACCCACCTAAAAGCATCGGAGCAAAGCATCTCTAAGCACTAGAGATACGGAGTGAAGACCATTTTTCCTTCTCTTTTTGAATTATCAGAGAATTGGGTTAGTGCAGATTTACAGGGGGGAAACTGCATGATAGCTTACTTATTTGTTTATTTATTATTTGATTTATATCCTGCCCTTCCAGCAAGAGCTCAGGGCAGCAAACAAAAGCACTAAAAACACTTTAAAACATCATAAAAACAGACATTAAAATACATTAAAACAAAACAACTTTACAAACATTTTTTTAAAAGCTTTGAAGACATTTTTTAAAAGGTTAAACACATTGTTTTTTAAAAGATAGCTTCTGTTTCCAGTAATGCCATGTGAACTATGCGAATTAAAAGATGTGAGTAGCACCAAACACACACTAAGCCATCATTCAGACGAGCCCAAAGTTGTTAAAACAGCAGATCTGAGAAAGAGAGGTGTTGTCATATATGCCATGGGCTGGCTTCAAGTCAATTCCGACTTATGGTGACCCTATGAATAGGTTTTTCATGGTAAGCAGTATTCGGGGGGGGGGTTACCACTGCCTTCCTCTGAGGCTGAGAGGCAGTGACTGGCCCAAGGTCACCCAGTGAGCTTCATGGCTGTGTGGGGATTTGAACCTTGGTCTCCCAGGTCATCGTCTAATACCTTAACAACTACACCACACTGACTCTCTCATGTATGCCATAGGAGTAGGGAAAACTGACAACCTGCAGCTTAGATGGCTGGGAAATAGACAGGTGATAGTTTCAAAAGAGTGAAGGTTTTTTGTTTTTTTTTAAAAAAGACTGCTTGAGAATATTTGTGAAGAAGATAAAACAAGTAAGTATTCTTGCATCAGACTTTCAGATAGTTCATTGTCCTTCAACCCTTGTCTCATAAATTCTAAACACTGGATATACCTTAAGCAGTGTGAGTTAACAATACCAGATCACAGTCACAAAGCAGCATAGCATTTAGAGAAGGGCAAATCTGTCAGTGCGGGGTTCTCTCTGTATTTCATTTTTCCAATCTTAAATTTAGTTCTCCACATTTCAATATCAGTTTGCAATGTTTTTTAAAAAACAAAGTCCTTATGATATTTCATCACCAATTTACTGCAATTTTTCCTAATACACATCTTTTGTATGCAATCTTGCCTAATATGCACATTTTTGCAAAGCAATTTTCCCTAATATAATGCATTTTTGCATATTATTGTCACAAATACATGCGTTTTTATGCAGACTTTGCCCGAGTATATGCATTTTTGTACACATTACTTGACGGAAGACCTGCCATTTCGATTTGTGTATTGTTTGGGAAAATGCAAATTAAATATGTTCACTTTCAAATGTGAACGGAATCAAATTTCTCCCCCATTCCTAGTAGTGCTGAAAGTGAGAAATACAGATCCATCTGTGATAACAACCAAGTTCCAAATCAACAGTAGAAAATGTTTCATGTGCCAAGGATTCTCAGTGGAGAATGAACCAGGTCTTCTTTTTGTTGACAGATGAAGGAAGAGGCAAGTCTTTGCCCAGGATGGGGGAAAAGAGGGCTTGTAATCACTTCTTTCTGTGGACTGCTGCTTTAATTGTTTTCACTGATTGTTTTATGATATTTTGTATTTGATATTTGATTAGTTTATTTATGCATGTATCTTGCCCTGGGACCACTGGTGGTGTTCTTTTAAGAGGGCTGGGACTCTTAGAAATAAGAACCTGTAACTGCTATGCTTGCTAGATGAACATGTTTATTTTAGAGTGCCTTGCTTACTTAGGACCTTCAAAAGACTTTTTAAAATTATGCAGTCATGATGATTTGTTCTGTTTGCGTCTGCAGACGTGTGAGGATGGAGAAAGTGCCTAATTTCCAGTCAGTATATGTCCCATAACTTCATGCTGAAACCACAGACCTTTCCATGCCACAAATATTCCAGGGTTTTTTTTTTTACCCACTTTTGTTGCAATATTTTGCCCCTCCAGATGGCAAAAATGTGGTATCATTTGGAAACAATAAGCAGAATGATGTGCAGAAAGTCCAGTAAAAATCCATTATTAATGTACTATTATTGTGTCAATGACAGAATACACCTACAAAAAAACCCCAAACCAGTCTAGAGAGACTCTTCTAGTTACATGAAGACTTCCAGAATTCCTGTTTCCTCTGCCTGCCTACTGTAAGTCCTGGGGTGGGCTTATCTATACTTAGGCCAAAGCATTCTGGAATTCTGGTGTGGATCAAGGAATGGATCTGCCATAAACATTATAGCTATGGGTCGAGTTACAAATGCCACAGATAATTTTGCTAAATCTCTTGTTGCTGTTTCATTGTATTTCAAAACCTGGAATCCGAAGCAATGTTTTCATAAGATTTCATCGCCAAATTATGATTGAGACTCTTGTCTTGTTTGCCACCCTGTGCTCCCAATTGGGGGCGGGGGAGAGATACGTACAAGAAAATAAAGAAGGAAACCAACAAAAGAGATTCCTTTGCATCCAAAGTAAAGGAACAGAAAAGCCAGGGAGAAAGGAAGGGGTGCAAATAGGAGTGGAAATCTTGAAAACAGGCATGGAATTTGTGTGGGACACACCATTTGGCAAGCGTAGTCTTGAAGTTCTGGGGGAAACGGTGTCTGGTTCCTTAACAATGTGAGATAAGGCTACATTATCTCAAGCAGCATGCCATGCCATAGGGTTGAACTAGACATGATGGAAAACATGCCATGTGTCTGCTCCAATCATTGTTAAATGTCTGTGTGTGCCTACTTTTTATAGGGGAAGAAAGACGACCCTTTCCTCACAATGGATGCTTCTGGATGGGGACTAAATATTGCAAATGGGCCATCCAGATAACAAAGATGGGTCATGGACTACATGTTGTTTTGTTTTTAATTTATCTGATCTTTTTCTAGGAAGGTTAAATCTGGATTAAATGAGAGGGGGAAAATGTGAGTTGGCATTTTGATGCTGCTGATATTTTCTGGACAGTGCGGGAAAAAAGCATGCATGAGGAGCACCAATCGCACCATAAATCTTTGTCTAGAAGCACCTTGTTTGCCACTGTTTCGAGCCATTTTCTCCAAGGCCTGTCCTAAGAGAGAAAAGTGAACTAGGCTAGGAGAAAAGACTGCTAAGAATATCTGATTTATTAATATGCCAGTATCCCACTATTCTTCTAAAGAGCTTAAGGTGGTGTACATGGTTCTCCCTGCTCTTCATTTCATCCCCACCACAACCCTGTGAGGTAGGTTAGGCTGAGAGATAGGGACTGGCTCAAGGTTATGCAGTGAGCTTCAAAGGGGATTTGAACCCTGGTTGCCCTAGTCCAGCATGACTAATATGGCAAGGAAGGTGGGTAACTTTTGCACCCTTGCCCTATGCTGTTTTATCATTGTTTAATATGTGAACAGGACAGAGATGTGAACAAAATAGTGTGGCCCCTGGAGAATATTGTAGGGGGGCGGTCGTGACAGGGAGAGCTTGTGGAGGTTTTGAAGGAATTATTTTATTGTGCATTTTATTTATGGATGGATCTTATCATTGATTTTATACTTGTAAACCACTTACACACCATTTTGGCATGTAAGTGGTATATAAGTTTAATAATAATAATATTTCCACCTTCTCCCTCATTTACTTTCATGGCCCTCAACCCCAGCTTCTTGCACCCTGCCTTTCTTTGTCGACATGATTTGCCAGACTCAGCGAATAGGGTTGTTTCCAGATCATCTGTTTATGGAGCATTTGTCCTGATTTGTTTGCACAAAGCTTGTGTGGCAGTTGTATGATGCCCACTCTTTATTGAGCATTCAGCCTGATGTGTTTGCATGGAGGTTATCTGACAATGAACATTCCTCCTGATTTGTTTGTGCAGAGGTTATACGACTTCCCATCAATCAATGGTTATGCCATACTTTCTAGTGCAGGGGTGGGGAAGCTTTTCAACCCGGCAGGCCAGATCCTGAGCGCCCTCAGCCCTGGAAGGCAATTTTGACAAGTGCACGAGAACACCATTGGAGAATCTCTAGCTTGTGGGCCTATTTAGGCCATTTCCCCAAGTCACACCCACTTTCCCCACATTTGACATCATGTATGATGGCAGATGTGGGGCTGGTAAAGATGTAACTGCAAAGGAACAATGAGGAGCATTAAAATAGGCCTTTGGGTGTTCTTTGGCAAGCAGGGCGGCTTTTAAATTTGGCTCCAAATGCAAGCCCCACTGGGAATGGAATCAATCCTAGAAGTGGGGCTCCTGAGTTGAGCCAATCCCTGCCAAAAGCAGGGCTTGAAATTAGCACCAATCAATTGATGAGCAATGACTTCAAGTCCCACTGGGATCAGCTAACTGGAATTTCTGGCGTGTAACCAATCCCAGCAGTGCTTTAAGTCACTGCCAATCAGCTAATTAGCACTGCCTTCAAACCTCACTCTTGGTAGAGACTAGTCTTGCTCTTCCCAGCTGTTCCTTTGCAGTCGCGTCTGTTCCGGCCACACACCTGACATCACACCTGACATCAGTTGTGGGGCATGTAAGAATGGCTTGAGTGAAAACCAGCCTCATGATCTAAATTAGGGCAACTGCCAGGCCTAACTATGCCCGTGGGGTGGAGATTCCCCACTGCTGTTCTAGTGCACTTTCCCTATCACTTTCCTTACCATAAAAATACCAGTTATGGGTTTGTTGCATCAGAGCACTTTATTTTTTATTTATTTGATTTATTATTTGATTTACATCCCGCCCTTCCTCCCAGCAGGAGCCCAGGGCGGCAAACAGAAACATTAAAAACACTTTAAAACATCATAAAAACAGACCTTAAAAGACCTTAAAACAAAATGTTAAAAACATTTTTAAAAAGCTTAAAAACATTTTTAAAAAGCTTAAAAAACATCTTTTAAAAAGGGTTAAAACATATTTAAAAAATGACACTAGAACATATTTTAAAAAATCACTTTAATGATGCTAACTTAAATTTGCTGGGATGTGACTGAATCCTTTCTGCAAAATGGTGACAGTCTAGATGCAACCTAGGACTGGAATTTGTCAGGACAAGGAGAAACTTGAAAAACCTCTCCTTTTCCAAGTAGATTCCACACACCCACTTGACCCCTCCAACTGAGGGCCTAAGTAGATGTGACCTCAGAGGATCTGTAATGAGATATCTTTTGAAGAACTAAAACAAAAGAAAAAGCTGCTGCATCCCCTGAATTGGATTAAGGTGACTGTGTTGGGGAAGGGGGATTAACACTTTCCCCCAATATCATTGTCACAACCTGAATTGCCCCCAAGTCGTTATTTGCCACACACTCCCCCCTCTCCACAAAAGCAGGGTTGAAGGCTGCTTCTGGGGTGTTCATAAAGCTTTGCTAAGAGAAAGTCCATAGGACAAAGATCCATGAGAATTGTAGTGGGCAAGGTGGAAGCTGTAACAAAGCTTTTGTCAACTTGGTGCCTTCCAGATGTTGCTGGACTCCAACTCCCATAAGACCTGACCATTGGTTGGTGCTGATGGGATCTGACCACAGATTAGCCATCCTTGCTCTAAACTATACAGTCTGCTATAATTCCCAGAATTCCCTGGGAAAAGGGATTGATTGTTAAACCACTCTGGGAATTGTAGCTCTGTGAGGGGAATAGGGATCTCCTAATAACTCTCAGCACCATTCACAAACTATAGTTCTCAGGATTCTTTAGGGGAAGCCATGCTTGTTAAAGTGATGCAGATGGAGCCAAACTTTAGATGAGCTGGCATGGGTAGAAACTTCCCATACACATAATCAATGCACCATACATCTTCTATCGATAGCAATATTGAAAGTGAATCCATTTCATTCTGTTTCCAACAATATTGTTTATTGTGTTGTAGAAAGGAGCTGCTGTAAAGGCTCAGAAATACAACAGAAGCATGCATGTTATTGATTTATTTAAATATTTTTGAAGGAGGAATGCAGACCTATGGGCTGTTGGAAAGAGTTATCTGCTGACGTCTTTCCCTGGGCTTTAATTGAAGTGTGGGAATCTGGGGAGGCTGTAAAGTGGAGACCACTGGTGAGATGAGTTGTCGAAAGAAAGCTCACCAGCACCCCTTGGCCACATCAAAAGGTTAAGCATATCAAAAATCCTGTACCCCATTCATAAAAATTTCACTGATTTTTTATCTCACCTTTCATAATGTTCAAACACAGCTTCTTTTCTCATTAACTTGATAGCAAATGGTAAGATAAAAAACACAAAAGAAATGAATCATTTTCATAGTGTCTCTTTTTAACTGGGGGAGGGGAATTATTGCAACCTTGGCCAGACCAGTGCATTTCAGTTGTCTCAAACTAACTCAGCTGCATGTGAATATGTTGCTTTTCTCGGGAGTAGATTATTAGCTTCATGTTGCACCAGCATCAGACCAAACGTGGGCAATTTACATAGTACCATATAAAAGAACATTTGCGGTGTAGACACAAGATTAACAGGAGTACATACTGTTTCTTCCAGGCAAAGAACATCAGAGAAGTCCTGAGAGTTAATCATTGGAGTTAACAGCAACATTTGATTGATTTCAGATTTCTTTTTTTTTGTCTTATTTTTAATGCCTTCCAGGTGATAAAGGACGTCCAGAACATTTAGGAGAAGATGTAGTAAGTTATTAAATTACAGTCATCCATTGCTCTGGCCAAGATTTAGAGAAGATGCAACTGCTTCTGCTTCCCCAAATGTCATGAGTCCCGAAGAGAACTTTTGGCAGGTCTGGTCTGATGAGGAGGAGGACTGGATTCAGTGGAGGGGCCCAGTGGCCTGGGAGTGTTGGATGACGATGTCAGGAAGGGGCCAAGTGATCTTCCTGTTGACAGCCCCTCCTCCAAGGTGGTGGACAATATGGTTAAAGGAGTGAGTCTTCACTCCATTTCTTCACCTCTGCCTCCCAGCTTGCCTCCTCCTGTGGAACCACCTCTGGCTCAAGAGGGAATGAGGGAGGTGGAGGCGTATGAGGATATGGAAGATGATCTGACTAAGTCATCCCCACCTCTGTCACCATCGATGTGCTAGAGGTCCTGCAGGCACAAACAGACTGAGCCTGTTAATCAGTCTATTCACAGGAGTGCCCACTTGCTTGCCCAGTCCCAAAGCAGGAGACAAGTCCTGTACAAGTAGTGTGTCTGCCCCAACCTTCATAAGACAGATCCAGGGGATGTGTCAGGTGTTGCAACAATGTCTTTGCCTATATAGCCATGCCTAGTAGTGCCTTTCAGTAGTCTTATCTCTGTGTGAACTGTATTTTGATCTATTTTTTAATCCTGTGTTAAACTGTGGATTAAAGCCATCACCAATTTGTGGCCTATTGCCGAAATAAAACACAAACACCATTCATTGGGTTAAATCATGGGCCACTTTATTAAACGGAATCAATTAGAATAATGAACCTGCAGAGGGGAAATCAAGTGCGGGAGCATTCTGATGATCCAGGCAAAGCCTGCTTGCAGCCATAGGGTGACTAAACCTTGCCTGAGCCCGGGGCTGCCCTGTGCCAGACCCCAGCTCAAGCCACACCCTGAAGATGTGTAGGGGGTCCAACCGCATCACTGCCCCCCGGAGCCGTGAAACTCCGAGCGGATGAGGCACGTTGGCCCCAAAGGCGGCCCGTGTTCTGCCCCCTGGGCCGTATAGCCCTGAGCTGCAGGCCCCCAGACCGCCAATCGCCCCCAAAGGTGCCTAAAGGTGTCACCTAGCTGCCCTTTCCCTTTAAACTTTTTCCCGCACTTCTTTGCCACAAGTGACCATTGACATATTAAAGCTAGAAACAGACCAATCAGCCTATTAACCCCAAAGGCACCCGTGCTAACCCTTGACCCGTCCCCCCAACCACAGTGTGGAGTAGGCAAAAGAAACCTGCCAGCAAAGCGAGGCAGGCAGGCCAAAAATTCCTAGTCGGCCCCGTAGCGACCAAATGAATCACACTGCAGCAGAGGGAGGGTCAGGCGGGTGCCGCCAAAATTCAAAGGAGGACGGGAGGCTGGCAGAGCGGCCTTAAATGGCCTTCAGCCGCCCCGCCTCCTTCCTGTGTGTCACGATGGCGCGCCGGCGCGCCGTGTGCACGCCCGATGGCGGCCTGAGCTTCGGCTGTGGCCACAAACTCGCCCCTTTGCCCGGAAGTACCGGGCACGGAACGGGATTGTGGCCTATTGCCGAAATAAAACACAAACACCATTCATTGGGTTAAATCATGGGCCACTTTATTAAACGGAATCAATTAGAATAATGAACCTGCAGAGGGAAAATCAAGTGCGGGAGCATTCTGATGATCCAGGCAAAGCCTGCTTGCAGCCATAGGGCGACTAAACCTTGCCTGAGCCTGGGGCTGCCCTGTGCCAGACCCCAGCTCAAGCCACACCCTGAAGATGTGTAGGGGGTCCAACCCGCATCACCGCCCCCCGGAGCGGAATCAATTAGAATAATGAACCTGCAGAGGGAAAATCAAGTGCGGGAGCATTCTGATGATCCAGGCAAAGCCTGCTTGCAGCCATAGGGCGACTAAACCTTGCCTGAGCCTGGGGCTGCCCTGTGCCAGACCCCAGCTCAAGCCACACCCTGAAGATGTGTAGGGGGTCCAACCCGCATCACCGCCCCCCGGAGCCGTGAAACTCCGAGCGGATGAGGCACGTTGGCCCCAAAGGCGGCCCGTGTTCTGCCCCCTGGGCCGTATAGACCTGAGCTGCAGGCCCCCAGACCACCAATCGCCCCCAAAGGTGCCTAAAGGTGTCACCTAGCCCTTTCCCTTTAAACCTTTTCCCGCACTTCTTTGCCACAAAAGGGGGACAAGCCTCTGCTTAGTCTCCCTTTACCCCACACCCGATAAGAATCTCGTGCAGACCCCTCTGCAGGTCCATCTGGAAGATGCCATCGTTGCCCCACGAACTGCATGTCCACGCATGCCTACTACTGAGACCCTTGCCCTCCATGTCTGACCACAGCAGACGACCCAAGTCTACCGAGGCCTCAACTGCATGTCCTCACATGCCTGCCACTGAGGGCCTTGCCCTCCATGTCTGACCACAGCAGACGACCCGAGGCTACTGAGGCCTCAACTGCATGTCCTCACATGCCTGCCACTGAGGGCCTTGCCCTCCATGTCTGACCACAGCAGACGACCCAAGGCTACCGAGGCCTCAACTGCATGTCCTCACATGCCTGCCACTGAGGGCCTTGCCCTCCATGTCTGACCACAGCAGACGACCCGAGGCTACCGAGGCCTCAACTGCATGTCCTCACATGCCTGCCACTGAGGGCCTTGCCCTCCATGTCTGACCACAGCAGACGAACAGATGCTATTGTGGCCTCAACTGCATGTCCTCACATGTCTTGCCCTTCAGTAACCAAGGTAATTCCCACCCAAGGGAATGACCACCACCTGCAGAACCTTCCGCCCTGAACCCTGCTGGAACAACATGGGTAGGAGACCATTCCAGTGCATACTCTGTCGACCCAGCCACCAAACTGTGGCCCACCATCTGAGGCCCAGCTGTGAACCAATGTGCGTTTGCGGCCCCAAGGCCAGCCTATGAGATCATGCCATGACTGCAGAGTAGGCTGCGTGTCTGCTCCATCACCATCCAGCAACCTGCCAAAACAGAAACAATCGTGAACAGTTGGGTCACGGACCTTCAGACTCACCCCCAGGGTGAATGTATTCCATGCACCCCCTACTTCCACCTCCTAATGGCGTGTACCTGCATATACCAAAACCAAATGGACCGTCCCAGGTAGGCAATTCCACTGCCGGGTAGGCAAACCCCATTCCGGAGGAGCATGTCCCTCAAACCCCCATGGGTCTGCTCCCAGGCACTGTGACACTAGACTGCAACTTTATAAGGGAAGATCCCTCCCCCTGAATATCAGGCAACCAGGCCTGTAGCTTCAGGCCAAAAACACTATGACGCCGTCATGGGGAAATGTCCAGTCCAGGGGGAGGGTAAAATAATGTGGACTAACTCTTGCACCCCTGGTCTGCCTGGAAGTCTGACCTGGCCCCCAAACACCCTCGCCCCCCCATCCGGAAGGCTCCGAATTAAGTGTGAGGGCCGCTACCTGCAACTGCTGAGCTTTGAAGCATGATGGTCTCAGGGCACCTCCCTGATCAACCATCCCTGGCGGGTCAGGTGAACATGGAGGATGAGGATAAGGGGTATGGGGGTGTGCATGGGCCAGCTGGCCAGCACCTGACATATCCCAAGACATCTGAATGGTCCTAAAGGCCCCCTGCCAGCCTACCTTGCGACACACTGACAGACAAGATGCACTCCTACCATGTGATGAATTCCAGCACGTGATTCATAGGAATAGGCCACACTTTGCATAGCCCCTGCCAGCCCCTAACTCCCAGGAATCCCCTCCTGCCCTCTGATAGCTGGTGAGCATGCTGGGGCAGCAGATAGGCATATGGCCATCTCTGACTCCCTTCCCCCATCTCCCAGTATGCGGTATGGGACTAGCTGAGTCGGTCCTTCCTCTAACTGAAACACCATTGACGCGCCGCAGGAAAGGAGGGGGCCACCACAGGTTGGCGCACAAGGCAGCCAAAAACTTTGAACTTGTGGTAAGGCTGTGAAATCCCTGTTATGGCACCATCACCCCCACCGTAGAAGGCCCCCAACACCTGAAGGGGAGGAAGCAAACACCTTCCCCAGCCCCTGAAAACTGCAGGATCTTGATCTGCAACAGTTCAAGCTTTTCCAGGGGAGCCTGCAGCCCTGGGTCCAAAAGTCAATCTTCATACCCTGGAAGGTGAACACTGGGGCAGGATCTTCCCTTTCCCCAGCTGCCAAAGGAACCCCCCAGTTCATAGCTACGCTATAAACTGTGCCATCAGGTGCTAATATGCACCCAAAGTCTGCCCTACCCGTAAACTGTAAATCATGAAAGTAGTGCCCCACTGCTTCTGAGCCCTCTCGTCTCCAAGAAGGGGCTGAAGTGCTCCATGCAAGAATACAGCAGCCCCTAGGTAATGCTCTGCTGCATAGTTGACTTAACAGGCAAAACTCAGCAGCTCAAAATCCACCGTGTGTAACGGCCGGCAATGCAGGCAAATTAGCTGCCACACTTGCCCATAAGGCATCACTGAGTGACCCCACTTGTATGACGGATGGTGAATCAGGTAGACTTTGCCCACTGCCACTTTGGGCACTATACGGGGGGGCGCTGAGAGAGCAGAGGTAGGGGATGATGGGAAGGGGCCAATAACCCTGCCCAACTGTATGTCTTCATCAATTGTCCCCTGGACCAGTGCGTCCATAGGATCCGGAAAACCGCATAATAAAGAAAAACCACATCATAAAATGAGTCCCCCCATAACTGGGCAGTCTGCAAGCAAGGTCCATAGCCCTCGAGCGTAGCTGGGAAGGGACACTTTTTCCGAGCAGCCTCTGCTGGGGGCTGCCCTGGCCCCACATATCCTTCTGGCTTGTTGTTGTGCCTTTAATAGCAGGTTCGTATTCAGCAGTTATTAGATGGCATGGAGTTAAGCAATGTCATCTTCTAATGTCTGCAGGTCAAATGACCCTTAAAGGCACAGGACTAGAGGCCTGTAAAAAGGTGGGCACCTTATCTACAGACCAGTTTGTAAACTAGCTAAAGTGAAGATGCAAGCAAATGTGCAGTCTGCACGTGATTAATTCCATTATGTTTAAATAATTTACTCAGAGAAATATGAATTGGACCAATTCTATGCATACTTACTTATGAGAAAATCCCAGAGTGTCTCGTTACTTCTTCCCCTGGAAGGGTACATGTGATTGCACACATACAGCAGAATCCTATGTGTGTTTACTCAGAATATCACAGATTAAATGGGTTTTAGGACAGAGGTTTATGGGACTTAACTGATGGAAAGGTTCATATATTTTTACCTGGGTTTGAAGAACGTATTTGGGGGGGGGAGAAGCTTAACACTGAAAAAAGGGAGGATGAGTTCCCTTTGCATTTTGGAGTTGAGGTAGTTTTGGAGGTGAGGTTGCAGCACTAACTGGGGTCCCTACAGGCTCCTGCCGCCTCCCTTCTGTCTCCAGCTGCCCCCCACCCTCCTCAAAAAGCCCCTGCTCTTTGTAATTACATTGCATTGCTCCAATCCAAATGGCCGCTACGTTATGACAGAGCATCTTTCTAGGTTATTCTGCAAAAGAAGTGGCGGCCACAGGCAGCAGGAGGCTGAAATTTAAAGGAGGATTAAATTTAAAAGAGGATTAGACAAATTGCCCAAAATTTCTCCCACATTTTATTCAACCACTCTCTCAATTAAAGAGAAAAGAAATTGCATTTGAAAAAATTCAAAAGGGAGAATTCCACAAATAGTGGGATGCAGGGGGGGTTGTGCTCAATTTACTTTTGAGGTGGCCACGGGGTGCTTGTGAGTGTCCTTTCTTTCATTCTCCAGATCATCTCACCAATGGTTTGCACTCCGCCTGCAACCTTCCCAGCTGCCCACATTCAATTGAAGCCCAGGGGAAGACATCATAGGTAACTCCTCCTATAGGGCTTTTGGAAATTAGGAAGTATGAGCAGTCAGGAAGGCTGCAGGGTGTTGAAGAAATGATTACTGGAAAGAAAGAAAAATACAGCACTCACTCAAAATGTTAAGGAGAGTAAAAAATTGCTAACTTATCCTGAGAATGAGACAGAAAAAAGGAAGTTCTTTTCATGGAAGGGGGGGACTAAAGAAATTGGAAAAGCATCAACTCAGACCCTTGAAGTATATTTTGTTCTTTTGAGAGCTGACTTAGTAATGCTTCCTTCCATGTTCCCGTAGTGGATTAGTGCGGACTACATCTGCTGTGACAACAGAGCATACAAATTAAATTGATGAAATTTGGAAGTAAGCATTGTAGTGCTTTCCCGTTGCTTTAGACATCTCTCCAATGTTTGTCCCCTTTCATCTCTGATCTTGCAGGAATAATCATAAACATTAAAAGCACTGAAACATTGCATTTTGGACCTGCCTCAACATCTGATGAAGTGAAAGACAACATTTGCTTTGTATGGATGCCATTTAGGGAGGGCAATTGTCCCACCATTTTGTTATTCAGTCCACATGTGAGGATTCTTCTCTTAAAAAAACCCTCCTCCCAGCCCCAATTTAATCTTAAATTAAAATAAACTCCTTTGCCTCACAATTTAATACATCCAAGAGCAGGCCTTTGTGAATCCTGTCTCCTGGAAAATCCCACCATCAATATCAAAACCAAAAATGTCACCTAAATGATTTTAAGCTTGCTATTGTGTGTTCATTCAGGACAGGGTATTCATTGAGGAAGCCAAATTACACCATGAAATGAAGGCCAAATGAATTATGCTTTTATCCTGACATAACAATCAGTCCACAGGCCTTGTTGTGCAAGCCTGATTAGCTTTTTGCCCTGCAGTGATTCTTAGCACTTAGTATTACGCCAAAACCCGTTTTGCAGTTTCTCTGATGTTTACACACAGAGAGAGAGAGAGACACAAGGCTTTTGTTGTTCTGTTTCATTCACAGGGTGTTTTATAATTTCCTTATCATTTTGATGGCTGCAAGTTTAGGGTTGCAAGGTGGCAATGCCAAGTTATGTTTTCTTCTTCCATTAATTATTTGTCTGGCACTGTATAGCTTCCCTAGCTGCCCATGCTTGATCTGAAAAAGTGCCATGTATGGCATTAGGTCTTTCTGAGAACCAAATCAAATCAAATCAAATCAAATCTTATTATGCAGTCAATGACCCACAATACAAGCGATTTAAACAATTTCCCCAACAAATTAAAACTCAATACAGTATCAACAATAATGCTTTGTTTAAAAATTCGAACTAGCACCGAGTTTCCTTTTTCGTAAAATCTGGGCTATACAAAGAAACTTCGCGACTGATTCAGTAATGGCCTTATCCTTGTCAGATAGAAGGTAATGCAATAGCCACTCAATAGATCTACCTGGGAAAGTTTTAGTAATTGGGAGAATCAGTTTGATATGAGCATCCTTGTATAATTCACAGTCAAATAGAACGTGATCGGTGGTTTCAATCACCCCCAGCTTACAGAAACGCCTTTCCTGGAGAATTCCCTGGAAACGGCCAACAAGAATCGCAGATTGGAGGCAGTTAAATCTGGCTCTAGTGAACAAGAATCTATATTGCGATAGAGTCAATTTTTTGAGGTAGGCTGCAGGATTTGGGAAGAGAAACTCAGACCAAAATAAAGCGGTGAACATGATGTTCGTGCACCGGACATTGAGTACTGCGAGTCTATGTCCCTAATCCGCTGGCCAATGATGTGATTTGCCACCTTCCGGTCCCAAGTAGTCAAAAGATCCAATGAGAGGCCAAGACGCTTTATCTTCTCATTGAAAATTTTGGACCAGGAACTTATGAAGGAATCTCTCCATATTAGATGTAAATACCCTAGAGGGGGTCCTGCATAGGCCACTTTAGTCCAAAATCTAAAGGCCAGGAGCCAGGCTGAACACTCAATTGATGTAAAACCCACTTCGAGTCCAAGTCCCGCAGCAGATGCACAGCGTGGCAGCCCAAATATGAGAACATTAACTTTCTGAGAACATTAACTGAAGTGTGTGAAGGGCTGCCTTTCAAGATCTGTGCACTTATTAATTTTGTTTTTAAGAGAAATCCTTTTTGCCTTTTAATCTTTCTGCACGGATTTCTTTAAAAGGCCTCATCTTTTAAAACCTCACAAAGAACAGTCGCCAGGCATACTGTAGGAAGACCAACCTTTCATTGGTTTTTCAGGAGGTGCAGGCACCCAGGAATGCTGCAGAATGAAGATTACTGGACAGATAGCTTGTAGAATTAAAAAAAGGTCACTCACAAAACTCCTTGGCTGCCTTGTAGGAAGGTGAGCGCAATAAACCCCTGTGTCCCACCTATTTTCATCCAAATGTTCACTCCCCTTTGAAAATTTTTGAATGCAATATCTTTTCTCATTAATTGATAGAATGGCTGGGAAAAGGTTGCTTTGTATTTTGATGGGTTAAATGAGAGAGCTCATATTTGCTCACTGAAATGATGGAATTTAAAAGTGTTTATCTTGGCTGGAACATGCCTATCAGTAGGAAGTGGTGACCAACACATTTATCTCGGGATTTTATTATGGTAACTTTTACAATTCTGATACAATCTTTAATGGGGTTTTTCTATACCACAAAGCAAGTCTACCACGATTTTCAGTCTTTCTTTCTACACTATGGGTAGCCAACATAGTGCCTCTAGATGTTGTAGACTTGTAACTCTCATCATATCTGATCCTTGGCCCTGCCAACGTTTGGATGGCACCACTTTGGCTACCCCTGTCCTACACGAACACTTCATGTACTCTGCCACTGTAGTACATGAACTGTCCCCTTTATGTTTTTGAATTTAAGGCCACATTCACACCATACATTTATTCCACTATTATTCCACTTTAAACAGTCATGGCTTACCCCAAAGAAGTGTAGTTTGTGAAGGATGCTGAGAGTTGATAGGAGGCCTCTATTCCCCTCACAGAGCTACAATTTTCAGAGTTCACTGGGAAGAGAAACTGACTGTTAAACCACTCTGACAATTGTAGCTCTGTGAGGGGAATAGTGACAAATAGTGGTAACGAGAGAGGAAGTTCTAAGCTTAATGGACAATATGAAAACTGACAAATCACCGGGCCCAGATGGCATCCACCCGAGAGTTCTCAAAGAACTCAGATGTGAAATTGCTGACCTGCTAACTAAAATATGTAACTTGTCCCTTGGGTCCTCCTCCGTGCCTGAGGACTGGAAAGTGGCAAATGTAATGCCAATCTTCAAAAATGGATCAAGAGGGGATCCCGGAAATTACAGGCCAGTTAGCTTAACTTTTGTCCCTGGAAAACTGGTAGAAAGTATTATTAAAGCTAGATTAACTAAGCACATAGAAGAACAAGCCTTGCTGAAGCAGAGCCAGCATGGCTTCTGCAAGGGAAAGTCCTGTCTCAGTAACCTATTAGAATTCTTTGAGAGTGTCAACAAGCATATAGATAGAGGTGATCCAGTGGACATAGTGTACTTAGACTTTCAAAAAGCGTTTGACAAGGTACCTCACCAAAGGCTTCTGAGGAAGCTTAGCAGTCATGGCATAAGAGGAGAGGTCCTCTTGTGGATAAGAAATTGGTTGAGAAGCAGAAAGCAGAGAGTAGGAATCAACGGACAGTTCTCCCAATGGAGGGCTGTAGAAAGTGGAGTCCCTCAAGGATCGGTATTGGGACCTGTACTTTTCAACTTGTTCATTAATGACCTAGAATTAGAAGTGAGCAGTGAAGTAGCCAAGTTTGCTGATGACACTAAATTGTTCAGGGTTGTTACAACAAAAAGGGATTGCGAAGAGCTCCAAAAAGACCTCTCCAAACTGAGTGAATGGGCAGAAAAATGGCAAATGCAATTCAATATAAACAAGTGTAAAATTATGCATATTGGAGCAAAAAATCTTAATTTCACATATACGCTCATGGGGTCTGAACTGGCGGTGACCGACCAGGAGAGAGACCTCGGGGTTGTAGTGGACAGCACGATGAAAATGTCGACCCAGTGTGCGGCAGCTGTGAAAAAGGCAAATTCCATGCTAGCGATAATTAGGAAAGGTATTGAAAATAAAACAGCCAATATCATAATGCCATTGTATAAATCTATGGTGCGGCCGCATTTGGAATACTGTGTACAGTTCTGGTCGCCTCATCTCAAAAAGGATATTATAGAGTTGGAAAAGGTTCAGAAGAGGGCAACCAGAATGATCAAGGGGATGGAGCGACTCCCTTACGAGGAAAGGTTGCAGCATTTGGGGCTTTTTAGTTTAGAGAAAAGGCGGGTCAGAGGAGACATGATAGAAGTGTATAAAATTATGCATGGCATTGAGAAAGTGGATAGAGAAAAGTTCTTCTCCCTCTCTCATAATACTAGAACTTGTGGACATTCAAAGAAGCTGAATGTTGGAAGATTCAGGACAGACAAAAGGAAGTACTTCTTTACTCAGCGCATAGTTAAACTATGGAATTTGCTCCCACAGGATGCAGTAATGGCCACCAGCTTGGATGGCTTTAAAAGAAGAATTAGACAAATTCATGGAGGACAGGGCTATCAATGGCTACTAGCCATGATGGCTGTGCTCTGCCACCCTAGTCAGAGGCAGCATGCTTCTGAAAACCAGTTGCCGGAAGCCTCAGGAGGGGAGAGTGTTCTTGCATTCGGGTCCTGCTTGCAGGCTTCCCCCAGGCACCTGGTTGGCCACTGTGAGAACAGGATGCTGGACTAGATGGGCCACTGGCCTGATCCAGCAGGCTCTTCTTATGTTCTTATGTTCTTAATAGGAGTCTCCTAACAACTCACAGCACCCTTCACAAGATTCTTAGGGGGGAACCATGACTGCTTAAAGTGGAATAAATATATGGTGTGAATGTGGCCTAAGCATGTTTTCTGACTTGAAAAAATAATATTGAAGTTGCAACGATAGTGGTGACAGATAATCTCTATTGTGAATCAGTAGGTATGTATAATGGGGCATGCACCTCATGTAGGTAATCACAGTTATGAAAAAATAACCAGAAAGACACTCCAGTTGTGATTCCTTTAAACTGCACAGATTTTCAGGTTTATGGATTATAAAACACAGCTGTCTGCTACTAAGTATAATTTTAAGTAGATTGTTAAAGACAACTGATATACAGTTGGATGCAGCATAAAAATGACCTGTAATCTCTCTTGCTGGAGATTTTAATGACCTGAAAGTGTCCAGCATCATCCATCTAGAAATAAAAAAAATAATAATAATTCTGCTAGCTATCAAGAGGGCTCATGCCTTAATAGTCTGTTTTTCTCCAACATAATTGTATTAAAAATTGGGATGGTTTAAACTAAAGCTCAAGGCATGTCCAATAGCCCTAATTCATTTCAGTACTTCAACTCCACACAATTCCCACATGTAGCCACTGTGGTGTAATGGTAAGAGTCAAGACTAGGACCTGGGAGAGGGTCTATGGGTTCAAACCCTACTTAGTCAACCTTGGGCCTTTCACTGCCTCTCAGCCTAATTTACCTCATAAGGTTGTTGTGAGGATAAAATGGAGAGAGGAAGAACCATGTATGCCACTTTGAGCTCTCTGGAGGACAGGTGGGATATAAAGGTAATAATATTAAATGTATCACCCCACTCTTGTCCTATAAAGCACTGCTCTTCAACCTTGGGTCCCCAATTTTTTAAAAAAGTAACTTTGCTTACTTGTAGATTTCCCACTATACTATATTTGTACTAGATTGTCATCACGCTGTGACAACAGTCAGAGCCACTAGAGGGCACAGTAGACACAGGGACTGAGCCGACACTTGGAAGCTGGCCTTCACAGGAATCCACCTCAGACTCTGAATGGGTCATCTCAGGAGGAGTACAGAGGGGGTGGCACCACCATGACATGCTGAGGGGCTCTCCTCCCCTCTTTTTCTCTCTGGCATGAGGAAGAGTTTTTCTGGCAGGTGACACTGAGAAATAAAGGGAAACTTGAGGGGGGGAGCTATCAGTTTGGTCCTTTGGGAGAAAACTGTAGATGGGAGGGAGGGTAACCTTGGACATGGGAGGGTTGTTGCTTGAATTAGTGAAGAAAACTGTAAATGGTTGCAAGCTAACAACAACTTTTAAAAGTTTTTTTTAACACAAAACACCATGATGAGCAACCTTCCAGCTGCTGCCGTTTCCCTCTCTATCCTGGGTACACTCCTTTGCATCTTGTTCCTTCTAGCCCAGCTCTTAAAGGAGCCTTACTCTCACATCTCCTTCTTCTCATCCATAGTCAGACGTATTATTCATTACACCACTGGACCTGCTTTCATGTCTTCTCCTTTCTGATCATCAAGTAATGTTAAACAGCACCTACTCTCACTATATATACAGGGGGGGAAACATAAATCTGCAAGAAAAAACAAAAACAAGCCCCTTCCTCTACACAAATGGCACTTGTAGCATTATTCTATCAATCTCTGTGGTGCTTTGCATTATCTTGTAGATCTTCTAAGGACTTTTTTCCCCCTAAAGACTTATTCTCACTGCATGTTGCTCCAGGTTACCATCACATTGTTTAGGTTGTTGAGAATTTGCTTTCTCAGTCTTGTGAGCCCTGCTGGAGGGGGGTGGACTGATGAGAGCACAGTAGGAGGAGTAGAGTGGGATGCTTGAGCCGGTGAGGGGCCAAGTGGGGAGTTGGACTCAGAAGGTGCCCCAGCTCTGGACTTCAACAGCTCATCCCCAGCAGCTCCAGATACCCCTGTGGAGAGTCAACCTGACCAGCTGGTTATTTCCCAGCCTGACACTTCCCATCTCCCTGCACCCGCGTTGCCTGCAGGCAGCCCTCCTCCTCTGAGGGGAAGATGGGATAGTGATGGGGGCTCCACCTTCGCCTTGTGCCAGGAGGTGAATGCGACAGGAAATTCAACAGGCACAGTTTAGATGGAGTCTTCACCTGTTCATGCGCTCCCAACAATGACAGTTAGCACACACAGGTAGGGTGCCTGCCCAGATTACTTAAACTGAGCGGGAAGGGAGTAATTGCTGAGTTAACGTCTGCAGTGAAGTTGTGCCTAGTTAGACCTAGAGAGATGCTGAGTTCTGAGTAAGCCATGGATAGATTCATTAAGTGCACTGAATTAAAAAATTATCTTACTTCAATAAAAAAAACACCACAGCTTTGTCTGAGTCTAAGTTCTCTGAGTTCAGGCAGGACACTCAGGATGTTGCATTACTTGGGTTCAAGTTCCTCAGTATTCTGTTCATCTGTTCCTCCTATATGACTCACCATCTGATATTGACATAATGTAGGACTGTAGAGCTTTTCCCTTAATGACCCTTGCATTCTGCATCCATACCGAGCCATCATAAATACACCCCTGGTCATTTGATTGCAATGGTTTTAAGTTATGTGAGCCTTTCTCATAGTATGTCTTTTGTTTATATGTCATACAGTCTTTCTGGAAGTGTACTTTACATTGTGCTATTCTTTCAGCCTGTAATAAGGTGGACAACCTTTTTCTAATAATGCTTCTAAACAGAAGCTAAGCAGGAACATTTCTATTTTCTATGGAAGGTACCCTATAATTCAGTAATCCTGGCAGTAATCCTTGGATCCTGTGCTGCTTTTTTTTTTTAGCAATTTCTTGATAATTTGTTTTCAATGAGGCCATTTGACAGAGAATATTTGGGGCTTGATGTGATATAAAGACATCCATATACTTTGGAAAAGTTCTTAAACTCATGAAAAGCAAACTGAGAGCCACTATCTGCATGAACCACCTCAGGAATGCCATTTCCAGCAAAAATTGACTTTATTTTTTTCCAATGACTTGGGAAGCTGTGGTATCCATTAGTAAAGCAACCTCAGGCTCTAGATAGTGCATAAAATTTTCTACAATCAGCACATACTGGTTTTCTGCATATGCAAACATGCTGACAAATGCTCTTTAATAACCAACACAGGTTGTTTTGGCTAACAAGTCCTGTATTTCTGATAAGAAGGGCATCCTTTCACAAGTGCTTCTATGTCATTATTAATCTGATGCCAGAACAAAACATCGCTGGCCCTCCTTTTGCACTTTTCAATGACAAGTGACCTTCATGTAGTCTTTCAAGTTTCTCCCTTTGCATGCTTTTATGAACAACTTTTTTTGTTTCAGTAAATATCATCAAGCACTGAAAGTTCCTCTTTAAAATGAATATATGTTGCTGGTAATGATGGCCAGGCTACCCAAATTGAATGGTTCTGATAATCTTCTGTAAAGTCAATATTTTCAGTTGCTTGGCTTATTATAGTCCACATTGCATACAAGACTGGGTACATTTTCTGCTCAAATTTATATTAGTCACAGTCACGCCCCTCCTTTTTTGCTGCAGAGTTAAGAATGAGATCCTTGTTAATGCCTTCTTCCACAACAACAGATACCTCTAGGAGCTAAAAAGCATGAAAGAGGAGAGTGTTAGCTACTGTGAAGAGCCTTCTCAGTGGCTGACTCACCTTCTTACACTTTGATTGGCTCCAATCAGCAGGAAAGGGCAAGGAAGTATGTGAGAAGACTCTTCTCAGTGTGGTAATCACTGCCTTTTCATGCTGATAGGTTGCTGCAGGCATAGGGATCCTGCTGGGGCCCTGCTCCCAAAAAAGGGGTCTAAGACCTCCCAAGACCCCGGATGATTACACCCCTGCCCAAAGGAATCATCCTCTCTTTGCCCCAGCTGAGGCACAGCCACCAAGCAAACTATATCAGGCTTCCCCCTTTTTTCTTCTTATGCCAGTGAAAACACTGACACAGGTTTATTTCACCATATGTTCTTATCATTTCTGTTGTATTTACTTACCTGTGTTTAATCCTGAATGATATGCAAGCTATACAATGAATGATATGCAAGCAGGGAATAAATCTTGTACAGAAAGGGTGGGGAAGCTCAGGCCTGGGAGCCAAATGTCCCCCTCCAGTCCTCTCTTTCTGCCCTTGGGACTCTCCCTAGGCCACACCCCTTCCCAGGTTACACCCCACACTGGCCTTCCTCTGTTCCCTCCTTGAGTGCTTTTGCCTGGCTGGAATGCTTCCTTGAATTGTAATAATGCTTCTTGTTTAGCTGGATGGAGGATAGAGAGATGTATATGTGTGTGGAAATCTTTGACTTTTGGGTGGCTACAATGTAGTCTAGCCTTGCTGTTCTGTCCCCTTTTGCTTATGGCCCCACCCATCACTGGTATATGGCCCCTGAATGGTTTCTCATGATGGAATGCAGCCCTCGGGCCAAAATTTTCCTCAATCCTGCTGTATAGTCAGGGCCGGCACCACCCTGCCACAGTTCCACTTCGCTGTAGCTCAGCTCCCCCCCCATATAGGTGGTGTGAGGCTAATAAGCCCACACATGCATCCCACTTATCTCTCCTGTCCTGTGAATGATGTCTGCACTGCACACACATGTGTGCCATCAATCAAGATGGTAGTAGGGATGGCAGCCCCTTAGAGAAGTCCCTGCCACCATCTTGGTTGATGGTAGACATGCGTGGGCAGCGCACATGTCATTCACAGGGGCAGGAGGGGTAGGTGAGATGTGCATGCAGGCTTATTGAATCCCGTGCTGACTATATTGGGGGTTGCCTGAGAGCTCCTTCTCTGCAATTCATGGCAGGGTTGGGAGCCAACCTGCCGCAGATCATGGAACAGGAGCACTATATTCTCACCCTAAGGAGGGGCCTTTCTGGGCTGCAGGAGCCTTCAGCCAGGGCCTGACCTGACCACCCTCTGGCCCAAGCCCTTTGTATAGTAACTCCCAGGTTCCCATCTCCTTAAAGTACAGAGCCTGGGGACCTCTGAAAGCTAACACTGTAATGCTCTCTACGTAGGGTTACCTTTGAAAACGATTTGGAAACTTCAGCTAGTGCAGAATGCTGCGGCCAGAGTTCTTACTGGGACAAAGAAATTCGACCACATAACACCTATTCTGGCCCAACTGCACTGGCTTCCAATATGTTTCCGGGCCAGATTCAAAGTGTTGGTCCTTACCTATAAAGCCCTTAACGGCACTGGACCGCAATATCTGATGGAACGCCTCTCCCGCTATGTTCCTACCCGTTCACTCCGCTCGACGTCTAAGGCCCTTCTCCGGGTCCCAACCCATACAGAGGCCCGGAGAACAGTAACAAGATCTAGGGCCTTTTCGGTGGTGGCCCCCGAATTATGGAATGCCCTCCCAGATGAGATACGCCTGGCGCCTTCTCTGTCATCTTTTCGGCGCCAGGTAAAAACCCACCTCTTCACCCAGGCATTTTAAAGTATTTAAGCTTTTAATCTTATTTTTTTAGTTTTCTTTCACTTTGTTTATATAATGTTTATATTGTCTGCGCAATACACACTTGCTGTATTTTAAATATTGTGGTTTTATCATGTTGTACACCGCCCTGGGAGCTGCTAGCTATAGGGCGGTTTAGAAATGCAACTAAATAAATAAATAAATAAATAATAAATAAATGTTCTGCCGTTTGAGGCAGACTGCCAGCAAGAGGCCACCCCTGCATGCTGCCCATATGGACTGGTATTTTCCTCCTTCTGCTGCTGCAGGAGTTTGGTAGCAGCACAAACAATCTGAGGCTCTCCAGGGCTGACAATGATTCATGCAGCAAAGCAGAGGTAGGGCTCCTAGACTGCAAGCAGGCAACTGCAGAATAGATTGCAGAGGGTGGCCAAGCCTGTGAGTGTTTCTGTGGGCAGCCAGTGGCAGAGTGGGCTGGCGGCAGCAAGTGAAACCGTGCCATATGAGCAACTGGGCTGAGGGAAGCTTGAAGATCCACCACTTGAGGCCTAGTGTGACTAATGGATCAGCCAGCCCTGTGGGCCAGGATTTAGAGATCCCCACAGCTAGTTCCACACTCCCCTGGCGGGGTTGGGGCTATAATTTCTTCCTCATTATTCCTCACTCAAGGGAACAATATGTCTGCTTGTCAAAACTTTAAGGTTTCTTTTGTTCTCTTTCAAAAAATAATTGTAATTATGTTGTTAATAAAGTTGCACAAAAGCAATACATGAAGTGATAGCATGAGCCATTACACAGTCATAAAAAGAAGGAAGAAAAACATTTTATGTCATGTTAACCAGCCTTATCCAACCTATCTTCTAGACTTTAGGCAACCTAATACCATAGATGGCATCAGTCGAAAGCTTTCTATGTGTACAAATATCTTAAAACAAAAACCCTAAGTGTGCACATGCACACAGGAAAGAGCCCAACAAAGACTAAATATGTTCAGAAGTCATCAAATGGAATAGCGGGTGTCCATTGAAAAAGAAAAATGGGGAAGTTGGGATGGAATATCCTGGAGGAGCTCATCATGCGTGGCTGAAAAGTTCCCTATCCCTTAAATTCTTCCTCTGTTGATTTAAACGGAGCCAGCTCCATATGTGCCCCACTGGACTTAAGCCATGACTAGGATGGAGTATATAGGCAGCAAGATCTTTCTGCCTTACCAGCCGAATGTCTGGCATTAAAAAAGGATTATAAAAATCTAATACGGCAAAAAAAAAGAGCATTCTAGTTTCACCTCTGGCAAACTTTGATTGCTGCATCTAGGTCAAACGACTTGGCTACCTTCTGGAAACTTGTATCAGGGGGCTGGCCATCTAATTCTAATTCTAACTCAATAAATTATTACATCCCTGTAACTACCTGGGAAGCCTACTTTCAAACTAAGTTTGATTTTGGACAAGCTAACTCAAAAAAGACCCAGCCCACCAAGGAGGATCTTCCTATGTGGCCTCCAGTATCTACTAAGGAGATAATCTCTCTAATCGAAAAGCTGAAGCCCCATAAAGCTCCAGGACCGGACAATATTATCCCAGAGGTGTTTAAAACTAATGCGGAGTGGTGGGCTCTGATTTTAGCAGCTCTTTTCACCAGCATAGATCATTCCGTCTTTATTCCTGAAGACTGGGGCTGCATCATTATTATCCCGATTTTTAAAAAGGGCTCCCGGGACAATCCAGATAATTACAGGCCCATTTCTCTCTTAAATGTAATAAGTAAGTTATATGCAGGTCATTTGCTCCACAAGTTGCTCTCTTGGATAGAGCAGGAGAGCATCCTTGAGGAGGAACAGGCTGGTTTTAGGATACAGCGTTCCCCTTTGGATCACGTCCTGGTCTTACAACATCTAATTGAAAAATATACAGCCCGTCCGGGAGGCTCCCTCTTTGCTGCCTTTATAGATTTTAAGGCGGCTTTTGACTCTATTTCTAGAGAGATTCTTTGGGACAAACTTGAATCCTCCTCCACTGATAGACGTTTACTGGCCCTGATCCGTGCGCTTCACCATGACACCTCTATTCGGATCAGATGTAACCGTGCCGGTTTACTCTCTAGCTCTATTCCCATTCACAAAGGAGTCAAACAAGGCTGTATTTTGGCTCCTACCCTTTTCAACCTGTATATTAACTCTTTAATTTCAACCCTGATGTGCTGCCCTTCTCATTACCCTTCCTTAGCCAACAGACCGGTGTCGATATTATTATACGCGGATGATGCAGTTCTTCTGTCTCTCACCCGTGTGGGTCTTCACCGTTTGTTACGAGCTCTCTCCTCTCATTGTTCGAAAGACCAACTAGAGATTAATCATAGTAAATCCAAAATAGTAGTGTTTTCTAGAAGGAAGTTAAAATATCACTGGTGGATAAATGATTCCCCTATTGAGCAAGTCTCAACCTATAGATATCTAGGAATCTCTCTCCATTCTTCTGGCCGCTGGCATTTTCAGGAGTCGAGTGCCTGTGCATCAGCTGCAAGAACTTCCAAGGCCCTGCTATTCTTTTTTCGTACAAATGGTGGTCAGTATATTCCTTTGGCTCTTAAGGTTTTCTCTGCTAAGGATCTCAAAATTGCTCTATGGGGCTCAAGTAAGCATTTATAGAACTTTTTCCCCTTTTGAGAAAATCCAGTCTAAATTTCTGAGAAGTATATTAGGTACCCCTCCCTGTGTTTCGAATATTAAACTCCGTTTTGTCACAGGTATGCCCACTATTGAGTCTTGTATATGGATCCTTAAATACAGATACTGGTTGAAACTAAACTTTGAACCAGTAGGTCTTTCTCCCTTGGTACTAATAGACAACTTCCAATCGAGCTGGAGGAAATCCCTCGCTATACATCTTGTGTCATTGGGATTCTCTTCAACAAGTGTCTTGGCGCAGGGCTATATGAAAGCTCAGGACACCATTAGACAGAGAATCTTAGATATAGACTATCAGAATCTTGTGTCTCTTTCTGGCTTGTCTCTAATCTGTACCCGAAGCCGTTTACCATGGCTCAACATTTACTCCATTTATATACGTCTAAACTCAGAAGGGCATTTACATTGGCTAAATTAAATGTACTACCATCTGCTCTCTTAGAGGGCAGGTATAGAAAAATTCCCCTTACAGAACGTTTCTGTCCTTGTGAAACAGGAGCCATTGAGACTGTCGAGCATGTCGACATGTAGATTTTATGTTGCCCTGCGTGGTCATTTTATTCTGCCCCTTATTCAGAATTTTCAAGGCAGAGATACATCATTTTACGCCCAGTACTTATTGGCAGATAAAGATCCTTTTATTACAACCAAGGTTGCAAGTTTTTTCGTGGCAGAGCTAGAAATTCGCAGAAAATTGATGATCTAGGAATTTTAATCTATATTTGTATGTTTCAATTTCTCTGTTCTAATCTCAGTTTTGTACCTGATTGTATCTGATTAACCGTGTATGTTTCATTTTCCCTGTTTTTTAATCTTTATATTTGTATTATGGGATTATTTTACCCGGTAATTTGCTTGGCTGGTCTATGACCGTAACAATAAACATTCATTCATTCACTACAGAGGAGAACAGAAGCGGATATCTGGGACAATCAAAGAAAGGACTGGACTACTCTCTTATACTGTAGAGATTGGTCCCAACAACATTTGGAGACAACACATTGACCAGTCGAGGAGATCAGAGATACAGATCGAAGAGGTAGCCCCAGACATGGCTGGAGCTCCAACTGCAATTTCTGAGTTACCATCATCAACGCCTGCCCCCAAAGAAGACATTTCACCAGTGGTTGCTCCACAGTCACTGGTACCACTAGACACATCAAACATTTCTGCCTGTGATGACAGACACTATCCAACTTGAATAAGAAATCTGTAGAGATAATATGGGTTTATACCTAGTGGGGAGGAGTGTACAGGCGGGTCCCTCTTATATGGCAGGTTCCGTTCCGGACCCCGCCGTAAAGCGGAAATCACCGTAAAGCGGAACCCCATAGAGTATAATGGGGTGCGTCGCGCGAAAATGATGCGAAAATGCCGCAAAAGCAGCAAAAGCATCTTTAAAATGGGGAATGAAAGCTGTCGCATTAGCAGAACGCCGGGAAGCGAAGCTCCGGTAAGTGGGGCCCTACTGTAGTTTATTGCGTCAGTGTTATTATGACTGTCATTGATTATTGTTCTTCCATTGATTTAGAGCTGCTTGAAAAATAGATTCAGGCATGCCCCCTGTGGATGTTCCTTTTCCTGTTCTTTTTCTTTCTAGAATATTCAGTAAAAAGCAAGCAGCAGAAAACCCCATTTCTGACTCCCGTGTCTTTCTGGCTAAACAGAAACAGAAGTTAACAAATTGCATCCAGTAGTGGGTGAGCTAACAGCACTGACCATCATTTTGGTGAGGGAGATGTTTTAGCATAGCAGCACACTGGCAACCTTCCACAACACACGAGTTTCGCTAGATTGGGGCATACTATTAGTCCCCAAATAGGATCACTATGTACTTTCTTAATGAACTTTGAGCCAAACAACTTTTTCACAACACTTCATCTGCTGTCATTAAATTACAGAGAAAACAGTGAAATGCAGTAGAGATGCAGCCTTTTTAAAAGTTACAATGCAATTCTTTTTTTTTAAAGAACAATGTCTTCTGTCACATAGCTCCAGGAAATCCTTTTTGCCCCTGTAACTAGCAAATGATTTTTTAAAAAGCCATGTGTATGGTGCTGTTTTAATTCCCATAAAGGAATTTCTGTAAAGATTCAGCAGGAACGAATGCAACAAGAAGGGCACTTGTCTGTTCTCTCCCCCCTACAACTTCAGTTCCTCCAAAAGATCCCTTCCAGTGGAGTTCACACACTTTCTCCCTATACAGGAGGCCCAGCCTTTTATCGTCCTAGTTTCTCCTTCTAGTTTCTTGATACTCAGAACTGAAACCTGTTGTGTCCAAACCCCAGAAAGTCAGGTACTATTTGCTAGCAGTTCCTCACAATTCAATCTTTTCCCAGCCTTTCAAATGCCAGTAAATTCCGTTAACAAATCCACTTGTCTTTTTTACTCTGGCAGAATTCTCACCATCCTCCCTGAAGTACAACTATCACAATTCTTTGAAGGAAGCCATGACAATTAAAGTGTTCTAAAACCAATAGATGCTTGCAATGGATCTATACTTGAAGTGGAGTGGAGTGACTACGGAGCACATTGCATCACTGTCATTCACTGGAGTAATGCCATAATAAATAATCACATGTATGTTGCCTTGGGTTTCATGGCTGAAGAAAAGTGGAATATAAATATAAGGAAATAAATAAAAACAAATAATCCAAACATTCCCCTAATGCCAGACTAAGCCCTTATTAGATAGACCAGGGGTGGGAGATCTCAGGCCTGGGGGCTGAATGTGGCCCTCCAGGCATCTGTGTCTGGCCCTTGGGATTCTCTCTGGGCTCGATCTCTTCAGCCACATGCACGCTCCCCAGGCCACACTTCTCACCCGGCCCTGTTTCATACCCCCCTTGAGTATTTTCCCCTGGCTGGAAAATGTCCTTGGACTCTGATCCTTCTTCATGCTAGCCTGGATGGTGGATAGAGTGGGGTGTGTGAGTGTGTTTAGAACCTACAAGGTAAAGTTTACATCTGTTACTCTGCCCCCTTTTTTCCTTTGACCCCACTTACTGCTGACACATGGGTCCCTGAAGGTTGACCAGAAGAGAATATGGCCCTTAAGCTGAAAAAAGGTCCCTATAGTCCAAGACTGGGGAATCCTTGGGCTGCCAGAAGCCACCCCCATCAGCACCAGCAAGCATGGCCAATGGCCAGGCATGGTGGAAGCTGTAGTTCAGCAACATCTGGAGGGCCAAAGGTTTCCTGCACTTGCTGTACAGACCTATTGTCATCATTGGGGTAATTAATTCCCCTCCCCACATTTAATCTTTGTTATTTAGTAGTAGTAGTAGTAGTAGTTTATTGTTTTTAGCCAATGGCCATTACAATATAAGTAACAATATAAAACATACAATAAAACATTAATAGCTCTCATGGGATAAGCCTTAATGCTTATCTAGCTCCCTACCACATCAAGAGGTAAAATTCTTTTATTTAATTTATTTATTTATTTATTATTTAATTTATATCCCGCCCTTCCTCCCAAATTCTTAAGAACATGATGTAAAACCGCCACCAAATACAGCCCAATTATTTATTTCAAGTTCACATTTGTGACTCTCATAGATATGTTTTCTTTTTGGGGGGCTTCGGCAGCACATGTACAGTGAATGAGGCAGAACAAGAGCATAACAAAAGCCTCATGTGGGAGAGACCCCCAAAGTCTGCTCACTCAAGACTTTCCCTGACTGAGGGTGGATTTTTCATTATCATAATCACCCTATAATTACTGAAGTGATCCTGGGAAAAAACTGCTTGTATAGTAACATGATCCCTGAAGAGTTAACACTTTGTATTATGGGGTAGAGTTAGACTGCATCGCTTGGACTTTCCCTTACTCTGCTTTTCAGTTTCGGTTGTGTTCCCTACCCAGCCAGCAATAAAGAAGTGTGTTTGTTTGACTGCAGTAAGACATATGAGTTTGTTTATTCTGCAGTTATTATAACAGAGCAGGGTTGGGTGCTTATTGCTAAAGGACCTGAGGGGAGAGGAGAAGAAGCTGTGGATCTGTCACCATCCAACTGCATAGTGGCCCCTCCGTCCTTCCCCCAACTGTCAGGACAGGGGCATCTTCAGTAGATCCATCTTGACCTGAGGGAAGAAGAGAAGAAGCCATAACAGATTCTTCTTAAACGCACTCTTTTCCATTTTATTGTAACTTTAAAAAATTACTTATTATTGTAATAATATTATGTAAACCACTTTGTGAGGTCTATCTAAAAAGTGGTATATAAATGCCATGAATAAAGGGTGAAATAAAGAGATAACTAAAACTGATATAAAAAATAGCTACCCTAAATTATCCTTTTCTCTTCTAAAGCACTCACTATACTCACAATCTTCTTTTTCTTGAGTACTTGATGGCAAAGGATGAAAACAGAAAAATCAACCCAACTACCAGAAAAAAAATCCACTTGCTTTCCACTAGGCAAGAAATTTGTTTCAGTTTGCATTTCAAGTCAAATCTATAAAATTCACACTTTCCAAAAACATGAACACCAAAACACAGCTATCCTTCAAAATTTGCATTTGAATTATTTGAATTTTACAGTGCCATTTGCCAACCAACCAATGTTTACAAAATGTATGTGTTGGGGGCAAGTGTGCATAAAAATGAATATATGAGGGAAAACAACATACAAAATGTGTACAGATCTTTCCATCCCTACTTTCTACAATTAATTTCCAGTTGCTTCATTAGTCTTTTATATAGCAGCCAGTTAAAAAGTTTTCCCTTGATTGTCCAATAGGAATGAAAATCTAAAGGTCGGGAACAAGATTAGGAGAAGGGACTCTAGGGTACGATTGTTAACTCCTCCTTGAAAGTATTTATTTTCTCTCTGCCCTTCCCTAAACTTATAATATGGGCAAGTTTATTTTTTGGGTGGAATCTAAAACTGAGATACCTAATGCAGCGTTGAAGCCAGGCTCAGGAGCTCACTGTCATTACTTAAATAGTTCATTTCATGAAGAATCAGAATGCAGGGACAGACCAGAGCTGAAAGAGGGCAGTAGCTATAGACAAAGTCAAACTTCTAAGTCTGGTATTCCTGGGGATCTCTCAAAAAGGGTGAAACAATTCAACAGATTAAACTTAATTCATATGAGTTAACAAACAAAAAACTTACCAGTAGTGAATAATCACATAAAATATTATTTATGCAAGTGGTTGTACATGAGTACAATCCAATTGAATAACTGTACCCCTATGAGTTGTCTGCAGATCTGCCCTTTGATATATTAGCTGTATAAACCAAGCTAATTACAATGAGTTCTCTTGCCATCAGTGCATTGATAAAATACAACTGAATACCTCTGGGAGTCTCCTACAGGGTCAGAGGCAGAAGAGGACTCTAAACAATTAAGACATTCTGGGAAAATATTATGATACTGCATGTTCTGAGTGCATCAGAGCTTAATTTCCCATTAGGAGGAACGGGGGAGAAATGCAATTTAGTTTTCATTGAAAGCCAGATCTATCTATCCACAGGATTCCTGAATGCCCTGGGGGAGTTCCCAATAGGTAGAGCAGGTGACCCGATTGAAGCCCTTGTCATGTTGTGGAACAGCAAGGCGCGTTGGGCTCTTGACACAGCTGCCCCTGAGTGCCCTCTCCGGCATTGTAGAATCTTGTTTGCATCTTGGTACACCAGTGAGCTAAGGGCAATGAAATAGGCTGGACAACGGTTAGAGAGGAAGCGGCGAAAGACGTGTTGTGAGGCTGATCAGGCACAAGTAAAACATCATAACCGTGCCTACTGTGTGGCTGTGAGGGCAGCGAAGAAGGCCCACTTCTCTGCCACCATTGCATCCTCAAGTAGCCATCCAGTGGAGCTTTTCCGTATTGTCAGGGGTTTGTTGACATCAGCCCAAGGAAATGGAGTTTTAGACCCTTCAGAGGCTCACTGTGAATTGTATGCAAGGCACTTTGAGGATAAAGTTGCTCTCTTCCGTTGCAATATTGATGCCCCATTCACATCTACTGTAGTCCCCAGTGAGGTGTCCAGTGCAATGTCTACTGCAACTTCCTGGGAACAGTTTCAGTTGATGTGGCCTGATGACGTGGGTGAGGGGCTTGCAGTGATGTGGCCAGCAACATGTCCTCTCGACCCTTGCACTTCTTGGCCTTTTAAAGGTTGCCGAGGAGGTTTAACCGAGTGGATCCAGGGTGCGGTCAATGCTTCGTTGCGGGATGGAGTGGCTCCAGCTGCCCTGAAAGAGGCGGTGATCTGACTGATGATTGCTATGGTCACCATTACACAAACTACTCAGTTTCCCGTTCCGTGCCCGGTACTTCCGGGCAAAGGGGCGAGTTTGTGGCCACAGCCGAAGCTCAGGCCGCCATCGGGCGTGCACGCGGCGCGCCGGCGTGCCATCGTGACACACAGGAAGGAGGCGGGGCGGCTGAAGGCCATTTAAGGCCGCTCTGCCAGCCTCCCGCCCTCCTTTGAATTTTGGCGGCTGAGGCTTTGTGGCGGTGGCTGCTGCACGGTGCGGGGGGCCTCCCGGCGCGGGCGAGGCCTTCCGGCCGCGGCGGGGCCTTTGGTGAGCCGGCCTTTGGCGGCTGAGGCTTTGTGGCGGTGGCTGCTGCACGGCGCGGGGAGCCTCCTGGCGCGGGCGAGGCCTTCCGGCCGCGGCGGGGCCTTTGGTGAGCCGGCCTTGCGGAGGCAGCGGCGGCGGCGGGACGCGGGGGGCCTTCTGGCTGCAATGGGCCGGCCTTGCAGCTGCGATGAGACACGTGAGGACTTCCAGCGGCGGCGAGGCGCGGGAGGACTTTCAGCCGCGGCGAGGTGGTGTAAGGAAGATTTATGGTTGCATTCCTAAGCACACTTAGAGAATAAATAAGGCCCACTGAATACGGGGAGAATTACTTCTAAGTAGCATAGAAAGGATCAGCCTGCTTATGCTATTCTTCTCAGTTGCACTCGGTAGAATAAGATCTAAACTAGTGCTTTGTTGTTTGATTTTTAATCATGCAATGAGTGCCTGCCAGGGACCTTTACCAGCTTCTTTTTAATTACTTGGTTGGCTTCTTGGTTTATCTTCCCAGTTACCATGAAGAGGTCTTTTTCAGCCCTTGCACTCGGTAAAATAAGATCTAAACTAGTGCTTTGTTGTTTGATTGTTAATCAGGCAATGAGTGCCAGCCAGGGACATTTACCAGCTTCTTTTTAATTACTTGGTTGGCTTCTTGGTTTATCTTGAAAGCACCATCCTGTGCATCAGTGAGAATTTCAAGCATGGCAACGAGGTTAATAAAGATTTTGGCCCCCAAACTACTTGATTAGTCCTGTTGATTCTCTGTGGCTGTTCATAAAAAGGCAGCTGCTTCATTATCCTGATTTACCCATGGAATTATAAAGAGCAAACTAGCATTTAATCCATGTTTTTCAAAGTATCCTAGCAGGAGGATATGTTAATATGCAGTGGAGATGGAAAATGCATCTGAAGTTTAAATGAGTCAGAACTGCAGATCCCTGGATAGTGGGAATTCAGGTGGTTGATTTTTTGTTTGAACATCAAAACCATTCAGTACAATTTAGTTGAGTGTTTTTGTTTAAAAAACAGCTGCTTATTTTTGTTGTCAATCATTTAATTCCTATTTAATTCACTACACAGAATGGTGAATCAATGTGATACAATGGGTGACAATACTGTTTAAAAAGGGATTCAGCTGAAGAACCAAACTGAGGTATCACAACAGTTTACGAAAATGAAAAGCTAGGTGATCTTATGATTATAAGTCAGCCTTCCCTAACCTGGTTTCCTCCAGAGCTTAGCAGCCATGGGTTAAGAACATAAGAAGAGCCTGCTGGATCAGGCCAGTGGTCCATCTACTCCAGCATCCTGTTCTCACAGTGGCCAACCAGGTGCCTGGGGGAAGCCCGCAAGCAGGACCCGAATGCAAGAACACTCTCCCCTCCTGAGGCTTCCGGCAACTGGTTTTCAGAAGCATGCTGCCTCTGACTAGGGTGGCACAGCACAGCCATCATGGCTAGTAGCCATTGATAGCCCTGTCCTCCATGAATTTGTCTAATCTTCTTTTAAAGCCATCCAAGCTGGTGGCCATTACTGCATCCTGTGGGAGCAAATTCCATAGTTAACTATGCGCTGAGTAAAGAAGTACTTCCTTTTGTCTGTCCTGAATCTTCCAACATTCAGCTTCTTTGAATGTCCACGAGTTCTAGTATTATGAGAGAGGGAGAAGAACTTTTCTCTATCCACTTTCTCAATGCCATGCATCATTTTATACACTTCTATCATGTCTCCTCTGACCCGCCTTTTCTCTAAACTAAAAAGCCCCAAATGCTGCAACCTTTCCTCGTAAGGGAGTCGCTCCATCCCCTTGATCATTCTGGTTGCCCTCTTCTGAACCTTTTCCAACTCTATAATATCCTTTTTGAGATGAGGCGACCAGAACTGTACACAGTATTCCAAATGCGGCCGCACCATAGATTTATACAATGGCATTATGATATTGGCTGTTTTATTTTCAATACCTTTCCTAATTATCGCTAGCATGGAATTTGCCTTTTTCACAGCTGCCGCACACTGGGTCGACATTTTCATTGTGCTGTCCACTACAACCCCGAGGTCTCTCTCCTGGTCGGTCACCGCCAGTTCAGACCCCATGAGCGTATATGTGAAATTCAGATTTTTTGCTCCAATATGCATAATTTTACACTTGTTTCTATTGAATTGCATTTGCCATTTTTCTGCCCATTCACTCAGTTTGGAGAGGTCTTTTTGGAGCTCTTCGCAATCCCTTTTTGTTGTAACAACCCTGAACAATTTAGTGTCATCAGCAAACTTGGCTACTTCACTGCTCACTCCTAATTCTAGGTCATTAATGAACAAGTTGAAAAGTACAGGTCCCAATACCGATCCTTGAGGGACTCCACTTTCTACAGCCCTCCATTGGGAGAACTGTCCGTTGATTCCTACTCTCTGCTTTCTGCTTCTCAACCAATTTCTTATCCACAAGAGGACCTCTCCTCTTATGCCATGACTGCTAAGCTTCCTCAGAAGCCTTTGGTGAGGTACCTTGTCAAACGCTTTTTGAAAGTCTAAGTACACTATGTCCACTGGATCACCTCTATCTATATGCTTGTTGACACTCTCAAAGAATTCTAATAGGTTACTGAGACAGGACTTTCCCTTGCAGAAGCCATGCTGGCTCTGCTTCAGCAAGGCTTGTTCTTCTATGTGCTTAGTTAATCTAGCTTTAATAATACTTTCTACCAGTTTTCCAGGGACAGAAGTTAAGCTAACTGGCCTGTAATTTCCGGGATCCCCTCTGGATCCATTTTTGAAGATTGGCGTTACATTTGCCACTTTCCAGTCCTCAGGCACGGAGGAGGACCCAAGGGACAAGTTACATATTTTAGTTAGCAGGTCAGCAATTTCACATCTGAGTTCTTTGAGAACTCTCGGGTGGATGCCATCTGGGCCCGGTGATTTGTCAGTTTTTATATTGTCCATTAAGCTTAGAACTTCCTCTCTCGTTACCACTATTTGTCACTATTCCCCTCACAGAGCTACAATTGTCAGAGTGGTTTAACAGTCAGTTTCTCTTCCCAGTGAACTCTGAAAATTGTAGCTCTGTGAGGGGAATAGAGGCCTCCTATCAACTCTCAGCATCCTTCACAAACTACACTTCTTTGGGGTAAGCCATGACTGTTTAAAGTGGAATAATAGTGGAATAAATGTATGGTGTGAATGTGGCCTTAAATTCAAAAACATAAAGGGGACAGTTCATGTACTACAGTGGCAGAGTACATGAAGTGTTCGTGTAGGACAGGGGTAGCCAAAGTGGTGCCATCCAAACGTTGGCAGGGCCAAGGATCAGATATGATGAGAGTTACAAGTCTACAACATCTAGAGGCACTATGTTGGCTACCCATAGTGTAGAAAGAAAGACTGAAAATCGTGGTAGACTTGCTTTGTGGTATAGAAAAACCCCATTAAAGATTGTATCAGAATTGTAAAAATTACCATAATAAAATCCCGAGATAAATGTGTTGGTCACCACTTCCTACTGATAGGCATGTTCCAGCCAAGATAAACACTTTTAAATTCCATCATTTCAGTGAGCAAATATGAGCTCTCTCATTTAACCCATCAAAATACAAAGCAACCTTTTCCCAGCCATTCTATCAATTAATGAGAAAAGATATTGCATTCAAAATTTTTCAAAGGGGAGTGAACATTCGGATGAAAATAGGTGGGACACAGGGGTTTATTGCGCTCACCTTCCTACAAGGCAGCCAAGGAGTTTTGTGAGTGACCTTTTTTTAATTCTGCAAGCTATCTGTCCAGTAATCTTCATTCTGCAGCATTCCTGGGTGCCTGCACCTCCTGAAAAACCAATGAAAGGTTGGTCTTCCTACAGTATGCCTGGCGACTGTTCTTTGTGAGGTTTTAAAAGACGAGGCCTTTTAAAGAAATCCGAGCAGAAAGATTAAAAGGCAAAAAGGATTTCTCTTAAAAACAAAATTAGTAAGTGCACAGATCTTGAAAGGCAGCCCTTCACACACTTCAGTTAATGTTCTCAGAAAGTTAATGTTCTCATATTTGGGCTGCCACGCTGTGCATCTGCTGCGGGACTTGGACTCGAAGTGGGTTTTACATCAATTGAGTGTTCAGCCTGGCTCCTGGCCTTTAGATTTTGGACTAAAGTGGCCTATGCAGGACCCCCTCTAGGGTATTTACATCTAATATGGAGAGATTCCTTCATAAGTTCCTGGTCCAAAATTTTCAATGAGAAGATAAAGCGTCTTGGCCTCTCATTGGATCTTTTGACTACTTGGGACCGGAAGGTGGCAAATCACATCATTGGCCAGCGGATTAGGGACATAGACTCGCAGTACTCAATGTCCGGTGCACGAACATCATGTTCACCGCTTTATTTTGGTCTGAGTTTCTCTTCCCAAATCCTGCAGCCTACCTCAAAAAATTGACTCTATCGCAATATAGATTCTTGTTCACTAGAGCCAGATTTAACTGCCTCCAATCTGCGATTCTTGTTGGCCGTTTCCAGGGAATTCTCCAGGAAAGGCGTTTCTGTAAGCTGGGGGTGATTGAAACCACCGATCACGTTCTATTCGACTGTGAATTATACAAGGATGCTCATATCAAACTGATTCTCCCAATTACTAAAACTTTCCCAGGTAGATCTATTGAGTGGCTATTGCATTACCTTCTATCTGACAAGGATAAGGCCATTACTGAATCAGTCGCGAAGTTTCTTTGTATAGCCCAGATTTTACGAAAAAGGAAACTCGGTGCTAGTTCGAATTTTTAAACAAAGCATTATTGTTGATACTGTATTGAGTTTTAATTTGTTGGGGAAATTGTTTAAATCGCTTGTATTGTGGGTGATTGACTGCATAATAAGATTTGATTTGATTTGATTTGATTTGGTTCTCAGAAAGACCTAATGCCATACATGGCACTTTTTCAGATCATGAAGCATGGGCAGCTAGGGAAGCTATACAGTGCCAAACAAATAATTAATGGAAGAAGAAAACATAACTTGGCATTGCCACCTTGCAACCCTAAACTTGCAGCCATCAAAATGATAAGGAAATTATAAAACACCCTGTGACCCTGTTTACACCCTGTGTAAACATCAGAGAAACTGCAAAACGGGTTTTGGCGTAATACTAAGTGCTAAGAATCACTGCAGGGCAAAAAGCTAATCAGGCTTGCACAACAAGGCCTGTGGACTGATTGTTATGTCAGGATAAAAGCATAATTCATTTGGCCTTCATTTCATGGTGTAATTTGGCTTCCTCAATGAATACCCTGTCCTGAATGAACACACAATAGCAAGCTTAAAATCATTGGGGTGACATTTTTGGTTTTGATATTGATGGTGGGATTTTCCAGGAGACAGGATTCACAAAGGCCTGCTCTTGGATGTATTAAATTGTGAGGCAAAGGAGTTTATTTTAATTTAAGATTAAATTGGGGCTGGGAGGAGGGTTTTTTTAAGAGAAGAATCCTCACATGTGGACTGAATAACAAAATGGTGGGACAATTGCCCTCCCTAAATGGCATCCATACAAAGCAAATGTTGTCTTTCACTTCATCAGATGTTGAGGCAGGTCCAAAATGCAATGTTTCAGTGCTTTTAATGTTTATGATTATTCCTGCAAGATCAGAGATGAAAGGGGACAAACATTGGAGAGATGTCTAAAGCAACGGGAAAGCACTACAATGCTTACTTCCAAATTTCATCAATTTAATTTGTATGCTCTGTTGTCACAGCAGATGTAGTCCACACTAATCCACTACGGGAACATGGAAGGAAGCATTACTAAGTCAGCTCTCAAAAGAACAAAATATACTTCAAGGGTCTGAGTTGATGCTTTTCCAATTTCTTTAGTCCCCCCCTTCCATGAAAAGAACTTCCTTTTTTCTGTCTCATTCTCAGGATAAGTTAGCAATTTTTTACTCTCCTTAACATTTTGAGTGAGTGCTGTATTTTTCTTTCTTTCCAGTAATCATTTCTTCAACACCCTGCAGCCTTCCTGACTGCTCATACTTCCTAATTTCCAAAAGCCCTATAGGAGGAGTTACCTATGATGTCTTCCCCTGGGCTTCAATTGAATGTGGGCAGCTGGGAAGGTTGCAGGCGGAATGCAAACCATTGGTGAGATGATCTGGAGAATGAAAGAAAGGACACTCACAAGCACCCCGTGGCCACCTCAAAAGTAAATTGAGCACAACCCCCCCTGCATCCCACTATTTGTGGAATTCTCCCTTTTGAATTTTTTCAAATGCAATTTCTTTTCTCTTTAATTGAGAGAGTGGTTGAATAAAATGTGGGAGAAATTTTGGGCACAGCACTAGTCTTACGAAAGTCAAACCATTTATCCAGGAAAATGCCCATAATTATCAAAGATATGCATGAATGTACATACATACCTGTGATGGCCTGTCACCAGGTTGGACAGAACTGTAAAGACCAGACTGTCCAGACTGATAGATGACACCTGGCCACCCTTGTCTCTGGAACTCCCTCCCTTTAGAGACGCAGTTGGTGCCAACATTTCATTCAATTTGGCGCCCACTGGATATTCATTTGTTTACTGTAGTTTAGTTTAGGTAACTATAGTCAACTTAATGTAGAATTTTATTTTATTTTATTGCTCTTTCTACAGGTGTGGAAGTTGGTGTTTTGATTATTTTATTGCTGTCATGGAATCATTGGAAATTTATTGCTGTACCCTGCCCTGAGATCACTTGTTAAAATGTTTAAAATAAAACTAATGAATGGCTGCAGGATTTTTAGTATAGAGAATTGATGACAGAGAAAGCTGTGCCTGTTGTGTGTAATGCTGCTTCTAAAGGCGTAAGAGCCCTCCTGGGGTGGGGAGTTACACCCCTGCCTAAAGAGAAATTAGAGTCTTCCAGAAATAAAGTGTTTTTCATTTTGTACACAAAAAGATTTGTAGCTTGTGCTTCAGTGACTTTTGCATTATGATTTTTTTATGATGTATTTCAGAGGTCAAGGGAATTGGAAACTTGAAAGAGAGAATGGAATTCTGGCTTGGATAAGGGAATGTGTTGGGTCAAGTATGGCCTGGGGGAAAATTGTAATTTTTATTTTTTATTTTTTGGGGAAAATAAAATCTCACCGAAGGTTTTTTCGGCTTCAGTCCTCTGGTATGACTGAATTACAGTCAAAGCACTTTGAATTACAGCTTCATAGATGACAAACCCTTTGGGTATATTTTCCTTCATGTGAAACTTTAATCTCTCCACCTATTACTAGTCTACTGATTTTGTTTTTGTGAAGCTTACAATAAAATCGTAAGATTTGGCAGGCATAAATACAACTTTTTGAAAAGCTTTAGGATTAATTGGGTACTAAATGTTGAGGATGGAATAGGGCTATTCTCTTCCCTTACAGAATGCTTTTTAGAAATCTGCTGTAAAGTTAGAAATAAAGTCTGTAATGTGGATTTAAAAAATAAAATCAGTGACATTACACCTTGAAGATTTAGAAGCAGTATTACAAAGTTTTTAAAGAAACCTGAAAGCTAAACCTTTCCATTCTGAAGAGTTCATTAAAGGAGGTCGCTTCCCCGAATCATTCCATGAAGCTCAGCCAGTCCACAAATGAAATACTTCATCAGTCCCAACATACTCCAGCACTTACCTGCAACTTCGCTCTCTCAACCCAGTTAAAGAATATCTCTTCTGCAAGGGTGGAGAACCTGTGGCCCTTCACATGTTCTGAGACTCCAACGCCCAACAGCTTCAGCTAGCATGGCCAATGCTCAGGGATGATGACAGCTGTAGTCTACCAATATCTGGAGAGCCAGAGGTTCCTCACCTCTCCCCTACTGACTGATATGCATGCTATTGTAGATCTATATCTTTCTGTGTGATTGAGTTCCATGCAACACTACAGTGACTGTACACAGGAAGCACGTGAGACTGGAGGATTACAGTGTTACTGTATATATAGACATTATCATAACATAGGATGAATCAATTATTGCAAATGGATCCCTTGCTGCAAAATGAGTAATATCACAAATATGTGATTGGTTAACCAGTCAGATCTGTAATAGCAACTTTATAAGTTACTGAGAACGAAGTGTGCAGTGCACACTCTTATTTCTGAAGTACCATGTGGATGTGGACTCTTGTCCTGCTAAATGTAGTGCATATTATAGCATTTGTGTACCTGTTGCACATAGCTACCTGATAAGCGAACACACAGTGAAATAGATACATTCAGGCACTTTACATATGTGATCACACTGTAAATCAGCTTGTGTACAGTTAGGACACCTATGTGTTTATATTAAAATGTGTAGGCCATTTTTTAGCCAAGAAAGACCCCCAAAATCACAATAATAAAATACAAAAATTAATTAGAATAGCAATTAATCAGTTAAAAAGATGAGCAGCCTTAACAAAAAACCTTCAGCATCAAGAATGGAAATATTTAAAAATACAATTTAGTTTGTTTCACAATCCAGTCAGGGAGACAAGCCATTCAATGTTATTTTATTTATTTAAAAGCCATTGAAACAGAAGTTTCATTTTTTCTAAAATCTGACAAGGATTAGTCTAGTCAGGCATCCTGGGAGAGGGAGTTCCAGAGTGCAGGTGCTACCATCAACAAGACCCTGTCCCATGTATCTGTGAGTCTAAATCCAGACAGTGATGTGACATGGAATACAGCCTTTCTGGCAGTCACAATGGATGGACAAAATCATACAGGAGCAATTCACTGGGCTCCAATCAAGTTCTCAAGTTGAGCTCAAACAATTTGGGGATCTAATGGTTGGGCTTGGAAACCAACTGGGAGCCTGTCTACACTGAATAATATTGGACTAACATGCTCCAAACACCAGGCCCCTGACAACAGGATTATGCACCAGCTTTCCCCCCAAAAAAACATTCTTCAAAGGGAGCCCCATGTGGAATGGACTGTAGTAATCTAACCTGTACATCACCAAAACATGTGTGACAAATTGCCTTCTCTAGGAAGGACCACTGGAGCAGGGAACTGCAAGTTGTCCATCGACAATTAGCACCTGTATAACAGACTGAGCATTTACACAGGTAACCTAGCCACAGTCTTTCCCATTATTGTGAAATGTATAGTATTTCTTTTAAAATTATAGTGTTTTAAAATTTGCATCTGTTCTAATTAATAATTAAAACCTAGTGCTTAGACTGAATAATATTGGACTAATATGCTCCAAATAACAGCGCCCCCCCCCAGACAGGAGGATTATACACCAGATGTATTTTTCATCAAAGGCAGCCACATGTAAAATGCACTGTAGTAATCTAGCCTGTATATGACCAAAACATGGCATCATTAAAAAAAATACTTAATACCCTGAAATACACCACACAAAAGCTTTGTTAAGCTGACTGTACATTCCCTCATTTTAAAAAAAAAAACACTGCATTCTATTAATTTCAGCCATCCCTTTTCTCTTAGCACGCTAGCATCCTTGACTGTTTGATTGGCATGTCCTAGTCGCAGATGTCACACCTTCTTCTTTTGTGTTCCTGACTCATGTCATCATGGCACCTAGCTCCAAAGAAAACCATCAAACTGGCCAGGCTCTGACAAGTGGGAGAGTGCATTTGGGAAGAATAATATAACAACCTGTTTCCCAATTCTGCAAGTGTGTGACAGAGACATTTTCAGTAAGTTTTTGAAGGGCTTTGAGCTGGGTACTAAATTATGAGGCTAATATATAGCTGTTCTTTTCCCTTGCAGAAACCCTTAAACAGCTGACACAAATAAATTCTGTAGCATGGATTTGAGAAAACAAGCATCACTAAATATACAAGTTTTTAGTGTTATTTGTTTTTAATAACTCTGAAAGCTAAACAAAACAATGTGGAAATACATATAATATAATTAGACATCCCTGTCTCCAGTTTAAATGTTTTATACGTGTTGTGCTAAATGCAATGATAAAGTCTACAAGTAAGCCAAATGTTTTGTCAGCCACAGCATTTTGAAACCAAGACCAACTATGAACCTTCCAAACTGCTTTCATTAATTTAGCCAGGCTCAGCTTATAAACTTTCCCATAACTTCATGTTCCCAAATGTTTATCAGCAACTCATCTGATATCTTATCTGAGGTTATAAATTTCTTCCAATGCATTGACTGCTCCCAATAAAGACAGAATTAGAGCTTGCTTCTTCCTAACAGAAGAGTACGGAAGTGAATATCCATTTATAAAATAAGATTTGTAGACTCTCCATCTAATTACTCTTAATTTGTATAAACTCCTACCATATAGGTAGCCTTTTTTTTTTTAGCTCTTGCCATTTTTAGCTTTCAGAAACATTTTCTTCAAACTCAATGGAGATAATAAAATATTGATAGAAATTTCAGGAAGCCGGTTTCATAATGGTGCATAGAGAAAGAAAATTAGATCCCAACCTTCTAAATTGGGGTGGTTAAGCTGTGGCCCTCTTGATGTCATTGTTGGTGCTCCCATTAGCACAAGCCATCATTGCCAATAGTCAGGAATTATGGGAACTGTAGTTCAATGTCATAGGTTAGCCACCTCTGTTCTGGAGATGTTTTTAGAGATATTCTGCTAATCGAATTCCCAATTCTTTCTCCCACTATTTAATATACATACTTTCCTTCAATTCAGTTTCAAGAAGAATTGTATCAGTTGCTGAGATTTTCCCTGTCTGGCCAATTTTACAGTCATCAAACCTCTGATTTTTCTAGCACATAATGAAAAACTGAAATAGAGACATGTTTGGTCCAAATTCATCAGTAGGAATATCTTGATAATCAGTAAACTGGTCACTATTCCAAAACCCCATTAATTTAATTGGAATTAATTTCTTCCATCTGGACAAATAACCTTTTAGCCTACCTTTATTCAAATAAGTTTTAATGTATAAAACCTCTGCAAAAGGAGAGATAGAAGGACTTGCTATCTTCTCCAAGCTTTTAAGAGAGTAACAATAAAGATATTAGTCTTACATTCAAACATTGTGCTCAAGACCTCAAACATAAACCAAAGGAGTTCTGAATAAAAATGGTCCCAGTTCTCTCCAATGAAATTTCCCATCCTGATATACTTACAAAACCAAACAATTGTGATTGGCATGGTTAGCATAACAATATACATTCATATTAGATAGATGTAGACCCCCCCTTTTGGGAGTCCTCATTGATATTTCTTTGGCTATTCTAGAATGAAGAAGAGTTGGCTGTATCACATTCCACCATTATATCGAGAAATGGGGGGTAGGTTCTAAGGCTTATAGGTAGAAAATGGTTCAGTGGACTGGTCTGAAACTTGGCAGCAAAAGAGGGAATGTTTGAGAATGGTCCATGTTGAATTTGGGGTAGAAAGGATAAGAAATGGCTTGCTTTGAATGAGTTCAATTTCTGATGAGAACATCTGGTATGTTGACGGATATTGTGGGTTTTTCTTCCAAGGACTGCTGATGTGTTTTTTGCCAGAATCCTTTCTATGTTCTACATGCTTTGGGAAGTTGTGTGTGTATTAGGTCAAGGGGAATATCTAGTGTGTGCTTTCACCCGTGGGTTGTATAAAATGTTTGCAGTTTTTATTTAAAAGGTATTTTTCTGGCCAATGTTCGTCATGGGACTTACTTATTCTGCTGTTGCTAGGACATGGTTTCTGGCCACTCTTAGCCTCTGGAAGCACAAAAGCTTGCTGTTGCTAGGCAAGATTCTCACAGGCCAGGTCTCTGCTTTGAAGAGTTTACCATTTAGTTGGGCAAAGAGGTAAGAAGTATGGAAGGAGGGGAAGAAATCACAGGAGATTAGTAAAAACAGTTTGAAAAGCATGGAGAAGAGGAAAATGTCTTTGAGGTGCATAACACCTGGATTTCTGGTGGTTTGCTTTTTAAGGTATAGGAAAGCCTTCACAATTTTTATTTATTTATTAAATTTATTAGTCGCCCATCTGGCTGGCTATCCAGCCACTCTGGGCGACGTACAAAATAAAAACATACCAATACATTAAAACATTAAAAATCTCAACAATAATAATAAAACCTAACCCACCCCAAAAGCCTGCCTGAAGAGCCAGGATTTCAAGGCCCAGCGGAAGCTCATCATAGAGGGGGCATAGTGGAGATCATTTGGGAGGGAATTCCACAAAGTTGGGGCCACAATTGAAAAAGCCCTCTCCCTAGTTCTCACCAGTCTAGCTGTTTTAACTGGTGGTATAGAGAGAAGGCCTTTTGAGGCTGATCTTGTTGAGTGGCATCCCTGATGATGTTGGAGGCGCTCCTTCAGATAGACTGGGCCGAAACCGTATAGGGCTTTAAAGGTCAGAACCAACACCTTGAATTGGGCCCGGAAAAAAATGGTAACCAGTGCAACTCCTTCAGCACTGGAGTGATGTGATCTCGCTGGTGGCTGCCTTTAATCAGGCGAGCAGCTGCATTCTGTACCAGTTGCAGCTTCCAGACCATTTTCAAGGGTAACCCCACGTAGGGCACATTACAGTAGTCTAGGCGAGAGGAGACCAGGGCATGTACCACAGATGGGAGCAGATGGTTGGGAAGGTAGGGGCGCAGCCTCTGTATCAGATGGAGTTGATACAGCGCCACCCGGCTCACAGCCGAGACCTGAGCTTCCATGGACAGCTGGGAGTCAAGAATGACCCCCAGGCTGCAGACCTGGTCTTTCAGGGGCAATTGTACCCCATTGAGCACCAGGTCAACATCCTCCAACCTTCCCTTGTCTCCCACAAACAGTACCTCGGTTTTGTCAGGGTTCAGCTTCAGCTTATTCCTTCCCATCCAGCCACTCACCGACTCCAGGCACTTGGATAGGGTTTCTACAGCCAACCTCGGTGAAGATTTGAATGAGAGATAGAGCTGCATGTCATCAGCATACTGGTGATACTGCAGCCCAAATCTTCTGATGATAGCCCCCAGTGCCTTTATATAGATGTTGAACAGCATCGGGGAGGGGATGGAGCCCTGTGGCACCCCACAAGTGAGAGGCCAAGGATCCGAAACCTCATCCTCCAATGCCACTCTCTGGTACCTACCATAGAGGAAGGAACAGAACCACTGCAATACAGTGCCCTCTATGCCTAACCTCTTCAGGCGGTCCAGAAGGATACCGTGGTCAACGGTATCAAAAGCTGCTAAGAGATCCAGGAGGACAAGGAAGGTGCATTAGCCCCTATCCAATGCCCTCCTCATATTATCCCCCAAGGCGACCAAGGCCGTTTCAGTCCCATGTCCAGGCCTGAAGCCTGATTGAAATGGATCCAGATAATCAGCTTCCTCCAAATGCACTTGCAACTGCTTCGCCGCCACCTGCTCAACCGCCTTGCCCAGGAATGGCAGATTTGAGACTGGGCAAAAGTCACAAAGAAGGGGGGGGGAGATTTAGGGAGCAACCGTGTAGCTGTTTGTGTTTTATCTGCTGAAATTCCTCATTTACATGGCAATCTTTAAAGGCTAGGCTTGCCAATTGACCTGCCCCCAGCCACGACTGCTCCTGTGCCTTTAACAATCATACAACATGCAGGAATCAGCTGGAGCTGATTGTAGGGCATGTGTGGAATAAAGATTTGTAGGCCCCAACTTGGTCAAGACTTGGCAGGTGTAGAGGGGGTGATGGGGAGAGTGACATTAAGAAATGCTTTAGAGAACATGTACAGAATGTGTCCATGTTCCAAGATAATTGCTGACATTCAGCCTTTTTAAAGGCCACAAGTAGATAAGCTTTGCGCATAGTTTAGGTGTTCCATTTCCAAATAGTGGAAGGATGTTTATGTAACAATAGAAATCTGCTTTAGGCATTCCTTAGAAATTTTGCTATAAGAGTATGCAGACAATTGTCAATGGGAGAGAGCTTTGGACTAGCATTTGTCTGAAGTTCTCTCCAAACAGCCATTTGTTTGCTTTGCTTTGCTTAGTTTTGTTTTCCTTTCTTTTAATAAAATGATATACAGTATCTCTAGCAAATCTTGCACAGTGGGAAGCCTTGTTTTCTTCCACACATGGGAACAAACATGACCCCCTGCTAATGTCACCCAGTGAACCAGTTGTTAAAGGCAAAGAAGCAGGGTTAGCCATAACATTTGGCAACCCCATTAAAGATACAGGAGTCCAGTTAGGAAAAAAGTTGGCAACCACAATGTCTAATCTTATTTCTCTTATTAAATTATTCACTTAAGAGGCACAATATAAATTGCATGTGGATTCTTGTCCTGCAAAATGAGGTGTGTTTTCTTATTAATGAGGATATTTCTTCCTTTTTATACTGTGTTTCTCTTTTTCAGTTTCAAGTTTGCCTGATGAAAGAATGGGTAGGTATCACCTTTTGAAATGTAAGCAAATTCAATTAACAAAAATCCCTTTAGGTTTAACATATTGTGTGACTCAAGCTTCAGAATGCCAGAAGTTACAACTCTCAATGGTTGCCAGCTTAACAGATATGTTATTTAGGCAATATTGATATAGTATGGTATCCTGTCCTGTGGTTAGCTGCTCCTTTACCTTTACCATGGAGCTGGATGGATGGCAGTGGAAGAATGGTGGACCTATCTCCCAGATTTGTCTGTTCCCTGGAACAGACACAGGAAGTCGATGCAATTTGAAGCAACTGAATTTCATCATTAATTAAAATCCATTATTTAAGTTTGGATGGTGGACTGACAGTAGTCAATTCTTATATTTAATTTTGTTTAAACAAGTGATTGAAGTTATTTATCCCGCCGACAAAAACAGCCAGGTTGGCGGGTACTAGAGAGAGGGCATTCTCAGTGGCGGCCCCCACCCTCTGGAACTCCCTCCCACAAGATCTCCGGCATGCCTCTTCCCTAAATACATTTCGTAAAGCCTTAAAGACCTGGCTCTTTCAACAGGCCTTTGGGATTTCCGGGGAGGGTTAATTACTGGATTGAATTGCCTCCTATCCTGTTTTAATACCCTGTTTTAATATCATTGTCTGCTGCTGTATTGTTTTTCTATTGTTTTTCTATTGTACTATTGTATTTTATCTTATTGTGTTTTAACTGCTGTACGTCGCCTAGAGTGGCCATTGGCCAGATAGGCGACACAGAAATTAAATTTATTATTATTATTTATTATAGCTATTTGAACATCATCCACCTAGCTAATTCCATTTGTTTCTCCAGTGTGTCCTCTAAAAAGGTAAAGGTGTCCCCGCTCTTGTAGTGCGAGTCGTTTCCGACTCTTAGGGTGATGTCATGCGACATTTACTAGGCAGACCGTATATATGGGGTGGGATTGCCAGTTCCTTCCCCGGCCTTTCTTTACCTCCCAGCATATGGGAGACTATTACTGACCACGGATGGATGGAAAGCTGAGTGGACCTCGACCCCTTTTACCGGAGATTTGACTTCCTCCTTCCGTTGGAATCGAACTCCGGCCGTGAGCAGAGCTTTCGGCTGCGTTACTGCCGCTTACCACTCTGCGCCACGGAGGATCTTAGTGTGTCCTCTGGAGGACCATAACTGACCACCAAAAGCTCCTTTCAGTTAGGATATTTAAGTTTTTTCAAGTATTTGACTGGAGTATCGTTACAGTCAGTTGAACTGGGGCTATGTTAACCCAGTTTCAGGGATCAGTTAATTTGGAGTGGGCATGATTTCAGCATGGATGGAGGTAATGAATTGTTTTGATGCGCTGCTTGCCATGGCGGCAGCGGCAGCTTCTCTCTTACTTTCTCCCTTTTTCTCTTTTGTCCTGTCCTGACTTGCATAAAAGCTGCTGCCTACGCTGGCAGCAGGATGGCTAGAGCACAGCACCAGTTGTTGGCATGTTTCACTCCCCAAATGCCCCTGAATGATACTAGCAGAGGGACACTATTGTGATTCAAGGGTCATTTGGGGAAGGAAACTCAGCAATGACTGCAGGACCTCTGCTTTGGCCACCCAGAGGACATTTAGCAGTTTATATACAGTAATAAAAAATGGGTTAGTGGGGTGAGGTGCTGACAGCATCACTGCTGCAAGTGGTGTTTTTCATAGGAAAAAAAACAGGAAGCTGCCACAGCCATAGGAAACTCTTCCTACCCCCCAAAACAGTTTGCAAGGGGAGCACTGGGTGGGTGCTTTTCATCCCCTGTAACAGGTTTATTATGGAGTCCTGCAGGGCACTGTTTTATCCCCCGTGCTATGTAATATCTAGATGAAGCCATTGGAAGTGGTCACTGGCATTTGGGGCAAATATGCTGATACCACACTTCTATTTCTCTGTAATAACCGAATCTGGAGAGACCATGTAGGCCTTGAACCAGTGCCTGGATGCAGGAAAAATAAACTGGTCTCGGTGTCTAGCAGTGCCTTTTCCATGCTTCAGCAAGTATGACAGTTGCAACTGTTCTTGGATCAGGAGAGATTGACCACAGTAGTCCAGACACTGGTAACTTCATGATTAGATTTTTGCAATGCACTCTATGCAGGCAGGCTGTATTGTTTTAGATGCCCGCAAAACCTCTTTTATTTCAGCAATCCTACACAGATATATAATATAGTTACGTATACTTGTTTTTTAAAATTTTGTTGATTTTATCAGTTTATTATTAATAATCATTTTGTATAATTTTATGTACACCATGTAGAGGGTTTTTTTGATTGAGCAGTTTAAGCAGCTTCTAAATAAATAAATAAAATGACGTTTTGCCCCTACCCTAAAAGCCATCAAAATGTCCACCGCAATTCACTGCCTGAACGTGGGGGTGGTAGATTCAGGAGACTAAGTTACTCAAAAGATCTCATACTGATTATTACTTTCCCATATATTTGCATCCAAGAGTTCAGACTTTTTATCCTGAGATTGTGCAATAGATATTAATTAAATCCAACCAGTTTCTCAGTTTTTCAGAAGGATTTGCTTGCTATAGGCAAAGGGCTTTACATGGATGCCAAACAATAAAGGTGATAAATGTCTTCCTTGTCCGGTACATTTTGTAGAAACATTCGGTCAGACTCTGATTCTTCTATGCAAATACTCGCATTTGGAGTATTATAGAATTTAATCCATTTCATAAATGTGTCACCTAAATCCAGAGCCTTCATTAGATTTTTTCCTTCTTTCTCCACTCTGTTGAATGTGTTTTTTGCATCCAAGAATAAGGGGACAATCCTAACCCTTGTATCCACACAGCTGGAACAGCTTCAGATTTAGCAGAGGGGTTCCTCTGCCTGGCTTTGCTGGTTCATTTGCTGGAGAGGGGCCCAGTTGTGGATGCAATAAAAACAAATCAACACACACACACCCCTACCTACCTACCTCTCTTCCTTCCTTCTACCCAGCAGGAGCTGAAAGGGCCTTTGATGCAGCAGTGGTTCCATGAAGGTTAGGCCTCATCTTGAATACTGCATCCAGTTCTGGTCTCCGCACTTCAAGAAGGATGCAGACAAACTGGAACAGGTTCAGAGGAGGGCAACAAAGATGATCAGGGGACTGGAAACAAAGCCCTATGAGGAGAGACTGAAAGAACTAGGCATGTTTAGCCTGGAGAAGAGAAGACTGAGGGGAGATATGATAGCACTCTTCAAGTACATGAAAGGTTGTCACATAGAGGAGGGCCTGGATCTCTTCTCTATCATCCCAGAGTGCAGGACACGGAATAATGGGCTCAAGTTGCAGGAAGCCAGATTTTGATTGGACATCAGGAAAAACTTCCTAACTGTTAGAGCCATACGACAATGGAACCAATTACCTAGAGAGGTAGTGGGCTCTCCGACACTGGAGGCATTCAAGAGGCAGCTGGACAGCCATCTGTCGGGAATGCTTTGATTTGGATTCCTGCATTGAGCAGGGGGATAGACTCGATGGCCTTGTAGGCCCCTTCCAACTCTACTATTCTATGATTCTATAATTCTAATTTTTCAGAGAACCCTCAACCATAATTAACATTGTGTGATCTATCCAGTTTGTACATTGGTGGGATATGATGCCTGTCAAGTTGAGTTATATAAACACATTCCCTCCTTCCTGCTGGAGGGACTGTGGTCTGAGAGGTGCGCTCATGTCATGTGTATATGTTGCAGTTCTTCTGTCCATAGCTTTTGAGGTTCTGGGATCATGTTTTTGAATTGATAGTAAAGATTAACAGGTCGAACTCCTAAATTTTTTTTTTTGTATTGTTGTCTATTGTTTTTATTGATGTCTATTTTTTACTGTACAAATATTGAATTATTTCCCCTGATAGCAGCCAGTATGGAGATTTCCAGGAGTTAGAAAGCAACCTATGAGCAATTGTTGCAAAACAGATATTCTTGAACAGATGCATTATGATGGGTGACAAACTGGCACATAACAGTAACCTTTAAGGGAATCAGCTGATCCTGATGCATTTGACTCTACTTGGTTTCCATTTATATCTTTTGTAAATACAGGAGTGGGGAATATTCAGATAAGAGGATTTTTACTTTGTTTGTGAAACATTTTTATCAGAGCCTTTAATCAAAAACTGGAAATCTTTTTCTCCCATTATAGTCCATCTGCAAATAATAGATTTTATTAATATATCTTTTAAATTTTTACAAAACTCTGAAGGTAATTGTTTTATTCAGGTTTTATGCTATAATCCTATATGCAGTTATGTGGGAGTAAGCCTCATTTGACTCAATGAGACTTATTTCTGAATGGACATGTACAGGATTGCACTGTTAATGGCACTATTAATGGTTTATAACATAAATGATTTCTGGACCCTGGATAGGAATAGTTAACATCTGTTAACCTTGCATGGGTAGGGATTTTTAAACTGTTCAAGAAATAATTTATTTTCCTTTGCTCTAGATTTACAGAAGAATACAGATCCTTGTAAAACAATACACACACTGACAATGTTTCATTATGCATATCACTCTGTCTGTCTGGAGGGATAGTTCTAGATTTTTTCTTTTTTTCTTTTAATATATATAATCTTTATTAGCAAAATCAGTACAAAATCCAATCATTTTTTTATATTCATTTATCATAGCAAGAGTATATGAAGTCCAATAAAACAATCTTAAATCCATTTAGTAGGTACATTATCTTTCATCTATAAAGTGCTAAGTGTGGAGGGGATGATTATACACAATTCATGTAATAGGTCATTATGGAAAGGGGAAAGATGAATAGAACCACATTATCAGAATTGAACTCTCTGAGGGGAGGAACTAAAAAGAAGATGCTTACATATATTCCAAATAAATTCATACTGTTGTGGAATTTGAGTATGGTGAGGTAGCTCCGTCATATGATAAATACAGGACCACCAGAATGCAGCAAAATCTTCTGAATTAGCTGTATCTCTCTGAACTTTCAAATGATACATAAGTTTTTCTGAGACAACACTTACGTTTTAATACTATTCATTCAACGTCAAATTATGCTCATCCTTCCAATTTTATGCTATTACCAGACGAGCCTCAGTCAACATGAAAATAACCGATTCCTTCAGTCTAGATCCTCGTTCTAGATTTCTCTTTTCAAGAAATCCCTGAAGACAAAAGTTTCTCTGGCTTCTTCTCTTTTTCCAGTGAATCTCAGTTCCAAAAACAATAAAGCATGCTCAGTTTTATATAAGCCTCATGTATAGGTGTTTCTGAGCAATATGCAGCCTTTCAACGTTTCTCTTGCTTTATCTTTTGAATTAATTCTGCTCTAAACTGTACTCCTAACCTTTCTTCCTTTCCTTTTCCATGCTTTTATATGCAGCCAAGCTTATGAAGTGACTGTTTAATACTGCTTTTCCTGTGTCCTGTATCATATCAACATCCAGCTCTGTTATGATATTTGCCTCAACGTATAATTGAAGGTCTCTTGTGATCCTGTTTCAGTTTTCACATCTTGTCCTAATAATGTATCTAACATCCAGGACTTATTTTCTCTTCTAGATTAATTTATATTAAATTCAGAACGTAATTTAACCTCGTCCCTAAGAATAATATCTATTTATTTATTTATTAAATTTATATCTTGTCCTTCCTTTCGAAGGAGTCGGGTGGCAAACAACAAACAATAAAACAATAAAAAATCTTAAAAACAATTTCAATACAGATGCAGACTGGGAAAGATCTCTACCTAAAAGGCTTGTTGGAAGAGAGTAGGTGCTGAAATGGCAACAGAGATGGCTCCAGTCTAATATTTAAGGAGAGGGAATTCCAAAGGCTGGTGTCACAACACAACAGGCCCAATTCCTATAGCGTATGGAATGGACCTCCTGATAAGATAATATCTGCAAGAGGCCCTCACCTGCAGAGCGCAGTGATCTACTGGGTATATAAGGGGTGAAAAAATCTTTCAAATATCCTGGTCCCAAGCTGTATATAGGGTTTTATATACCAGAACCAGCACCTTCAACGTAGCCCAGTAGTTAATTGGCATCCAGTGCAATTCTTTCAACAGTGGGGTAACATGTGCGTGATGTCCTGCCCCAGTGAACAGTTGAACTGCCACATTTTGGATCAGCTGCAACTATCGGACCAACCTCAAGGACAACACCACACAGGCCCAGCGCCAGAGGGTGACCAGGTCGGGCAGTGGCCAAGGGCCCACAGGAGCCCCTCACCACTAACAGCGCTGGACCTAGTCACCTCTTCCCACTGCCAATCTTCATTGCTGTGGGGATCATGAGTGAGTGAGTGACATGAAGCAAAGGGAATGGGCACTTGCTCGCTCACGCCAGAAAGTGGCAGCAGCAGCAGCAGCACCAGCGCCTCTTCCTTCTCTTGCTGGAGTTACCAGCAGGCGAGGTGGGAAATGATGGGTGAGAAACAGGGAGGCTTTCATTTGAACACCTGAGGAGAAGGAAGATGTGCAGCCGTTGCCTCACAAGACACAAACAAGCACCCACCCCCTTCACCTTGTGACACTCACTCACTTGAGTCACCCCAAGCAGCAGTGGCGCCTCTTCCTTTGGAGTGCAATGAAAGCCTCCCTCCTTTCCACCCTCTTTTCCTGCTTCACAGATCTGCCACACACTGGCAACTCCTGCAGCCCAGCGAGTGCTTGAAGTGAAGGGGAGCCCTAGAGGGGTCTGTGAGAGAAGGGGGAAGGGCATGGAGGTGAGGCAGCAGACAGAGGTGTCGGGGGGGACTAGGAGCAGGAGGGTTAGGGGGTTGGAGAGAGAAAGAAAGTGTGATTATGGGGCAGGAGGGGCTGGTGACGGAGAAAGAAAAACAGCATGGAAGAGGAAGGATCTGGGGAAATGGAGGGGTAGGGGGCAGGAGGGATGAGGGGTTGGTGAGAGAGAGAGAGAGAGAGAGAGAGAGAACGGTATGGGGTAGGAGAGGTGTGAAGGGAAAGGGGGGCAGGAGGGTTTGTGAGTGAGGGATGGATATAGGGATGGGAGGGGCTGGTGAGTGAGTAAAGAAAATGAGGATATGGACCAGAATGGATGGGATGAAGGAAAACAGAGGGTAAGGAGTGGCTGGTGAGTGTGTGTATGAGAGAGAACCATAGTATTCTGTTCATCTTGTACTTCCTTTTCCCCTTCTTAGGGGTGCATGAGGTGTTAAAGTGGTTGCAGCCACCATACAGCAACACCTGGGTGCCCTGGGGACAAGGGGCCACTGATAGCCTGTGCCCAATGGCCCCCAGAAACCTGGAGCCAACCCTGACACCACATAGAGTGCATTGTAGCAATCCAGCCTGGAAGTTACCAGCACTTGGACAGCAGTGGTCAATCTATCCTGGTCCAGAAATAGATGTAGCTGTCTAAGCAGCCAAAGCTGGTAAAAGGCAGTTCTAGCCACTGGGGTCACCTGGGCTCTTGCAACAAATATGGATCCAGGAATAGTGCCAGCCTATGGACCTGCTGTTTCAGGTGGAGTATGACTCCCTCCAAAGCAGGTAATTGACAAATTATCTGGTCTCAGGAACCTCCCATCCACAACACCTCCTTCTTGCCAGGATTCAGAGTCAGTTTGTTTGCCCTCATCCTTCCCACCACCACGCCCAGGCACCACAGCCTCTCCTGCTGAAGATGTTACAGAAAAATATAGCTGGGTATCATTAATGTACTAATGACACCTCAGCCCAGATCTTTTATTGGCCCTGTTCACATGTTACATTCAACGAGTGTAGTTGAGCTCAGAGCTTGGAAGTAATTTGTTACAAGTAACGAATTACTTGTAATTCATTACTTTTTTGAGGAATGAGTGGGTAATTCCTTTACATTTTGATTGTAGTAGAACTAGGAGTAATTTTATTACTTTTGTGGAGTAATTATAATGTTTCCAGCATTTCTTTTGGGCATTACTTGGGGGGGGGAAGCAGGGCAAGTCTTCTGCTCCTCTGATTTGTGGATGAAAATCATGTGCCTCAAACTGGGCTTCTGTGCAGTGTTGCTCTTCCCTCGTGCTCTGTGGGTACGTAAGAGGTGACAAGGGAGGAGGTGGAAAGTGAGATGGGGTGGAGTGGAGAAAACAATTGTTTAAAAAAATGGATAGTGGTGGTGAAGAATGGAGTGGAGGGAAAAAGGAGCTGGAGGGCAAGAACATGGATAAAGGAGGAAAAGGAGGCAGCAGCAGAATGGAGATAAAGAAATGTGGAGGTGAAAGATTACAATGTATGTATGTGTTTGTACTTGGCACACAAAGTGGCCTCCACCACCCTCTCTGGCTACTGTGCTGCATTTGCAGTATTTTAACTATTTTGCATCTCAGGGGAAAATGTTTGCTTGGGTGAGTGGCCCTTAGTTGGTGGTAGTGCAGGGTCTGGGAGGTGGTTAAGTGAGAGAGATTATGCTTGCTGGCAGAGTAGGGGGTGCGCTTGGTTTGGCATGCAAAGATCTGAGTAGTGGCCTCTGCCTCCCTCCCCACCTCCCTTACCAGTGGAGAGACCACCACTGTTATCTTATGGATAAAAAGAATTATTCTACTACCTCTATATGTGTGTGTGTTTATTTTTAATGTTTTAGGCTACTTAGATGTGCAGCAACCAAGGCCAGCACCTTGTAGGTGTTTTTTAAAAAAAGTAACTGAAATGTAATTGTAATGATTACTTTTCAGAAAAAGTAATCAGTTACTTTCAGAGCAATTGCAATCATAACAGTAATTACTACTTTTTGGGACATGTAATTGTAACTGTAATTTATTACTTTTTAAAAGTAATCTTCCAAGCTCTGGTTGAGCTGTACACTCATACAGTTATTCACATCTAGCATTCAATGAATGTACAGTCTCCGTTATATACACATTTGCCGCCAGGAAAAGAAAATGGCTTCAATTACACTTATTAAATGCACCACTGAAACAATTCCCTTTTACTGTGGCAACACGGCAAGGCATGCTGGGACTGTTATATTTCCTGAAACTAATTCCTGTTAAAGGTTACATTCAATAGAAAGAGTTTTGGCAGAAAGAAGAATGTAGTTTTACTCTTTTAATTTTTCCTGCAGATTCTTAAGCTTTAAAATTAAAACATCAACTTTTAAAACGAAAATACCAACTTCTGTAACGATCCTAATTATAGCTATTAAAATATTGCATTTTTCATTGTCTGTTATTCTTAAAGTATTATGGTTTTCTTGCAAGCATTCATGGAACAATCCTACACATGTCTACTGAGATGTAAGTCCTACAGAGTTCAATAAGACTTACTCATAGATAAATCTGTGTAAGTGCAGACCTAAATATATCAAATGTTTATATATGAAAATATTTAGGAGGGGCTGCAACAAAAACAAGCTGCTTAAAAGAGTATGAACTGAAATGATTCTTACAACATGGTACACTCGATTCTTTCTTGAGGATATCATGCGCTTTAAGTCACAGACCTTCACTCAAAATATAAATGTGGGGAAAATTATTTATCAATTGGGCTTTCCAGCTTGCTGCTCCCACTGTAACATACTCTGTCACCTGGAAAGCCTTTCCTAGGTATTTGGGAAACAGGAAAGCTCTGGGCTGTGGTTTTATGATTTTTCAGTGGAAATATTTGCAGCTCAGTATCAAAAAGTGATCATCACTATCTCTTTTTATGATCTATGTTACAATGTTTAGCTTTTGGATAGCACTTGAAATGCAGGGTGGGCAGAAAGTAGTTCAAAATGTATTGGTATATCTCAGGATGACTTGCAGAAGATCAGTGAGGATTTCAGTCTCCTAACCGTTTCACAATGAAAACAAGAAAATGATCCCTGCCCCCAATTATACTGCTGAAAATAAGAAAGCTGGGGGTTGGCAATCAGGAGTGGATTTTTGTGTGGAAATACTGCACGTTCAGTTCAATTCTGGAACTCAAAACAAATCCCTGGGCTAAGAATTATTTAATTCTAAGTGTATATATTTTGTGGCTTGCTCTGGTTAGTGGATCTTGGGTTTTTGTAATAACAATAATAAAATAAATACCACAATCCTGAAGTCTAACCATTCTGATCTAGAGAATTACAACCCTACAAGGCAGGTTTGTGTTAACGTAAAACCATGTGATGGAGCTGCTTCAAGCAGCAGTTTCTAGTGGAAACAGCCATTATCATGTGTTTGACCATCAGGTAAGTCTAATGTTGATGCATGACACTTGATGCAGAAGGTGAGAGCTGCACAGAGATGAGCAAATCCACAATTGTTTTCTTCTCAGTTTCTGGGTACACTGTAAAAACATGACATTGCTTTTTTGAGAATGCCTTCTTTGGCAATGTTTTAAAGAGTTTTACCTCTGCCATTGTAGCTTCATTCTTGCAATCACTCCTTTGAACCATGCTACAACAACCCTGTAAGGTAGGTCTGTGTCCATACAAATGATTTAGTGCAGGGGTGGCCAGAAGGTAAACTGTGATCTATTGGTATATATCCCTTGGATATTTGTAATCAATTGGCAAGAGCTTCTGGCTTCCAGTTGTTTAACAGCAGCAACAAAAGGACACACACCTGTTTGGAAATTTGACGACCGAAATTAAGAGTACTTGTGCAAACTAGGAACAGATCTATGTGTGGAAAGACTGTGAGCTCATCTCAGTTCTTTTTTTTTTTAACAACAATTTTTATTCAAATTTTCATAAAACAAACAAAACAAAATCAAAAACATAACACAATAAAAAAAAAAAAAAAAAATTGACTTCCAACTTGTCACAGATCAGCTATAAATATATAATATATATCAAACCTGTCCCTTAATACATACAAAATCACTTTTCTCCATAGTCTATCTTAATTAATCGTCAAATCCCATTATCATCATTTCATTTTTATCTTTCAACAAAAAGTCTAAGAGAGGCTTCCATTCCTTAAGAAATGTATCCGTCGATTTTTCTCTAAGTAAACATGTCAATTTATCCATCTCTACTAAGTCCATTAATTTCAATAGCCATTCTTCCGTTGTTGGTGTTGATTCCATTTTCCACTTTTGTGCATATAATAATCTTGCTGCCGTAATCATATATAATATTATTCTTCCATATTTCTTTTCTATTTGTTTATCCATAAAACCCAATAAAAAAAATCTGGTTTTGACTGTATATTTATCTTTAGAATTTTTTGCATCATCCTACCTATCTGTGCCCAAAATAATTTTGCCTGTTTACACAACCACCACATATGATAAAATGATCCTTCTTGTTGTTTACATTTCCAACAAACATTAGAAACATTACTATACATTTTTGACAACTTTTCTGGAGTCATGTACCAACGATACATCATTTTATAGAAATTTTCTTTAAGATTATAGCATAATGTAAATCTCAAGCCTTTTTTCCATATATTTTCCCATTGATCCATTTGTATATTATAACCAAAGTTTTTTGCCCACTTTACCATACACTCTTTTACTTGTTCTTCTTCCATATCCATTTTCAGCAAGAGTTTATACATTTTCGCAATTATATTTTCATCATTTGTACACAAACCTATTTCAAAATCAGATTTACTTATTTCAAACCCATACATTTTCTTATCCATTTTATATCTCTCTAACAATTGTAAATAGGCAAACCATTGAGAACTATATCCTTCCTTTATCAGTTGTTCTCTCTCTTTCATTATATATTCTCCATGTACATTTTCTAAAAGTTCTTGATAAGTTAACCATTTCTCTTTTCCAGCCATTTCTCTTCTATAAAATGCTTCTTGACTTGAGACACATAATGGTATTTTCGAGTAAAACCATGGTTTATATCTATTCCATATTTTCAACAGAGGACGTCTTATAAAATGATTATTAAAATCCACATTAACTTTTACTTTATCATACCATAGATATCCATGCCATCCCCACTTCAGATTATGGCCCTCCAAATCCAATAGTCTTTTATTCCTCAATAATAACCATTCCTTTATCCAGACTAAACAACAGGCAGCATAATAAAGTCTCAAATTTGGTAATCCCAGTCCTCCTCTTTCTTTGGCGTCTTGTAATAATTTAAATTTAACTCTTGGTTTTTTTCCCTGCCAAACAAATTTAGAAATATCTTTTTGCCATTGTTTAAAAGGTAAATCAGAGGATATTACAGGTATTGTTTGAAACAAAAACATCATTCTCGGCAATACATTCATTTTTATCACGGATATTCTGCCCATTAATGACAATTGTAATTTATCCCATTTTAACAAGTCTTTCTTAATCTCTGTCCATAGTTTTTCATAATTATTATGAAACAACTTTGAATTTTTATTTGTCATAATAATACCTAAATATTTCAACTTTTCCTCTATTTTAAAATCTGTCTTGTCCATCAACTCTTTTTGTTCCCTTGAAGATAAATTTTTCACCAACATCTTTGTTTTTTGATTGTTGATCTTAAATCCTGCTAACGGTCCAAATTCTTTTAATTTGTCCATCAATACATTAATTCCTTCCAAAGGGTTTTCTAATACGATTATCAAATCATCAGCAAATGCTCTCAGTTTATATTCCTCTTTTTTATCTTTATTCCCGAGATCCTTTTATCTTGCCTTATATCTCTAAGCAGCACTTCCAAGACCAAGATAAATAAAAGAGGAGATAATGGACATCCCTGTCTTGTACCCTTTTGTATTTCACATGAGTCCATTAACCCCCCATTAACAATTATCTGTGCCTTCTGAGATGTATAAATAGATCTAATCCATTTTATAAAATTATCTCCAAAATCCATTTGTTCCAAGACCTTAAACAAAAATTTCCAATTCAAATTGTCAAATGCTTTCTCAGCATCTAAAAAGATCAAAGCTGCTTGTTTATCATTTCGTTGTTCTAAGTATTCCAACACATTCAAAACATTCCTGACATTATCACGTAATTGTCTTTTAGGTAGAAACCCTGCTTGATCTTCCTGAATAAATTGTTGCAATATTATTTTCATTCTTTCTGCCAAAATCGTTGTAAAAATTTTATAGTCATTATTCAATAAAGATATCGGCCAATAATTTTTTGTTTTGGTTAGGTCCTGCTCCTCTTTAGGTATTAATGTTATGTTAGCATTTTTCCAACTGTCCGGTATCTTCCCTTCTTGCAAAATAGAATTCATTGTATACTGTAAAGGTAATAAGAGTTCCTCCTCCAAACATTTGTAATACACTGCTGATAGTCCATCCGGTCCTGGCGCCTTTCCTAATTTAATTTTACTTATAGCTTCAGATATTTCTCTTCATGTAATAGGACCATTAATAGCTTGTCTCTGAAAATCTGTAATTTTAGGCAAATTCTGTTTAAATATATACTCTTCTATTTTTTCAGATGGAATTTCCTGACACTTGTACAAAGTTGAATAATATTGATGAAAAACCCTTTGGATTTTTACATTGTCTGTCAGCATCTCATCTCCTTCTTGTATCTTTAAAATAAGATTTTTTTGTCGTTCTTTTCTTAATTTATATGCTAACCATTTCCCCGGTTTATTTGCAAATTCAAAAGTCCTTTGTTTAGCAAAATTTAATTTCCTTTCAATTTCTCTAACTGTCAACATTGACACTTGTTTCTGTAACATTTTAATTTGATTTGCAATAGAAACTTTAGTTGGATTCTTTTTCAATTCTTCCTCTTTTTGTTTTATTTCTTCCAAGATTAATTGCATTTTCTGTTGTTTCTTCTTTTTTAATTCAGAATTACATTTAATAAAATATCCCCTCATAAATGCTTTACTTGTATCCCAAACAATATTTTCATCTGTTCCTTTATGTAAATTGTGTTCAAAAAACTCTTTTAATTTCTTCTTACATTCTTGCACTATTTTATCATTCTGTAATAAAGATTCATTTAGTATCCATCTAAATCCAATATATATTTTTTTGAAAGTCAATATCACTGGATTGTGATCCGAAAAGGTTTTTCGTAATATATCCATTTTGGAAATGTCTTTCACTAGGTTTTTAGACATCCAAATCATATCAATCCTCGAGAATGTTTTATGTCTTTCTGAAAAATAAGTAAATTCCTTTGCATTGTCATTTATATATCTCCAAGCATCCGCCAATTCTAGATTTTCCATCAATTCAAAACAAATCTTCGGTAATTTACCCTGTGTTTCTTTAATATTTTTCTCAGAAAGTCTATCCATTTTTGGTAAAATTACTCCATTCCAATCACCCATAACACACCAATGGTCATATGAAAACTCTGACAATTTTTCCATAAGTCTTGTGTAAAACCTTGTTTTATCTTCATTGGGGGCATAAATGCCCACTATCAAAATTTTTGTACCCTGTAAAGTAATTTCAACCCCCACAAATCTACCACTATCGTCCAATAATATCAATTTAGGAAACAATTGTGGATTAATATAAAGAACAACACCATTTTTTTTGATCCAGCCGAAATAAATTCTTCACCCAAATTTTTACAAATCAAATATTTGGAATCTTTCTTCTTGATATGAGTTTCTTGTAAACAAATTATATCCAATTTTAATTTTTTCAAATAATTTTATTTATTTATTTATTTATTTTATTACATTTTTAGACCGCCCAATAGCAATAAGCTCCCGGGGCGGTGCACAGCATAATAAAACAGGTTAAAATACAAAAACACAATAAAACATAATTAAAAATTTTCAATTTTAAATTCAAATTTTTAAATTTTTAAAATGCCTGGGCGAAGAGATAGGTCTTTACCTGGCACCGAAAAGATAGCAAAGAAGGCGCCAGGCGTATCTCATCAGGGAGGGCGTTCCATAGTTCGGGGGCCACCACTGAGAAGGCCCTAGCTCTAGTTATCGTTCTCCGTGCCTCCCTATGCGTTGGGACACGGAGAAGGGCCTTTGACGTCGAGCGCAGCGACCGGGTAGGTACATAGCGGGAGAGGCGTTCCGCCAGGTATTGCGGTCCGATGCCGTTAAGGGCTTTATAGGTAAGAACCAACACTTTGAATCTGGCCCGGAAACATATTGGTAGCCAGTGCAGCTGGGCCAGGACAGGTGTTATATGATCAATTTTTTTTGTCCCAGTAAGAACTCTGGCCGCAGCATTCTGCACCAGCTGAAGTTTCCGAACCGTCTTCAGAGGTAACCCTACGTAGAGTGCATTACAGTAGTCCAATCTAGAGGTTACCAGAGCATGGATAACTGTGGCAAGATTCTCCCTATCCAGATAGGGTCGTAGTTGGGCTACCAGCCGAAGCTGGTAGAACGCATTCCGTGCCACCGAGGCTACTTGAGCCTCCAGTGACAGGAGCGGATCTAATAAGACCCCCAAACTACGGACCTGCTCCTTTAGGGGGAGTGTAACCCCATCTAGGGCAGGTCGGGCATCAACCATCTGGGCAGAGAGCCCTCCCACCAACAGCATCTCAGTCTTGTCAGGATTGAGTCTCAGTTTATTAGCTCTCATCCAGTCCATTATCGCGGCCAGGCAGTGGTTTAGTACATTAACAGCCTCACCTGAAGAAGATGAAAAGGAGAAGTAGAGCTGCGTATCATCAGCATATTGCTGGAAACGCACTCCAAATCTCCTAATGACCTCGCCCAGCGGCTTCATATAGATATTAAAGAGCATGGGGGACAGAACTGAACCCTGTGGGACCCCATATTGGAGTATCCAGGGACTCGAGTAATGCTCCCCAAGCACCAGCTTCTGGAGACGATTCTTGAGGTAGGAGCACAGCCACCGCCAAGCAGTGCCTCCAACTCCTAAGTCCGCAAGACGTCCCAGAAGGATACCATGGTCGATGGTATCAAAAGCCGCTGAGAGATCAAGGAGAACAAACAGAGTTACACTCCCTCTGTCTTTCTCCCGACAGAGGTCATCATACAGGGCGACCAAGGCTGTTTCTGTACCAAACCCCGGCCGAAAGCCCGATTGACATGGATCCAGATAATCAGTTTCATCCAAGAGAGCCTGGAGCTGGTGAGCGACCACACGCTCTAAAACCTTGCCCAGGAACGGAACATTTGCTACCGGCCTATAGTTGTCAAGATTTTCAGGGTCCAAGGAGGTTTTCTTTAGGAGCGGTCTCACCACTGCCTGTTTCAGGCAGGGTGGTACCACTCCCTCTCGTAAAGAGGCATTGATCACCTCCTTGGCCCATCCGGCTGTTCCGTTCCTGCTAGCTTTTATTAGCCATGAGGGGCAAGGATCCAGAGCAGAAGTGGTCGCCCGCACCTGTCCAAGCACACTTGAAAGAAACACTTTCTTTCTCTTCTGCGACGTATTGGCTCCATTTATATTCCAAGTTAGATATTTGTAATCCATCTTTAAGCATGTATTTTAAAAAGTACCTGATGCTCCCTTTAATCCATCATCTTCCTTTCCCTCCTCTGCATGTTCCTGTTGACTTTGTTTCTCAGGAATTATATCCATGTCTTTGAATTTATCTTCTTCCATGTCTTTTGATGCTTTTCTCAGAAAGTCCCTTGCTTTTTGAACAGTATTCAATCGATATTTTTGTTGTCTGAATGTAAAAATCACTCCTTCTGGAACATCCCACCTAAATTGAATTTTACATTGTTTAAGTTTTTCTGTAAAGAAAGCATATTCTTTTCTCTTGCGTAAAAGTCTAACAGGGATTTTTTTCATCACCAGTATTTCCTTGCCATCAATTTTAAAGATATTATTGAAGTGTTGTTGTAATACCATGTCTCTGGTTCTCTTTTTTACAAAATGCACAAGCACATCTCTTGGGATTTTTTTCATTGTTGCATATCTTGAATTAATTCTATAAACTTTATCTATTTCAAATTCCATCAGATCTTCATTCCAATCCAAAAATTTTACCAGAGCATTAACCATTTTATCTCTGATATCTTCACCTGTTTCTTCAGGAATTGCACAAAATCTCAAACAATATTATTTATCTCTCAATTCCATCACAGCGATATGGTCCAAGTTTTTTTCCAATTCCAGATTTAATATATCCGTTCTATTCTCCAAGATTTGCACCTTTCCTTTAACATTTTTTACCTCCTGTGTTACTTGCCCAATTGTGCCTTTAATCTCATCCAATTCTATTTTGATATGATCTTTAATATCTTTCAATTCCATCTTCATTTTGCCAAATTCATCTTTAATTTCTTGTCTATCCTGTTTCATCTCTTGTTTGAGATCTTGTTTAAGATCATTAATCCCATCCATTATTTTCTGGAACATGTCTGGGGAGACAGCCCCTTCCTGTGCATCACTTGAACCTCTTCGCTCCAGGGCCTTAACTGCTTTCCTAGTTGTCATTCTTGAAAAAAAACCTTTAGTTTCTGCTATTAACCAATGTTCCCAAACCTAGAAGCAGTCTGTTTCTTTTTTTTCCCCAACAACAAAAGAGTTAATATTCCAGGCCTGTTAATATGATCTAGCCAGCAACAGTTCTTATCTCCTGCACGTCCAGGAATGCAAAACAAGTTTGGTTCACAGCACCCAGCCGTCAGTAACATACACGAACAGCAGATTCGTCCAAAGAGAATAGTCCAAAAAAAGAGAGAAAGAAAATAGTCCCAGATATATTTCCTTCAAATAATCAAATCATTTTATCGGATAAGTTGCCTCTCATCCGTTGTAATCTTTATAATTCCAAATTCAAGCCAGCTTTTTGTCATTAAGCTAAAAATTAAGTTCTTTAGATTTTCTTTCTTCTTTAATTTTATATAAAAGGAAAAAAGTGTGACTCACCCAGGTTTCTCAATTGCTGATTCGTAGACAAGTCTCTTTTACTGTAGTAATTTAAACCAAATGATAAGATTTAGACAGAAGGAGGCTCGCTCGTTATAGAATGTTTTTAAGGGGAAAAAAGTATCGCTTTTTTTCAGCACAGCTTGCTGGAAGTCCTGACTTCGTCTTCCGCTGCTAGATAAGCCTTCTTATCTCAGGGGATTCCTGATCAATTCCAGCTATCTACAGCTCAACGAAGTTCCGTGGATAATCTCTTCGGTTCACCTTTGTCTTGGAGAACATTTACGCCAGTCAAAAATTCCTCTTGACTAGTTTTTAACTGAAAAAAGCTTCCTCTGAGACAGAGCTCACTCAGAGGCAACACCAGCAGAGCACTCACTTCCGGGAAGTCAGCTCATCTCAGTTCTGATAACCCTTTGCTCAGCAATCTCTCGGAGACACCATGTTCTTTCTTACTAGACATATGTCTTTTGCAGCTGGCTATAGTTGGTGGCTCTTGGGATTTTAGTAAAACACAGGGTAGATCCCAGACTCTGAGACAGTGATGTCCCAGTTATGTCCCAGTGATGGCAGTAGTGCCACTCACTGAATGGGGATGGGGCAAGGTGCCTGCCAGTTCATGGTTGGTAGTACTGCCATCCTGCAGCAGATGGGCAACACCTGCAGGCTGCTGCTGCCTTCTACTAAAGTATCCTCAACCTTGCCATCTCAGTGCCACTGCCATTCACACACACACACACACACACACACACACACACACACACACACACACACACACCATGTGTCACTGCTGACCTATGCCATCAAATTATTGGAAGAGTACTGGCTATATTTCTGTCTCTTAACCTTTAGGAGGAAATAGAAAGCACACAACAGAATTTATATTGCATTGATTTCAATAGGTTTTAAAAGACCAAGGAAGTATAGTGGGTAATTTGTATTGTGATTTAGAGATACTGTAGTGTGCAGTTTCTGCAAAAGCCAATGCAGTGCTAAGTCTGTTGGACTAGGGCCTAGGAGACCTGGGTTTAAATCCTCATTCAGCCATGAAACTCACTATGTGAGTTTTGGGATAGACACCTTCTCAGCCTAAGCTACCTAACAGAGTTATTCTGAGGATATGTTGGGGAGGTGTAGGACCTTGTATACCACACTGAGCTTTTTGCAGGAAAGTTGAGATATAAAAGAAATAAGGTATTAAATAAAATTAAGGCTACAATGCTATGTACATTTACTTGAGAGTAAGCTCCATTGAACAAAGAAAGTTACTTTTGAGTAAACTTGCTTGGGATTATGTTGTTAAGACACAAAGTTTCTATTATTTATTGATAACTATCATTTCTGAGCAATGTGTTACCTAGCCATTAAGTTATTTTATTATTGCAGTTATGACTGTAGTTATTATTCATTACATGCCACAAGGGTCTGGAGCAAGTTTGAAGCTGACTTTTTGGAAGAGGCACAGTCATAGGGTTGCCAGGTTCAAGGCCTGAGACTGATCCTATATCTTTAGGAGAAGAGAAAGTCAGCAGGTGTTCTTGCAACACTGTAAAAGAGTTTGACTCTTCTTTTCTTCCTGGGCTGCAGGGCCCCTGTAGACCTGTTTATAGTACATTCTTGATTATTTGTGCTCATGATTGTATTGGGGCAGTTAGACATGATCCTGTGTTCAATACTGTTTGTGCCTGCAAAAGTTTCAGGGTGGGCATAACTGCTTCATTTTCAATCTGTACAAGTCCCTCATTAGTTTTTATGGGCAACTGCTTGGCCACTGTGGGAACAGGAAGCTGGACTAGATGGGCCACTGGCCTGATCCAGCAGGCTCTTCTTATGTTTCTATGTACCCTGGTCTTTGATACCTGAGATATACATTTTCAGGACCCATCTTATTCCTGTAACTGTAAATTGTTTTTAAACTACTTTTCATAATGAATTTTATATTGTTGTAACTCACCCTGGGACCTTATAGCGAAGAGTGGGTAATAACTCTAAATAAATAAATAGTTTCCTGCTGAAATCCTGTAACACTTCATATGTTCCCGGGTGTTGTTGGTTGTTTTGTCCCACTTTTATAGTGTAAGGATGCTCATCTGATTGGCAATAATGCAATAACATTGGGGAAGTACTGCTGGTATAGGTCGAGCACACATGCATATGTTGCAGAAAACACCCAGAAAAAGCACCAGTTTGGAGGGGCCCACAATTATCTCAGCACGGCTAGATTTGAACTGACTGTGGAGTTTCCTGAATGATCTAGTATGCTCCAACAGTACAGTTAATGTCTTCCAAACTTGCTTGCCTAAGCAATAAGGAGGCCAGGGACAGCACTAGAAGGATTTGTTTTCCTTTGAACGAGAAAGTGCTGGAGACTTATAGCGTCTCTGCAATAGTTGTTTATGTCCAAAAATACAAACAGAGTATAGTGGAAGCAAACAAATGCTTACAGCGGGTAGTGCAGCCACTAATACTGTTGAAGATTCTTTAAATGATCAGCTGCTGCTTCTTGAGCCAACGCATACCATTCTCAGCTATCTGTCTGACAGTGTCTGTCTACGTCATTGTAAATGGCAAAGTCCCCTTCTTCCAGCTGTCTCTCCAACTCTGTCCCAGAATGGATGGGTATTATTTTCCAAAGGTGGCACCATCAAGGAACTGGGGAAGACAAGAAATACACAGACTTCAGAAACAGCCCCCGGTGGTTCAGCTTAGCCCTCCCTTGCTTAGCTCCACCACTTGGCTTCACCAGCCTTCATGTTAAGCGTCTTGTAAGGCCAAACTATAGTGATAAGTCTATTCTTGCTCATAAAACCAACCAAATGCATAGCATTGGGCCTTTTACTCTTCACACCTTATATTTTTCCTAAGTTGCTTTTTGAGTATTATTCCCTTCCACAAGCATCGCAAATGGGTGGGAGAGTCTTGTTGAAAGGAGATAAGGAAGCCATCCGTCTCCCTTTTAAAGTCTTGACAGGTATGCATTTCAATGCCAGCCAGCCAGGAGAATCGTACCACCTCCTAAGAATTAAAACAAAATGAAACATATGGCTCACAAAATGAGATCGCCCTGCTGCTGTACTGGTTCCCATTTCACACAAAACCACCAATAGACCTGTGTTCCCTGCTGAAGTTATACATTAGTAAACACACAACTGCCAATTAAAAATAATAATAATAAAAAAAACAAAATGATGTGGGAAATGTGGGTGGTGATGGAGGAAGGAATTTGATCGTTCATGTCACAAGCAGTATCCAGTAGAAGATCAAGATGCTCAGGCAAAAACTACCCATTATAGAGCATGTGAGACTCCCTCCCAACACAACAATCCTGAGTCTCCGGAGTCCTCTAGTGCTATTACAAAATGTCTGGAGCATGTAAACTCCTTGCAGTTTGGTTTTCCTCAGCTGCAAAAAAACAAACCAGCCAACCTTTATAGGCCCATGGGCACATTTTTGAGTGCATGCTATGGGCACCATCCTCTCTGGTCACTTATCTTCCCTGTGAAAAGCACATAGAACTGAAAGAGGAAGTGGAAAAGAGCACCAGTCTTCCAACTTCCTCCTTCAGCTGTATGCACTTTTAAAGGGAGAAAAAGGTAAACACCCTCACCACCTCATGACCAAAGGGATAGAGAGAGTGGGGCTCAGAGGCTCTGTGGGTACCAGGGGAAGACCTAAAGGGTACCATTGTGCCCATGGGCACCATATTGGTGACCCCTACAGTAGATTATGAAGTTGATTTGAAGAGGAAAAACTCACACTGTGGTGCTTTCACATCTTTGTAGTCGCAGATGTTACAGGGAAGCAAGAAGGAAGCATGTAGCTGCAGCTTGCAGTGATACCCATGTGTGCTCTGTAATGTTTACTCACCCAACCAGATTCTACAGTGATTACAATAAAGATAAATTCACAGGCTGGTGCAACTATCATATTTTCCAAGGTATAAAATATTGTGCTTTGAGTTCTGAGAAAATGTTGTTTTGTTTTTTAGTCAATTTGTTAACTGCCCTTTGTCAGTTAGGATCTCAGGGCAGTGTACCATAATCAATACATTAAACAAAAATCCAACTGTCACCTTAATGCTACCAAACACAGCACTAATATATCTGAAATATACCTGATCTACAATAGCATCAGACTCTCCCAAAAGGCCTGAGTAATGAGATGTGCCTTGAGACTCAGCAGTGAAGGTGACAACCAAACGTCTTGGGGAAGGGCTTTCCACAGGTGGGGTATCAACTCTGAGAAAGTCCTGCTCCATATTATCACACAATGGGCTTCTCTGATACACAAGACCTCCCCATCCCCTTGCAGATCTCAAAGCCTAGGCTGATAGGTAATGAGAGATGCGCTCCCTCAATTATTTGGTCCCCAAGTAATTTAAGGCTTCATATGTTAACATAAACATCTTGAATTGGGCCCAGTAGAGTAGTGGTAATCAGTACAGCTCCCACAGAATCGATGCTATATGATTCTGGTTGGCTATGCTACTCAGCACTCTGGCAGCCATGTTCTGCACTAGCTGCAGCATCTGGATCATCTTCAAGGGTAGCTCCATGTAAAGCACATTGCAGAAATTGATAGTTGTATTGAATGCTGCACAAGTGACATTCTGTTCACATAATAGGGCTTTCCCTTCTGAATCTGCCCCCTGAATCTGCTCCAAACGCGTCTCCCTCTGGACCAGATTTTGAAGGTGCACAGAGGGATACAGCAGAAAGGGGAGGAGGGGGAAGTTCTGTTGCACAAGTGGAAGTCTGTTGTTGAGAAGAATGACAGTGTAAGATACAACCCAGCATCTCAAGGCTAGCAGAGCATGGATCACTCTGTCAGAGCAGGCTGTACCCTTGAGACCACATTGATCACCTCAGTCGCTAATAGCTGCGGGTGGACAAGAGGAAGCCTCTGGGATTCTCACTTCATTAGTAAACTTAGGTGTATCTGGAGGTGGGGGAGTTGTCAAAAGGGCTCTGCTCCATTGTCTCATCCCCCCTTCCTCAAGTGCCTTCCACTCCTGATCTGTATCAATGCATTCAGGAGGAATCATGCCACAGCAGGCCTCAGAAAGAAGATTCTGATGTTCCCAAATGTGAGTCCATTTTCACCAGTTTATACACCGCCATGAAAAGCTCTGCAGGATGACAAGTTGAGAATGCAATGGTGGCAGAGAAGTATGCTATTTCTTCGACAGAAGCACAGCATTGAGGCAAGTTGTACAGACTCTGTACGACTGAGAAACAAATATGCAAAACAACTGTGCAGAAAAGTTCACAGTCTTGAATCTTTCTGTGTCCGTCTATCCTACAATACTATGAATGTGCTTTTGGTTGGGGCTTTGTTTCCGCTTGTCTGGCTGCAGCATTTTTTAGTATGATGAGCTGCCAGTTTTCACAGATACTCTTTTGAGAAGAATCGCTGCCGGTTGGTTGCTGTATTATTTGGCTAGTAAAATTACGTTTGTGATAAGAAAGGGCTGCGGGGGGTGGGGGGGGACAACGTATGTGAGAGAGGGAGCGAAAGAGAAAAGGCACCAGCATTCTGGCCAGCATTTAAAAAATCACAGGAAACCAAGTCCTCTTCTATCCAGCTGTAAGCAACATAATCTAGAAGGAGGGGGAGGCAAATCCCCTAAGCTTTTAAAAAAGAGGAAGAAAAAGAGGGTCCCACAGATGTCCTGAAAAATACATACTCCACCATTGCCACTATGGCTTTTGACATTGAGCACTAATGATGCAATAAAAAGTGTAAAGGGGGGTGGAGTTGATGCTGCTCACTTTTCCAGGGAATTAGTTCTAATTTGCTGCGGCCTTGGGAAAAGATTTATGGGATGTGGCTGACAAAGCTGCTCATAAAAGAGCCAGTCTTTCCTGAGCCACTTTGCAGTTGAAGTTATGAGCATCTTGTTGAAGGGTAAGTGTCTTCATTTGTTGCTTGTCAAAGGTTGTTGAGAGTGCTTCAATCCCCTGCCCCCGGCTGCATGTTTTAAAGTTATTGGGTTGTATTCAGCTAAGTCCTACGCGAAGTAAGACTTAATGAACCTGCTATTCATGTCTATTAATTTTAATGGGTCTACTCTGAGTAGGATTAGCCATCCATTGCTTCATTAGAAGCCATTCATGAGGTGTAGATTTGAAGGTGGCTTTTTTTTTTTAAGTGAGAGATCTGTGACATCCTATACTAATGGAATATAGGACAGTATTGATCATTACAATGACCAGTTTTGAAATCAACAACTGTGAGGATATATGACTGCTTTGAAATGTTTTGAGATAGTTTTTAATTGTTTTCAGTACAATTTTATTTTATTTTAAATTGTATAGTTTTAACATTTCAATGTTTGCCATTCTGGGCTCATTTGGAAGGGAGAGCAGGATAGAAATTGAATAAATACACACACACACACACACATTTAACCTTAATTGTTAAGTTCTGATATTGGTAATATTTGCCTTAAGGACACATACATCACTCTTGTGACATTATATTAAACCACACTCTTTCCTTTCTTTGCCTTTCCCCCTACATCTGTCTTCAGTATTTCACTTTGCTTTTAAACACATAAAATATTCATATTTTTATTTGAATTAACCTTAGCTTTTCATTTATGATGCTGGCAATTTAAATATGCCATCCTTTGACATTATATTACTGGTCTACTACCAGGCACTTTCCTATCCTTTTCCTACCGCACCTCCCCTGACTATTTCACCAGCTTTCACAGATAAAGGAAAAAGCATGAATAAATAAAAATATATTCTTAGTGAATCTAATCCACCCAGAGTTGAGCACTTTTAAAGTCCTATTGATTTCAGTAGGCGATTTAAGCAGATCTCTCTCTGAGATTAACATTAATTTAAAAGTACTAATCTCAATCATGTAACAATAACCTCTGCTTTGTGGTGGCAGAGTATCCTCATATTAGGTACAATCTTGTGTGGGGGGGAAATAAGATACTTGTTGGAACGCAATATGAGTATGACCATTTGTTGTTTGTTTCCATAAACATTTGCTTCTGGTACTAAGTTTCTAGGTGCATAACAGATTTGTCCATCAGTTGCCGAAAGTTAAGAAAAAGTGTTAGTGAATCCCCTCCTTATTATTCATAGCATTACAATCCTCCACATGTCTCCTCAGAATTAAGTCCCATTGAGTTAATAGGGCTTATTCCCAAACAACAGACTACAGTCCTGTGCCTGCTTACCTGGAGGTAACTCGATAGGACTTCTGAGTATATGTGTATAGGACTGTGCTGTTAACCTCTTATTTCATTTCTTTGAAATAAAAGTGAGCAAACAGCAAAACTTCCTTAACAGTGCAACGTTCTTCTACTTAGTCTGAAAGTTTATAAGCCAGTCAGCCAGCTCTGTCCTTCTGTATGCCACCATAACCACCCTAGTTTTCTATTTTTTTCTTTTCCAACTAACAGTCAATATGCTCAGTCCTTGCAGGGCTGTTGGCGGGGTGGGGCTTAGATCAGTCTTTATTGAGCTATAGTTTGGGGGGTGCCCCCTTAGGTATTGTTTTTTAAATATTTCCCAAGTATGCTGCTATCTCCGTCTTGTTTCACAATGGCCTTCTTTTGGCTATAAAGTCATTAATACCTGAGTTGGTTCTTGGAGGGAGCAATTTTTAGGTAATATTCTCTTAATGTTTATTAGATTACAACATCAGGGCAAGGAACATATTGGGTGATATGCAACACTAATCCTACTCAGAGGAGACCCATTGAAGTTAATAGACATGACTTAGTTTCATTAATTTCAGTGGGTTATCTCTGAAGTAGGACTTAGTTGAAGGCAACCACTGGAACGGATGTGGTAAGAAAGGTGGTTGTGTGTCTCTGGGTAAGAATTTTTGGAGCAGATTATACAGGTTATGGCATGTTTGAGAAATCCCAGTAGTTTTGTTCTTAGGATATATCCAAGTATATGTTAAGGAAGAAATTCAAAACTGAATCCATAAGTAGCAGCTAAAGCATGCATAGAAAGTGTTTGAAGAGAACCTAAAATCGCAGAAGTAAAACAACCCCCCCAAACCTTGCTATTTCAGAATCTGTGATATTGCACTTATTCAGACAGCTACGTGTTATATTAAATTAAGATGGGCCAGGGTTTGTTTGGTTTGGGTTTTTGCCATTGCTTCTTTGAATTGTGTAAATTTATTTGTTTTGGCAAAGACAAGAGTTTGGCTTTTGAGAAAACTGTGGGAGTTGTGATCAAATTTTTTAATATTATTATTAGAACTATAGGAACAGGATCTGTCAGTGTGTAACTGTAATGGTGTGATATGTTCTGCTTTCTGTTTGTGCATATACTTTGTGTTTAAGTTGATGTTTATTTGTGGGAAATTGATAAAATTTGAATAAAAGGAAATCCATAAGCTGCAAAGGATATAGGGCAGCCTTCCTCAGCCTGGTGTCCTCCAGAATATTTGGACAACAACTCCCATCAACCCTGCAGCCCAAGTTGGGGTAGAATGATATAAGGTCTCTCTGCACACCATTGCCTTTCTCATCTTTTAATGCTTTGGGAGTGTCTCTCCTCTTTATTCCTGTACTGCACGGTTACACTACATACATGTAATAATCAGTGGTAATAACAATTAGCAGCAATTAATATGACTAATATGCTGCTTGAAGGGGAAGACTGAGGCATTTAACAGCAAGCGGATTTGGCTTCAAACGTTACATGTCAATTACATGTCATTTCTTCCTTCTTCCTTCTTCTCTCTTTAAAATATCAAAGGAGAAATAAGCCTGAGGCTGGGGGAGTTTTCCACCTCATGTATGCCAGAGCTGCTTTTGGTCCTATGTGAGAAGATAAATATTTTCCTCCACAGGGCTTAAGGCAGCTTGCTGGTTGGGGGAGGAAGTAGGAGCACAACTTGAAAGCAGAATCCACCTCACTCCTGCATGCCAGTTTCCTATTGGAGATTTCAAGCTTGGTGGCTACTTTTGGTAAAAAAGAATATATATATATATAAGGCATTATATATAAGGCATATAAGACAATTAGTGCCTTCTGTAATGAGGTTTTAGATTTGCAATACAAAGCTTAGAAGACGCACTTGATCATGGACACCACCCGGGATCACCTGTCTAAAGCCTTCCTCAGGTGCTGGTGCTACCTGTCAGGGAAGTTACCTTGTGAAGAGGGACAGTGGTGATGAAGCCACTAGATGTTCATCTCTCCATCTCCACTTTCATCACCTTCCAACTTGTAGAAGGTGACTTGTCTGCAGTGGGGAGGCTCTTGAACTCTGATTTTCCAGGCTTCCAAAATATACATGGAATCTCCATGGATGCTCAGGGCTCCCCACTATAGACACCTTCCATAAGCTGGAATGTGATGAAAATGGGAGTGGAGCGAGGGCAGAGTTGGTGCTCCCATCCTCATTACCTTTTCTCACATGGAAACATCTCCTAACATGAAACGCATGAAAAGGTTTTCAGTAATGTGTCTATTGGCTTCAGAGTATGATATAATCAGAGCAGTTTAAGCAGCTTCTAAATAAATAAATAAATACATAAAATGATGTTTCTGCCCCTACCCTAAAAGCCGTCAAAATGTCCATCTCAATTCACTGCTGCACATGGGGGGTGGTAGATTCAGGAGACTAAGTAAATACTCAAAAGATCTCATACTGATCATTACTTTCCCATATATTTGCATCCAAGAGTTCAGACTTTTTATCCTGAGATTGTGCAATAGATATTAATTAAATCTGACCAGTTTCTCAGTTTCTCGGAAAGATTTGTTTGCTATAGCCAAAGGGCTTTACATGGATGGCAAGCAATAAAGGAAGAGCTTGGAAAAGTTACTTTTTTTGAACTACAACTCCCATCAGCCCAATCCAGTGGCCATGCTGGCTGGGGCTGATGGGAGTTATAGTTCAAAAAAGTAACTTTTCCAAGCTCTGGATATATCAGATATCTTGGGTAATATTTCTTTAAAAACAGCCAGTGCAGATGTAAATGTGACACAAAGATTCTCGAACCTGCAGTGGGAAGGCTCAGAGAACTGGGTTGTGTGCATGTGTATAGGCTGGGACACTGGGAGTAGGGATGGGGGAGGGATTTGATTTGCTTCCCATTTAAAATCAGAGGCCATCTAATTTGCACGTCCAAAACAATGTGAGAACCAAAACACCTTTCCAAATTTTTTGATGAAGTTCTCTAACCAATCAGTGTTTACAAAAATGCATATGTTAGGGGAAGGTGTGCATAAAAATGTCTGTATTAGTGAAAATAACATAAGAAAATACATTATATTAGGAGAAATGGCTTGCAAAAATGTGTACATTAGTCAAAACTTAATACAAATAAATTTACTATTATGATAAATTTGCACTAAAACGCTGAAGAATTTACATGAGGATTTTTTTTAAAAAATCCACAAATTGCTACAGAAATGTGGAGAGCTGAATTTAAGACCAGAAAAGTAAGAAACCAAGAGACCCAAAATTGACAGTTCTTGCCTTGCCTAAATGAGAGTAATCTGCACCAGTGTTTTTTTTTAATCCAGTGCTGTTTATAAGGATTTTGAGCCTCCTGCTTTACTGAAAAGTCACAAGAGCAGAAATTGCTTCAAGGAAAGCAGCGGTGCAATTAGTTAATTGTAGATAATGGCCTTATGCCCTTCCCCTGTTTAGATGGTAATGTGTATTACTTCATAATGTGATAATCCAGCCCTGTTGGGTTGGGTGACACTCTTGCATGTTCACCGCCCAGAGAGCTGTTGCTAGTCGGGCGGTATATAAGCTTAATAAAATAAAATAAAATAAAATAAAATTGCATGTCCTGCTGAGCGGGGCCCTGGGTGTCTGCCCCAAAGTCCTGCCCTGATAACACCACTGAATGAAAGAGAGCAGATGCTGCTTTACCTTTTCTTCTTTTAGCACACTTCTACATGGGTTGTTTATTCACACAAAATGTGGTTATTAACCTGCACTTTCTACTGCACTTTCCCATCATTTTTCTAACCACAAAAAAGTCAGACGAGAAAAGTGATGGGAAATTGCACTGGAAAGTGCACTGCAGGTAACAACTGCTAGCTTGGAATGCTGTATTGCTTCCAAGGGAACTTAGCGTAAATACTCAATGAACAGGCAGCATCGTATTAGCTCCACTCAAGTTCTGTGAAGACATGTAATGTGAATGCTCACTAAACATCTAACCTTCAGTCTGAAGCTTCAGGTCGTTTCACTGCAGTTCTTCCACCTCTCCAGACATCTTTTCAGGCAGCCTTTGTATCTTCAGTGCCAGAGTCCCCTGTCCCAGAAGTCAGAAGAAACTCTTGTGAGATGGTCACTGGTTTCTAGCCAGATAGTAGTTGCCAGATGTCTCTCACAGGATTCAGAGTTGGACTTGAGATACATAACTGAATAATAATAGCAGTGGTAAGAGAAAGAGCACAACACTTTCTTTGTTTTCAGGTCTACAAATTCTCATGTACAGCAGTGAGTGACTTTCATGAGCACAGTTGCACATGCCAATGGACTGAACCAGGTTAACAGCACTGAAAGTGTGAATAAATTTAAGAGGTCCTGAGTTTATAAAGATTCAGAAATGCCTTTGCAGCTGAACAAAACTCCATTTATTGCAGTTAGTATACCTATTTTATAGGAACCAATATGCATTTGCAGGAACATTTGCTTGTTTCATAAACTTTTCTGCAGCAAAGGGAAAACTGGCTCTTACTAGTGGCATTCGGTTTCTAAGAAATCTAATTAACTTTTGGCAAAAGACAAAATCCCTCACATCTGATTAAACATCATACTTTGAAACTGATGGACAAACAATTACACTAAAGGAAATGTTTATGGATGGATTTCAAACTGAAATATGGGTTTATATATGAAGCAGCTGTTGGATTTTGAAGAGGGGGAGAATGTGACTGATTAGAAATGTTAGAAGAATGTTAGGGTAAATAAAGTTTAAGTCTTAACAAGGGTGAGCAAAAGGACACTTTTCAATTAGTCAAATTGCGGAGGAATTCTGCATTCTCCAATGTTGCCTTAACGCCTTCATTTTGGTCTATACTAATGTCATTTTTGAGTCTTAAGAGGGTGAAAAGAAGGACTGGTACAGTAAAATGTGTATATGTGGTTTCTTCATATATCTGGCTTCCCTTCTTAGAAAAATGCTGGCGACTGTTAATGAGAGGCCATAGGCCAGGGATGGGGAAATGTTTTTCATCCTGAGGGCCACATTCCTTTCTGGGCAACTTTCCAGGGGCCACATGCCACTGGTGGATGGAGCCAGAGTCAAAAGTGGGTAGAGCAATAAATGCGACACCCCCCCTTGTACAGTAAGCTAGTTTCCTCACACTCTTGCATACCATCCAGGCAAGCAAGAAGCATTATCAGAGTTCAAAGACACAGTCTGGCCAGACAAAAATATTTAGAGAGGGTGCAAAGCAAGTCTAGCAAAGGTGTGGCTCAGGAGGGCGTGTACTGTGGGAAGAGGCCTAAAGGCCAATTAAAGAAGCCTGGAGGGCCAAATTTTGCCCCTAGGCCTTAGGGTTCCCCATCTCCACCATAGGCCTCAGAGACAGAGGGCAATGTATGTGACCACAACCATTGGTGTGGACCTGTAATCCTGGGAAGTAGCACAAGTAACAGTGGTATGAAAGGAGAGGTGCAATCCCATTATGACCAAGGGAGTGGTTTCCTCACTATGTCAGAGAATGAAGGGAGAGGGACAATGGACCAACTGCCAATGGCTGCCATGTAGAAAGAAGTGGGACACCAAATGGTAGAAGAGCAGTACTACCAAGAACAAAAGAATAGGCATTAGTCCTAAATCAAAAAGGACAGAAGAGCAACAAAAAGAACACTCAAAAAAGAACTGTTATGATGTACTTTTCCAGAGTCTGCATACTTTATGTTCTCCTACTGATCAGTGGCTCTAGTTACACTGTTGGGTCCAGCTGACCACATACACTGCACCACTATTAAGCCTGGACAGAAAGGTTTATCTGATTGTCACCATATCCTCATATTTCATCCTTCCCATCAGTCAAGTGCAACAATAGATTTGGTCTATCTGTCTTTTCATAAATCTAAGTGCAGTGAAGAAATTGCAGATAGTAAGTAACTGGACTCCGTCGGGTTTTTAATTGTTTCTTTTGGTCTACCCGGTTTATTTTATAAAGTCAGAAAATAAAACGAGACATTAAAATAGACCAGATATTGTTCAGGATCCAAAGAACTGCACAATTAGTTCCGCACACTCAAAGGTTTGCGTTTCTCAAATCTTGCCACATGGCAGATTGCTTTTGAAATTGAGGGGAGTTTTAAATGACAGCTTCTGATATATATGCAAATCTGTTGTTCAAAGAAAAAGTAAAAAAGAAAAGAAAACATCTACTGGTCAAGCTCACACCCTTGGGACTGCCTAAAGTGGCTCTTTGGATCCTAGTTACAATGTCTGTTTAGCTTTAATGGGAACTGGCTTGTATACTTGGATGTGTAAATTTTTAGTTCCTGGGTTCTCATTATTTTCTTGTCAGAGCTTGGAAGTAACGACTTCCGGGAAGGGTGACTTAGCCTGTGCCTGCTTTTGAGACGGGCTCCTGCCTCAAAAGAAGCTTATTCAGATATATCAGTCAGTTTTTTCTTTTTTTTTTGACTGATTAAACTTCTCCCGGGTAGGGAGAAACGAAGAGATTAACCTCAAAGCCTATTTTTGTTGGGACGACCAGATCTCATTAATTTATGGGACGAGGTCCAGCCGACGAAGGTGGGACGGATTTTCAACAGCAAGCTCTATCTGTTAAAGCGAACGTTCATCTTACCTTCTAAGAGAGAACGCACTAACAGGCAAGCACCCTTCTTTCTATATTTTTCTTTTACTTGACTTAAATTGTTGCTGTTTAAAAGAGATTTGCCAGATTGATCAGTTTTTGACATCTCACTGGGGAGCCATAACTTCTCTCTGCTACGCACTAATTAATAGCTTATCTCTGTTTTTGTTGCAAAAAGCTGTCCTGGATTTGCATTCTAAAGATATACACAGAAGAGGGATTTCTATTCCAGATTTTTATTTTGAAAAATATTATACTGTTTTGAGACTACTCTCTTTTTGGTCTATTTTATTTTGACGAATCTGTTTCTTGACGATTGCCATTAATTGTTTCGATCCTGGGAACTGCATTTTGTTTACTTAACTATTGGAGAGATAAGGCTGTCTGCACTGTTTATACTGTGATGTCACCAAGTTTGGAGTATTAACCCAATTGTTGCTGAAATAAGAAGTGGTTTTCCTATATTTTTCTTTTAAAATGGCAATTAAGAAAGTGGCTGAAAATCTGGAAATAACTATGTTTCAGAAAATAATGGATGAGATTGAGATAACGAAAATTGAATTGAGTAAAATGAAGCAGGAGATTAAAGATATAAGGGTCCCTGTGAGAGAGGTGACCCTGGAAGGGGTCCCTGTGAGAGAGGAGACCCCGGAGATTGGAACAGGGGTTCCTGTGAGAGAGGAGACCCTGGAGACTGGAATAGGGGTCCCTGTGAGAGAGGAGATCCCGGAGATTGGAACCAACGTGGAACAGGAACAAGATTTGGAGTCTATGGACTTTAGAAATAAAATCTATTGTTTGTTTTTTTTTTCAATAATTTTTATTCAGATTTTCATAAAACATACAAGACAAAATCATAAAACATTCAAAGACAAAAAACAAAATCAAAAATAGTTAAACAAAAAGAAAAAAAGAAAAGAAGAAGAAAAAAAAAAACAAAAACAAAAATAAAAAATAAAGAGTAAAATATTGACTTCCCATTTGTCAAAGATCAAATCAGTTATAAGTCTATAATATATAGCAATCCTGTCTCTTAAGTCATATTATAAAATCACTTTCCTCCAGTAGTTATCTTACTTAATCATCAAATCTCATAAACATTACTTTATTCTTTCCACAAAAAGTCAAAGAGAGGTTTCAATTCTTTAAGAAATATATCTATCAATTTTTTTTTCCAGATAAGCATATCGATTAATCCATCTCATTACTAATTATGATAATCTTATTGTCATAACCATAGTCAAAATAAACATTTCAATTAATCCATCACATCAGAATCTGTTAGGTTCAGTAATTTCAGTAGCCATTGTTCTATTATCTCTATTAGTTCCATTTTCCATCTTCCATCTTCAGTAGTCTTGTTAAGTCCAGTAATTTCAATATCCAATCTTCCATTATCAGTATTCCATAATAATCTTGCTGTCAAAGCCATAGTCATATAATAAGAGTCTGATGGGAATTACCTCTATCCCAAATATTTTCTTGCCATCCATTCTGAATAAGTTGCTGAAATACTGCTGTAAAATCATATCTCTGTTCTTTTTTTCAAAATACACTGGGTCATCTCTTAAAAGTTTTTCCATTGTCACATGGCTGCAGTTAATTCCATAGATTTTCTCTATATTGGGCTCCATCACATCATTCCAGTCCAGAAGATAATCCATGCCATTGATAACTTTATCTCTAGAATCTTCATTAATTTCTTCAGAGATAACATTGAGTTCCAAACAATAGATTTTATTTCTAAAGTCCATAGACTCCAAATCTTGTTCCTGTTCCACGTTTGTTCCAATCTCCGGGATCTCCTCTCTCACAGGGACCCCTATTCCAGTCTCCAGGGTCTCCTCTCTCACAGGGACCCCTATTCCAATCTCCGGGGTCTCCTCTCTCACAGGGACCCCTTCCAGGGTCACCTCTCTCACAGGGACCCTTATATCTTTAATCTCCTGCTTCATTTTACTCAATTCAATTTTCGTTATCTCAATCTCATTCATTATTCTCTGAAACATAGTTATTTCCAGATTCTCAGCCACTTTCTTAATTGCCATTTTAAAAGAAAAATATAGGAAAACCACTTCTTATTTCAGCAACAATTGGGTTAATACTCCAAACTTGGTGACATCACAGTATAAACAGAGCAGACAGCCTTATCTCTCCAATAGTTAAGTAAACAAAATGCAGTTCCCAGGATCGAAGCAATTAATGGCAATCGTCAAGAAACAGATTCGTCAAAATAAAATAGACCAAAAAGAGAGTAGTCTCAAAACAGTATAATATTTTTCAAAATAAAAATCTGGAATAGAAATCCCTCTTCTGTGTGTATCTTTAGAATGCAAATCCAGGACAGCTTTTTGCAACAAGAACAGAGATAAGCTATTAATTAGTGCGTAGCAGAGAGAAGTTACGGCTCCCCAGTGAGATGTCAAAAACCGATCAATCTGGCAAATCTCTTTTAAACAGCAACAATTTAAGTCAAGTAAAAGAAAAATATAGAAAGAAGGGTGCTTGCCTGTTAGTGCGTTCTCTCTTAGAAGATAAGATGAACGTTCGCTTTAACAGATAGAGCTTGCTGTTGAAAATCCGTCCCACCTTCGTCGGCTGGACCTCGTCCCATAAATTAATGAGATCTGGTCGTCCCAACAAAAATAGGCTTTGAGGTTAATCTCTTCGTTTCTCCCTACCCGGGAGAAGTTTAATCAGTCAAAAAAAAAAGAAAAAACTGACTGATATATCTGAATAAGCTTCTTTTGAGGCAGGAGCCCGTCTCAAAAGCAGGCACAGGCTAAGTCACCCTTCCCGGAAGTCAGAAATAAAATCTATTGTTTGGAACTCAATGTTATCTCTGAAGAAATGAATGAAGATTCTAGAGATAAAGTTATCAATGGCATGGATAATCTTCTGGACTGGAATGATGTGATGGAGCCCAATATAGAGAAAATCTATGGAATTAACTGCAGCCATGTGACAATGGAAAAACTTTTAAGAGATGACCCAGTGCATTTTGAAAAAAAGAACAGAGATATGATTTTACAGCAGTATTTCAGCAACCTATTCAGAATGGATGGCAAGAAAATATTTGGGATAGAGGTAATTCCCATCAGACTCTTACTATATGACTATGGCTTTGACAGCAAGATTATTATGGAATACTGATAATGGAAGATTGGATATTGAAATTACTGGACTTAACAAGACTACTGAAGATGGAAGATGGAAAATGGAACTAATAGAGATAATAGAACAATGGCTACTGAAATTATTGAACCTAACAGATTCTGATGTGATGGATTAATTGAAATGTTTATTTTGACTATGGTTATGACAATAAGATTATCATAATTAGTAATGAGATGGATTAATCGATATGCTTATCTGGAAAAAAAAATTGATAGATATATTTCTTAAAGAATTGAAACCTCTCTTTGACTTTTTGTGGAAAGAATAAAGTAATGTTTATGAGATTTGATGATTAAGTAAGATAACTACTGGAGGAAAGTGATTTTATAATATGACTTAAGAGACAGGATTGTTATATATTATAGACTTATAACTGATTTGATCTTTGACAAATGGGAAGTCAATATTTTACTCTTTATTTTTTATTTTTGTTTTTTTTTTCTTTTTTTCTTTTTGTTTAACTATTTTTGATTTTGTTTTTTGTCTTTGAATGTTTTATGATTTTGTCTTGTATGTTTTATGAAAATCTGAATAAAAATTATTTTTTTTTTCAATAATTTTTATTCAGATTTTCATAAAACATACAAGACAAAATCATAAAACATTCAAAGACAAAAAACAAAATCAAAAATAGTTAAACAAAAAGAAAAAAAGAAAAGAAGAAAAAAAAAGAAAAAATAAAAAATAAAGAGTAAAATATTGACTTCCCATTTGTCAAAGATCAAATCAGTTATAAGTCTATAATATATAGCAATCCTGTCTCTTAAGTCATATTATAAAATCACTTTCCTCCAGTAGTTATCTTACTTAATCATCAAATCTCATAAACATTACTTTATTCTTTCCACAAAAAGTCAAAGAGAGGTTTCAATTCTTTAAGAAATATATCTATCAATTTTTTTTTCCAGATAAGCATATCGATTAATCCATCTCATTACTAATTATGATAATCTTATTGTCATAACCATAGTCAAAATAAACATTTCAATTAATCCATCACATCAGAATCTGTTAGGTTCAGTAATTTCAGTAGCCATTGTTCTATTATCTCTATTAGTTCCATTTTCCATCTTCCATCTTCAGTAGTCTTGTTAAGTCCAGTAATTTCAATATCCAATCTTCCATTATCAGTATTCCATAATAATCTTGCTGTCAAAGCCATAGTCATATAATAAGAGTCTGATGGGAATTACCTCTATCCCAAATATTTTCTTGCCATCCATTCTGAATAAGTTGCTGAAATACTGCTGTAAAATCATATCTCTGTTCTTTTTTTCAAAATACACTGGGTCATCTCTTAAAAGTTTTTCCATTGTCACATGGCTGCAGTTAATTCCATAGATTTTCTCTATATTGGGCTCCATCACATCATTCCAGTCCAGAAGATAATCCATGCCATTGATAACTTTATCTCTAGAATCTTCATTAATTTCTTCAGAGATAACATTGAGTTCCAAACAATAGATTTTATTTCTAAAGTCCATAGACTCCAAATCTTGTTCCTGTTCCACGTTTGTTCCAATCTCCGGGATCTCCTCTCTCACAGGGACCCCTATTCCAGTCTCCAGGGTCTCCTCTCTCACAGGGACCCCTATTCCAATCTCCGGGGTCTCCTCTCTCACAGGGACCCCTTCCAGGGTCACCTCTCTCACAGGGACCCTTATATCTTTAATCTCCTGCTTCATTTTACTCAATTCAATTTTCGTTATCTCAATCTCATTCATTATTCTCTGAAACATAGTTATTTCCAGATTCTCAGCCACTTTCTTAATTGCCATTTTAAAAGAAAAATATAGGAAAACCACTTCTTATTTCAGCAACAATTGGGTTAATACTCCAAACTTGGTGACATCACAGTATAAACAGAGCAGACAGCCTTATCTCTCCAATAGTTAAGTAAACAAAATGCAGTTCCCAGGATCGAAGCAATTAATGGCAATCGTCAAGAAACAGATTCGTCAAAATAAAATAGACCAAAAAGAGAGTAGTCTCAAAACAGTATAATATTTTTCAAAATAAAAATCTGGAATAGAAATCCCTCTTCTGTGTGTATCTTTAGAATGCAAATCCAGGACAGCTTTTTGCAACAAAAACAGAGATAAGCTATTAATTAGTGCGTAGCAGAGAGAAGTTACGGCTCCCCAGTGAGATGTCAAAAACCGATCAATCTGGCAAATCTCTTTTAAACAGCAACAATTTAAGTCAAGTAAAAGAAAAATATAGAAAGAAGGGTGCTTGCCTGTTAGTGCGTTCTCTCTTAGAAGATAAGATGAACGTTCGCTTTAACAGATAGAGCTTGCTGTTGAAAATCCGTCCCACCTTCGTCGGCTGGACCTCGTCCCATAAATTAATGAGATCTGGTCGTCCCAACAAAAATAGGCTTTGAGGTTAATCTCTTCGTTTCTCCCTACCCGGGAGAAGTTTAATCAGTCAAAAAAAAAAGAAAAAACTGACTGATATATCTGAATAAGCTTCTTTTGAGGCAGGAGCCCGTCTCAAAAGCAGGCACAGGCTAAGTCACCCTTCCCGGAAGTCTGAATAAAAATTATTGAAAAAAAAAAAAAATGAAAAAAAAAAAAAGGAAGTAACTCGTTATTTTTAATGAGTTACTTTTAATTCGTTACAATTTTAAATAACGAGTGGGTAATTCCATTACATTTGGCAAGTAACGGAATGAATAGTAATTTCCCTACTTTTCAGCTTCAACTTTAACGTTTCCACGTTAGGTTGGACGTTACTTGGGGGCGGGAACAAGGGGAAGTCAGCTCCTGGCTGTGATTGGTTAACACAAGACATGTGCCTCACACTGATTGGACCTCTGCGCAGACTGTCTCTTCCCTCGTGATCTGTGTTAGGAGGCACGATAGAAGAGATGAATAGGCAGGGGGAGCCTGCTAGCGTCTGACTCTGAGAGGAAAAAATGGACGCTGGAGGAAAAAGCCAGGGCAAGGAAGGCAGAATGGCGAAGAGCTGTGGAGGTGAGTGACGATGATTTGTGTGTGTGTGTGTGCCCCGGTGTGTGTGTTTTCGGCTGGAGTCTCTGGTTTTGGGGGGAGGGGGCTCCGGCTCTCTGGCTACCACCCCTTACTCTCTGGACTCTCCACTTCAATTTTTTTTAAAAAAAGTTTCTAGGTGGTCTAATTCCCGAGATATACACCAAAACGTAAACCCCCCCTGCACAACTTTTTTTTAAACAGATTATGTTCTAGTTACAACTCCCATCAGCCCAATCCAGTGGCCATGCTGGCTGGGGCTGATGGGAGTTGTATTTTAAAGTAACTTTTCAAAGCTCTGGCTGCAACCCTGCCCTTTCATGATTGTGAGTAAAGTGCAGACTTGTGTTTGTGTTGTAAATCTCTCTCCCTCCAACCCTATTTTTAAAGAAATTAGGCAGGGTTTATCACAGTTTTTATTATGTAGGAAACTAATACTCATTTTTTTAAAAAATGAATGAAGTTTATTTATTTTTATTATTTTATTTATATCCCACCCTTCCTCCCAGTAGGAGCCCAGGGCAGCAAACAAAAGCACTAAAAACACTTTAAAAATCATAAAAACAGACTTTAAAATATATTAAAACAAAACATCTTTAAAAACATTTTTAAAAGCTTTAAAAACATTTTTTTAAGAAAAAGTTTAAAAACATATTAAAAAGCAATTTCAACACAGACGCAGACTGGGATAAGCTCTCAACTTAAAGGACTTGTTAAAAGAACAAGTTCCTTATCACTTGAGGCTGCAGTTTTCCCTGGTTGAGTAAGCCCCATTGAATACATTGGGACTTGCTTCTGAGTAAACAAACATAGGATTGCACTATAAATATCTTTACAGGTTATATAAATAAACATATTTGATAGTCATGCTTATATAAATATTTTCATAGAATCATAGAATAGTAGAGTTGGAAGGGGCCTATAAGGCCATCAAGTCCAACCCCCTGCTCAATGCAGGAATCCAAATCAAAGCATTCCCGACAGATGGCTGTCCAGCTGCCTCTTGAATGCCTCCAGTGTCGGAGATCCCACTACCTCTCTAGTAATTAGTTCCATTGTTGTATGGCTCTAACAGTTAGGAAGCTTTTCCTGATGTCCAGTCAAAATCTGGCTTCTTGCAACTTGAGCCCATTATTCTGTGTCCTGCACTCTGGGATCATTGAGAAGAGATCCCGGCCCTCCTCTGTGTGGCAACCTTTCAAATACTTGAAGAGTGCTATCATATCTCCCCTCAGTCTTCTCTTCTCCAGGTTAAATATGCCCAGTTCCTTCAGTCTCTCCTCATAGGGCGTTGTTTCCAGTCCCCTGATCATCCTTGTTGCCCTCTTTTGAACCTGTTCCAGTTTGTCTATATCCTTCTTGAAGTGCAGAGACCAGAACTGGACACAGCACTCAAGATGAGGCCTAACCAGTGCTGAATAGAGGGGAACTAATACTTCACATGATTTGGACACTATACTTCTGTTAATGCAGCCTGATATAGCATTTGCCTTTTTTGCAGCCACATCACACTGTTGGCTCATATTCAGCTTGTGATCAACAACAATTCCAAGATCCTTCTTGCATGTCGTACTGCTGAGCCAAGTATCCCCCATCTTATAACTGTGCATTTGGTTTCTTTTTCCTAAGTGTAGAACTTTTACTTCCACCCAGTTTTGTCATGCTGTGTCCCTATAAGTATCCAATTGCATACTATGGTTGTACAATACTTCCTTTACATTTGAAGTATGCCTTGGGGTAGTCATGGTTCTCCATTGTTTTCATCCTGAGGGGCAGATAGGCTGAGAAATGGTGAGTAGCCCATGGTCACCCACTACACTTTATAGCTTATTTTCATTTTGAAAAATTAATTAAAACAATTTACATGCAGGCAAAATTTATTAAGCTGATTCACACAATATGTGTAAAGCACATCCAACTCGCATTTAAGGTGCATGACTTCCCCTAAAGAATTCTGGGAAGTGTCATTTCCCCCTCACAGTTATAGTTCTCACCACTCTTAACAAACTGCAGTTCCCATGATTCTGTGGTGGGATTCATGTGCTTCAAATGGGTGTTGAATGTGCTTAAAGGAATGGTGTGGATCTGCCCTAGGTATGATGTTCATTCAAGAGTGAATTGAAAAGAACAATTTCTTACTCTTACTCATTTTTCAGACCTCTTTCTGAAGTAAAGGGTCAAATCTGTAAAAACATTTGGAGCAGCCACATTAAAAGATAAGGGCAGGGTATTCCAGGCAGGGGGTTGCCAACCCTGCTTGGATATGGATGTCTTTGCAGAAGAACCCTAGTCAAGGTTTACCAACAGCACAGTCCAAACTATATCTACTTAGAAGTCAGTCCTGTTGAGTTCTATGGGGCTTAATCCCTTAGTAAGTGTGTTTAGAATTGCAGCCTTCAGGAGCCTCCATCTTTACTCCCCAAAGCTCCCATCTAACATCTCCACAACACTAGGCTCCTTTGTCTCTGCTGTGGCCTTCTGGTGACTGCCCTAGCCTGAAGGCACTTAACCCTTCTTACTGAAAGCAAGTAGGCTAGATTAAATGTTCCCTACCCAGGCTCATATATATAATATATAAATGGCATTTTGTCAAAAGTATTTTTGTCTACATTTTATACCTCATCCTTGGTTTTCCAAGCTTGGCATGGAATGCTTCTCATACAGAATTAATTTGAAATGCTGCATATTTATTATCATAATCATATTCAAAATAAAAAATATATGTACCGCCTTCAAGTTGATTCCAACTTATGGTGACCCTATGAATAGGGTTTTCATGAGGCTGAGAGGCAGTGACTGGCCCAGTGAGCTTCATGGCTATGTGGGGATTTGAACCCTAGTCTCATTTTGTTCTCACAACAACCCTGTGAAATAGTAGGTTAGACTGGCCCAGGCAGGGTTATTCAGTGAGCAAATAGGATCTCTTTTAATTGTGCTATCGACCTGCTTACTTCCACTCTGACTGGGGCATCTTGCAGCATGGGGAAGAGATGGGGTTACATCACAGCTGAAGTTCACCCATATAGGAGCATTATCTCTTGTTTATTACAGAGACGCCTGTTGCAGGTTTTGCTGCTGAGAGCAGCAGTCAGTTAGTGCGGCCACTTGAGCCACAGCTTGTTGATCCTGAGGAGGCAAAACTAAAAAGTGAGGTTCAGAAAGGAGGCCCTGTCCACGAGGAGGAGGAGGGCATGAAGCAGTGCCAGTTGCCCACAGCCACATCTGCAGAACAGCAAGTACCATGGTTTGGTTTTGAGAAAGCTTGTACATTTGTGAGCCAGAGTGGGAAAAATGTTGTTGTAAGATGCAATTACTGCCTTCCAAGGATCAAAAATCTGAGATCAGCTGTTTCCTCCTCATCCAATGTGAAGAAACATTTTGAGGTAAGCCTTTGTCATGCTGGTCCTCAAAGAGTGTCCATTGTCTATGTTTAAATTGTGAAGTTCCTCTTCCATTTTTTCTTGGATTCATGCTTTGTTCTTCTTCCTCAGAGGGCACACCCTGAGAAGCTGAGAGCAATTGAAGAAGCAATAAAGGCAAGGAGACGTGGCCTTCCTGAACCAATGCATGACACCCCTCCTCCCAAAATGCTGAAGCAGCAGCAGACAACCCTTGAGAGGTGGGGATCTGGCAGGGATCTGCTTCTTCTGGCAGCCTGCGTACACCCTCGCTTCAAACTAGATCGACTGGAATCGTGTCAGGCCACCACCCATACCAACAAGTAAGAACATTAGGGAAGCCCTTTGGGTGGATTACTCCAAGGGAAATGTTGTCTCAAGGGAGGCATCAGAGGGCTTAAGGTGGTAGGCAGGGGCTGGGCCTTTTCTTCCTGGGGCTCCTCATCACAACCTTGGGTTGCTGCAGGTAATCCTTAAGGGTCTGCTGTGCTGCCCCATGAGTGTGGTGACTTGGTCACCTTCCTACCTTCCATGTCATCATCCACAGGCTCAGGCTGGACCCTGAACCAGGGGACATGACAAGCATCAGGAAATGAAGAGCAGATGATGGTTTCCTAACATATATGTGTTAACATATCCTCTCTCTTTCTTAGATACACAATGGAAGCCTTGTTGAAAGCTGAAATAAAGATGGGTGTACTTAATGAGGACAGTGATCAGTCTTCAGATAAAGACCAGGAAGGAGATGACTTAGAAGATGACTTCTTTAACTTTCTGCCCCAGGGCAAGAAGTCAGCAGTGGACACTGCTGAGGAGGAACTGGTGAGGTACCTGAGGTCTCCCAGCAGGGAAGTGTCATCACTCCATGGCTTTCCACGTGTGCTGCGGTGTTTTTTGCAGCACAACACAGGCATGCCTTCAAGCACCGCAGTAGAATGCCTGTTCAGTACTGGTGGCAACGTAATGACTGTAAAAAGACATTCCTTGTCTGACATGCTCTTTGAGCATCTTGTTCTTTTGAGACATAACAGAAACATATTATAAAAGCATTTCAAGTGTAAAATTTGATTTCAAGAGTTGGGGTATCTTCATTGCTTGGGGGGATGTGAGATTCTGTTATGCCATTATGTTAATCTTATGGATAAATTTTTTTTATTCTACTACCCCCTGTGTGTGTGTGTTTATTTTTAATATTGTTTTAGGCTTCTTAGATGTGCAGCAGCCAAGGCCAGCACCTTGTAGGAGTTTTTAAAAAAAAGTAACTGAAATGTAATTGTAGTGATTACTTTTGAGAAAAAGTCAAGTAATCAGTTACTTTCAGAGCAATTGCAATTGTAACGGTAATTACTACTTTTTTGGGCCAAGTAATTGTAACTGTAATTTATTACTTTTAAAAAGTAATCTTCCAAGCTCTGTTTCTTGTGCTTGAAGGGAGCCCAACCTGCTGAACAGGGATTGGATGCCAGAAGCCATTTTAGCCCTATCCTCATTTCAGAGACAGACATAGGTATATGCTGTAACTACTCCTATCCTTTTTCATGTTGTTGAAAATGTTAATAGCTAGTTGTTACTTGGGACAGTGAGTTAGAGCCAGCTAGTTTTCTCAATCATTCATAGACTGGAGAACAATTTTAATCTGAATCTATTAAAAAGTGACACTATCGGTAAAAAATAATGATAATGGTTTCTTCCCCCAGATTTATTTCCTGGAGCATCTGTGCACAAACTGAAGATGTTTCTGACTTTGCTGCTGTTCATTCTTGGGACACAGACTTCTATAGCACAGAAACCTGGTACTTCAGTATCCTTTTAAAAACATATCACATCATTTTTCATAGTCATAGTAATTTTAATAGTCATTCTTATAGTGTGATAGTAATTTAGACTGAAAGCTCCTTTGCAGTAGACATTTGGTGGTTTATTTTGGAGCAGAGTTGAATGTGAAACTCCATGTGTGTTGATGACATTATCATCGTTATTGTTAGTATTAAATCATTTTTCGTGAGACAAGGATTCAGGGGTTTGATCCTGTGACAGAAGTAGACAAACCTAAGCTGCCTTTGTTTGTTTGTTGTGTAAATTAGGACAAAGTGTGATCACAGGGAAATATAATAGATGCTGTATAGTTCTATGCATTTATTAATTTAAGGTATTTTTACATTGCCCTTCGGTCATATTTCCAAAGCAGTTTACAAGAAAGAATGAAACCATTTCAGTGTAAATAAAAACAAAGCTTAATAAACTGAGGTCACAAGTTCAATATATATTTATATATATATGACATTAGAGAACATTAACAAATAAAAGAAAATTTATTATAACTATTTATTTTATTTATTTATTTAAAATATTTCTATCCCGCCCTTCTACCCTATAATAGGACACTCAGGGCAGCTTACAAAAATAAAATATGTATACATATACATATACATATATATAGGGATTGGTACTAAAGAGACTACAAAGGTAAAATGTAATGCAGAAGGCATAAAATCAGTGTCAGGCTCTACCTTCAGTCCCTCCAGAACAAGATCGTTTTCAGAAGTCTCTGGAAAACCAACAGGGAGGGAGCAGAGCGAACTTCTTGGGGTAGGGTGTTCCAAAGCTTGGGGGCCAGAGCTGAAAAAGCTCTCTCCCACGTGCCTGTCAATCTAACATCTTTCACTCCAGGCACGCAGAGGAGACCAGAGGCAGATGATCTTAAATCCCGGGCAGGTACATATGGGCGTAAGCGGTCCCTCAGGTACATTGGTCCAAGGCCATTTAGGGCTTTAAAGGTCAGAACCAGCACTTTGAATTGGGCCCGGAAACAAACTGGGAGCCGGTGGAGTCGATAAAGCACAGGGGAGATATGCTCCCTGCACCGTGCTCCAGTTAACATTCTGGCTGCTGCATTTTGAACCAACTGCAATTTCTGAACCTTTTTCAAAGGCAGCCCCACAAAGAGTGTGTTACAGTAATCAAGCCTCGATGTCACCATGCATGTGTCACTGTGGCCAAGTCAATTGCCTCCAGGAATGGACGCAGCTGGTAGACCAGTTTGAGTTGGCCAAAAGCACTCCTGGCTACTGCAGCCACCTGATAGTCAAGGAGCAAGGCAGGATCCAGGAGGACTCCCAAACTGCCGACCTGCTCCTTCAAGGGGAGTGCAACCCCATTGGAATAGGTTGCAACCCCATCCCTGATGCAGTTTTTCCCTTGACCAGCAGTACTTTTGTCTTGTCTGGATTACTATATAATTTGCATATCCCCCCTGCGTATATTTAGCTAAACAGTTCCACTTTATATTTATTGTCTGTGTATAACAGTGATAAGCTTATGCACTAACTTTTCATTTTCCGCTTTTGCAGCTTCTGAGTCTACAGATGTTGTCCTTTTGATTGACAGCTCTAATGCCCTTGGGAGAAGGGCTTTTCCCTCAGTGAAATCTTTTGTTAACAGAATCATCAGCAGTCTCCCAATAGGCCCAAACAAGTATCGTGTTGCACTTGTGCAATACAGTGATGATGTGCACATTGAATTCCAGTTGGATGACCATAAAGCCAAGAACCCCATGTTGAACCACCTCAAAAAGAGCTTTTTATTCAGAGGTGGACCTTTAAGAACAGGGAATGCCCTGCAAAAAGTCCATGAGACTTTTTTCAAAATACCAAGAAAAGACAGAAACCAAATTGTGGTGGTAACAACTTCGGGAGAGTCAGATGATGATGTTGAAGAACCTGCAAAAAGATTGCACGGTGATGGAATAAAAATCATAGCTTTAGGAACGCAGGTTGCACCTCTTCAAGAGGTGCAATCAGTGGCTACACACCCATTCTACTATCATTTTGATACACCAAAGGAACTCCTAATGTTTTCTCAAAACATGTCTGAAGTCATTGGAGCTGCTATTCAAATGGACAGTAGGACAGACCTCACAACGCCTGCTCCGCCAAGTGTAAAAGACAGAGTTCGTAATAAAACCGCAGAAGGTAAAGAAAACAATATAGTAGAATCTCAAAAACATGGGCTGTTTAGTTAGTCAGAAAGCCCCCTCAAAACATCCTCAGGGCCAAACCAAATGATACATTAAAGGCATAAATACATATAATGTGTCATGTTAGTATTTTAAAAAATAAGCTGCAAGCAGGGGGATAATGATTTTGGCTGCACCATGTATGTGGGGGAAGAAGTTAAACTTTTCTTCCTGCACTGTGGTTGAAAATTGCCCCCAAGCTGTTTCTCCTGGGAGAAAAAGTGCAATTAACACCAATGGCAGATTCCTTCCTGTAGCAAAAAGCAGTGCTCGCTCTCGCTCTCTTTCTGTGTGTGTGTGTGTGAGTGAGTGAGTGAGTGAGTGAGTGAGTGAGTGAGTGAGTGAGAGAGAGAGAGAGAGAGAGAGAGAGAGAGAGAGAGAGAGAGAGAGAGAGAGAGAGAGTTAAACACTTCCCCATAGGTAAAAAAAATGATATTAACTGCACCCATACATTTATTTAACTTGTCATCTATTTATTTAACTTATATCACATCTGCCAGATCTGCTCCTAGGGGTCACCAACCCTTTTGGGCCAGTAAGCACATTTGGAATTTTGGAAAAAGTGCTGTGGGTACCAGTCACAAAGCAGCTGCTGTGGGAGCATGGCATATCACAAAATAACTGCTGCAAGGATGTGGCACAACACAAAATGGCAGCCATAGGGGCAGCGCACAAGGCTGCAACATCTAAAATAGCAGAAAATGAGTCAAGGCCACAAGATGGTGTTGGAATGCCCCCCAATGGCCACTTCACCAATGGGGAGAAAGGCACCTACATCAGCTACTGCCATGCTCACTCAGAGAGAACCTCTTTGTACTGCTCCTTTGTTCAGAACAGATGGGAGGGTGGCCATCCAAACCTGGCATCCTAAGAAAAGTGGGCATGTATAAGGGGGTAGTGCTTGATGTAGGAAAGGCTGAGTACATGAACACAGGAACTGAGTAGGAACTGGGCACCATAAAAAGTTCTTGTGGGCATCTGGCACCTGTAGGTGCCAGGTTGGCAACCCCTGTGTTTCTGTGTGGGTTCCTGTGCAGTGGCTGCTGAATCCATGCCCAAATAGGTATCAGGTTGACATGGCCACATCATTAGCAAGCCTGTTATGAACTGAATGTGAAAAAGCTAAAACATCTTCTTTCTGTATATGGAAAACAATCCTCTTTTTGTATATGTTTTGCCAATTATCTGTTAAAACGTAGAAACAGAGAGAAACAATATTTGACTTACAAGAGGAACAGAAGCAACTTAACAGAATAACAGCTCAATTACTGATCAGCTTGGCCAGAATTGCCAAGGTCTTTTTGTCGTGCTGTAGACCCAAGCCCACAGCCTCTCTCTCAGACTTTGCATCCCAAAGTGAAAGTGTTTTCTTCTATATCTCTTTGCATAGCCTGCTAGCCTGAGGCTTCCTAGACTTGCCTCTTTAAAAGGCAGTACACAACTCACTTAGCTCTTCCTTAGAAGACCAGAAGCAATGCTTCAGTGACACTGATCTCACTGATACAAGGTTGACTGAGGGGGGCTTTGAACATTACGGCATATGGTGAAAAGCAGATTCATGATTCAGAACCCTTTCTCACACATTAGCTTGGAAATGTGACTGTGTCCCAGAGCTTGGAAAAGATACTTTTTAAAGTTACAACTTCCATCAGCCCCAGCCAGCATGGCCACTGGACTGGGCTGATGGGAGTTGTAGTTCAAAAAGGTAACTTTTCCAAGCTCTGCTCTGTCCAATAGTCTGGTCACCACTGACTAAATCCAGCTCTTTGTTGCCATCAGGATGCTAATTAACAGAACAGGAGTGGGTTGTTTTTTGGATGCATTATTAAAACACAGGCAAGATGCCTATCTATTTTTATTATATTAAAAGAGAAATAAAACCGGCACTTTTAAAACAATTCTACATTGTAAAACTACATGTTACAATCTGCAAAAATGGCCCTACAGTTGGGCCGTGGTTGAGTGAGTTCTGGTCTCAAATTCCATTCCCGGTTCCCCAATTGCTTTGCACTATCTTCCTTTCCCTTGATCAGTATTTCCTTCAGCAATCCTTTCAGATTCCCGTTTCCTCCACCACATTCTGTTGACCTCTCCTTCCTTCCTTTGTGCCTCACTCCACCAGTTGTTCTTGCCTCACTGTCCTGCTCTTGGTTCCTTCTTCCTCCATTCCTCCTTCCTTGAATCCCTTTGCTTCATCCTATCCTTATCATTGTCTCTTTCCCTCTTCGCTGCAGTCCTGCTCAGCTGTAGACAATTCCTATGGCTCGTTGCTATACAAGTTCTCAAAGCAGTTCAGGAGAAGAAGGTGAGTATGCAGGCTAATGATTGTAGAACATTATGTATGCACTTGAAAAACTTTATTAAAGGGCACGATGACTAATATTGTGTTATTTTATTTCCTTCTAGCTGCAGTGTGCCTTGGTGATTCCATTGCGGACATTGTATTTGTGGTGGATGAAGGTGTTTCTCGCGCAAACTCTGAATATATCAGAACATTCTTGCAAGACACAGTAAACTCTCTCGATGTGAATGAAGCATGCGTAAGAATTGGCCTAGTGACATACAGCACTGAGCCAAAAGTATTGACTTTTCTGGGAGATGAAACAGAGAAAAATGATCTTCTGCGGAAAATTCAGAGCTTTTCCGCTAAAGAAGGGAAAGCTAATTTGGGTGCTGCCATTAATATTACTACAAAGAGTGTTTTTTCCAGAAGCAGAAAGACTCAAGGAGCAGAACAAGTAGCCACCATCATCACCCACAGACCCTCAGATGATGATATAAGAGGTGCAGCTACTCTCATTAGCAGGGCTGGTGTGACAGTATTTGCCATAGGCATTGAAAGAGCAGATGCCAATCAGTTAACACAGATAGTATCACATCCACCAGTACAGAATATTATGAAATTGACCAGATTCTCTGACCTGCCAAGTCTGGCCACCATTTTTCAAAAAAAGCTTTTCAATGAAATAGAATACAAGCTCTATGTCCAATCTGAAAGACGAGCACAGCTCAAATCAGGTAAAGCTATTGATATAATGCAGTGAGCACAGTCCCTGCTTCAGTCTTTCTGATCTTTGTTTTTGTTTTTTGCAGGCTACTCAGGTCTAACAACAATCTATGTACATATTTTCTTTTTTAACTTCTTAACACATAGAAGGATCTTGCCGCTGCCATGAATTTTGTAGCTAGCCTTAGGCAAGCCACATTCTTTCAGTCTTAGTCTTCCCATCTGCTGCATGTGGCATAATAATACTGACTTTCCTTACAGGGTTGTTGTAAGCTTTGCAACTACATAATTCATGTGAAGTATACAAATATAATCATAATCTTGGTCTTTTTCTGCAAAGTGCCCTTTCTCCATTGCTCCCATCACCAAAGTTGCCCCATGCATGCTCTAAGAGGCCAGAGGGATATAGCCCTCTGTTTTGAGCCCTCTAATCGAAGTTATGGGCTCCCTGTTATATATACTGCTGTGGGTGTCCTATGCTGGATGCATAATTAGTCAGGATCCTCTGCTTGGTCATGGCTACAAGGGCAGAGCAGAGAAAGTTCAGGGCACTGGCTTTTTAGCTTTCAATTGAGTTCGGTGAGAGTATTTTGACTTGCACCTCCTCTGTGGAGAGCATAATGTGAGCCTGGCATAAAGGGTGGAAGTGTAAAAGAGTTGTGTAAAAGAGTTGAGGATTCTGACTGAGTCCCACTGCTTACCCAACACTTTTCTGCTTCCTCCGCCAGCAAGTGTTGGGTTATGCCAACATAATGTAACACTTGCTCTGGTTTCTTGAGCCAGCAAATGTCCAAGATCTGCCAGTGTGTGGGACTTTTTTTGGAATTTTAAGGCTCTCTAACTGGCATAAATCGAGCATAGGATTATATTGTCAATTTACTACTCAGTTTACTAGTTTGCAGATTATACATTTGGATGACCTGCCTGAGAAAATGTTTGGGCCACTTAACAGTTCTATTTATTTACTTCCTAATAAGATCCCTCTTCAGCATCATACTGAAGTTAATTACTAACGTTCTACTCACCAGACTTTTTATACCAAAAGCTCTGTCTGTTTCTGGCTATCTACCTGCACGGCTTTCAATACATTAATGCAAGTTCAGTGCTTATCTTTTGGATCTGTCATGGGGATGGGAAACTGGTGGCCCTCCAAATGTTGCCTAACGACAACTCCTATCATGCTTGTCCATCGACCATGCTTGCTGAAACTGATGGGACTTTGAGCCCAACAATATCTGAAGGGCTACAGATCCCCCCTCCTCCACCATCCTGTTGAGACCTTCTGACATATAAAATCTCTATATTGTTGTAGGATGTGTGGAAACAGAAAAGGCTGATATTTATTTTCTCATTGACGATTCTTCAAGCATTCATGAGACTGAGTTCAACAAAATGAAGATTTTTCTGAAGGAATTTATTAAGCTGTTTACTCTAGGACCTGATCATGTTCGGTTTGGAGTTGTGAAATATTCAAATTTTCCTAAATTACAAATTGAACTTGGTTGTCACACCACACACATCAATTTAGAAAAAGACATTAATAATATCAAACAGACAGCGGGAGATGAAACGCGTACTGGAGATGCTCTAAAGTTCATGCAGCCATTGTTTGAAGAGGCGAGAAAACAGCGTGATGGCAAAGTGCCCTGCTATCTCATTGTGCTGACAGATGGAGAAGCACTGGACAGTGTGAAGGTACCCGCTGAAATGCTGAGGAATGCAAAGATCAATGTTTATGCCATTGGAGTGAAAGATGCTAATAGAAAAGAGTTGCTTGAGATCACAGGCTCAGAGTCAAGGGTTTACTTTGTGCAACAGTTTGACTTCTTGGAAAAAATTAAAAACAATGTTGTTCGAGACTTATGCAATGAAAAAGGTAAAAAGAAATTCCCCTCGTAATTCTTTCTGTAAACAGACTCTCAGAGATCATGGCTGCCAAGCAAACACCCAAGGCCTTACCTCAATGTTTTCATGAATATTTATTGATTACAGAGCTTATTCTCAGGTTGAAACATCTAGGTACTACAAAGGAAGTGCAGGGTTCCAAAGCTGGTATTCCCTTCAGAAAGCTAATGCTATGGTGAAGGGGACAGAATATGATCTGAAGATACATGAGTCCACCACCTTACTGAAGCTAAGTAGGTCTGGGTCTGATCAATGCCTGGATGGGTGATGGTTGGGAATCACCTAAACACTGCCTTGCATTAAATGATGGCAGAAAGGTGGGATATAAATGTAAGAAAACAAATTTCAGGAAAAAATTGGCAAGGGTGAGAGGAAGTTTCATCTTTCCCCTACTCACTGATCCTTCTGTATAAATGCTTCCCAGATTTTTTTGTTCCCCCAACTGATTTCCAAAATGGGAAGGCATGTTGGAAGAAAATGGGGGGGGCGGCTTTGCCGAGATTAAACAATCCTCCCTCCTACCAACCCTCTTTACATTTCTGTTATCTCAGAAAACTTCTGCTCTCAGCTAGGATGGAGAGTTGAGAAGGAATAAGTGAATACTGGTTTTCCTCTACTGTCTCTTTTCAGAAAGGTAATAAACAATAGTGGATTCCAATTAGAAGCACAGAGTAAAATTAGGGAATTACTGGGAAAACAGGATAGGGCTGGTTCAAACCTGATATTGTTCCTGTACTGATGTATGCAGGGATAGGAAAAACATATGCACTTTTCATCACTACCATCCTATCCCCCTGCATATATATGTGGTGGGAAAGTTAACTTGGCTATATGATGTTAAGTAGCCACATCTGAGTTATCCACACATGGTGGTGAATGCACTTTATCTATAGATTATTCTTCTGTAGACCAATCTATAAAAGTTGGAGAAGTGAGGAGAGATTTTTCTGTAGAATGAGGTATGTCAATCATTTTGAAGTGTTAAAGAATTGACTAAATATCTCAATGGATATATTGATGAATTAACCAATTATGATATGTATTATAGTATGTGTGTGTGTGTGTTCAGGTATTATTTTGAGGCTATGTACCCTCTGTATAAATAATCATGGATACAATCCATTCAAAAAGCTGTCCTATTTTTAAGTCCTATTGATAGGAGATTTACACCATAAGCAGAGGGATTTCAAAATAGTGATGTGTGAATTGATCCCATAGCTACTTATAATTGAGCATCTGTTCTTGAGTCCAGAGTTATAAACCAGGATTAACACTTTCCTGTATTCCCATATTTTCTGACTTTTTGTGCATGCACATCACCAAAATGCATCTTGGTGATATGCCATGCTTGATCTTCACCCTGAAATGTCTAAATGGCTCTGGGTTGTAGACATTTCTTTCTGAAACCCTATAATTAGATATAGTGAGGTGGCCACCTCAGGCAGCTGATTTTGGGTGTCTCAAAAGGGCAAAAAAGTTAGTGAATTAATTTACTAGCAGAAGCAGCTTGCTGGGTGGGGCAGAGCCGCTACACTAATTTCCAAGCAGGCTGGTTGTTGTTGCTTATTGGGAGTGGCAGGGAGGTCGACAGAGTGCAAACATACCAGCAGAGCCTGTTACTCTGCCTGTTGCATTTGCATTTGCACCAACCTTTCTGCTACCTTGCTCCTCTCTCTCCTGGTAAGCAAGTGACCCACCTGCTGGTACGCAAGTGTAACAGCTGATCCCCACCTGGTGAGCCAGTTCTATTTATTATTACTTTATTATTATTGCAGCCCAGGAGGGAGAGATGTTCTTATGAGATTTCTTGCCTCAGGTGCCAAAATAACTTGGCTTCCGTCTGATACTATGCAACTTAACATGGGGAAGGAGGTGCTATTTCCTGCTCCACCTCTACTGAAACCACATAAAGAATGAATTTGGCCTAATTCAAGTGTATTTCTTTTAATCTGAGAAAAAAAATTTTCTCCTGCAGCCTGTAAGGAAATGAAAGCAGATGTCATGTTCCTAGTGGACAGCTCTGGTAGCATAAGCCCTGATGACTTTGCAAAAATGCAGATATTCATGATGGAACTTGTGAACAAATCTGACATTGGCCGAGACCAAATGTGTGTTGGTGCTGTCCAATTCAGTGGCACAACTGAAGAAAGCTTTCCCCTTAACAAGTACTCAACAAAAAGCAGTATCATTGAGGCTATTGGGAGTATGTCTCTCATAGGAACCACCACACTCACTGGAGCAGCGTTGCAATTTGTTTCTGATTATTTTGAGCCTGCCAAAGGGGGACGGTCTGCTGTCAACAAAGTTCTTATCCTGATCACAGATGGGGAAGCACAAGATGAAGTAAAAACTCCAGCCACAGCCCTGAGAGATAAAGGCATCACTATCTACTCAGTTGGAGTATTTAATGCCAATAAAACTCAGCTAGAAGAGATCAGTGGGAAACCCGAGAAAGTGTTTTATGTGGAAAACTTTGATATTCTGAAGCAGATACAAAATGACATCATGTTCGGTATATGTAATCCCGATGAGAGTAAGTACTGTTTATATTATTCTTGGGTACTTATGCACTCTGTGTTTGGGTGTTTTGTGACTGTAGAATGGCAAGTCTTTCAAATGCTGTCTTCCAGTAAAAAGATAATTTAAAATTGTTTCAGAGTATATAAGTCAAATTACATTTCATTATGCCCACATCCCACCAATTCTGTGGCAGTTTTGCTAGTGAGGTGTTTGTGTCTCAATATTTTCCCATCTACAATTGTTTTGTCTTATTCCAGCTCATTTATTGAAATATTTTTAATGTCCAATATGAAACAAAAAATCTAATTATCTCTTGTCATCCTCATCACAGCTTTGTTAAGTTGGATTGCTTACATTCCAATTTTATCACTGAGGCTGTCTAATACAGGAAGTGTCTGTGCTGATTTTCTATCTAGATTTCACGGATTCAGCCATAGCACTCTTCTAACTACTGCACATTTATTTTCCTGCATTTTCCTGTGATTATATGATCCTCCATGCCATCATTTACTGCACTGAAATAACATTTATGTATACAGATAGATGTGATTCTATCATGTACCATATCAATGAATCTTAAAGAATGGTTATTCACTTTTTTATTAAGAACATAAGAGCCTGCTGGATCAGGCCAGTGGTCCATCTAATCCAGCATCCTGTTCTCACAGTGGCCAATCTGATGCCCATTGGAAGTCCACAAGCAGGATCTGAGTACAAGAGCACTCTCCCCTCCTGCGGTTACCGGCAACTGGTTTTCAGAAGCATACTGCCTCTATTAAACTTAGCTTTGTTATTAAAAGTATTCAAAGGACTATGGAGTTAGTGGACTTCAAGTGAAGTAGCCATTGCATAAGCTAGTGCTATGTTATAACTTATGGGCTCCTTTATCTTTCTTCATGGAATAGAGTACAGAATCATATGCTGGAGACAGATTATGCTTTTTTTAGAGAGAGATCTGAGGACACTTTAATAAGGAAACTGTTGCAGTTGGTGAATTTAACCTGCAAATGGTGAACTCATCCCATAAGTTTTGCAGAATTTCAGAAACCTGTATTATCAGAAGAGACAGTGGGGCAAAAAGGTATACACTAGCCTTCCTCAACTGATGCTCCAGATGTTTTTGGGTTGTAGTCTAAAATATCTGGAGGGCATCAGGATGGTGAAAGCTGGTATACAACAACTGGCATACAGTAACTACTTTACTGTTCTTAGAAAGCCTTACATTGGACCAACTTTTTCTGGTGAAGGTGAACAAACTTCACCTATCATCAAGCGTGCTTTGTGGACTCTGGGTAAATATAGAATATAACATTAGCACCACCACAACTAAGCCATTCATAATTGCAATAATGAGAAATAGTGCATTCTTTACTTTGTAATATGAAGTGAATTTGCATTTTTAAGAGTAAAAAGGTATTTGAATATGAATAATTAATGATGATTGTATCTTCTGTCATTTGCTTTCCAGAATGCAAAAGGATAGAACATTTAGATATAGTATTTGTAATTGATAGTTCTGGCAGCATTGGTCTTGAAAATTATGGACTCATGAAGGACTTCATGATTGGCATAGTGAATAAATCTGATGTTGGCAGGGACCACGTTCAGTATGGAGCACTGAAATATTCTGATGATCCACAAACTCTGTTCTATCTTAATGAGCATAATACAAAATCAAAAGTCATTGAGGCTATCCAGGGTGACCAACATTTAGGGGGTAATACATACACAGCTGAGGCTCTTGAACATTCAGAACTTCTGTTCACCAAGAATCACGGCAGCCGGAAGCGCAGGGGTGTTCCCCAAATTCTTATGGTCATAACCGATGGCGAATCCCATGATAGAGAAAGACTTGATGAAGTGTCAAAGAGCATCAGGGCCAGTGGAGTTATTATCATTGCCATTGGGATAAAAGAAGCAAACCCTGATGAGCTTCTTACTATGGCTGGATCAAAAGAAAACCAGTACTATGTGGACACATTTGACGGACTAAAATACATATCCAAAATGTTATCAGATCATCTATGCAATACTTCAAACCCAGGTAAAGTACTGACTCACTCTTTTGCTGTGTTTATGCATTGTTCAGTAATAGGCACAGAAAATCTATCATAATATCTGTAGTGTTGGTAAATTTAGTGATCCCAGAGGCATTGGGGAAATGGGAGGATTGCCCAGGACAATTTCCCAGTTTCTCTCAAAAGATTGTTCTTTCAGTTTTAAAATAATGGGATGGGACTTAACCTGAGGATAATGTCACTATATCCATTTTTAATTATACTAGATCAGGGATAGAAACCTTTAGCCCTTCAAATGTCACTCCTGGCCATTGCTGAGGCTGATGGGAGTTGTAGTTCACCCTTTGTAGGGCCAAAGTTTCCCCAATCCTGTACTAGATATTAGTCCTTCCTATAGCCATGATCTCCTGTTTTTGATATCAGAGCTTCAGCTGTTTAGCCGTGTCCTATTCTAGTCAACAACAACAACAAACTTTTAGGAAGCATTACTTTCCTTCATTAGCTTTTCTTCTGAATATTCTTTTTATCACCTTTTATTCTTTTTCAACTTTGACTTTTTTATTTAACATTACATACTGCTTAATTGTGAAAAACCTCTAAGCAGTTTACAAAAAACATTAAAATTATAAATAATAATAAAAAGCTTTACATGATAATATTTTGAATCCCAATAAGTACAATCCAGTCACAGAATAATGAAAACATGACAGATCACAACATGGATTTATATACATGCAAAACAAAACGCATATTACCTCTTTTACTTAAGTGTGATGAAATAATTTCCCACTAGCCTTCCTGTGCCATCTTCATCAAGATCTATTAAAATGCAATAGAGATCTCTTTTTGTCTGCCAGCAGTTTGCCTCAGAAAGCTCCCACAAGAGCAAACTACATTTTGCATGGAGGTTACCTGTATCTTTAAAAAAAAAAAAGGTGAAAAAGCAGCTCAGAGATTGCATCTAGCTTCGTCTTCAGTATAGTACAAAAGGTGGAACCTTCTGAACATGGGTAACTTCATTGCAAACCCAATCCTTCTTGGAGGCTTATACTACCCTTATATCTGTGCACCCAAATGAGAGTGGGGGGGGAAGGGAGAGTGGATTTGGACTGTGAAACTGGTGGGCAATCACAGGTTTTCCAAAATAAAATAAAAATAAGATTCTGTACATAAAAGATATCAAGGAAAAGCCAAGCATAGAACCCATCACACTCTGATTTTCTTTGAGCAGAGAGGTTCTCTCTACCCCCTGCCCCATATTCAAAACCTGAAATCTCCTACTAGAATTTTGGAGGGGGGTTGATTGTTCTGCATGTCACTTTTCCAGAAGACACTGATTATATGTTACGTTGTTAGATAAGGCAAAATACTCATCCTATTGTGTCCATAGGTTTCAGAGCCAAGCAACCCTTTCTCTTTTTCTGCCTTCTTCTCTATTACAGTCCACCTTTTCTCAACAGAGATACTGTGCTCTGTGTAGCTTTATTTATGTACTGTGTAGTTTTAGTAATCTATTTAACACATATCTGTACTGCCCTTCATTTAAAATCCCAGGGTTGTTTGTAACACATAAATACCAACACAGTAAAAACAGACAATTAAAATCCAATCAATATAGTAAAAATGACAACAAGAGCAGTAGAGAATTGTCAATAGCTTGGTATCGATGACCAGCAAAGGCCTGGGGAAAAAATGTTCAGGAGACACTGAAAACACAGCAGAGTTGGTACCTACTTTATTTCAGGGAGGAGATGATCCCATAAGCTAGGCTCCACAGCAAAAAGGCCCTCCTCCTCCTGCTAGATGGAATTCCACAGGTTGCAGTGCAACCAGGAAAGCCTCACCCTGAGACCTCAACAACTGGGCAGTTCTGTATGTGCCAAGGGGTCCCTTCAGGTTGCTGTGTGGTTGCTGCTTCAAAGGTTTCTCCACGTTGGTTCTAGCCATGGGGTGTATCCGCTTTCTGTAGGTTTCATCCTTCCAAAGGAGCTGATTGTTAATTATTATGGGCAGTGGTGGAGTTTCATAATTTTAGACTTTGGATGAAATGGTTTCATAAGTCCTCCCTTTTTAGGTGCTAATGTGTGTTACTTCATTCACTTCAGAGCCAGTATTCCTTTGTTTGAGGGCTTTCCTGCTCATTCTGGTTAATGGGGCCCTAGACCTCTGCCCCAAAGTCCTGCCGTGACAGCATAATGATTATGGAAAATTCAGGAAAGTGGGGAATGGGGCCTCAGGTGATTCATGACAAGTAACCAGCTCTATATAATTAGAATAATCACAGAGGGAATTTTAAGGAGGGGGGTGGGGCTGTAGGAAGTGATCACCTGATAGTTCACCAACTTCAATCAGTAGAAATCCAGTGGGAGAAGAAATTCTTCAACAGTTTCTCAATATAGATCTATTATGATTAACAGTCTTAGTAGCACAGCTTCTCCCCCCATGCTCCAATTTTTTCATAGTGGTGGCAGCAGCAACTGTGTTGGCATGCTGGCCACCATTTTTCATCCTCCACAATGCCCTGTATCTAGTGTCATTTCAAGGCATTGTGGGAGGAAGATGATGGATGCCACAAAGAAATAGTGGAGAACATTTCGAGAAAATTCTGCAAAGTGGTTTAGCTCTGTTAAACTAGGATGTGTATATTAAATTACTGTAATGCATCATATATGACCTCAGCCTCTTTCAGAAACACTGCCATACTGCATGATGTCTTTCAACTCAAGATACACCTTGAGTATAGGTATGGTATCTCCATAATGTGAAGTGATTCACATAATTTAGGACCAAGAAAAGGCAGGTGGAACCGCCATAGCTCGGTGATGCGGTATACTTTTAAGGTTTTACCATGACCATTGACATCTCTTTTCAATACCTGGCTTTTGGTGGATTGGATAGCCTCCACAGAATGTTATCCTATGTGACTGTTGTTTTCCCTTTCTTTGCAATATTAATGTGAAACGTCTTTGTTTTAACGCGTTTTTTCTTATAGGATGTGTAATCCAAGCAGATCTTGTTTTCTTGATTGATGGATCCCGAAGTATACCCAAAGCTGACTTCAATAAGATGAAAGACTTTCTGAAAAAACTATTGGATTTGATTGATTATAATGACAAGATACAAGTTGGCATGGCCCAATTTAGCGACATGTATCAAGAAGAATTCAGTCTGGGTGCTTATCAGAACAAATCAGAACTGAAAGATAAAATCGTTAATGTTTTAATGATGGAAGGTGGTAATACTTTCATTGGAAAGGCTCTCAAAGAAGTGAAAGCCTTCTTCAACTCCACAAGACGCAGAATACCTAGAAATATCCTGTCAAAGTTGCTGGTAATCACAGATGGAGACTCAGATGACAGTGTTGAACAGCCAGCAGAGGATCTGAGAAATGAAGGTGTGGAGATTCATGTAATTGGAGTGGGAAAGATTAAACAGGGACAACTTTATCAGATCACTGACTCCTCAGATAGGATATACACAGTGGCTAACTTCAGTGAACTGTCGAATATTGTAAAACCCGTAACAGATGAAATGTGTAAAGATGATGTTACAGCAAGTAAGTTCATTTCAATAAAACCATTTTGGATCTTCTTTGTTTACCTATGTTTCTTTTTTCATAGATGTCTAATGTAAAACTGTATAAAAAGGAATTACGCGTCTGTAAATTAATTTCCCAAAAAGTTCATTCCCTTCTTTATTCAAATCTACTTTCTGTTTTTGTTCTTTCCTCCTTATTCGTTGCCACACTTGGGGCTCTTCACTGTTTCATTCTTTTTGCACAACCAAACTACCATAGCCTTCTCTTCATTGTCACATGAAGTCCATTGGCAACAATCCACAAAATCATGTGACTAGCTCTGCCAGCTAAGAAGGACTTTGATCCTCCCCATCTACAATGTATACCAAACTTTTTTTGCATTTTAGGAGAACTTAGGATGAAACTGTGGTTATATTTTGGATACATAATGAAAAGACATGATTCACTAGAAAAGACAATCATGCTGGGAAAAACAGAAGGGAGTAGAAAAAGAGGATGACAAAACAAGAGATGGATTGATTCCATAAAGGACGCCACAGACCTGAACTTACAAGATCTGAATAGGGCAGTTCACAACAGATGCTATTGGAGGTCACTGATTCATAGGGTTGACATAAGTCGTAATTGACTTGAAGGCACATAACAACAACAAGGAGAACTTTAAAAGTCTGCATTGTTATGTTGTGGGGCATGGCTGGTGGTGGCTCCTGTTATGAGGGAAGTCAATCTGACTGAGCATGTACGAGCTCTTTTGTGTGTCTAAAAGGACTCAGTTGGATCACTTCTGAATTCCTCATTTCATGTCTTCTTGTGACCTCTACATTTTTCCTCATCAACTCATTTCTGTTATGACAATGATTAGGTCTATAGAGACCCATAAGTTTCTAACACGTTGAGATTCTAGAAGTGCTCTCTGAGACAGGAATCAAGAGTTTAAAATAAAGGAAAGAGATTTGGATTTATCATTAGGGAGAAAATGCTATGGGCCCTTCCAGACTGGTGTTTTATTGTGGGTGTATTCTGCAACATGTTCTTGACACAATAATAGTGCATTTGTGGTGGATTTATTCTGCTTTAGTTTGTTCTGCAATGCTTCCCACATGCTATCACCTTATTGCTTAAGGGGCTATAGCACAACAAAAGTGGGACAAAAATAAACCAGAACAAAGTTATTGAATTTAAGCAGGAAGTTATAGGATACGGACTGCTTGGAGTGTGACCAGTGTGACCGCACCAAAACCTTTATAGGTGCAAACAGTACTGAAAGCAGTAGTGTGTGACCCTCCCAATAGTGTAACGAACACAAATAATCCTGAATGCCCAATGAAAAGGACGTCTGGAGGGGCCATCTCTATAAAGTAGTCCAGCAACAGAGCAAGATGCCTGGGGTTATTGTCAAATCTTTCTTCAAGGAAAGGCTGGACAGGGAGGGTTTAAGTATAGAATATCATATTTTTCAGATGGACTAGATGACCATACTGGTCTGCTCCAAGTTCTGAGGTTCTGAGGATGCCTCATAAATAGCAGGTTGTGCACAGGTGAATGAAAATCTTATTCTATTATGTAAGATGAAAAATGTCAAAGTTAAATGACAATATTCTATCTGATATTAGAAGTGGAGATTTATGTCAGATCAGTTTTGGATTTTATTATTCAAAGAATTTTGAATAAGGAATATTCAGAATACTGGAAGTATGAGCTTTTGACTCACATGAACTTATAGCACTTTGAATATTCAAGGACTGTCTCTCACCATATGAATCAACCAGGACACTGCAATAATCATTGGACGCCCTTCCTCATATGCCCCCTCCAAGTATCATTTTATACAGTGCATTTCAATGTACGTACAGTTGGCCAGTGAAATAAATTAAGGCAGACATTTATCCAGACCTAATAATATCACCTAATAAATCTAGTAGCAATCAATCTCAAGGGGTAAGTACAGGGCCAGTGCCAGGCGTGACTGGGCCCTTGGGTGCCAGCCTGCCCCAGGGGCCCTGCTCCTAGTCCCCCCCACAGACCGTGCGGGACCACTCCACCTACCTCTTCTCTCTTTCTGTGAATGCCCTGCACACTCAGCGTGCAGATTGCTGCCATCAACCAAGATGGCAGTGGAGGCTTCTCTAAGGGGCTGATGCCCTTGCCTCCATCTTTGTTAATGGCATGCATGCATGCTATGCTGAGTGCACTCACAAGTCTGCCACCAATCAAGATGGTGGTAGGGGCATTAGCCCCTTAGAGAAGCCTCTGCTGCCATCTTGGTTGATGGCAGCTGCGCGTGCAGCATGCAGGGCATTCACAAAAAGGAAGGAGAGGTAGATGGAGTGGGTGGGTGCCACAGGCCAGCATGGTCTGTATGGGCAGGGGCTGGGAGTTCAGTTTCTGTGATCTGTGGCAGGGTTGGGAGTTGACCCTGCCGAGGATCACGGAAGGGGAGCGCTACCTCCACGCCCTAAGGAAGGGCCCTACAGGGGCCTCTCTGGTCCACAGGGGTCCTCAGCCAGGGCCCGACCTAGCTGCCCTTTGGTGCTGGCCCTGGGTAAATAGTCCAGAGTTGTCGAGTTTGCTTTATTTTCAGCATGAATATGGTCCTTTACTGGTCTTTCTGTTTCTATCTTTTTGCAATGTTTACTTCCACAGTTAATTTCTGATATTTTTTTAATCTTTGTGTTTCCCTAAAACAGCATGTTTTGTGGATGTTGTTATGGGATTTGATATTTCATCTCAGAAGCCAGGGGACCTTCTTTTCAACCACCAGCGCCTTTTGGAGGCCTACCTTCCTAGTATTTTAAAAGACTTTACATCATATAGTACTGTGCATTGTAATAAAGGAACAAAAACCCAGTTCAGTGTGGCAAGTGCAATAGAAAATACAGACCCACCTTTATTGCCAGCTCTCCACGTCGACCATGAAAAAATTCTAGAGAAACTCAGGAAAGTTGTGATCAGCAGCCCATCATATCTCAATGTCAAGTTCTTGGACAACCTTTGGAATGCATTTGAAAACATATCTAGTAATCAAAACCGAAGCAAGGTAATTTATTATCATGTACAACAGATGGTATTTAAATACTGTATAATATGCAGAGCTTGGAAAAGTTACTTTTTTGAACTACCACTCCCATCAGCTCCAGCCAGCATGGCCACTGGATTGGGCTGATGGGAGTTGTAGTTCAAAAAAGTAACTTTTCCAAGCTCTGGAATATGATACAGCAAACCGACCAGTTAACCCACTGGAATAATCTTAATTTCCTTCACTGTGTATCTGCTTTGTAGTCCCATGTCAGTGTTAACTAGGGATGGTTGAATCTTCCATTTCAGTTTTTCGTGGTGTCTCATTCCAGTCTTAAGTTCCGTTCACCACATTTGTCCATCACTGTGCAATTTTTTTAAAATTGTAGTTTAGAGCACATTTCTAATACACATATTTTTATACAATTTTTCCTTATATACTCACTTTTGCAAGAAATTTCCCCTAATATAATGCATTTTGGTATATTGTTTTCATGAATACATGTATTTTCATGCACATTTCTCCCTAAAATACACATTTTTGTGCCATATTTTAACTAGAAAACTGCCTCACAAAGTTTGGGAAAGTGTGAATTTCAAAGGAAAGCTACATTTTGGTTTGTGTATTAAAATGCAAATGGAACCAAATTTCTCCTCCATCCCTAGTTTTACTTCATCTAAAAGAATTTCCATTCTCCAGATGTGTGATTATTCTTTCAGCCTAGATATCCATCAGACTATTTGATGAATGAGGGTGTATATCATATATCTTGTTGCTATTTTGATCCTATATTGTTGCTGTTTTAGTCTCACCTTCCTATTCTTTCTTTAGGTGTTACTTCTGTTCTCTGATGGCTTGGATGATGACAAAGAAGCACTTAAACGGAAATCTGAAGAATTTAGGAAAAAAGGTACCTTACAGAAAATCAGAATATGATAGTTTTAGTTCAAGTGAATTACTGCTATAACAAAGTGTTACGCAAGGTGACATATGCAGGATTCCCAGGAAGTCTGCTATCTTGGCACTAAGCAGAACTCAAACCCACTTAGCTTCAGCGCGGTTTCTGTATCATATGCCTTCAGCCCATACCCAGGGTAGTAGAGCTATTCAGTTTGAAATCCTGCAAGGACAAATTCCTTTACATTCTAGGACAAGAAATGGGGGACTCTCCAGGGTAATGATAACACGTTCTTATTAAGGGGCTGCTGTTAGTGGGCAGCACAGCAGGATGAATTCAACTTGCCATTCATCCCAAGCATTGGTGCTGCTGAAGCTATGTCAATACAAGCTATAGTTCACTGTCACAGCTATGTATATCTATACAAATAAATTCATTGTTTCTATCAGTGTGACCTACTTGGGGGGGGTGATTGGTGTGAATTGTCGGTGCTAATATGTCTGAACAAATTCAGAAAGTTGGAGAATTATTTTGCTTCCTTGGTCCCTAACTATGTGATGTCCATCTACTCCAGGCTAGAGTTGTAAAAGTGAGCAGTGAAAAATGATATATTCTTCATACTCTTCATTTTATTTACCATAATCTGAGTTAACCCTTCAGTGTAAGGAAATGAAAAACAAAATGACAAATAATAGTCTGAGAAAAAGAAATGTAAACATATTTATAATAATCAATGTTTCAAATAGGACTGGATGGAATACTAACAGTTGCCCTGGAAGGAGCCACCAACTTTGCAGATCTACTGTCTATTGAATTTGGAAAGGGATTTGGATATAATAATCAGTTAACTATCGGTACACAAAATATTGCCAGAAGACTGTTTGCATATGTGGTAAGTTTATAAGTTTAAGGAACAGTGGATTACATTTCAAGGCTTAAAGGTCCATCTCTTTTAGGGTTGCCAGGTCAGAATCATTCCAAAGCAACGAGGAGTGGCTAGCATCCAAACCAGAAAAAAAGGGGGGGGGCAAAAACCAAGATGCTAGAAAAAATAGGAATTTATTGTGTATTCAAACCTGACGCATTTCAGCCTATTGGTTTTTAGGCCTTCATCAGGGGCTATAAATAAAACAGCAGGGACAAATTTACTTACATGAACATGTAAAAACATACATATAAAATCTATAAATCAGTCTATGACTTACAGTGCAGGCTAACGAGAAGTTCAAATGAGCAGACCGCCTACAACAATATAAACGCCTCAAAGAACAGAACATTAGGCAAGCAACCAGAAATATGATGCCAGTGAAACCACTTATTTTTCTTATTACTAAATGACAACCATCTGGGGGTGGAAAACAAGGGACCATGGACGTTATAGCTGTGTCCCACTCCAACGATGATAGCTCTCCTGCTATCATGGAGAACGATGGTCTCGGGGAAGGAGAGCATCCAGCTGAGGAAGAGGGAAACGATCCCTTAGAAGGGACCCATTCCTTGGGGGATGAGCAGCTATCCTCTCGTGCCGAGGATATATCTCCAGGGGGTGGAGGGATCCTTGTAGTGGGTGATTCGATCATTAGAAACATAGACAGTGGGGTGTGTGATGGGCGTGTAGACCGCAAGGTGTTTTGCCTGCCTGGTGCGAAGGTTGCGGATATCGCCCGTCGTTTAGATAGTTTGGTAGACAGTGCTGGGAAGGAGTCAGTGGTCGTGGTGCACGTTGGCACCAACGACATGGGGAAATGCAGCCGTGAGGTCCTGGAAGCAAAATTTAGGTTGCTAGGTAGGATGCTGAAAGCCAGGACCTCCAAGGTGGCTTTCTCTGAAATGCTACCAGTTCCACGCGCAGGACCAGCCAGACAGGCCCAGCTTTGCAGTCTCAATGCGTGGATGAGACGATGGTGTCGGGTGGAAGGGTTTGGATTTGTTAGGCACTGGGGAACATTTTGGGACAAGCCGGGCCTGTACAAAAGGAATGGGCTCCACTTGAACCAGAATGGAACCAGACTGCTGGCACTTAAAATTAAAAAGGTAGCAGAGCAGCTTTTAAACTGACTGAGGGGGGAAACCCGACAGGAGCTGAGAAAGGTCCGGTTCGGAATAAACCTCCCCCCTGGGATAAAAACCAAAGAAATGATGAAATTTTAAAAGGGGTAGGCCTAGAAGTAGGCATTGTGAGAGCAGGGGCACAGGATATAAATTCAGAAGAGCAAAATTACCACAGGCCTAACCACAAGTGCCAAAGACACTTGAAGAGAGATACTGCTTACAAGTGCCTGTACACTAATGCTAGGAGCCTCCGAACCAAGATGGGAGAACTGGAGTGCTTGGTCTTAGAGAAGAGCATTGATATAGTGAGCATAACCGAGACCTGGTGGAATGGAGAAAACCAGTGGGATACGGTTATCCCTGGATATAAACTATATCGGAAGGACAGGGAAGGACGTATTGGTGGCGGAGTCACTCTATACGTGAAAGAAGGCATTGAATCCAGCAAGCTCGAAACCCCAAAAGAGGCAGACTCCTCCACAGAATCGTTGTGGGTGGTGATACCATGCCCCAGGAGGGACTTAATACTGGGAACGATCTATCGTCCCCCTGATCAAAATGCTCAGGGAGACCTTGAGATGAGATATGAAATTGAGGAAGCATCCAAACTAGGAAATGTGGTAGTAATGGGTGACTTCAACTACCCGGACATAGACTGGCCGCATATGTGTTCCAGTCATGACAAAGAAGCAAAGTTTCTAGATATTCTAAATGACTATTTCCTAGACCAGTTGGTCATGGAACCGACCAGAGGGACGGCAACCCTGGACTTAATCCTCAGTGGGGACCAGGACCTGGTGTGAGATGTAAGTGTTGTTGAACCGATTGGGAGCAGTGACCACAGTGCTATTAAATTAAACATACATGTAACTGGCCAATTGCCAAGAAAATCCAACACGGTCACATTTGACTTCAAAAGAGGAAACTTCACAAAAATGAGGGGATTGGTAAAAAGAAAGCTGAAAAACAAAGTCCAGAGGGTCACAACACTGGAAAATGCTTGGAAGTATTTTAAAAACACTATATTAGAAGCTCAACTGGAGTGCATACCACAGATCAGAAAAGGTACCGCCAGGGCCAAGAAGATGCCAGCATGGTTAATGAGCAAAGTCAAGGAAGCTCTTAGAGGCATAAAGTCTTCCTTCAGAAAATGGAAGTCTTGTCCGAATGAAGAAAATAAAAAAGAACACAAACTCTGGCAAAAGAAATGCAAGAAGACAATAAGGGATGCTAAAAAAGAATTTGAGGAGCATATTGCTAAGAACATGAAAACCAACAACAAAAAATTCTATAAATACATTCAAAGCAGGAGACCATCTAGGGAGACAATTGGACCCTTGGATGATAAGGGAGTCAAAGGTGTACTAAAGAACGATAAGGAGATTGCAGAGAAGCTAAATAAATTCTTTGCATCTGTCTTCACAGTGGAAGATATAGGGCAGATCCCTGAACCTGAACTAACATTTGCAGGAAGGGATTCTGAGGAACTAAGACAAATAGTGGTAACGAGAGAGGAAGTTCTAAGCTTAATGGACAATATAAAAACTGACAAATCACCGGGCCCGGATGGCATCCACCCGAGAGTTCTCGAAGAACTCAAATGTGAAATTGCTGATCTGCTAACTAAAATAAGTAACTTGTCCCTTGGGTCCTCCTCCGTGCCTGAGGACTGGAAAGTGGCAAATGTAACGCCAATCTTCAAAAAGGGATCCAGAGGGGATCCCGGAAATTACAGGCCAGTTAGCTTAACTTCTGTCCCTGGAAAACTGGTAGAAAGTATTATTAAAGCTAGATTAACTAAGCACATAGAAGAACAAGCCTTGCTGAAGCAGAGCCAGCATGGCTTCTGCAAGGGAAAGTCCTGTCTCAGTAACCTATTAGAATTCTTTGAGAGTGTCAACAAGCATATAGATAGAGGTGATCCAGTGGACATAGTGTACTTAGACTTTCAAAAAGCGTTTGACAAGGTACCTCACCAAAGGCTTCTGAGGAAGCTTAGCAGTCATGGCATAAGAGGAGAGGTCCTCTTGTGGATAAGGAATTGGTTAAGAAGCAGAAAGCAGAGAGTAGGAATCAACGGACAGTTCTCCCAATGGAGGGCTGTAGAAAGTGGAGTCCCTCAAGGATCGGTATTGGGACCTGTACTTTTCAACTTGTTCATTAATGACCTAGAATTAGGAGTGAGCAGTGAAGTGGCCAAGTTTGCTGACGACACTAAATTGTTCAGGGTTGTTAAAACAAAAAGGGATTGCGAAGAGCTCCAAAAAGACCTCTCCAAACTGAGTGAATGGGCAGAAAAATGGCAAATGCAATTCAATATAAACAAGTGTAAAATTATGCATATTGGAGCAAAAAATCTTAATTTCACATATACGCTCATGGGGTCTGAACTGGCGGTGACCGACCAGGAGAGAGACCTCGGGGTTGTAGTGGACAGCACGATGAAAATGTCGACCCAGTGTGCGGCAGCTGTGAAAAAGGCAAATTCCATGCTAGCAATAATTAGGAAAGGTATTGAAAATAAAACAGCCGATATCATAATGCCGTTGTATAAATCTATGGTGCGGCCGCATTTGGAATACTGTGTACAGTTCTGGTCGCCTCATCTCAAAAAGGATATTCTAGAGTTGGAAAAGGTTCAGAAGAGGGCAACCAGAATGATCAAGGGGATGGAGCGACTCCCTTACGAGGAAAGGTTGCAGCATTTGGGGCTTTTTAGTTTAGAGAAAAGGCGGGTCAGAGGAGACATGATAGAAGTGTATAAAATTATGCATGGCATTGAGAAAGTGGATAGAGAAAAGTTCTTCTCCCTCTCTCATAATACTAGAACTCGTGGACATTCAAAGAAGCTGAATGTTGGAAGATTCAGGACAGACAAAAGGAAGTACTTCTTTACTCAGCGCATAGTTAAACTATGGAATTTGCTCCCACAGGATGCAGTAATGGCCACCAGCTTGGATGGCTTTAAAAGAAGATTAGACAAATTCATGGAGGACAGGGCTATCAATGGCTACTAGCCATGATGGCTGTGCTCTGCCACCCTAGTCAGAGGCAGCATGCTTCTGAAAACCAGTTGCCGGAAGCCTGAGGAGGGGAGAGTGTTCTTGCACTCGGGTCCTGCTTGCGGGCTTCCCCCAGGCACCTGGTTGGCCACTGTGAGAACAGGATGCTGGACTAGATGGGCCACTGGCCTGATCCAGCAGGCTCTTCTTATGTTCTTATGTTCTTATGTTTTAGATTTCATAGGAGAGGAAGAAACTCGAGCTCCTCATTAAGACCATTAGGGGTCATCATTTTCAAATCCAGTATCCATGACATCTCTCTCCTAAGCAAAACATTATTACTCTTCTGACATACTTTTTCTAAAAAGCTCGACAACACAGTAGTGGCAACTATTGAAATGATCCACTAAGGGGGCCCCAGACCTCTTGTTCCTAATATTGCTGAGGTGTTCCCCTATGCGTTTTTTAACAATTCTAGAGATCTGTCCAATATAAAATTTCAAGCATCCACACTGAATTACATAAACTTTGAAGCTCTCGGAAAGAAACTCAAAGACTTTGGGGCCCAGACAGTTTTTTCATCCATCCTTCCAGTACTTAGAAGAGGAGTAGAAAGGGAAAGAAAAACACTATGCCGTCGATCAATTCCCATGTTGTATAACTTGGACCATAGAATATTTCTGTCCACTGAATCGAATGCTGCGGCCAGATCAACAAAGGCCGCATAAAGGTGTCTTACAGGACCCATTATATTCATTTTTGCCAAGAAATATAAAGTAAGGCAATGATCTGTCGCAGAGGAACCTTTTTTAAAGCCAATTTGTTCAGGGGATATAAGCTGATTTACATCTGCCCAATGTTCTAACTTCTGGAAGAGAAATTTGCTATATAGCTTAGCTGTCACATCTATTAAACTAATGGGACGATAGTTGGTCGGGTCAAAGGGATCATTTTTTTAATATATTGGAACGATGATACTGGATCTCCATCCATCTGGAATGACACCGGTATTATTGATTTTGGTGAATAAACGTGCCAATAAAGGGGCCCACCAGTCGGAGAAGTGTTTAAAGATTTCAGGGGGTAAGAAATCTTCCCCCGGAGCTTTCCCAAATTTCAACGATTGAATTAATAATGTGATCTCATTAACAGAGACTGGGGGCCACTGGTGGAGATTTCCAATATCTAGTTCCAGGATGTTAGTTTGAGAGAATGATAAAGAGGAATATAAACTATGAAAATGAGTATACCAGGTCGAATTTGGAATTTGAAATACTTTTTTTTGCTTTGACGAGTCCATCCCTTGTTTAACTATGTCCCAGAATAGACGGTCTTGGTTTAAGGAGATCGCATTAGCCAATTTCAGCCAACAGGAGGCTGCAAAATCCATTTTCTTTTGACTCAACAGATTTTTATATGCAATCTTCATTGATCTGAATAAAAGAGTATGGGTTCTGTCAGAATTCTGTTTAAATATTAGGCGAAGTTGGGCTCTGAACCATCAATGGTCATTGGAAAATCATAAACTAGAACAATGCCGAACATTCAAATATTTGGGTGTGACCTTTTCAGATACTCTTTCTTGGAAATCTCATATCCATTTAATAAAACAATTAGCAACAAAAAATGTTGGGGCAATCCTAAAATTTTATCGATCCGTAGGGGGCAATTTGATCATGCCAGCCCTAAAGATATTCGAGGCCAAAGTAATTTCGCATGTAATATACGGTGCACCGGTCTGGGGTTTGGAAGCTGCAACAATTCAAACCCTAGAGACTATTCAGACAAATTTTCTAAGGCGCCTACTTTTCCTGCCACCTGGAACGTCTGCAGCTATGCTCCGGGCGGAGACTGGTATCCCTCCAATTAGCGCCCACATACATTTAGCTCTTTTAAGATTTGTGAGAACTTTTACCTCTATGCAAGGCAAAGATCTATTAAAATGTTGTATCTGTCACCCTTTTTCACACAAAATTTGGGGTTGTAAAATAGAAGAACTGCTGCACAGATATCATTTAACTACTCATCAATTTTATACTATAGATACAAACAAGAGGCTTCGTGAGGTGATTTTTAATCATTCTAAATACTTAGATAGACTTACCCTACTCAACTCCCGTGTAGCTCCATGGTATTGGAGATTCAAAACTGATTCTATCTGTTCCCAATATCTTTTACAGCCACTTCGCATTAACCTAAGACGCGCATTTACTGCAATTTGTTTTTTTACACTTCCAAATGCTGGCAGATTGGGCAGAATAACAAATATCCCCAAGAACCTGAGAAAATGTGCTTGTGATAATAATGAGGAGGAGGACCTCTTGCACATTTTGCTCTACTGCCCAATATATCAAGACCTCAGGCTTCACCTCCTGCAGGAATGGTTGGTTGCAGATAGGTTGATTACGGATGACGAAAAAGTAGTTTTTTTAATGTCAGATCAAAACCTTCAAGTAACGCATAAGGTAGCTCTATTTGCTCTAACAGCCCAGAAACTGAGAGCCAAATTTATTACAGAACTATCTTCCAAATAATAAACTAAGGCTAATTATAAATAAAGATAACAAAGGACTACTTCAGAACATGGTTTTTTTAATCTATTGATTGTTCTTGTTGTTTGTGAATAATTTTAAAAATTATTTTTTATCCCAACTTTCCTTTTTCTTCTTTCTACATTTATATTTGTATATTTAATGTATTGAATCTGTATATTTGTGTATATCTGCGCTGGCCTATGGCCTTGCAATAAAGTATTTGAACAGAAAAACACTATGTGTGAATGAATGGCTATGAAGGTGGTGCAGACGTGAGAGATTTGGATTCTGGGACCATGGGCTATGGTTCCTGGAAGATGGACTGCTGGCAAGTGATGGGTTGCATCTCACAAGGACTGGGAAGAATGTGTTTGGCCACAGCATGGAGAACTTCATCAGGAGGGCTTTAAACTGAATCCTAAAGGGGAGGGAGACATAAACCTGGTGGTAACGACTGATGAAGGCTTATGCACAGTAGCAGGACCAGAGAGATCGGCTCTAATAGGGCCCAGTAACAGTCCTCAGAAAAATGTAGTAAGGAAGCCAAGCCATAGATCACATGGTCTTCGATGTCTGTATACTAATGCGCAGAGCATAGGAAACAAGCAGGACGAACTTGAACTCTTAATACAGGAGGGCAATTACGACTTGATTTGAAACTTGGTGGGATGACTCCAATGACTGGAATACAGCAATTGAAGGATACAACTTGTTCAACAAGAACAGAAGGAATAAAAAGGGAGGTGGAGTTGCACTATATGTTAAAAATATATATCCCTGCACAGAAATACAGGAAGATGAGCTTGGTAGCTCCACCAGGAGTATCTGGATTAAAATTAATGGGGCAAGTAATAAAAGGAATGTGGTGCTTGGAGTCTATTACCGACCACCCAATCAAGGAGAAGATGAGAATGTAACTTTTGAAAAGCAAATTGCCAATGTTTTGAGGACGCATGATGTAGTAGTAATGTGGGATTTCAATTATCCTGATATCTGTTGGGAGACAAATTCTGCCAAACATGGCCCCTCCAAGTAATTTCTGACTTGTGTTGGAGATAACTTCCTCCTACAGAAAGTGAAGGAAGCAACCAGCGGATCAGCTATCCTGGACTTGATTCTAACCAACAGAGATGATTTGGTGGATGAAGTGGCAGTTACAGGAACTCTGGGGGAAAGTGACCACACCATACTTGAATTCTTGATTTTAACGGAAGCAAAAGCTGAGAGTAGCCATACATGCACCTTGGACTTCAGGAAAGCTGATTTTAATAAACTCAGAACAATTGTAAGTACGGTTCCATGGCAAGCCACCCTAATGAGAAAAGGAGTCAAAGATGGGTGGAAGTTTCTAAAAAAGGAAATTCTAAAAGCGCCATAGCAAGCAATTCCAACAGGGGGAAAAAAAGGGGGGGGAAGCAACAGAAGAAGCCAATGTGGCTTCACAAAAAGCTTAGAAATGACCTGAAAACAAAAAAGGACACATACAAGAAGTGGTAAGAAGGCCAGGTCACAAAGGAAGAGTACAGGCAGGTATCACGGAATTGCCGGGATGGTGTCAGGAAGGCTAAAGCTGAGAATGAGCTCAGGCTAGCGAGGGATGCTAAAAGCAACAAAAAAGCTTTCTTCAGGTATGTCCATAGTAAAAGACAGAAAAGAAATGGTGGCACAGCTACTCAATGAGGATGGCAAAATGATAACAGATGACAAAGAAAAGGCAGACGTGCTCAATTCCTACTTTGGCTCAGTCTTCTTCCAAAAAAGGGTCTATGACCCTCCCGGGAAACATGAAGTAGAAGGGGCAGGGTTGGAGCTTGAGGTCGATAGACAAATGGTCAATTAATACCTAATCACTTTGAACAAGTTCAAATCTCCAGGGCCCGATAAACTGCATCCTAGAGTATTGAAGGAACTGGCTGAAGAACTCTCAGAACCGCTGTCTATTATCTTTGCGAAATCATGGAGGACTGGTGAAGTGCAGGATGACTGGAGGAGAGCTAATGTTGTCCCTATCTTCAAAAAGGGCAAGAAGGAGGAACCAGGGAACTACAGACCTGTCAGCCTAACATCAATCCCTGGAAAAACTCTGGAGCAGATTATAAAGCAGTCAATCTGTAAGCACCTTGAAAGCAATGCAGTGATTACTAGGAGCCAACATGGATTTATGAAGAACAAATCCTGCCAAACTAATCTCATCTCATTTTTTGATCAGGTAACCTCCCTTGTAGACTGTGGGAATGCTGTGGACATAATATATCTCAACTTCAGCAAAGCTTTTGACAAAGTGCCCCATGATATTCTGATTAGCAAGCTAGCTAAATGTGGGCTGGATGAAACAACGATCAGGTGGATCCACAGTTGGCTCCAGAATTGTACTCAAAGAGTGCTTATCAATGGTTCCTTCTCAAATTGGGCAGAAGAAACAAGTGGGGGTACCACAGGGCTTGGTCCTGGGCCCAGTGCTCTTTAACATTTTTATTAACGACTTGGATGAGGAGGTACAAAGCATGCTTATCAAATTTGCAGATGATACAAAGTTGGGGGGCATAGCTAATACCGTGGAAAACAGAAACAAAATTCAAAGGAACCTTGATGGGCTGGAGCATTGGGCTGAAAACAACAGAATGACATTCAACAGGGATAAATGCTATGTTCCACACTTAGGAAAAAGAAACCAAATGCACAGTTATAAGATGGGGACACTTGGCTCAGTAGTACGACATGTGAGAAGGATCTTGGAATTGTCGTTGATCACAAGCTGAATATGAGCCAACAGTGTGATGTGGCTGCAAAAAAGGCAAATGCTATATTAGGCTCCATTAACAGAAGTTAATACAGTTAATACAGTTTTTTGTAACAGAAGTACAGTTTCCAAATTGTGTGAAGTACTAGTTCTCCTCTATTCAGCACTGGTTAGGCCTCATCTTGAATACTGCGTCCACTTCTGGTCTCCGCACTTCAAGAAGGATGCAGACAAACTGGAACAGGTTCAGAGGAGGGCAACAAAGATGATCAGGGGACTGGAAACAAAGCCCTATGAGGAGAGACTGAAAGCACTAGGCATGTTTAGCCTGGAGAAGAGAAGACTGAGGGGAGATATGATAGCACACTTCAAGTACATGAAAGGTTGTCACACAGAGGAGGGCTGGAATCTCTTCTCTATCGTCCCAGAGTGCAGGACACAGAATAATGGGCTCAAGTTGCAGGAAGCCAGATTTCGACTGGACATCAGGAAAAACTTCCTAACTGTTAGAGCCATACGACAATGGAACCAATTACCTAGAGAGGTAGTGGGCTCTCCGACACTGGAGGCATTCAAGAGGCAGCTGGACAGCCATCTGTCGGGAATGCTTTGATTTGGATTCCTGCATTGAGCAGGGGGTTGGACTTGATGGCCTTATAGGCCCCTTCCAACTCTACTATTCTATGATTCTATGATTCTAAACAACTTTGGCAGTATTGCATGTTGAAAAATGGTTCAAAGTGTACTTTTTTTGATTAATAGGGTTAACAAACTCTGTCATTTTTTTCCAGAATCATTCCAAACCCTGAGATTTCAGGGTTGGACCCTAGTGATGTCATGGCGTTGGGCCCTAGTGATGTCATAGGGGCAGGTCCAAGTGATGTCATTAAGCATGATACATTAAGCATCAAGCACAGTTGCTTGGAGCATACAATTCAAACAAACACATTTCTGTGATTGGAAATTAAGATACAAATCTTAGCTAAAAGATAGATCCTGGGTAGAAACATTTAATCTAACATACTTGCTTCTGGCAAGAAGAGTTTAAGTGTCCTCAGGCCAGCCCAGTCACCAGAAGGCCATTGTAGGAAGAAAGGAGCCAGTGTTGTGGAGATGCTAGATAGGAGTACTCAGGAGTAAAGATGGATGCCCCTGAAGGCTGCAATTCTAAACACACTTACTAAACTCCATAGAACTCAATAGGACTTACTTCTGAGTTGATATGGTTTGGATTGTGCTGTTGGTAAAGCTTGACTAGGGATCCTCTGCTAAGATATCTATACCCAAGCAGGGCTGGCAATCCCCTGCCTGGAATGCTCTGCCTGTACATGGCTGCTCCAAACTTCTTTACAGATTTGACCCTTCACTTCAGAAAAGAGGCTTGAGAAATGAGTAACAGTAAGAAGATTTTCTACCCTGTACTGTGTATCTGTGGGCTGCTATAAACTCACTTTGAAGGCCAGCCCTATTCCAGTAAATAATAATTGACAAAGAGAAAACACACATACTTTGATCTACGTTCACAGATAGCAGCTTGGGAACAACAATTGCAGCCACACAGCCACCCCTGGGAGGTAGGATTGGTGATTGGAAACCAAAGCAGCTCACAACTAGAAATAAATCCCTTTAAAATCCAATAACCATAAAAACAAGTATAAACAGTTGCAAAACAGATTAAACTGGCATGATTCGGAATTTTGTGTTGTGTTTCTTATCACTTAAGATTGCAGTTCTGTGCATGCTTCCCTGTTTGAGTAAGCCCCATTGAATACATTGGGACTTGCTTCTGAGTAAACAAACATAGGATTGCACTATAAATATCTTTACAGGTTGTGTAAATAATAAACGTATTTGACAGTCATGCTTATAGAAATAATTCTCCATTTAAAGCACATCCAATTTGCATTTAAAGCGCATGACTAAGAATCCTGGAAAGTGTAGTTTCCCCCTCACAGTTATCATTCTCACCACCCTTAACAAACTACAGTTCCCATTATTCAGTGGTGGGATTCATGTGCTTCAAATGTGTGCTGAATGTGCTTTGAATGAATGTTGTGTATCTGCCCTAGGTATGATGTGCATTCATTAGTGAATTAAAAAAACAATTTTAAAATATACTTTTTGTACACAGGGCAAGGGCTGTAGCTCAGTGGTAGGGCATATATTTGCTTGCAAAGGTCCAAAATTCAATTTCTAGAAAAGAATATTGCCTGGAATCATGGAGAGCCAATGCTAGTCCATGTCATCAGTGCTGAGCTAGATGGTACCAAATGGCCTCAGTCAGTATAAGGCAAATTCTTTTGTTCCTAAAAGTGGGAAGAGACCCAAGGGCCACAGAGACTCCAACATTTATTTATGTATTTTATTTACAACATTTATATACCGCTTTATTGTAAAAAATCTCAAAGCAGTTTACAGAAGGAATTAAAACAATAAAATTATTGGCAAAAACAGACAGGTATTTAAAAACATTCAAAATAATAAAACCAATGAGTTAAAAGCAGATAAAAAACAATAGCTTCTACACGCCTGGGTACGCTTGCCTAAACAACAATGTTTTTAGCAGGTGCTGAAAAGAGTACAATAAAGGTGTCTGCCTAATGTCAATAGGCAGGGAGTTCCAAAGCGTAGGTGCTGCCACACTAAAGGACTGATTTCTTACAAGAGCAGAACAACTACTGTGTGGCACCCGTATGGAAAGCACACCTTGAACTTGGCCTGGTAGCAAATCGGCAACCATGCTACTTTCAGAGCAGAGGTATTATGTGCTAACAAGGTCTCACTCATGTCAACAATCATGCCACAGCATTCTGCACTAACTGCAGCCCTCAACTTAGGTTGTGTTGCATGGGGATTTCTGTGGCATTGGCTGACTGGCTGCCAGAATTTTTTTAGTTTGGGTTTTTGGTTAGGAATCCTGACTTGTTGTGGGATGCTGAGTATTCTGCCTTATTCATAGGAATTTTGTTGTGGTTAGTATGGTATTGCATTGAGGAAATCATCGCTGTCTTTTTCTTTTTCTGTTTGTATTTCATTTACCTTTAACCTCACTTCCTTACATCCGTAGAAGCAACAAGAGAGGTTCCAGGTGCTCAGCTCAACCCCCTGAAACCCACTCATGATGTATCTTATTGGTGACAGTTTGTTTCTTGCCCAATAGTGGTAAAAGAAAATTCATGTACTGGGAAGTGTGGCTGCAACTGTTGTTGTTCCCAAGCTGCTGCCTGTGAAGGTAGACCAAACCACGTGTGTTTTCTCTTTGTCAATTATAACTCACTGGAATTGGGTTGGCTGTCAAAGTGAGTTTATAGCAGCCCACAGGGTAGACAGAAAAGAGTAGAGAAACTTCTTACTGTTACTCATTTCTCAGACCTCTTTCTGAAGTGAAGGGTCAAATCTGTAAAGAGGTTTGGAATAGCCATGTTAAAAATAGGGGCAGGGCATTCCAGGCAGGGGGTTGCCAACCCTGCTTGGATATGGATATCTTTGTAGAGGATCCCTAGTTAAGCTTTACCAACAGCGCAATCCTAACCATATCTACTTGAAAGTAAGTCCTGTTGAGTTCTATGGGGCTTAGTTCCTTAGTAAGTGTGTTTAGAAATGCAGCCTTCAGGGGCATCCATTTTTACTCCTGAGTGCTCCCCAGAGCTTGGAAGATTACTTTTAAAAAGTAATAAATTACAGTTACAATTACTTGGCCCAAAAAAGTAGTAATTACCGTTACAATTACAATTGCTCTGAAAGTAACTGATTACTTGACTTTTCCTCAAAAGTAATCACTACAATTACATTTCAGTTACTTTTTTAAAAAAACTCCTACAAGGTGCTGGCCTTGGCTGCTGCACATCTAAGAAGCCTAAAACAATATTAAAAATAAACACACACACACAGGGGGTAGTAGAATAAAAAAAATTATCCATAAGATTAACATAATGGCATAACAGAATCTCACATCCCCCCAAGCAATGAAGATACCCCAACTCTTGAAATCAAATTTTACACTTGAAATGCTTTTATAATATGTTTCTGTTATGTCTCAAAAGAACAAGATGCTCAAAGAGCATGTCAGACAAGGAATGTCTTTTTACAGTCATTACGTTGCCACCAGTACTGAACAGGCATTCTACTGCGGCGCTTGAAGGCATGCCTGTGTCGTGCTGCAAAAAACACCGCAGCACACGTGGAAAGCCATGGGGTGATGACACTTCCCTGCTGGGAGACCTCAGGTACCTCACCAGTTCCTCCTCAGCAGTGTCCACTGCTGACTTCTTGCCCTGGGGCAGAAAGTTAAAGAAGTCATCTTCTAAGTCATCTCCTTCCTGGTCTTTATCTGAAGACTGATCACTGTCCTCATTAAGTACACCCATCTTTATTTCAGCTTTCAACAAGGCTTCCATTGTGTATCTAAGAAAGAGAGAGGATATGTTAACACATATATGTTAGGAAACCATCATCTGCTCTTCATTTCCTGATGCTTGTCATGTCCCCTGGTTCAGGGTCCAGCCTGAGCCTGTGGATGATGACATGGAAGGTAGGAAGGTGACCAAGTCACCACACTCATGGGGCAGCACAGCAGACCCTTAAGGATTACCTGCAGCAACCCAAGGTTGTGATGAGGAGCCCCAGGAAGAAAAGGCCCAGCCCCTGCCTACCACCTTAAGCCCTCTGATGCCTCCCTTGAGACAACATTTCCCTTGGAGTAATCCACCCAAAAGGCTTCCCTAATGTTCTTACTTGTTGGTATGGGTGGTGGCCTGACACGATTCCAGCCGATCTAGTTTGAAGCAAGGGTGTACGCAGGCTGCCAGAAGAAGCAGATCCCTGCCAGATCCCCACCTCTCAAGGGTTGTCTGCTGCTGCTTCAGCATTTTGGGAGGAGGGGTGTCATGCATTGGTTCAGGAAGGCCACGTCTCCTTGCCTTTATTGCTTCTTCAATTGCTCTCAGCTTCTCAGGGTGTGCTCTCTGAGGAAGAAGAACAAAGCATGAATCCAAGAAAAAATGGAAGAGGAACTTCACAATTTAAACATAAATAGACAATGGACACTCTTTGGGGACCAGCATGACAAAGGCTTACCTCAAAATGTTTCTTCACATTGGATGAGGAGGAAACAGCTGATCTCAGATTTTTGATCCTTGGAAGGCAGTAATTGCATCGTACAACAACATTTTTCCCACTCTGGCTCACAAATGTACAAGCTTTCTCAAAGCCAAACCATGGTACTTGCTGTTCTGCAGATGTGGCTGTGGGCAACTGGCACTGCTTCATGCCCTCCTCCTCCTCGTGCACAGGGCCTCCTTTCTGAACCTCACTTTCTAGTTTTGCCTCCTCAGGATCAACAAGCTGTGACTCAAGTGGCCGCACTAACTGACTGCTGCTCTCAGCAGCAAAACCTGCAACAGGAGTCTCTGAAATAAACAAGAGATAATGCTCCTATGTGGGTAAACTTCAGCTGTGATGTGCCCCCATCTCTTCCCCATGCTGCAAGATGCCCCAGTCAGAGTGGAAGTAAGCAGGTCGATAGCACAATTAAAAGAGATCCTATTTGCTCACTGAATAACCCTGCCTGGGCCAGTCTAACCTACTATCTCACAGGGTTGTTGTGAGAACAAAATGAGACTAGGGTTCAAATCCCCACATAGCCATGAAGCTCACTGAGTGACCTTGGGCCAGTCACTGCCTCTCAGCCTCATGAAAACCCTATTCACAGGGTCACCATAAGTTGGAATCAACTTGAAGGCGGTACATATATTTTTTATTTTGAATATGATGATTATGATAATAAATATGCAGCATTTCAAATTAATTCTGTATGAGAAGCATTCCATGCCAAGCTTGGAAAACCAAGGATGAGGTATAAAATGTAGACAAAAATACTTTTGACAAAATGCCGTTTATATTTTATATATATGAGCCTGGGTAGGGAACATTTAATCTAGCCTACTTGCTTTCAGCAAGAAGGGTTAAGTGCCTTCAGGCTAGGGCAGTCACCAGAAGGCCACAGCAGAGACAAAGGAGCCTAGTGTTGTGGAGATGTTAGATGGGAGCTTTGGGGAGTAAAGATGGAGGCTCCTGAAGGCTGCAATTCTAAACACACTTACTAAGGGATTAAGCCCCATAGAACTCAACAGGACTGACTTCTAAGTAGATATAGTTTGGACTGTGCTGTTGGTAAACCTTGACTAGGGTTCTTCTGCAAAGACATCCATATCCAAGCAGGGTTGGCAACCCCCTGCCTGGAATACCCTGCCCTTATCTTTTAATGTGGCTGCTCCAAATGTTTTTACAGATTTGACCCTTTACTTCAGAAAGAGGTCTGAAAAATGAGTAAGAGTAAGAAATTGTTCTTTTCAATTCACTCTTGAATGAACATCATACCTAGGGCAGATCCACACCATTCCTTTAAAGCACATTCAACACCCATTTGAAGCACATGAATCCCACCACAGAATCATGGGAACTGCAGTTTGTTAAGAGTGGTGAGAACTATAACTGTGAGGGGGAAATGACACTTCCCAGAATTCTTTAGGGGAAGTCATGCGCTTTAAATGCGAGTTGGATGTGCTTTACACATATTGTGTGAATCAGCTTAATAAATTTTGCCTGCATGTAAATTGTTTTAATTAATTTTTCAAAATGAAAATAAGCTATAAAGTGTAGTGGGTGACCATGGGCTACTCACCATTTCTCAGCCTATCTGCCCCTCAGGATGAAAACAATGGAGAACCATGACTACCCCAAGGCATACTTCAAATGTAAAGGAAGTATTGTACAACCATAGTATGCAATTGGATACTTATAGGGACACAGCATGACAAAACTGGGTGGAAGTAAAAGTTCTACACTTAGGAAAAAGAAACCAAATGCACAGTTATAAGATGGGGGATACTTGGCTCAGCAGTACGACATGCAAGAAGGATCTTGGAATTGTTGTTGATCACAAGCTGAATATGAGCCAACAGTGTGATGTGGCTGCAAAAAAGGCAAATGCTATATCAGGCTGCATTAACAGAAGTATAGTGTCCAAATCATGTGAAGTATTAGCTCCCCTCTATTCAGCACTGGTTAGGCCTCATCTTGAGTGCTGTGTCCAGTTCTGGTCTCTGTACTTCAAGAAGGATGCAGACAAACTGGAACAGTTTCAAAAGAGGGCAACAAGGATGATCTGGGGACTGGAAACAACGCCCTATGAGGAGAGACTGAAGGAACTGGGCATATTTAACCTGGAGAAGAGAAGACTGAGGGGAGATACGATAGCACTCTTCAAGTACTTGAAAGGTTGCCACACAGAGGAGGGCCGGGATCTCTTCTCAATGATCCCAGAGTGCAGGACACAGAATAATGGGCTCAAGTTGCAAGAAGCCAGATTTCGACTGGACATCAGGAAAAGCTTCCTAACTGTTAGAGCCATACAACAATGGAACTAATTACTAGAGAGGTAGTGGGATCTCCGACACTGGGGGCATTCAAGAGGCAGCTGGACAGCCATCTGTCGGGAATGCTTTGATTTGGATTCCTGCATTGAGCAGGGGGTTGGACTTGATGGCCTTATAGGCCCCTTCCAACTCTACTACTCTATGATTCTATGAAAATATTTATATAAGCATGACTATCAAATATGTTTATATAACCTGTAAAGATATTTATAGTGCAATCCTATGTTTGTTTACTCAGAAGCAAGTCCCAATGTATTCAATGGGGCTTACTCAACCAGGGAAAACTGCAGCCTCAAGTGATAAGGAACTTGTTCTTTTAACAAGTCCTTTAAGTTGAGAGCTTATCCCAGTCTGCGACTGTGTTGAAATTGCTTTTTAATATGTTTTTAAACTTTTTCTTAAAAAAAATGTTTTTAAAGATTTTAAAAATGTTTTTAAAGATGTTTTGTTTTAATATATTTTAAAGTCTGTTTTTATGATTTTTAAAGTGTTTTTAGTGCTTTTGTTTGCTGCCCTGGGCTCCTACTGGGAGGAAGGGTGGGATATAAATAAAATAATAAAAATAAATAAATAAACTTCATTCATTTTTTAAAAAAATGAGTATTAGTTTCCTACATAATAAAAACTGTGATAAACCCTGCCTAATTTCTTTAAAAATAGGGTTGGAGGGAGAGAGATTTACAACACAAACACAAGTCTGCACTTTACTCACAATCATGAAAGGGCAGGGTTGCAGCCAGAGCTTTGAAAAGTTACTTTAAACTACAACTCCCATCAGCCCCAGCCAGCATGGCCACTGGATTGGGCTGATGGGAGTTGTAGCTAGAGCATGATCTGTTTAAAAAAAAGTTGTGCAGGGGGGGTTACGTTTTGGTGTATATCTCGGGAATTAGACCACCTAGAAACTTATTTTTTTTTAAATTGAAGCGGAGAGTCCAGAGAGTAAGGGGTGGTAGCCAGAGAGCCGGAGCCCCCCCCCAAAACCAGAGACTCCAGCCGAAAACACACACACCGGGGCACACACACACACAAATCATCATCACTCACCTCCACAGCTCTTTGCCATTCTGCTGCAGCCTTCTCCTCCGTTGTTGTCCTTGCCCTGGCTTTTTCCTCCGGCGTCCATTTTTTCCTCTCAGAGTCAGACGCTAGCAGGCTCCCCCTGCCTATTCATCTCTTCCCTCGTGCCTCCTAACACAGATCACGAGGGAAGAGGCAGTCTGTGCAGAGGTCCAATCAGTGTGAGGCACATGTCTTGTGTTAACCAATCACAGCCAGGAGCTGACTTCCCCTTGTTCCCGCCCCCAAGTAACGTCCAACCTAACGTGGAAATGTTAAAGTTGAAGCTGAAAAGTAGGGAAATTACTATTCGTTCCGTTACTTGCCAAATGTAATGGAATTACCCACTCGTTATTTAAAATTGTAACAAATTAAAAGTAACTCGTTAAAAATAACGAGTTACTTCCAAGCTCTGGTGCTCCCATCTAACATCTGCACAATACTAGGCTCCCTTCTTTCTGCAATGGTCTTCTGGTGACTGGGCTGGCCTGAGGGCACTTAAACCCTTCTTTCCAGAAGCAAGTAGGCTAGATTAAATGTTTCCTACCCAGGCTCCATCTTTTAGCTAAGATTTCTTACTTTCCAATCAGAGAAATGTTATTGTTTGAATTGTATGCTCCAAGCAACTGTGCTTGATGCTTAAAGTATCATGCTTAATAACATCACTCAGGCTCACCCCTGTGACATCACTAGGGCCCACCCCATGACATCAGAAGGGCCTACCCCTGAAATCTCAGGGTTTGGGATGCTTCTGACTTGGCAACCCTACACATACTGGAGATGTAAAAATACCTAGACTCCATATAATAGTTTATTGTCAAAACCAGTTGGTCATTGAAGAACATTTTAAAAAAATAAAATAAAATCAGTATTAGTTTCCTACATAATAAAAGCAGTGATACCTATGTAAGCCCTGCCTAATTGCTTTAAATATAGGATTGGAAGGGGAGAGAAAGATTTACAACATAAGCACAATCCTTTGCTATGATCACTCAAAAATCCCATTAATTTGCAGCACAATCCTAACCATGTCTACTCAAAAGTAAGTCCTATTGAATTCAATGGGATTTACTCCAGGTATGTGGCATTAGCATTGCAGAAAAGCAAGTACTGGATTAAAGCTTCATATTGAGAAGGTTTTCAAAACATTGCCCTCTTCAGCAGCCCAGGAAAATTTAAAGTAGTTTCACTCCTGCACATAAGAGAAAAAAAAGACTTTTGGTACTGCTGAAAGCTACATACTTACTCAATTTATGAGATTTTCAGATAAGTAGGAAAAAACAATAGTTTTCTGTCTTTGGAATGGAGTTTAGGTACTGCCTGGAGGCCCAGAAATCCTTTGCCAATCACAACCCTGACTTCACTTATCGGCTACAAACCTGAAAGGGCGGGGTTAGGGCAGCCAGCTAAGAGATCATTTCACAGAAGTTGTGCGGCGGGGATGATGTTTTGGTGTATATCTCATGCACCAGACCACCTGGAAACTTAATTTTTTTAAAAAATGAAAGCTGAGAGTCTGGAGATTAAGCTGACTCACCTGGACACCCAGAGAGGACCCCAAAAATGCAGAGTCTCCGGGCAAAAACTAGACACCTAGCACCCCTAATACCTTTATGTCATCATACCAGCAATCAGTATGGGGTGCAATGATTTCAGTTCACATCAGTGTTAGAGGTACAGGAATACTCTAAAAAGAGATGTTTTATCTATGGCAATTTCCTGTTTTCAAGGAACAAATTGCTGAGAGAACATGCTGCTGTTCATTTTGTACCTGTATGGCAGAAGAAGGCCCTCGTGGACAAAAAGGGAAAATGGGACCACAGGTAAGGTTCTTGATACATCATTGAATTTAGACCACAGTTAAATGTAGTTTGGATTGAAAAAAGTTCAACTTGTGGCCACATTAGAAATTTAAATTTTTATTTAAATTTTTATTTCCCCTTTTGTTTCAGTTTTCCATAAAGTCTACAAAATTAGGGACCATACCATTACTTGATATTATAACAATGTAAATTTCATTATTAATTCTAATAATATTATTTCTAAATAGTATTATTATTTCTAAACAATAAAAAATGGTAAATTATAGGACAAATATGCAATTTGGTAGCTTTGCTGGAACAAAAAAACTTTGCAGTTTCCAAATGCTTTTTAAAATACTTGTTACCACTTTTTATTATGTAATTGGGTGTGTAACTATTCATTAAATAAATATTAAATCTAATCAGTTTTTTAATATATTCATTTGCAGCTTTGCAATGATTCCAGTAATTGCAAATCCCATTCAGAAATGTGCTATCTCTCAATAAATATCCAATACAATTACCAATATTTGGATAAGCAACTCTGTACAAGACTCTGATGGGGTTAAACCATTGATTCCCCATCCATTTGTTTAGCAAAATAGAAGAAATTTGATCACATCAACTCTAATTATTTTGTTTTACAAAATATATGACATGACCAGATGCAATACCTTGCAAAATTAAAGTTTCTTTGACCTTTCGTTAATTAATGCAATTTGTATGCTTCATCATAAAAGCAATAACTCAGATCATATATAGCAATTGTAGCATGGTTCATACTTTTACATATCTCCAATAATAAGTGATAGCTATTCTTGTTAATGATAACATGATCATTATTAATTCACCAGGTCCATTGGAACTGATGAATTAATATTGTCTACTAGTATTTGAATTCAAAGACAATGAAATTCCTGACACTTGTTTTATAAAATTTAACAAAACATTTTTTATGACTACATACTACAACCATCTATGCATGCTGACTCCTTTCCACATACCATATCTCCCAACATAAGCCTTTACCAGTTTTATAATATTATCATTCAAGGAGTTAATAGGTCACTGATAAAATAACATTTTTATCCAATGTTTGGTTCATACAAACTTGCTGAATGGGAATCAGGGGAAACAGAAATGCAGCCAAGTTACATTTGAGATTTCTTATTGATTTATTCTTACAGTCCACTACAGCTGAAATGAAGGCAGTATTCCATGCAGTGATGAATTTCAGCAACCGTAAACTTTGTAATAACCCACACAAACACTTGTAATACATGACACCCTTTCTTATTTACATAACACAAAAGAGGTTCCAACTTGCATGTAGATCTTCTGTACTGCTTTGTTGCTTAACCCATCTTCTTAGAATAGGAAACTGAATAACTGAAGTGGCAATTATAAGATTATATCAGTAAATATCTATCCATTCTTAGATAAAGCATTTCACCTGAATGCTTCTCCAATTTCAATATTTACCTTTTTCATTAACATTTTATTTTCAGGGATCTAAAGGTCTTCGTGGCCATCCAGGATATATAGGAGAAGATGGAGAGCCAGTAAGTTATATCAGCTCTGAAGTAATTTTTCAGTTCTTAGTAGGATTGTTGTTTCCACTGACTTTCTGTCTTTCTGTTTTAGGGACACAGAGGAATTCCTGGGCCAGAGGGACACCAAGGCCATAGGGGAGACCGAGGCAATCGAGGAGTGAAGGTAGGAATATATCTAAACAATTAACCTAATCAAATTCCCAGCAATCTTAACAAACTACAGTTCTCAGGATTCTTTGTAGGGAAAATGTACTTTAAATATGATTTAAATGTATGGTGTGTACACAATCCTAATTAGGAGACTGATTTTTATTATGTTTTATTTTGTCATTAACTAAATACCTGTTTCAATATTTCAGGGGCTACAAGGGCCAAGAGGAGAAAAGGTACAGTAAGAAAATGTTGCTGTCTGCAAAATCTTAATAATTGTTTGGTGCATGTATTATGAGATTTGTAAACCTATTCCTGGAATAAGGGAGTCAGAATAATAATAAAATATTAGTAAGGGGCAATCTACATATTATATAAAATAAGTATAGCAAAGCACCATTATATTTTTTAAATGAGGAACAGCCTCAAGAATCAGAGATTGTGACAACAGAGAGAGAGATCACTTAACTTGTTCCTCACCAACTGTTTTTTTCTGTTCAAAATCCCCACAAGTGCTTTCCACACCATGAGGTTCCATAGACACACTTATTATCATAAATATAAATATGAAAACTATAAGAGAAAGGGGGGTTGAATAGGAAAATGGGTGGCAAGGAAAGTTAAGCACCTCTTCCCCCACACTGCAGTAGGGCCCTGCTTTTCAACAACCCACTTTTTGGCATTCCGCTAATATGGAGGTTTTCAATTAGAGTAAGGCCCCACTCATACGGTGCTTGTTCCACTTTTATGGTGTTTTTCGGACTTCGGGCACCATTTTGACTTCGGGCACCATTTTATTGATGGAGTTTTCGGCAGGTTTTGCTTTTCAGCAGGGGTCTGGAATTTAACCCGCCGTATGAGTGGGGCCCTACTGTATTACCCTTTCAAAGTCAAAACCTTGCCAAGGCACATGGTACAAGGCACATAGTTATTGTTTTAAAATGGGGCTTTGTTATATGCATTTGCCATATCAAGTGTAGTTTGCCCTCCAGTTTGACATTCGATTTATCAAGGACAGATCTGAAGGAAAGAATAATTGGAGCTAATTCATCTATTAGACATGGAGTATTAGAAAAGAGGCTAATTCTGGGCAGGAGTATGACTTCTTATAGGCAAAGGTAGATTCCTAATCGCAAGAGAAAGCCCTACATCAGCACTGAGGAATCTCCAGCCTATGAGCCTAATTTGGCCTACCAGGCTTTCCTGACATGCCACACCCACTGTCAATCATTGCCCATCATGCCCCCATCACTAGCCACAGCTCAGCACTGTTCCCTCTTCTATTACCTCTGCAATCAGAGAGCAACTGAGAAAATTAGGGGCTTTAAATCTGGGATAAGCATACAGTATATAGCGATGACCTAGGAAGATCTGACTCAAAACCTTCTGGTCCATATTGTGTATACAATTGCCAGAACTGAGTTTTTTGACTCCCCAATCTACACGTTTCTTATTACTAGCAATTCAAAAACCCTGAATTCTTAATGTTATGGGAGAGATAAACTTGCTGTGTAGATATGGTGGAATGATGTAACCAGAGATGTGAAACCTGTCCCCAACCATAATGTTGATGGACTCCATTTCCCATCAGCCCAAACCAGCATGGCCAACGATCAGGGATAATGGGAATTGTAGTTCAGTGAGATCAGGAAGGCCACAGCTTCCCCATCCCTAATGTAATCTATCTGCTTAGTTGTATATTTTAAATTCTATAGTTGTGAGCTGAGGTTATGACATCAGATGGTTTGATAATGAGATGAAAAGGATATTGGTAAAGGGACCAAATTGTGAAACCAAAGACAGTGATAACATTAAAAATTTTAGAATGGAGAATAAAGTGACAATTGGTCATTGAGGGGCACTCTAAAAAGTAACCAACACTATTACAGAAATCCCTTATTTGGATTTGGTCAAAAGTTTCACTTTTGTTGGACTGTTTATGGAGGATGATTATTCTGAGTAGCAATGTAACTCATATTACCTGATTGTGTTCTCTTAGGGAGAGAATGGAATTGCTGGGGTTGATGGAATTCCAGGAGAAGAGGTAAGTTATTTTCCATCTCCTTGTGCCCCACTCTTCTTAAAACTGATAAAATAATTTCTTTCTTTTTTTATCTTCTTCAAGGGATCACTTGGACTCTCAGGACTGAAAGGAGAAACGGGGGAACCAGGCTTGCCGGTATCATTTTAAATTCTATTATTGCTTCAAGCTTGACTTTGAGCAGAGTTGGAAAGCCAGTGGAAAGTTTTACATAAATTATCAAAGAAAAGGAATTAGCACAGGCTAATAAAAAGTTTTGGATAGTTGTGTTTCCTAAAATATAAAAAAATTGTATATATCTCAGTGGAAACACTGGGGTGAAATATCATCAGATTCTACTGTAGGATAAGGGTTTTTACTGTAACATTGTTTAATTCTCACATCTGAATCCCGTAACACTTTAACTTTGTAATCCAAAGGTCTGGGTGGGAGGAAGGCATCCTTGGAGCCATAAGAAACATTGGATCTCCCCTCTGAGGGTCAAGGAAAGACAAGTCTGACCTCAGAGAAAAAAGTCTAATGTAGGACACCCCCCTTGCTGTGGTAACTTCTACAGCCTTTGCCCTAATGACTTCAAAGCTCTAACAGTCATGCACAAGAATGTTTCTATTTCATCTGTAAAATGTTGGAACAAAAGTTTGACAAGAGCCACACTGTGGACAGTGTGATCTTTGAACTTTGTGGGGAGGGCATCTCATTCCAAAAGAAGCTTCCTAAACCGCAGGTGTTGAGTGGCAGCTCCCACTGGAAAGTTGCTATACTTTTTGTGAAATTCTAAATATTACAAAATCTACCAGGGGCCCCAAGCAAAATAACTCTCAGTAAATCATGCTATTTCACACCAATCTAATGACACCTGAAGGCACACAAAACACATTTTTTAAAAAATAAGTAAAACTGTTCTGTGTTGTTTATAATGGTATAACATTGCATTTTAAACAACATAGAACTAGATATAACGATATTAGCTAGCATGTTCCAGCCACCACTGAAAGTTATAACAGCCAATATGTAAGAATCAGTCAGCCAAAAGTCATATGAAATAAATTGCCTTTATAGTCCTACCGAAAGGCCAAAAGAGAAGGGGAATATCTGACCTCCGCCAGGATACCATTGCACAGCCTTGAGGGCTACTTCAGGGAAGGTCCAGCTTCTTACCAATGATTTTCATTTCATGTAGTGAATGCGTACAGAGCAGTCTTACTAGCAGAGCAGTCTTACTAGCAGAACAAGGAGAGGTGGAGGCTCATGCAGGCACAGGTGGTCCCTCATGCATATTGGTTCCAGGCAATGGAGGCCTTTAATGGTAAGCATCAGTATCTTGAATTGGGTCCAGAAACTAACAGGCATGATGTGCAGCTGGTACAAAACAGGTTGGTTACACCCTCACCTCCCAATATTCATTATGAGATGAGCAGTGGCATTTTGTGTGACCTGCAGCTTCTGGGTCATGTTCAAGTGCTGCCTTGTGTAAAGAATATTAGAATAGTACATCCTCAAGGTTACAAAAGCACAGATAATTTCAAAAGCTATTTTTGGCCCATTTGGGAGATTTTCACACTTGTTTTGCATCTTCAGGGCAGCACGGGACCAAGAGGACTTCCTGGTGACCATGGTCCAAAAGGCTTCCAAGGAGATCCTGTAAGATCTTTTCACTCCACAAACGTACTATACCATATATTTTGTGGTTGCAGTTTCTGATTTCATCCATAATGTACTAAAAAGTGTATCAGCAGCCCCTCTTAATTGGTTTGCTAGAGTTTTTCAGAGACACAAGGACGTGTAGGATTGCCAAATCTGCTGCTGTCTTAAGTGCACCACTCATGGAGAAACCCAGGGCCAGTTCCAAAGGGCGATCAGGTTGGGCACTGGCCCGAGGGCCCTCGGAGCTACAGAGGGCCCTCCGCTCTCCTTCTGCGATCCATGGAAGCAGGACAGGAGCCATGGATCGTGGGACAAGAGCTTCCGAACCACCCGCCATCCCCCCACTTCACTTACCTTTTTCTCTGCTGTTTTTTGCAGTTTGCCATCAATCAAGATGGAGGCCGAGGTTTCCCTAAGGGGCTGAAGCCTCTGCTGCCATTTTATTGATGGCAAACCTACATGCGGAAAGGTAGGTCAAGCGGGGGGGATGGGACGGGATGGCTGGCGGCTCAGAAGCTCCTGTCCTGCGATCCCTCCCACTGTTTCCGTGGATCGCGGAAGGGGAGCGGAGGGGAGCTGGCCCTGGAGATACCTCCCACTTGACTCATATTTCCAGTGGGCCACTGCAATCAGTTTCTTTTTGCTCTCTTCTCCCTCCCAGATGGTGGCGTCATTGCTGTGATAAGATTTCAGCAATGAACTTCATATAACTCAAGGTTAGCTCACACCCTGAACCCTGAGACCACACAATTCCTCCCACAAGAAGAAATGGGACTATTTATTCCCATGCCAGTGAATTAATAACATCCATTTCTACACTACTGCAAAGAGCTCAAGTGTAATTACGCATGTAATTGTAGTTAGGTGATAAAGTTGGCCAGAAAACCGTGTCTGATATCACAATCGTTGCTTCTTCTTTCCATGATCCTAGTCTATGCAGCATGTAATAACCATTTATTCTGTTAAATATAATTCATCAAAAGTGAAACGAATTTGAGAATAATAATAATAATAATAACAATAACATTTTATTTGTTAGTCGCCCATCTGTCTGAGTTAACAGACACTCTGGGCGACGTACAGCAATATAAATACAATATAAAACATATACAATCACCAATCACAATATTAACATCAATTCATCTAAAACCATCCTTCAATAAAGGGAGGCCACTTCAGTGGTTATAAGAAACATTATCTAGAATTAGAGGTCTGAGAATGGAATCTTTTCTTGCATTGTTAACTAATTAGCCCAATGCTGATGGATTTTAGTGCTCATGCACATCGTAAGATCATGTCATGAAACATATAGTAAGCCATGTGCCTAGGGTCATGGGAGCACGGAGACCAAGCAACTGTGGCTCATAATCAACAACGGCATGTGAGGTAGGAAAAGGCCAAGTTAAACATTATCTATCTAAAGATACAGACACACCATCACACAAAAATAGCCAATCATGGGAATATTCTTCCAGACATTAATTATGGTACTCAGAATTGTGAGCATGCCCCCACCTTTCTATTGAATCTGGCAAGAGTTCAGTGGAAATATGAAAACTGATTATGGTATTTCTGTACATATAAAGAAACTACCACAACTTTGCCTTTCTTAGCATATTATTAAGCAGTTTGAGAAAGACATGGCTTTATTTTCATAAAAGAAAAACTTAACTTTTTATGTATTCAGGGAAATTCTGGAGTGGACAATGACTTAGAAGGAGGAAAGGGTCCCAAAGGGATGCGAGGGAGTGCGGTAACTATTGCTAATTATGGCTTTGCTTATGGCTTATTTGTTTTTGAAAGTGTCATCCTTATTACAAAGTAGTGATGAATACCTCAATAAGACTACAAGCCTAATGGATAAGTTGCTGTGATGAATAATTTGATTCAGTAATCACAGGTTTAAATGTGAATCTTTAAATAATTTAATGGAAGTATTCCTGGTAAAAATGTGTTACATATTCTTCCTATGTAATTTGGCTAATCGCTGAGATAATTGTCTAACAATTTCTATAATAATCAGCAAAAAGCATCTGACTCTCCCAGTCATTTGGGCAGAGGACTTGTGGGGGTGAAATGAGAAATCCACAAACAAAGCTAGACAGAGCCAATTACATGGAATCAATTGAAGACAAAGTTATTAACTGACAAATGTAAAACTTGATACAGCCGGAACATTACAGATATAACAGTAGTAACTGTTCCAACAGTGAATTTGATAGCTATTTCACACACTACTGCTACCATTTGATAGAAGTAGTTGTCATGTGACAAATAGTCAGTGTGACTTGATCCTTAGTTGTCTCTATTTCCAGTTTTTATTCATATTATTTCAAGCATGTTTCCCCACCAAAGTGATCTGTGTGACTATTTTTTATGTGTTTTTCCCAGCAGAACTGCAAAGTATGAAAAGTTGAAAGATTAAGGAGTCACAATAATTGCTGTTAAATCATAACATAAAATTAAATTCTCTATCCACAGGGAGAAAGAGGATCAATAGGTTTAACAGGCGTGGCAGGATCTCCAGGAAACAGAGTAAGAATGAATGTAGATAAGATGGCTTTTCTTAGTAAAGAAAAGATTAAGAGAATTCCAAACTAAATCAGGACTTCAGAATCCATAACGTCTGTCTTTCACTGGAGAAGAACTTATTTTCCTGTACTAGGGTTGCTAAGTCAGAAGCATCCACAACCCTGAGATTTCAGGGGCGTGCCCTAGTGATATCATGGGGGTGTGCCCTAGTGATTTCATAGAGGGTGTGCCCTAGTGATGTCATTAAGCATGATACATTAAGCATCAACCACAGTTGCTTGGAGCATAACATTCAAACAAAAAAATTTCTCTGATTAGAAATTAAGATAGTAATCTTAGCTAAATGAGGTTGCTTCCAGGTCCAGCTAAAGTAACAGGATCACTCCTTCTCACCTGCTTAGAGAACCTGGGCAAGGAACATTTAATCTAGTCTGCTTGCGTCTGGCAAGAAGGGTTTAAGTGCCCTCAGGCCAGCCCAGTCACCAGAAGGCCATTGAAGGAAGAAGGGAGCCTAGTGTTGTGGAAATGTTGGATGAGAGCACTCAGGAGTAAAAATGGATGCCCCTGAAGGCTGCATTTCTAAACACACTTACTAAGGAACTAAGTCCCATAGAACTCAACAGGACTTACTTTCGAGTAGATATGGTTAGGATTGTGCTGTTGGTAAGGCTTAACTAGGGATCTTCTGCAACAATATCCATATGAAAGTGGGGTTGGCAACCCCCTGTCTGGAGTGCCCTGGCTGCCTTTTAACATGGCTGTTCCAAACCTCTTTACAGACTTGACCCTTCACTGCAGAGAGACGTTTGAGAAATGAGTAAGAGTTAAATTCTCTATTCTTTCCTGCGTTCTCTATGGGTTTCTATAAACTCCCTTTGACAGCCAACCCAATTCCAGTGAGTAATTTTGACAGAGAGAAAACACATGGTTTGGTCTAGCTTCACAGGCAGTAGATTGGGAACAATAGCAATTGAAGCCACACTTCTCAGCATGTGAATTCTCTTTTACCAGTATTGGGCAAGATACAAACCATCATGCAAATAACAAGGTGCATCATCAGTGGGTTTCAGGAGGTTGAGCTGACCACATGGAACCACTGTTGCTGCTTCTATGGATGTAAGGGAGTAAGGTCAGAGGTAAATGAAATGCAAATAGAAAAATAAAAACAAAAGACAGTGATGATTTCCTAAATGCAATACCATACCAACCACAAGAAGATTTCTATGAGTAAGACAGAAAACTCAGCATCCCACAATCAGTCAGGGTTCCTAACCAAAACTTAAACGATCCTGGCAACCAGTCAGCCAAGGTCACAGAAATCCCCATGCAACACAACCTGATTTGGGGGCTGCAGTTAGTGCAGAATGCTGTGGCACGATTGCTGACATGAGTGAGACCCTATAATACCTCTGCTCTGAAATCTGCACTGGTTGTCAATTTGCTACTAGGCCAAGTTGAAGTTATGTTTTCCACGTTATGGGTTTCACATAGTACTTATTCTGCTCTTGTAAGAAATTGATCCTTTAGTGTGGCAGTACCTACACTTGGAACTTCCTGCCTATTTACATTAGCCAGGCACCTTCATTGTGCTCATATTGGAATCTGCTAAAAACATTTTTGTTTAGGCAAACGTATCCAGACATGTAGAAGCTATTATGTTTTTTATCTGTTTTTAACTCATTGTTAGTTATATTATTTTGAATGTTTTTAACTGTTTTTGCCTATAGTTTTATTGTTTTAATTCCTTTTGTAAACTGCTTTGAGGGTTTTTTTTACAATAAAGCTGTATATAAATGTTGTATATAAAATACATAAATAAATTTCTGAGTCACTGTGGCCCTTGGGTCTCTTTCCTCTTTTATACCGAGTCAGGCCATGTGGTACCATCTATCTCAGTACTGATGACATGGGACTACTATTGGCTCTTCAGGATTCAAGGCAATAGACTCTTCCAAAGATTGAATTTTGGACCTTTGCATGCAAAGCATGTGCCCTACCACTGAGCTACAGCCCTGTTTGAAAAGTATCTTTTAAAATTGTTATTTTCAATTCACTAATGAATGCACAGCATACTAGGGCAGATCCACACCCTGCATTTAAAGCACATTCAACATACATTTGAAGCATATGAATCCTGCCACAGAATCCAGGGAACTGTAGTTTGTTAAGGGTGGTGGGAACTATAACTGTGAGGGGGAAACTACACTTCCCAGAATTCTTTGGGGGAAGTCATGTACTTTAAATGTGAATTGTATCTGCTTTAAATGTATTATGTGAATCTGCATTACTTCATAAACTTTGCCTGCATATAAATCATTTTAATTAAATTTTAAAATGGAAATAAGCTACAAAGTTTACTGGGTGACTATGGGCTACACACCATCTCTCAGCCTAATCTTCCGCTCAGGATCAAAACAACAGAAGGGGACCATGACCACCCCAAGGAAGAAGAGCATACTTAAAATGTGGAGGAAATAATTTATAAATAATCAGTTACAACCATAGTGTGAAATCAGGTACATATCAAGACATAGTCTGAAGAAATATTTATATAAGCATGAATGTCAAAGATGTTTATTATTTACACAAATATAAAGGTATTTATAGTGTAATCCTATGCATGTTTACTGAGAAGCAAGTTCCAATCTATTCAATGGGGTTTACTCGGAAGCATGCACAGGACTCGAATTCAGTGATAAGCAACTTCACTCACCCAATCCAAAATTCAGAATCATGCCACACTAAGCTATTTTGCAACTGCTTTATACTTGTTTTATGGTTATTGGATTTTAAATGACTTTATTTCTTGTGAGCTGCCTTGGTTTTTAACTCTACCTCACAGTGTTGTTAGAAATATTCCATATACACACACACTGGAGATCTAAAAATACATGCACCCCATATAATAATTTATTGTCAAAACCAGTTGGCCATTGCAGAACATTTTTTTTAAAAAGTATTAGTTTCCTGCCAAATAAAAGCAGTGACACCTAAGTAGGCCCTGCCTAACTGCTTTTTTTTTTTAACCAGACTACCTAGAAAGTTACTTTTTTAAACAAAAAAAATTAAAGCTAAGAATCTGGAGATTAAGGTGACTCACCTGGAGACCTGGAAAGGACCCCCAAAAACCAGAGTCTCTGGGTGAAAATCAGAGACCTGGCAAACCTATCCTGTACACTGTTTGCAAAATATTGTCACGCAAGCCCTCTTCAGGCATTTGTAATGGGCAAACCCAGTACCAGCAGTCACCCAGGTTAGTCACTGGCCCCTTTGACATTAATTAATTAATTAATTGGCCCCTTTGACATTAATTGATGTATATCAGTCAAGATGGAAAAGCTCACTGTTTGAGAACTTGCAAAATCTGGGATTCACCCCTTATGCTCTTCTCGCTCTTGGATATGCTAAAGCAAAAACTACTATCCAACAGCAAATTTGGGATATAAAACTACAAAATCACTTGAGTCTTGCTGGCAGGCTCCCTGAGTTCAGGGATAACAAGAGAGCACTGGTGCCTATGCATTATTTAACAAACTTGAATATCCCTAAATATAGAAGAGCTTTTACAGCTGCCAGGTTCAATGTACTTCCATCTGCCCTTCTGGAGGGAAGATATAGAGGGGTACCTTATCACAAAAGGGTCTGTCCATGTGGAATAGAGGAAGTGGAAACTGTAGGTCATGCTATTGCACCTTTTATAGGGATCTCCGTTACTCTTTTATTACCCCAATTTTACAGAGCATTCCAGACATACCCAGCGAGTTCTATTTAACGTATTTATTGAGACAGGAATCCACAGGTTACAGCAAGAGTGGACAGTCTCTGTGCTGCTGCTATTGCATGCCAGAAAACAGTGATAAATGATCTTATATAGGAAATTTATACTGATTGTAATTTTGTATTTTTTATTCACTCGTGATTTTATGTATTTTATATGATTTTAATTACATGTTTCTATGTACTGATCTTTGATCGAAATATTTATTCACAGTCACTGGCCAAGGGCCACAGGGCTCAGAAAGCTAGCCCAAATGTGCTGCGCACTCACTCACTACCCTACTGCTGGATCACAGTCCAGATGCATTTTAGCAGGAGCACTGTGCAGGAGCTGGTTTTGAATGAAGGCCAAGCCTGGCTCCCATTCACAGTGACCATCCACCTCCATCTCCCTGCCTCACCTAGCCTGGGTTCTGAAAAAGGCCAACATGGTCCTCCAGACATTTTGGGTGATGTGACCAGGAGAATGCCTGTGCTGCTCCTGTGGTTTGGTGCAGTGTCTAGAAAGGTTTTTTAAACTCAGAATTTTAAAAAAGTTTTTCTAAACCTCAGAGTGCCTGGCTCTGAAGAAGGATCCTCTTAGCTATTTCTCAGAGCCCACCCAAAGTGAGGCAGAAAAGAGATGTGATAGAGAAGCCGCTAGTGCTGCCACTGCTGTTGCAGTGATGAAGAAGAAAAAAGTAAGAATATGTATCAGGAGAAGAGGAAGAATTGGCTGCATGGGGGACATTGGGGGGAATGGGCTATTGGTGGCACTGTGTCAAGGGCCCACTGAGGTCTAGCACAGACACTGATAATTGGGTTTAACTAAACATGTGAGGTGGGGAGTGTGTGCCTGAGTGAAAGCCTTTATGAGTACAAGAGGCTTCCCTGCAGCAGAAAGTCACCCTGAATAAATGGAAGGTGACCAGGGTGGAATTATTGTGCACATGCACACTCTCGGCTCCACACATAAGTCCTATTTTGACCACCTGAACAGGGCTTTATAGAGACTAGAGACCCATCTAACTGGAATGAGACTCTTTTTACCACATTGGCCGTATGAACTGGCAGCATCTGTTATTAGTAATAGGGAAAACTGCAAGATAATGTGTGCCCCTGTGGATTTTAAAATTGTTTTGGAATGCTCCAAATAAGAATCTTTTGGACAAATCTTTTTCTTCCTTACACTTTTGGCCCTTGGAGAGAAATTCCTCAGAGGTCAGCAATCATTAGGGTCAAGTTGCTGACATACAATTTTTGGGATAGAGCGGTCATTAAGGAAAACAGATTGGAGAAATGCAACTGTATTAACAAACCCTAGATAACATAGAATGTTACAAATAGCATTAACCATAATACAAAGAAAACATGCAAAGCTTCACATCCATCCAAAACTCACTCTGATATTATCTGAACTCTTATCTTGATTACCAAACTTGCAACCACCAATCGCTTGTGCTGCTATGGCAAAAGGACATGACTATCCATGGTGGAGTTTGTTTTGTAATTTTTCCCATAGGTTTATGAAGCTCGAGTTAGTGGGTTTCTGGCACAAATGTTCATTTGTTCATTCATTCATTCAAAGCAGTTCTTCAGCTGCAAAAACTTCCAATGTGGCATTCATATAAATAAAAATAACACAGTACCTTACAACCTAAAAAGACATGACATGAAAGGGAAAAGGAGTGGGGAAGGAAGAGGAAAACAAGCAAACTCAGGCACCAAATTCTTAATGCTACAAGCTCGGGTGAAAACTCACTCTTCTCACTCTTCAAAAAACAGGCCTATGAATGTTCTTTAAACATGAAACAAAGTTAAGACATGTAAAGTAACAAGTATTCTTTTTATTGCAGGGACCTGAGGGACGAAGAGGAGTTCCAGGCCCACAGGTATGTTTTTTCTTAATTTCACCAGTTTCAATAAGTCTGCTATGAGACATTCCTACAGGGACACCTAATCCTCTAGGTCAGTAAGAAGAAAATAGTTGAAGAGAGAGGAGCAGGTTGATAGGAAATGAAATTACCTGACATTTTTACACCACCATAATCCTGTCTGAAAACATAGATATGAGTGGGAATGGGGGAAAATTCAATTCAGTTTGCATTTAAAGGCGAACCTCCCTAATTACTAATTTGCAAAAAAAGTAACTAATATAGGCATTAAGATCCCCCGTGCCGCAGAGTGGTAAGCAGCGGTAACGCAGCCAAAAGCTCTGCTCACGGCCGGAGTTTGATTCCAATGGAAGGAGGAAGTCGAATCTCCGGTAAAAGGGGTCAAGGTCCACTCTGCCTTCCATCCATCCGTGGTTGGTAAAATGAGTACCCGGCATATACTGGGGGGTAAAGAAAGGCCGGGGAAGGAACTGGCAATCCCACCCCATCTATACGGTCTGCCTAGTAAACGTTGCAAGACGTCACCCTAAGAGTCGGAGATGACTCGCACTACAAGTGCGGGGATACCTTTTTAATATAGGCATTCTTCAAAATTCACACTTCTCTGAATTTTGCAATGCACATCTCAAGCCAAGTACAATGAACAAAAATGCATATCTTAAGGCAAAGTGTGCATATAAATGCATATTGTTTGTGTAAAGAATATTAAAAATGCATGATATTAAGGAAGATTGTAGATTAGGCAACATTGCTCACACAAATATATACATTGGGAGAAATACGCACTAAAATGCTGCTGAATTTTCATGAAGCCTTTTTAAAAAATTGCAAACTGATGTGGCAATGAGGAGCAATGAACTTAAGATTAGAAGAATGAATGAATGAATGAATAACTTTATTACAGTCATAGACCAGCATAGATTAGAAGAATGAGAAACCAAGAGAAACTGTAATTGATATATTCGCCCATCCCTGAATATGCAACAGATAATGACAACTCAGCGAAGGCTCAGTGGGCAGAGTCCAGTGAAGTGTGTGTGGTGGTGGATAGGTGTCAGGCCCAGGATGGGACTCAGGAATCAGACTGGTGGTTGAAAGCAATTCAGTTTTTATTAAGGTAATATCCAAACAGAGACTGCGCCTTCTCATGAAGCAACACAGAGATACAGGTCCTGCGACGTAGAAAGAGAGTTGACAGAGCAAGGAACTGCTTTCCCTCCTGTCTCTTAAGAAGGGGCCAAACGGGCGTGAAGTCTTTCACTCTGCCTCAATGTCCCCTCAGTCACCACCCTCCTTCCCCCCCTCCTTTCTTGTCTTTTCAACTGTCTTCGAGTACGCGGCGACGGGGGAAGCACGGGCCCCTCCTCTTCTGAAGTCTCCGACTCTGGTATGGGGGAAAGGGGGGGCAGGTTTTAAACTGTCTTGCGTTTTTTCTTCGCTTGTCTCTGTCTTGGGCGGCCCTCCCTCTTCCCCCTTCTGTTCTGAACTTCGGAGAGGAGGAGGCGTGGGAACTTCAAGGGAAGGCTCTAAGACTGTGAAGCCTTCAAGGTCCCCGTTGCTAGGCAACTCTATCTCTGGAATTTCCTCTGCTTCGTCTTCACTCCACTCTGGCGAAGTGACCCCCTCCCTTCTCTCCAGTTCTTCTGAATCCCCAGGACCCCAACCCTGCACCCTGACAATAGGGATAGGTGTAGAACTGGAGAGAAAGGATTCAGAGAATTGTTGAAACAAAAAAAGGGGATGCCCTGTAATTTCTCCTCTATATTTTTCACTGTTTTGTGAGAAATCTAGTCTTCCTGCTGATAAGCAGGCAGGATAATGGGGTGTTGGGGAGAATAATGAACAAACTAGACATTCACCAGATATGTGGTATGCAGCTGTAGGTCAAGATTTTTTTCTTACTTGATTACAAGGATGTGGTTGAATGATCCTAGCTAGAAAAGCACCACACAGGGCTCCCAGCATATTGGGAACAGAGATGTCCTCCCACCCCCAAGTAGCTGGGACTTCATTTGCAGCCACATATCTAGCATACACCTACTTTGACTTTGGAAGTCTATGTGTGCTTCCCATATCTCCATCTTGCCCTCCCTCTCCAAGCCCTGCAAGTTTTTCACGCTGTGAGCAAAGCTTACATTGGGTGGAAAAGGAGGACTAGATGAAGAAATGGAAGGTGCAGACTACTTTTGCTTATTGTCTAGGTTGTACTGCCTGTGTGAATATGTAAGTGTGCACACATGGGAAGAAGGAAAGCAGGGCTATGTGGGCCCCTGTTGAAATCTTCCACATGAGATTTGTGCCCATCCCAATTAAATCCAAATTATATTGCTATAGAATAAAAAATTGTTGTGGTTATTTTTTTATAAAAACTAAAGGGGTGGGGAGGAAGATCATTATAATATTCACTGGGGGAAATTGTTACCAACAAAAATTATTTCTTCTTTCAGGGACAGAAAGGAACCCCTGGTCCCAATGGTTTACAAGGGGAGCAAGGATTTCAAGGTCCACAGGTGGATATTGATCCTATTCAATGTTTTAAATGCAGAAGGTCATCTGTTGGAATCTCCTGTTAGCTGGTGATGTGAAAGACCACTGTTAGGTCTCAGAAGCTGCTGTGGATGACATTTGTGATCAACCAGTGTGTGCATTACCTTCTGTTTGTGTGTAGAAAATTGTACTTGCAATTTATTAATTTATTACATTTATATACCACCTTTTCCTCCAAGGAGCTCAAGGTGGTGTACATGGTTCTCCCCTCCCCACTTTATCATCACAACAACCCTGTGAGGGAGGTTAGGCTGAGAGACAGCAATTGGCCCAAGGCCACCGCATGAGCCTCAAGGCTAAGTGGGGATTTGAACCAGATAATAGTCCAACAATCTAACCATTACATCACACTGGCTCTCAATATCAAGCCAATGGAATAGGAACATAAGAAGCTGCCTTCTACTGAGTCAGACCATTGGCCCATCTTGCTCAGTATTGTTGACACTGACCAGCAGCAGTTCTCCAGGGTTTCAGACGGGGGACATTCCCAGCACTATCTGGAGATGCTGGGGATTGAACCTGGGACATTCTGCCTGCAAACTGAATACTCTACCACTGAGCTATGGCCCTTTATGGCAAGGATTTTGCTTGTCTCATAAAGTGACATTTTGCCAACATTTTTTTTAAAAACACACGTGCGCACATGCACGCACGTGCACACACACAGAGTATAACATTGCACAAAACTCACAGAGTAATTACTCAGAGATTTACACAGAAGTGCAGAACATGATACAGAAAAGGATAGTAGCTTGGGAATTTGGCATGAGAGCTTTTTAAAGGACAAATAACTCCAGTGCATTAGCTCTTTATTAATGTTTTTATTTATTATTAAATTTACATCCTACACTTCCTCCCAAAGGAGCCCAGGGCAGAAACTACACAAGCAATAAAAAAATGAAAACATCTTAAAAATAACAACCATGCCCCCATGCCAAATCACCAGATTGCTTTTGAACTCAAGGTGGGGTGGAAAGTTTACAGAGCAGCTTCTGTGTGAACGTATTTGGAAAGACTGAACTCTGAGACAAAATCTGAGTGCATGCACATCCATATGGACTATTGGCTATGTCAGAAACAACGTACAATAGATTTTGGAAGTGGCATGTTATTATTTACATCAGATACACAATTTTGCCTGCTTATACTTCAGGCAAAAAAAAGACTTCCTTCCCATACTGGTTTTTCACATGTTTTTCAATGTGGATGTTAATATATATTTTTTGTCTAGTAACATATAGTTCATAACCTTTCATATATACATTTGGGTGAATTTACTAGACTTGTTTGATGTAATTTGTTTTTCAGGGGACAATAGGCATTCCTGGTGAGACAGGAGAGAAGGGACATTCAGGGAACAAAGGTCTTCAGGTAAAATTACCTCATATAACTTTCAGTGAGATCTCCAGTATATTCATTTTCTTAATACCATGTTTCTCAAACATTTCGAAGAGAGACCCACCTGTGATTTTCACAGCGTTTCAGGACCCACAAGTAAACAAACTTCCTTTCGAGGCCTGTTCTTTCTCTACAACAAAAGGAATATCACATCAGTAGTTAACACTGAACAAATTTATATTTTGTTTTTCACTGTTCATGTTAATATAGGTCTGTATAGATATGTATTTGAATAGAATTTAACCCTGGTATATATGGAGAAAGGGTCTGAGCCTGTCTCTTAGAGAGGTCAGTACTGGCATACTGCTGGCTTAGTGAAAGAAAAAAGGCCCTGGGAATGAGGGGAGAACGGCTCTTATTGTGCAACTCACCCAAGAACCCATCAGGACCAGGTCTGGTCCCAGACACCTGAGGCAAAGGACAAGATGGAGCCTCTCATTCCACATACATAATCTGGCTAGGCTTGTAGCCAAATCTTATTTCAGCACTGGCAATGGAACCACACCCTCTACTGTACCTGAAGACAGCAAGAGGAGCAGGAGAGCAGAATAGCTTGGGAGATCCAGAGGAAAGGGGGGGTGCTGCCTCTCCTTGGCACCTGCCACCTGAGGCAGCTGCCTCACCCTGCCTAATGGTAGGGCTGGCCCTGACCAGGTGCACTTGTGGGTTGTGATCCACAGTTTGAGAGGCACTGTCTTAATAACCAATGGAAGGGGATTCTATGGAGTGATAAGAGGTAAAGCACAGCAATGAGCATTATTGAAAGGTGCCACACATTAAGTGTTTAGTTTATATTTTAAAAGTTTGATATAATGTTTGTTTTGTTTTCAGGGACCCTTGGGAATTCCAGGTCCTAAAGGGAATATAGGGAAACCTGGACTCAGAGGAAATAAAGTATGTTTTCAAACGTCTGTTATTAATCCTTTTCACACAAAGTGTACAGTGTGCCCATACAACCTAAAATTATCAGAAGTAGGGATGGGTGATAAATTCAATTCATTTCACATTTCAAGCTGAACCTATCAAATTTGCACTTTCTGAGACAATATGAGAAACAAAACACAGGCATCCTCCAAAATTTGCACTTACTTGAATTTTGCAATGCAGTTCACCAACCAAGCAATGTTTGTAAAAATGCAGATGTTAAGGGAAAGTGAGCATATATGCCTTACAAAAATGTATTCATTGGGAGAAATTTGCACTAAAATGCTGGAGAATTTTCATGAGGACATTTAAAAAAAAATCACAAATCTCTGCAGAAATGTAGAGAACTGAATTTAAGATTGGAAAAATGAGAAATTGAGAGAACCGAAATTGATAGATCTTTCCATCCCTCATCAGGAATGACTAAACTGTGGTCCTTCAGATGCTGTAGGACTACAACTCTGATCATCCATAAACAGTGACTAGAACTGTTGGGACTTGGAATTTGAAAATAGCAGAATGTTAGCTAACGCTGCTATAAATGCTAAGGAAAAAATTCTCTAATCCAGATTATCCAAAATCTTGTTTTTCTCTGAAAATTTTCAGTTAAATTAGGGTTGCTAGCCCCCCCTTTTTTTACAGAAGTTCTTTACCATTATGTGTTGCGTAACAGGAAATAAACAGGTGTTGCTTTCCCCACCATCAGGAAAAATAGCACCTGATGATGTTTTCCTGCTATGCTGCTGTAGAAGGCACAGAGCTTCTGTTCCTAAAATGGTAACAGCCTTAATGCAAAGTAATTCATTAATTCATGCAAAGTGATATTCAAAACAGACTTTGTATAACAGTGATAGTGACTAATCTGCAGCCAGTCTTTGCTCAAGCCAAAATGGAAATGGATTGCCTTCAAGTTGATCCCAACTTATGGCAACCTTATGAATAGTTTTCATGGTAAGCGGTATTCAGAGGGGGTTTACCATTGCCTTCATCTGAGGCTGAGAGGCAGTGACTGGCCCACGGTCACCCAGTGAGCCTCATGGCTGTGTGGGGATTCGAACCCTGGTCTCCCAGGTCGTAGTCCAACACTCTAAACACTACACCACACTTTGGTGTGGACAAATATCAGTGATTCATTTTATTGGACAACTCATGAAGTGAATGAATAAATGAATGAATGCATGCATGAATGAATGTATGAATGAAAAAATGTGAGTATTGCTCGTAGTAAAAGAATGCCAGTGAGTGTGACTCCCAAATTGATGAATTACTTTAACTAAGGAAAGGTTCATCCCACAGCTCTCTAACTTTATTTGAATGGTTGAAGTATGTGATTTATCTATTTTAGGGGACTGTGGCCACACGCATTATGCCAGCATTATGTCATGCTTATGTTTGTCACATATTTCTCTGTTCTGATTTTGATTCAGTAACTTTCAATGTTCTCACATACAATGTCATACTTAATTTGTCCAACAGGGAGAACCCGGGGACCCTGGAGTGAAAGGAGCCAGAGGCTCCCGTGGTCCACAAGGAATAAGGGTTTGTCATTTATGTTTATTTTACTCCAGTGGCCTGACTGAAAGCTTAAAGGGTGAGGTGTATTGGCACTAATAAGCAGGTTTGTGTATGTTGGGGGGCAACCATCACGGTGCCCTCTAGATGTCTTTGGATTCTAACTCCCATCAGCTCCAGCCAACACGGTCAAAGGTCAGGGATGATGGGAGCTGTAGTCCTGAAACATCTGGAGGGCACCACCTTGGCTACCCCTGGCATATATAATGAGGTATTAGAAATCACAATTATCAGAAAAAGCTGAATTTGGTGGCCTCCACTACAGCCATGTCCCAAGATCACTATAAGATATTTTTCATACATTCATACCTATATTTTATGATATTCCACCAGGAATTGACCACACACTTGTATACAGGAATCTTCTTATAATCTTGCTTTTCTGTCCTAGGGGGATGAGGGAACTGCTGGATATGGCGGACAAGGAATTAAAGGATCCAAGGTAACTATATAAAACAACTGTAAATGAAAATGTGAAGCTCTTTTTAGGCTGCTTAGAAATTACCCCACATTAATTATTGGAGATTCAGATGTATATTCCATTACACGAGTGTAAGTCTCTTTAAAATCAATAGAACCTACAGATTAAAATCAATAGGCCTTCATTTATAAATTCCTGCATAAAATTCCCATTTTGATATGATTCAGGTATTCTAATCCAAAATTCTTAGTCTCGGTGGTTTCAAAGTGAGAATGAAGGATGAGATATTTAGTTATTGGCTGATATCTGAAGGGATTCTTTACATGCAAGTAAAGTAATCACATGTGCAGTTTTTTTTAAAAAAAGTCTGGAACAGCTTCCATTATTAAAGAGGCATGTTCTTTTTCAGATGAAACTGTGACTTGCTTCTTCAGGAGTGGCTAGATAGCTTCCAACTTCTCTATATATTTTAAAACAATTTTAATTTGTGTAAACCACCTTGTGAACATCCATTATGAAATATGACCTAGAAATGTTATAAATAAGCTATGCTAGCATCTCCTGGATACTATGAGAACAGTACCTCCTTTATTAGCTTTTTAACATTGTAGCTACTGGAGGTGATTAACTGTCCTGTTATGTTTAGTGATTGTTTTCTTATATGACAGAGTCTGTCGTCAATTTCATTAAAGTTTTCTTGATTAAAAAACAGCAATAGACCTGAAACATCAGCCTAAGAAATTGTTATGGTAGTTGTAATATACATACAATTAAATTATAGGGAGAAGAAGGTTTCCTGGGCTACACTGGAATACAGGTAAGCATGAAAATTTATTCTGAGGGCTACATCCCACCAGCGGATACAATCACAATGAAGCGCTTATTGACATTTCTGGTAATAATTAGAATTAGAGTTCATATAGACATTTCTGGCTGTATGAATAATTTACAACTCAATGTATATATGGCTTCCACCATAGAAATGCAGAGATGTAATGATGCCAGTCTCCACATCCATGGAGAATGTCCAATGTTGGCTTTCAATTTAAAATTTGTAGTCCAGATGTGGGAGATATTTGGCCTCCCAGATGTTGCTAAAGTTCAACTTCCATCATTCCTGGCCATTGTCCATACTTGCTGGGGCTGCTGGGAGTTGTAGTTCAGCAACATCTGGAGGGCCAAAGGCTCTACATACCTGCTTTAGTCTCAGAAAGTGACGAAGAGAATTATGTAACGTGTACTGTGTTGGGATTAATCAGGAAGTATTCAGAGCTTACTGCTTTAAAGAGGTAATACAAAAACAGCAGTTACATTCCCTATAGATCCTACATTTCCCCTCCTGTCTGATCCTATCAATACCCTGAAAGTCTAGGTTCTGCAAACTATTACACCTTTTAAACAGAATAAAGGATTTTTTGATTTTTTTTATTAGGCATACAACTTTCCATCAGACATTCTAGTGGTGTTCATATCTAGGGGTTAATTAATTGGCAAGGACAAATTTGAATCAATGGGTTTGCATCATATGATTGTTGAACTTTGTGGGTTAGATCAAGACAGACACAGCAATCCAACATGGAGGAGGCCGGCGGGAGTGAAGCCAGTGGAAAGGAAAGTGGTGAAAGGGGCTGCCACATCCTACCGTGGTTCAGGAGCCCTGGGGAGGGAAATACACTTGCTGCACGGGCAGGGCTCAGCTACCCTTTTCCCCAGCATAGCCTCTGCAGGGCCACAGGTCAGAGCTGAACAGGGCCAGGATGCACTGTAAGTCCCCCTCCTTTCAGTTCCACCCCAACACCCACCCACCTGGAATGCCCCTATTTCAGGCTGTGCATTGTCCTTGGCTGTGCTAGCTGAGCCTCAGCTGCCCCTGGGTGGTGGCGGAGTTCCCCAGTTGTGCCATGGCTGTGCCCAGGTGGGGGATTTCTGTCTGCACAGTCCAGCTATGCCGACTCCCTCCCTCCTCCCCAAGACATACGCCACATCCTGATTCCTCTCAGCCAGGCGTAAACACCAGGAGGATTGAGCCCTAAGTTAGTCATGTTTTATACCCATTGAAATCAGTGACACACAAGTTGCTCGTGACTATTTTAAGTCCCATTGAGTTTGGTCTAAATCCCACTGTGTATAAGTATGTGCGCCCTCTTTGCATGGCACAATAAACCATGATAACTTGTAATGTGCATGAGCCACAGCAAGCCTCAGTCTCAGGCATATCCCTCTCCTTTTCCTGCATAGTTGGGAGGAAGATTTTGAAAGCTGCTCATTTTAGTAAACAGTCACTTCCAATTTCATCTGAACTGGGAATTCCAGTGCATAGTCAGGAAATGAAGAGGCAAGAAAAGGTGAAGTGTGGGTAAATCAAGGGCCACGTTTATTGAAATAAAACCAATTAAATGCTTGATTGCATAATAAATTATCTGAAGAGACAAGTGTGGGACCTAACTCTTACCCAATCAGGCAAGGACACCCTGCAATGGGAAAAGGGGGGTCCAATCCCAATCCCCTTCTCCAGGCCCCAGCTCCACAAGGTGGTTAGGGAGGCCTTCCTGCTCCACCCCCCCTCAGGGCCGCACAACTCTGAGTGGGTGTTACAGGTTAGCCCCAAAGGTGAACCTTATCATGCCAACCGGCTGCACAACCTGGAAAGCAGGCCTCAAAACCCACCGATCACCTTAAAGGGTGCCTAAGGGTGGTCACCAAACCCTATCCTGTGAAATTCTCTCACCTATCCACCACAGAAGAGGACAAACCTCAGCTTAGTCCCTCTTCCCCCACCTGCGCCAAATAATTATGCGCAGGACACTCTGAAGATCAGTCAAAAACAGATCATTACCCAAGTCAGACATGTGAACACTGTCTGGCTGGTAAAGCTCAGTCCTTCCACACTTCACCTCTGGATGATGTACTACCTCACCCTGCCAACCAGCAAGGGTGAGCCGGACTTCCCTATTTACCTTCTGATAAGCCTTGTTCAGGCCCTGGGGTCAATCCCACCCCTCCAACTCCTCCTGGGGAGGATATCAGACCCGACAATTATGGTCACAGGCCACTTCCATCGTATGGCCACAAAGTCCAGGAAAGTCTGAATGACAAGGGCTTTCCCCTTCAACAGTACCAGGTCATTGCCTTCCAGATGAGTACCTTGACTCTCTCCAGCACCCTCCAACCTGTTAAAACAGAAACAACAATTAACAATATGCTCAGCAGCACAACAGTTATGGAGGGCCCTTAAATGCCTACCGCCAGTGCCCCACTGCCTGCATGGCTGTGCTCCTACAGCCCAACATATCTACTATAGAAGCCACACCCATCTAGAAAGAGTGCGTACCGAACTGGTTGGGATCCAACCCCAAACATGACAGTAATTAGAAGCTCCAGTCAGCCCCTCAAAAGCAGAGAGCGGGCACTGCACTCTATTATAATGTGAGTAGTAGTTTCCATAATGTCCTATACTGGGTAATCTGCATCTTTATTATCCGAGCAGCCCTTGCTGGCTCAGCATAACAGTAGATCAGTTGGGATCAGATATGGTATGTTCTGAATGTGGAAAGAATTGACGAAATGATCCCTAATAAATCATGGCCACAACAGTCTTGGACACAATGCATCATGTGCAAAGTCCATCCCTTCCACTTCTCAGGTGTGTTTGCTACTCCTGATACAAGCCTCAAAGATGGCTATTTCTGTTCCTCCCCTGTCTCAGAAACTGGTCAGGTTACAGTGACAAGGCCCGTCTGCCAGTGGACCAAAACTGAAACTTAGTCAAAGGCTGACCATCCTGGTGCCAAAATAACAACCCTCTAGACTTACCTCTAAGCTGCAAAAATGAGCCTAAAGCCCGGACTGGACACAGCCTGTGTACAGGGAAGAGGCCAAAGTGATGACCAAACCTCAGCCCCTCTGGTCAGTCTCTGACTTGCGCAACTGAATCCAAACACAGCTGCCACTTACCGAAACATCACCTCCTCCAAAGCCCGACCAGACCTATCATTCCTAAAAAGGGGGCAAAGCAACTCTCGCATCCAAAAGCCTCCCCTCGCTATAACAACACTGCATGAAATAAGACTGCCTCAGAGCTAGAACTACATAAAGGTACCCAAAGCCCATGAAAACCCAACAACCTCATCCCATTCCACTGGCTATGCCTTTGCACACGTTATCCTGAAAAATAACCCCAAAACTAAAAGCCCCAGAGGCAACAGACCCTCCAATAATAAGTTCCATCGCCAAAAGAAACCCAGTTAAATTGCTCCAAAATTCCTGGTGCATCTAATGCTGGCCACCCTATGCTTCAACTCCCCTAACTTCACTGCTGATAAACGGCAAGCTTGCACCACTGAGTCAAGCTCAATTCCCATAAAAGGTAAGCACAGGTGAAGGGCCCTCAGTCTTTCCCATTGCCAAGGTACTCCTAGCTCAGCAGACACCAGTCAAAATACAGCCATAGGTCAAAACACTGCTGTGAGAGAGCATAGGAGGGTAGTCAAATGGACCCAGTACCCTACCCTCAGCTACTTCCTTATCTATTCTCTCCTGCACCACTAGCTCCATTCCAACTACCGACTTCAAATTCAACCAATAACCAGCCAATGCCCAAAGCACCTAACTTGGCCTAGTAACCTCCTCCATCGTCGTGTCCGGCCAGAAAGAGGCCCAGGGGAGGTGGATCAGGGCTTAAATAGCCACCCTGCTCCACCCCTACGTGACAGACATGTGTAGCCATGCCATGTCCAAAAGGGGAGGGGCTTTGAAGCCATGCCATGCCTTCAACTGGGGGATGCAGGATTCCTACCGACCTTCGATTGTTGTTGTGTAATGCCAGGTCTGTAGTACAAAAAACATCGCATATCCATGATATAATCTTGGATGGGCAAGCAGACCTGGCATGTATTACGGAGACCTGGCTGAATGAGGCCTCAGCTCCCATTCTTGAGGCCATGTGTCCGCCGGGTTTCCGTTATGCACAACAACCGAGGGTGGGAAGGCGGGGAGGGGGTGTGGCAGTCATCTATCGGGAGTCTCTAGTTTTTACCAGACCTCCTCTTTATAGGACTAAGTTTGTTGACTGCATGTACTGGAGGTTGGGCCCGAAGGGCAGTTTGGGGATCCTGCTTGTGTACCGCCCACCCCGCTGCACAGCAGACTCCCTGGCCGAGGTGCTAGAGATGGTCTCGGCTGTACGTGCGTTGTCCCCAGAGCTGTTAATTCTTGGGGACTTCAATGTACATGCTGAGGCTACTCTCGTAGGAGCCCCTCGGGATTTCCTGGAAACCATGGCTTCCTGGAAACTGCACCTTAGTAATATTGGGCCCACCCATGTAGCCGGTCATGCTCTCGACCTTATATTTGTCCTGGGAGGGGAGGGAAGTGTTCTGAAGTTGGGGGTGGCTTCTTCCACCCCTGTGTCATGGTCAGACCACTATCTGGTAAATATAGACTTCTCGATACCACACACCCTCCGTAGGGGAAAAGGACCTATTAGAATGGTCCACCCCAGACGCCTAATGGATCCAGAAGGATTCCTGACTGCGCTTGGGGAATTGGAACCTGCTGAAGGCCGCACGGTCGATACCCTGGTGATGGAGTGGAATGAGGGGATCACCAGGGCTCTGGACCGCGTGGCGCCGAAACATCCTCTCCCCCTGAACAGAACTCAGTTAGCACCTTGGTATACTCCACGGTTGCAAAATCTGAGACAGGAGGTGAGACGACTAGAACGCCGGTGGCGGAAATCCCGTTCCGAAGATGTCCGGACACAGGTTAGAGCAGCAGTAACTGCCTACCAAGTGGCAATAAAGGCAGAAAAGAAGAGGTTCTTTGCTGCCTCTATTGCGTCCGCAGAGTGCTGTCCCAGGAGGTTGTTCCAAGTGGTCCGAAGCCTGGTTGGTCCAGTTGCTCAGGAACCCTTGGAACAGTCTAGGGCCTCCTGTGACAAATTAGCAAAGCACTTTGCCGACAAAATCGAACATTTACGGAGCTCAATTCCGTACGCCGTGGACACAGTAAATGAAACAGAGTTGGCCAGTTGCAATCTGGTCAAATGGGATCGGTTTCGACCTCTTCCTTCTGAGGATGTGGACAAGGTGCTCTCGACTGTGAAGCCTACCACCTGTCTAACTGATCCTTGCCCATCGTGGCTCCTTGTGAGCTGCAAAGAGAAATTGGGCGAGGGGATTAAGGTGGTGGTCAATGCATTCTTGGAGGAGGGTGTAATGCCATTAGCACTCAAGGAGGCAATTGTAAAGCCCATCTTAAAGAAGTCCTCCTTGGATCCCCAAGTTTTGAATAACTTTCGCCCAATTTCGAATCTACCATTCCTGGGCAAGATCATTGAGCGAGTGGTGGCTAATCAGTTGTCGACACACTTGGATGAAACGGATTATTTGGATCCATACCAATCGGGTTTCAGGACTGGACATGGAACTGAAACAGCCTTGGTCGCTCTGGTTGATGATATGAGGAGGGCATTAGATAGGGGAGAATTCACCTTTCTTGTCCTCCTCGATCTCTCAGCGGCTTTTGATACTGTCGACCACAGTATCCTTCTACATCGCCTGGAGGAATCGGGAATAGGAGGCACTGTACTATGGTGGTTCCATTCCTTTCTTTCCAACAGGCATCAACAGGTAGCATTGGGGGAGGAGGTTTCAGACCCTTGGCCTCTCAATTGTGGTGTGCCACAGGGCTCTATCCTCTCTCCCATGCTATTTAATATCTATATGAAGCCGCTGGGGACAATCATCAGGAGATTTGGGCTGCAGTGTCACCAATATGCGGATGACACTCAGCTCTATCTCTCATTTAAATCTTCACCAGAGTCTGCTGTGGAGACCATGTCCAAGTGCCTGGAATCCGTGAGTGGATGGATGGGAAGGAACAGGCTGAAGTTGAATGCTGATAAGACTGAGGTGCTACTCGTGGGAGACAAGGGAAGGCTGGGAGATGTTGACCTGGTGTTCGACGGGGTGAAATTGCCCCTGAAGGACCAGGTCCGCAGCCTTGGGGTTGTTCTTGATTCCAAGCTGTCCATGGAGGCTCAGATTTCGGCAGTGAGCCGGGCAGCTTGGTATCAATTACACCTCATTTGTAGACTGCAGCCCTACCTTCCTGCTCATCAGGTCCCACTGGTGGTACATGCCCTGGTCACCTCTCGGTTGGATTACTGTAATGCGCTCTACGTGGGGTTACCCTTGAAAACAGTCCGGAAATTACAACTTATACAAAATGCTGCGGCTCGACTACTTACAAACTGTCGTCACCGGGAACACATCACCCCAGTGTTGTTCGACCTACACTGGCTTCCAGTTATTTTCCGGGCCCAATTCAAGGTGTTGGTATTAACCTTTAAATCCCTATACGGTCTCGGCCCAGTTTATCTGATGGAGCGCCTCCAGCGCCACCAACCATGCCGCCCAACAAGATCAGCCACACAGGGCCTTCTCTCAATCCCGCCAACTAAAACAGCTAGGTTGGCGGGGACAAGAGAGAGGGCATTTTCAGTGGTGGCCCCCACTCTCTGGAACTCCCTCCCGTATGACCTTCGACATGCCCCTTCCCTGAATGTATTCCGCCAAGCTTTGAAGACCTGGCTCTTCAGACAGGCCTTTGGGACTTACGGGGAGGGTTAAATTTTTACGATGAATAGCCTACTACTCTGTACTGGAACTGTTTTATTGTTTTATTGTTATATTGTATTTTATTATGTATTTTATTATGATGTAATGTATTGTTGTTAAATTGTACGTCGCCTAGAGTGGCCATTGGCCAGATAGGCGACCCACAAATTAAATTATTATTATTATTATTATTCCCCAGCATGACTGCAAAGGCCCGCCATCGCCATCGCCCTTGGGTCTGACGATGGCAGGAATTGTGGTTTAACTCCAGCTATGGTCCGTTTAAAACAAGCCAACTTCAAACCATGGGTTATGAAGCTGGATTTTAAAAACTAGCCATAGTAGTTACACTGACCACTGGTTTGAATGAAGCCTTGGTTTACTATAATTGAAAATAAAAGCATCTAGAGTCCTCCTTGTGGCTGCATGGGAGGAGGAGAGGAGAGGAGGAGTATGTGAGTCCAAGGCTTGCTGCTGTGGCTTGTACATCTGACATGTGAATGCAGCCAACGTGTGTCTTAAGTGTGTGTATTTCAGTGAGTTCTTCTATTTTTTTGGTGCCACTGCTCAGCTGATGTGGGTGTTCAGCTGTCAGCTTTATGATCTTATGTCTGCAAACTTTTAATAGAGCTCCTTGTGCACCTGGCAGTTATGCAGTGGCCATAGTGTGAAGCTGAATAAGTAGGATATTTTGCTTTGGAATTCTTCACATATTTATTTTGTTGCTAGTACAACCATTTTTAAAATCTTTTTTGTTTTATATTCAATTCAACAGGGTGAGCCTGGAGACATAGGCATTCCCGGGGAACCTGGACCAAAAGGCATTAGAGGAAGAATGGTATTGTGAACAGCAATTTGTTTGGAGGCTTATTATTGGTTTGGTTTAGTTGTTACCCATTCTTATTGTAGTATTTTATTTATTTTTCACCTTCTGAGAAGATTGGGTTACATTTTATTTTCCACTTACGCACTCCTTCCTTAATGTGTTCTCAAGACTACAGGGGAACTTGGCTTCTTGACCATTCGTTTTCTATAGGCAATGTTGTGTTTGTGATTATTATCTGATGGCTCAAAGCAGCTTATTTAAACATTGCAACATAAAATAATAAACCTCTCAAAGGCTAATTACAAATGCAGAATAACTCAAAATCAATCAGCAGGTTATAAAAATAAAAATTCCACAGAAGTCTTCATGAAGAAGAAAGGTTTGTGTTGCTTTAAAAAAGCTGGAGGGTTGGGTAGGGACTCATTTTTTTAAGACGCATGTTCTATAAGCTTGGTGCCATCACCTTAAAGACTGTCCTGCCACATATTTGAGCTATTTTAGCTAGGTTTCTCTCTAGATGATTTCACTGGATGTGAAGGCACATATGTAGGCCTAAAACTAGTGTGGCCTTCTATACCCCGGATGCCCATGTCGATGATAAGCTTCCTCTCCAGATGTTCCTTGCTGAGGTCACTGACACAGAAAACAGTACTGTGATGTATAAACCAAAATGCATTCTGTGGGAACTGCTCCTCAGTGCCCGTAACATCAGACTCTTGCTAGGACTAAACTGCAATATGAAAATGTGTTTATAAAGTAAAATAAATAATATCAAAGCCAGCTTTACCTGGTCTGCAAGCACCACATGTAGAAGTAGCCAGCTTTCTGTTGGTATTCTGCTCTAGCAAGGAGCTGATTTAGGCCAAAGAAAACATCCTGATTAGGTATTGGTTTCCTAGAAAAGGAGGGAGCTATAACACAATGGCTCTGACTGTGTGTATAACAGTAATTGTTCAACTGCTTTTCTTATGACCTTTCCCTCCTTAATATAATACTTATTGGGCATCATTTCTGCTGCTGGAAGGTTAGTTGTCTCCTGTTACTTTTAGGGTATATGTGAATGTACAGTTTTTGCAACTGGAATAAATTAATTATGTAATGTTTCCAGGGTACTCCAGGATTAAAAGGTGGAAGAGGTGACCCAGGGGCATGGGGTCCTCCTGGACATCTGGTATGTCTTGTTCTAAAAATGTGTACTGCTTTACCTGCATCAGAAACAAATCTCTTTAATTCCCCAAGTTGTTAGATTTCTCATGTGGTCATCTTCGCAAGCAAAAAGTCCATGAAGTCATCTGAAATTTAATCAAGTCATGTTCCCATCTGCAGCCAGCTGGGACTCCTGTATGCAGATGTCTCCCTCCCCAAGGAATCATTGGAACACAGGACTACAATGGCTTTATCAGTTTTGTAGAAGAGGGAATTTTGCAGCTTGCTAGGCAGGGATGAGAAAAGCTGTATTTCCAGAACTTCCCTCTTTTACACAACACTTAAAGGTAGAAGAGCCTTGTCCCACTTTGTATCTGGTCCTTCTGTTGGTTCTATGGCAATCTTGAGTATCCAATCAAAGGCTGCTGCAGTACTGCCCCTCATGGCATATTATCCTACTGAGGACTGGAAAGGAATTAAAAGGCCCAGCATCCTCAAAAGGAAAATGATATGCTGCACACAATTCCCATGATGCTAGCGTACCACTCAGCAACTTTTGATGCCCTCAACTCTGGTGTCCTGCTGGACCTCCTGTCTGCTTTGGCAATTGGGAGCACTGCTGTCCAATAGCTCTGTTCCTAAGTGCCAGATCACTTTCAAAATGTCTTGTTTGGGAACTTTTACTCTGTACCATGACATCTATGGTACAGAGCGCCACCGGACTAAATTCCCACCTTCTCCATGCTATTTATCATCAATATGAAAACACTAGAAGACGTTGGGGGCATTTTTACATCCATCAAATATCTCAAAAGGTATTATATCAACCAATTAATCAAGTAAATGTGGCAGTTCTTTTAAATCAGGATCTCTGAAAGCATTTAACCATGGCTAGGGTTAAACTTAGGGTAGGCATAAGGTGCTGTCATGGTGAATGCTGTAGAAAGAAAGGGAGCAATTTGCATTAGAGAAGAAAAGAGTCCAAGAGGGTATTCAAACCTGTGGGTATGCCTGAGCACTTAACCATGAGTAAGAGATCAGAAAATGTTGCACCTGAGATAGTGAGATAATAGGCTTATATGTTATGGCACCACAGGGGACTCTAAAGAAAGTCTTATATCAGACAAATTTCACAAGCTCAAGAAGGTGACCTTCAGTTCAGCTTCTAGTTCTCTGATCCCAATCTTCTTCTTCTAGGGGGCAAAAGGAGCAAATGGTCTGGCTTCATTTTCGGTATGTATAACTGGAATGCATTATTCATGCCATTTCCCCACAAACTTTCTGGGAGAAACTCAGGATGTCCATATATGGTTTTCTCCCTTTGTATCCTCATAAATTATTATTTTTTATTTTGCAAATATAGCAAAAATAAAAAGAGATAGTTCACATTCACAATAAAAATAACCTATCAAATATATTAATATAAGCAGTCCAAATGAGAATGACGATTATAAGCTCTACATTCAAATGTAGAAAGTGCAACAAGTTCTTCAGACCATTGAGTAGCGGATGGTGGGTGTTTGTCCTTACAACCTTGAAGTCTCTTTGCAACCATAAAGGTTCACAGGTTCCACTTTTGTTGTCCGTCTGTCAGTTCCTACACGACAGGAATATAATTTAAAAGTGGGTGAACATCCATAAACATCGAGGATTTTTCCAAAACAACATTAATATGAACAATAATTAAGAACATAAGAGCCTGCTGGATCAGGCCAGTGGCCCATCTAGTCCAGCTTCCTGTTCTCACAGCAGCCAACCATGGGAAGCATGCAAGTAGGACCTGAGCACAACAGCACAGAGGGGAGACCTCCTGCAGTTGCCAGCAGCTGGTATTCAGAGGCACACTGCCTCCAACAATAGAGGTAGAACATAGCCATTGTGGCTAGTAGCAATCAATAGCCTTATCCTCCACGAATTTGTCTAATTCTCTTTTTAAGCCATCCAAGTTGATGACCATCACTGCCTCTTACGGGAGTGAATTCCATAGTTTAAATATGCACTGTGTGAAGAAGTACTTTCTTTTGTATGTCCTGAATCTTCCAATATTCAGCTTCATTGGATGTTACTGAGTTCTAATGTTATGAGAGAGGGAGAAAAACTTTCCTCTGTCCACTTTCTCCATACCGTGCATAATTTTATACACCACTTACATAGTTTCTGACCAGAAAGAAGACACCACAGGATGCAACCACATCATATGCCTCAAAAAGGCATCAGCAGCATTGCCTCACCAGCATCTATCTGAACTGATCAGTTCCTTCCTATAAAGGCACTGTGGAGTCCAATATATATGGAACATCATTTTTTGTGTAATCACAACAATTTTATGAGGTAGGATGGCCTGGGTGATGGTAACTGGCTTAAGGTTACCCCGTGATCATCATGGCTGAGAGGGATTTAAACTTGGGTATTCCCAGACCTAATTTAACACTCTAATTATTACATACTGGCTCTTATCACACATTCTGCTGAATAATCATTTCTTCTACTAACAGTAAATGTATCTATTTTCATTTTCTCCCCCAGCCCTGTGAACTCATTGAGTATGTGCGTGAACACAGCCGTAAGTACCTAGTCTTGGATTTTGATACTGAAAGGAGGAAGAGTGTCTTATATAGAAAGACACGTTAATCTGTTGGCAATTACAGTAAATAATGGGGCTGAAAACTTTAATTGGTTCAATTGATAGTTTACCAGGTGATCCTTTGGCATAATGTAATGTCAGTCCTATATACATGCAGAAGCAAAGTCAAAAGCATGAACATAGCTGTAGAAACAAAAGCTATACCAAGAGCCACTTTCACAACACCCTTAGGCTGCTTTCACACTGCACTTTATTCCATTATTCTGACAATTTCTTACCTGGTAATTTGCGCATTGTATTTGATCTTTCATATGACACACAAGCTAGGTCCAGAATTCTAATGGAATGTAGTGGAAGTTTAGCGCTAATTTCCGTGATAAATGATACCAGAATTAATCTGTTAGCAAAGCTGGGAACCCAGAAGATTGCAGGAGTGTTTCGCTAGCTGCAGCTGCTCACGTGACAGGCATCCCAGCATGCAATGCAGTCCTGCCCTTTAGTCACGCGTGGGGGGGGTTGCCTGATGAACGTTGTACTGGTATTCCAGCATCGGTGCAGAAAGCAGCAGCATTTCCCACACACACCTCTGTCTTGATACAACTAAAACAATATAAAAAGTCAGATCCTAAAGGGAGAGGGCTTGCATAAGGGACGAAAACAAGCCGTGTGAAAGACAGTTGCGTGAAATGCCGGTATATTGACTGAAAAAGCTGCTGTTCCTTAACACAACAGGCACTGCAGTGTGAAAGGGATTTTAGAAATTGGGACAGAAGCGCTACCTTTTCAATCCGTTAAACTAATGCAATCAGCTCCATGTGTGAAAGGAGCCTTAGAAACGGCTACTATCTGAGCCTATGAGACCAGTGTAATTTGCCCTACTGGTATAGTGTTATACTCTGCTGGCACAGGGAGCAGAGAGGGTTAGAAACAATGCTATCCTGCTTAGCATGCATAAATCAAAAATAAGATTGCACCGTTAGTCCACAAGAGGTTTACTAAATTTAGTAGGGTCCAAATTAGTTGAGAGCACCCATTTTAATTGCTGGGGGTGCAGCTAAGTGCCTAATGCTTACATCTGAGGCTCTTCTTGTTTTGGTATACTACTGTAATAACAAGAAAATATTAGAAATGGCATCTCATTTTATGAAGACTGAAGCTTTAGCATGTTCAGTATATCACCTATAGGAGGTTATGGTGATATGAATTTTTTATTTCCATTTCATCAATTAATTAATTAATTAATCAGCTAATTAGTAGATTACTGTACAACTGCATATTATTTAAATTAGTTGAAAGTCCTAATAAACAGTTTTGTAGCAGAGTTAGGGAATGTTGTCCCTATCTTCAAGAAGGGCAAAAAAGAGGAACCTGGGAACTACAGATCAGTCAGTCTGCCATTAATCCCTGGGAAAATTCTGGAGCAGATTATAAAGCATTAAATCTGTAAGAACCTTGAAAACAATGCAGTGATTACTAGAAGCCAGCTTGGATTTATCAAGAACAAATCCTGCCAGACTAATTTTATATCATTTTTTGGTCGGATAACCTTTCTGGTAGACTGTGGAATGCTGTGGACATAATTTGTCTTGACTTCAGCAAAGATTTTGACAAAGTGCCCCATGATATTTTGATTAGCAAGCTAGCTAAATGTGGGCTGGATGGAACAACTATCAGGTGGATTCACAGTTGTGGCCTAGGGCCGAAATAAGACATGGACAACAGCTTCTGGGTTAAAATAATGGGCCACTTTTATTAAACCAAATTCAGTTAGAATAATGGACCTGCAGAGGGGAACTTAAGTGCAGGAGCACAGGTGGATCCACAGTTGGTTACAGAATCATACTCAAAGAGTGATTGTTCCTTCTCAAACTGGGGGGAGGTAATGAGCAGGGTACCACAGAGCTCAATCCTGGGCCCAACGCTCTTCAACTTTTTTTAATGACTTGGATAAGGAGGTGCAGGGAATGCTTATCAGATCCGTAGATGACACAAAATTGGGAGGGATAGGTAACAAAATTCAAAGTGATCTTGATAGGCTGGAGCACTGGGCTGAAAACAAGAGAATGAAATTTAACAGGGATAAGTGCAAAGTTCTGTACCCAGGAAAAAGAAAGCAAATGCACAATTATAAGATGGGGGATACTTGGCTCAGCTATATTACATGTGGAAAGGATCTTGGAATTGTTGTTGGTCACAAGCTGAATATGAGCCAACAGTCCAATGTCCCTGCAATAAAGGCAAATGCTATTTTAGGCTGCATTAACAGAAGTATAGTTTCCAAATCGCATGAGGTTTCCCTCTATTCGGCACTGGTTAGGCCTCGTCTTGAGTACTGTGTCCAGTTCTGGACACTGCACTTTAAGAAGGATGCAGACAAACCAGAACAGGTTCAGAGGAGGGCAACAAGGTTGATCAGGGGAGTGGAAATAAAGCCCTGTGAGGAGACACTGAAAGAACTGGGCATGTTTAGCTTGAGAAGAGAAGACTGAGGGAAGATATGATAGCATTGTTCAAGTAGTTGAAAGGTTGTCACACAGAGGAGGGCCAGAATCTCCTCTTGATGATCACTGAGTCCAGGATATGGAACAATGGGCTCAAGTTACAGGAAGCCAGATTTCAGCTGAACATCAGGAAAGACTTCCTAACTGTTAAAGCGGTATGACAGTGGAACCAGCTACCTGGTTCTAGAGGTGGTGGGCTCTCCAACCCAGAGGCATTCAAGAGGCAGCTGAACAGCCATTTGTCAGGTATGCTTTAACCTGGATTTCTGAACTAAGCAGGGGGTTGGACTCAATGGCCTTATAGGCCCCTTCCAGCTGAACTATTCTATGATTCCATGACTCTTTCCACCAACGATCCTTTTTATACTGCACAATGTTTGCATGAGATACAATTTGACCTTCAAGATCTTGGGGGAAGGGGTGGGTGGGCTCTGATAATTGAGAGCTTACATAAAAATATATGCACATGAGTTCTGTCATTGAAACTGATCATTTTGCATTATAATTTCTACAGTATATTTCTATTCTGCAATCTTTACAAACTGTTGGAAATTTGGAATGGTATTCAGTGCTATTCCTATTCAGAGTAGACTCACTGAAGTTAATAAACATGACCAACTTAAGTTTACTAATTACAGTGGGTCCACTCTGAGTAGGAGTTAGTTGAATACAACCCTAGGAACTAGAAGTCAACCTTATTATCCAAATACACACTGCACAGTAATAAACAGAACTCCTGGTGGAGGCAGTTTGGGTAACTATACCATTTATAACCGAAACGTTCTCCATTTTAAAGTTTTTAAGGTATTATAATTTGGAATCATATGTTTGTCTTCCCTTTTTTTGTTTAGCTTGTTGGGCAGGTGAGTATTGCTCTAGTTTTTTTAAAAAATCCACTGCTTGTTCTGTAAACCTTAGTGAAAATGCTAAGTACAAGCAATATAGAAAGTTATCAAGTGTCAATCTCGATTTGGATAAGTTAATGTAATTCTGCTGTCAGAGTAAGATGTGACACAGAGTTAAGGCAAGTTACAGGATGCTAGACTAGATCCAGTTATGTTTTTATGGACTATCACACAAGGAATTATTAGGGCCATTGTGGCATCCAGGACCACCACAACATTACCCACCCTTAGTTATCTCAGACCTGTGTGCATATCACTACAGCTCATGCTGTTGAATCACTTAGAGATATTTTATGAGAAGCGGTTCATAAATGGAATCAAATAAATAATTAAGGAAAGAGGCATGTTTAACAAGCCTAAAATCAACAAGGTCAGGAATGAGTGCAGGCATACAGAGGTGAACAACAACCGGCCCAGATACTGGGCAGATGAAAACCACAACTGAGGACAGAACTTGGGTCGAAAACATGCTCCAAGATTAGGACAAAGAAAAACAAGGTAAGTCTCTAGTCATTATGGGCCTGGAACTTAGTTGTCTTTACCCTGCATTTCCATAAGCATGCCAACCATTTAATGGCCATTTCACTAACGTGCCCAGGGATGGTCTATTGCTGAATTGAACTGAGAGGATGAGGAAGTCTGCAATACCGGCGCAGTTGAGGCAGTGGACAGAGGCAAGTGTCCATTGATGCAAAAGGAGAGAGAAAGCGGAAGCTGAGGCACAGTCAGCTGGAAAGAGAAACTGAGGCTAACGTGCACAACCTCTGCTACAGCCAATATTGATAGTTCTATCCATATTCCCACCATTTGTTATGCATTTCACTATTAAATATGTATGATGCAGTGCTCAAATTATGGGGAGAAAGGCAGGGGAATCTCTTGCAGAAAACCCATAAGCCCTGCTATCTTACTTGCCACTTTTAGCCAATTAATTCCTGCATACACACATACACACTCTGTAGCTTCCTAAAAACAGTAGCTAAGGGAATCATCACAAAAAATACAGGGGCACTGCTCTGATCATTAAAAACACAAATCAATATATTTTTGTCCCCTGTTGGATTTATATTGAGAACACCGCTTAGTGACAGCACATGTTTTGCATGTAGAAGGTCCAAAGTTAAAACCCCAGCATCTCCAGGCAGGGCTGGGTTAGATCCCTGCCTAAAACATCGTATATTTCTTTATAAGAATGTATAATAATCATTGCCACCTCCACACCAATGCTTTTAAAGCATTGTTCCACATGGCAATACTTGTTATCATTTCTAGCTACTATTATCCAGGCTAAATTAAGCATGTTTTAATTCCTATTTATTGTATTAAAAGTACTTATATTTGGCTGCAAACATTTAGGGCATCATCAAGCCAAAATCCCTACATTGTTTTCTTTCAAAATTATTTTTAACATGCTACAAATGACCTTATTTTGCATTCTAGGAACAGCAGAATGCCCATTGTATCCTACAGAATTAGTATTTGCCTTGGATGTATCCCAAGATACTACACCCCAGATATTTGAACAAATGAGAGAGATTGTCATAGCAATCGTGAACAATACCAAAATCAGGGAAAGCAATTGCCCGGTGGGAGCCAGAGTGGCTATTGTGTCCTACAGCTCCAATACCCACTATCTGATCCGCTTCTCAGACTTCCACAGCAAGAACCATTTGCTCCAGGAGCTTAATGCGCTTTCTTACCAGAGGTCAACAAACAGACGAGACACTGGTGCGTCTATGAGGTTTGTTGCCAGGAATGTTTTCAAGCGAACTCTTCCAAGTGCTAATGTGAGAAAAGTTGCTGTCTTTTTCAGCAATGGCCAATCTGACAATTCAGATGCTATCAACACAGCAGTCTTGGAGTTCAGTGCATTAGATATCCATCCAGCGGTCATTGCTTTTAAAAATATCCCTAGCATCAATCGTGCTTTTGCGGTAAGAAACTGTTCTCTCTTTCTTCTTTGTATTCAGAAGAACTGTCTCAAAAGCTTTACTGTTCGGTAGACCTGATATAATCGTTTAAACATCAATGAAGTTTTACGTATTTTATTATTGTAATTAGCATTGTGCTGAAACCCCACCCTTTATTTTTATAAAACTCCCACCTCCGCCCCTTGCACAAAAGATGCTGGAATATTTCTGTGAAATTTCTCAAGAGAAGGCAGGGGTTTAAAAGGACATCTTAAAAAAAAGTTTTGTTATTCTCAGGGTCTCTAAGGCACCTTTCTTTGCTGCCTGTACCATTCAGTAACATGATATAACATCCTGCTGTGGGCCTTCTAGGAAGCACAGGCCGGCAGGGAGACTGCAGAGAGCAGGAAATGATTCTAAAAAGAAAGAACACAACACACACACTTTTTGGCCACCTTCTACTGTCTTAAAGTAAGCCTCCATGTCCCTCCCCAAAAAATATGGCGGGGGGAGGGAGAAACTGCCAAAATTATTGGCCAGCCGTTAGTGTAACTGAGTAGTTCACTTGTGCACAGACCTAGGTCACTGCTGCTGCCACTGCTAAGCCTTTTTGAACACTGAGCACCTGGATGCAAACTGAGGTTTTGGGTGGGAAGACTGATCTAACGCAGGGGTGGGGGCCACATTTCCTTCCTTTTGGGCAACCTTCCCAAGGGCATCACTCCAGTAGTGGGTGGGGCCAGAGGCAAAAGTGGGTGGAGCAACAAATGAAAATGTTACCATTGTACAGTAGGCTAGTTTTGATGTACACTCTTATACCCCTCTCTGTCCTTGACCTAGACAGGCAAAAGGCATTATCAGAGTTCAAGGACACATACTAGCCTGGCAAAAACACTTTGGTACAAAGCAGGGCCAGTAAGGGATGGGGGCAAAATCATCTCATTTGCACTTTCTGAAACAAGATGCAAACTGAAACACAGTTTCAAAATGCATATTTCTCCAAACTTTGCAGTTCTGTTCTCCAGCCAAGTAATGTGTAAAAAAATGCACATGCTAGTGTAAAGTGTGCATGTAAATATATCGCTGAAAAAAACTTAACAGAAATGCGGTATATTAGGGAAAATGGCATACAAAAATGTGTATATTAGGGGAAATGGCATACAAAACGTGTATATTAGAAGAGATTGACGCACAAAATGCTGATCACTTTCCATGAGGATTTTCTTTTTTTTAAAAAGTCAAATTGATGTGGAAATGTGGACAGCTGAACTTAAGAGTAGAAAAATGAGAAACTGAAAGAAATCAAAATTGACATATTCACCCATCCATTCCCTAGTGTGCATTGGCCAGTGAGTGGTGTGTCCTGGAACGAGTTCAAAGCGACAGAAAGAGAGGCCTGGATGGCTGCATTTGGGCCCTGGGACTGAGGTTCCCCACTCCGATCAAAAGGGTGTCCAACAATAAGTGTAGACTGATGTCATTAGCATGGTTATGCTAATTGTTGGGGACTAAATGAGCTCTTGCATCACCTTGTGCTCTCCTAGTAATTACATGAGGATACCCTCTCTGCTGCCACACAGTTCTTGACAGGCAACTGGCAGTGCCCCCATCCACATAGACTATGTCTTCAGTTGGAACTTCTGGAATATGTGAATGTAGATCCCACACATATTCTAGAGAGGATGAGATTCTGCACAAGATGCTGAATTCCCAAGAGAGGGTGGGGGTGTTCTTGCTTTGCTGAACATTGTGGTACACTGTGACAAGAGGCAATGTACAAGATCTACACTCAGCAATTGGATTGGGTAACACACAAGGTTGTTCTAACCTGACTTTGGTGTGTTTTGGGACCCAGAGTACGTTGGTATTGTGTGCTTCATGTGTGCTGGACAGAGGCTGGATTCTTGCCCTAATATCTCTCTTTACAAGTTGTACATTAACTCTGATTATCTTCACTAAAACTATTGATCCAGATTTTAAAGACTTGGTTCTAAATAAAAATGTCTTATGAAACTCAAAGAAAATGAAATATCTAGAAGCTTTTAGAGAGATTTACCTCAATTAAAACTGATGGAAGGGTTGTCACTGAGGAGATCAGCTGTTATGCCTTTGGTGTGAATTATTGGTTAAACTTTATTGGGCTTTATTGGGTTAAGAGGCAGAGAGTCCATGTATACAACAGCCTAAGAAGGTATGACTTTACAAATGCTCAAATTAAGCACAAATTCCTGGCAAGAATTTCCTTTTACAAACACACACACACACATACCTACAAATATTTTATTCTTTCAGATGGACGACACAAGACTGTTTCAAGTTATTAATATTCGCCCAGAGAGGGATTATATTCCAGCCCTACAAAGACTTCAGTTGTGTGTTCTTTGCTATGGTAAGAGCACATGAAAATAACATGAGAACCAGCTCTCCAATCACAATTTCTCTTTTTCACATTGTATTGTTAAAATGATTATGTATCAATTTGCAGACAAATGCAGACCAGAGAACTCTTGCCTCCGTGCTGAAAGCTCCCTTCCTCGTGCCTATGTGGATGCTGCCTTCATTTTGGAAAATTCAAGGAAAATAAGCCCTGTTGAATTTAAGAAACTGAAAGATTTCCTAAGCACTGCAATTGACAACTTCAACATTTCTGCTGCTCCAGAGACCTCTTTGATAGGTGACAGGGTGGCTGTGGTGAGCCATGCTCCATTGGAATTCAGACATCAAATACAGGAGAGTCCTGTAAGGACTGAGTTTGATTTTGTGACTTACAGCAGTAAGAGACGAATGAAAAGGCATATCCAGGAGTCTGTCCAGCAGCTAAATGGAGCAGTTGCTGTCGGGCATGCCATGCAGTGGACAATCAATAACATATTTTCTGAAGCACCCAATCAGAGAAAATACAAGGCTATCTTTGTTGTTTCTGTTGGAAAAACAAGTCAATGGGACAAGAAAGTGTTGACGGATGTGACCCTGAGAGCCAAGTGCCAAGGCTATGTGCTGTTTGTGCTCTCATTAGGGAATGAGTATGATGATACAGAACTTGAAGAACTGGCAAGCATGCCGCTGGAACATCACATGGTACAGCTTGGCAGAATTCACAAAGCTGAACTTGGATATGCAGCAAAGTTTCTCAAACCATTTCTACGCCTTCTCAAAAGTATGTTGTTGCACTGTTGCTGCCTTTGCTTTGTTTGTAGAGAGCTCAGGGAAGGAACACAGCAGAGAGGTGGAGCATCTACATTGCAAGGCAAAGATCTCAGGTTCAATCCCCAGCATCTCCAGAAAGGACTGGGAGGGAACCCTGTCTGAAATCCTGGAGAGCCACTGCCAGTTAGTGTAGACAATAATGAGCTAGGTGGACCAATAGTCTGACAATAAGGCACCTTCTTATGTTTCCATGAGATGCAATGCTGATATTATACCTTTTGATTGTCTACAAACATCTACAATATAAAAATGGCTGAAAGCTTTTCTTTTCAGGGGAGACCCCTAAATCCTTCAGGATGACAAGAGACCATTTCAGCCCAATATTTATTCCTAATCTTTAATGAAGCATCAGGCTGGACCAGGAAAAGGAATACATGCTTAGAAATAAATGTGCAATTGAATATTGGGTGAATGAGTGGTCTGATGTTAAAATATAGTTGGCTTTCAGATATGTGGATTAAAGTGAGCTTTTCACAGTGATAGCATCTATTATTTAAGGTTGTAGTGCCATGAATAGTTTGTTTGAATATGATTCCTAGGCCAAATAATGCTGAAGAGTTGACTTACAACGTTTGCTAACAGCATTTCTACCGGTCCCAGTGGAGTCACAGTCATGCTATTCATGAAACCCTACACGAGCCCATTTAATTAGCAATAAGAGCACAATTTAAAGCCCTTAATGGAGTCTTTGAATTGGTTTCCTTCCATCTTGCACAAGGAGGATGACTATGGAAAAAGAGGGATGGAAAGGATTAAGCACATATTCAGGTCACAGGTTAGCTTGAGTTTGGCAAGCCTCAAGATTGTCCTTGCTAAACTTTGGTAAGCCTGTGATCAAAACACATAGATCACAGAACCTTTTGCATGCCTCAACTTCATGAGCATCTTAAGAGAGCCAAAGGAAAAGTGACGGGGTAATTCCACAGCAATTGGCTTGTTGCATTATGGTTTCCAATGGCATTAATCATGTAAACTATTATCATGGGTAGATGTTGTGGTTTGTGGTAAAATGCATGATCTGCATGTAGAAAATCCTGGATTCATCCTCTTGCATCTCCATTTAAAAGGTTTCCATTAAGGATCTCAGGAAGCAAAGGTGGGAAAAACCTGTACTCGAGAGTTTGGAGAATCATTGCCATTTGAAGTAGATAGTGCTTACTGAGATAAACCAATACAAATAACTGTTGATATCTAGGTGGGGACTGAGGAGGTGGGGGCGCTAGGTGTCACTGAAACAATAAAGCCTGCTTCTTCTGGCACAGGATAAAAGGCTACCAGTTCTCCCAACCTTGTCTGGTAAAAATAACTGCAGTTTTGCTCACATCATAGCTTCCATTTTGGGATACCATTTCCCATATTGTACCATTTGTCTCGACAGGTGAAATCAACAGCTATCCACAAACACAGCTCAGGAGAAAATGTGCAATAATCAACACACAGAGACCTGTGTATATTCCACAAAGAGCCACCACGTGAGTTTGTTTCCGCACAGTCTTGTATGACCTGCTACAGTAGAACAAATATGTGTAGCCAAAATTCTATAGTTTTGCAGCCCACTCATGTCCATGAACTACACTATCATGAGAGCTGGCACATACTATGTTGGCCTTCAACTAAGAATATTTGGATTGCAAGTCTAGCTCACCTAAGGCTTCACTTGCTTTGCACATATGGTCTAAGAGTTTGTGGCCATGTAAATCCATTTTATTCTTAGCAAATGAAAGTTTATTATTTGTTCTCATTTACTTTGTTAGTCAGCAAACTAACTGGGCAAGTTGGTGGCCAGTTTACACCAGCATAACATTAGTGTAACTTAATCAAGATCCTGTGTACTCCCACTTTGAGGAGAAAAAACAAGCACTACAAAAACCACAGAATAAGCTGCCTGCCATGCCCCTAACAGTCAGAGAAATGCTGCCAATTCCCACCAATCATGGGTGACAGCAAAGCCCCGCCCCATCAGCTTGGTACTGCCCCAATCCATAGCTATCCCTATCTCCATGAGGAGGTGATAGCCCAAATGAGGTGGTGGAACAGGCTCAGGACTGCCAAAATGGTCTTTACGCTGGAACAAGATCAGGACCCTGGACAGGACTCCGGTTGTTGGAGTCAGAGATAGGTGCAAGAGTTTCAAGACCGCAGACAGCAGTCTTGCAGGAAAGAACAGGAAGGGAGCTTGTTGCCCCATTAGTGGCTTGTGGCAACCACTAAAGCTTTATAGTCTGGCCTGCGGGGTACTCATGGCAGCTGAGAGACTCATATATCATGGTAGCTTGATCAGGCCTCCTGGAAGTTTTGCAGAGCCTGAGTATCTTTGCTGGAGCTCAAGTGGACTCAAGATAGAGATGTTGTAGACACTGAACCCTGTAGCAGGGAACCCCCTGCCCGCCTCCTATTCAGAGTCCCATCCTGAGGCAAGTTAAGGTGAGTGACAACCAGGACAGGGATGTGTGTCCCTATCTGCAGTCTCCACTCACAGTGAAACAACAATTGCAGCAGAATAAAAGCTTGTATTAAACAGCATCAGAGACAGAGTGGGTTCTGAAATGAAAGGCACACAAATGGGTCTGTGCTCTTGAAAGTTACAAGAACAAGAGCAAAGTATGAGGTGTTGACCCTCTTGATTTGTCCCCATGCTCAGCCTGGCTTCACCTGTTACACAACTGTCTGTCATACTGTTTGCAAAGACATAGGAGCTCACTGGAATGAGGAGGCTAGAAACCCCGCTAAGGAACACACTGTTGCTGATCTTGATGTGAGCTTCACTGGAATGGCTCCTTCTCGCATTGCCATTCCTTGCCAAAACTGCAGGAGAAACAAGAGGATGCATCAATACAGTAGAATTGATTGCTGATCTACAGGCACAAGGGTTGGAAATAAGCTTCAGCTCTTGTGCAACAACACTAGCTGTGATTCTGCACCTGTCAGCACCTAATCCTGTGCACTTCATGGATAAAGCATGGGGATATAGGAACAGGCTGCTATCAAAATGTTTGATGGAGAAGACCTGGAAAGTGTATATTTCTAATCTAATGCTAATCTTCTTCATTGCATTAGAACCTCTGCAAACACGTTAATCCCAGTCTGTGTTTTGTTGTTGTATACCTAGTTTTGCAGCTGACAATACTGTGTCAAGTGAAGCTATGGCTCTAGATGCTGAGCCTGCTTTTCTGAGGGACACATCATATGATTCTGTATCCCCTCAAAATGCCATCAGCAGCGGACAGCAGATCATTGTAAGTAGAATTTCTATAAAGGGATGTTGTGCAGAGAAACTTTAAAAAAATCAAATACAATTATCCTTGCCACTTCTTTCCCTGTCGTTCCATGTGCCCCATGCATAGGATTCTCCTTCTGCTGACTTCCCTTTTCTATCAGCCCCCCTCCATGGGTGGAGTGTTTCACATGCTGAGCATTGACTGACTCATGCCCTAAAGGTATATGGCTAACATTCTTTCCTTCCACTTGCAGGTACTTGGAAATTAGTAAAGTGTTCGGGTTGGAAACTGCACTGAAAAAATAACCTCTCCAGAGTCTTGTCAAGAAGTTTTGCACCCCATTGTTGCTGATATCTCTGCTAATTGATTTAATTGAATAGGAACTGAAAACAAATCTCTACTTAAAAAGCACAAGAATTCAAAATACTGAAGACAGTTTGGGAGGGTGCAAACTGATAGTTCTGACAAGATGGGCAGCAGAAGAGGACTTTAATCTGTGGATCTACCTTCTGCTAGTTTTCTATTTCCTTCGGATGAGTGAAAATCACGAAACATAGATGGCTAAAGGCTGTAAGAATTTTGTTGTTTCCAGAGGTTTCCCAGTTTTTTGGCTAATAAATGCACAAATGGATGTGCTCTATTTTCTAGTTGGGAACAATGCTATTGGGTTTGCTATATGAAATACGTCCATGCTTGCAAATGTTTGTTATATATGAGATAGTGTTCTCACTCCCGCTTGCTCAGGCCCAAGTCATTTTTAATAACTTTTTAAAAAAAAAAATCCTTTGTTTCCTAACTGATTTTTGAAATGTCCTTGGATAGCTGTGCTTTCTGTTGATGATCTAACAAAGTTTTTGAACACTGTTATAATGCAAATAGCATATAACGTTATTATGCAAATAGCAGTAGAGATGCATTTTTATATTTCTGATTCTGCAGTTTTGTGCTAAACTAGAAGTAGGGATAGTACAAAGCTGAACATTAGTCCTTGGGGGTTTTGCTCATTTTGCTGTGCTACTCATGTTGTTTGCAGTCTGCAATTTGGATATGAGGTGGCAGGAGAAACACATGCAATCTCTGTATGCCTTACAAGAACCAAAGGAACGGAGTCACCACCCTTAAATCCGGTCTCCCATCAGGAAGCCTTCTTTTATCTGATCCCAGATAGGTCAATATTTGTGAATTCTAAAGGTGCCACAAGCAGCCATAAGAATGTATGCAAATAAAGTTGCCTTCAGAATCAAACGGGTGAAAACATGATGTATGTATCTGAACCACTTCTGTGTCTTCAGTGATGGTCCTATAATAAGATACAGATCAATAGCTAGAACATTCAGCAACCGTAGGTGCTTCCAGATGGGTTTTTACTGTGGAATGGGTCCTCCTCATGTAAGCAAGTTGTCTATTTTTTTCAGCATCCACACCATGTTGATGGCATCAAAATGCCACCCCATATTCCCTCCCCCCCATTTCATCTGGATTTACACTTCCCAGGAGAAATCCAAGATGTAAAAAAGAAAAGAATATCTGTTGTCAATGTGTTCATGATATCTCTATGGCCCATTTGCAAATTAAGCCCCTGTCTCGAAGCACTTCTTACCCTGAATCCCAGAATCTGCAAAGAATAAAGTCAATAACATCAAAAACCTTTGGATAGAATTCTTTTTGCCATTAAAATCCATTTTTGCAGTTGTTATCATAAGAATAGCCATACAAATCACACCAGTGCCTGTCTAGATGCCTGTCTAGATCACTGGTATCTAGATTTCAGTACTTCCAGATAGTTTAATTTGAAAGGCTACTTGCAGTGAATTCTTATTTCTGAATCATGTTGCACAATCCCGTGTATGTTTACTCAGAAGTTAAGTCCCACTTTGTTCAATGGGGCTTACTTCCAGATAAGAAGGAATAGGCCTGCAGCATAACAGAACTATCCTACACGTGTTTACTCAGAAGCAATTCTCATTGAGCTTAGTAAAGTTTATTCCTAAGTAAAACAGGCATAAGATTGCAGCCATTGTATGTTTACAACATGTTTGCACTGAGAATCACACCCAATAGTTAGTAATATTTCTATCTTGAATGCATTTGTCTTTTTGTAATGATTATTAGTCAGGTGTAGTATATTAACCATTACTATCTCTTCTAACAAAAGATCAGAAAATCAAATGGTGCTATATGGAAAAATATATCATCATTTGCTTGTTTTGAAAACAAAAATAAAACACAGCCTGAATACAAATATAAAAGCTGGTATTACAATTTATTGGGATCAACGCAAGAAAGCCATGCACCAATACAGGCTGCATTCTCTCTCAAAAATATGCACAGCCCGTGGCTTTTAGATTATTTAATTTACGCTGCCTAAAACAATAGCTTTATAAATCTTATGGAAGCATTGCAAGATGATCATTGCATTGATATTGCTAATGCGCTACATGTTTACTCAGAAGCAATTCTCATTAAGTTCAATGGCACTTTATCTCTAGTAAATGGGATTAGGATTCTTTAAACATCATAAAAGTATGTCATTAGTTTTTTAGGCAGTTACATGTTATCTAATCAAATGGAGTTTTACACTGGGTTTTAGTGGAATACAGTATTTTATTAATAAAAATATTTGTATACAGCTATTTAAAGAATCAAAGCAGTTTACAACAATAATACATATATACAATAAAAACCATGTAAAAATTTAAAATCAGAGATACCAATGAACTGTTACAGAAAGTTATTTTCCTTATTTCCTCCATAAGCTTAGTGGCATAGAAAAGTTTTCAGCAGATGTTCAAAGGTTAAAACAGAAGGTGCCTACTGAAGTATACCTTCCTTGAAAGGATTTCAGTATTACTATAAATGTAAAAACCAGCAGAATATTGTTTTTTTTTAATGTTTATTCTTTCTTGGTCACTTTTTATGAAAAAAGTCAAAATGACTTAGTGGAAAGTTTCAAATAACACAATTCAAACAAATAATAATAGGAAAATTAATAAATATTAATACATATTAATAATAGGAAACTAAAAGCAATCATCACTAAAACAACAAGAATTCCCTCCCCCCCCACAACAAAAGATGATCACCAAACCCTGAGTTAAAATAGTTCCAGAGACCTTGACAATATTTACTCAAATGCTTTGTAGAATAGGAATGTCTTCACCTAGTGCCAAAAAATCATCCAAGTTGTTGTTAGATGACCCTCCCTGGAAAGAGCATTCCACAAACCAGAGGATGCCACTGAAAAATCCTGTTCTCTTGCAACCACCCTTCTCTTGGAGGAGGCACACAGAGAAAGGCCTCTGATTATGATTTCAGGGAATGGGGAGGCTGATATGGGGAAAAGCAGGCCATGAGGTACTGGGGTCCCAAATCTTGTAAGGATTTACATGTCAAAATGTTTGCAGTTGGGCCCAAAAACAAATTGGCAGCAAGTGAAGCCATTCATTTGTATTATACATTTTGATCTCCCAGTCCCCATTACTAATCTGGCCACTGAATTCTGCACTAGTTGCAGTTTTCAAGACACCTTCAAAGGTAGCCCAATATATAATGCATTGGAGTAATCTAATCTAGAGATTACCAGAGTTGAAGCCAGACTATCCACATCTAAATAAAGCCACAGCTATGCCACAAACTATAATTGGTAGAAGGCTACCTGCATCAGGGAGATCATCTGTGCCTCCAGTGTCTGTGATGGATCAAGGACAAAACTGATCCTTCCAGAGGAGTGTGACACCAGCCAAAACTGGCTGCATTCTAACAACAGACCAAAGAACCATTTATTAACAGTATCTCTGTCTTGTTTGGATTAAAATTCAGTTTATTGGTTGTCATCCAGTCCATTACCATGGACTGGTAATGAACTGGATGAGAACCAATCAGCTGAAGTACAGACATCAGTTCAGAACATCCACTGCTACACCTGATTGAGATGAAAAGGACAAACAAGAGCTGACTGTTATCAGCATGCTGATGTCAGTGCAACTCTAAAACTCCAGAAGCCACTCAATGGTTTTATGTAGATGTTAAATAGAATGGGTGAGTAGACTGAGCACTGTGGAACCCCATACTGGATGTTCCATGAGGCCAAAAATATCCCCAAGCCCCACCTTCTGGAGCTGGCCATCTGAGTAAGAATGTAACCACCACAAAGCCATGCTGTCCACTCCCAACTCAGACAGCTGCTCCAGAAAGACACCATGATCAATAGTATTGAAAGCTACTATGAGAGATCAAGGAGAAAGGCATGTTCCACACACCTGAGCCACTAAGACAGGGATGGGGACAGGAATGGAGACCTTGGTGGTTGTGTGGGGGAGGTGATCCTTTTAGAGTTGAGCTGAAAAGGGAGATGGTGAAATACAAAAAAGAAAAAGAATTCAGGGGGAACAGAAAGAAACTCTAAGCGTTTTCATGGATGGCAGGGCTTCTCAGAAAAACAGGAATAGTGGCAGCTTACGCCGCTTCTTCCTTAATTGCTCTGTTGCCACAAGTGGTAATGGAGTTGCAACAATTAGCAGCCCAGTGGGCCTCAATGTTTCCTCACCTCATGATATGCCATTGTCCCAAAAGGACTGTTAGGAAAATGACAGCTGCCATTGGCCAGAGGGGGAACCACCTTTCCGCCAAATGCCACTGGAACAACACATGGTGTCATTCCAATGGTGTATTTGAGGGGGTGGGAATGCACATAGGAGTGCTGCTGCCACAGCAAAACAATATTGTTGAAGAAGAAAAGGCTGCTCTTGCCCACACCCTACCAGTAAGCACCCCCCCAAGATACCAAGAACCATCCCCTAGATACCCATGATCATGGTCATTTCAAATTTGACACCTGAGAATGGGACAGCAATTGTAGAGTGGCCATTTGAGCCAACTGATGTACCTTTCTCTTCTAAAAGAGTGATGGCCAATCTTTTGGGGCCTGTGAACATATCTGGAATGTGCTATGAGCACCAGTCACAAAATGGCTGTCATAGGGGCATGGCATAGCACAAAATTGTTGTCACAGCTAAAAGAGCAGAAAAAAGAGACAGGACCACACAAAAAAGGCAAGTATTTCTATAGTCTACTATTAGTTTTTGCAGTGCCGGTGAAGACTCTTCTCTTCTAAACTTTCTGATTTTTTTTTTAAGAGAGCACTTGTTCTCCTGCATTCAAGGTCAAACCATCCACCACTAACGTGTTTAACTAACTGAGAAGGATTAGACTGCAGAAAAATTGGTTTGAATGCCTTCAAAATGCCAGCAAAAGTATCTAGAGCATATGATCAGATATCACCTCTGAGTTGGGCTAAGTTGTGGTCTTGAAATAAGTTGCTGTTTTCAATGGTATCAGACCAATGGATTCGCCTAGAACCTTGGATGGTATAGTTAGCTTTATCATACTAAATTATCCCTCAGTCTTATCTGGACAACAATAAAGAAGTCTAATGGGGAAATGATTACTTTCCAATTTATGAACCACCTATTAATCTCCATAAGGTGGTCAAATATTGAAACTGCAACATGGAAAAGGAGCATATAGTCAATAACACTTTCCCCTTGGGCAGACATAAAAGTATAACGGCCTTTGGGTTCTCCTTCCATTAGAAGTAATCAATTTAAAGTTAATTAGCAACTTAAATAGAGGAGTCTGGCTATATTAATGATGGGATTCTGTGAAATTCTTTGAGACTGGGAAAGCAAATCCTCAATTTGGAGACCAAATTTTTTACAGATAAAAAGTCATCTTGTCTTATTCTGCCATTAAAACCACCAGCAATTATTATATGGGATCTATAGTCATAGCATATATGTCACAGAACACAAATTTTCCCACATATCTTTTCCCCGGTTCTCAGAATCTGGGGGTGGGTAAGTATCAACATTTATACAGAAAAGCACTAAACCGGGGGCCAGGAAAACTTAAAAACCTGTAGGGAAGAATAAATGGGAGAATTCAAAAGTTGGACACTAACTCTCAGTTCATTAGAGACTAAGGTGATCAAGCCCACCCTGAGCCATGCCATTTTTTGTGGATTTAAAAGCATTTTAACCAGGCAACTCAAAACTTTCTGTTTCAGTAATCCATGTTTCTTGCAGGAACAAGATTTGGTGCTGAGTTAGAGAACCCTATAAGTCTTTTTCTACCACTTTATTTTGCTATATGGCTGTATTCAATGAGATAAAATAGAGAAACTGTAAATGTTTGAAACATATAAAGAGTAAACACATTCTAGGACTCTCCTTTTGTCTGTTGTGTCACCTGTTGCTGGTGAGGTGCTGTAGATTAGAGCTAGAAAATAAACAGACCATAATTCAAAATTATTCCTCAACTCAGTTATTACCTGAATATATTTGCACAGTTATAAATAAAAAGATGTATTTAATGCTGGCTGGCTAGTGATCACACTATGTTTATTATTTATTTAAATAATATTATCCCACTTTTCAGCCAAAAAAGGCTACCAGAGTGGCCAACAGTCCTTGGTTTACAATCTGAAGACATGGCACAAAAGGGGAATGGATTGGGAGAAAGGAGTAAATAAGTAATACGTGTACAAGTCCCTCGTTACAAAAATATGGAGCACAGAATAGAAAAGAACAGCACACCAAAGACAACTTGCCCGAGTAGTGGTTTAAAAACATTTCCCCAGACCAGTGTGATGATTGAACGTCATCTGAAATGTGCAAAAAAGACTCACTAAGCAGGGTAGTGTTTTAAGTTCGGGGAAATGTCAAATCAGTCAACAAATCTAAAAACAGGGGGAACCCTCACTTCAATGCACCCACAAAATTAACAGCAGAACCAAAGCACAGGATCAAAATCCCTCTTCCCAGGGGCAGGATACTTTTTACAGCCTGAGGATCACATTCCCTTCTGGGCAACCTCTCAGGGTCCAGATGCCAGTGGTGGGCAGGGCCAGAGGCAAAAGTGGGCAGGGCAATGAATGAGAATTTTATCTTTTTGTACAGTATACTAATTTCTACACACAACATCCATCTCTACCCTCCATCCAGGCAATGATGAAGCATTATTGGAGTTCAAGGATATGATCTCTGGTGCCTCTTCCCTTTCTAAATCCAGCTTGGATGTCTGGCATTTCTCACTCCAAAAATGGTAAGAGCCTTTGTTGTAGAATCTTGATCATTACTTTACTTGCATGGGATATTAAGGCAATAGTTTGATAATTACTGCATTCCCTGGGATCTGGATATCAATCTCTTAAATAAACTAAAGAAAACATATTATATATTCTGAAGTTAAACAAAGCTAAACAAAGCAGAATAATTTCAAAGGGATTCACAAAAAGCTCTTTGCCGTGGACTTCACAGTCTTTTGCCCCAAATGCCACCTTAATCTGCTCACCTAAAACTTTTATTAGAACCCTGCTCCCAATCCCACATCCTCTGAGAAACATCCTTCAGTATGTAATTACATCCTTTTTATGTGGTCAGATTTCCATGCCACACTATACTATCTGTATACAGAAACCACATGCAACCTGATGATCACATGGTTATTGTATAAAGGCACTATTAATGTGATGTGGGCCTCAACCACACAGAAAGTGACTCTCAGGCTGCAAAAGTCATGTATGAATAGATCTTTTTAGGTAATAACCTGAGAGAAGCAGCACTGTGGGTGAACGATGATACAAAACTGTAACTGATTAACCAGTCAGTTCTTGTCTGTAATGACTGCTTCTTGTTACCAAATTCTGCCTGTGATGTATGCTATCATGTCTGAAGCAACTGCACATTTACTTTGCTATGTATACAGGCCTTGTAGATGGCAGGGCACTATAAGTTCTTCATGATGAACATGCAATGAAATACACAGACTCACTCTGAACAATATGTGTTGGTGTAGACTCCTAGGGCCAAAATAAGCAGGAGAACAACAAATGCATATAAGTAAACCTAGATCTGATAATCATGCAGAAAACATGGGAGATCAGATTGAGGGGCAATTTTAAAAACAAGTGGGATGCAATTGTGAGGAAGGGTTCATCATCCCTCTTCTTCCCTCAGACACTTTTTCTTCAGTAAACCTCAAAGGTTTTGAAACACTATGTGTCATGAGATTGATTTGCATTTGGGGCACTTTCAGACTGTCACTATTTTGTAGTGGGATTCATTCACATACTGACAAGTGCAGGTTGTGCAATTATAGTTTTCTGGGAGATCTTGAGTAACAAACACGCTTTCTCAAAAGTTTGGACTTTTGGGGATAAGGGATGGGCAAATGCACTGGAAAGTGTGGGACAACATTTGCTCGATACAATGTCATCAAATCTCCCTGCAAAGAAATCAAAATGAATGCTCAATAAACAGGTCATCTGGAAGCAACCATGGATACATACATACAGAACAAAATTATACTCAACCCCCCTTCTGCTGCCCCACCATTCTGCATGACTGCAACAGATCCCAGTTTAAAGAACATAGATTAGTCTCTGTTACACCTAGCTTCATAAATATATCTGTGCTGTGAAGGGACCTTATGGTGCTATCGTAATTGGAAATAAGCTTTAAGGAGCATCTTGAAAATTCTGAAAGAACTTGTTTTCAGTCTTTTTCAGATGATTGGAAGATAGTACCATAATCAAGGTTAAAAAGAAAACTGTATTCATCATTGGACAAATGGTGTCAGTCTGTCTGTCTCTGAGTGGAAAATGTCTTCCCGGCATACACTAAGAAAAGCAAATCTGTCAATTTTGGTTTTGCTGTTTCTTATTTTTCAGATCTTAAATTTAGTTCTCCACAAGTTTTTTTTAAAAAAATCTCATGAAAATTCATCAGATTTTAGTATGATTAGGAGAAATGTATGCAGAGAAAATTGTATGCAATTTTGCCTGCTGTGTATATTTTTGCAAAGAAATGTTTCCTAATGTAATGCGTTTTTGTATATTATTTTCACTAATATATTCATTTTCCTGCAAACTTTACTGTAGCATATCCATTTTTGTATACATGACATGGCTGGAGAACTGCATTGCAAAAATCAGAGAAATGTGAATTTCAAAGGATGGCTGTTTTCTTAGATTGGTTCAGAAAGTGTGAATAAGGTAGGTTCACCTTTAAATGCAAACTGAGTCTAATTTCTCCCCCATTCTTACCCTGCCCCCAATATTTGTATGCCTCAATTTGCTAGCTGCAAAAGCGAGGGGGCAGGAGTTCTGATATTTTATTTTTTTCAAGAAGAAATTGTATTTATTATGAAGGTGAAAGAGCTTATCTCAGAAATTGGCAATGGCTTTTTTGCATGTTTCCCCTTACTGCCTTTTTTCATGCTTAAACTTAATTTCAAGCCATGGACAAGCTGCAATCAGCTGGGCAGAAGCCACCATCTTCCCCTGCCCCACAATGCCTCTTTCAAATGAGATATTGCAGAGGGAAAATGGCAGCTGCTGGGCCAGCAATACCTCTGCAGCTTGCAGTTCATTTTATTATCTTTATGTATTACTTTGATTTCCCCCCCTTTCCTCCAAGGGGCTCAAGGTGGCATACATGGTTCTCCCCTTCCTTATTTGACCCTCGCAACAACACTGTGAGGTCCTCCGATGAGTTTCACAACTGAGGGGGGATTTGAACCCTGGTCTCCCAAGACACTCTAACCACTGCACCACAATGGCTTTCACTTAAGCAAGAAAAGGAGCACAGAAACAAGATCACCGGTGCTGCTTTTCTGTACTCACACCAATGAAAATAAATAGAATTTGCCCCCTACCCTCCTTTCTGTATTTCATAGAAATAGAAGATAGAAATATCTTGCACGTTGTCAGTCTCACTAGATAGAAGAGAAAGGGCCTGTAGTTTAGGCCATTTGGAGAGGTGGCAGCAGGGGGCAGGAAGGTGGCAGCAGGGGGCAGGAAGGTGGCAGCAGGGGGCAGGAAGGTGGCAGCAGGGGGCAGGAAGGTGGCAGCAGGGGGCAGGAAGGACAACTTCCTGCCTGGACTGTTACAATCATTCAATTTTTTCCCTGCTAAGGTTTTCACCTGCGTTGGGGCATGTCTAACCCATGTTCCAGCTTAGGCAGAAAATCCTGGTTGTGATTATTACTACAGAGGAAACATTTATATACTATGCTGGATCCACATATGATCTATCTACTAAGCCTGTTGTCTCTATTTAGTCAAACAGTCAAGACAGACTAACAAATGAAGTAGGCATCTAGATGCAAGTTATGAGGTAGTTGAGTCCAATGTCCTTTATATTGCCACCCTGGGCTCCTACTGGGAGGAAGGGTGGGATATTATTATTATATACTTTTCCATGGATTTATCCCACAGTTTTAGGAACATTCAACAACCCTAAGCTTTAGTTTAGTTTTAGGGGCACAGGGAGCTGTGCTATATCAAGTCAGACCATTGACTCATCTAGCTCAGAATTGTGTACACGTTAGAACTAAGATTCTCATCAATGCTGTCAATTTCAACAATTATCATTATTAGCTTATTGTTCTAATTTTGACTCAGAGGAATGACCCAAACTCTTTATTTTTCAGATTAAGTATACAGGAATTTGAATATACATGAACAAAAGTGCAACAAATTTGTTTTATCATTCCTTCTCATTCAGTCTGTAAATAAAACAAAAGTCAGTTTACATAAATATTGTTGATGTAACAGCTTTCTTCAAGTTTATAAACAATCTTTTAGACTTCCAAAGTATATCATGGTCAGGTTAAGCACAATTTCTTCATTTTAAACTGCTTTGCTTGCTGGTTTTCGAAAATGCTATATAAATCTTTCTACTTTAATACAATGGCAGGTTCTGAAAGGATCGCTAGTATTAGTGATCATGGTTGATAAGAGACTTATTAGTCAGCTTCATGAGCTTTACAGTTCATCATTTTATGTTCTGGAAGCAATTCTTCAAAGAGACTCAATCCCCATCCTATTTATCTTTTTTACATGTATTTACAGTTCCCATAGATCAGTGCAACTTTTACTTCCACACTTTGACAATGCCATCTCGCGATGCAGTAACTATAAATCCTTGAGTTGTCTGGAAAGTAGCAATGTCTGTAATAATGTCATGGTGCCCAACTGGTAAAGACTCAGGACCCCTTCGAGGGGTTTCATCTGTGGGACCCACCTTCTGCTTGTTTTGAATTTCCTGTTAAAGAGGGAAAATAATGAAACACTGATGACAAAATCCGCAAGGACCACATTGCTCTAGTTTTCAAACACTTTCCTACTTATTGAATAAACTCTATTTTGTACCTAGAAAATTGCTAGTGAATCCACTGCTGTTGGGTTTACTATGTGGAATATGAATGTGCTCACATATATCCCAGGCTTTGGTCTGAAGACACATGAGGCCAGCTCCCTGCTGAAGCTAAGCAGGGTCAGGTCTGGTCAGTGCCTGGATGGGAGACCACCTGGGAACCATATGTAAGCAGCCTTGGGTTTCATGAACAAAAAAAGGCGGAGTATAAATGTAATAAATCAATAAATAAAATATCTATTGGCTGTAGTTTTATTTGTGATAGTGAAACAACTCCCACTTTCCCTGGTCTGGGCCAATGTATGACTCTAAACAAAAGAACAATTAAGGAAACAAAAAGAAGTTCTAAAAGTTCTCTTGAAGTCCTTGGTGGCAAAGCTTTGCTTTTCTACCAAAAAGGTACAACCCTAATTTATTTACTACATCAATATCCCACTCTGTCTCCAAGAAGTATAAGGCAGTGTACATGCCTCTACCACCATGCATTTTGTCCTTATAACAACCGTGTGAAGTAGACTAGCCTAAAGGAGGGTGAGCGGCTCAAGGCCATCCAGGGGGTTTCATGGTGAAGGGGGGATTTAAATTAAGTGTTACTGTTAAAATGCACCAAAAACTAGGCACGCAGGACTGCATTCTTGCACTGCTGATTGTGTGAAATTAACAGCATGCCATAATACAAGTGTGTGTGACATTTTGAGCAAGTCAGTTGAGCTGTGCAATCTATGCTGATGGCTGCAATAGTTCTCCAGTCTGCAGTTTGGCCTGGGATGAGTGAATATGCAAGTAGTGAGTATCTTGGAAGGGTCAGAGGTGAAAAGCCTCTACAGTAGGGCCCCGCTCCCTGGCGCTTCGCTTCCTGGCATCCCGCTAATGCGGCGGCTTTCATTCCCCGTTTTAAAGCCGATTTTTGCGCTTTTGAGGCATTTTTGCGCAACGCGCCCCATTATACTCAATGGGGTTCCGCTTTACAGCGATTTCCACTTTACGGCGGGGGTCTGGAACAGAACCTGCCATATAAGCGGGGCCCGCCTGTATCTGGAAGCACTCTTAAGTCCTATCCCAGACAAATTAATACATGTGAATTCAGAAGTTATAAGTAAATGTAAGAATATGTGAAAATTAACTCTCAGAATCAGACTTCAGTGAAAATATAAAGCAATGTACCTGAACTACTTCTGTGCCTTCAATGATCTTCCTGTAATAAGACACAGATGGACAGCTAGAACTTCCAGCAACAATGTAGGACCTCTCAGGGTATGCTATATCCCAGAATCTGCAAAGAACAAAGCCAACGATATAAAAACTAAAATCTTTGGGTAGAATTCTTTTAGCCTTTAAAATAAAATAAGGTACAGTATCTTAAGATGTTCTTAAGATATCATAAGAACAGCCACATGGGGCCACACCATGTTCCTGTCTAGCCTTGCATTAATCACTAGCGGTCAGATCTCAATGCTTTTGGAAAATTATATTCTAAAAGTATACCTGCAGTGTATTTCTGTTTCAAAGTCTTGCAGCCGGATCCTAAGCATATTTACTCAGAAGCAAATTGTACGCAGTTTAGTAAGTGTATAGGATTGCAGCCTGTTTAAGGTATTACTATAGGTGAACTGAGTATCATACTCAATTGTTACTGATATTCCTATATCGCATGCAGTCAAGTCTTCTTTTTTCCCCCATTACTCGGAAGTACTGTTGGTCATTACTGTCTTTATTGGCAAAAGATGTACAAATCCAATAGTGCTTTGTGGGGAAAAAATGTATCTATCTATTGTCCTCTTTCTGTCTTCAAAACAGGAATACCACACAACGTGAATTTTAAAAAGGCAAACTGATTTTTTAAAATGTATCAGCAGTAAACTAGTAAAATAGACTCAATTAGAAGACAGTTTTAGTCAAATAATTGGTTGTGTTTGCACATGCACAAAATCAAATTTTCTGATATTTTTTAAAGTGAGCATACATAATATTAGACCCATCCACACTATAAGGCAGTGTCTTTAATATTTGCGAAGATGAAAGATGGATGAAGGTGCAGTTGCCACTATTCTCTGTGGTTTCTTCCCAACAGCTAGTATTCAGGAGGTACATTGCCTTGATATATTGAGCATTAAGAAGATAGGAACTGCTCTCCTGTACAACACAATTAGTCCAGGTATACTCCCTTCATCGTTTTGTAAGTCTAAAATAGCCGGTCCTAAAATAGTGAAGGGCAGAATGCTGGAGATATTCTGAACCCTGTGGCAGGGGAATGGGTTGATGAATGCAGGGCAACAGCACAACTGAAGTGCAGTGAAAAGTGTTGCTCTGTGTGCATGTGAGTATATATGTGCATATGCACACACAAAAACATATATGTCAAAGATGCCAGTGCAGAGAACTTGAACCCTTTTCAATCTGGATTCCGACTTGATTATGGGACTAATCAGCCTTGGTCACCCTGATGGATGACCTTTATTGGGAGGACAGGGGAGTGTGACCCTGTTATTTTTACTTGAGTTCTCAATGGCTTTTGATACCGTCGACCCATTGGTTTGTGACAACTACTGCCCAGTCGCAAATACTCCCTTTTTAGGGAAGGTGATTGAGAGGGTTGTGGTGCAACATTTGCAAGTACTCTTGGATGAAACATATTATCTTGACCCATTCCAATCTGGGTTCAGGCCTGGTTATGGGACTGAATCAGCTTTGGTTGCCCTGATAGATGACCTTTATTGGGAGAAGGACAGGGGGAGTGCAACCCTGTAATTCTTACTTGAGCTTTCAACAGCTTTTGACACCATTGATCACAGTATCCTTCTGAGCTGACGTAGTGAGAAGGATATTGGAGGTGCTGTTTTACAGCAATTCCAAATTCTATCTCCAGGGTCAGTCTCAGACAATAGCATTGGATGATCATCTTTTGCCCCCCTGGCAGTTGTGCTGTGGAATGCCGCAGGATACCATCTTGTCTCCAATGCTATTTAAGATCTATATAAAGCCATTGGGAGCAGTCATTAAGAGTTATGGGCAAGGTGATGATACCCCATTCTATTTTTCAGTAACATCTTAATCAGGAGACACTATGCAAGCCCTGGACCAGTGCCTGGACTCAGTAGTTGGCTAGATGAGAGCAAACAAAATGACTCTTAATCCTGGCAAGATAGAGGTGCTGTGGGTAGGTGGTTCTTGAGTCTGTATTGCCACTGTTCCTCACTGAGTCAATTGCCTGCTTTGAATGGGGGTGCTAGATCCATCTTTGTTGCTAGAAGCCCAGGTGACCTCAGCTGCTAGGAGTGCCTTTCACCAGCTTCTTTGGTAAGAAAGCTGTGGCCATTTCTGGACTAGGATAGCCTGACCACTGTCGTCCATGTACTGCTCTATGTGGGACTGCCCTTGAAATTGGTCTGGAAGCTGCAGCTGGTGCAAAATGCGGCAACTTGACTGTATTGGAATTGTTCTTAAGATGTTTTTTATTGTTTTATCCCTTGTTGTTTCCTGCCCTGGGCTCTTCTTGGGAGGAAAGGTGGGATATAAATCTAATAACAGCTACTACTTGGAAATGTTGGGAAGAATCAGCATCTCCTTTCATCTGGGCTGACAGTGCTCACAGAAACTGATAAAGGATTCTGACTGCTTCTGAGTGTATCCAGCCCAGCATGTGAAAACCTGATTATTTCCATCAGGAGACAGAGGTAAGTCACTTATCTGCTGCTGGCACACACTTGGAAATGTCAAGAAACCACTTTCACACCTTCTGAGCATCTCCCAGGCCAGCGCAAAGTAAATGAACAACCCCTTAGATAGCCCATATCTCTAGGAAGGATATTTTGCAATAAGTGGTTAATGGACTTTGGCATTACAATCTAATTCAGAAAACTAGTTAAAACTAGATCACTTGCATTTAGATTAACAACCTAAGCCTAAATATTTGCAGCAGCATATCTGCTTTCATGTGTAATACCCCCCCCGCGCCATTTAGGCAACAAGTTTCAAGCTACTTGTGAGAAAGCTTCAGATTTATGTTCTGTCTACAGAGAGGCTGAATTTCCCACATACTTGAAATTTGGTATGTTTCCTCTCACCCACCAATTTGATATAATAAGTTGATCAAACAAACTTTGTACTTCACAAGAGATTTTTTTTCAAAAACTTCCTAAGGGATTTTATGCAGACAAGAAAATTAAAGTCAATTTATGGTACCAAAATAATTTATTGGATTTTACCTTATCTTCATATCTGAACCTGCTGTCAATAATATAGGATTTCCATCTGCTGGGCTGCAGTATATTCCATGAACACTGTGAGGTGAAGGCTAATGGGTGGAAAAACATATTTTCAATATCTGTACCCTGGTGTTAAAATACGTTAACATTAAAAAAGCCAATTATGTCATTAAGGCATTAAACCTGAATGCTCTTGATTTGCTGTAGTTTCTAATGAAAACAAAGAAAATTCAAAACAGAAGTTTCTCTACAGCAATTAGGTTTTGCTTTTTTTTTGCTTTTTTTAAAAATCAAATTAATCATTTGAAATGTTGTATCCAAACATTTATATTTGATCATTTACTTTAATACATTTAGACTCCACCACATCAAAACAAAACCTTAGGCAGTTTACAAGTTATGAAATAAATTTTAAAAAATCAGGATAAAACAAAATATAGGGAGAATGAAAAACAATTGTTGCTCATTAAACTAAAGTTAAATCTTAAAACAGTAGCAGATAAGACCACTAAGGCGGCAATCCTGTACTCATCTACCTGGGAATATGTTCCATTGAACTCAACAAGGCTTACCTCAGAATAGATGTGTATAGGATTGCATTGCAAGACTTCAATCTTACGCAGACTCTCTTGGGAGTAAGCTGTGCTGAATTCAGTAGTACTACCTTCTGAGCAAGTTTATGGTGGATTAAACAGAGGCAGTTCTGGGTAACAGCTGGGATTTATGTTTTTAAAAATTGATTTCAGCCATAGCTTCTTCAACCCAGAATCCTGGGTGTAACCCAAAACCTGCCAACATCTAATTCAATCTGCAATCTGAATTTAGCTTGCAAGCTCCATCTTCAGTCTAAATCTAAATGTGGACCTCAAGGGTTCACAATCCAGCTTAATTTTTTTATCTCCCCCCCTTCACACCGTCTTCTGCTGTGTTTAACATCTTGCCTGATGAAGAGTTCTGGGGAAGTCGAAAGCCTACATACAATTTTACAACATTTTGATTGGTCCTAATCAAAGTACTGTCCAACAACGGACTTTGGGTTTTGTTTCTTATGGACTAATTCATCTACATTTTTTTTTTATATATATGGGATTGCACTGTAAGTTTCTGAAACAAGCAGCCAGTAAAACAACAGAAAACTGAGTTAAAGGACTTGGGTAAATAAATCTGTTTTTTAAATCTAGGACTCAAAAGACTAGGCGCTGGCATCTGGATTTAAGATATTCAAGAGATAGGATGCCACTGCCAAAAAGGCTTGATCCCTGGTTAACCACCCACCTGACCATGGTAGCACAGCCTCCCCAGATGATCTCAAATCATAATCAGGCTTGTATCATGATCAGGCAGCTGTTACGTTACCTACGTCCCCAGCTACATAAAGCTTTATAGGTTAACATCAGCACTTTGAATTGCACCCAGAAATGCACAGAAATCCAAATAAGCTCTTTCAGAAATATGTTCTGTTTCAACCAGTATACAGATGATGCATCTCTACACTACTAAAAACAAACTTTGGCACTACGTGCATTTACATCCTTCAAAAAACTACATCTATACAGGACTGCAATATTCTGCTCATAACTTCACAATCACAAAGCCAAACCTGCAATTCCGAAAGAGGAGGGGCACCGCTGGCCCATAATGTGAAGCGTCTGTCACCTGTTTCCATATCCCACATGGAGACTTCATTATTGCCTTGAACAGCTATGGAAAAGCCATTGACAACAATTATAAACCAAAAGCAGGGGTGGGGGCACACATCTTGGGGTTTACGTCTTGCATTACGTTCTAGCAACACCAAAGGGATAAAGGAAAAAGAATTACCACAGCTGCTTAAAGCACTCATTAAAATCCATTCTTGTGAAGACTGGCCCTTAGTAATGCCTGGAGAGTGCCCTCTTTTCTCATGTCCTTCCTTGGTCTGCCCTCAGACTAGGAAGAGGGAGGGAATTTACAACATTCACCTAGCACCTCCTTTACAGAGAGTTCCAGCCCAGCATTCACCGAGAAGCTTGACAAATGTTCTCCACCAAGCTCCATAGGCTAGCATCCTCATCTCTTTGTATCCTAAGCTTCAACCATACAACCTTGGCAAGTCCTCTCATTCAGCAGTCTCTCACTGTCTCCCAGCTACGTTTGATTTACTACTGGCAGGGTAGCCACGCCCTCTGCTGGAGTGAACTGCTGCAATGTCTGCCTCTTCCCTGGCAGCCACACAGGCTCCCAGGTCTTTCCCCCTTGGAGGCCCTACAGTTCTTAAAATGAAATCTGCAACGGCAGGTGCAGATGCTATCAAAGCAGTGGCCTATATGTGGTGGTAAATGCCATTTTAAAATGGATGTAAAATGTTGGCGGAAACAAAAAACCCTTTCTGTAAATTCCCTCTGCATGTAGACTAAATGTGTGTAGAGGTAGACCATGGCCACTGGCCTTATCCCCTGAAAGTTAGCAGGAAAGTCTGAATGGGTATGTCGGTACCTTTTTTAGTTCCTCCAGCTAAAAGATGGAGCAGAGAGCAGGAATCTGTGGCTTTCCAGAGCACAACTCCAATCACCCCTAGTCATTGTCTATGCTGGCTGGGGCTGCTGGAGGTTGGAGGGCCACAGGTTCTGCACTCCGGTCATAGAGACTGGGGACAGTGGGGGGTGCTGTACTGTTGGGGGTAAGTCTAGTGAGTATGGTCCTGCTTTCTCCTCCATGCGATAGCAGGAAATTACAGAAAGGGATTACAGCCATTTAATAAAAAGTCATACATTTTGCTAGTACTCTGATAAAAGACAGTAAGTTCTACCTGCAATCACCCATGACTGGTAGAGGGGATGCATAAGTAGGCGTCTGATCCGTGCTCTGGAAGGATGAGAATGGCTAGAGATGGGTAACTGAAACCTCATGTCCCAGCATGCCATGGTACCACTGCTTGTACCTTATGAAGAAAAAGATAACTATCAGCATCTTAGGTTGCAGTCCCAACCCTACTGCCCCCCTGGGAGTAAGCCTTGTTGAATTCAATAGGACTGACTTCTGAATAGACAACTTAGGAATGCACAGTTAATGATATTTTAAGCAATGTCCTCATAGATCCCTATTTAAGGAGTGTTGCCACTGCCCCTTCTCCTGAGGACACCACATGCTGTTTATGCTGGCTGGTAAGGAGGCGAGAGATGGAAAAGGCCAGCAAATCCACCTGCATATCCCTCCCTAGCAGCCTTACTGAGCCTGAGTCCTGTGAGTTTTGTTGGGACTGGGAAGGAGGAACACCAGCTGTAGCTTGCTCCCACTTTCTTTTGTGATTGTTTTTTGCTCTGTTGCTACTATGCACAAGGGATGGGAGGTTATTGCTGTGGATGCTTGTGGGCAATGATTCATACCATTCCATGAGAGAACCTGGATGGGCTGAAGAGTGGGGTGAAAGGTATTAAGTTTCTCAAAAGCCACAAAGTGAGAGCCTGCTGGCACGCAGTGGGATCCTCTTTGTGTGAGAGACAGAGGGGGAGTGAGTGGGCTGCCATAGCTGATAAATGGAGTAGGAGCTGTTGCTAAGACCATTAGTTGTTTAATCTGTTTCAGTGCCCTGTGTTTAGTTTTGCCTAGGCTAAATTAGATATTTTACTTTTTGTCTTTATGCAGTTTTACTTGCCTGCCTTCTGACAGAACTGTTAATTGAACTGAAAAAACAGGTTACTGGACCTGTATATAAGAGTTTGTAATTTTTGTATATGTGTTCTGTTTATCTTTATTACTTTGTTCTCCGCTCTGGGACTGGAATTACTCAATGAAGAGCAGGCTATAAATGAATAATCAGTCCTGACTGTGCATATATCAATATGTCAAATGTTCCAAGACATCTTCCCTGTCTACTAATCATTTATACTATTTTTTTTTTGCAAAGAGCTTTAGTCTATACTGCACTTGCTCCTCATAAAGCCCTGGGAAACTAAAAAAGGAAGAATATGATCTGCCCCAATTAAATCCAGAACAAGGAGTTGAACCCAAATCCATTCAACTCTCCAGCAGCCTAAATAAATTGGCCCACCTGAAAGCATGCTGTAATCATCTCCACCCAAGACCTGCACAAAGGGCAATTTTATTTATTCAATAATTCTAAATACATATCATTATTTAATGGAAAACACAGAATACATCTTACCAATACAAAGCCAGCATTGATGTATGTCTACTGCAAATGAGGTTATAAGTCCCAAACGTAAATCATGCTTTAATGTCCAGGCATTATTAGAGGATCTCAGGTCCCATCCCACTAAGGAACCATTCACAGTGGCATAAGCCAACACTGACTGGGCTCCTGAATTAAAGTGATGCATGTCTACCACACAGCCATCATCCTTCTGATCTAAAAACCTGGATAAAATAAAGACGACAACAAAATGGGTATCACATGGCTTCAGATTGCCCACAGCCTTGATGACTGCTTTGCTTGCCACTATGCTATCTTTTTGGTGGTGGAACTGCTAATTCTGAACCTGAGTGGAGATACTCTACCTAACTATAGTATTTGTTTATCATGCCCACATATTTATTCAGCTTTCTCACAAGTCTTAGAAGAGAATTCTCTCCTGACAGGAAAAGGGAAACCATAGTAGAACATGAACAAAATGCTCTCCAAAAACAGTAAGCCTCTATTTTTTTCAGTGCCAACTAAACTCAGTATCTGAACCAAAGAACTAAGGTGTTATAAGTGCTACCTATTACACCTTAAATCTCTACACATTCAGGAAAAGGAGGTGGCAGAGTACACTATACCATTTCAGGCAGTGGAGGGAAGGGGATGCCAGTTCTGAGTGCTGTCATTTTTCTTTAATCCTTTTACGAAAAGGAGCATGCCAGGTACAAAAGAGCTTACATCCTACATGCTAGTCTTCCACCTCCAAGGAGTGTTTCTGTTTGTTTTGGGAGTATTCAAAATATGATCCATTCTACCATCTCAGAACTTCAGCACCTCATTCTCCTGCGATGGTAGACCAGGCCTCACCCCATGGTGAAGCTTTCAAATTATCTTTTATTTGAAAGGAAGGGACTACTAATAAGAGCTTGCTAGTGAACACAGCCAATATCCAATGGGATGTATCAAAAGACTGATAAAACACCTGCTTTGTATTGGATGGATCTTAGGAGACTTGGGTAGTTTTGAAGCTTCAACACCAAGAAGTTGGATAGCTCCATTATCTGAAGCTACAGCCAAGTAATGAGAACCCTGACAAAAAGTCAGTGTCATCACGCGCCCTCCAATCCGGGAATATGTCAGAATTGATCTGTTGTAGAAAACAGAAAGAAAAAACTTTCAAAAACTGTTTTCTAACAATTCTAAAAATCCACATAAATCAGACATTAACACCCAATAAAATATTCAAAATAAACCTACAAAAACAGTGAGCTGCCAACACATCATGTATCTACATTAAAATCATGTATACTATCAAGATTTCTTCTACAGAATCCTGGGAATCTGCAGTTCTTTGAGGGATCCTCATTTCTGTCACAGATCTACAATTCTGGGGTCAGAAACTACCTGCTGGGTCAAATGGGCTCCTGCTGGGAGGAAGTGCGGGATATAAATTAAATAATAAAATAAATAAATAAATATAAGATCAACTTGTTAAGAATGGGCTGGGGATAATTATAATATGAAATGGGGGACAATGTTTAGGTAAGAAGTGTACAGTAGTTCACTTCTTGGTTAGAAGATAAGCGACTACCTTTGTTTGGAAATGTGGTTTCATAGTTTTTTTTAAAAAATAGGGAAGAAATCTGTCCCCCATGCTCTTTAATATCTATATGAAGCCGCTGGGTGAGGTCATTAGGAGATTTGGAGTGCGTTTCCAGCAATATGCTGATGATACGCAACTCTACTTCTCCTTTTCATCTTCTTCAGGTAAGGCTGTTAATGTACTAAACCGCTGCCTGGCCGCGATAACGGACTGGATGAGAGCTAATAAACTGAGACTCAATCCTGACAAGACTGAGATGCTGTTGGTGGGGGGGCTCTCTGCCCAGATGGTTGATGTCCGACCTACCCTAGATGGGGTTACACTCCCCCTAAAGGAGCAGGTCCGTAGTTTGGGGGTCTTATTAGATCCGCTCCTGTCACTGGAGGCTCAGGTAGCCTCGGTGGCACGGAATGCGTTCTACCAGCTTCGGCTGGTAGCCCAACTACGACCCTATCTGGACAGGGAGAACCTCGCCACAGTTATCCATGCTCTGGTAACCTCTAGATTGGACTACTGTAATGCACTCTACGTTGGGTTACCTTTGAAGACGGTTCGGAAACTTCAGCTGGTGCAGAATGCTGCAGCCAGAGTTCTCACTTGGACTAAAAAATCTGACCATATAACACCTGTCCTGGCCCAACTGCACTGGCTACCAATATGTTTCCGGGCCAGATTCAAAGTGTTGGTTCTTACCTATAAAGCCCTTAATGGCATCGGACCGCAATACCTGGTGGAACGCCTCTCCCGCTATGTACCTACCCGTTCGCTACGCTCGATGTCGAAGGCCCTTCTCCGGGTTCCAACTCATAGGGAGGCCCGGAGAGCAATAACTAGATCTAGGGCCTTCTCAGTGGTGGCCCCCGAATTATGGAACGCCCTCCCTGATGAGATACACCTGGCGCCTTCTTTGTTATCTTTTCGGCGCCAGGTAAAGACCTACCTCTTTGCCCAGGCATTTTAATCTTAATTTTAATTTTAATTGTAATCTTATTTTAATCTTTGTCTTCACCTTGTTTTTAAAATGTTTTTATAGTTGTATTGTACCCACATTCACCTGTATTTTAATGTGATTTTATTCTGTTGTACACTGCCCTGAGAGCTTGTTGTTAAAGGGCGGTCTAAAAGTACAATAAATAAAATAAATAAAATAATAAGAAATGGTTATATGAAATGTGAAAATATATACAACCAATACTAATATATCAGGAGCCCAAACAAAGCTCCAGAGTCTCCATCACCATCTGGAATGGAGTTCTGCTGCCTTCCCTGAATATCTCACTCTGTAGCTCCTTTTCCCAACAGTAACCTTTGGCAGTTCATGCTGCTGCTGGAGAGGAGCAGCATTCCAAAATCAGGGAATGAAAATCCATCTACCTGTGGGCAGAGCTCATGACCTAACCCAATTAACTCTGCAGCACCTCTTTAACGATAGGCATTTTGCAAGTGACCACCTGCAAAAAGCATTGCCCTTTAGATGGTCTTTTTTACTGGTTGCTCATGGTGTGGTATGGATGATTCACATTTTTTTGGGGGGGGGGCACCAGATGTTAGGTTTTACAGTGCCATTTGCACTGACTTTACCTCTTCTATCCCCAAGCCATTTAATTGCCTGAGACTGTGAGCCCTATGGGACAGGACTGTTAACATTTAGACATAGTGCTATAAGCCACATTGAGCTTACAGGATGTTTATTTTATTTTAGCTATCTATATACTGCTTAATCACTAACATTTCTAATTAGATAGAGCAGTTTAAGTAATAAATGTAAATGAATAATAGGGATGGTATAGGAAATGCTTTTCAAATACTGTATGCTATTCACTAATACGCAAAAAAAACCCTTGTGGTTTAAGAATGGACCTATAGCCAACAAATATTTCTTTCAAACTTTAAAAAACAGAGAAATTGGGCAGCTATAGTGAATGCACCAGGGGAGCAAGAGACCTGACCTCCTCTCTGAGATATTGGACTGCCCTAAAAACTTGTAAAAAAACCAAACACAATTTGGTTTGGTCTTTCACAGTCCAATCCACTTCCTGTGTAACTTGGAAAAATTTGGTAACGTGCCTCTGAGCATATGGTGAGTGGTGGCAACACGTGCCATCTCCAAAGATGGAGAATTACATTTTTGTATGCTTGTTGGTGTTCTTTTTACTTTAATTCTTTCCTGTGTTACTGCTGTTTCTACAGAGAATCTAACCTAGAAAATTATATTTCTCTCACTATTCATCCTAGAATTCTGTCTCAAATTTATTTTTATTAATTTCAAAGCCTTTTCATTGGCCAATGTCATACATGGTGAAGACAGCCTTTTGTGTTTCAAACTGGAGGTTATGATCTATTTCTATTTTGGGTGCATTAACAATTGAATCTGAAACTGTAGTTTGATGTAAAATCAGACTGATTACAATATGTTACTACTTAAGCAATGACTCTAGCTGCTGGAAAAAACAAACTTGGCCTGCCCCAGATGCATGTGTTCAACCTGCTATGCTTAAACCACTCCACTTAAGGAAAGGTGGGCATGGTCAATTAAAAACATAGAGCATAAATACATATCTTGTGCAAATTGAGACAACTCCTCATGTCCCCTGGAGACTATTCTACAGAATAGTCAATGCCATTATTCCACAATTGTTTTTGGAGGTTTTTTTTAGTGTAAATTTTGCAAAGTGTTGCTGTACTTCACATATTCACAGAAACAGAAGCAAAAGAAAATAATTTATTACAGGAAACTTCACTAAAATTGCAAAATAAATCAAACATATTTAAAGTGACTATCTGAACTATATTAATCCCCAGAAGAGAGACTGACTGTTAAACCACTCTGGCCACTGGAGCTCTGTCAGGAGAACAGGAGTCTCCTCTCAGTACCCTTCACAAATGACACTTCCCAGGATTCGTTGGGGGAAGCCATGACTGTACAAAGTGAAATAAATGTCTGGCGTGGGTGTAGCTACCTGATTAGCCAAGCCAAACAGCTTTGAGTCTGCCTTTTAGAACACTGACTGTTCTTACTGAGCATGCCTGATGCTATAATAGACTTCAATGTTAAATTTCTTAAATTTATTAAAAATCAGCCATGCATTTTTTAACTTTTAAACTGCAGACGATGAAGGTCAGGATATGGGGCAAGGTCAGTAATAGCATTACAGGTACTCTGTGAACATGGCTGATTTCAACAAATTATGAGACCACTGACATAAAAAAGTCCAACAAGGGTCTGGATTTTTTCCCTCTTGTTTTACACTTTGTACTCTTGATTCTCTCTGAGTGTTTTGTGTATCATCATGAAAACCTAGACAGTTGTTAAGCAAGCGTTTCTAAGTTCAGGACTATAGGTTTTGTTTTCAATGAGCTTATGGGAAGCAGCAGGATGGCATGGGGTATTTTCAATTTAACAATGCAGAATATGAAAAAAACATGCTGGCTATAGCATACAGCCACTCTTGTGGATGTATAATTTCTTTAGACATATACATGAAATGATAACATCTAACAGCATCTCAAATACCACTGACAAATAAATGCATATTTTAAAAATACTGTCTATTCTTAACTTTAGAACCCAGATAGTAGCTAAATACTTCTGCCAGTGCAAAAGTTTATTTATTTATTATTTATAAGTATCCTGCCATCTCCTGGTATTATACATTACCTAGTAGTAGTAGTCTTGCCCTCCATTTTCTGACTGTTCCATATTTTCACTGTTCCATCATTTGAGCATGTGGCAAAAATAGAGTGTTCATCAGAGACTCTAATGCGGTTCACTGCAGACTTATGTTCATGAAGGTGAGCAACCAGAAGCCCTTTAGGATGCCATCCTAAGGAAAGCAACAACAACATTTGTTTCCATCCAGCAACACTACAAAGGGCTCCCCTCAACCCTGCCCTTCAGCCAACCTGGGAAACTGTGATGTGGGCATCAACATAAAACACCATAATGCCAAGGCACTATTTTACCCATATTATCACCAGACACAGTTCTGCTGATGCTGAAAACTGAGAGTCATAAACCAACTTCTATAATTGTTCTTTCAAGCAAATCTTGTGATACTACACTCAAAAGAAATCTTAAATATTATCTATTTTATTTTTAAAACTTAGAGACAGCTTTTCACACAAAATGCTACCCAAAGTGCTTTATAAGCAGTTTGACAGTAATGATTTATATATGAATAAAATGCTATTTATTGTTTTAATTAAGGGAAAGCAGCAGTAAAGGGAACATACTTTGTACACAGTAAGAAAGCCAGTATTGGTGGTAGATATGAAGTATTTTGATTTAAAATTAAAATTAAAGCTCCATTTGATTCTAGTGTGAACATGGAATACTGTGCAACAGGGATTAGTCCCCTCTTTTCAAATGCTGATGAATTGCTTGCATGGAGAGAACTCCACGTTCACACTGAAGCCCTGAGGAATTTTAGATCAGACTCTGTCTGATCTAGTGGTCTCCTGCAAGCACAGGAAGCTCTCCCACTTTCAAATCAGCAGTGAAACTAACACAGGCAGGAGCTCCATTTGCACAATGCCTCATATATGGGACTCTCGATCAGTGATTTCCAAACTTTTTTTCCGCACAAACCACGTGAGAATTGCTGAGGGTCTTGGTGATCACTTAATGATCTTTCTGCCTCATGCAGCAATTGTAATGTGCTGTACGAATTTTAATAGTATTTTTACAGACACACCACAAATCACTTGAATGAATCTCATGGATCACTGGTGGTCCATGGACCACAGTTTGGGAACCCCTGCTCTAGATTATGACAACAGTACATATCAGCAGTTACTCGATGAGGGTAGCATGTTACATATTTGAAAACCAACAGGAAATACAAGATTTACATCTCACACTGTTTTATAGTGCTTTGCCATTATGACAAAGTGACAGCACTGCTTTGTAATGAAGTGAAGCTTATTGAAAGATTTCACATACATGAAAAAGATTAGAAGGTATTTGGCCAATAAATGTAAATAGACTCTCAAGTAGGTCAACCTCTTGCATATTGTTTGCTTCCAGGAAAGATTCTAGGAATATCAGATGCTATGTGCAGACTAATGAGATACTGGATTAGGGTTTTAAATGTCATGTATCAGCTACAAAGTACACAAAGTATAAATATCAGCATGATTCTGGCTCTCTTCACTCAAGATGGAAAACTAGAATATATCTTTGTAAAACTTTTCTGTGTGGATGTACTTCAACACCAAATGAATCTGTGAGTGGAAGCAACTGTCCAAAGGCCTTATTCTTAGGTTACTTTTTAGGCACACTGAACAACATACAGAAATATTCATCTAGCACCTTCTCATTTGGCTGTCAGATAGCAATTAAAAACAGCTGCTTCTACATGCTTTCAACAATTGTGCTCTCTGCTGTTTTATGAGAATGTTTAGGATTTGTAAGCTGCCATGATGTTCCATTATGGTTAAAAAGTAGGGTGTACATGTTTTAAGCAAATACAAAAAGAATTATGTGTAAAGTAATTCAGAAGAGTCCACATATGCAGATATTTTGTATCTGCATAGGACCAGAATACATACTTGTATAAATGTTATTATGTTACTTAACACATGCTCATTTAAACAGGATTACAAGTTTCCTGCTCCTCTGCTACATTCTGCCCAAACCCACCCTGGAAATATCTAGAATTTGTGTTCCTGCTCAAGGCTGCTTCATCCAGCTGCCTAAATGCCCAGGACCCATTATTTTGACCCATCCTACTCTCACCTGGCAATTGTTCATAGTATCTGTACACACACACACAAATATAACTGTATGAAAGCACTACAAAAAGTCAACTGAAGAGCCAACTCAGATTTTTTTGTTTGTTTCTTAGGCAGTCACACACCATCTAACAAAACTACATTCCAAACTACATTCAAACAGCATTGCTACTGCAATTCTGTAGCAAGAACAGAGTTTATGATGTTCCATAAACTACAGCGACTAAAGCCCAATTCAGGCATTATACTCATGAGTAAATAGAACAGGAACAAATACATTAGTTCCACACACACACACACAAACCACAGTTGCAGAGGGTGACCGTCTGCACCAGGGAGTGTCCTGCACTTGTGGAGGCTCCCCCTGTAACAAAGAACCCAGATTTTCTGTTCACATATTCTGCTTACTTCCATGTATAACACCTGAATAGGGCTTCAGATGACACAGTAAGCAGAAACCACCACCCACTACCCCAAATTCTATGCCAGTAGACCTTGCTGTTTGCAGGGCTGAAGTTGAGAGTTTGGTGTTACCCTCATAGCAGCTCCACCCCTATGTCAAGAGTATGCCAAACATCACCTGGAGGGGGTGGCTTGCTCTCCCATTCTGCATTCTCCATCATCTGCTTGGCAATCCTTTCAGCACTGCATTGTTCACGCTTCTGCTGAATTAGTTGCTGAAGTTCCGTTTTACAAGTAGTAATGCGCAGCTGGTATGTAGAAGGTGAAGCTATACTGCTTAAAACTTGTATGGTTGGTTTTCTGGCTTGGACAACAGTTCCATCTGCTGTCTGAAAGGCACAAATCAAGTTGCATATTCATGTTTAGAAATATGTAATCAATATTTATCTTTTGAAGAACTGAGAGACATCCTCTCTTTCATTATTCAAACCTGACTTTTGCATCAGAAATCCATTTTACACCAAGCTCCCATTTTACTAAACAGCAAGCATTTAAGATCAATGTTGAAAAGCTGCCCTAACATTTGAAAGCCACTGCACATAATAAATATCTATGGCAGATAGCAATGTTACAAGAAATGTAAAAACATGATATGTTACCCAAGCAATAAAATCATCTTATTTTTTTAAAAATGCGGCCCTTTTGCCATATAGTGGCATTCAAAGAAGCTTTTAATTGAATTAAAAACAGCAGATAAAAATACCCAACAAACCATTGTAATTACTAAAATACAATAAAATGCAATTGTTAAATAACCAGCACCCAATCAGCCAAACCAATCAGACAAATTCGGTGGTGGTGGCAGTGGCAGAAGGGGTGGATGGGGAGGGGATGCGGTGAAATTGTCCAACCCCCAAACCAAGGTAAACAGGACAGCCTTTCTCTGGCTCCTAAAAGATAGCAAAAATGGTGCAATGTGAGTCACAACTGGAACACAACCTAGAAACCGCCCTCTCCAGTAACCTTAACTCTGGAGGTGAGGGCACCCAGAGAAAGGCCTCCAAAGATGACCTCACACGTAATTTCCAGAAGAATGGCTGTGTTAAGTCTGTTGTAGCAAAACCAATAAAGAGTCTTGTGGTACCTTGAAGACCTCAAAAGCTTATGCCATGATAGATTTGTTAAAGTTATTGTGGTATAAGCTTTTGTGGACTGTTTCGCCAGATGCATGAAATGTAATCTTGAACTGACAAGAATACATTCATAGGGTGGAGTGCTGGGGGGACACAGAGAAGTGAGTTCAGAGAAAAATTAAATGTAAGAAGAGCAGACTCCAATAATAACCTTATGTAAAAAGATGCTGATTGCTTGAATCAGCTTTGAGCTTATCTGTGGTGCTGTAAACTCCATCCATCAGGTATAAGAACACTCACAGGTTTATTTACCCCAAGACACAAGACAGATCAGTCAAGAATTCTGTACCTTACTAGCAAGGTTGCTGATTTGATTCACTCACAATCTCCAGTTCAAAAGCTGGCTTGAATTCAGAGGCTGTCGTTTCAGGACTGTTAATTGTTTAAATAAATAAAACAGACCTGAGTCTTGAATCAGAAAAACATTTCTAGACATTAAAAACTATTGCTACCTCTCAATTCAAAGGACTACGTAAAACACTAATTTTAAAAGTCCCCAAAAGTACCTGTGGTGAGGATGACAAAGGAGCGCAAATGCCAGCAGAAGACTCTGATCGAAGAGATTTCCCAATCTGGATGGCTTCTTGATCTGTGGGTTGGCTATGGCCTTTGCTAATTGGCTGAGGCATGCTAGAAGGTTCCAAAGAGCCAAACATACTCTTCCATTCCTCATTTACATTTGAATCTTGTTTTACATGTTTTCTAGCTAAAATCAGCAAGCCCCAAAAGAAGAATCATCATAAGACTGATTACTATTTATTATAACAAAACATCCAATATGGCCAGGATTCTAGCCGTATAAGCAGATACTGAATTAACCAACCTGATTTATTGTGACATAATGTTAATGGGGAAAATTGAGTGCTGGATTATATAAATCAGCTGCTAGATGAGTTGGGTGAACGTTTCAATTCATCACAAACTAAACTTGGAATATTCAGCTTTATTCCTATGGATGACCCATGTCCTCTAGTGCTCAAACCATAAGGAAACTTTTAAACAGAGAAGTGAATGAACCTTGTGGTTTTGTTCAAGATTACACAAGTCTTAGCATTAAGGAAGAAACTGATCTATAATTTGACAGAAAACATATTATTGCTGGAATGAAATAGGATCCCATTTCCAACAAGATGGCAAGACACAAATTACATGTTCAAGAATGTAAATTTTGAGAGGTGGTGGTTGGGAAAGAACAAATTATTTCAAAGATTGCTTTTCAGGCCATCAAGGAAACACATCCAAAACACATCCATAGAACATATGGAGCCCATTATGTCCAAACAGTGCCACTATCTGAAAAGAGGAGTTGGATAAATAAGGCAATAGGTACAGCAACTTCATTTCAATATAATGTCCCTACCTAACTTTAAAACTGATTCCCCTGACACTTTAAATATACATTATTGTAAGAAGTGCCTCTTTTATTACAAACCATAGGTCTATATTCTGTGGCCAAAATTAAACTATACAAAGCTTTGCAAATTTTCCTATCTGAATAATTTATATTTGAATAATTTAGAAGGAAATGGTGCAGTAGTAGGAAAGTAGGTTGATGATTAGAGAAGCATGATTGGAGGCATGTACTCATGTCTGGTACCGAAGCACCATCTTCCATACACCATACTAAAGATTGACACAGACCTGAATTTCTCTTAAAAACCCAGCACAATCACGTATCATTAAATATGTAAATTGCGTCTATTAAATTTTTAAAAAAATGTCTGAGTTGACATGGAAACTCCATCTCTGCTCAGTGATGGTCCATTCACATCTGCAATTTTTCAGCCCATGCTGCAGTCACTAAATGACACACACATGTGAATTCACATTACTCTTTATCAATTCAATATGTTATATTTCCCCTTTAGTCTGAAAACTTAAATAAAAGCAGATATTCTCATCATAGATGGAATTTGATGATATAATGAAATCTTCCATATCTTTCATAAGCATAAAATTACAGGAAAGCAACAAGATGCAAATCACAAGATTATACTAACCACGTTTGTCATCAGACTCCTGCTTTGTTTTAACAAGATCAACTTGTCTCTCAGTTATACCCAGAGCTGCCAAATCAATTACTCCTTTTTGGGTGCTGTCATGAAGATGGCTTTGGTCCACTATGTTGGCCTTTGCTTTGTTGGACTTTAACATGAAGTCTCTTAGAGCTAACAGCTTGTCTTCTTCTTCCTCAGTCATCCCCTATCCCAAAACAAAACAAAAAATGGGCAGTTCAAATTATACATTTATCAAGACAAGGGAAACAGGCGAGAATTTCAGATTTTATATAGCATGTGGCAACAGGGGTCAAGCTGGATCAGGGTATAAAATGTTACATTTACACTGTAACACAGGAACTGTTTGGCTGTGGCTACACATCAATGTACTGTTTTTAAATGATGGTCTGGATGTTGAACAGTCTCTTGAGGATCGTCCAGAAATCAACACTTTTGGGAAATCAAGTAGATATGAGTTCTTTTTATTGAGAAGTCTTTACTCAATAGGAAGCAAAAATAAACAGGGTAGCCATAAATAATCAGAAAAATCTGTGGGAAACAGAATGCATATCCTTGATCAGATCCTCTGATGGGGCACTTCTGGTGGTTCCCCACACCCTTGAGGTTCATCTGGCCTTCACTTTGGACTGAGTCTTTGGTGTGGAAGGTTCTGTGTTGTGGAACTTCCTACCAATAGAGTGTTGGCAGGAACCATCCTTGCCTTCTTTTAGACTGTATTGTTTAAACAGGCCTTCACAATATGAATTTCTCTTTTAACAAACCATTATTTACTGATGTCTTATTGATGTTTTTAATTATGTTTTTATGGATCTTTTTACTGTTTTTTTAAAATAATTTTGTATACAGCTTTGATATTATGTTTTGAAAGTGTGGGTTATAAATACTTAAAAAAATAATAAAAAATAAAAGTAGTCCAAATCCCTGCTCAGTCATGAAGCAGTACATGGCAAGTCACAAACCCACCTCACAAAACTGTTGGAAGGGTTAGCAGATCAGTAAACAAGGTATGAACTGTAATGTACTTCTGTCTAGTAGCAAGGGTGAAGAAATTATGATTGACTTGTACTAGCAGTGCATATATACAGTTTACCTATCTGCAAACAGGAAGTTATCATAGCTATTCCAAGAACTTCTTAGGGCTGCACATTTTAAAATCGCTAAATTAGTCACTGAAGTTTGAATCACAAATTAAAAGAATGCCCTCTGATTAATAAGTGAGACTGAGATTAGTTACGATACAAAGACATACTGGCTTCCTTCCATCTCTGCCAAATTTGATGGAAAACAAAAAGATAGTTTTTCCTTCCAGTTGGTATCTTACATTGCAAGATAAAACCACTATGGTTTTTCTCCTAGCAATAAGAATGTCTCGCAAATGGAGCCATCAGTGCTCAGTTGGATGACTGTAATTTTTTTAAAAAAAATCTTGATAGTCAACAAATGAAATATGAACTTGCACACTTTTTGAAGCCACATTTCCTCTGGTTACTGTAACAGTGAATATTCTACATTATAGGTACCGATTTATTTTTTTAACATGGTAAATTATTTCTTACTTCAGGAAAATTATTCCTTTCTTTCAATATCCTCCAAAAGGCACCTATGTTGAGATTTTGGTAATCAATTACAAACCAGCTGGTAATTAAAAAAAACCTACTAGTTAGCTTTAAATCATTTTCTGCTCAGCTACAGAAACGATCTTGCTTAGAACTAGTCTAGATATTGTATTGCCATGGTGAATTCCCCCTCCCACACAAAGCCATATAGTCTAGTAAAATGCACATTAATCAGAGCTTATCACACAGCCATTTTCCTCTCCTTGCCATCAACATCTTTCACATGGAATAGTGGTGAGGAAGCTCACTACACAATGGCCCTGAATCACATTTCAAGTTCTACTAGATGCTTCAGCTGGAGACAGGATTCACCACAGAGATATCGATCCCCATTGCAAAGGTAAGTAGACTAGCTTTTTGAATGTCTCACATTCACATACTAACTCAAGATTCCATGTCACCTTTTATCTAAAATGTGAAGATAATAAATCTGTATATGAGCGAGAAGGTGAGGGCAAGCTGGAGGTTGCATCTGCCTGTTGTGCCTCCTTGCTAACACGCAGGCATGCCGAAAGGTGAATAATGTGGCAATGACTAGTCTAGGAGGATGATCTTAGATGCATGGCTCCAGCGTAAAAGGCGGGCAGCAGGTGTTGAAGGGATGGAGTGCTACAGTGGTTGTGTGTGCTTGAACACAGAGTATGTGAAAGCAAGGAGTGAGAAAGAGAGAATGTGTGTATTAGAAAGACCAATGTGGAAAGAGGTATGAACCAGGGATGTTTGAGGCTTGGCTAGAACCTTCAGAGCAAGAGGCAGACTACAGCCTGTGATTGGAGAGACTACAGGAAGGATTAATTAAGGTGAATGGGAGGCTTTGTTTGCTTAACAACGGGGTTGAGAAGGAAACCAGGATTCAATTTGTGTTTAAAAAGAAGCCTCCTAAAATAAGCCCATTTAGATACTCACCACCCCTTACCACAAAGTTAGGGAACAGCTGGATTCTGAGGGCTTAGCCTTTTGAATTTGTAACACTGACATATTGCAGAGGGAGTACATTCTCTGAGAGACTTATCTTTGCGCATATCACATATTCTATTGCATAGAATAATCCATATTTTTGAGCCTTTGCAGTTCACTATTTTATCACACTTCTGCAGCTGATGGTTTTAAGATTGTCTTTACCACCTGGCAGGAAGATACTTATGATCAAACTACCACAGGGTGAGCAGCTCGCATTAGGGCAATCTGTCGCTCTGGATGGGCCTGTTCTTTTGTATGCTGGCCTAACTCAGCTCCAACATATGCTGTCCCAACAACATTAGCTTGAACCATTAAAAAATGCTGTGCTATACTGAAACACAGTATCAAATCAGAAAGAGGCAGAAAAACAGGAATGTTCAGGTGAACATAATAACCAAGAGACCACAACAACCTATGTCTTCTTCTTAGAAAGAATCGTGGCCTCAGTCCATTGGAAATTCTCCTGCATAAGTCCCATTGAAATGAAAGAGCATGTCATTGGTCTTACCCAACTCAGATTCATTTCAATGGGGCTTGTGCTGGAGAAATTGCCAGTGTCATGGCTATATTTTGATGTTGTACAGATACTACCACAATACATGTTCCTGCTTTATCATGAATTTTCAGCACTGCCATCATCGCAGTAAGTAAATACTTGAGAAAGTAGCTTCTTTAGCAGCTGGGCAATTGCAGGATCTTCAGGTGGTGGGCAATCAGGAAGAGTTCCATTCCTTTTCTTCTGACGAAGTTGCAGAGTTCTGAAAAGGCTTCCTATGTCCTTGGATCGTAGAGCATAATCAAATATAGAACGGCTTACAGGCTCCTTGAGGACACTCAGTAGGACTATTTCTTTATCTATCTGTAATTCAGGAAAGGAAACAAGTAAGTAATCATACAGCCATAGAAATGTAACTTAGGAACCGGGGGGTGGGGGAGAGAGAGCAAGTTACTCTGTGGTAGGTTCTAAAAGAAGAAAGGGGAATGTCTTGTAAGATTGCTCTCAAGAAATTTGCAAATATAACTAAGAACCATATCTGCTTCCTTTGTGTCAGACTGTTTTCAATAACTATTATGGATAACATTCAACTACTTTTCACTATTGATACAGCACTTTTTCAACATGCAAAGAGCTGCACAACTCATACTATGGCTTCCTTCACAACAATCCTGTGAGGAATGTATCTACACTTTGCATTTAGTACAGGAATGGGGAATCTGAAGCCCTCCATATGCTGTTGGACTCCAATTCCCATCAGCCCCAAGCAGCATAGCTAATGATCTAGGAACTGGGGTTCAATAACATCTGGAGTACCACAGGTTCCACATACCTGATTTAGCAAATGGGAAATGAAAGCTGAGAGCTAATCAGGATTTATCCAGGGCCTGTTTGAACTATCTGGACTATTTTACTAAAATGTTTCTCAAACTGTTCATGCATTTCTGGCACGGCTTCTAACAGCTTCCCCCTCCACTAGCAGTAGCCAATGAAATGAAGCTTGGGCAGGGAAACTCACAACATGATGCTGCTGCACTCCCTGGCAAGTGCTCCTAGTCATTATTGCAGAGGTAGGGAGGATTCACTTCGGCGGCACCTTTTTGACTAACCTAATATCTAATAGAGCTCTCAAAGTCGAGGCATGAAGATCCTAAGCTAAATCATTTTCAAGTCCTTTGTATGCTGCAATTCTCATTAAATGAAAAATAAAATTTTAGTCGATTCATTACCTGTATTATTGGCTGAGTGATAAAAGGATGCAGGTAAGGCATGAGTTTGCAATAAACGTCAGCAATATTCAAATGCTGTGCTACAACGGTTATAAATCCTACTGCTCCATAGCGTATCCAAAGATTCGGATGGCACAGGAATGGAGCTGGGGGAGGAAATGAACAAAGAAGAGGGAACAGATTTTTATCAATCACACAATCAATTTTTTTTAAAAAAAACAGGAACGCGAACAAGTACACGCATCTCAGACCAAACTCCAAATGGGATCCAACATAAAAGAGTGTCAACTTTTAAATCTAGAATCCCTTTACATTATGATCCTGCCTGATGGAAGACAACTACACTGGACGTTTGTTTCATTCTAAACTGCAATTGTATTAGTTTTACTTGAAAGTGTCCATAATCGGCACTGTAAGCCACAAAACCATTATTACTTGCTGACCACCATTTTGGCACTGTATATAATTATTACTCTGTTCAAATCCAAATGGAGACTTAGCTGCCTTTGTCAGTTTCCTCAGCTCACTGAAGTGTGGATAAATACTTAATGTGGCGTGCAGCTTTCTAAGGCTGCAATCCTAAATACAGTCACTTTGAAATAAGTGCTATTGCTTTTGAGTCAACTTGCATAGGATAGAGCTAAATCCATTATAGATACTGAATGATAATTACTTAACAGCCATTCCAGCTAGAATCTCATAAGTGACATCATACGTTTGATAACTAATCTGGCAAAGAATCTACTAGCTATACAAAAGATTGTGAAAGTAGAAAATTGCTTCCAGGGAAGCTAGCTTACCAATATCACAGGCAAACTCATAGATATGCGGTTTCTGCAAAAGCCCTAACTGGCACATACAGGTAAGGGCATTGAGGGCCTTATATATGACAAATTCTTCAGCATCACTGAGCCCTTGCTGAAGCAGAGGCTTTAGGATTGAAGAGCTTTGCCATCCAACGTAAGCAGCAACACCTTTACTCCAGGCAGAATAAAACACAAGTTACTATTCATAAGAGCTAAGACAAGAAGAAGTGTCAACAGGCATGTATGGTTAACCCATTCAATCCTGAAGGAAGAAACACTAAATGAAAATGGAAATGGACTGCCTTCAAGTCAATCCCGACTTATAGCGACCCTATGAATAGGGTTTTCATGGTAAGTGGTATTCAGAGGGGGTTTACCATTGCCTTCCTCTGAGGCTGAGAAGCAGTGACTGGCCCAAGGTCACCCAGTGAACTTCATGGCTGTGTGGGGATTCGAACCCTGGTCTCCCAGGTTGTAGCTACTGATCAGCCTCAGCACTCATTTTCAACACCAGGACTCATTTTAAAAATATCTCCCATAATTAAGTTACAGAATTCATTTCCATATGATAACATTACGGCCACTGGCATAGATGGCTTTAAGGTCACCATACTTTCAAGGAGAATAGATCTGTTAGTTGCTATTGTTTGTAATAGTAAAGAATGGAACTTTAATATACCTCTGATAATCTCATGCTGGAAACAAACATCAAGGGATGGCATGTGGCTATATATCTCCCTTATGCCTTGCTTGTGAGCTTACAGGGAGCATCCTGTTAGCCACAGTTGGAGAATGAGCACTGGACTAGATATATTGCTGGTCATAACCACCAAGGTAATTCTTATCTATTTATTATTGTTACTCAAACATAAAATGTTTCATGGATTATTGCAACAGCTTTACAAGCAGGCTTAGTCCTTAGTCTAGCCTTCCCCAATATGTGCCCTGCAATAGTTTTCTACTACAACTTTCATTATCCCCGACTATTGGTATTGCTGGCTGGCGATGATGGGGTTGAGGAAGGCTGCCACTCAAATGCAGGAAATTATTCACATAAGCACCTTAAACCCCCTTAACTCCCCAATTAAAAACAAACAAACCCTCATTTAATACACTGAAAAGCTGCATATAAAAAGCAAAACGTAGCCAAGCTGGTCCCTAAGGAACCCCCCCCCTCCAAACTCCACAGTTGGACAATACCAATGAAAACATTTACAAAAATGTGGCAATCTTTGAAGTTCTCTAGAACTTTTCATTAGGCAAGATGTGATACAAAGCAGGGGGTGCTTTGTATATCCAATTCAGGGCTGAGTGGAAAAATGGACTTCTGTCCAGACAATTTTTGCCCAAGGGTCTAATCCAATGTGGCAACCTTCTGCAGCAGCTGGTTGTGCTCAAAACTTATTCTGAAACTCTCTTGCCTCCCTCACTTTCAACTATCAAGAGGTGTTATGTGCTGTTTCTACGCTTGAGATGACTCTGTCTGTAATGAAATATCATAACTAGTCTTCCATAGGTTAACTACATCTTTAACATTTGTTTATTTAAAATACCATCCTGCCTTTTCCCTTTGGTCTCTTAGACATATTCTTAATCAAACCTCTCTTAAATTTGGCTTTTGGGTTACAGTGTCTTCTGTGTCAAGGTCAACGGATTGTGTTCCTTCCTTGTGCTTAGACCAATTCACACTATTAGTCTGCACATAAAGGAAATCCTAGACTCACAACCCTTTGTTCTATGTTACATCTTGCCTGACAGAGTTCTGGAGAACTCAAAAGCTTACCACACTGTTATGACTTTCTTGTTAGTTCCAATAAAGGTATTAGATCAACAGTGAACACTGAAATGAAAAGTTGATATTTGTTGCCAAGCACATACCCACTATGCTGTCAAAAAAAGCTCCTCGTAAATGCCAGTCATTCTTATCATTGAGAAAGGTGATCATATGGGAGAGGAGAACATCATTGGCTTTTTGACGACCAAAAAAGACACAAAGGCGAGTTATTCCATTTTCCATCAGCGTTTGTTTGACAATGTTTTCTGGGTCACTCAGCAAAGTGACAACTTTCTGCTGAACCATTTCATGCAAGGCTTGAAGCTCTGTAAAAAGGACCATGAAAATGGAGTAAGGAAAAACCAAGTGTGTCCGTGTAATTGTAATAGTAATTTATTGTTTTTAGCCAATGGCCATTACAATGTAAGTAGCCATATAAAACATATAATGAAACATGTGTATAAAACATTTGTAGAACATTAGGAATGTGTCCGTGTAGTCATCCTTGTGACCTTTGCACTCGGGAATCTCTCTTTTTGTCGGTCATTATATTTGACTTCTGGAATATACATTTATAAAACTTAAACAAAAACATTATTTATGTATTTATTTTCAATAGGCCATGGGTCACCAAACTATGGTACGGATACCACAAGTGCTGCATTCAGTGCACCTGGACATGAGTAGAAGGCTATGCTACAGAGTCAGACTTACATCAGTTGTTCCCACAGCACACACATCTAGGCTCATTCACAGACCCAATGTGCGCTGCAACACTCATGTGGTGCTCCTATGCCCACCATTTCTAAACTGGATGTGATATGGTGACTAAATTGCTGCACTGTCAGTCATGTCGCTGCTTCTAAAGGAATCATGTATGTGGTTATCCTTATAGCTAAAGCAGCAAATATGCAGAAAAAGCATTCTATTAACAATACCCAAGAAGTATCATTTTCTGGACATTCCCATACACTTCAAAATTACTTAGTGCATCTTGTGGAGCACAGGGGTCAGAGACTGCCCTGCAAAAGGTGAAGAAGACAAGGGATGGTGGGTAGAAGAAAAAAAAGAAAAAAATAGCACAAGCAGGACCACCATGGATTGGGGGGAGCAAGGCTTTCTGATAGGAGAGGAGCTCCTTGTGGGATAGTTTTGTGCAGCCTTGGGCTGAAAGGTTTAGAGCACATATGCAACAACAAAACTGGAGAGACAGCTAAAAGTCCACCTTAATTATTTGCTTAATGAAATACCTGATAGGAACAGATTTCGGTAACTAATAAAGAGGTTTGGAGGTACTTGGAACACAGAATCTAAACCTGACTGTGCAAACATGGACTATGACACTGGGGTTTTGTCTTTGTAATGCCTCTCTTTCATTGGAATTGGAGATTATCATAGATTCTTACTGTAGCTTCCAGGAAATGGAAGTCCTCTGCATCTTTCTAGACCCTAAACTAAAAAGATCAAAAATTAACAGCCCGATCCTATGCATATTTACTTGGAAGCAGGAACCATTATATTCCATTGGGCTTACTTCCAAGTAAGTGTGCATGTAATCATGCTCAAAGTAAACCAAATCAAAGTAAAAGGTACATTACCAGTGTCATAATTTTCACTAGGGTGCGTTGCATCATCCATTTCTTCACTATTTGGTTCATTTTCCATGTTCAAGTTTTTTAATTGGACTAGTTCTAGGAACCTCAGAGCCGTTTCCGCCAACAGTGCTATGTTCTCTGCAAAGATCAGGGCGGGGGGGAGGATAATTTGAGTGTTTTGAAAACTAACGTAACACCAAGCAGTGACAATAGTTAAGCACAGTGGATATGTGTTTAAAATGTGAAGTGTCTCAGAATAAAAATATCTTATACTGGCTAAATCCTAGACACAGACAAACAAAGGCTTGTAACTCTTCCAGGCTTGAACTTTGTAGAATTCCTTCATTTAGAAATGTATCAGTTTGTGGGGTGGAAAGAGCCACCAAGGATACCTTTCTTCATGTCTATGCCATATGGGCCTGGGCACACAATCATGTCCTGCATGTGAGCTCCAAGAGGCACCTTGCTGACTATTCATGAAAACAGAATGCTGGACTAGAAAGGTTTTGCGTCAGATCTAAAAAAGCAAAGATCATTCTAATATTTTTGTGTGACAAGCTTAAGTAGGGATGTGCACAACCTCCCAATCTGCCCAATGGCCCTTATCTGGGAGGTATCAGGTCAACTCACCCTGAGTTGACCTGGGGACTACCACCCCGCTCCTCTCCAAATCCAGTCCCAAATAGGTTTGGGAGGTGGGGCTAATGTTTAATTAGCCGGGACAGGGGTGGGACCTGAAGAAAACCCACTTGTGGAACATTACCCACACCCTGCAGAATCGCCTCCTCCTCTGAAGAGCTGTTGAGCGGAGGTGTTCCCCTGCAGATAATGCACAGCAAATTACTTTCCTTTAGGAAAGCCATTTGTGGAGCCACCCACCTGCCATGCATCTGACATCATGTGTCTGACATAACGTCATGCATCTGACATAACGTGTCTGATAGGTTTCCCATCCCTGTTTTAGAGACAGCAACAGGATATGGAGATGAGGGCTGTGCAGGAACCAAACATGTTCTTGCTGTTGAAATTCTGACCAAATTACTGAATTTAGGCAATATGTAATTGTGAGCTAAAAAACAAACAAACCTCAAATTCTAACATAAGGAAAAACATATTCAGCACTGAATAAAAATCTGTATTGCATAAACTGCCCTCTTTATGCCAGTTATATAATCTTTCAAAAGAAATACAGTGATATTCAAGAAATTATCCCTCTTCTCTTCCCACAACTCCCTTCTTACCAGCATAAGCCAGTCGGACAATAGTGGCTTCATCTTGGGCCAAATGTGCAATACCTGGCAAGATATATTCTGGATAGATATTGATATCATTACGTGGCACTTCTTTCACAAGAGCAAGAACTTTAGTGAGTGTCCTAACGGCTTCTGCCCTCACCCTGGGCACAGAGTCATTGCTGAAGTGCAAGAGATAAGGCGTGATACGATCTAGCAGGATTTCCACACTTAACCTGGGTGCCAACTGGAGAATCAACTCCAAAGCAGCAAGCTTTGAATCACAGTATTTGAGAGTCTGTAGGCATGAAGTTATCACTGACACCAAAATGACCAGCCCATTTTCCTTTGTCTCTCCCTCAGTTTTTTCTGTTAAGTCATGTCCACAGAGATTATGAATGATATTGTCCAGATCTTTTCGTATAACAAGGATGCGCTCATCTGCAGATAAAAATGTTTCCTTGGCAAATTGTGCCATGTAAGGCTGGAGGAAAGTGTAAAATATTTCAGGAAATGCATTGTTACGTTGTTGTTTCAAGTATTCTTCAGCTGCTAAACGTTTTTCTGGCTCACAGTGGATCATTTGAGTAACCTTCACATAAAAGAGGGCAAAGAGAACAAGGCAAAGATAATGTTTATTATTAAGTAAGTATGGAAAATGCAATAAGCCTTTGTAAATATTATTATTATTATTTACCAATTCTCTGATACTTGGGTCTTCAATTTTGTTCAGGACTTGTTCAGGGGCAAAGAGGCCATTTCTATATGCCAAAAGCTGTGACAAGTCAAACAGAGGTACACCTTCTGTAAAGAGCTCAGCTATTACACAACCTGGAAAATACAGAACAATTTCCTGAAAATTATAAATTAGGCATCTCTCTTTTTGTCTGCTCATAACCAAAACCCACAAAAGATAGAGGGGGTGCCATCTTCTGACTAAGCACACTTTCCTTTTCAAGTTCCAGCATTTAAGAAAAAGAGGTCACCTTTCTCAGCCTCTATAGTTCAGCCTCCAGTCTTCAGTGCTCCGGTTACCAATATAGAACCATAAGCCTGCACCCGAAAGCTGGTGTCAAGAAGCTGATGAAGATTTCAGTCTGCAGCACAGAAACGTGATTTTCCTAGCCCTGTTGTTCTTAAAAGAGATAGAAATCCCAGCAAATGGGGGTGAGGAAGGAGGATCAACTACATATTGTTTTTCCTCTAATGCAGTGATTCCCAAACTATTCCCCCCATGGACCACTTGAAAATTGCTGAGGGTCTTGGTGGACCATTTAATGATTTTTCTGCCCGTTCTGCCTGCATTTCCATAGATTTTAAATTGTAATACAATAAAATGCAACATAAGAACTAAAATAAATAAAAATACAACTAAAATCAATATGAATATTCGATGTGATAGATGTACTGTCTCCTATCTTTAACCACAAATCCACAAACATACAACGGCCCACCCAAATGAAGCTCACAGACCACTGGTGGTCCATAGACCACAGTTTGGGCATGCCTGCTCTAGCGCTCAAAGCCATCACCTCAAACAAATAGAAGAAACGCATGCAAGCCCGGAGATGTGCCTCTCTCTCTCACTCGCTCACTCACTCACACAAGATGATCAGTTGCCCAAAACAATTTGATCAGGGCTGTATACATAGAATTTCAAGTTGTGGATTCAGCTGTTAGCACATACATATTGGATCTGAGCAAGCCTGGGGATGTGCCTCTCTCTCTCTCTCTCTCTCTCTCTCTCTCTCTCTCTCTCTCTCTCTCACTCACTCACTCACTCACTCACACAAGATGATCAGTTGCCCAAAACAATTTGATCAGGGCTGTATACATAGAGTTTAAAGTTGTGGATTCAGCTGTTAGCACATACATATTGGATCTGAGCAAGCCTGGAGATGTGCCTCTCTCTCTCTCTCTCTCTCTCTCGCTCACACAAGATGATCAGTTGCCCAAAACAATTTGATCAGGGCTGTATACATAGAGTTTCAAGTTGTGGATTCAGCTGTTAGCACATACATATTGGATCTGAGCAAGCCTGGAGATATGCCTCTCTCTCTCTCTCTCTCTCTCTCGCTCGCTCGCTCACTCACACAAGATGATCAGTTGCCCAAAACAATTTGATCAGGGCTGTATACATAGAGTTTCAAGTTGTGGATTCAGCTGTTAGCACATACATATTGGATCTGAGCAAGCCTGGAGATATGCCTCTCTCTCTCTCTCTCTCTCTCTCTCTCTCTCTCTCGCTCACTCACACAAGATGATCAGTTGCCCAAAACAATTTGATCAGGGCTGTATACATAGAGTTTCAAGTTGTGGATTCAGCTGTTAGCACATACATATTGGATCTGAGCAAGCCTGGAGATATGCCTCTCTCTCTCTCTCTCTCTCTCTCTCTCTCGCTCACTCACACAAGATGATCAGTTGCCCAAAACAATTTGATCAGGGCTGTATACATAGAGTTTCAAGTTGTGGATTCAGCTGTTAGCACATACATATTGGATCTGAGCAAGACTGTTTAAAATGCTTAAGTCATTACCAGTTGACAGTATCCAGAACATAACATGAATCAACATAATTCACTACCAGTTGGGAGAAAAACATTCCACAAAATATTGTATATAAAAAGAGAAAAGTTAAATAAGCTGCTCTCCTCTAGAAATTTCTGAAGACTCTTGTTTCTCTATCCTTCAGCTAGCTGTGGGATATCTCAACCAAAATAACCAAATGCAACTGAGGCTTACCCAACAGCCAATATGATGAAGCTCACATGGCTTATGTGAAACCACTATTTATCCCAGCCTTGCATATCGATCCACATCAATAGGAAGAATGCCAGTAGTGCAAAAAGGTGCAATGGTCAACTCAGCTGGGCAAGCTGTATAAGCTTCTTAATAGTAAGAAGACATTGAATCCCAACAAAAAAATCTTGTGAATCATGATTAACACATGTGCACAAGACAGCTTATAATTTCAGTGCTCAAATATCTAGGGCTGACTCATATGATCAATCCCCACAGTAAGGCCTACAAAGCAAACATGCAGGAGACTTCAGTGGAACATGACGACTCACAAGGATCTGACAGCAGGGTTGACTCTGAAGTCAGCTCTCTCAGAGCGCTTCCAGTGTTTATTGGGATTGGTGTTTCTTATCCCTGCAAATTTTTGCAGAGTCCACACGCCATTCCATGTTGTTGGAATGAGAGACAACACCATGTGTAGTTAGTTACCTGAACCAGTGGGAGGTGCTAGACACAAAGAGTAATGTTTGTGTTCCTCTCACTGACTCTTTTGTGACTTGTTTTTTTGAACCTCTCTTCCTTCTTCTTCTCAGACCACAACCATCTTTTGTTCTTAATCCAGATGTTTCCCAGGAAAGAGAAAATCCAATAAGTTACAATGACTCATTTGCAATATCTCAGTCCCCTGTTTGCAATATTAAGCCCCCATCTGGCAGCACCCTCAGATGCACAGAAATTAGCCCAATGTGAATCAGCATGAAAACACAAAGATCCTGTAATCGAATGTACTTCACAGATAACTACAGGTATCAGTGTAACTCTTCTGGGACGGTACCATTTCAGAACACAGATGGGGGAATGGCATGTTTGATTGCTCCTCTGTATAGAAAAACCTGCCTGAATGTGGAAAGCTAGCACACTAGGGAGAAGCCTAAGGCAGAGCCTTTCATCCTTACTTGTTAGTTTTGTATGTGCAAAGTTTTTATGATTATTTATTAATTTATATACCAATTACATGCCAAGGTTCCCCCTCCTCCCCCAGAAATTAGAAAGCAACACTTTTCATGAAGGCACAGGTCATACATGTTGTGTCAAAGTACCTGCAGAAAAGATGTCCATTGCACGTTTCAATTCCCCTCTGCTTCGTTGATTACTGTTAGCCAAATCTACCAGGGGAGTGGAAGGATCTCTCATATTTTCCAGTTCTGTGGCAAACATACTGCCATCAACAAAGCGCTCTGGGGCAATGTAACATGTCCTCCTTCTTGATGTATCAAAGAAATAATTGAAATCAGCAGGGTTGTCTTCAGGAAGATAGGTTGGTTTAAAACTAGCAAAATCTGTTAGAAGGACCCAGTTCCAGCTGGTCACCATGATATTTTCAGTTTTTATGTCTCCATGACGGACCCCAGACCTGTGTGCTTGGTCCACTGCAGTCAAGATCTGGAAGGCTATCCACCTTTTCTCAATGTTGTTTAGGAACGGTCGAGTACTAATACGATCGTAGAGATTATCCCGTACATACTGCCTGAAGAGCATGGCTGCTTTTTCAGACAATGTGGCCTTCTGGAAGGGAAGACAGTTTTGCGCAGAATGCAATCTTATTTTCAGCTCCTCCAGCTCCTGTTTATAACTAGTTAATGGTAAAGTTGGATCTTGAATGGCAAACACCTTGACGACTACCAGTCCTTCTCTGTGCTTGGCCCGGGCAACTTTAAAAAACCTAGTACTGCCCAGGCTTTTGTCATATTCAAAATCATGGATGTCTGAGAAATAGCTGTCCACTGAAAGGATCTGAGATGGGGCAATACCAGCCAGCTGGTTCCCCATGGCAGCACCTTCACTTCTTTGTCACCACTCCACCTAAAAACAAAAAGAGAGCGATTTGTTCATCTTGACTGCGTTGTTCTCCTCAAATGAAACACTATACAGCATTCATTGTGAAATACACAAACTACATAAAAAATACACCCGTTATCATGTGGATGAATTTTTTATGTTTCATAAATAAAAGATCTGTTAGTTAATTTCTTGTTTTATTGGTACTATTAACCTGAGCCCATTTTTGTACTAATCTGATTTAAAATCTTGATTAAAACATGTAGAATGGGGTGGAAATTCAATATAGAGCTGAGTAGCCAAATCCTGTGTACAAAGTCTATTTTGCGTGAATTCCTGGTCCATTACATCAGCCTTTATTATTAGTATTGACTTATATAACGCTTATATGCTAAAATGGCTTCTTTAATTGCTGGTTCATGACATCTACAAATAGCTCACACATCTATGGTCATGACAGACACCCAGTTTAATAAGTCTATATTTATAGATTATATAAACAGATTCTATAATTTTTTCTTTACAGAGGAAGCTGATATAAACATTATTTATTAATTCAAGGAAATTTATATCCCACTCTTCCAATGTAGACACAAATGTCCGTGGCACCTTGAAACAATTTAAGAACAATTATAAAGATCATCCCTAAAATACATTGTGGCAAGGCTGTTTTGTAGGGTCTCACATTTCTTTAAGTCTTGTGCCAAAATAAACAAACAAACAAACAAAAACCGCTACAAGGGTCATTGTTTTTCTACACTTTGTAATGGTTGTCTGGCATGACAGTATACTAAACCAAATTTCTATGATTGTATTGTTTGACTAAACATTAGACACCTCTGATTTAAAAGATGTATTGATACTAACATCTAAGCAGCCCAAATAACAATGGTTCCTTTAATAAATTACCATTTAATTTGCACTTCTGCAATTCATTTAATATCAGTAGGGCTACCTACCACAGATATGTTTGTAGCATTTTTAAACTTTAGCTTTGTAATCTAAACACCACTCATTAGATGACAAAAAAGAGTGGGATACACATACTCTAAATAAATAATAAAGGGTAGGACAGTTTTCCACAGAATGGTTTTATAATTCCAATCTTCTAATACTGAAATGCCCACATGATTTTTAAAAAGCAAGAGTCATATAAATTTTTATTAATTAGTTTTCAAAGATTCTCCCACATTATGGCAAATAAAAATATCTGAGGCTGTTTCCACGACTTTTTCACATTAATTCAAATGGAAATCTTAACCGTACATCCGATTTTAAACTTCTCCTTTACTTTCCACCTCATTACCATCTGAAGCTAAATTGACAGCATTCCTAAGTAATGCATCGCAGACTTACAACACAATACTATACATGTCTACTCAGAAATGCAATAAGATTTACTCCCAGGAAACTGGGAAGAGGACTGCGGTCTACTTTTTTTTTAGTCTGCTTCTCACATTATAAAATTAGTTTGTATTTATGTGTATATATTGTGAATCCTGTGTTGATACATATTTTATTTATGCATGTACACACTGCAAGGATCCAGTGCCAACTACTTTGAAAAGTACATGCAACTTTAAAAACAAACAAAAAACCCATTAACCTATTATGGGCTATACTACAGGTGTTCCATACTCAACCACATACTATTTGATTTTGAACATGAGGATAATATATTCAGGGTGACATACATGTTACATGGCCATGGGGAAAAAGTCCAACATTGGCAAGAGGTTAACTTCCACTTCGGCCACATATAATGATCTTAGTTTCTATAATCCAAGTTTAACATAAACACAGTAAAGGTTGGATAATAGAGAGGTCATTGACCAAGTAACGAGAGCCAATATGGTGTAGGGCAGCCTTTCCCAACTAGTGGGCTACCAGATGTTGTTGGACCACAATTCCCATCTTTCCTGACCATTGGCAATGCTGGCTGAGGCTGATGGGAGTTGTGGTCCAGCAACACCTGGTGGCCCACTTGCTGGGAAAGGCTGGTGTAGGGGTTAAGGTGTCAGACTATGACCAGGGTTTGAATTCCCACAGCCATGAAGCTCACTGGGTGACCTTGGGCCAGTCACTGCCTCTCAGCCTCAGAGGAAGGCAATGGTAAACCCCCTCTGAATACCACTTACCATGAAAGCCCCTGTGCTTGAGGCCATGTGTCCAGCTGGTTTCCAGTACATGCAGCAGCCGAGGGTTGGTAGGCGGGGAGGGGGAATGGCAGTCATCTATCGGGAGTCTTTGATCTTTGCCAGACCCCCTCTCCACGAGACCAAGTTTGTTGATTGCATGTACTGGAGGCTGGGCCCAAAGGGCAGTTTAGGGATTCTCCTTGTGTACCGCCCACCCCGCTGCACAGCAGACTCCCTGACCGAGGTGCTCGAGATTGTCTTGGGCGTGCGGGTCCTTTCCCCCAACCTATTGGTTCTGGGGGACTTTAACCTGCACGCCGAGGCAGCCCTCATAGAAGCGCCTCGGGATTTCATGGAAACCATGACTTCCTGGGAACTGCACCTTAGTAATACTGAGCCCACCCATGTAGCCGGTCATGCTCTTGACCTTGTGTTTGTCTCGGGAGGGGGAGGAAGTGCTCTGAAAATGGGGGCTGTTTTTTCTAACCCCGTGTCATGGTCAGATCACTATCTGGTAAATGTAGACTTCTCAATGCCACACACCCTCCGCAGGGGATAGGGACCGATTAGGATGGTCCGCCCCAGGCGCCTGATGGAGCCTAAGGGATTCCTGAATGCGCTGGGAAATCTGGAGCTGTCTGAAGGTCGCCCGGTCGAAACCCTGGTGATGGAGTGGAATAGGGAGATCTCCGGGGCAATAGACCGGGTGGCTCCGAAACGTCCTCTCCCCCTGAATAGAACTCAGACTGCACCCTGGTATACACCACGGTTGCAGGGTCTGAGACAGGAGGTGAGACGACTACAGCGCCGGTGGTGGAAATCTCGCTCCGAAGACGATCGGACACTGGTTAGAGCAGCAATAGCTGCCTACCAAGTGGCGACAAAGGCAACAAAGAGAGATTTCTTTGCTGCCTCTATTGCGTCCGCAGAGTGTTGTCCCAGGAGGTTGTTCCAAGTGGTCCGTAGTCTGGTCGGTCCAGCTGCGCAGGAACCCATGGAACTTTCTAAAGCCTCTTGTGACATATTTGCCAAACACTTTGCTGATAAAATTGAGAGCCTGAAGAGCACGATTCCGTACGCCGTGAATACAGGAAGTGGGCCAGAGTTGGCCAGTTGCATTCTGGTCCGGTGGGATCGGTTTCAGCCTCTTCCCTCTGAGGAAGTGGACAAGGTGCTCTCTACTGTGAGGCCGACCACCTGTCTGTTTGATCCTTGCCCCACGTGGCTCATTATGGGCTGCAAAGAGAGACTGAGCGAAGGGATCAAGGTAGTGGTGAATGCTTCCTTGGAAGAAGGTGCAATGCCATCAGCCCTCAAGGAGGCGGTAATAAAGCCCATTCTGAAAAAGCCCTCCTTGGATCCCCAAGAGTTGAACAACTTTCACCCGGTCTCTAATTTACCATTCTTGGGCAAGGTGATTGAGCGAGTGGTGGCCAAACAGTTACAGACACACTTGGATGAAGCAGCTTATTTAGATCCGTTCCAATCGGGCTTCAGGACTGGACATGGAACTGAAACAGCCTTGGTCGCTCTGGTGGATGATTTAAGAAGGGTGTTGGATAGGGGAGAATATGCTTTCCTCGTCCTCCTGGATCTCTCAGCGGCTTTCGATACCGTCGACCACAGTATCCTTTTAGATCGCCTGGAGGGAATGGGAATAGGGGGCACTGTTTTACGGTGGTTCCGTTCCTATCTCTCAGACAGGCATCAACGGGTAGCATTGGGAGATGAGGTTTCAGACTCTTGGCCTCTCAATTGTGGTGTGCCACAGGGTTCTATCCTCTCTCCCATGCTATTTAAAATCTATGTAAAGCCGCTGGGAGCCTTCATCAGGAGATTTGGGCTGCAGTGTCATCAATATGCGGATGACACTCAGCTCTATCTCTCGTTCAAGTCCTCACAAGAGTTGGCTGTGGATACCATTTCCAAGTGCCTGGAGTCCGTAAGTGAATGGATGGGAGGTAATAGGCTGAAACTGAACCCCGACAAGACCGAGGTGCTGCTCGTGGGGGACAAGAGAAGGTTAGGAGATATAGACCTGGTGTTTAATGGGGTAAGATTGCCCCTGAAGGACCAGGTCCGCAGCCTCGGGGTCATCCTTGACTCCCAGCTGTCCATGGAGGCTCAGGTCTTGGCAGTGAACCGGGCAGCTTGGTATCAATTACATCTGATACAGAGGCTGCGACCCTACCTTCCTGTCCATCTGCTCCCACGGGTGGTACATGCCCTGGTCTCCTCTCGCTTAGACTACTGTAATGCGCTCTACGTTGGGTTACCCTTGAAAACGGTCCGGAAACTACAGCTGGTACAGAATGCGGCGGCTCGTTTAATTAAGAACAGCCGTCACCATGATCACATCACTCCGGTGTTAGAAGACCTACACTGGTTACCAGTTGTCTACTGGGCCCAATTCAAGGTGTTGGTATTAACCTTTAAAGCCCTATACGGTTTCGGCCCAGTTTATCTGAAGAAGCGCCTCCAGCATCACCAAATATGCCGCCTGACGAGATCAGCCACACAAGACCTTCTCTCGGTCCCACCAGTTAGAACAGCTAGGCTGCTGCGGACCAGAGAGAGGGCATTTTCGATTGTGGCCCCCACCCTCCGGAATTCCCTGCCCTATGACCTCCGCCATGCCCCCTCCCTGCCAAGTTTCCGCCGCGCCTTGAAAACCTGGCTATTTAGGTGGGCATACAAGCTTCCTCGGGTGGGCTAGTCTTATCTTCTTACAGTTGTGGGTGGTTTTAGCTCATTATAGTTGAGGTTTTTGGGTTATCTGTTGGTATTTTATATGTTGTATTTTATCCTATTATGTACGTCGCCTAGAGTGGCCGTTAACCCGGCCAGATAGGCGACTCAGAAATAAAATTTTATTATTATTATTATTATAAGTCAAAACTGAGTTGAAGGCAGTCCATTTCCATATTGCCGAAGTAAAACGTTTCTTTTTAGTAAAATGTCTGGAAACAGAGTGTTTATTTGCCAAAGGCATGACAGCTGTCTCTCTTCTACTTCCATTGGCACAAAAGAATTGCTAGAGCAGCCTTCCCCAACCTGGGGACCTCTAGATGTTTGCTAGACTGAAACTCGCATCAGCTCTGACCATTAACCATATTGGCTGGGGCTGATGGAAGTTGTAGTCCAAAACATCTGGATGGCACCAGATTGGAAAAGGCAGTGCTGGAGTATCCCTTTCTGATGTAGGCTCATAAAAACACCCACCCCCTGCAGTCCTTAATCCTGGGCTGCTTTGGGAGGAAGGGCAGGAAATAAATGTAATTAACAAATAAACCGTTAACCCGTTATTTTCTTGGGCAATTTCTACCACACAGAATTCCTACAATCTCTGCAGTCCTCCGCTCCTTTCACTTTACAACACTTCCCTAGTTTCCTTCCAGGATTTTTCTACACGCGCGCGCACACACACGTGTCTTTAGTACTGGAGGATTTCTCTGCCTTTAATTACCGTGCTCTGCAGTCTGAAATTCAACCGATGAACCCCCTGCGCCATTTAGTCAAGAAAGGCTTCACTGATCAAAATTTCTACTTGGCATAGAAGCCCCATCCGGAGGGAGTCAGTCAGTCGTGTGACAAGAGTCTGTCCGTCAATTTTCCTCTCCCTCCCTCAGAAACACGCTTCCTATCCCTAACATCTCTCCTCCTTCACAGCATCACATCCCTACCTGAGGATAAAAGGGAACGCGGCCCCAAACGGGAAGGCCTTCTCCAGGAAGGTCCTCAAATAACGGGAATACGTTGCGTGGACCTGTGAGGTGCTGACAGACGGGGCATCCCTCCAAATAAAAGTCCCAGGGAGGAGCTGTACCTGCAGTCTATTCACACGCGTTACCTCTGGCAGCTTCCCGACGCCGGAGCTGAGGCGCGCCGAAGAGTCTTCCTGCCCTTGTCGTCTCCCGCAGCCCAGCGACTCACCACCTCTCCGGAACGAGGGGGAGCCCAGCCTGGGGAACCAGGGCCAGGCTTGCACAGGACTCTCGGCTTCTTTGCTGCACGGAACCGGTAAGCATTACACAAGAGGAAGGAGGCGGTGTCGGTGAGCTCACATCCTGGCAGGGAGGGAAAAGGCGACCCGGGAGGCTGGTCGGGTGGAGCGGCAGGAGTCGGAGCCAGTCAGTTGAGCTACGTCTCCGCCTCTCGGGGCTGGGGAAAGCGAGGTCAGGCCGGTCCGGAGCAGCCAGGGTCGCGGTGGAAGATGCTATGCGGTTCGTACAGTTCTTGCTGCTTCCTAACAGAAGACGGCTTCTGTTAGAGCAAAAAGAAACAGGAGCGGAAAAAATAACCCTAATAATAATAATGAGGAGGAGATGGGGCCAAAGAAGAAGGAAGGGGAGAGACAGGAGTTCCAACCTTCCTCTTCCCCCCTCCCCGCCGTTACTTACTTTTATTTATTTATTATACAGCCACCAGAGTATATATATGGTTTAGGTCTGCGTGACGCTGTGGAGGACTAGAGTAGACATAATAATTTCCAGAATACATGATAATGTATTTTTACTACAGTGTTGATGTTTCTCCTGTTTTTATTGTTTTCTGGCCTGCTCCTCATAAACTGGCAAAACAAAACGACACTGAAGTTGGTTCCTAGTTCCCGGTTCCTTATTTGTGTGAAAGTTCAATCACTAACAAAGAACAAAAGTTGACAGCTACAGCAACATCAAACCAAATTTAACATGACCCTGAACCCCAAAATATATGATGGAGTACCCTGTATGATATATCGCTGTAATCAGGAGACTCTCCCCGTCAAGCCTGACCATACATTTATGCAATCAAAATCATCAGGATTCTGATATCATAAATACATGATAATGTCATAAAATCATAAAAAATAAGTAACTGGGGGTACATGCCCCAAAATCTGCTCTGAGCCAGGACAAATCATATACCCCAGGAAAGGAGAGGGTGTCCTCTTCGGGATGCCAGTGCGTCCCATCCGGCCCAGAGCTTCTGCTGGGCACCGGGCACTCACGACGGCATCTATGCAAAATCAAACTGGACAAAAACACGCAGAAAAAAGTAGGTAACTGGGGGTGCCTATTCCAAAATCTGCTCTGGGCCAGGACAAATCATATACCCCAGGAAAGGGGAGGGGGTCCCCTACGGGACGCCACTGCGTCCTGCCTGGCCCAGAGCTTCTGCTGAACGCAGGGCACGAAGGAGAGCATCTATCCAAAACCAAAGCAGACAAAAACATACAGGAAAAAATAAGTAACTGGGGGTACCCACCCCAAAATCTGCTCTGGGCCAGGACAAATCATATACCCCAGGAAAGGGGAGGGGGTCCCCTATGGGATGCCACTGCGTCCCGCCTGGCCCTGAGCTTCTGCTAGACACAGGGCACATGGGAGAGCATCTATCAAAACCAAAGCAAACAAAAACACAGGAAAAAATAAGTAACTGGGGGTACACACCCCAAAAACTGCTCTGGGCCAGGACAATTCATATACCCCAGGAAAGGGGAGGGTGTCCCCTATGAGATGCCACTGCATCCCGCCTGGCCTAGAGCATCTGCTGGGCGCAGGGCACGCACGAGGACATCTTTCCAAAACCAAACCAGACAAAAACATACAGGGAAAAAATAAGCAACTGGGGGTACATGCCCCAAAAACTGCTCTGGGCCAGGACAAATCATATACCCCAGAAAAGGGGAGGGTGGCCCTTACAGGATGCCACTGCGTCCCGCCTGGCCCGAGCTTTTGCTAGGCGCAGGGCACAGATGAGGGCATCTATGCAAAAGCAAACCAGAGAAAAATGTGCAGGAAAAAATAAGGAACTGGGGGTGCCCATTCCAAAATCTGCTCTGGGCCAGGACAAATCATATACCCCAGGAAAAAAGATGGTGTACTCTATGAGATGCATGTCTTTCCCAGCTATAATAATTAAGAGTAAATAGGGGAAAAGATATAATTTGGGGTGACCACTACAAAATCTTCTGCGGGCTATGAAAAATCATTCACTTGAGCAAAGTGAATAGTGTCCTCCGCGAGATGCCACTGCATCCTGCCTGGCATGGTTTGTGGTCATACGGAACAGGTATCGACATCTATGCACAACAACAATAATCAAGCTATGTAGAAAATACATAAGGAACTGTGGGTTTCCACCATCAAACATGCTTTGGGCACTGCAGGTCATACACCCATGCATTCTGGAGAGGGTTCCCACCCAATTCAGAATTTCTTGTATCTGTATGGCACAGACAAGGGCATATATGTATTAGAAAATATAGCAAATATGTACAGGAAAAGAATAAGGAAATGAGGTGCCCATCACAAAAGATGGTTTGGGGCACCATAAAACATACTTCATTGCACCTGGGGGAGTGTCTTCTCTGAGATGCCATCCATGAATGCTTTTGAGTGTCAACTATGAAATTACATCTTCAAGAAATCATTGTTTAACCTGCCATGTTTCCTTCTGTCGCCAGTACCAATGGCTTTGTAAAATAATAATATTTGAGCTGTAACAAGGTGAGTAAGAGGGAAGACCGATACAAAAATTAAACATTAAAAAATCCCATCTTTCAACAACCCTTTTAAGGAGAGACCTTGTCCCAGTGTGCGTCTGTATTGGAATTATATTTAAGATGCCTTCAACAATGTTTTGTAATTTTCAAAAGGTGTTTTTCAATGTTTTGTATTTGATTTTGTAAAGATCTTTTGTTTTTAAGATGTTTTTAAAAACTTGGGGGGGGTTATCACTTTTTTGCCATCCTGGGCAAACGTGGTGTTGTTTGTGCAACAGATGAGTTGTTCCAAGACTTCACAAAGAAAAATAGTACTCCAAGTCATATTGTAGCAATGAGGCTATAAAGGACCAAACAATAACGATGATGTCCAATGTGCAGTTTAGAAGGTGCTCTTCTAAATCTACTACTATTTCAGAGATGTTTGAAAACCAGGAGATTGTTTCGAATGGGTGAAATTGTTTAATTCCAGCCCATGTGAAATGGTGTTGATTTTGTAAACTTCAAAAATGTTCTAATATATTTCTAAGAAAAATGTTTTTTACTGTTTTACCAGTTCTGATAAATATGACTTCCTTATTTCTTTTCTTTTTTTTAAATTAAGTCTGCACTTGTTTATATGTTCATTTGTATACTTGGTTGTTACCTGTTGGAGAAATATAATATATATATGTAGTAATTTATTTAGAGATACAATAAATCAAATGTACAACAATTCTTCTCAAAGTATGACTGTGTGTTATCTGGTGCCATGGCACATGGAAACTTGGCCGGATCACCAGACAACGATTCACTTAAGAAGCATAAAGATGTAATTTCATAGATGAGACTCTAAGCTATGCATAGACGGCATCTAATAGAAGACAGTATCCCTGATGTGTGGAGGTATGGTGGTGGGAGAAGGACATGCCAGGTGAGGGGAACTCGGCCCAGACAATTAGTGGCTGTGCCTTGTTCCGGCCCTTCTCACATCCACAGGATTGCGGGTTGTCCTCTCAGCCAGCTCTCGGATCTCCAAGTGCTGCTTCTAAACGCCAGATCGGTACACAATAAAACCTCCCTCGTCCATGACTTAATTGTGGAGGAGGGGGCCGGTCTGGCATGCATAACCGAGACTTGGGTGGGTGAGCAGGGAGGAGTTACTCTTTCCCAGCTCTGCCCACCTGGGTATATGGTTCAGCACTATGGTAGATCCGAGGGTCGGGGAGGTGGGGTTGCTGTGGTCTATAAGAGCTCTTTCTCTCTCATCAAGCACCCTGTCCATGTGACTACTGGTCTGGAATGCCTGTACCTTGTCTTGGGCCAGAGGGACAGACTGGGAATCTTGTTGGTGTACCGCCCACCCTGCTGCCCAACAGCTTCCCTAACTGAGCTGACAGAACTGGTCTCGGAGGTATTGTTGAAATCCCCCAGACTATTGGTACTGGGGGATGTCAATATCCATGCTGAGGCTGCTTTATCAGGGGCGGCTCAGGACTTCATGGGCTCCATGGCAACCATGGGGCTGTCCCAATTTGCTATTGGCCCAACACATGTGTCGGGACATACTCTTGATCTGATTTTTGCGACTGGACATGGGGATGGTGATCTGGAGGTGGGGAATTTTTCATCTATTCCTTTGTCATGGACAGATCACCGCTTGCTGAAGTTTAGACTCACAGCGGCCTTTCCCCTCTGCAAGGGTGGGGGACCCATTAAGTTAGTCCGCCCCCGGAGACTGATGAATCCTGAGGGTTTTCAAAGGGCTCTGGGGTTTTTTCCGGCTGATAAGACTGGCGCTCCTGTCGAAGCCCTGATCGACCTGTGGAACACAGAAATGACCCGGGCCGCTGACACGATCGCCCCTGCACGCCCCCTCCTATGTAGAGCTCATACAGCTCTGTGGTATACCCCCGAGCTAAGAGTGATGAAACAAGAGAGGAGGCGGCTTGAGTGCAGATGGAGGCAAACTCCTGACGGATGCAATCATGCACTGGTAAGTGCCTTTACTAAGTGGTACTCAGAAGCGGTGAGAGCAGCTAAGAAGCATTATTTTGCTGCTACTATCAAATCATCCCTCTGTCGTCCGGCAGAGCTTTTTAAAGTTGTCCGAGGGCTATTACATCCTGGTCCTCGGGACATTATAGAGCCATCGGAAATCCGCTGTAATGAGTTTGCTAGGCACTTCCAGGACAAGATTTTATGCATCCGCCGGGACTTGGACTCCAATATTGTAGCAGATGAACATAATGAGGCATCCAGAGCACAGTCCTGTCCTCATGTATTGGATGAGTTTCAGTTGGTGCAGCTTGAGGAAGTTGACAAGGTGCTTGGGCTGGTGCGTGCGACCACTTCTGTACTGGATCCTTGCCCCTCTTGGCTGGTAAAAGCTAGCAGGAATGGAACAGCCGGCTGGGCCAGGGAAGTGATAAATGCCTCTTTACGAGAGGGAGTGGTCCCCAGCTGCCTGAAAGAGGCGGCGGTGAGACCACTTCTGAAGAAGTCTTCCTTGGACCCGGACAACTTGAATAACTATAGGCCGGTAGCGAATGTTCCATTCCTGGGCAAGGTCTTAGAGCGGGTGGTTGCTTGCCAGCTCCAAACACTCTTGGATGAAACCGATTATCTAGATCCATTTCAATCCGGTTTCAGGCCCAGTTTTGGTACAGAGACAGCCTTGGTCACCCTGTATGATGACCTATGTCGGGAGAGGGACGGGGGGAGTGTAACTCTGTTGATTCTCCTTGATCTCTCAGCAGCTTTTGATACCATCGACCATGGTATCCTTCTGGAGAGACTTATGGAGTTGGGAGTTGGAGGTACCGCTTGGCAGCGGCTTCGCTCCTACTTGGTGGGTCGGCTCCAGAAGGTAGTGCTTGGGGAGCATTGCTCGATTCCATGGGTTCTCCAGTATGGGGTCCCACAGGGGTCAGTTCTGTCCCCCATGCTTTTTAACATCTACATGAAGCCGCTGGGGGCGGTCATCAGGAGTTTTGGAGTGCGTAGTCATCAGTATGCTGATGACACGCAGCTCTACTTCTCCTTTTCATCTTCTTCAGGTGAGGCTGTCAATGTACTAAACCGTTGCCTGGCCGTGATAATGGACTGGATGAGAGCTAATAAACTGAGACTCAATCCTGACAAGACTGAGATGCTGTTAGTGAGTGGCTTCTGTGATCAGATGGTGGATACTCAACCTGTTCTGGACGGGGTTACACTCCCCCTGAAGGAGCAGGTTCGTAGTCTGGGAGTTCTTTTAGATCCTTCGTTGTCACTTGAGGCCCAGGTAGCCTCGGTGGCACGAAGTGCGTTCTACCAACTTCGGTTGGTAGCCCAGCTACGTCCCTATCTGGGCAGTGACGACCTCGCCTCAGTTATCCATGCTCTGGTAACCTCAAGATTGGACTACTGCAATGCACTTTACGTGGGGCTGCCTTTGAAGACGGTTCGGAAACTGCAACTAGTGCAAAACGCAGCGACTCGACTGTTGACAAGGACCAAACGATCAGAACATACAACACGTGTTCTGGCCCGTTTGCACTGGTTGCCTATACGTTTCCAGGCAAGATTCAAAGTGTTGGTTTTGATCTATAAAGCCTTACACGGCGCGGGTCCGCAATACCTGGTGGAACGTCTCTCCCGATATGAACCTACCCGTACACTACGTGCAACATCGAAGGCCCTCCTCCGGGTACCGACTCATTAAGAGGCCCGGAGGATGACAACAAGAACTAGAGCCTTCTCAGTGGTGGCCCCCGAACTATGGAATAGTGTCTCTGATGAGGTGCGCCTGGCGCCAACTTTGTTATCCTTTCGGCGCCAGGTTAAAACCTTCCTCTTTTCCCAGGCATTTTAACATATTTTAGCATATTTAGCACATTCTGGTATTCTAAATTTAAACTGTGTAATATGTTTTTAGCTCTGGGGAATTTTTGTGGTATGTTTGTATTTACTATGTGATTTTATTATATTACTGTATTTTTATATTTATGTTGTACACCGCCCAGAGAGCCGTTGGCTGTGGGCGGTATAGAAATTGAATAAAATAATAATAAATAAAATAATAATAATAATAAATAACTATGATTTGTGGTGCCCCAAATCATATTTTGGAATGGGCATCCAAGTTCCTTATAATCTTTCCTATATATTTTGGCTATTCTTCTGATACATAAATTAATGTTGTCGGTGTTGTTTAGATTTATTCCCTGCAGTTAACTAAAACGTTTCGGGCGGATCACAAAAGTTATAAAATGCATAATTAAATACAGTTAAAAACACTCTAAAATCAGAAATGATAAATGACCTTGTCTGAGCTATAACTGAACAAAAAGCTCTGACCTGGGTTGGAACCAATGCCATCTTGCAGAGGACCCTGTCCTGTATGAATATTTGTGTGGATCGTCACCTTGCAGTGGTGAGTGGGCTTGCGTGTTCCAATGAACCCTGTGAGCGATGCCGTCGGGAGTCATGTACTCCCAGCATGGTCACCCATGGCGGTAAGGTCAAGGGAGAAGAACAAGACAAAGAACGATCCAAGAAAGTCCTCAACGGCAGAACAGGCAGAGGATAACAATGTGTATGTTACAACGGCTGTGAAGGCGGATGAAGGCGGCAGCAGATAAAAGACTTCCAATCGTCATGGTATCCATGCCATTGGATCGAAGCCTTTTTCTGTCAAGATTGTGTGTTGATCATCGTGCACCCATCTCCCCACATAAAACAAATTCACGCACAGGCGTCTTCCAACCAAACCAAACCAAAAGTCCCATGGCAATCGGCGAATGGCAACGGGGGCAGGACTGTGAAATCCGGAAGCCACTAGTCATGGACTGGCACATGGGTAGTGGATACAGACTCAGTTGTCCTGGCTCAAGGACCGAGGCAGTTGAGTTGTTCGGCAGCTGTATCTACGACTGAGCAGTCCTATTCAGGATCCACTCTGCTCACCCCGTATGGGGAAGGGGCTAGAAAAGGTGCCCTAAACACAGTCTGCCTCATCTCTCTCCCTGACTGGATCACCGAGTCCAGTGGGGTCGTCGTAAAAGACAAATGAACTTTTGAATGTGGAATATACGGACAGTACTGGACAATACAGATAGTGAACGTCCTGAATGCAGGACTGCCATCATTGCGAGGGAGTTGAGATGTTTTGATATTGACATGGCAGCACTCCAAGAAACTCAGAAGAGCAGGAGAGGGACAATTAAAGGAAGAAAAAGGCGATTACACCTTCTTCTGGAAAGGACTGCCTGAACAAGAACGACGAAAGCATGGAGTAGGCTTTGCTATTAAAAATGATCTTGTGAAGCTTTTGTCAGAAGTTCCCACTGGCATTAATGAACGACTCTCAACTTTCCGATTAAAACTTGCCAAAAACCAGCAGGCAACTATTGTAAGTGCTTATGCCCCAACATTAGATGCTGATGAAGACATCGGGGAAAAATTTTATACCCAGCTGGACACCATCTTATCAGAGATACCTAAGGAGGACAAAATTGTCCTCCTGGGCGATTTCAATGCAAGAGTTGGGTGTGATTTTGATTTCTGGCCAGAAACCATTGGGAAAGAAGGAGTTGGCAATAGCAACCTGAATGGAATTCTACTTCTGACTAAATGTGCAGAGCATAATCTTGCTATCACAAACACACTTTTTCACCAGAAAGATAAATTTAAAACATCATGGAAGCACCCTTGGTCGAAGCACTGGCATCTCCTGGATTACGTAATTGTCCATGCCAGAGATCGTCATGATGTACTCCTCACCAGGGCCATGACGAGTGCTGATGACTGCTGGACAGATCACTGACTAATTCGATCCACTATGGCCATTAATATTGTTCCTCAACGTAGGCTCCAAGGAAGAAAACCAAGATGTAAAATGAACATCCACGCCCTTCAAGATCCTATTAAGCGAGCTTGCTTTCAAACAACTCTCAAGAAACATCTACCTACGGAACTCCCTGAAAACGTTGAGGAACACTGGATTAAACTGAAGAAATCCATTATTGCAGCATGTGAACAAACTATTGGATACCAAACTAAGAAACATCAGGACTGGTTTGATGAGAATGATAGTGAGATTGAACATATCATTGACAAGAAAAGGAAAGCTTTCCAGATATGGCAGAAACACATTAACTGTGCTGCTAAGAAAAAAAATCTATGCCAGTGCAAAGGCTGAGGTCCAAAGAAGAACTAGAGAACTTAAGAACGCCTAGTGGATAAAGAAAGCTCAACATATCCAGCATTTTGCAGATGCTCATGATGCACGGGGCTTTTTTAATGCCACAAAGGCCATCTACGGACCAACAAATTATGTTACAAATCCCTTATGTTCAATAGATGGTACCAAACTTCTAAAGAACAAAGAGTCTATTGCACTGCGTTGGAAAGAGCATTACCACAATCTCCTTAATTGTAACTCTATTGTGGCTGATGAGGTCTTCTCACAAATCCCGCAACAACAAATTAGAGATGAGCTTGCAGTATCTCCTAATTTGGATGAAGTCATTAAAGCCATTAATCAAATGAAAAATAACAAAGCTAGTGGATCTGATGGGATTCCTGCTGAAGTCTTTAAAGAAGGTGGGCCTGAATTTACACAACAACTTCATAAGCTCATTGAAAAAATCTGGATGAGGGAGGAGATCCCGGAAGACTTTAGGGATGCCATTATTATCACTCTTTTCAAGAAGGGTGATAGAACAGATTGTGGGAACTACTGAGGTATCTCTCTTCTTGCTACCCCAGGTAAAATCCTTGCAAGGATCCTTGCAAATTGCCTCCTACCTATCTCAGAAGACATTCTCCCTGAATCCCAAAATGGTTTCCGCCCTTCCAGGGGGACAGTGGACATGATCTTCACTGCACGACAGCTTCAAGAAAAATGCAGGGAGCAAAACTGACCTCTGTATATGGCATTTATTGATCTGACTAAGGCCTTTGATACTGTAAATGGAACTGCTCTCTGGACCATCCTTCTGAAAATTGGATGCCCTGATAAATTTGTGAATCTTTCGTGACTCCTCCATGACGACATGAGGGCAACAATTTTGGATAACAATGGCTCTCAAAGTGATCCATTCAAAGTGGGATCAGGTGTCAAACAGGGATGTGTCATTGCTCTGACCTTATTTGCTATTTTTATCACCATGATTCTACACCTTGTTGAGGGGAAACTTCCCACTGGCGCGGAAATCACATATCGAACAGATGGAAAGCTTTTTAATCTCAGTAGGCTGAAAGCAAAAAGTAAGGTAATTACAACCTCTGTCATAGAACTTCAATATGCCGATGATAATGTAGTCTCCGCACATTCAAAGGAAGATCTTCAAACTATCCTAAATGTCTTTGCAGAAGCATATGAAAAGCTTGGCCTCTCGCTTAACATAAAAAAACCCCAAAGTGCTTCATCAGCAAGTGCGAACCAATTCCTCTGTAGCACCATCAATCCAGCTTAATGGTGCCACGCTGGAGAATGTCGATCACTTTTCTTATCTTGGCAGCCAGATGGCTGACATCGACGCTGAAATTCAGCATCGTCTGAGCTCTGTGAGTGCCGCATTCTCCCGAATGAAGCGTAGAGTGTTTGAGGATTGGGATATTCACAGGGAGACCAAAATGCTTATTTACAAAGCCATTGTACTACCAACCTTAATGTACACCTGTGAAACATGGACCATCTATAAACGCCGCTCCCAACTTCTTGAAAGATTCCACCAATGCTGCCTCCGGAAAATTCTGCAGATTACTTGGGAAGATAGGTAGACTAATGTTAGCATATTGGAAGAAGCAAAGACCACCAGTGTTGAAACAATGATCCTCCAACACCAACTTTGCTGGACTGGCCATGTGGTTCAAATGCCTGATCACCGTCTTCCAAAGCAGCTACTTTACTCCCAACTTAAGGATGGAAAAAGGAATATTGGTGGACAGCAAAAGAGGTTTAAAGGTGTTCTCAAATCTAATCTTAAAAAATGTAACATGCATCGAGAACTGGGAATCCTTGGCCCATGAACGTCCCAAATGGAGGTCGGCCATTATCAAAGGTGCTATGGACTTTGAAGAAGCACGAGAACAGGGCGAAAGGGACAAACGAGCTAAGCGGAAGGCACGTCCACCAAATCTTCATCGTGACCATCTTCCATCTGGAATCCTATGTCCTCACTGTGGGAGGCTGTGTGGATCCAGAATTGGCCTCCACAGTCACTTACGGACCCACCGCTAAAGACCTTACAATCTTACTCGGCCACGAGTGATTGCCAGTGAATAAATGAAATGAATGAGTGAATGATATGTAATACTTCGAATAAAGTTTTGGGGTGGGCACCACCAGATCCTTTCCCCCCCTACCTTATGTGTATAGTTGCTCAGATCCACTCCTTATGCACACAAGAAACTCTGGGCCAGTCAGGAAGCCATGGATTCTCATAGAGGATGTTTTTGTCCATTTTGGTTGTGAGTATATGCCCTCATACGCGCCCTACGCCCTGCACAACCGCTGGGCCAGGCAGGACGCACTGCTATGTTATAGAGAATACCCTCCCGTTTCCTGGGGTGTATGATTTGTCCTGGCCTAGAGCAGATTTTGGGGTGGGCACCCCCAGTTCCTTATTTTTTCCTGCATGTTTTTGTCCAGTTTGATTTTGCATAGATGACCTTCCATGTGCCCTGCACCCAGCAGAAGCTCTTGGCCAGGCAGGACGCAGTGGCATCTCGTAGAGGACACCCTCCCCTTTCCTGGGGTATATGATTTGTCCTGGCCCAGAGCAGATTTTGGGGTGTGTACCCCCAGTTACTTATTTTTTTCTGCGTGTTTTTGTCCAGTTTGATTTTGCATAGATGCACTTGTGCGTGCCCTGCACCCAGCAGACGCTCTAAGCCAGGTGGGACACAGTGGCATCTTGTAGAGGAAACCCTCCCCTTTCCTGGGGTATATGATTTGTCCTGGCCCAGAGCAGATATTGGGTACCCCCAGTTACTTATTTTTTCCTGTATTTGTCTGCTTTGGTTTTGCATAGATGCTGTACTGTGTGCCCTGTGCCCAGCAGAAGCTCTGGGCCAGGCGGGGTGCAGTGGCATCTCGTAGGGGACACCTTCCCCTTTCCTGAGGTATATGATTTGTCCTGGCCCTGGGGTGTGTACCCCCAGTTACTTATTTTTTTCTGCGTGTTTTTGTCCAGTTTGATTTTGCATAGATGCCCTCGTGAGTGCCCGATGCCCAGCAGAAGCTCTGGGCCGGATGGGACGCACTGGCATCCCGAAGAGGACACTCTCCCCTTTTCCTGGGGTATATGATTTGTCCTGGCCCTGGGGTGTGTACCCCCAGTTACTTATTTGTTCCTGTATGTTTTTGTCTGCTTTGGTTTTGCATAGATTGCCCTCCCATGTTCCTTATAGTTCGGTAGCTTGTGGCTCCATTTGTAACTTTTTAAAAAACAAAAACAAAAAAGTAAATTAAAATTGTAATTGTTGTCTTATCAAGTTGTATTTTTAATATAGCAAACGTGATAATGTAATGGCAAACCAAGTTATTAAGCATAATGCATTTTATGTTCCTAAAGTAACAGAGTAACTTGCGATCTGTAAAGGGTGTTAAAAAAATAACTACTGCATATTTTCCCACTTTCCCAAAATTTCTGGTGTTTTGGGGGGGAGGGGGGATGGAAAGGGGTGATTTTCCCCCGATGGCTTCTGAATTTCTGGAAATTTTTCCATCTCTATCCAGACCACATTTTAGTGATGAAACAGTTAACAGAATCCAAAGCACATTGTTTTAATTTTGGCCACAAGATGGCTCTATTTTCCTAAAATGTCTAAAGCACCTGTGTTTAGCCTATAATATATGTCTGTTCCATCAGGTGTTAAACATGATGCTATGCAGACATTCTTATCCATGTATTTGGGTGTTGTGTCTTACTAAAGTCAGGAAAAATGTCAGAAATTATGATTATTTTCAAATGGGATAATACAAATTTCAAAACTAGGGCTGTAATTGGGTGGCAGAATGTACTTATATGCAAGCTTGTATCAGTCAATTCAATGACTTGAAGAAAAATTATACAGCTATAGCCAGCATGGATTTTTCACTTTCCACCATGTTACATTGAAAATACCCCTGCATGCCATTCTGATGCTTCCCAAAAGCTCATTTCAAAACAAAATCTTACAAAACTTACAGTCCTGAACTCAGAAACGCTTGCTTAACAACCCGCTTAAGTTTTCATGGTGATACACAAGACACACAGAGAGAATCAAGAGTTCAAAGTGTAAAACAAGACGGAAAAAATCCAGACCCCTGTTGGACTTTTTTCTGTGAATGGTCTCATAATCTGTTGAAATTAATTAAAAATCAGCCACGTTCACAGAGTACCTGTAATCCTATCACTAACCTTGTGCCATACTCTGACCGTCATCTTCTGCAGTTTAAAAGTTTAAAAAAATGCATGGCTGATTTTTAATTAAAGAAAATTAACATTGAAGTCTATGATAAGCAGGGGAATGCTCAGTAAAAGCCAACTGTCAGTGTTCTAAAACCCAGACTAACAGCTGTTTGACTTGGCTAATAAGGTGGCCACACCCACACCAGACATTAATTCCACTTTAAACAGTCATGGCTTCCCCCAAAGAGTCCTGGGAAGTGTAGTTTGTGAAGGGTGGTGAGAGTTGCTCAGAGATTCCTGTTCCCCTGACAGAGCTCCAGTGGCCAGAGTGGCTTAACATTCAACCCCTCTTCCCAGAGAATACTGGGTATTGTAGCTCTGTGAGGGGAACAGAGCCTCTCCTAGCAGCATCCTGACAAATGATGATACTGTTAACAATGTTTTCCTTTTGGAAAGGAAGGGGACTTTCCCCCTGCCCAGTGCCCACTCACCCAATCTCCTCCCTTCCCTCTCCCTACTCCTCTGCCTTCCCCTACCCTTCCTCCCCTCCCTCCCTGCCTCTCCCCCGGGTCAGTTTTACCTATCCTAAGCATGATTGCACAGGAGTAAATCTCATTGAACTCAAAAAGCATGCAAATGATCAAACCTACTCTCTTCTCCCCCTTCATCCTCTCCCCTCCCTCCCTCTCCCATGCTCAGTTTCACCTATCCTAAGCATGATTGCATGGGAGTAAATCCCATTGAACTCAATAAGCATGTAAATGATCAAACCTGCCTTTCCCCTCCTTCTCCCTTCCTCCTTCCCTCTCCCTCTTCCCCTGCCCACTCCACATGTTACCAACTTCTCCCAAGGTACACAGGAAGTGGATTGGACTGTGAAGATCAGCCCAAATTTTGTTTGCATTTTTACAGATTTGCAGTGCGGTATAATATCTCGGAGTGGAGGCCAGGTCTCCTCCTCCCCTGGTGCATTTGCTATAGGTGCCCAATTTCCCTGCTTTTTAAAGTTTGATAGAAATATCTGTTGGCTATAGGTACGTTCTTAAATTGCAAGGGTTTTTTGCCTATTAGTGAATAATAATCTAACTTTGGCATCTAACCAAAACCTAATTTATGTAAGTTGTCCAGCAAGTTTTTTTTAAAAAAAAACCTTAAAATATGCATGATTCACTTGTTTGTGATGCTAATTTGTAACACCATATAGTATATCCTAAATGATACTAGCGGTGGGCATTTTAAGTTGTATTTGAATGGAAATGGCCTGCCTTCAAGTCGATTCCAACTTATGGTGACCCTATGAATAGGGTTTTCATGGTAAGCGGTATTCAGAGGGGGTTCGCCATTGCCTTCCTCTGAGGCTGAGAGGCAGTGACTGGCCCAAGGTCACCCAGTGAGCTTCATGGCTGTGTGGAAATTCGAACCCTGGTATCCCAGGTCGTAGTCCAACACTCTAACCACTATATCACATAAATTGCATGTTAGTGAAAACTCTTATCACCCCAAAATATTTGTTAATATAGTGCTTCCACACTAGCCCTTTTATCTGGAGCTGACATTTGTTTATTCAGTTACGTAGAATTCAGGCATCACCACCAAGTTGTTGCATTGTGTTTTCCAATTTATCCTCCCATCTTTTTAAAGATTTGGTTTGTGGCAATTTTTCTGATTTAAACAAAATTCCAGCACCAGGCTATCCCATGTGGATTGGCAGATGGATTGTCCATGAGGCCACTGGTTATCTGAGGGGTGTGTTGCCCAACTTTCTGCTTTGTTTGCCCTGTGTTTCCTGGTTGTCCTGCCATGTCATGCCCTGCATTGTGTTTCTTCTGGAATTTTTTAAAAATCGCTTCCATTTTATGCAAATACAGCAGTACCCATTTTTTTTAAAAAAATTATTCCCCTACTTGGGCTTCATGTATATCCACTAAGATCAAGCTGCCTGCTGTACTCTTTCCTGAACCAGCCTCCACTGCAGCTCCCAACAGCATTTCTAACTGCACCTACCCATGGCACTGGTTTTGATGCCATCAGCACTAACACCAGAAGCAGCAACAGCATCTGCACAAATGGGATGACCTCTGGGATTCCAGGAACGTAAACTAGGGTGGTGGAGGCGGACCCTTTGCTGTTGGGACTCCCTCTGCCCCCTGCCTTTTAGTTATTGCCTCCTCTTTCCATATCTGCATTCTTGCCTGCATCTGTTGCTACTGCGGAATGCTCCCCTGAGCTCGTTGCACTGCTTTTGAAAACAATTTTTGGTTTTGTGAAACTGTGCTTAAAACCATAGCAGCACTGAATACGGATCATAGACACTTCATCACCTTATCTAAAACAGAACATGAAAAAAGAATTCAAATTGTTTGGAATTATTCAATATAGCACTACTAGCTAGATGCACTTATTCTGTTTTGTATGGTTTTCTTGTATTGAAACTGTTCATTAGAGTTTTTGTTGTGCTTTATGGATGAGGTGGGGGTGAGTTTTACAATTAAGAGATATAACTGATGCTTTGTATCAGCTTTATTTATTTTTCATAATGCTTTGAAAGTTAATAAGTTATACACACAAAAAACCCTGTGCTTAAAAAACATCCCTGCCCCCCTCCCTGGAAAGTGGTGGAATTTTAGTTCAGGAAATAAATAATTTGCAGACCCATCGCAGTTGGATATGAGGAAATGAATTAAAGAAATAATGAAAGAGACACTTCAATAATATTGGGAGACGTAGGAGCTTCTTCAGAGCACAACAAATGGATAAGCCATTGCTAGTCTGTAGTCCTAATTATGCTTTGACTGGAGTGGGACTCGCTTCTGAATAAATGTACTTAGGATCTTGCTGTAAAGCTGCAGTGCTAGGTCAGTAATGCATGGTCTATTTTTAGCCTTGCTGTGGGTTTACGTTGTAGGATGGTAACAGGGAATATGATGCTCTATTAAATACTGTGTGGAACCACAGTTCTAATTTTGATTCAAGCTGACTGTAGAAGATCAATGCCTCCTCAGTACCAAAGGGCCCTAAATGTTGATAAGACCATCCTCAAATGAATTTTGTTCCATTCTATTTTAAAAGCTGGATACTAGCTGGAACTGCACGCACATTTTGAGATCCCGAAGCTGATGCTGATCTGGAGGACTATTAGTTTAGACCAATACTTCATGAGTAATTTGCCACTGATGGTTGGAAGGTACCCATTCTCACTAAAAAAAATGGGCTTGTGTGAAAACCAGTCATTTCTCAAGTTTATTGCGGTCAAAGACCCACAGTATATACAAAGAACAGCATATAAAAGGAGAAATAAAATGAAAAGACAATAAAACATTAAAACAGAAACAAGGTAAAATTGCATCAATACGAGAACTTACAATCAAGAGGGCAAGGATATCCGTATTTGTTGGAAGGCATGGATAAACTTGGCAACTTGCAGGGAGATTTCCCTATCAGAACCATCCAACAGGTAAGATAATATGGATTCTGGAGGCTTATATGGGTACCTTGCCAGAAGAGGTGAGAGGAATTTTTCCCTTAACGGGAAGTATAGGGGGCAGTTTAAAAACGAATGCTAAAGGGTTTCAATGGGACCCATACCACAGGGACAGAGGCGTCGTTCAACGGAAAGACCAGAGAACCTCCCGCTCAGCAATGCAGAGTGTAGGGAATTGAATCTGGCCTTGGTAAAAGCTAGTCTGAATTTGGGTACTGTAAAGAAATCTAGATAGGGGGCAAAGTTTCCAGGGTCCATTTTTAGCTTCAAAAAGAGGGGAGAGCATACTTTAGAGGCTCTATCAAACGAAGATTGCAGATCGGAGTCTCTAAGCCGAGACCAAATTTGGGCTTTTGCCAGGGTGAGTGGTTGAGATGCAGATGGAAACCAGATGCAGATATGAAAACCAGTCACTACTTTAGCTGCCTGGTCATCTTGGACTTATGCATGCTTTTGAAGGTGATGTTTATTCCTGGTCTGTTAAGCAGACATTTATTTTGCTCCTGGACTGCTTAATCTGACACCAATCTGCCTTTAAACCGAAAATTTGCATTCCTCCCACACAGTCAAATCTCCTCTCCTACTTTTGTCTTTTCCAGTAATGAATAAAGAGCAGCTGTCCTGGCTATTGAAGCAACATAAACAAGGAACAACACTTCTGATTTCAAGGAGTGCCTTGAGGTAGATATTAGTCAAAGTTTCTCAAGCACATAAATCACAGTCTATAGCGAAAAAACATTGCTACTCTTGCATTGTTTTTCCAATAATGAATCTAGGATCTGACACCAGGAAATAGCTGGCAATGTGGGTTTTTCTCACTCTTCCCAGGATCTCAAATAGCACCTGAGTTCTCTAGACATGTGGGTATACATAACTGTAAAAAATTATAATGAGCATGCTGCTGTACTTTGCCTCTGGCTTGTGAGATAGTGTTAAATATGTTTGTGTTGAATGTTTAGGTGTTTTGGACAGGCATTTCTTGTTTGAAAATAACCTTAAATAGCTGGCTGAGGCAGAACTGGTTGTGGGAATGAAGGCCGATACACGTCACTGAGACAGGAAGCAACTCACCAATCCATCATTTAAGTTTATAGTTTGTATGCCTGTAGCACAGTGGGGAGGAAAGCCTGGCTGGGAGTCCAGAGTCTGTGAGTTCAAATCCCTGCACATGTCTCCTGGGTGTAAAGGGCCAGCTGGCAGTTGCGGACAAGGAAAGGGCTGGCTTGTGCAGCTGTGGCAAGCTGAGCAGGCCCTAGCCAGCTGAGGAGGACTAGCCTCAGAGGGAGGCAATGATAAACCCCCTCTGAATACCGCTTATCATGAAAACCCTACTCATAGGGTAGCCATAAGTCAGGATTGACTTGAAGGCAGGCCATTTCCATTCAAAAGCAACTTAAAATGCCCACCACTAGTATCAGTTAGGATATACTAGATGGTGTTATAAATTAGCATCACAAACAACAAGTGAATCATGCATATTTTAAGGGTCCAACACTTGATATGCTACTTCTGACTTCAGAAGTGATGTTTATTTCTCTGGCCTCATTAAAAACAAAGGGTCTTGGGAGTCCCCCATGTTATAATAATTGATGTTATTGTAACAGAGAAAGCAGAAGAAAACCATTTTAAAATGGAGTTAAAATTCTGATTAAGGTGGGTTTTGGTTTCATTTGATCTGCCATTCTGAAAAATTCAAATCCTGACATAATTCTTGGTGTCTCCTGTGAATGATGTAATGTTCTACTATAATCAAAACTGGAAGGAGACAGCAAGTGGTGTTAACCAAATGTCAAATTTCTTATACACGTTTTACAACTGGAGTGGAGAACCTGTGGCCCTTCAACTTCCATTAGCCCCAGCCAGCATAGCCAATGGTCAGGGTTTGTGAGAGTTGTAGTCCAGCATGAGGGCTACAGGTTCCCCACCTCGATTTACAAGGTGGGCAAGGTGTCCATCTAGTTTCTATTCATCCTAAGAGGCTGCCCCCTTTGTGTCTGGCTTCTTTACTCAGATAAGCAATGCATCCTTAAAGGACAGTTGCATGTTTTTACCGAAACCTATAACATGTGACCTAAACTATGGCAACTTCAAAGCGAGCATCCTCTGTAGGACAGTTTAGTGTTGTTCATTGAAAACAGAGGCAGAATGTCATCTGCAATTTCCATGCAGTAAGAGGGGCATATTGATTAAAAAATATCAGGAAGTTTGCCAAGCCTCAGACTGTCACTAGCCCATGTCTCTATTTTAGGCAGAGGTATGTAAAGGCAACAGTATGGGACAAAATAGACCAGACTGAGTTACTCTGGTCAGTTTCTGACAAGAAATCATGGGAACCACAATGTTTCCTCTTTAAAGACCTCAGTGTCTTTCATATAGCCATTTGTTCAATATGCTAGTCTGTGTTAGTGACTATACTGTCAGGAGGCTAATATACATACCCCAGGCCAGATGGTGTGGCAGTTCATTATTTCACCTGGTGGTATATATTGCATTCCTGTAACACAAGTTGCAAAGAAGGTGCTACTAGAGCTGGCATGTTCCGGTACAGAGATGGGACAAGTATTGGACTGACAGACTTTGCTTATTTATTTATTTATTTATCTATTTATTGCATCTGTATACTGTCCCATAGCTGAAGCTCTCTGGGCAGTTTACAACAATTAGAAACATTAAAAACAAATATACAAATTTAAAAACACATTTTTAAAAAGCAATTTAAAAACGCATGCTAAAATGCCTGGGAGAAGATGAAAGTCTTGACCTGGCACCGAAAAGATAACAGTGTTGGCACCAGGAAAACCTCATCAGGGATATCATTCCATAATTTGGGGGCCACCACTGAGAAGGCCCTCTCCCTTGTTGCCAGACTCCCAGCTTCCCTCGGAGTAGGCACCAGGAGGAGGGCCTTGGATGTTGAGCGGAGTGTACAGGTGGGTTTGTGTCGGGAGAGGCGTTGCATCAGGTATTGTGGTCCTAAGCTGTGTAAGGCTTGATAGGTTAAAACCAGCACCTTGAATCGAGCTCGGAAACATACAGGCAGCCAATGCAAGTGGGCCAGAATCGGTTTTATATGTTCGAACCGTCTAGTCCCTGTTACCAATCTGGCCGCTGCATTTTGCACAAGCTGCAGTTTCCAAACCGTCTTCAAAGGCAGCCCCACATAGAGCGCATTGCAGTAATCTAACTTGGAGGTTACCAGAGCATGGACAACTGAAGCCAGGTTATCCCTGGCCAGATAGGGGCATAGCTGGGCCACCAACCGAAATTGGTAGAAGGCATTCGGTGCCACCGAGGCTACCTGAGCCTCAAGTGACAGAGATGGTTCTAGGAGAACCCCCAAGCTACGAACCTGCTCCTTCAGGGGGACTGCAACCCCATCCAGGACAGGCTGGACATCCACCATCTGGTCAGAAGAACCACCCACTAGCAGCATCTCAGTCTTGTCTGGATTGAGCCTCAGTTTATTAACCCTCATCCAGTCCATTGTCGCAGCCAGACACTGGTTCAGCATATTGACAGCCTCACCTGATGAAGATGAAAAGGAGAAATAGAGCTGTATGTCATCAGCATACTGATGTCAATACACTCCAAAGCTCCGGATGACCGCACCCAATGGTTTCATGTAGATGTTGAACAGCATGGGGGACAGAACTGACCCCTGCGGAACCCCATACTGGACAGTCCAGGGTGCCGAGTAATATTCCCCAAGCATCACCTTCTGGAGCCGACCCGCCAAGTAGCAGCGGAACCAGCGCCATGCAGCCCCTCCCACTCTCAACTCAGCAAATCTTCCCAGAAGGATACCATGGTCAATAGTATTGAAAGCCGCTGAGAGATCAGGGAGAATCAACAGAGTCACACTCCCCCTGTCTCTCTCCTGACAAAGGTCATCATACAGGGCAACCAAGGCTGTTTCCGTGCCATAGCCAGGCCTGAAACCTGACTGAAATGGATCCAGATAATTGGTCTCATCCAAGAGTGTCTGGAGCTGGCCTGCCACCACTCATTCAAGGACCTTGCCCAGGAATGAAACATTTGCTACCCTATAGTTAAGATTTTCTGGGTCCAGGGAGGGTCTCTTCAGGAGCAGTCTCACTACCGCCTATATATAGGGGCCATGTGGAGTCTCATTTCTTCCTACCCAAATCAGATAATATTTTTTCACAGTACAGGATAGAGTTGTGCCTGAATATGTAGCATGTTTTCAGTTAGAGGTGTTTAGGGAAGTAGACAGTGGCTTAAGGGGGCTCAGGTAGTGGAAGCAATGCAAGCATAAGGTGTGAATGCTCTGGGGCTGGAATTAGTTTCTGAAAGATGGGCTGGTTGGGATTACAATAGCTGCTCTTCATACAATTCTCCGAAACTGAAGCTGAATGCCATGCCTCATGCATGGTCTCAGTTTAGATTGGCTGTGGGCCAGAATATTGTTTTTCCTTGTGGGACATGACTTCTGGGAACTGTTTAACTGCATACACACTTTTATTTTCTCACTATAGTCTTCTCACCTTTTTATTTATATACAGTTTATTTACCATCTGCTAACAAATGTTCTCTAGATGGTTTTCACTTGGGTTTGTTGTATTTTATTTCATAGTTTTCTTTTTAAAAAACCTCTTCATATATGATTGTGCAACATAATCATATAACAGCCAACAATATATTAAAATTCCAAATTATTAAAATAAAAATAAAGTGACATTAAAAGAAAGCAGCAGCAGGTAAAACAAATGTTAAAAGGCAGCACCCAAAAAATACCCAAATGCAAAGTGGAATAAAGAAGTCTCTAAGGCTCTACTCAAGGTCAACAAATGTTAATGTATTTTTTTGAGTATGGTATTTACAAATATCTTTACCCTGGTACTAATCAGATAGCACTCATGGTTGACCAGAGAGAAGGTACTGAACTTCAAGCTTGGGAGAGAAGATACTGAACTTCAAGCTTGGGAGGTTCATATGGATGTAGGCACCCCTTCAGATAGCTTGGAGTCAAACAGTTTGCAGACGTTGCTACCCCTGTGGCCCTGCAGATGTTGCTGGACTAAAATCCCCATCATTCCTGACCACTGGCCATGGTGGATGGGGCTGATGGGATTTGGAGCTTTAAAAGTTAATACTAAAATTGGGCCTAGAGTGGAGAGGCAGCCACTGTGACTGGTGCAGAATAGATATAATATGATCCAAGCATGAACCCCGTGCAAGTGTTCTAGCTGCTGCATTCTGCACCAAGTGAAGCTTTAGATTGTCTTTAAGAGCAGCCCCACATCGAGTACATTACAACAACTTAGTCTGGACATTGCCAATGCATGTATCACTGAGACAAGATCTGCTTTCTCTTGATAAGGCCTCAGCTGGCAAACTAGCCAAAGATGGTAAAAGCATACCTAGCTACCAGTGCCACGTGCATTTCAATAGACAATGAATCTGGGAGTACTTCCAAACTGCAGGCCTGACCCTTTCAGGGAAAGTGCCACACCGTCCAAAACCAGTTCTACATCTGCATCCAGATCAGTAGATTTCCTATGCTACAACACTTGTCTTGTCTGGATTAAGTTTGGCCTGGTTTGCCTTCATCCACCCCAAAATTTCTCCTAGATGTTCACAGTTTCCACCGCCTCCTCAGGATTAGAAGATGGAAAAGAGAGGTAGAGCTGGGTATCTTCCACAGACTGACAACATCTCATCCAGCAGTTACATATAGATGTTGAGAAGCAAATGATGTTTAGACACTGGTAAACCCATTTATGTATTCATGTATGGCAGCACTTCGTGTAGAAGGCTGCTTTCATACCCTTAATATCTAGGCAATAAGTAGTTTACCAGTGCACTTTTCAAGGGCCAGGGAAAACATCCTAAAACCAATACTTCTGCATCCCAACTCTTTGGTAAGCCCATATACACATAATAAAGGTTAAAAGGAAGCTAAACGTTTTTTCAGAAAATCATTTTGAATGCAGCCTTACACAGTTAGCATGTCAGTAGGATATATAAACTGTCCAGCTATGTACAGGATTGCAGACTTGATTAATAGTACTCTTATGCAGCCTAATTGCAAGAATTTTAACCTAGTGAAGGTGCACTAATGTCTGCCAAATTACTAGCCTTGGAATGGCCAGTATTTAGTTCATGGTTTATTTGTATTAAAATGGATTTAAAATGCAGAGTGGCTTGCTTGGAGTATTATTATTATTATTATTATTTTGTTAAAAGATCTGTAATCTTAATGTAAGATTCTGAATATATCTCTGTGGATATGGCACCCACCACTTAACATATTTCCTCATCGGGAAAACCCTGGAGTGCTAAATCAGCATAACTGTACTTTAGGAGATTGACACTGGCTCAGAATAAAGTATTCAGTAGGAGATAGGAAAGCACTCTGGGAAATCATTCTGGTTATCAAAGAGAAAGCCAAAACATATTGTCAGAGAGAAAATCCCAGGTAGGACAGAACTAGACAGTAATGGAAATGTGTAAAGGGCACAAAAATCAGATCCTCTGGGAATGTTTTGTAAAATGACAAACCAGAAGAGGTAAGGCACCAGTAACAAGGGGAAAACGGGGAGAGAAAATCTCTAGGGCGGACAACATGTTAGTAAAGGTGCTACAAATAAGAACAATAGATATTTTATGTATTGTATAACATAATTGTAAATGAAACTGCTATAAATGATATTTCAGTGACATTAGTTTCACTCTTACATGATGCAATCTAGTTTTCCTTGCCTTGTTCCACTTAATTGGCTGTCATATGTGGAGACAGGGAAACTTAGAGGATGAAGATATTACACATTTTGTTTTAAAAACATTACTAGAGGAGAGTGGAGGTGACATACTGCTGCTACTTTTGGCATGAACCACATCCCTCTTTCTTGGGAATTAAATAGGCTGTCCACCTTAAAAAAAAAAAGGAACACATGTACATTGTTTCTTTGTTTATTTCATTACATTATATTAAGAGTTTGCTGTTGATGGGGAAACAAAGCACAGAGGCAAGTATACACTCATCTTATCAAAAACAGTTGACGCTTATTTTAAAACTGCTCTTGGGATTGGGAAGGGGGAGGGGCAGAAGGTATATTGATTACATAGCAGGGACTAGCCAATGGGCACTTACTACAGCTGGTTTCCCCCCAATTCAAACTAATGTTGAAATCCTCAACTGCATTCTCTGCTGTCCCCAAAATGGGTATGTTTGGAAGGCAGCAAGAGAGCTATTAAAACATCTCTACTGTTTTTAAATGTTATACTTTCATCCTAATCTGATGTTACTATTCCCCAAATCATATCTATGCAGGGTTTAACAAATGAATAATTAGGAGCTGGTTTCTTGAAAAAGAGAGGTGAATTTTTCTCATTTGTTTATCCTGGTTCCACATTTCTTCTTACTTCCAAATTTCTCACATAGTGCTAATTGAACTTGAAATAACATTCTGTTTAGAGAGCCAGTATGGTGTAGTGGTTAAGGTGTCGGACTATGACCTGGGAGACCAGGCTTCGAATCCCCACACAGCCATGAAACTCACTGGGTGACCTTGGGCCAGTCACTGCCTCTCAGCCTCAGAGGAAGGAAATGGTAACCCCCCCTCTGAATACCGCTTACCATGAAAACCCTATTCATAGGGTCGCCATAAGTCGGGATCGATGTGAGTCCATTTCCATTTTCCAACATTCTTTTTAGTAGGTTGCAGCCTGTTACAGTTTATTATGTTTCACTGTTTATGTTGCATACTTCAACCTGGTTTGTACATAATGCTATGCCAACCCATGGTTTAGTGCCAACATGCAAGTACACACATTCCCAGAGTGGAGATTGCAGCTGCTTTGCTTCTCTTCTGGTCTTCCTGCCGCTGCACTTCTGTGAGCCAAGTGATGGATTGGTTTAGTGTGTTGTCTGAATCCAGGCTTGAGGTTTGTCAGAAGAAAGCAAACTGCAAGTCTGGGTTCAGACAACACGCTAAGCCAAACCATTAGAACAGAGCAGTAGGACCGGGACCAGAAGAGAAGCAAAGCAGACACAGTCTCTTCTCTGGGAACCCATACTTTCATGTGTTCATGCTAACCTGTGATTTGGATTAGCTGTGTGAACTGAGCCAATGTGTACACCATAAGTTTGCCTATCAGGCTATAGAGAAAGGGGCAACTTTAACAATTTCAGATAACTGATAAGTGAATGAATTGTCACTCATTTAGCGCAAGATGGAGTTTCGGTGTCGCTGCAATTCAGAACAATCAAGGCACCAATGTGTACACTTCTCTTTAAATGGTTCCCATGAGGCTTGAAGTGAATTTATATTAATAATTCAAAGGATTATTTGAAAATAATTTTCCATATCTGTCAGAGTGCCTCTTAATGGTCCTTAATTACTTATCATTTGATTTTTCTTCCATCTCATTTCCAAAGACTTACATTGACAGCAAGCTTAATTGCTTATGCATGTAAGAAGATGGAGTGTGTGTGTGTGTGCCATGATTACCCAGACATATCAAATTATCACTTCTGGTGACAAGAGATATTTTCATTTTCACTTTTAATTTTATTGACAGCATTTTATTTCGAATAAAATATTAGTTAAATTATCCTTACTTACTTTTCTTTTAGTCTTCCACACACCTCCAGGCTAATCAACCTGGTAGTGTACAAAAAAAACCCAAAACCAATAAAATGTCATGACATTTGATTGTATTTTTTCCCTACACTGGTGGGTCAATTAGCCTGAGGGGTGTCACAGACTAAAAGTGGAAATAAAGGCTAAATACAATGGCTGGCACCCAATTAACTACTTTAAGGTAGAAATGTGAGAGAATTTTGATTTTGTTTGCATTTTAATGAGAAACAACTTAATTTGCACATTGCAAACCAATATGTGAATCAAAACACAATTATCCTTCAAAATTCACACCGCTCAGAATTTTGCAATGCAGTTCTCCAAATGTGTACAAAAATGCATATATTAATAATAATAATAATAATAAATTTAATTTTTGTGTCGCCTATCTGGCCGAAACCACTCTAGGCGACGTACAACATTAAAGTTCAAATACAATATAAATACATAATAAAATACAGTGCAGTCAACAATAATCATTTTAAAAGCAGCAGTACAGAACAGTTTAGGGCCATCAATAGACAGTTTTAAAACAATATAAAGAAATTAGCCCACCCCGGGGATCCCAAAGGCCTGTCCAAAGAGCCATGTTTTCAAGGCTCGGCGAAATGTATCTAGGGAAGGGGCATGGCGAAGATTGAACGGGAGGGAGTTCTAGAGAGTGGGGGCCGCCACTGAGAATGCCCTCTCTCTAGTCCCCACCAACATAGCTGTTTTCGTTGGTGGGACGGAGAGAAGGCCCTGTGTGGCTGATCTGGTCGGGCGGCTTAGTTGGTGGTACTGGAGGTGCTCCTTCAGGTAAACTGGGCCGAGACTGTATAGGGATTTAAAGGTTAAGACCAACACCTTGAATTGGGCCTGGAAAACAACTGGAAGCCAATGTAGATGAATTAACCCCGGCGTGATGTGATCACGGCGGCGGCTGTTTGTAAGCAGGCGTGCCGCCGCATTCTGCACCAGTTCTAGTTTCCGGACCATTTTCAAGGGTAACCCCACGTAGAGCGCATTGCAGTAGTCTAATCGAGAGGTGACCAGGGCATGTACCACCAGTGGGAGCTGATGAATAGGGAGGTAGGGTTGCAACCTCCGTATGAGGTGTAGTTGATACCAAGCTGCCCGGCTCACTGCCGAAATCTGAGCCTCCATGGACAGCTTGGAATCAAGAACAACCCCGAGGCTGCGGACCTGATCCCTCAGGGGTAATCTTACCCCATTAAGATTCAGGTCAGCAACACCCAACTTTCCCCTGTCACCCACAAGTAGCACCTCGGTCTTATCAGGATTGAGCTTCAGCCTGTTTCTTCCCATCCACCCACTCACAGATTCCAGGCATTTGGACAAAGTCTCTGCAGCCAACTCCGGTGAAGATTTAAAGGAGAGATAGAGCTGCGTGTCATCAGCATATTGGTGACATCGCAGCCCAAAACTCCTGATGATAGCTCCCAGCGGTTTTACATAGATGTTAAATAGCATGGGAGAGAGGATAGAAGCCTGTGGCACTCCACAAGTGAGGGGCCAAGGGTCTGAAACCTCATCTCCCAATGCTACCTGTTGATGCCTGTCAGAAAGAAAGGAACGGAACCACTGTAAAACAGTGCCTCCTATTCCCAATCCCTCCAGGCGATCTAACAGGATACCGTGGTCGACGGTATCAAAAGCCGCTGAGAGATCCAGGAGGACAAGAAAGGGGAATTCTCCCCTGTCTAGTGCCCTCCTCATATCATCTACCAGAGCGACCAAGGCTGTTTCAGTACCATGTCCAGTCCTGAAACCCGATTGGTATGGATCTAAATAATCCGTTTCATCCAAGTGTGCTGACAACTGGTTAGCCACCACTCACTCAATGACCTTGCCCAAAAATGGCAAATTCGAAATGGGGCGAAAGTTGTTCAAAACTTGGGGATCCAAGGAGGACTTTTTTAGAATGGGTTTTATAATTGCCTCCTTGAGGGCCGGTGGCATTACACCCTCCTTCAAGGATGCATTTACCACCGCCCTAATCCCTTCGCCCAATTTCTCCTTGCAGTTCATAAGGAACCATGATGGGCAAGTATTATTAGGTGAAAGTGCATAAAAATGTATACATTAGTGTCAATAACCTAAAATGCATTATACTAGGGAAATTAGGAAATATTAGGGAAATTTGCTTGCAAAAATGATATTGGTCATGTTATGAAAATATGTATATATATCCAGAGATACTCAGCGGTCTGAGCTGCATGTGCCAGTGTGTGTATTTACCTTAGAAGTAGGCTTTTACCCTGCATTTAGATCACTGAGACTTAACAGTAAAATAAGAAAAGCTACTTTATTTATAGAAATACATAGTAGATAGGAAAGGCATACCTAGTTCTAACTTACTAAGTTGGAGGTGCAATGCCTAGACATGGGTATTGCCCTCGTGGCTCAGGAGAGAGAACAAAGACGAAGATGTCTCCTCTCTCTCAGAAACTCGAAGAAGACGACGAAGGAGGGGCAGGTCAGCTTCCCAGAGCATATTAGTTTACAACAGAAGGAAGTTAGGCAGAGAACAGCACAGGTAAAGGTAGGCAAGCCTAGCCAGCTGGAGGACCCTAACTCTCTTTCTTCTGGAATACAAACAAAAGAACCCAAACAGGAGTTGCTCTTGCCCCACTTCTAATAGGTCAAAACTGTGTGCTAAAATGTGTATAGGAGCAATCCAACAGCTGAGGGAAGTTGGATATGGCGGATCTCCGGCTGAGCTGGCTGAGTCCCAGCTGAGCTGGGCTATGTCAGCATAAGTATGGAGATCCTGGCTCAGCTGGAGATCCTCCGGAGAAGCCCAGTCCAGTGTAAGGGGAACCAGCAGAAGCCAGTGAAAGGCACAACAAAGGGGTGTTCGGGGGGGTTTCAGTGGAGGGGCTGGGAGGGGGACTTGCACTATATCCAGGTCCCATTTGGCTCCCTCCTGCAGCCCTCCATCTTGGCAGCCAATACGCTGGGAAAGGGGATGGCAGAAGAAAACATGTATTTCATATCTTTCCGCCGTGCCCTAGTGGTGCAGCCAGTGTCCTCCCCTCCCAGAGGTCTCTGAACAGCAGCTGATGTTTAGGGAAGCTCCTTCCACCAATTTCACTTCCACTGTCTCTGCTCCCACTGGCTTCCAATGAGATGGATTGCTCTGCCCGATGCCGATGAATTTTCATGAGGGTTTTAAAATAAAATAAAATAAACAAACCCCCAAATTGCTATGGAATTGTTGAGGACTGAATTTAAGATTGGAAAAATGAGAAAGTGAGAGAAACCAAAATTGATAAGATTTGTTAATCCCTACTTTAAGATTGCAATCCTGTGTATGCTTACCAGAGAATAAGTTCTGTTGAATACACAGGAGTCCACTGCATTTGGATAAAGTTGGAATTTTGACTTTTTAACCTTTGTCCCTCCTATCTTTTTATTTTTAAAACTTTTTCTTGAATAGGAGACTCCCATCCAAAAACTGCAATATAATGGACGGAAATGGGGATGGGGCGTGCTGTTTTTAAGTAACAAAAGTTGAAAGCCCCATTGGGCATGTGGAACTCATTTCATAGTTCTTTGAATCCTGGCCAACATGCTCAAAAACATAATTCCCACTTAAAAGCTAAACCCTCCCTGGCCACCAAAAGCTGGTCCAAATAAATTAATTTACAGTTCCTTTGAAAAATATTTGTGGTGTAGCCACTGCAAATGCTGTTCTAGATGCTCTTTCTTCATGTCTGAACTTGGCCCATTGATAAAATGGTAAAAAGGGTGTTTTCCATAGATCTGAGAGTCAAACTCACACAGGAATATCACATAGACTAAGGACTGTGCTGCTTCAGATTGCAAGTGGGAGAATCACATTACTCAACACATCCCCAGGTCAAAAACTTCTTATCTGTGCAAAATTAGTATATGAGGGAGGAAAGGTCTATCCTAGCTTTCTTTCTGATGTGCCAGTGTGCCCTCCAATCCTATGTGTGTTTACACAGAAGTATATTCCATTCCCATTAGGCATAGTGAGGCAGCCACCTCAGGCGTTAGATCAGAGGGGTGTATGTGTGCGTGTGTGTGTGAGAGAGTGAGAGAGAGTGAGAGTGAGAGAGACTTCCATATGTTGCTGACTCCAGTTCCCATCAGGCCCAGCAGCATGGCTAATGGTCAGGGTCAAGGATGATGGGAGCTGGTGTCCAACAACACTGGGAGGACCACATATTCCCCTCTGTGGATTAGATTGGGGGGCAGAGACAGAAGGGAGTAGCAACAGGATATTGGGGGACACAACTCTGTGTGTCATACAACATCCCCTGGTGCTCCTAAGTGAGCCTGCTGCTCTCAGTTGTCCTCTTGCTAGTTTTGAAAGTAAGATTTGCCTGCCAAGCCAGTCAGCTTCTGTTGAATTGGGGGGTGGGGTGGGATCTTGCCCTCTGCCTCTGGCAGCAAAATGTTTTGTGCCAACCTGTTCTGTTATCCTAAATGCATCTACTTAGAAGTCAGGACTTCTGTTTTCACTCTAAATTGCGCAAGAGAAAAGTGTTTGAGAGAAAAAATAGGCTGGCTAATAAGCACATGGCTGTGAATTTTCTGCTACCCAGCAAACCAACAATGTTACCTTCCCCTTTATCTCTATACCAGGTATGGGGAACCTGTGACCTTCTGGATACTGCTGGACTTAGATGCCCATTATTCCTTAACATTGGGCATGTTTGCTGGAGCTGATGGGAGTTGGAGTCAAACAGTATCTAGCAGACCACAGATTCCTCATCCCTGATCTAAATACAGGAAAGGTTTTGTAATGCCTTGCTATGTTTAATGATATGTAAACATATCCAAATACACTACCCACTCTTTCTATACTATCCAAATACACCTGTCCTCCTAGGCCAGACATACAGACCATGTAAAATGTAAATGTACTGCCTTCAAGTTGATTCCGACTTATGGCGACCCTATGAATAGGGTTTTCATGAGGCTGAGAGGCAGTGACTGGCCCAAGGTCACCCAGTGAGCTTCATGGCTGTGTGGGGATTCGAACCCTGGTCTCCCAGATTGTAGTCCAACACTTTAACCACTACACCACACTGGCTCTACACAGACCATGGGCATATCTGTAAAGTAATATTTTTTTCTCCACACAATAACATTTGTTCATAATGGAATAGAGAGCATTCTGCAGAACAAATTTGTTTCCATGGGGTCTGGCAGGTAAAGAATGTTAAAGCTTTAACGTTAGTGGATTTTTTTGTATGGTATTTAGATGGTAGTAAATCTAGATACTACATCAGTTTGTCTTTACGCTGTGCCATGCTAATCTAGCCCTGAAATACTAAAACTAAGAATTTTTAACCTCAAACTATACATGGAGAGCTATTTCCAGTCAGTGTAAGGAAACCAGAATCTCACCAGGTAAGCAGATTTGATTGATTTTGTAAATTTTGATGGAATCAATGTTGATATAGGGTGGTCTATTTTTTGATAAAAAATTTTTTATAAATAAGAAAAATACTCCGTCCAACCTTGGATAGAAAAATTGGCCTACGTGTAGTGGAGGAGGGGGGACTTCTGCAGGTACAAGACCATTATAAGTTGGGGTCATGCTATATCAGACTTGCATAGCTTGTGACCCAACAAGCTGAAGAGAGTACAACAGCATGAGTTGTTTGGTCCTTAATTTTCCCACCACCATTTTTGCAGTACCAGAGAAGCATCAAAAACAGGATGTTTATATAGTTCCTGATGATAAACATAGGAAGCTGCTTTATAGTGAGACAAGACTTGGGCTGATCTAGCTTAGTATTGTCTGCATTGATTGGCAGCAGCTCAACGGGGTTTCGAATGGGACTTTCCTAGCCCTAACAGGAAATGCCCGTGATCAAACCTGAGACACTCAGCTACAGTGCCATCCCTGGCTTTTGAGTTGTAGTTAGAATGGTAGTTCACAAGTTGTACTATACACATACTATGATAAGCTATCAGTGAAGGAACAACAGATAACTTGTTGAGTATAGCCAGCTCATGTGAATCTTGTGTCTCCTGTGACCTTCCCTATCATAGCTATGGTTAATATCTATAACAGCAGCATCCATAATGACAGGAGCATTCTGTACAATCTCAGTTCCTTCCCTGTTTTACCCCCCCCCACTGGTGCAGTTAGATAATTTTAGACTCTGAACTTAATAGTCTTATGGGGATGCCCTTTTTAGATGATAATGTGTATTTCTTACTTTGGGGCCCTTCTGCTCATTCTGCTGAATGGAGCCCTGGATTTCTGCCCTCATGCAACCAATAGCCACGCAACAGCTCCATTCTAAAATCCTTCCAGCTAAAATGTAGGTGTTACTTATATGTATATCTGCTCCCAATATGGTATGAAAGACAGAATCCTATATACAGTTACCTGGGAATAAACCCTCTTGAAAACAATGAGTTATCTAATCAGAAGCATGTATAAGATTCCACTGTTAATTATAAATTTCCCAAACTTCATGTTTGGGCCACTTCAAAATTCCAAAATGGCTCCAGCTATGTGGTCCTAGATAACAGAGCAGCTCTAGCAGAAACATACCACTTTTAAGCAAGCATTAGCAGGGGAAAAAAAGAAAGAAGGAAGTAGAAATGAAACAAGAAAGCTTCAAAATCCCACTTCATTATACAACCTATCAGACAGGTCCGATCCAGTCAGGATTAGGCACAAAGGTGTCAACCCCTCCCCCAGTTGGGCAAGACATGAATTAAATAATCATGCACCCAAGTTGGAGCAACCCACTTTGGTCTGGTAACAGACATTAGCATTTAAAATGGAAATTCTAGGAAGGATGTAATTTGCCTAACAACTCCCTGTGTGAACCTGACCTATTTGCTCTAGTTGTTGCCAGGGTAACACAGCAATGCATAACACAAGTTAAGGCAAACTAACTTCACTGACTCTCAAAATGTAGTTTATCACAAGGGCTTACTCATTCATTACAGAATGAATTACAGCCCCATAAGAGTCCTATTTGGATGTTCTGTATCACATAATTGCAAACATAAGAACGGTTCCTTGGCTGTGGGGTGCTGAGTGCTGGCCTGCCCCCTCTGTCACATCCCTGTTACCTAGTCCTACTGCCTTTCATGCTTTGTAGCAGGGATGGGAAAACTCAGGCCTGAGTGCTTAATGCAGCCCTCCAAGCCTCTCACCAGGCCACTTACCCTCATCAGCCCTATTTTGCACCTTCCTTGAGTGTTTTTACCTGTCTGCAATGTCTCTTTGAACTCTGATAATGCTTCTTGCTTTCCTGGATGATGGACTTAGTGTGTAGAGAAGCGAGACTTCTGTACCAGAGGTAAAATTCACATTTGTTGCTATACTCACCTTTACCTCTGGCCGTGCCCATCACTGGAATGTGAACCCTAGAAGGTTGCCCAGAAGGAAATGCAGCTCTCAAGCTGAAAAAGATTCCCTACCCCTGCTTAGAGGGAGAAGGTCTAGTGTGTGTGTGTGTAGACTGCGCCATACATGTTGTAGACCCCACACACAGTTAGGTTCTAAATTGCACAGGGAGTCACACATAGAACAGGTTCCCCGCTCCAGACCTCCTCCCCAACATGTGGAAGGCACCAGGGACAGACAATGCACAGAGGGGGCAGGTACAGTAAGTGCAGTCCCATTCTTCCCCCACATGATGAGGGTGAAGGCCCAAATAGGTCACAGTTGCTTACATTAGATACTGTTTTCCCTGATCTGTTCCCATAAGAAAGCGAAGGGCCTTAGTATTTATCCTCTAGCTGGGTTGCACAGCAGAGGGTAGGTTATATTAAGTACATTTCCTTGACATTATGGGACTTACTTTCAAGTAACATGTTTAGAGCTTAGATTACAGGCTGGTCGTGCCTGGAAAGAATTAACAGCCATAATGTAATTGAAGGGCAGTCTTTATTTTTACATGTAAATCATTAGCGGCATACCTACAGAGAGTTCATAATACTGCACTGACAGAAAAGAATATAATGTGCTGTATTTTAAAGTCAGTTTGAAGGTTATTTAAAGCAGAATCAAAGGAGAAAGATATGGATTCAGCTCCCATGAGACAGTAAAAGAAAAATTGCACTGAGACAACAGAGTGAGATGTTAGCGTGCATGCACTCAGCAAGGAAGAGATATGGGGCAAGGGGAAGCAGCAAATCATAGGATAATGTAAACAAAATATATTCATGTAATGCATAGGAAAAAATGAAATGGAAAGAAAAACTTAAGGGCCTCTCCAAACTGGTGGTTTTTGTGTTAATATTGAATTAGTGGTGGATTTATACTGGCTTGTCCACACATCATTAAGAACATAAGAACATAAGAAGAGCCTGCTGGATCAGGCCAGTGGCCCATCTAGTCCAGCATCCTGTTCTCACAGTGGCCAACCAGGTGCCTGGGGGAAGCCCGCAAGCAGGACCCGAGTGCAAGAACACTCTCCCCTCCTGAGGCTTCCGGCAACTGGTTTTCAGAAGCATGCTGCCTCTGACTAGGGTGGCAGAGCACAGCCATCATGGCTAGTAGCCATTGATAGCCCTGTCCTCCATGAATTTGTCTAATCTTCTTTTAAAGCCATCCAAGCTGGTGGCCATTACTGCATCTTGTGGGAGCAAATTCCATAGTTTAACTATGCGCTGAGTAAAGAAGTACTTCCTTTTGTCTGTCCTGAATCTTCCAACATTCAGCTTCTTTGAATGTCCACGAGTTCTAGTATTATGAGAGAGGGAGAAGAACTTTTCTCTATCCACTTTCTCAATGCCATGCATCATTTTATACACTTCTATCATGTCTCCTCTGACCCGCCTTTTCTCTAAACTAAAAAGCCCCAAATGCTGCAACCTTTCCTCGTAAGGGAGTCGCTCCATCCCCTTGATCATTCTGGTTGCCCTCTTCTGAACCTTTTCCAACTCTAGAATATCCTTTTTGAGATGAGGCGACCAGAACTGTACACAGTATTCCAAATGCGGCCGCACCATAGATTTATACAACGGCATTATGATATCGGCTGTTTTATTTTCAATACCTTTCCTAATTATTGCTAGCATGGAATTTGCCTTTTTCACAGCTGCCGCACACTGGGTCGACATTTTCATCGTGCTGTCCACTACAACCCCGAGGTCTCTCTCCTGGTCGGTCACCGCCAGTTCAGACCCCATGAGCGTATATGTGAAATTAAGATTTTTTGCTCCAATATGCATAATTTTACACTTGTTTATATTGAATTGCATTTGCCATTTTTCCGCCCATTCACTCAGTTTGGAGAGGTCTTTTTGGAGCTCTTCGCAATCCCTTTTTGTTTTAACAACGCTGAACAATTTAGTGTCGTCAGCAAACTTGGCCACTTCACTGCTCACTCCTAATTCTAGGTCATTAATGAACAAGTTGAAAAGTACAGGTCCCAATACCGATCCTTGAGGGACTCCACTTTCTACAGCCCTCCATTGGGAGAACTGTCCGTTGATTCCTACTCTCTGCTTTCTGCTTCTTAACCAATTCCTTATCCACAAGAGGACCTCTCCTCTTATTCCATGACTGCTAAGCTTCCTCAGAAGCCTTTGGTGAGGTACCTTGTCAAACGCTTTTTGAAAGTCTAAGTACACTATGTCCACTGGATCACCTCTATCTATATGCTTGTTGACACTCTCAAAGAATTCTAATAGGTTACTGAGACAGGACTTTCCCTTGCAGAAGCCATGCTGGCTCTGCTTCAGCAAGGCTTGTTCTTCTATGTGCTTGGTTAATCTAGCTTTAATAATACTTTCTACCAGTTTTCCAGGGACAGAAGTTAAGCTAACTGGCCTGTAATTTCTGGGATCCCCTCTGGATCCCTTTTTGAAGATTGGTGTTACATTTGCCACTTTCCAGTCCTCAGGCACGAAGGAGGACCCGAGGGACAAGTTACATATTTTAGTTAGCAGATCAGCAATTTCACCTTTGAGTTCTTTGAGAACTCTCGGGTGGATGCCATCCGGGCCCGGTTATTTGTCAGTTTTTATATTGTCCATTAAGCTTAGAACTTCCTCTCTCGTTACCACTATTTGTCTTAGTTCCTCAGAATCCCTTCCTGCAAATGTTAGTTCAGGTTCAGGGATCTGCCCTATATCTTCCACTGTGAAGACAGATGCAAAGAATTCATTTAGCTTCTCTGCAATCTCCTTATCGTTCTTTAGTACACCTTTGACTCCCTTATCATGCAAGGGTCCAATTGTCTCCCTAGATGGTCTCCTGCTTTGAATGTATTTATAGAATTTTTTGTTGTTGGTTTTTATGTTCTTAGCAATGTGCTCCTCAAATTCTTTTTTAGCATCCCTTATTGTCTTCTTGCATTTCTTTTGCCAGAGTTTGTGTTCTTTTTTATTGTCTTCATTCGGACAAGACTTCCATTTTCTGAAGGAAGACTTTTTGCCTCTAAGAGCTTCCTTGACTTTGCTCGTTAACCATGCTGGCATCTTCTTGGCCCTGGCGGTACCTTTTCTGATCTGCGGTATGCACTCCAGTTGAGCTTCTAATATAGTGTTTTTAAACAACTTCCAAGCATTTTCGAGTGATGTGACCCTCTGGACTTTGTTTTTCAGCTTTCTTTTTACCAATCCCCTCATTTTTGTGAAGTTTCCTCTTTTGAAGTCAAATGTGACCGTGTTGGATTTTCTTGGCAATTGGCCAGTTACATGTATGTTTAATTTAATAGCACTGTGGTCACTGCTCCCAATCGGTTCAACAACACTTACATCTCGCACCAGGTCCCGGTCCCCACTGAGGATTAAGTCCAGGGTTACCGTCCCTCTGGTCGGTTCCATAACCAACTGATCTAGGGAATAGTCATTTAGAATATCTAGAAACTTTGCTTCTTTGTCATGACTGGAACACATATGCAGCCAGTCTATGTCCGGGTAGTTGAAGTCACCCATTACTACCACATTTCCTAGTTTGGATGCTTCCTCAATTTCATATCTCATCTCAAGGTCTCCCTGAGCATTTTGATCAGGGGGACAATAGATCGTTCCCAGTATTGTCCCTCCTGGGGCACGGTATCACCATCCACAACGATTCTGTGGAGGAGTCTGCCTCTTTGGGGGTTTCGAGCTTGCTGGATTCAATGCCTTCTTTCATGTATAGAGCGACTCCGCCACCAATACGTCCTTCCCTGTCCTTCTGATATAGTTTATATCCAGGGATAACCGTATCCCACTGGTTTTCTCCATTCCACCAGGTCTCGGTTATGCTCACTATATCAATGGTCTTCTCTAAGACCAAGCACTCCAGTTCTCCCATCTTGGTTCGGAGGCTCCTAGCATTAGCGTACAGGCACTTGTAAGCAGTGTCTCTCTTCAAGTGTCTTTGGCACTTGTGGTTAGGCCTGTGGTAATTTTGCTCTTCTGAATTTATATCCTGTGCCCCTGCTCTCACAATGCCTACTTCTAGGCCTACCCCTTTTAAAATTTCATCATTTCTCTGGTTTTTATCCCAGGGAGGAGGTTTATTCCGAACCGGACCTTTCTCAGCTCCTGTTGGGTTTCCCCCCTCAGTCAGTTTAAAAGCTGCTCTGCTACCTTTTTAATTTTAAGTGCCAGCAGTCTGGTTCCATTCTGGTTCAAGTGGAGCCCGTCCCTTTTGTACAGGCCCGGCTTGTCCCAAAATGTTCCCCAGTGCCTAACAAATCCGAACCCTTCCACCCGACACCATCGTCTCATCCACGCATTGAGACTGCGAAGCTGGTCCTGTCTGGCTGGTCCTGCGCGTGGAACCGGTAGCATTTCAGAGAAAGCCACCTTGGAGGTCCTGGCTTTCAGCATCCTACCTAGCATCCTAAATTTTGCTTCCAGGACCTCACGGCTGCATTTCCCCATGTCGTTGGTGCCAACGTGCACCACGACCACTGACTCCTTCCCAGCACTGTCTACCAAACTATCTAAACGACGGGCGATATCCGCAACCTTCGCACCAGGCAGGCAAAACACCTTGCGGTCTACACGCCCATCACACACCCCACTGTCTATGTTCCTAATGATCGAATCACCCACTACAAGGATCCCTCCACCCCCTGGAGATATATCCTCGGCACGAGAGGATAGCTGCTCATCCCCCAAGGAATGGGTCCCTTCTAAGGGATCGTTTCCCTCTTCCTCAGCTGGATGCTCTCCTTCCCCGAGACCATCGTTCTCCATGATAGCAGGAGAGTTATCATCATTGGAGTGGGACACAGCTATAACGTCCCTGAAGGCCTCCTCCACCCACCTCTCTGCCTCTCTCAGCTTTTCCAGGTCCGCCACCTTGGCCTCAAGGAAATGAAGTCGTTCCCGGAGAGCCAAGAGCTCATTGCACCGAGAGCACACCCACGACTTCTGTCCAACAGGCAGATAGTCGTACATGCTGCAGGCAGTGCAAAACACTGGAAAGCCCCCACACCCCTGCTGGCTTCTTACCTGCATAGTTTTGTTTAAGGTTTTTACGTCAATGGGTTGGAGACTGCGGTTTAGTTGAGGTCAGGGAACAGACGGGCAGAGTGGGGGGCCCTGGCCTCCTCGCCCTGCTGCCGAACTCGCTCTGCTGCTTAACTCGCCTTGACGCTTTGTCAGCTGGGGCCTTGACGCTTTGTCAGCTGGGGCCTTGACGCTTTGTCAGCTGGGGCCTTGACGCTTTGTCAGCTGGGGCCTTGACGCTTTGTCAGCTGGGGCCTTGACGCTTTGTCAGCTGGGGCCTTGACGCTTTGTCAGCTGGGGCCTTGACGCTTTGTCAGCTGGGGCCTTGACGCTTTGTCAGCTGGGGCCTTGACGCTTTGTCAGCTGGGGCCTTGACGCTTTGTCAGCTGGGGCCTTGACGCTTTGTCAGCTGGGGCCTTGACGCTTTGTCAGCTGGGGCCTTGACGCTTTGTCAGCTGGGGCCTTGACGCTTTGTCAGCTGGGGCCTTGACGCTTTGTCAGCTGGGGCCTTGACGCTTTGTCAGCTGGGGCCTTGACGCTTTGTCAGCTGGGGCCTTGACGCTTTGTCAGCTGGGGCCTTGACGCTTTGTCAGCTGGGGCCTTGACGCTTTGTCAGCTGGGGCCTTGACGCTTTGTCAGCTGGGGCCTTGACGCTTTGTCAGCTGGGGCCTTGACGCTTTGTCAGCTGGGGCCTTGACGCTTTGTCAGCTGGGGCCTTGACGCTTTGTCAGCTGGGGCCTTGACGCTTTGTCAGCTGGGGCCTTGACGCTTTGTCAGCTGGGGCCTTGACGCTTTGTCAGCTGGGGCTCCCTCTAGCTCGTGGAGCAGGCTCCCTCGCTAGGGTGCTCTGACTTTATATGTGTGGCTGGTTCCTCCCAGCTACTGCTGCCAGCCAATGATGTGTTACTTGAGGCTGATGGCTAACAGCTGGGGCTTAACACTTTAGTATTCTCTCAGGCTTCCTTCCTTCCTGAGCGAGGGGCGGGGCTGTTTAAGCTTTTGGCTGCTTTTAATCTAATCAAGGGGCTGCGCCTTCCAGGCAAGTCTTTTGTGTTTGTTGTTTTCCCACCTAGAACAGCCTGACCTTTCTTTAACCTAGGGAAACAGAGCTTGTGGTTGTGTTTCAGGAAGGCTGAAGCTGCCCTTTTTAGCAAGGACTGAGCTGACTCTCTCCCTGTATGTGTCGGTGGAGTTTCCTTCTCCCCCTTCTCTCCGACTGGAATTTAGCCTTGTTTACAGTGTCCCCTGAAGCTTTCCTGCTAGGGTGGTGTTGAAAACTAGCTTTCTATGGGCTTCCTTCTCCTAGGATCTGTCTCCTAAGATATAGGTTCTTTCAGGATTTGGCTCCTAGCTCAGGGTGACCTTGGGCTGCCCTTATTATTTATTGCTCTGAGCTGTTTTACTTCAATTAAATAATGGAATAAATGGGAGCTACTTACCCTCTTTTCGCTCTGCTGCTTAACTCGCCTTGACGCTTCGTCAGCTGGGGCTCCCTCTAGCTCGTCATTCTGTTTTATTAGTAGTTTTGTGATGTTTCCCCACTGTTCCCACATTATTGCTGTCTGGAGGAGCACTCTTGCACTATAGTGCAACAAAAGCAGGACCAAAACAAAAAACTAGAACATTTGTGGTATAAAAAGTTACAGGATTTCAGCATAAGTTACGGGGTATCCATTGACTGGAAGCAAAGAAGTATGAGTGCTCCAAAACTTTTGATACGCAAAATGGTATTGAAAGTGGAATTACATATAACCATGCTGATATCATCATGAATGCATAATAAAAGGGATGTCTAGAGCAGTGGTTCTCAAACTTTTTTAGTTCGCGGCGCACTGTAAAACATATAGAAATTTTCTGGCACACTTCCTGTACAAAATAAAAAATATATTAATATATTTTAAACTATGAATAAAAATAAACTATAGAAAACTATTACTTACCCTATACAAATGGGTTTCTTCTCATTTTTAAAATATACTTTCATAGTATTTGAGGCACACCTAGCCACCTCTTAGGGCGCACCAGTGTGCCTGGGCGCACCATTTGAGAATCACTGGTCTAGATGCTTCCGAGGTGCCCTCCAGAGACCTATTTACTGACCAACCTGGTTTGCCTGCACAAACCTTATGCGGAGATTAGATTGTGAGCACCTTCACACTGTCAGTATTTCGGGGGAGGAATTTAATGATTAAAGGGAAGACGTGTAACCACCCCACAAGCAAATCAGGAAGAAGGCTCGTTGTCATATAACTTCCCTGCAAACAAATCAGAATAAAAGTTCAATAAAGACCTGATACAATCTAACCTCTGTGTCAGCTTTGTGTCAGCAAATCAGAATGAATGCTCAATAAATAGGTTATCTGCAGGAGCCCTGTATCCAGATTCCAGTCTTTACTGAGCATTTGTTTTGATTTGTTTGTGGGAAAGTTATATGACAATGAGCACTCATCCTGTGCTTGAATCACTCCTGCAAAATACTGGCTATCTGGAGGCACCCTTACTGGTTTATAAATGTTATAAGACTACAGCAGAACAGATCCCAACTTCCTAGGTGGGTCCCAGTTGGAAGGGCTAAAATACAGCCATTTCTCATGACTAGTAGAGAGGTCTCTCAATTAAAAAAAGCACAGATACTTTTGTGCATTTATCCATTTTACATGGCCAAATAGGACACTTCTAAATATTCGTCTTGGATTGCTGTTAAAGAGCATAACTGAATATGGAAACAAAGTGTCTTCCACTTCCCCTCCCCCTGCAATTAGCCGTCACGTAATAGTGCTAGGGATGGACAAATCTGTCAGCAACAACTCTTTTTAAAAAAAAATCCTCATAAAAATTTGTCCACATTTTAGTATGAATTTCTGCTAAAAACACATTTGTATGTGATTTTTATTTTTATTTATTTCTGCGATTTATTTATTGCCCATCTGGCTGGAAACCGAGCCACTCTGAGCGATGTACAAAGTCATAATATATAAGTATCACAACATCAAAACAGCAATAAAACTAAAACAGGTAAAGGTTACTACAATATACACATTTTTGCAAACCAATTTTCCATAATATAATGCCATTTTTATGTTATTTTCACTAATATTCACTAACAGGCAAAAAAACTTGCGGTTTAAGAATGTACCTACAACCAACAGATATTTCTATCAAACTTTTAAAAGCTCAGAGGCACATGTCACCAAATTCTTCCAAGCTACACAGGAAGTGGATTGGACTGTGAAAGATCAACCCAAATGGTGTTTGCATTTTGACCGATTTGTAGGGCAGTACAATATCTCAGAGAGGAGTTCAGGTCTCCTGATCCCCTGGTGCATTCACTATAGCTGCCCAATTTCCCTGCTTTTTAAAGCATGACAGATGGCATTGTAACAAGTATGCGGTGTCCCATATGGCAAGAAGGGAGAATCTGTGGCCCTCCAGATGTTGGACTCCGACTCCCATCAGCCCCAACCAATGTGGCCAGTGGCCAGGAATGGTGCGAGTTGTAGTCCAACAACTTACTGTATTTATTTGTTTGTTTGATTCTTTAAAATATTTCTATCCTGCCCTTCTACCCTACAATAGTGCACTCAGGGTAGCTCACAATGCCATCATAGACAGTAAATAAAAACACAAAAACATTTAAATAGATAAAAATACATAAAATACAGTTAACAATTCAAGGGGAGTGATATTAAAAGGGGACTAAAGAGGTAAAACCAGAAAGGGGGAAAATAGAATCAGTCTCAGGCTATACATTCAGTCCCTTCAGTCTGAAGGGCAACAGACTCCAGAGCTCTACAAAATGGAGATGTGGTGGTGGGGAAAGGTACAGGTGTTGCTTCTCAATCACATAGTTTTGAAAGGCACTGACAAAAAACAAAAGGCTGGCAGCTCCATTCCTGTGTGATCCTGTGAAAACATGTATTATTAGATAAGTATCAATAAAAGCTGTAACTCTTTCAGTTGTTTCTGGCCTTGTGATGTTTAGCAGATCCCCATCACTCCCGCCGTGTTACCTTGGAAGTCTTATTTATTTATTTTATTTGTTTATTATTTGATTTATATCCCGCCCTTCCTCCCAGCAGGAGCCCAGGGCGGCAAACAAAAGCGCTAAAAACACTTTATAACATCATAAAAACAGACCTTAAAATACATTAAAATAAAACAATGTTAAAAACATTTTTTTTAAAAAAAGCTTTAAAAAAAGCTTAAAAAAATCTTTTTAAAAAGGGTTAAAAACATTATTAAAAAACATATTAACAAGCAATTCTAACACAGATGCAGACTGGGATAGGTCTCAACTTAAAAGGCTTGTTGAAAGAGGAAAGTCTTAATGATGTGGGACACATAACAGGAGTTCTCCACCATACTACTCCAAAAGGGCTGGGTGTCAGCATCTTGCTCCATAGTCTTGCCACCTGCAAGGGTGTGATGAGGGATGTCAGATGCCACTATTAATTTTAGTTCACCCTCCTACCAAGGATCTCATGGCAGCATACTTGATTCCCCCTTCCTCATCACACCTCCCTGTGAAGATGAAGAAGTTGATAGCACAACATCACTCTGAGATGTATGGCTGAGAAGGGGTTTTGAACCCATCTCCCTCTGACTTAAGTACAACACTCTGTTCACTATCCCCGTGATGGCACCTCTTGTTTAGCTATTGTTCTATGATTATGTGCTATTGAGAAGTGTATATGGCATTTTTGCAAAGAAGCAACAGCTGGTAACAACGTTCTGCTCCCAGAATAACTTTTGTAGCTGAACAAAAGAGATTGAACAGGTTGCTTTGAAAAGAAATAAAACTGGACTTTTAGGTAAGAAATGATCTTTTGCTTTACAACAACAACAAAAAAGAAGTTGCAGCAGCAGCAGCAAGCTTTCAAGAGAATCACCAAGGTATTCATTTTATCATAACATTTTGAAGCATCCTCTTGCTTTAACAAAAGAGTGTCTTTGTGTCTTTGGGTGTGTAATATATATCAAACACTTGCCGGTTAATTAAGTGAAAATACTGTACCCTAACAGCAAAGCATTTCTTCTCATTGTTAACATCAATGATCATGCCAGTTTCTATTTTAAATCTCTTATGTCTTGCCCCCCTTTGGTGACAGTGGCACTGTGCTGTAATTTAACAAGTACAGATTTACTTACAGCTATTCCTAGGAAGGGGAACTCTGCAGCTGTTGAATTCCTGCAGTCAATAAAGACAGAGCTTCTTCAGATATACATATTTTCCCCTGTTCACTTAAAATAACACTGCCAGGAGAACATTCCTTTATAACCTAAGTTCTGCTACCATATAATTGTTTGTGAAATGATTAGTGCTTTTTTTCATAAAAAATAAATAAATGAGGTTCCAGTACTCATATCTTGATAAAGGTAGTGTAGGTACCAACACAAAATGGCTGCCATGGGCAACAAAAAAAGAGGTAACTGTCAGAAAAAAACTACTACTAACTGCAAAACTGCCATGATAATCCAATTATGTGTGTTCCTTGGAGAAAAAAAGCCTGAGGCTAAATTTGTCCGCTCAGATGGAAATAATAATTGGGGGAAAACTACACTCAGATTTGCTAGCACTATGATGTTAGGCCTTGGCTTTAGACACTGGTGAGCATGCCCAGATATAGTGGTGAATTCTTATTGGAAAGAAGGAGAGAGGTAGGCTGCCAGCTTCCAGTGGTTGCCATGGGTATCAAAGTACACCGAGGGAGAGGCCATCTCAAACCCATGGAGATAGAGCTGGAAAGTGGCATTGTAAGCTGCTGGAAGGCTTCATCTGAACAACTGGAAATCAAGAAGGTAAAGGAAAGGAGGGAAATCTTTGGTATTTCAGCAAAGTTGACCAAAGAGAGAGTGAAGAAGGAGTTGCATTCCTTTCCCTGCATTGTTGATATACCCACAGTATCTTAAGGCAGGAATGGGGAGCCTGTGGCTCTACAAATGTTGTTACACTACAGATTGCATCATCCCTGACCATTGGCCATACTGGCTGAGTCTAATGGGAGCTGGAGTCCAACAACATCTGAAGCGTCACAGGTTCCCCATCCTTGCCTCAAGGGAACACAAAATTTACCTGTTCCTTCCACAATTCTCTCATCTGCTTCCTTCCCCTTCTTACTGTACTTGGAGACAAGAAAGAGAAATGGGTGACAGGCTCAGGGGAAGAATGGATGAGACAAGTCCATTGCATCAGGGAAGCTAGAGGTATGATGTGCACCTGTCAGTTTCAGCCCTGTGCAGCAGTGCACTTGTTCAGCCACTTGCAAGGAGTAAGTGAACACACTTGTAGGAAGCAAGTCCCATAAAACAGCAGAACTTAAAGCCCAACTCAACATAATGTTAATTACATGAGTGCAATTAAATTGTACACTGTGTTGGTTGGTCCTTTTCAAGAAATGTGATAAAGATTGTATTGCAAGCTAATCACCAACCTGGCATTGTGATCTGCCAGTTTGAAACTTGTCTAACAGCTGCATCTTCCTCCAAAAACAAAACAACAGCAAAACACACACAAACAACTAAAAACATGCAAACTATAGATCTGGGAGTATACTGAGAATTTTGTGTCAGCGGTTCCCATCCTCTTGACAATATTACAAGTTCTAGAATTCCATGGTCAGCATCATAGTTGAGTAGGTTTGAAACTAGTTTAAATTTGCAGTGTAGATATTCTTAGGGAATTGCTTTTTGCCAAACAAGACACACTTGGAAGTCAGTCTCATTGAAATTAATAGTGGATGAATTTGGGATTGCTACCTTTTATCTTTTTTATTGCAGTAGTTGTATCTGGAGTCCACAATGCTAAGGATAGTTACCTGAAAGTAAGTGCATCAAAAATTAGAAGGATCTACTTTGGAGTAAACATGGTTTAGGATTTGGCTTTGTGTTTTAGGACTAAGAACTCAGGCTGCAAGCCTAGACTCCTTTACTTGTGAGTGACTTTGTGGAACTCTTGGAACCTATTTTTCTAAGTAAATATGTAAAATATTGTGCTGCATGCTCTTAAAGTCTGGCTTCAATTTAGAACACTCCCCCCATAGCTAATTTTAATAAGGCCCCACGTATAACTTTATTAGTTAAATTCTCTTGTTAACCTAAGAGACACACACTTTATGTAAAATATTTATATGTATTTAATGTTAATCTATTATCATGCAGTTCAACAGGAAGATTTATATTAGAATAGTGTGCAAATGGCCTCTTAAAATTTTCCACCCTCATTTGTGGGCAGACAAACTGGGGAATCCTTTTCACAGAATTTCTTGAGGGCAGAGGAAAAATTCTCCAAAAGTTTCTCAGAAGAGAAGGGTTCACCATCAGAAACATCACAGTTTCTTCCTTTTTCCCTGAAGGGTTTTTAAAGCTATCACTGCAACATAAGCAATTGTGTTCTTTATTATTATTATTAATTATTTATTTATTAAATGTATAACATAAGCAACTGTGTTGGCAGCCTAGCCACCATTTTGCACCTTCCACAATGCCTCAATCCTAGCATTGTTCTGGGTATTGTGTATGTGTGCGAGGTGGAGAAATGTGCAAAGAAAATGTACTAAAGTGCTCTCTCTCTCTCGTTCTTTTACAGGGGTTTGTGAAAACAAAAAACCTCAGAACAGAAAAAAAGTCTTCTAAGAAATGTTGGCTCAGATACGGTTTTCATACAAAGAAAAAAGCCTATCAGTATTGCTACCATTAATGAGTTCTGCCTTGTCCCTTTAAGAACTCTTAGAAAAGTCTCCTCTGGTTTTTTGTTACAGGTGGGTTTTGTCCTTTTCTCTGTGTGTCTGTGTCATATGGTACTATCAAGAAAAAAAAATGGTTTCCAGAGAGAGTATGAAAGGAGGTTTGCTTCAGAGAAGAAGGAAAGGAAATGTGAGAGATGAGCAAGAGAAGATGAGACAAGAGGTTAGTTTGGCTTCTATTTTCTCCCTGGTTTTTTGGTTTATTTATATTAAAATAGTTGCTTAGTTCAGGTCACAAATTGTGATGTGTGGACTACCAGTAGTCCATAAGCTTCAGATAGTCTATGGCATATCTGCATTAAATATTCATATTGCTTTTAATTGCATTTTATTGCTTCTTTTACATAGAGACAGCTAGAGAGAGAGATAGTATTTTATTGTATCACAATTTATGTTCTATGGAATGCAATAGAATAAATAAAATATAATTAAAATCATACAGCATCTAGCACAGTGCATTACAATTGCTACATGAGGCAGAAAAATCATTAAATCTTCTGCCGAGACCATCAGTAATTTTCAAGGGGAAAAAAGTTTGTGAATCACTGGCTTAGTTGAAAGCTTCCTTGTATTGCTATTGACAGACTGAAACCAAAAGGAATAAATGGGGATTAAGCATGGTTTACAGGTATGCTGTTGGACAGTGACAATTCCCTTTTGTGGAAGGAAGGAAGAGAAAATGCAATGCCTGTTTAGAGAATCTGATGTTGGGAGATGCTGTAGTTGTTTTATATAGCTGCTCTGCATATTATGAACCAATGTTTTCAATATGTGGTTATTGTACTAAAGTAGGAGTGGGGAACCTTTTCAGCCCAGTAGCCACATTGCCAGCAAAGCAACCAACGGAGGGGGGGGGGTCACATGCCAGTTGTGAGGTGAGAGGCAAAAGTGGGCAGAACAATTAATGTAAATTTTGCCTGTGTACAGTAGGGACCCGCTCATATGGCAGGTTCCGTTGTGGACCACTGCTGTAAAGCAAAATCCGCCATAAAATGGAACACATTTACTATCATTGTCTAAAATGGCACCAGATGCCCGATAAACACTGTAAAAGTGGAACAAGTGCCGTAGGAGCGGGGCCTTTCTGCAATTGACAACCGCTGTATCGGAGGAATGCTGCAAAGCGGAGTGCTGCAAAGCGGGGCCCTACTGTAGTTTAGTTTCTACACCCACCTCTCTCTATCCTCCATCCAGGCAAGGAAGGGCTCATTCACATAGCAACTTACTGTGAGATTGATGCTACTTGCATCTCCATTTAATTTGCATGGTTCACATGATGTGGCAGGCAATCAGCAGCTATCACACAGTTTTCCCATATCAACCCAATCCAATTGTAATGTGAAAAGGAAAGGAAAAACCTTCTCAGCTTTGCTGCGCTCCTCTGTAGGCGCTTTGCCTCAATATTGTTTTAGTGGACGGGCTCTCTTATGCCCCATCGCCAGCTCCCTCTCTCTTTGCTGCTTGTAAAAGCTGCGGCAGCTGCTGTCTACTTTGCCTTTCACTCACGCCCCCCTCTATTCAGTTTCACACAGAAGCCAGGAGAGGCATGCAATTGGCAAGAAACAATGAAACTGACAAAAAAAACCCCTTCTCCATTAGCAATATCAATACTCCGGAGGGAGTAAACATGTAAAATTAGGGGAGGGGCCACAAGGAAACAGCGATACTAAACCTTTCTAGTGGAACGCCTATTTGTGTGAAAGGAAAACAGAGGATTTGAAGGTAGGAAGTGTGAACCTTGCAAATCTATCGCAATGGCAAAAGCTGAGTCTACTGCGAAGTTCAGCTCCTGTGTGAATGAGTCCCAAGAGACATTATCAAAGTTGAAGGACACATTCTAACACTCAAGGAGAGCATAAAACAAGGCTGGTGAGGGATATGGCCTGGGGAGGTGGTATGGCCTCTGGAGAGTCCAAGGGCCAGATAGAGAAGCCAGCCTAGAAGGACTTCATTTAGCCCTCAGACATGAGGTTCCCACCCCTGTGTTAAAGGTACAATATTAGTGTCTTTGTCATTGGTATTTCATATTTTTTTGCTGGAAGCTTCCTTGAACCTGAGAGGAGAGGTGGTAGGAAAATATGTAAAGAAATATATTTATTTGTTTATTATTTGATTTATATCCCGCCCTTCCTCCCAGCAGGACCCCAGGGCGGCAAACAAAAGCACTAAAAACACTTTAAAGCATCATAAAAACAGACTTTAAAATACATTAAAACAAAACATCTTTAAAAACATTTTTAAAAAGCTTTCAAGACATCTTTTTAAAAAAAGGTTAAAAACATATTGGTTTTTTTTAAAAAGGTTTAAAAACATATTAAAAAGCAATTCCAGCACAGAGACAGACTGGGATAAGGTCTCAACTTAAAAGGCTTGTTGAAAGAGGAAGGTCTTCAATAGGCACCGAAAAGATAACACAGATGGCGCCTGCCTAATATTTAAGGGGAGGGAGTTCCACAGGGTAGGTGCCGCCACACTAAAGGTCCACTTCCTATGTTGTGTGGAACAGACCTCCTGATAAGATGGTATCTGCAGGAGGCCCTCACCTGCAGAGTACAGTGATTGACTGGGTATATAAGAGATAAGACGGTCTTTCAGGTATCCTGGTCCCGAGCTGTACAGGGCTTTGTACATCAAGACTAGAACCTTGAACTTGGCCCGGTAGGAAATGGGCAGCCAGTGCAATTCTTTCAGCAGCTGGGTGACATGTTGCCCCAGTGAGCAGTTTTGCCGCTGCATTTTGCACCAGCTGCAGCTTCCAGACCAACCTCAAGGGAAGCTCCACACAGAGTGCATTACCGTAATCGAGCCTAGAGGTTACCAGTGCATGGACAACAGTGGTCAGGCTATCCCGGTCCAGAAACAGTCACAGCTGCCTTACTAGCCAAAGCTGGTAAAAGGCACTCCTAGCCATTGAGGTCACCTGGGCCTATAGCAACAAAGATGGATCCAGGACCACCCCCAGACTACGGACCTGCTCTTTCAGAGGGAGTACAACCCCATCCAAAGCAGGCAAATTGCCAATTATCTGAACTCGGGAACCACCAACCCAGAGTGCCTCTGTCTTGCTAGGATTCAGACTCAGTTTATTGGCCCTCATCCAGCCCACCACTGAGTCCAGGCAGCAGTCCAGGGCTTGCACAGCCTCTCCCGATTCAGATGTTACAGAGAAATAGAGCTGGGTATCATCAGCATACTGCTGACACCTCAGATATATGCTTGTTGTTATGTGATTGCGGATGTACCGAAATATATGCTTGCAGATTTTCAGTAGAATTGGGTGTCTTTGTGGGAAGAGTTAACTTGGCAGATGACGGTGATGTATTTTAAGAGACAGCCATTCAGAGATAACCAACTTATTTATCAACTGTATGTAGCTCCCCAAAATACTTTTTAAGTTGCCAGCCCTGTGTCCTGACCATCCTAGTATTCACTTTGTCAAACAGCATATTTTTAGCCCTCACGACTACAGAGATGAGCTTAAAATTCTGCCAGCAAAAACTTCTAAAAGTCTGTATTCAAGCTGAGTATACAGAAGCTCTTATTAACTGTATTGCAGCTAGTTTGATAACAAAGTACAAACAGCAGGTTCTTTAATAATCTGACAAGCTTTTAATTATGATGGACCCACTTTATAAAGTAGTAATATTGTAGAATAAGAATAGTACTTCATTCACCTAGTAAATGATAAATATATGCAAGTTGCATTCATTACAAGCAACTTCAGTAGGTAGTTAGCTATATTTCTAAATGTGGATCTTGGGTTGCTTCCAGGTGACCTGTTTATTGAGCATTCATCCTGATTTGTTTGCCCAGGTTTGTGGGGAGGTTAGACAATGTCAGCTATTTATTATTATGATGATTTGTTTGCAGGAGGGGTTATATAATGTTGCATCATACAATTATTATCCCACACTTTCCAGTGCATTTCCCCATCACTTTCCTTATTGTAAAAAGTCCCATTTTGGGGGGAATCAGATTTGTTGCATAAGAGCGCCACATCAACTTTTAAGTGCGCGAGCTGAATTTGCCACTATGTGATTGAATCGCACCCAAAAATAGCAACAGTTCAGAAACACGCTTTATGCTGAACAAATTGCCTACCTCTCTCTATTTTTTATTTTATTTTATTTTATTTTATTTATTTCATTTATGTGCAATATCAAGAGCTGAAGGTGATGTACATGGTTCTCCTCCTCCTTGTTTAATCCCCACAATAACCCTGCGAGGTAGATTAGGCTGAGTGGCAGTGACTGGCCCAAGGTCACCGAGTGTGGATTTGAACCCTAGTCTCCCAGGCTGTAGTCCAACACTCTAACCACTATACTACACTGGCACATTTTAACATCTTTGTGTAAATAATAGAGCAGTAGCAGTTGGTGTGGTGGAGAAGGTGGGGCAGCATTGCACACTTGGCTTTCAGACACCAAATGTCGCTGCTGCTTACTGAAAGGGGGAGGGATGAGGAATGGGGAGTTCAGCATAGTGCGGGCACGGTGGCACTCAACTGGGCCCATCCCATGCAGAGCTTCCCATGCCTTGCACCTCCTCCTCCTCAGACTTGGTAAACAGCAGTGACACTCTCTGTCCAGAAGCCAAGTGCGCAACGTCACCTTGCCCCACCAACTGCTACTGTAATAGAGCTGCACTGTGGAATAGCTAGCAAAACATAGCTAGATTTTATCTGGGCTGCTAGATTACAATCTCAGAATTAAAGGATAGTCCAGACAATGTGCTTCAAATAAAAGGCATCTGTTCTGCTTATGGTGATGTGAGCTAAAAATAAGGATGTATCTCTTAACATTGCTTTCTAGTGAGACCTCAAAATGGGAAGCCTGAAATCTTTTAGGGTTTCAGTGGGATGAGTACTGGGAATTGCTATACCAATTGCTGAAAATCTTAATTGGCTTTTCTGTTAAACAATTTGGAGGCTGAAATGCATTCAACCAAGACTTCAGTAGGTTAGTCTGAAGGTAGAGAATGATTGATTTGAAGACTATAGCCCAAGAGTCTCATTTAAATAGGGCAAGATTTTAATTTAGATAAAATGATCAGAACCAAAGCATGTCTCTTGAATGTGTCAAGTCTGCTGCTGGAGCTGAATTTGCTTTGAGATATGGCTAACAAATAGGACTCCAAACTGTCAATATTATACAACTCTTTAAAAATAGTGGCAAGTGTTTGTTTTGAATGCATACTCTTGCTGCAAGATCACAATTTGTGGAATAATAATAACTGTAACTGTTTGTGTTTAGCCTTGGAAAATATTTTTTTATGAAGAGGGGCTTGGTAAATCAAAATAAGTTGGAGGTAAGCTAAACAAAAATAATTTGAGTTTTACCTGTTTACAAATAGTGTAGCATGTACCATTCAAGATAAAAGTTTGTTATAATAATGTTGAAAAAAATGTATTTAGACTCCAGCTAGCCTTTTCTTGATCTTATAGGATTTATGTTATCGCCGTGGCTGTAGTTATTTGAGCATCACACCTATCCTATCTTGTCTCAGCAAAATGTTCCTTGCTACTAAAGGACATCTGACATCCTTTTTGTATCCTACAAATCAGCACAATTTGGGCTCATCTACACAGTGATTTAGTGTGTATTTGGTGCTACTCACATAATAATAATAATAATAATAATAATAATAATAATAATAATAAATTATTTATGTCGCCTATCTGGCCAAATTAACGGCCACTCTAGGCGGCATACAGTACACAGTAAAATACAATATCAAAGAACCATAATAATAATTAAGCTAAAAACCACCCTTCCAGTTAACAACAGCCTAAAGATTAGTCCACCCCAGAGATCCTATAGGCCTGCCTGAATAGCTAGGTCTTCAAGGCTCGGCGGAACCCTATCAGGGAGGGGGCATGGCGAAGGTCGGAAGGAAGGGAGTTCCAGAGGGTCGGTGCCAAAATTGAAAATGCCCTCTCTCTGGTCCGCACCAGTCTAGCAATTTTAACTGGTGGGACCGAGAGAAGGCCTTGTGTGGCTGATCTCGTCAGGCGGCACAATTGATGATGCTGGAGGCGCTCCTTCAGATAAACTGGGCCGAAACTGTATAGGGCTTTAAAGGTCAACACCAACACCTTGAATTGGGCCCAGTAGGCAACTGGTAACCAGTGTAGATCTACTAACACCGGAGTGATATGATCACGGCGACGGCTATTCTTAATCAAGCATGCCGCCGCATTCTGTATCAGCTGCAATTTCCGGACCATTTTCAAGGGTAACCCCACGTAGAGCGCATTGCAGTAGTCTAAGCGGGAGGAGACCAGGGCATGTATCACCCGTGGGAGTAGATGGACAGGAAGGTAGGGTCGCAGCCTCCGAATCAGATGTAATTGATACCAAGCTGCCCGGCTCACTGCCGAAACCTGAGCCTCCATGGACAGCTGGGAGTCAAGAATGACCCCAAGGCTGCGGACCTGTTGCTTCAGGGGTAACCTCACCCCATTGAGCACCAGGTCTATATCTCCCAATCTCCTCTTATCTCCCACGAGCAACACCTCGGTCTTATTGGGGTTTAGCTTCAGCCTATTCTCCTTCATCCATCCACTTACGGATTCCAGGCACTTGGTCATGGTATCCACAGCCAACTCTGGTGAGGACTTAAACGAGAGATAGAGCTGAGTGTCATCTGCATATTGGTGACACTGCAGCCCAAATCTCCTGATGATGGCCCCCAGCGGCTTTACATAGATGTTGAATAGCATGGGGGAGAGGATAGAGCCCTGTGGCACACCACAATTGAGAGGCCAAGGGTCTGACACCTCATCCCCCAATGCCACCCGTTGATGCCTGTCTGAAAGATAGGAACGGAACCACCGTAAAACAGTGCCCCCTAATCCCAATCTCTCCAGGCGATCTAAAAGGATACCGTGGTCGACAGTATTTGCATGGTTCACATGATGTTACTGGGAAACAGAAGCTATCACACGGTTTTCCCCATGAAAATTCGTAGTAACCCAGTCCACTGATAATATGAACAGTTTAGAACAGTATGGCTCCACTGCGCTCCACATGTCTTTGAAGACGATTTGCTTCAATGGTTTTTAGTGGGTGGGTGAATCATCACTCTCAGGTATTCCCCTTTCTCTGCCCACTAACTTCCATGAATTCCATTTTGTTTCCAGTGATTTATCTAGCAACTTCTGACTGATCTGTCCTCCCCCCTTCACAGTTTGCTGCAGCCCTCCCTTCTTTCCTCCCTTTCTCCCTGAGTAAACTTCCTTCACTCCTTGTAACAAGTGATGGGAATTGCCATTGGATTTTATCATTCTTTCTCATATTATTAATCTTTGCGGAGAGAATTTTGAAGTAACATCTCTCTGTGCCTGGTTTCAGATTTTTTTCTAAAAAATCAAAGTGGATTTTTTTAAAAAGTCACCTCATAAATATTGATATTAATATTGATACTTTCTCAAAATATTGATATTGATATTTTCTTTAAAATATTTGTTTTTCCAGCAGGGAAAATTTAACTCAGAAAAATTTAACTCTGTTTTTCACGGCAGTTTTATGACTGGGTAAACTTGGATTATGCCTTGTTGGGATAATAAATGCAAAATTGAGACAAAAGTACTGAACAGGAGTCAGTACAGTGAATTTTCTGGAAAATGTTGAATTAGAAAAACTTTCCAAGCAAATTAGGTTGATTTGCATAGGGTAATTTACATGGGAAATTTTTCTGATGCCCTAGAGAGTGATCTAATCTAGCATGTTTGTTTTACATGTTTTAGTAAGCAAAGCTAAAAATGTTGAAACTGCCAAATTTGCCTAATATATATTTGCAATTACCATCCACTCGTCATTACTGATGAACTTAAGAAACTGAAAACTCTCTGCAGAAAAGTAAAGCACTGGAAAAATTTCCACCCGACATCACTGGCACGAGCCCAAGGTTTGCCTCAGAATAACGTCTGAAATATGGTACTTCTTGGTTTGGTTTCCTCCCCACCCCATGACATATGTACCTTACCTTTCCATTAAATATTCAAATATTTCACAGAATACAAAATAGAATTGAAATTTCCAAGGTGAGCTTGGAAAAGAAAGAAATTGCAATAATCAAAAGAAATGTCAATTAAGCAACTAGATGTTCTCAAAATGTTTCACAGAGCAGGTTCATAATTATTACCTAAATCATAGCTGTGCTTTGTGTTGTCTGTCTCATGCAGCAGATCTACTGGTATAAGTGTATAGAAAGTTTGACTGAATGGATGTCTTTCATGCCAAAGGGAGGGGCAGCCTTTTCTCAGGTTGCTTCCCTTTAGCTGATGTTCTTTTTCTGCTACAGCTAGTTCACCTTGCAAAAGTGGCAGATTGCCATGCAAGCAGATGGGCTGAAGTATAAGCAGCCAAGCTGTCACTTAGGATCATAAAGTGCATTGGCTAAGGGTGGGATTCAAGGCATTAAAGACTACAATGGCTTCTAGTGCAGAGTTTTTACACCTCTTGTAAAAGAGTCAACATTTTGTTGAGTGATGGTAGAGCACTGGATTCATTCTGAAAGCCAGCCACTGTTTTCCAGTAGGCATTTATAGAAGTATCTGACAGACAACCAATGGACATAGTAAAATGGGATAAAATCTTACAGGACAAGCTTTTTGAGCATAAAGTATGATGCACCATGGATGCATACTTAGTTCTCGGGAACTGGGGGGCCAAATAATGCCCCTTCTTGTACAGCAAAAATGAATTTTTGACCAATGCAGACATTATGTTGTGGCTTCAGTTCCAATTCAGTTTTTTTCCCACTCTACTCTCCTGCTTTGCTTAGCACCAGCCTGATGAAGAGTTCTGGAGGACTTGAAATCTCACTATTTTGAGATTTTGGTTGGTCATAAATACAGGAACATTGGAAATGTTATGAAATAGTTTATCCTTTAGCTATGCATGGTAATGTAATCTACCTCTTCCTTTGCTTAGTTTATTTGGTGAGTTTTGCTCTGAGAAAAACTTGTTTATTTGACATGCAGAGGATTGGCAAATAGAATATGAAATCATTGTCCCTACTATGAAATAAGTGGTTGCATTTTGTCCCTGCCCACCCCTCCTCTACTATACTCCTGAGACTTAAAGGTTAGAGAAGCCTAACCTTTTTCTTAAACAAAGTGATTATCTCTGTCCCCACCCCCCTTTAAACTCTTAGTTAATATTCTGTATGTATTCTGGCCTTATGAAGAGTTCAGCACGCATCTGGGCTTCAAGACAATAGTATTCTGTCCTAATATGATTAATTCAGCAATGTGCAAAATCATTTTCTGAATCATAATGTGCATGGATAGTCTGCAGTGTAGTGACAATTAAACAGCTGTCATTCTACACTTGAACTTTTTAAAATGGGCAAGTCTAAATTGACTGTTTAAGAAGGTGGATGTCCTAAAGCAGTGGGCCTGATCTCTGCAGCTTGGCCTGCACTCACTGCCCACCCAAGCTCAACTTGTAAAAGTGTCCAACCAGTGGATCGAAGTAACAATGAGACCAGCAAGAGCTATCACTGTTACTGTGAGGATATTGTGGGGAAAGGTTTGCCTATGGCAATAAGCTTTCTAATTATGTGGACTGAATTAAACACTGTGAGGCATATGAGGCAGAGTAGGGTTCTAAACCCAAACTGGGGGGTCCTGTAACTTAACTGATCATTGAGTTCCCATTTCTTAAGCTTTAAAATGCATGCTTCCAGGGAACAAGCCTGGCTGGGAGCTGTATAATAATGACTTAGCAGCTCAGCTTCTCCCTGAGGGGTACCAGCTATCAACTAGCCATGAATCATTTGGAGAGTGCAGCATCTTCTGGGCCTTCTGCCCTGGTGCTCAACCAAATCCTTCATTCTCCTTCATCCCAAACCTCCTGTGGGATGTAACTAAAGTCCTGCTTCAACAGCAGAGGGGGGTGAGGGAGGAGATGGGCAGAAAGGCTGGTAGAAGATCAAATGGAGTGGGAGGTACAGCAGGCTGTTTTGGGCCTTTTAAAGGACAGGGATGATAGTTGGGTTTATTTATTTATTTGTTTGTTTAAAATATTTCTATCCCACCCTTCTACCCTAAAATAGGGCACTCAGGGCGGCTTACAAAAATAAAATCAAACATGTTCATAATAAAATTGTAAACAGTAAAATCACAAAAACATTAAAATAAATTTAAAATACATAAAATACAATTAAAATACATAAAATACAACACACACACACACACACACACACATACTAAAGGGACTACAAAGGTAAAATTTAATGCAGAAGGCATAAAAGCAGTGTCAGGTTCTACCTTCAATCTCTCCCAAAGGCTCTACGGAACAAGATTGTTTTCAGAAGTCTCTGGAAAACCAACAGGGAGGGAGCAGAGCAAACTTCTTGGGGTAGGCTATTCCAAAGCTTGGGGGCCACAGCTGAAAAAGCTCTCTCCCACGTGCCTGTCAATCTAACATCTTTCACTCCAGGCACGCAGAGGAGACCAGAGGCAGATGATCTTAAATCCCGGGCAGGTACATATGGGCGTAAGCGGTCCCTCAGGTACATTGGTCCAAGGCCGTTTAGGGCTTTAAAGGTCAGAACCAGCACTTTGAATTGGACCTGGAAACAAACTGGGAGCCAGTGGAGTCGATAAAGCACAGGGGTGATATGCTCCCTGCACCGTGCTCCAGTTAACATTCTGGCTACTGTATTTTGAACCAACTGCAATTTCTGAACCGTTTTCAAAGGCAGCCCCACATAGAGTGTGTTACAGTAATCAAGCCTCAATGTCACCAATGCATGTGTCACTGTGGCCAAGTCAACTGCCTCCAGGAATGGATGCAGCTGGTAGACCAGTTTGAGTTGGCCAAAAGCACTCCTGGCTACTGCAGCCACCTGATATTCAAGCAGCAGGGCAGGATCCAGGAGGACTCCCAAACTGCGGACCTGCTCCTTCAGGGGGATTGCAACCCCATCCAGAACAGGTTGCAACCCTGTCCCAGATGCAGTTTTCCCTTGACCAGCAGTACTTCCATCTTGTCTGGATTAAGTTTCAGTTTGTTAGCCCACATCCAGCCCTTCACAGCCTGCAGTCACCAGTTTAGGATGAGCACTCCCTCCCTGCAATCAGGTGGGAGGGAGAGATAGAGCTGAGTGTCATCAGCATATTGATGACATTGTACTCCAAATCTCCGGATGACCTCTCCCAGTGGTTTCATATAAATGTTAAAGAGCATGGGAGACAGAATGGAACCTTGTGGTACCCCACAGGCCAATGGCCAGGGGGTCGAGCCGTAGTCTCCCAGCACCACTTTCTGGGTCCTGTCTATCAGGTAGGACCGGTGCCACCATAAAACAGTGCCTCCCAATCCCATCCCAGCTAGACGGTGTAGAAGGATACCATGATCGATCGTATCGAAGGCAGCCAAGAGGTCCAGCAGCACCAACAGGGATGCACTCCCCCTGTCTGATGCCCGGCGTAGGTCATCAAGCAGGGCAACCAAGGCAGTCTCTGTCCCATGACCAGGCCTGAAGCCTGATTGAAAAGGGTCTAGATAATCTGATTCATCCAGGAAAACTTGGAGCTGAGCAGCCACTACCCTTTCAATCACCTTGCCCAGAAAGGGGAGATTAGAGACTGGGCAGAAGTTGTTAGGATCCGCAGGGTCTAACAAAGGCTTTTTTCACAAAGGTCTTATCACAGCCTCCTTCAACAATGTTGGCATAGAACCTTCCCTTAGGGAGGTGTTAACTAAATATGTCAACCAGTCAGCCACTCCCCCTCTGGTAGATTTGATTAACCAGGATGGGCAAGGGTCAAGGGAACAAGTAGTGGCCCTCGATTCTCCTAGAATCCTGTCCACATCCTCAGGCTTTACAAGCTGAAAAGCATCCATAGAAAAATGACAAGAGGAAACTTTGGGGACATCTGGCACAACTGTAGTTAATGAGGAGTCCAAGTCAGTCCGAATGCGAGCAATTTTATCTGCAAAGTGCCTTGCAAACATGTCACAGCGAGTGACTGAGGGCTCAGAGTCTAATGTAGGGCCAGAGCCCAAAAGACTCTGGATCACCCGGAAAAGCATCGCCGGATGGCAGACGCAATGGTGGCAGAGAAGTGCCCTTCCTTCGCTGCCATTACTGCCACATGATAGGCTTGAAAATTAACCCGAAAAGGTTGGCGATGACCTCTGGCTTAACCCTTTATTCACTAATGACTTTTCTGTTACAACTTTCCCTTCCAACCATCCTTGGGAATCCAGACACACTTTTGCAAACATGCTTCTGGAGTCTGGCTTTTGGAATTCTGGGAGAACAACAGCTTGGAGAGGTGAATTCCTGCAAGGATGGTAAAGGTTACACATCCCCTTTCTTTTCGGCTATCAGGTGTTTATTATACATGTGGCATGTAGCATGTAACTGGTCCCTAAGGAACTGGGATTCCTCCTAGCAGACAGTAGGGAAGGATACTCCAGTGTACTAGTCCAGAGACAGACAGAATAGAATAGCAGGGCCAAATCTTGTTAAAATATGACTGGATGTTCTACTTAAGCTTGTTGGTTTAAAAATAAAAAATCCACCGGTCTGAAAAAACACACACGTCTGAACCAATACTAGGACTAGTAATGCTAATTTTAGATATCTGCTAATTGAGAGGAAATGCTGTTAAGGATGAACAAACTTGCATTGAAAGATTATTGCCATCTAGCTTAGGTGTTACATATAATTAATTGCTTCCTGTTACATCCAACAGATCCTCTGTGCTGACAATGTTTTTTAACCCAATCCTGGTGTGGCAAACCTTTGGCTTTCCAGATGTTGTTGGACTCCAACTCCCATCAACCCCAGCCAGCATGGTCAGACATAATGGGAATTGTAGCCCAGCAACAACTGAAAGGTACAGGTTCTCCATCCCTAACCTCCAATGTATTTCTGGCATACTTGGTGAAAAGTTGATCCATTGGAGAGGTAGCAATGTACAGAAGAGCAGAACTATCTACAGAGAAGTAAACATACTCATGGGTAAGAACTTTATCAAATGGTGTTTTTTGTTTTTGTTTGCTGAAGAAATGGCAATAGCAATCTTTTAAAACAGCATTTCTCAAACTGTGGGCCAGGGGCCACCAGCAGGCCCAAGCCTTTCAGGAAGGTCTCAGCGCTGCAGACCAGCTCTTAGTCATGCTGGGCAGCCTTTGGTTGGATCAATGCAAGTAGTAGCACCCTGCATGTGCAGCACATAGTCATATGTAGCAGTAGGAGTTGATTAGAGGGTGAGGCTATATCGTGCAAAGTTGGAGGAGAGGAAAAGAAAGCGAAGGAAAGCGAGGAAATGGACAATGCAGCCATCTTAGTGTGATGGAAGAAAGAAAGGGAACAGGAAGGAGGGAGGCAGAGGGGATGAATGGACTGAAGGAGAGGATAAGGAGAAACGTCATTGCTGCTATGTTCTCCCTCTGCTGTCAGAGGCAACATGCCTCTGAATGCTGCTTGCTGTTGTGCTCAGATCATGCTTTTGGGTTTCCCATAGACATCTGGTTGGCCACTATGAGAACAGGATGCTGGACTAGATGAGCATTTGGCCTGACCCAGCAGGGCTGTTCTTATGAACTTAGGACTCTCTGCCACAAGGAAATTGCTGTGGCAAAGAGCTGTATTCAACTAAGTCCTACTCAGAGTAAACCCATTAAAATTAATGAGCCTATGTTAGTCATGTCTATTAACTTAAATGGGTCTACTCTAAGCAGGACTAGTGTCAAAAAAATCACCCAAAGAATGTAGACTATCTAAATAATGTTATAAACTTGGTATCGTTGCAAATTTATGTGGGATCCAACATTCTTAAATGCAGGGAGACAAGTCTTCAAACAATGTATGGTCTTTAGGCCATCTTCTGTTCAAATCCAGTGGATGTACTTGCAGTGCAATCAATGTTATGACGACTGAATTTTATTTTTGTTGGGGATATAAATATCCTGATACTCCAGACATCCACTTCAGTGCAAACTCAGGAAACGGGAAGTCTGTGCCTGGTTGGTAGTATTTTGGCAACGGGGACTGAAATCGCAACGTTTTAGTGTTGCACAAACATACTTGCTGCTAACCTAAAGAAGTCCCTTTCATGTCTATATACTGAACAGGTTCTGCTGCATAACTATAATAAACAGGTTGACAAAAATGGTGCCTGGGGGTGAGACAGGGGAGTTGTTGCTAGTTACTTTGTAGCAGAAGCATCCAGAGCTACTGTCTTCACAGCTACATTCCACATGGCTTTTGCTACAACAACCTAGGAAGCTGCCTTACCGGGTTAGACAACGTGTCATACTAGCCCAGTATTTTCTGTCTGGCTGCAGTTCTCCATGATTTCAGGCTGAAAGTCTTTCCCATCACCTGCTACCTGATCCCGTTTTCACTGGAAATTCTGGGCACTGAACCCGGGATTTAATGCGTGCAATGCTACATGCTCCAGCACAGGGATGGGGAACCTCAGGCCTGGGGCTGAATGTGGCCCTTCAGCCATCCCTGTTTGGCTCTTGGGACTCACCCCAGGCTACAACTGTCACCGACTCTACTTCATGCCCTTGTCAAGTGCTTTTGTCTATCCAGAATGTGTCCTTGAACTGTGATAATGCCTCTTGCTCATTTGGATAGGGATGTGTGTATACAAACCTCTGACTTTTGCATGGTTGGAATGTAGCCTACTGTACAGTCACATCGGTTGCTCCACCCCCTTTTTGCCTCTGGCCCCGCCCAGCACTGCCGTGTGAGCTGTTTTGTCACCTGTAATGTAAACAGCAGACTGTCTTATGCTGGATCGTAATAGCCCCAAACTGTAGCTGAAACTAAATATTGATTCAACATGCTCCACTTCCAATCTGTGTTGCTTACTCTGCCTCATGTGGTGGCTTACAAGACTCTAAAATACATAAAAATACAATTACAAAGCAAACAAACTAGCAACAGCTGATAAAGATTTTTCAAGTGCAGTACAATTCAGCAAAACACAAAGTTCAATAAATGTCTTTAGAGGGTTTAAATAATAATTGATAACGCCATTTCATACAACAATCAAGACAAAAGCAGTATAACATCAGAAATAATTTTGATGAGCAACTTCCACCTCTCTTGAAATCTGGAGTAAAATGGGTCCATTAAAAAATACACAAAAATGTTGGTAATTGCCTAACAAACCATATATTGGATCAGAAAATTACTTAACCATAGAACATGACAACTGTGTACTGTCTTCACTGTAAATGTTATTGGAAGAGCAAAGAATAAGGGGAACATACATTTGTTTTTATAACAATTTTGTCATTTGAATAATATACTTTAATCGTCATCATCAATAATATATTTATTGGTAGCATTTTTGCACTCAAGTGCTTCAAAGTGACTTACATAGTAAAAATGAAAGAGCAAAGACATTAACATCAGCTGCAAGAAATAAAAAAAACCCCATCCATCCAACAATATATTTAAAAGGAACAAGTTGTACCCACCCCACTTAAAGTAAGAGCACAACAAAAGCCACTGACACATTTAACTATCCTTCCATTAAAAATCATAAGCTTGGGTAAATAAGAATGTTTTTGCCTGATGCCAAAAAAACAGACAGCAGTGGTGCCAGGTATGCTTCCCTGGAGAGAACATTGCACAAATGGGGAGCCAACACTGAAAAGGCCTGTTCTCCTTTTGCCACTTCCCCAGAGACACCTTCCCCAGACACAGCATGCAAGGAAGAGCCTTGGATGATGAACACAGTACCCGGGTTGGTTCATGTGGGGAAAGGAGGTCCTTGAGGTATTAGGGTCCTGAGATACATAATGCTTATTTATGCTAGCAGTTACATTCTTACGGGATAAAACTATGGGGTTTTGTATTGTTAGACTCTTATTATGGCATAAATTCATATATGCTCCACTTATCAAGTTTAGGGGATCTCTTAAGAAATTTCAGTACCTTCTCAATTTTGTCACATCTTGCTGTCCTTCAGCAGCTGGAGAGCAATGGACATACCTGTTGGTCAGTGACGCAGGTTGTGAGACTCACAGACAAGGTTTTTAGCAGAGAGAGAGAAACCTGAAGCAGAAGGGTTAAACTGTGAGAACAGAGTTCCAGACAATCAAGGTCAGTCTGGCTAGCTGAAAGTGTGATAAGCTGGGAACTGGCAGGATCTCGGGTGTGGGGGAAGAATTGTCAATGGAGGAAGATGTCTCTAATGTCTTTGCCTAGTAAAGACTCTTACATGAAACTTGCCTGGCCTGTCTTATTCCTGTTCTAAACGGCTCTTGGATCCATACCACGTCTCACCTACACACGCGGAGCGCTACAGGGGTTATGGGCCCAGATTATGAGGCGTTGTAGCGGGTTTGAGAACTGGTGAAGTGGCGTTGTTGCAGAGAGAAACAAAGCGCAAGTGAGAGGCAAGTAAGAGTGGGCAACATGGCTGTAAATCTATCTTCCGGGATGCCGATGGAGAGACTGAATGCAGTAAATTACTCCAGCTGGAAGTGGAGAATGAGAGCTGTTCTGATTAAAGAGGATTTAAATGATGTCGTGGAAAAACCCCCTCCGGCAGCTCCTTCAGCAGCATGGCTGAAGAAAGACGAGAAAGCGAAGGCTTTTATTACTCTGGGGCTATCAGATTCACAACTGTTGCTGGTGAGTAATGAGCCGACTGCTAATCAGATGTGGGAAAAGTTAAGAGCTGCACATGTACAGCAAACTGCGGGAAGCAGGCTGTGTTTGGCACGGAAGCTATATCAGATGCGTTTTACTGATGATGTGACTATGGAAGAGCATTTGGCTGAATTTCGTAGATTAAATGCTGAGCTCCAAGAACGAGGCGTACATCATAATGACTTGCAGATGGTTTATCTCCTGTTATCTTCATTTGATCAAAAATGGGACGTGCTGGTTGCTGGTCTTGAAAGTCAACCAGACGGGACCCTATCTTTGGAATTTGTGGAACAGAAACTTCAACAAGAGTGGTGTAGGAGACAAGAAAACAAGAAAATGGACTTAAAAGAGGCTGAGACTGTGTCTGTACAACGGAATCAAAGAAGCAGGGAAGAGACTAAAACATGTTATTTTTGCGGGTCACGTGGGCATATACAGAGACATTGTTTAAAGAAGAGGAATTACAGAGACTTTGAAAGTCAGAGGGCAAGCGTGAACTTTGTTTCTAAAGAGAGCAATAAACTGATTAACTCTAAGTGGCTTCTTGACAGTGGAGCGTCTAATTGCCTAATCACAGACTCTAGTTTATTTTTCACTTCAAAGCCGACGCAGGAGAAGCTTTATCTGGCTGACGGATCTACTCAGGACGCTACAGCAAGAGGAACGCTGAAGATGGGTAATTTGGGAATTTTAACAGATGTATTATTGATTTCTGGGTTAAAATATAACATTCTATCAGTGAGAAAATTGGCTCAAATAGGTTGTAAAGTTACATTTGAAGGGGATAGATGTTTTGTGAGAAAAGATGGTGAAATATGCATGCAAGGGAAATTACAGAACAACATGTTTATAGTTGAATGCAAGATTGATAAAGACATGTGTGCTTGGATAGCAGTAAATAAAGAGAAACATGAGAATTGTGTCCATGAATGGCACAGAAAATTAGCACACGGACATTTTCAAAAGATACAAAACACCCCAAAATATAGTCAAGATTTGAAGTTAACACACTGTGAGCATGTGGATGAGTGTGAGGTATGTTATAAAACAAAAATGACTGTGAAGCCAGTAAATGAGAGCTGTGAAAGCACGACTTCAGAACCCTATCAGCTTATACATGTGGATTTAGCTGGTCCTTTTCAGTGCTCAAAAGGTGGAGCAAGGTTTTATTTAGTGATTGTGGATGATTTTTCCAGATTTACACATGTGTTCTTATTGAAAAAGAAAAGTGACGCAGAAGAGAAATTAAAGACATTCATACAGAAAACAGAGACACAACATGGGGCTGTTATCAAAAATATCAGATCAGATAGAGGAGGAGAATTTACCAGTAATTCATTTCAAGCATATTTGGAAAAGAAGGGAATAATTCAAAGTCTCACCGCTCCCTTCAGCCCTTCCTCCAACGGCTTGGCAGAGAGAAACAGGTCATTGCAGGATTCATTGAGAGCAATGCTAGCAGATGCTGATTTGAATCAATCTTATTGGGGTGAATGTATACTGTACACTGTTTATATTCAGAACCGCCTAATGCACAGAACAATAGGCATGTCTCCCTATGAGAAACTGACTGGAAGGAAACCCAGGGTGAAACACATAGAACGTTTTGGGGCAAAATGCTGGGTACATGTAGTAAAACAAAGAAGACATGGCAAATTAGGCTCAAGAGCTCAAGCAGGACGCATTTTGGGATTTCAGAATTCATATTACAGAGTTTGGTTACCTGAGAAACAACAAGTAGTGTTAAGCAGAAACATAAAAGTGATAGATAAACCTTGGAGACACAGCCAAACAGTGATCTTAGAGAGTGAAAACAAACAGGAAGCTGCAAATGTTCCTTTCGGGCAGCAAATTCCATTAAAACCTGCATTAACAGATTTGATTCAGAGTGGCAAACGTACTGTTAAAAGACTGAGAAGTGAAAACATAACAACACATGATACAGAAATGCCAAGTACGAGTGCTGGTCCAACTAAAGTTGAAAGTGAGGAAGAAATGGAAATAGATAATGTCAGGAGATCAGAGAGAAAAACGAAAGGTCAACCTCCTCAGAGATTTGCATTTAATGTTACACAACAGAATAATGAAACAGATGAAATTCCAGAGGAATGGGAAAAGGAGGGGCCTATAGATAAAGAAACAATGGATCTAATGTGGAAATATTGTGTTGAAGAATGAAATGTAATTGTATCATCAAATAAAAGCAAACATGAATCTGTGAAACATGTGTAAATAAAGAATAAAGAGAAACTGAACTGAACTGAAACTGTAAATAGAAACTGTAAGAATCCATGTACTGAAATGTATTTGTAATGAAGGTTAATGTTGTAGAGATGTAATAATTGTAACTTGATGTTTTGTGGTCTGTAAGTCTCAGGTGGGGGCTGTTGGTCAGTGACGCAGGTTGTGAGACTCACAGACAAGGTTTTTAGCAGAGAGAGAGAAACCTGAAGCAGAAGGGTTAAACTGTGAGAACAGAGTTCCAGACAATCAAGGTCAGTCTGGCTAGCTGAAAGTGTGATAAGCTGGGAACTGGCAGGATCTCGGGTGTGGGGGAAGAATTGTCAATGGAGGAAGATGTCTCTAATGTCTTTGCCTAGTAAAGACTCTTACATGAAACTTGCCTGGCCTGTCTTATTCCTGTTCTAAACGGCTCTTGGATCCATACCACGTCTCACCTACACACGCAGAGCGCTACAATACCATCCTTAGGGTTTTTTGTTTTGGGGTTGTTGTTTTTATTTTTACGTGACTTAGTACCTGGAAATACTGTGAAAGGGTTTGGACTTGTCAATGGCACTGTTAGCAGTCTGGTAAATAAACATTTCCATTTCTAAAACTCAATGAATAGACATCTCTTTATTCTTTTATTCTGGAAAATGCTATTCCTTTCAGAAAGTAGTATAAAACGCTTGTACAAATATCATAGCTGTTTTATGATATTTGATTTCCTGTTTTATGGAAACTAGTCCTTGCATAAATACAGTTGCTTGTTTGTCCTAGCTGCGTTCATAACCTTCAAGGCCATTTGTAAAACACTCTGTGAGGTGCCTTGGTGACATTTAGCTTCAGATGGTGTGAAGTGTGGCAGTTCATTATCACTTGGGGGGTGCATTCCCTTAATCTGCCAGGGCTGCATCAGCTTCTGAGCACAATTCTTTATGCTTTTTTTTTTCAAATTAATGAAGCCATTAATGTGCTAAGCAAGCAGAAAGAGGGAAAAAGCATCAAGTTCTGTAGAACAGAGAAGAGACAGGCTCCGGTGCTTCTTGAAATAAGATGTTTATTTAGCTCAGTGTGTTTTGGAGTTGAGACTCCTTTGTCAGGAGCTATAAACGAAAATAATCATAATACAGGACAACATTGTTATTAGTTCTTTAAGAACAAAACGTATACATATCTTTAAATGTGTATGTTCAAAAACTACACGTCAAGGAGATTAACCGTTACACATTCTTACCAAACTATGGAAATATGTGAAATGTTGAGGTACATGGTCAGTAGTTGCTTTATTTTTCTAATAGGTGTCTGGTTGGTTCTGTTGGCTTCAGACACAGTGTGTATTCATTCTGGAAGCAATGGCTCTGCAGGATTCAAAAGAATTGAGATTTCAACCATTTTTTGTGTTAATATTTGATTGTCTGTAGGTGTATATGTCATGCATTTCCATAATTTGATACAATTTATAGCAATTTATCTCCTTGACTTAATTTTTGAAAATACATAACTTTAAATTTGATATGATTTTGTGTTTTTAAGAACTAATAACAATGTTGCATTGCATTTTTATTTTTGTTTATAGCTCTTATTGAAGGAGTCTCTACTCCGAAATACATTGAGCTAAACATCTTATTTCAAGAATTAATGTACTAAGGCCAACAAAATCTATTTTATTTAGGGTCCAATCCTTTATCCATGTCTCTGGGAGTTATTCCCACTGAACTCATTGGGGATGTCTGAGTAGGCGTGAATTGGATTGCACTAGTACAATTATACCCTACCATATCTAAATCTTGAGGCATCTGATAAGCAACCTAGCGACTTTGCACAGCTGGGTGCAAAATAGGAGGCAAAATGCTTTAGTAGCCACCAAGGGGAGCCTTTCCATGATGGAGCTTGTACTGCATGTTCAAACAAACATACCGAAATTTTAATCTTGTTCTATGTGAGGATAGTTTTAGAAACTGGGGTTTTTGCATTCCTCTGTTGGGCTGGTTCATGTATACACAATAGTGTAGTGGCAAGTTCAGATGTGCAGTCCCTTCATGATAGTCACACCACACCCCCTTTCAGCCATGGCCCCCTTTCCACCTTCTCTTGCTGTCCCTGTCCTTCACTACAACAGACGTCCTTAGGAACCAATCAGCATGAAAGGGGAAGCTGTGTGTTAGCTATTGAAAAGGGTTTTCTCATGGCTGGCTTGCCTCCTTTCACTTTGATTGGCTCCAATCAGCATGAAAGGGCAAGGACTCTTCTCAGTGGCTAATGTGCTCCCTTTTCATGCTGATTGATTCATACATAGGGACCAGGCTGGGACCCTGCTCCCAAAAAAGTAATGGGTCTACAACCCCCCATGTCCCCAGATGACTACTCCCTATATACAAGCAACCCACTTCTCTCTCTCAACTTTTCTGGCATCCTGGATAGAGGGCCATGTGGAAGAAAGGTAATGTTTGAACAATAATTACAAACAAGGCTAGTCTAAGACATTTGGCTGTTTATGGCAGAGAAGCAAATTATGCCCCCCCATAACCCCCAAGGGCAAGCCAAATTATTAATTCCACAAGCATCCCTCTCTGTCCTTGGCAGTAAAAATACAAGAACAGCTTTAAATACAGCTTGAAATGGCTGCCTCACTGTGCCTGATGCAGGGACTGCTGAGCCTTTTAGTCCTGTGGGCACATTTGGATTTGTTCTATGGGTACCACCCCCTCTAGTTACTTTTGTCTCCTGCTTCCAGATCAGTCCTCCCCAAAAGAGAGACATGTGAACATGTTTTATTTTTTCAGGAGATGTGGGTAAATGTCAGGTCCAGTAGAATTAATTTTAGTCTTGAAAAGCACATAGAGCTGAAACAGGAAGCGGAAATAGTGTCCTTCTTCCAACTTCCTCCCTCAGCAATATGTACTATTCAAGGAAGGGAAAGGTAAACACCCTCACCTCCAGCACCACTGCAGCCACACGCACCACATTAGCAATCCCTGGAATGGTAAAACCAGCTGTGGTATGCTGCAGTCATAGTGGCTTTTTGGTAGGTGGTGCAACTGAAATTACAGTAAGGTGTAACTTCGTAGCACTAGTTTGCCTATTAACTTTCCCCACGTATCTCCCTAGCTTGTGGAGATATTGGTCAGCCATGGGAAAATACATACTAACTGTGTGCAGCTATTTGCTACAGAAATCTTGTTCCTAATATTTCTGGGAGGAAGGGTGGGCTATAAATTTAATCAATCAATCATGCTTTTAAAAGCACTGCTCCTATCCTGTTCTGTTCTGATACCATTTCGTTTGTTTCTTAAGATAAATTAATTCTTAATGACTCAACTTCATATACATTTCAGTGAGAATTTAAACCAAACGCAAGCCTGTCTTTTTCTGATTTTATTACATTCATTTAAACTAAAATAGTCGCAGTCAAAATGAAGACTCAACATTTCTTCAAGTTCTCCTGCTGTACATGTACAAATACCACAAGTGTGTGTGTGGTAAATGTTAACTACCCTGCTTTCTTATCAAAAAGATTCTTAAATTCCCTTTCAAATTTGCACATCCCTTAGAGATCTTCTTTGAAACCAGCAGCTACAAAGAGGCTTAAAGATTGACTGTTGGCTCTTTCATATGCCAGTTAGGACTTAATCACCTCACACTCTTCTTTTAATTCTGTTGGGAGGCAAAGAATGGAAAACTAAGCACTTCTTCTAAAATGTTTTAAATCTGTAATATAGTTAATGTAAGATTAAAGTGTGGCTGCTGTGAATTTTCTTTAATATCTGCAAAACACAAATGCCACTGTGACCTGAAAGGTATGTGTCAGCTTTTCTCAATGAAACAAATGATACATCTCTAGATCAATCCCTAATTTTCTTTACATGGTGAAATGTTGACTCAAACCAAGTTGGTATTCAGCCCATGTTGAAGTGTATACCCAGATTACAGTATGGTTCAGAATTAGTGCGGTGCCTTAAAATTTCTAGAAGTAAGCCAACCCTCAGATCACTACTGTGATCCATCATTGTTGTGTTGTGTTTTTGTTTATTTAATTTATATCCCACTCTTCCTCCCAGAAGGGAGAACTGGAAAAGGTTCAGAAAAGGGCAACCAGAATGATTAAGGGGATGGAGCAGCTTCCCTTTGAAGAAAGGTTGCAATATTTGGGGCTTTTTAGTTTTGAGAAAAGGCAACTCAGATGCAACATGATAGAGGTGTATAAAATTATGCATGGCATGGAAAAAGTGGATATGGAACAGTTTTTCTCTTATAACATGAACATTTGTGGACATTCAATGAAGCTCAGTATTAGAAGGTTCAGGACAGACAAAAGAAAGTTCTTCACACAGCACATAGTTAACCTGTGCAATTAGCTCCCACAAGATGCAGTGATGGCCACAACTTGGATGGCTTTAAAAGAAAATCAGACAAATTCATGGAGGATAAGGCTGTCATGCAGTACACATCTGAAAACGAATTGCTGGAAGTCGCAAGAGGGGAAAACGCTGTTGCACTCAGGTCCTGCTTGAAGGCTTCCCATGGGTATATGGTTGGCCATTGCCCTGATCCAGCAGGCTCTTCTTAAGGAGCGCAGTATTGATATGCTTTATAATGATATTCATTCACTATTGTAAATTGCTTTGGGATTTTTTAAAAATGAAAACTGGTATAGAAATATTTTTAAAATCTATATATTTTAAATATTCATACCCCATTTTCCCCTCCCAAGCAGTCGCTCAGAGTGGCTTACCGATAAAATTCAAATATAAAAGCATCAATGATCTAATAAATTAAAATGCAAATTAACAAAAAGCAGCAGCAAAAAGCACTAACAATCTATACATTAAGTAGCACCAGTTCAAAAGGTTTCAGTTGCTGAAAGAACACAAATAAAGAGGAACACAATTTAATCTCTTGGGGCAGGGAGTTCCACATTCAAGGTGTCAACACAGGGGGAAAAAACCTCTCCCCCACCAGCCTTGCCACAGAAGGCAAGACTATTACATGCAAAACTATGCTGAGAGGGTCACTTGACTTGATCCCTTAGTCTGATCCTAACTGATAACTTTAGGTGGTATCCAAAGCTTGGAGAGGTGTCAGTGCTAAAGAAGAGTCCAGGAGGCTGTTGTCTGCTGACCAGCAATTTCTTAGACTACAGAAAATTGGATTTTAAGGAGCACTTCAGCTTATCCTTCTATAACAGTGGTGAGGGGGTTTGAGAGTGTCAAAGAAGCTGACAGCAATGCCATCAGGAGTCTAGACTCCTAGCAGGGGCACCCAAAGCAGAATGGTCAAAGCTGAGACTAAGATGCATCCAAACTCAGAGGAAGGCAATGGTAAACCACCTCTGAATACCTCTTACCACGAAAACCCTATGAACAGAGTATCCAAAATGCAACAAGAGATAGTGCTGGAAGATGAGACCCCCAGGTCAGAAGGCACTCACCGAGCTACTGGGGAAGAACAAAGGACAAGTACGAGTAGCGCTGTGACTAATGACGCAGGTGGGTCAAAGCCGAAAGGAAGACCAGAGGCTGATGTGCAGATGCGAAAGGAGAGTCCGGAGTTGTATGACGCACACAACATGAACATGGAATGTGAGAAGCATGAACCAGGGAAAGTTAGAAATTGTCAAGCAAGAAATGGAACGTATCAACATTACAATACTTGGCGTGAGTGAATTAAAATGGATGCGAATGGGACATCTTCAATCAGGGAAGTACAAAATATTTTATGCAGGAAATGAGAAATTAAGAAGAAACGGGGTTGTTTAATAGTAAGAAGTGATGTAGCAAAAGCAATTAGGAGCTATAATGCAAGGTCTGAGTGAGTGATATCAATGAGATTTAATGGGAAACCTATTAACATCATCCAAGTCTACGCTCCAACGGCAAATGCAGAAGAAGAGGAATTGAAGAGATTTTATGCAGAATACAGGAAGAAACTGATCACACTAAAACTAGATGTGCTGATAATCATGGGGGAATTCAATGCAAAAGTAGAGAACAGGAGAACTAAGAATTGTGGGGAAATGGAGACAGAAATGAAGCAGGAGAGAGACTTATTGAATTCTGTGCCAATAATTTGTTTCTTGTGAACACATTTTTTGAGCAACCAAAAAGATGACTGTACATGTGGACATCACCAAATGGGCAATATAGGAATCAAATTGATTATATAATTGGTAACAGAGAAGTTCCATACTTTCTGCAAAAACAAGTCCAGGAGCAGACTCCAGTACAGATCATGAACTGGTAATACTGAAAATCAGAGTAAAGCTAAAGAAGAAGAACAAAGCAATCATAAATGCCAAAATACAATTTAAATAACATCCCAGAATAATATAAAGATCAAATAAAGAACAGATTTGAGGCTTTAAACTTAGTTGGCAGAGAACCAGAAGAACTATGGAGTGAAGTCAGAGAGACATTATCAGGAAAGAATGTAAACAGACAATACCTCTAGTTAAAAAGAGAGAAAGACCTCAGTGGATGACTGAAGAAATTTAAACCAAGAGTAGCGATGTTGAATAATCAACAGGGGAACACACTGACTGACCGAGATGAAATAAAAGGAAGATGGAAGCAATACACTGAAGAATTCTATAAAAGAGATGCCAGGATGACAGATTTATTCATGGAGGCACCGTATGATGAACTAGAAATTCTAGAATGTGAGGTGAAAGCTGCTCTTAAAATACTTGGAAGAAACAAATCACCAGGAACAGATGGCATACTAATTGAGCTGCTATAAGTTACTGAGACAGAATCTGTCCAGATTTTGACCAAAATTTGTCAAGAAATATGGAAAACTAAACAATGGCCACAGACTGGAAGCGTTCAATATATATCCCAATTCCAAAGCAAGGGGATCCCAGGGAATGCAGTAATTATTGAATTATTGCCTGAATATCCCATGCAAGTAAAGTAGTGCTCAAGGTTCTACAACAAAGGCTCTTACCATCTATGGAGTGAGAAATGCCAGAAGTCCAAGCTGGATTTAGAAAGGGAAGAGGCACCAGAGATCATATTGCAAACATACGTTGGATAATGGAACGGACCAAGGAATTTCAGAAAGAAATCACCCTGTGCTTTCTAGATTACAGCAAAGCCTTTGATTGTGTAGATCATGAAAAAATATGGAATGTTTAAAAGAAATGGGGGTGCCACAGCATCTAATTGTCCTGATGTGCAACCTGTACTCTGGAAAAGAGGCTACTGTAAGGACAGAATATGGAGAAACCAACTGGTTCCCAATCGGAAAGGGTGTGAGAAAGGGGTGTATTTTATCACTCTATTTGTTTAATATATACGCAGAACATATTATATGGAAAGCGGGGTTGGACCAAGATGAAAGAGGTGTGAAAATCGGAGGGAGAAATATTAATAATTTAAGATATGCAGACGATACCATACTACTAGCAGAAACCAGTAATGATTTGAAATGAATGCTGATGAAAGTTAAAGAGGAAAGCACAAAAGCAGGACTACAGCTGAATGTCAAAAAGACTAAAGTAATGACAACAGAAGATTTATGTAACTTTAAAGTAGACAATGAGGACATTGAACTTGTCAAGGATTATCAATACCTCGGCACAGTCGTTAACCAAAATGGAGACAATAGTCAAGAAATCAGAAGAAGGCTAGGACTGGAGAGGGCAGCTATGTGAGACCTAGAAAAGGTCCTCAAATGCAATGATGTATCACTGAACGCTAAAGTCAGGATCATTCAGACCATGGTATTTCCGATCTCTATGTATGGATGTGCAAGTTGGACAGTGAAAAAAGCAGGTAAGAGAAAAATCAACTCATTCAAAATGTGGTGTTGGAGGAGAGCTTTGCGCATGCCATGGACCATGAAAAAGACAAGTAATTGAGTGTTAGAACAAATTAAACCAGAACTATCACTAGAAGCTAAAATGATGAAATTGAGGTTATCATACTTTGGACACATCATGAGAAGACACGATTCACTAGAAAAGACAATAATGCTTGGAAAAACAGAAGGGAGTAGAAAAAGAGGAAGGCCAAAAAAGAGATGGATTGATTCCATAAAGGAAGCCATAGACCTGAACTTACAAGATCTGAACAGGGTGGTTCACGACATATGCTGTTGGAGGTCACTGATTCATAGGGTTGCCATAAGTCGTAATTGACTTGAAGGCACATAAGAACACCAGCAACAATATAGCTGGTTGTGCATTTCAGCAAATGTCTTAATGGAACCTTACCTTCACAGTATTATATGCATATGGGATTGCTCTGATGGGATTGGATGTGAGCAAATATCACCCTCAGGAAGCAAGCCCATTGTATGGCATACAATATGGCATTAGGACAAAGATATGTCACTGATACAGTAGTGTTTTGATAGTTGTGCTGAGACTGGATCTTTTTTTAGTGAAAGGCAGTAGTATAGTTAGATAACATTGGACTCTGGATTGAATGGTTTTATGGTCCTCACCCCCCTTTTTAGATGGTAATCTGGATTACTTCATTTATTTCAAAATGTAGTGAGCCAACCACGCTGCATTTGACTGCCCTCCTGCTCATTCTGATGTGTAGGGCCGTGGACTTCTGCCCCAAAGTCCTGGCTTGGTGGCACCATTGGTGAAAGAGTATGTGTGATCTTACAATTAGGTTGGAGTCTTTCATGTACGCTCTAATGTATCCCTACGCTTTGTGAACATCTAACCAGAAAGTGATATTAAGTTCTTCCAAGATTGCTGAAGTGTCAACTTTAAAATTCATTGCACTGGTCTCCAAAGTGATATTTGTGTAATGTTGAAGACTTAAACTACAAATCAGAAAGTCCCTGGTTAGAATATATCTCTTGCAAACTTTGAACTGAGTAGGCAGCTGTAGGCAAACCACTTTCTCAGCCTCTCCCCTCCATCAGCAAAATGAGAATATTGGCCTCCTGAATAGGATTGTTGTAAAGTTTGCAGGAAGATAATTATATGTGGGGCTTTCAAAACTCTGGATTAATAAGCATTTATACAATCTTATAAAGTTTCTGAATAGGGATGCCTATATTTACCAGCCCTCACATGTTGGCAGCATTGTGGCCACCAGGTGATTCTGTTTTGAACTAATACTTTGTCTATTCCTTTATTTAGGTTACCTATAAAAAGGAGATAAAGGTTCTTTTGTATGCTGTGCAAGAAATGAATTTAAAACTTGTCAGTGACCATTACATACTGTGATTGGGGGGTGTTCGGTTGTATTGAGATTTTAACTGGCAAATATTATAGTAAAACACTTTGAGCAGGAAAAAAAATCCAGACTAATAATAGTTTTAATGTTCAAGCCAACTAATTGCCATGTAACTGTTGAAAAGTAAATGCACAAATGTACTTTGGTCCATGGAGACTGATCCATTAGGGTTAATGGGGCTCTGCCCCATCAACCTCAGTCTGTCCTCAGCCAATCTCCACCTGCCTGCCTTCTTACTTACAGCCAGTTCAAGGGGTGGCTCTGCCTGTTATTGGCTCTGGCTCCACCTACTAGGTCTTCCTACCTTCTGCAATACCAGTCTCAATGGGCACCAGGCACCACTGATTATGGTTACATGCAGCAGAACCCAGGGATCCATGTGCTAAAAGGGAACTTGCACATGTGCTTTGTTACTTTATGTGATGTATAAAGTAGCCCTTAATCTGCAGCTCCAAGAAAATAAACCTTTGTGGTATCTGAAATTAGTTGCACTGACTCTGGAATGAGTCTTGTTAGGCATTGTAGTTGTGTTTATGCACAGTTTCACAGATGCTCTTAAATCCTAGGCTTAAACCTGCTAAAACAATCATTGGTGAGTTAATAACATGTTTGAGTTAGGAGTCCTTATGGGACTAAACAAATGGCTACACACACTCAGAATTACTGGTTATGGCAGTATTACAGGTACTGTAACAACACTGCCTCTTGTAATCTGCCATGTCTCTGGAGCATCTTAACTGGGTAACTTCATGCATAGGTCAAGATTTAATGTCCCAAGAGACATCCTGTTAAGAGTTAGCTTTTGAAGACTTTGAACTGTATATTCAATTATGATAAAGGTGGATAGTGTTACTGCTAAAGGTGATCTCTTGAGTGTAATTTCTAATACAAAGAAGGCATTAAAATGGGTACAGTAGCTTGCTATCCTGGGAAGAGGTAGGTAAGAAACCAGTTACTAGTGGTTGGCCAATATTGGGGCAAGTCTGGTACACAGTAAAAACCCATATAACTGCATGTGGAGAATTCGTAGCCTGACTATTACAAGTAGATGTGTAAGGTATGTGTGATGTCTCTGACTGGTGATTGTGGGAAGTTACTGTATTGAAGGAACTTTTAGGTCTGATTGTGGGAGGGTATATGCCTGGACAGGTAAACTACTAGGATAGGGACTAGTTTTCATTTATTCGGTGCACCTGCAGCTTCTACTTGACCAATTTCATTGCAAGGTTGTCTGTGAAATCTGCTCTCCAGGAATTCATAAAAGTTATGGTATTCTGAAATAGTGGTTTCTAGAAGAGCTATAGCACAGTGGTGGAGCATCTGATCTGCAGAAGATCTCCGGTTCAATCTCCCTTATCTCCAGCTAAGGCTGGGACAGAACCCTGTGTAAAATCCTGGAGAGCAGCTGCCAGTCAGTGTAGGCAGTACCAAGCCAGATGGACCAATGGTCTGACTCAGTATAAGGCAACTTCCTACCTTTCTACTTGCACGCACCATGTTCTACGGCGGGGCTCTGCTGGCTTCTTCAGTAAACGGGAATCCTTTACAATCCATTTTCTCCTTGGAGTCATCTTAGTGGTAGGCAAGTGATTTTTTTGTGTGTGTGTGTTTTTAGCACGGTGAATGCAAGAGGACCGGGGTGGGAGTGATAGCCATAAGGGATCTGCGAGCGGGTGTTCGCCGCATCTTTTCAGCCATATCTATGCATGTCTAGCTGAAAACTGAGTCCCCTTTGGCCTGAATGGGGGCTTACTCCCTCGTAGAGGTGTATGCGGATGCAGCCTTTGTTGCGTTTTTACAGATCCGCGCCGTTGCGCTAGCAGAACTCCGCCCTTGCCAAACCCGGCGCCTCTCCCCCTCCCGCTCCGGCTCCGGCTCCGGCTCCCGGGCCGAGCTGGCGGCTCTTGGCTTTTCGCCGGCGCATGCGCGCCTCTCGCTCTCGGGTGTTTCCCCCCCTCTCTCCTGCTCTGCTTTCCGCCTCTCTCCCTCCTCCTTCCGCTCCGTGCCCGCTGTTGGCAGCGGAAGTGAATTGGGGTTGGCGAGAGCGCGAGCCTGGCACGGGACGGAGAGGATGGGCCTGGGCCGCCTCTGTCGTTGCCGCGAGGAACTGAGTCGCCTCTGTCGAGCCTCTGTCGAGCCCAGGAACTGAGGGCTGCGAAGGGAGTGGGGGAGAGGGGAAGGAAGAGGCACCTTCGAGCGGGTCTTTCTGAGGGGCGCCTGACTTGGTAAGTGGGGGTGGTGGGGGTGACCCCATGCACGGCGAGGCAAAAATATCGGCTCGGAAGCACGCGGGGGACAGGGCGCGCGAGAAATACCCATATATACGCAAGTGTGCGGCGTGAGGTGGCGACCCTTGCAAGGTGCTATTCTTGGGAAAAGGGTGCAGGGAAAATCATCTCTCGCCCTCCGCCCCCATTTTTACAATTAAGATTCCTCCCCCCCCCCGCCAACGAGGGGTTCCTGAATTACAATGTCGCCTCCTTTCTGTTTCAACTCTTGAAGCTTTCTCGTTTTCTCGATTTATTTCGCTTTTCTCGTCACTCCCCCCAATATGTATGTTATCTGAGGAATACCGTAGCAACAGGCATTGGGATGACAGGAGGAGGGAAGGTGACAGACGCTGATTGTTTGAGGGAAGAGCTGACAAGTGTCAAGGGACGGTTGCGATCAACTGGGAGCAATTGTGGAAAAGGGAGTACTGTGATGGTCTCCATGTTCAAAGGAAGTGCCTGTCTTTTTGCAGGCAAAACTCCCCTGCTGATGGTTCCTTGGTCAAACCAATCTTTTCTTTACCTCCTGTTTTGTTAGGGAATTGCTGGGTTGCAAATCCTTTTCCTTTGAATAGGGGTGGGCAGCCTCCAATTGGCTGCGTCTGGTGGTGGTGGTAGGAGAAGTGCAAGGAAGCGGTGGCTTTTGTGTGTGTTTGTCCTATTTCTTTTTCCTTTTTCTTGCTAGTGCTACATCATTTCTCCCCTCACCGATGTTGCTGTGTTTGCTGGCAGTGGAAACAAAGCAACTGCCTGGAATATAGGGATCTCTCTGCCTTTTACTTCTCAGTCCCAGCCCCAGGGCTGCTGTTACTGCCACTAAAGTCTTTGTCACCATCAACCCAAGAGCGGTTTCGATGGAAAAATGAAGGTAAATATATTGACAAAGTAATTGCTTTGGGGGCTTGTGTGAGGGATGACAACTGCTTTTTTTTTAACAGCCTGCAATTTTTTAACAGCCTGTTTTTTAAAAACAGCCTGATAAGGTGACTCTGGAGGTGAAGTTTTTCTGCAGAAATTTTCTGCAAGGTGTTGGATGAATTTGTTGGACCTTGGTTGTGCAGCAGTTTCACCGTAAAACATTGTCATGAATTGCTATTTTGCGTAAACCTAAATCTTGTATATGCAATTGCAGTGCTTTATGTTTCCTAAGAAATGATCAGCTCTGTGTACAATCCCAAATCAGATCAGTTTACTGTTTTTAGTATTGTTTGCTTGTCATAGTACTGAAGAAATTAAAATACTTCCATTAGCCATAATTTTTCTTGTTCAAGCATGTGTTGGAACAAAAGGGAAAAGCACCACGCAATGGACAGAAAAGAGAGGCAGGCTCTGGTGATTGGTAGGTTTATTAAGACTCAACGTGTTTCGGAGTAATCCTTCCTCAGGAGCAATGGCGATCTGTTTCCTTTTCTCTGCCTGCGCAGTTCAAATTCTTTATCCAGCTCCACACAAAACAAACACCCGTTTTGTGTGGACCTGGATAAAGAATTTGAACTGAGCAGGCAGAGAAAAGGAAACAGATCTCCATTGCTCCTGAGGAAGGATTACTCCGAAACGCGTTGAGCCTTAATAAACCTACCAAGCACCAGAGCCTGCCTCTATTTTCTTTTCAAGCAAGTGTTGAACAAAATAGGGAGATTTAAGGGCATATTGGTAAAGATCAGACTGTGGTTGAAATGTGTAAAAGAATGCTCTCGTTCTGAGGAATTTTGAAAATACAGGAATGTAGTTGACTCTTCAACAACATTAGATAGCTACTGATTGCAAGCTCTTCGCTCAAGCCCTTGATTTCTGTTATCTCTGAATTTAACAGCTTTTCCTCCTTTCTGGAAGTTCTGGAGAAAAGGAGTTAATAGAAATATGAACCTGCATAATCAAGATGAGCAATATTAATTGGAAATAGCCGTCTGGGAATTGTACTTTATAAATTGTCAAGTGCTTTCTTCACACGGACTTTGTAGCTGATTCTGTGTTAATTGGTTCTATTATCACTAGGGCTTCAGAAATGTTAAATGGTCCACATGTATCAGTTTTCAGTCTTCTAAGGATGCTGCAAATGAATGCTTCATTTGTTACTTATTTTTTCTTTTCTTTTAAAAACTCTATTCAATATCTGTATTTTGTCGCTTTCCAAAAGGCAAACAGCAGCTGGAACGGGTGAATTTTGGTGGGAAAGTAGTGTAGGAGTTAAACTTCTCCTCCTCCAGCATCACTGCTCCAATCTTCATGGCCTTTGCAGCAGCATTTCATTTTTAAAAAGTTGTGAGATCTAATTACTGTTACGCCATTTGGGCCAAAGACTGCAATCCTGTGTTCACTTATTTGGCAGTAAGTCCCACTGAACTCAGTACGATGTTTTTCTATGCCTGCATAGGATTGCACTACACTTCTCCAGAAATATTTTTCTTCTACTCTTGTCATTTGATGTACAATACCTTAGTGATGGGAAATTACACTCATAAGCAGGGCTACTTGTACACCTTCCATTCAATATTAGAGTGAAGTTGCTGTTTCCCATAGAGCTCCTTAATATGAATGAGAGTCCCTAGGATGCATCTTCACATTGGTTAACAGAGTCCAAGGCTGCTATTGATAATTTAGCAACTGTTTATTCATTGATTGTTCTTCCACATTCAGTACAGGCTTGTCCATCAGGGCAAATGTGGTACTGCCCCCACCAACCTTGGTCCTCAGTAGGCCCCCACTTCCCTGCCTTCTTAGTTCAGTCCAGGGGGACTGAACTGGCTGTCAGCTTCTTCTTTAGTCTCTATTTATTCAATCTATAAAATTTACTTTTATCTATAAAAGTATTTATATACCTCTCTATCGCAAAACATTAGAGTAGTGTACAACAGCATAAAACATTTAAAAACAATGCAAAACAATCATTAACATGACTGGCTACTCAAAACACATTTTGAATAGCTGCATGGGCCTGTCGGCACAAAAAGATCAAGAGATGCCTGAAAGTCAAAAGTGAGGATGCCAGCTGAATCTCAACAGGAAGAGTGCTCCATAGCATGCAACCTCTGACACTAAATGCCTGACTTCTGGTTGAGGCTAGTTGGGCCTCTAATATGGGGGACAATTACTAACAGTGTCTTCTGGATGATCTCAGTGATTGGGCTGTGACATAAGGGCTCAAGCAATCCAGTACGTTTTTAGCTTTACTGATCTCAATGTCATCATCATCAGACCACGACAGAGGGGAAGAATGAGGGCAAAATTAAAAGTAGTTGGCTCTGGCTCCACCTACTGTTGGCCTCTCTGCCTTACAAGTCGCAGTGGACACCAGCCAATGCTGCACATAACTGCTGTACTGAAAATAACCAACAAAAGATACTAGGTGCAAAATACTTGGAGGCCTGTCACTGATCCTTCCTACTAGAAGTTAAAACTTTGCTCAAATATTCTTGGGCAGTTACCTAGAGAACAGGTGAAAGAGAGTTCTTGCTCCAAGGAGAAATCCATCACTATATATTTAGAACAGTAAAGTTAGTGATCACAGCCAAATGGATGTCATACTTGCTTGTAGTTAAAGCATCAATGTAAAAAATACACTTTTACCTTTACTGATCTTAAAATAGTACCTAAAGAATAGATGTTTTATTTTTTATAATCTATTTTTCAGTCTTTCTGATGGTTTAATACGCTAGGCAGCCAACAATAGATGGAAATATGAAATTTTGCAACTAAACCTTTGGCTTTTTACTTATCCACAGAGATTTTTTTGCAGCCTTCCTGCCTATATCAGCAAGAAAATAGCCTATGGATTATATCCAACTAAGTCCTGTTTAAAGTAGACCCACTGAAATTAATAAACCTATGATAGTTATGTTCATTAACTTCAGTGGGTTCACTCCAAGTAGGACTTAGCATTGGATACCACCCAATAGATGTAAAAGGAACTCTTACCATCAGTTTTGAATGGAAAATATAGTAGAAAACCAGTAACTTCCTAGCTCTATTAAAAATGTAGCTCTTACTTTGTCCAGCTTCTGAAAATCATGTAATATTTAATATAGTTTTATAGCAAGGAAGTAGATGAGAACAAAATAATGCATAACTGTGGTGATATTTTGTAAGTGCTAAAGTTCCTAAAAAGAGCTGCTGCTACCGTCCTTACGGATTGCGATTTGTGTGGATACTTTCTGTCTGGTTTAATTTTTTTCGTGCTTTAAACTCACAGATTTGATGTCTTGTACAGTCTTAACCATGTCTACTTGGAAGTAAGTTCTGTTGAATCCAGTGGGCTCACTCCCAGGTAAATGGGATTGGGATTGCTTACACAGTTATCAAGTGTTGACCGTTGACCATGGTATCCTTCTCGGCTGACTTGGTGAGATGGGTATCGGAGGCACTGTTTTACAGTGGTTCCAATCCTATCTCCAGGGTTGTTTTCAGAGAATAGCATTGGGTGATTGTCTTTCGGCCCCCTGGCAGTTGTGCTGTGGGATGCTGCAGGATACCATCTTGTCCCCCATGCTGTTTAACATCTGTATGAAGCCCTTGGGAGCAGTCATCAGGAGCTTTGGGGTGAGGTGTCATCAGTACGTTGATGATACCCAACTCTATTTCTCCGTAACATCTGAATTGGGAGAGGCCGTGCAAGCCCTGGACCGCTGCCTGGACACAGAGGTGGGCTGGATGAGGGCCAGTAAACTGAGACTGAATCCTAGCAAGATGGGGGTGCTGTGGTTTGGTGGTTCCCGAGTTCAGATAATTGGTCATTTGCCTGCTTTGGGTGGGGTCGTACTCTCTCTGAAAGAACAGGTCCATAGTCTGGGAGCGCTCCTGGATCCATCTTTGCCGCTAGAGGCCCAGATGACCTCAGTGGCTAGGAGTGCCTTTCACCAACTGTGGCTGGTACGTTTGCGGCCGTTTCTGGACTGGGATAGCCTGTGGTTCACACACTGGTAGCCTCCAGGCTGGATTACAGTAATGCACTCTATGTGGGGCTGCCCTTGGTCTGGAAGCTGCAGCTGGTGCAAAATGCGGTGGCAAGACTGCTCATTGGGGCAGGGTATCACCAACATGTCACCCTGCTGCTGAAAGAATTGCACTGGCTGCCTATTTGCTACCCCGTCAAATTCAAGGTTCTAGTTTTGGTGTACAAAGCCCTATACAGCTTGGGACCAAGATACATGAAATATTGTCTTACTCCTTATATACCCTGTAGATCACTGTGCTCTGCAGGTGAGGGCCTCCTGCAGATACCATTTTACCAGAAAGTCCATTCTGCAAAACATAGGAAACGGACCTTTAGTGTGGCGGCACCTACCCCGTAGAACTCCCATCCTCTAAATATTAAATAGGCGCCATCTCTGTTATGTTTTTGGCTCCTATTGAAGACCTTCCTCTTTCAACAAGCCTTTTAAGTTGAGACCTTATCCCAGTCTGCTTCTGTGTTGGAACTGCTTTTTAATATGTTTTTAAACCTTTTTTTAAAAAAACAATGTTTCTAAACCTTTTTTAAAAAGATGTCTTCAAAGCTTTAAAAAAATGTTTTTAAAGATGTTTTGTTTTAATGTTGTTTTAAAGTGTTTTTCGTGCTTTTGTTTGCTGCCCTGGGCTCCTGCTGGGAGGAAGGGTGGGATATAAATGAAATAATAAAATAAAATAAATAATAAAATAAATATTGCTGGCTGCTTCAGATGCTATATGCATAACTTACAAAATAAAGTTATATGACATTTATAATGCTATAAAGCATTAGAGGAAATTTTAATTGTTTCCTGCATGTACCGTATTGAAAGACTGGATCAAACTGAGCAGGTTGTCATGAATACTGTCTAGATTAATGTTGAAGTGGCTGAGCAACTATGCAGAACTACTTAACTCATTTTTGCATACAGCTGTCTTAGGTTAGCATAAGGCTAAACCTTTTTCGTCAACTTAAGGTTGTTTACAGATATTTGATACTTTCTTTCAGTATTAAAGCATCCGAGAATACCAAGACTGATGTTCAGTTATATATATCTCAGCCTCTTAGTATTGTTTTGCTTTGAATTTTGTATCTCTATAAAAATAAAATGTTCAGAATGGGGTTGTTTCAGTCTACCAATGAAGAACCATGTGTGGCTTTCAATTTAAGCTTATGTAAATGATGCAAATGAGCTATGCATCTCACAATGTTTAGATGGGCTTAACTGAAATAGCTCTATGTATTTCTTGATAATTAGATATAGTTGGGTAATTATAGTAGGAGTTAGACCAATATTTGCTGCATTAAATAAAAGTATATTTGCTCCATGAAATAAGAGTTCCATTTTATACATATTATGATTTGACAGACAACTAAATATTGTTAGATTCTTTTGAATTCTGCCTTGATGCAGTTTCAAAAATAACTACACATGGAAGAAGTAGTTTATGTATAATTGTATATGAGAAGACAATATATATATAGATGTGTTCTGCTGATCCACATTTAATCATATGATATATATAGGATCTGACAAGTGTGAGTTAGAGTAAGTTGAAAGATAGGGACTTGCCCAGGGCCACCTTTTGTTCACCAGAGTTGGGGGTGACTATGAATTGAGTGTCTTTAAACATTCATTTTGTAGAAATGGCAGGTGCACACATTATTTGGCATTGACCAGCCCTCCAACTATTCGAGGTTTATTTTTCTTGCAAGCATTTATGGCCACTGCTTTTGGTTGTATTTAGTCATTCATCTTATTCTTATTTATTGAATGCATTATCCCACCCTTCCTTCCAAAGAGCCCGGGGCGGCATCTTGAGCTGATATTTATCTTTTAGCCAGGTTTTTCTCTGGCTTCAAGAAAAGAGCCTAGACAGCGTCGTCATCTCTGTGCTGGCTCTGCACCTGAAGAAACTCTAAGAGATGTACCCAAACTACCCTTTAAAAAACTTTCAGGATGCTTGTTAGGACATCTTTATTTCAACAAGCTTTTAATGGGTGTTGATTCTCTTAGTCTTCTTACTGTTTTCATGCATTTAATGGCTTTGTGATTTTATAACTTTGCCATAATTATAGTTTTGTTGCTTTTATATGTTTGCTTTTATTATGCGTTTGTCTTGGAAACAAATTGGTAGAAAGGCAGTATTTGATACATATATATATTGTAGAGCTTTCAGTTTACTGTTCTATCCACAAGCCTCTCTATCTGGCCCTCGAGGTTTTGTCCAGCCACACCTCTCCATTGGCCTTGCTCCACGTTCTCTTCAAGTGCCTTTGCCTGGCTGGAATCTGTCCTTGAACTGCATTATCTGTGCCTTGCATAAGTAATCAGACCCCTGAATTCATATTACTGAATTAAAAATGGTACATTGTAATTTCGTTCTGTATGATATTTTATTTTGAAACACTGAAACTCAAAATCAATTATTGTTTGATTGGTTTTATGTTGGGAAATGTTTGTAAGAAACATAAAAAACTGAAACATGTTGAACAATTTTTTAAAAAATAGGTCTTAAATTCAGAATTCCCCCCTGACCTTATAGTTAGAAAAAATAAAGGGAATTGAATAAATTCACAGAGGATAAGTCTATTGTGGCTATTAGCCATGATAACTTACTGAATTCTCCAGACTGAGAGGTGCAGGGTGTTTCTGAATGTCATTTGCTAGAGGGCAACAATAAGGAAGTGCTCTTAAATTCATGTCTTGCTTGTGAGCTTCCAGGAAACATCTGGCTGACCACTGTCAATTTTGTATAGATGGCCATTGTCATGCCCTGGGCTCCTCAAGGTGCAAGAGTCATGCTTCAGACCCAATTCCCACCCTTAGGGTAATTGTTCTGGAATCCCAAATATCAAATTCTCTCTTACCAAGGCTATGTAATCTAACACCAACCTTGTAAGGTAGAAAGTAGGCTGCCACCACCCCTGTCACTGGTTCAACTCAGAGCTAGGGGAACTCTGAGCCCAGAAAATAGGTAAACCAAGGTCCTATAAGACAAGAGCCAAATTTACACTCCTTGTCAGGAAACCTCTGGTAACCCCCCACAAATTAGAATTAAGCTTTAACTCTTTCTCCCTTTTGGTAGATGTGTAGCGGAATGGTCAAGGTGCTGAATTCAGAACCACCCTTACCCTCAATGAATACACCAGGTTAAATAGAAGTAGCTTTATTTAAAAAATATAAGTGCACATTAAAATATAGCAACAACCAATTCCTCAAAACCATACACCCAAACAGGGGTTTAGGTACATATACGAGAGTTCATTCACACAACAAGAAAATAACAACCTAGCTAACCTATCTACTTACATAGGAGGTAGTTGGTTGAAGTCTCGTCTCTCCTCAGAGAGAATAGCATCAGTTACAAGCAATGGAACCCTGCTTAGGTAACCTCCCATAGGCACCAGTCAGAAGGAACCTTTCAGAACCTTCCTGAGGGAACAAAGGCTATGGGTCTCAAGCCCTATATTTAAGGAAAAGAATCCCAACGGTCCAAAAGTAATTAACCAATCAGGAGTCTTCTGATGTAATCCCTTTCTAGATGTTTCTCCACTTTTTCGCGCCTTCCAGGCCCCCCTCCCAACAGGGTTTCAATCTTCTCTGACACGGATGGCCTTGAGTGCCAGGCTCTTACTGATTAGCACAGATAACCAGGTGCCTCTGTTTAGGCCTCCCTTAACTGTCTTCAGCTGGGAATCGAAACTTAACATTTTTCCCTTTCCGAGGCCTGTTTCTCTAACAAGAAGACACTCCCAGAGTCCTTTGCACTGAGCCATGATGTTACATATAATTTTAACATTTCAGAAAAATATCCAGGTTCATGACAGCCATTTGGACTAATCCATCAGGGCTCTAATGTTCTTATGGGTTCCTGTATTTATGAATATAACTGAGTTTTCACTGGTGTTGAATTCCCTATCACAAACCTTGTAATGATGGAAGTGGCCTCTGTGAAACAAAAAGATACAGTAGCCTTCATAGTAGCTTGACATGGGAAATGAAATGAAATGAGAGCTGTTATGCCATAGGGGCTGAGAGACTGAGCAATGTTCTCTGGTTTGAATCTCGCTGGCCTTTGATAAGCTGCTGTCTTTCCATTTCACTGCCAATCTGCAAAAGGGGGATAATATTGATAGACGTTACTGGGGTGCTGTAAGGATTACAGTAAGATGTTCAACACTGTGCATATTTGAAAGTGCTATATACATGCCTATTAGTACTAGTAGTAATTTGGGCACACCTTTAAAGATAATCTGTACATTTCTACATGTTGGACATGGGAGAACTCTGCATATCTGAGATCTGAAACTCACCCAGGAATTTTGTAGTCTTTTTTATTTTCAGCAACACACCTGTGTATAACTATATAAACTGCTTGTTAAGTTGGGGGGGGATTCTAAGAGCTTTACAGTTAGCATACAGATGAGTTGGAAAGCATTCCTAATCCTTTGTGTACATGTGTATTTTCCTGCACAGAGTTTGTGTCATCAGACAGTTGGTCTTAAGAGAGGGAATTCTATCTCTGTTCCAATTCTACCAGTGTTGACACTGGTACAATCTAGACAACTTGATGTGGCATCAGGAGCTGGTGTTTGTTATCCAAATGCTTCCTCTGAACACACCTAAATGGACTCTTGGGGTTGTGGTCACTGTCTCTTTGCTTCAAACAGGGTTTGTCTTTTGCTGGTTGCTGTCTTCATGAGCCTCTTGGGAAAAATATTTCTGCTGCATAGCAACAGCATCCCTATAGTATCTTACTTCACAGGAACGATTGATCAATGTGCTAATGAGACAGCTAATCTACAAAAGAGAGAACTTCATTTTCTTCAGTTGTTGTAGACCTAACCATAGAGGCTGAAATTTAGTTTAAAATATATCAATATTGCTTTTACTAAGATATGATTATTGATTAAATACAAAACAGAGTTCTCCAAATGTGACCTCAAAACACTTCTTTTCAAATGCCATTGTTATTTACCCAGTTCTCATGCTTGCTATATGCAAACGTCTTAATGCAATTCGTGCTTATGCAGCACATCCTTCATTGCTATGAGCACTTGTTTACAGATTTGTGAGCCTTCAATATCTGCTTTCCTGATCTATCTGTTACTTAGCAAATATCTGTAGAGTAAGAAAAGCACCATAAGGTCTGGGCAGTTGTTGTTTTAGTCACATTTCAGGTGTGTATCTGTGAGTACTTTGTTTATCGATGCTGTTGCAATTTAGGTTTATGTTAAGCAATGCGATTGTTGCGTGTAGTGCAAATGGAATATATTTTGGGAATAAGAATTTGTCCTTGCAATACTCTGAAGTTACTCTCACTTCAGTGTCTTGTTTTTGTTTATATATAGATTTTATTTCCTATTGTGCTGCTTTAAAAATCCATTTCTTGTGCGAGCCTGTAAAAGGGTGGTGTGGCTGGGGAAGAGAGTGTAGTGCTCAAGAGAGTGTCCAGTTAGCTGTCACAATTGCTTTCCTTGTCTAGTCATTAAGATAATGAGCAAAAGGATTATATATACATATAATCATTAAAAGGTGAAGGTAAAGGTGTCCCCGCACTTGTAGTGCGAGTCGTTTCCGACTCTTAGGGTGACGTCTTGCGATGTTTACTAGGCAGACTATATATATGGGGTGGGGTTGCCAGTTCCTTCCCCGGCCTTTCTTTACCCCCCAGCATATGCCGGGTACTCATTTTACCGACCACGGATGGATGGAAGGCTGAGTGGACCTCGACCCCTTTTACCAGAGATTCGACTTCCTCCTTCTGTTGGAATCGAACTCCGCCCGTGAGCAGAGCTTCGGCTGCGTTACCGCCACTTACCACTCTGCACCATAATCATTATGATCCATTAATTAGGATAGTCACTATCTTTTAATGATGTAGGAATGACTAACTAGAATGTAAATATCATTTGTTACACAACTTGTCCTGAATATTTTATTTTTGAACATATATTCTGAAAAGTTACACAACATATAAGAATATTTTAATTACTTTTAACAAACAGCTGAAACTGTTAGTACTTGTCTGAAAGTGGACATATACTTGCAACTGTCAGTAGTTTCTTTTCCTTCCTTTGTAACTTGTTGTGGGGAGGAATGTGCAGTCTGGTTATATGTGTAGCTCCTTGTTTTTTAGGTTGCACGTTTTCAACAACTGCCTAATGATGAAAATGAAATAATGATTCCTGTTCTGACTTCCAAGAAAGCAAGTGAATTACCAGTTAATGAAGTTGCAAGCCTTCTTCAGGTAAATAAAGACTATGTTTAAACAAGAATACAATTTTTTTTTAAAAAAAGATTAAATTTAAAAGACTGACCAGTTAAATAATTTACTAGATATTGCTAGCATATTGGATTATATCCAACCTGTTCTGAATATGACTGACAGAGCAATCCTAGCTCTAGAAAGCTGGCATATGTTATGCTGTCATAAGTTATGCCAGTGTAAGTCACTCCTATTCTAAACTCCATTGAGGAGGAATCTGATTTACACCACCCTTTTTGCCAGCTATATTATGCCAGGCTGCTGGGTCATGTGACCAACCTGAAAGGGTTTTGGAATAGGTGTAAGTCTCTCCTTGCCCAGCCCTGCCCCTGCCATGGCCTTTTTGGGAGGCTTTGACATGAGTTACACCAGTTTAAGTCCTGTCAGCTTGATCCCTAGCACAGCTGGGGTGAGGGACTGACACCGGAGTAGTCTCAGCTCAGCCCTGGTTCAGCTGGGAAAGCCCAAGATCTGTCAAAGCCAAACTCTCTCATCCTGATGGCTCTTAGGTTTGGATTGCACAATTAATTGGATTTCACCCACTGCGTTTTGATTTGCACACAATGCTTTGATCTGCTGGAAGTTATGCTGGATAATTTCATACTAGTTTTATTGATTAACAGTGATCTATACTGCATTTAGATTCAGCATTTGATTATATGAAAATATTATAAGCATGCTCAATTTGTGGTTCTCTGGAAAATGTTTTAGTCTTGCCAGAGGAACTACGTTGACTTTTTAAAACAAGATTTGCTCAACATTACCTTTTAAGTAGATTAAATATAAAAATATTTGGTTAATGGTTTTTCTTGCTAATCTAGCAACCTGTAGTTACAAGGTTGCTCAAGCTTTATTAAAATTAGATTTTGAATTAATGTAATCCTAAACTTTAGAAGAAAGTTATACTTTTTAAAAATCAAAGGTACATATTTAAATGTAGGGCTTTGGACACTTTTATCATAATATTGCTTCTTAGAAGCGTGCATGATTTCAACAGGAGGGATATTTAAATGGCCAAACAGTATATTCTGTAGTTTACACCTATCAGGTTGCTGACTTGGAAAATTATATCACTATTTCTCTAGTAGCATTTTAAAATCAGATAAGTTTTCAGGGCATGTCCCTCTGAGTAAATATTTCAGTATTCTCAAATTGCTGATCTGTTACCAAATATTGAATATTGAAAACCATTTATCAATTTCAAAATGCCATTTTTGTAGCTTCTCAAATATCCTTTTAATGTAAAGCTTAAAGAACAAGAAGGTAGACCAACAGTGATATTGGAACAGTAGACAGCAGAACAGTAAAAGAAAAAAAATCATAAGCAACCACATTGAAGCAAAATTATAAAAGTCTTGGGAAAATAAGGTCTCCACCTAGCACTGAAAGGATATAACAGCTGGCACCTGAAGAGCTTCCTTGGAGATGGCATTCCAGAGGTGAGACACCACAACTGAGAAGACTCTTTCCAGCAGTCACCTGCTAACTTTTAAGGTGGGGGGTATCTAGAGAAAGGCTTGCAATGAAGACCTTCACATATGAGCAGCTTTATATGGGGCTGGTGATCCTTCAGGTGTCTGGGTCTCAAACAGTGTAGGAATTTACTGTTCAAGTAGGAGGAAATCTTTATTACTCATCTCTTATGAGAAAAAAGAAATCCAGTTTCTTCAGTTTTTGCCCTGGTGATAGAATTTCTCTTTAGTCATTCAAATTCTTGAAATTTGCAGCTATGAAATTAGATTGGGTAAACAGCCTTTTAACTAGGAATGTGAGATAAGAATGATGGGACAGACATCTATGGTCTTTCAGCTTTTGATTGTAATAGAATAAAATTGTGGTTTTGCATGTAAAGAAAAATAAAGAAAATGCACATAAGTATACATATTCCCATAGGCTGACCTTCAGAATGGCTTGAAAAACTGTGAAGTTTGTCATAGACGGGCCTTCCATGGATGGAATGAGTTTGATATTGGTGAGGATGAACCACTATGGAAAAAATACGTTTCTCAGGTATGCATCTCTTCTCCCTTTCTGAGGGCTTTTAAAAATTTATCAGTTCAAAAGGTGTGGATAGAGGTTTGTGATATTATCCTGCTGGTCCAGGTTTAACAGCAGTATTCCATATGTAGTAGAAACAGCATTTGGACACACTGGAGAAATGGCTATGCAGTTCAGACTGTCCACATTTGTAAGAAGACTACTAATGTTTGCTGTCAAAGATAGGGGAGCACACAACTGGTAAACAGGCAGCTTCACATGTCAGTTTCAGCTCCTGTGCAAAGTGTGGGCTTGGTAGTGAGTCCTGCTAAAAAAGGCAAAGTCTGAAAACTAGTTGCTGGGATGGCCGAACAGGGGAGTGTTATAAGGAGCTTTTCCAATATCTGTCTTGTGAATAGTTTCAACTCCAGATGAGGTACCTTTGCAAGCTAAGCAAAGAGAAGTCAGAACCTGGTACTGGCATGGTAGTGGGGATGAAGCGGGGACTTGTACAGCTGCATTCCAGATAGCACTCCAAATGACAGTAGTCCTGTTAGTTGTGGGAAGGATCTTGTTTTCCCAGAAATAGTATAATGAAAAAGTGTAATAGTTGACGTGCTTTAGAGGGGGAGAGGGATGGATGACATTGAACATATCAGCAACAACCGGAATTGTACACGCAAGAAGTCAAAAAGGGTTGAACTGTCTGATTCATATTTTGGAAAATCATCTGAAACTTACACACACGTCTCTTTTTGGCGAGGAAAAAGTTACCCAGATTTAAAAGATTGTCGGGTTTATTAATTGTCTGGACTCCATCAGTTTAAATTTCAGTAAGAGGAGCTTCTTGGCAGTGAAATTGGCAAATATGTCCTCCATTTAAATATTTACTGTGACATTTAGAGATGTTCTTTTATACTGAAATACAATTAATGGACATGTCCGAACTGACAGTCTTTTGTGCCATGTGCTACTGACATTCTCACAAGAAACATATGCAGCGCACATCACATTGCATGACTTTTTGTTTGCCGCTTCCTTGCCCCTCCCTTCAAAAGCTTAGACCTTGCTGAGGTCTGGGCGGAAGCCTCATGCTGTTCCTGTTTTGGCCATTGTCCTGTTTGATCTTTATTTCAATGAATGCCTTGTGTGATAGATTTGCTCTGTTCAGGGTAGAAGTCGAAGTGTGCTGTCTGTGTAGCAGGCTGTGAACTTGGCAGTTAAGCTGCACCTTAGCTTTCCCTGAAGCAAATGCCATGTCAAAGGGGAGAGAAGTAGCTTCCCCTCCTCGTATTAGCACATAGGAAATTTAGGATTCGGGAACAAATGTTCAGACAGAAAAGATCAGTTAAACAAGTTTCCTTTACTTACAAAACTATTTAGACATTCCATAACAAAGAATAAAAGTTAACCAGGGCAATATCAAAATAAAAGTAGGTTCAGGCATTATATATCTTAAAGCATAACAGATCTAAAATCCTGATAATATAGCATAGATATAACACATTAATGCAATCTATTTGATGCAGAACTGAGGTACCTCGCTTAGTTACCTGGATCTTACAGTGCTATCTGGGAATGCAAGCATTAGTAAGCCTCTCCTAGGAAAAGACTGATTTGATAATAAAATGCAGGAATATTTATATTAAATTTTCATTTGAAGATCACAAATTTATGAAATATTCTTAGCTTAATTGCTGCTTATCACAATTGTCAGAGAAAAAATAACTATTCTAAAAGATAACAAGATGGTACATTCCTCATTATATCTGAATACAGTAGAGCCCCACTCATATGGCAGGTTCCGTTCCAGGCCCCCACCGAAAAGCGAAAACTGCCGGAAAGTGGGGCCCAACTCAGCTGGAGCGTGCGAGCTTCCCATGCTGCAGCTGATCCCTGTCAGCAGGAGTGCACAATCAGCTGGAGCGCAGGGAGCTCCAGCCGCCGCACTCCAGCTGACAGCGATCAGCTGGAGCGCAGGGAGCTCTCGTGCTCCAGCTGATCCCTGTCAGCTGTAGCGTGTGATCAGCTGGAGCGTAGGGAGCTCATGCGCTCCAGCTGATCGCTGTCAGCTGGAGCGCAGTGGCTGGAGCTCCCCGTGCTACAGCTGATCGCCTTGCTTGCGCCGCCATATTAGTGGAACGCCTAAAAGCAGGGCACCAACAAGCGGGCCCCTACTGTACATGAAAGAAATACAATAAATTTCAGCTACAGAATAACATATTAAATCTCTTAAACATGAGAAGATATCTGGTATGCATCTGAACATTCAAAGAAATCAGTTCAGGGATGTTTTTCAGTGTTTATACAAACAATTGTCTGAAGTGGAACCACTTAACAATTTACGATATAGATAATTAATGGCCTTATTACCAGTTTGATTTAATTGCTCCTAATTGATGGTAGTCACTTTGAGATTTTATGTCTTGGGGATAAACTTGAAGTTTATGTGTTTATGGCTGGAGTTGTTTTAGTGTGGCACCAAAAGTGCTTTGGTTTCTGTCAGATGCCATGATGGTGGGCCCATCATGAACAGACAAAGGGAGGCCTATTCCCTGTGTATCAGATTTAATTGTGCCCCATTTGGTTGAGGGGAATTATTAATATGAATATTAGCTCTGAATCCTTCATCGTCTCTGGGTCCAGCTAGGTTAGAAGTGGGAGTATGTGCCACACTAAATTTTGAGAATTTAAACTCTAAATTTATAAATCAAAACTCTGATTTTGTTTGTTGCATGTAGCATTTTTTCTTCAAATACTAGTCTGAAGAACATTTTAAAAGCCTCTGGTCTTTATAGTAATAAAGGATAAATAAACGTTTGTACCTGCACCCCTTAGGGACCATCTCTCTTTCAAGGCATTAGGGCCTAGCAGCCTTGTTTTCCACAACTATACCTTTCCACAGAATATACTGAATTTACTCTTTCACAAAAAGGAGCTTATTGTTAATTATTTTCTTTTTCTTTGCAGTTTAAAAATCCTCTTATTATGCTTCTCCTGGCTTCTGCAGTAATCAGTGTTTTAATGCATCAGTTTGATGATGCTGTCAGTATCACTGTGGTAAGATCATTGTTTTTCTTAATAAAATCCTAAGACTTGCATTTTTCTTTGTTAATATATGCTGGATATTTATTCCATTTTGGGTTTCCAGTCAGTTACCAGGAAACACTGAAAATAAGCTAGGAGTCTTAGATGTATTATAATAATACTTAATAATCGTTTTTTCTTGTCAATTCCTTAGTTGCTTCACAAGGATGGGAACCCCTGAAGCATTTGCCATTGGCACCAGCCATTCCAAGGCCTTTTGCTCTTCCCACATAATGATCCCAAACTCTTAAATATCCCTAATGGTGTACTTTCTTTTTATAGATTTGTTTTTAAATCCACCTGCTCATCCCCCTCCAAACTTAGGGGCCAGAATTTGTACAGTACTACATATTTGGTTACTTTGAGGAATACATCTTGCCTTTGTGATGTGTATTAGCTGGATACAGGATGGTTGGCTCCTTCATGCCTCTGAAGCTAAAAAAGGGTTTGTAGTGAAAAAATTGATATTGTAGCAACTACTTGACTGACTGTTACAATTTAGAATTGGATGGATATGCTTGGTCAGGTCTAGAGCTTGCTTCTGGCATGGAACACAGGCAATGCTTTCTGTTCAGAAAGTTAGAAAACCATCCATTCTTGCTGTTGACAACAATTTTTGGGGGTAGTGATGATAATATGTTACGATGATGCCCTGGCTTTGGAATGTCCTCCTCAATGATTTACATCTAGCAACCAACAGTACAATATTTTCAGTGCTAGGTTAAGATTTTCCAGTTTTCCATACGTTCTAGAGGGTATTTTAATTGGAACCATGATTTTCTTGCTGTTTTCCGGTTTTGTGTGTTTAGCTTGACTTTTAGTTTGTTGGTTAGTTTTTGGAATTTGCTATCACAGTATTATTAATGATGACCACAACTTGGATGACTTTAAAAGGAAATTAGATATATTCATGAAGGATAAAGCTATCAGTGGCTACTAGTGTCAGTGGCTATATTAACTCCAGTAGCAGAATGCCTCTGAATACCAAGTTTTTGGCGATCATGAGTAGAGAAAGTATTATTGCACTCATGACCTGCTTGTGGGTTTCCCATAAGCAGCTGATTGGCTACTGTGAGAACTGAATGCTGGCTTAGATAAACCTATATAGTCTAAATAAATAAAATAATCCAGCAGGGTTCTTCTTATGAACTATGCCTATAATGAAATGCTTTGCCAATGAGCCCTCTCTGAAAAGTTTAACAAAAGCCAATGTGGAGGAGAGTGTTTTCGTTGATAGGTTCACCTTTTTTACTCTTAGAAATCTATTCCAAGAATCATAGAGGTGGCTTCACAACTTGGCACAAGAAACAGCACATCAGAGTTTTTTGTTTAAAGTAATATTGTATTTATATGTTGTCTCAGTAGTTTGTATTCACACTTCTGTATATCGCTCTGGAATCTCCTTAAAAAATATTATAAATGAATGAATGAATGTAAGGAGAAGATTCTCTGTGCTGCTCAAATGGTAACTTTATCCCTGCACCCCGAACAATATTTTTACTGTTAATGGGCTGCAGGCCAAGCAACAGGCTGAAAAAAAATGCAAACATTATTTTTTGCTTTCTCCCTTCTTCTATAAACATAACTGATTGTCCTGTATAAAGGCAAAACAATTTAAGGTACTGTTTAATTACCTAGTTTCCTGTTAAATTGGAAGGCCTGTAACAATGACAGTTAGGAGCAGAAGAGCGAGGAGACACCCATCACTGGTGGAACTATGGAACTGCTTCCAGGCACTTGAGGATGAGGCTAGAGGACAGTCTGCATGGGAAGAATTACAGGAGATCCCACACGACAGTGAGTGAGAGGTTGAAGCTCAGTCAAGCAAAGGCAATGAAACCACCCCCCATGACAACAAGAAGAGAACAGTAGTAGTGGTGGGAGACTCCCTACTGTGTAGGATTGACACCCAAGTATGCTGAGAAGGTCTATGGACTCACCAGGTATGCTGCCTCCCTGGATGAAGGACTAGAGATGTGACAGAAAGGTTTCTATCACTCATAAAGCTCATTGACAGATATCCTTTTCTTCTCCTCCATGGGGAACAAATGATACTGCCAAGTGGAGCTATGAAGAAATCACATCAGACTTTGAAGCTCTGGGAAGAAAACTCAAGGACTTTGGGACCCAGATAGTTTTCTCATCTTTCCTTCTGGTACTTAGAAGAGGAGAAGATGATGAAACTTGTGCAAAGCAAATTGCAAATGTTTTGAGGAGACATGATGTAGTAGTAATGGGGGACTTCAATTACCCCAATATCTGTTGGGAGACACATTCTGCCAAACACAGCCCCTCCAAGAAATTCCTGTGTTGGAGATAACTTTCTCTTACAGAAAGTGGAGGAAGCAACTAGAGGATCAGCTATCCTTGATTCTAACCATCAGAGATGACTTGGTGGATGAAGTGTCAGTTAAAGGAACTCTGGGGGAAAGTGACCACAATACACTAGAGTTCTTGATTTTAAAGGAAGCAAAAGCTGAGAATAGCCATACACGTACCCTGGACATCAGGAAAGCCGATTTTAATAAACTCAGACAATGGTAGGTAAGGTTCCATGGCAAGGGACCCTAATGAGAAAAGGAGTCCAAGATGGGTGGGAGTTTCTAAAAGAGGAAATTCTAAAGGCACAGTGGCAAACAATTTCATCAAGGAAAAAAGGAGGAAGACAGAAGAAGAAGCTAATGTGGCTTCACATGAAAACAAAAAAGGACACATACAAGAAGTGGCAGGAAGGCCAGGCCACAAAGGAACAGTACAGACAAGTAGCATGGAATTGCAGGGATGGTGTCAGGAAACCTAAAGCTGAGAATGGCTGAGATTAGCGAGAGATGCCAAAAGCAACAAAAAAGCTTTCTTCAGGTACATCCACAGTAAAAGGCAGAGAAAAGAAATGGTGGTACAGCTACTGAATGAGGCTGGCAAAATGATAACAGATGACAAAGAAAAGGCAAAAGTGCTCAATTCCTACTTTGGCTTAGTCTTCTCCCAAAAGAGAATCTATGACCTTCCTGGGAAACACGAAGTTGAAAGGGAAGGATTGCAGCTTTAGGTTGATAGCCAAATGGTCAAGGAATACCTAATCACTTAGTTCAAATCTCCAGGGCCCAATGAACTGCATCCTAGAGTATTGAAGGAACTGCCTGAAGAACTCTCGCAACCATTGTCTATTATCTTTGCAAAATTGAGGAGGATGGGTGAGGTGCCAGATAACTGGAGGAGGGCTAATGTTGTCCCAGTCTTCAAAAAGCACAAAAAGGAGGAACCTGGGAACTACAGACCAGTCAGCCTGACATTGATCTCTAAGAAAATTCTGGTGCAGATTGTAAAGTGGTCAGTCTGTAAGCACCTTGAAAACAATGCAGTGATTACTAGAAGCCAACATGAATTTATCAAGAATAAATCCTGACAGGCCAATCATATCTCATTTTTTGATCGGGTAACTTCCTTGAAGACTGTGGGAATGTTGCAGACATAGTATATCTTGACTTCATCAAAGTTTTTGACAAAATGCCCCATGATATTGTGATTAGCAGGCTAGCTAAATGTGGGCTGGATGGAACAACTATCAGGTGGATCCACAGTTGGCTCCAGAAAGGTACTCAAAGAGTGCTTATCACTGGTTCTTTCTCAAACTGGGGGGAGGTAACGAGTGGGGGATTGCAGGGCTTGGACCTGGGTCCAATGCTCTTCAACATTTTTATTAATGACTTGGATGAGGAGGTACAGGGAATGGTTATCAAATTTGCAGATGATACAAAATTGAGAGGGATAGCTAATACCTTGGAAGACAAACAAAATTCAATGGGATCTTTTTTTTTTTTCTCAATAATTTTTATTCAAATTTTCATAAAACATACAAGACAAAATCATAAAACATTCAAAGACAAAAAACAAAATCAAAAATAGTTAAACAAAAAGAAAAAAAGAAAAAAAAAAACAAAAATAACAAATAAAGAGTAAAATATTGACTTCCCATTTGTCAAAGATCAAATCAGTTATAAGTCTATAATATATAGCAATCCTGTCTCTTAAGTCATATTATAAAATCACTTTCCTCCAGTAGTTATCTTACTTAATCATCAAATCTCATAAACATTACTTTATTCTTTCCACAAAAAGTCAAAGAGAGATTTCAATTCTTTAAGAAATATATCTATCAATTTTTTTTTTCCAGATAAGCATATCGATTAATCCATCTCATTACTAATTATGATAATCTTATTGTCATAACCATAGTCAAAATAAACATTTCAATTAATCCATCACATCAGAATCTGTTAGGTTCAGTAATTTCAGTAGCCATTGTTCTATTATCTCTATTAGTTCCATTTTCCATCTTCCATCTTCAGTAGTCTTGTTAAGTCCAGTAATTTCAATATCCAATCTTCCATTATCAGTATTCCATAATAATCTTGCTGTCAAAGCCATAGTCATATAGTAAGAGTCTGATGGGAATTACCTCTATCCCAAATATTTTCTTGCCATCCATTCTGAATAGGTTGCTGAAATACTGCTGTAAAATCATATCTCTGTTCTTTTTTTCAAAATACACTGGGTCATCTCTTAAAAGTTTTTCCATTGTCACATGGCTGCAGCTAATTCCATAGATTTTCTCTATATTGGGCTCCTTCACTTCATTCCAGTCCAGAAGATAATCCATGCCATTGATAACTTTATCTCTAGAATCTTCATTAATTTCTTCAGAGATAACATTGAGTTCCAAACAATAGATTTTATTTCTAAAGTCCATAGACTCCAAATCTTGTTCCTGTTCCACGTTTGTTCCAATCTCCGGGATCTCCTCTCTCACAGGGACCCCTATTCCAGTCTCCAGGGTCTCCTCTCTCACAGGGACCCCTGTTCCAATCTCCGGGGTCTCCTCTCTCACAGGGACCCCTTCCAGGGTCACCTCTCTCACAGGGACCCTTATATCTTTAATCTCCTGCTTCATTTTACTCAATTCAATTTTCGTTATCTCAATCTCATCCATTATTTTCTGAAACATAGTTATTTCCAGATTCTCAGCCACTTTCTTAATTGCCATTTTAAAAGAAAAATATAGGAAAACCACTTCTTATTTCAGCAACAATTGGGTTAATACTCCAAACTTGGTGACATCACAGTATAAACAGAGCAGACAGCCTTATCTCTCCAATAGTTAAGTAAACAAAATGCAGTTCCCAGGATCGAAACAATTAATGGCAATCGTCAAGAAACAGATTCGTCAAAATAAAATAGACCAAAAAGAGAGTAGTCTCAAAACAGTATAATATTTTTCAAAATAAAAATCTGGAATAGAAATCCCTCTTCTGTGTGTATCTTTAGAATGCAAATCCAGGACAGCTTTTTGCAACAAAAACAGAGATAAGCTATTAATTAGTGCGTAGCAGAGAGAAGTTACGGCTCCCCAGTGAGATGTCAAAAACCGATCAATCTGGCAAATCTCTTTTAAACAGCAACAATTTAAGTCAAGTAAAAGAAAAATATAGAAAGAAGGGTGCTTGCCTGTTAATGCGTTCACTCTTAGAAGATAAGATGAACGTTCGCTTTAACAGATAGAGCTTGCTGTTGAAAATCCGTCCCACCTTCGTCGGCTGGACCTCGTCCCATAAATTAATGAGATCTGGTCGTCCCAACAAAAATAGGCTTTGAGGTTAATCTCTTCGTTTCTCCCTACCCGGGAGAAGTTTAATCAGTCAAAAAAAAAGAAAAAACTGACTGATATATCTGAATAAGCTTCTTTTGAGGCAGGAGCCCGTCTCAAAAGCAGGCACAGGCTAAGTCACCCTTCCCGGAAGTCAAAATTCAATGGGATCTTGATAGACTTTTAATGTCAAGATGAGCTGATTTGCACTTGCTTTTTGTGGTAAAAGTCTTAGTGACATTTGTTGCCAGTCTTTATACTCTCTGGTTCTAATCCTGGATTATTAAAATACCTTTACTGTGTTAATCTTTTAAAACTTAAAGTTATGCATGGATTGCCTAACCCAGGCCACACTTCATACCATTGATCCTCTCAGTTGTGGCTCAGCTCCCAAATGTTAAATATGTATTCTTGAGAGCGATACAGAAACGTTGGCAGTACAAAGGCAAAAAAATGTGTGCGACTATAAAGTTTCTTTGGGTAGTTACTTCTGCTGCTGCCTAAGGGGAAGTGGTGGAACTCATATGAAATATTTAAAGGAGCCTGTTGCTGCCTTGATCTAGGGGTTGGTGAAAAAATATGCTCTTGATTCTTAGAATAATATGCAAATCCATTAAGGCTTAATTGACTTGACTTGTGAGCTGACAATAAATGAAATATATTCTGGACTCCTGTACATAGAGGAAATGTTACCTGTCAAAAAGACATTTATGTAGTTGAATGTAGGGTAATAAAAACAGAACAAACCATATAGTGTATGACCAATGTAGACAAAGATTCTAATGCTAATTTATTAAATCAATAATTATATTACATTGCTGTGTACAATGATTTTCTGTGTGGCTGTTATTAATACCTGAGTTTGAAGTCTGGGGTGGAGATGGGGGGTGTTCCAGAACCTTAGTAAGAAAAAAAGGTGAGGTGGCTATTGCATGTATTTGTCATCCCTTGATTTAGTCTTAAATAGTGTACCTGGCGTAAGTAGAATGTAATCTGCACATTTGATTTAAATGTTAACAAGGCAGTTTGTTTAGTAAACTTTTCTTCTTTCATACAGGCAATACTTATTGTTGTTACAGTTGCCTTTGTTCAGGTAAGAATTTCTCATTCACTTTACCCAAAAAACCATTTTTATAAAAGCTGTATTTATTTCTCTTATAACAGTTAAAAGCATTTAGGCCAGTTCTTCTCAGACACTTTTAAGTGGAACCTGTCTTCAAACCAGGGGTGGGGCACCTCCTGTCAGTAGACCTAATGACGCCTGGCATGGGTCTCAATTTGGCCCACAAGGCGTTGCCTGCAAACCACTTCCCTCTGATGTCATATGTGGGCTCATGGTTGTTCCTTTGAAGGGTGGGCTCCTTGTCAGCCCTGCTGGGATTGGCTGCATTAGGGAGTTCTCGACTGGGAACATTCTAGTGCAGTTGAAGGGGCTGGAGAAAGCAGCTTGGATTCAAAGTGCTTCCTACAAACTTCTACTTGGAAGAAGTGCTTTGAATCCAAACTGCTTCCTCTGCAGAGCAAAAAATACTCTGTCTGTAAATTCAGCTATCTCTTGAGGAAGACCTACTCAGACAGTTACAGCCTATGTCATGTTCTGACCCTTTTTCCAGCCAAAGGTTTGGTACAGCTATGCCAGCTTGTCCTCAGGTCTCCAGATGCTTCTTGACAATGACAGGTCAGTCCATAATAAAATCTCTCTCATCCATGATTTAATTGAGGATGGGGATGCTGACCTGGCATGTATAACTGAGACCTGGATGGGAGAGCAAGGTGGGGTTAGCCTTTCCCAGTTGTGCCCACCCGGGTACTTGGTTCAGCATCAGGGTAGGCTTGAGAGGCGGCGGCGGGTTTTTTTTGCTGTGGTTTATTGGAATACCATCTTGTTCTCTAGGCTCCCTGTTCGTCTGAAAGCCAGTCTGCAGTGCTTGTATCTGAGGGCCAAACGGGGGTGCTTGTATGCTGGAGTTAGGCCAGCAGGACAGATTGGCGATTCTATTGGTGTACTGTCCACCCTGCTGCCCAACAGTCTCCCTACCTGAGCTGATGGATGTGGTCTCAGTCATGGTGCTGAGGACCCCAAGACTCTTAGTCTTGGGAGATATCAACATTCATGCCGAGTCTGCTCTGTCTGGGGCAGCTTAGGACTTCATGACAACCATGGGGCTGTCGCACATGTCATTGGGCCAGCACATGTAGCAAGGTGCTTTCTGGTTTTGGTTTTCTCAGTCAGGTAGAGAGAGGGTGATCTGAAGGTGGGGCACATAAAAACACTCCCTGTGTCATGGTCAGATCACCTGCTGGTGAGTTTTAGACTTACAGTGGCCTTTTCCCTCTGCAGGGGTTGAGGACCTATTAAGATGGTTCACCCCCAGAGACTGATGGATCCTATTGGTTTTCAGAGGGCTCTGGGGAGTTTTCCAGTTGGCATGGCTGGCTCTTCTGTCGAAGCCCTGGTTGATCTGTGGTGAGATGACCCTGGCGATTGACATGATTGCAGCTGAGTGTTCTCTCCAAACTGGCAGAGCTCAGAAAGCTCCATGGTATACCCTGGAGCTAAGAGCAATAAAGCAAGAAGGGAGATGGCTTGAGCCCAATGGAGAAAAACTCCTAAAGAATATAACTGAACACTGGTACATGCTCATGTTCGAGCCTACTCAGTGGCAGTTCAGCCAGCCATGAAAACTTCATTGCATCCACAGTTGCCATCCATCTGAGCTGTTTAGAGTGGTTAAGGGCTTACTACATATTGGCCCTGAGAAGGTGGTAGAGCAATCTAAAGCCTGCTGTTACATGTTTGCTAAGCATTTTGAGGACAAAATTGCTTCCATCTGCTGGGATTTGGACTCCATTGTTGATGCTGATGATCCGGGTGAGGTGTCTGGAATGCCTTCTTGTCTGATGATGTTGGATAAGTTTTAGTTGTTGCAGCCTGAGTATGTGGACGAGGTACTTGGTTGGGTCCATGCAACCACTTGTATTTTGGATCCCAGCCCTTCATGGCTGATAAAATCAGGGAGTTGGCCAGGGAGATAATAGATGCTTCTCTCCAAGAAGGAGTGGTCCCAAGCTGCCTGAAGGAGACAGTAGTAACACCATTCCTGAAGAAGCCTTCCCTGGACCCGGAAGATCCTAATAAATTAGAGAGGGTGGTTGCCAATCAGATTGAGATACTCCTTGAGTAGACAGGTTTTCTAGATCCATTTCAATTGGGTTTCAGGCCTGGGCTTGGTACAGAAACTGCCTTGGTTGCCCTGTACAATGACCTGTGTCGGCAGAGAGACGGGGAGTGTGATGGGGGATCCTCCTTGATCTTTCAGCTGCTTTTGATAACGTCCACCATGGTATCTTTCTGGGATGACTATCCAAGTTGGGTGTTGGGGGCACCGCATTGTGGTGGTTCTGTTCTTATGTGGATGGCCGGCTCCAGAAGGTGGTTCTTGGGAAGCATTGCTCAGCTCCATGGGTTTTTCAGTATGGGGTCCCAAAGGGGTCAGTTCTGTCCCCTAATGTTATTTAACATCTACATGAAACTGCTGAATGTAGTCCTACGGAGTTGTGGAGTGCATTGTCATCAGTATGCTGATGACACACAGCTCTATTTCTCCTTTTCATCTGCAGGTAAGGCAGTGGATGTGCTGAATCAGGGCTTGGTTACAATAATGGACTGGATGAGGGTCAATAAACTGAAGCTTATTCTAGACAAGACTGAGATGCTGTTGATGGGTGGTTCCTCTGACCGACTGAGTGGTGTGTGGGGTCACACTCCCTCTGAAGGAGCGGGTTTGTTGTTTGGGGGTTCTCCTAGATCCATTGCTGTCGCTTGAGGCACAGGTGGCCTCAGTGGCACAGAGTGCCTTCTATCAGCTTAGGCTGATGGCTCAACTGTGACCCTATCTGGACATGGATAACCTGCCTATAGTAATCTATGCTCTGATAACCTCAAGGTTGGATTATTGCAATGTGCTTTATGTAGTATGCCTTTATGTGTGAGCTTTATGTGTATGCCTTTGAAAACGGTTCAGAAGCTTCAGTTAGTGCAGAATTCAGTTGCCCAATTGTTGACAGGTTCAAGGCAAACAGAGCATATAACACTGACCCTGTTCCAATTGCACTGGCTGCCTGAGGCTTTGGGGCCCAATTCAAAGGGCTGGTTTTTACCTATAAAGCTCTTTATGGCTCAGGACCCCAATATCTTTTGGAACACCTCTCCTGATATGAACTTACCTGGATCCTTAGATCTTCCTCTGATGCCCTTCTCCAGGTCCCCCCTCTGAGGGAGGCTTGGAGGGTGGTGACAAGGGAGGGGGCCTTTTCAGTTGTGGCTCCCCATCTATTGAATATGCGTCCCGGTGAGGTCTGTCTGGCGCCTTTATTGTCATCTTTTCAGCGCCAGGTAGAGATGTACCTTTTCTCCCAGGCATTTGATAAATTATGATGATGTTTTATTTTAATATGTTGCCAGACCTTCCTGTGGCTGTGTGGGAGTGCTGTTGCTATAGTTTTGTTGTTGTTTATTGTTTTATAGTGTGTTTTATTTGTTTTTGTTTTAACATTGTGTAAGTCTCTTGAGGACATTCAGATATCAAGTGACTAATACATTACTACTACTACTACTACTACTACTACTACTACTACTACTACTACGTTGGTTTATTAGCAGGAGGGTGGTCCCACTCACTTGTCAATCGTCCCACAAGGGGTGGAGGAATTAAGGATTTGGCCCATTGCCCAGATTCAGTTCCCCACTCCTGCTGTAAACTAACTCCATCTTTCAAACCCTACTCCCCCAAGAGAAAATACAAGATATCTCATCAATTGTCAACACTGAAAAAGTTTATGTATATATTTTTTCATTTTTAATATTACTATATGTATTAAACAGGTAGTATGTATTCAAATAGAATTTAAACATGCTATAGTCCAGGGAGAAAGTCTGTCTCTTGAAGGACCCACACAACAGTAATGATGTGCTGGTAAAAGAGTTTTCCTGGAAATGGGATGGGGGAAGCTCCTCATTCTGTGACCTACCCATGAACATGTTTGGACCCACAGTTTCTGAAGCACTGATTTATGTACATGTGTCGGAGAGTGGCGTTGGTGTTGTAAGCCTGAAAGTTTGCTTGATTATCTCATGGCTGTCATCCCATATTAGTATCCAGACAAACATAGGAAGAAGCTATTTCTTTGTTGCAGGAAAAAGTGTGGTAGTCTCTTGGAGAATGATCAGTTCACTTTAATGGGTCATGAGATTTGTATAGAGGAGCTTATTCATTAAGCATTAGACCTAACCTGTAACAATTCTATGGAAATGTACAGTGGAACTGGGAATGGGTTACAGATGTGCTAAGGGAACTGTAATTGACAACTGTCCTGTACTCTTCATTTGACAGACTGTAAATTATTGCAGATCAACACAGAGTTCTCCATATAATGAGACAGTACAGTTGGTGAATGCCTTTGTATGTTATGGTTGTTTTATGGCGCATTTGAAATCCAGAAGCATTTCCGTGTAGCAGCTCTTTGGAATCTAGTAAGGGAGGAGTGTTGATTGTGAATATCAAAAATTTGATAGATCTGATACCGTGTCTAACTTTCTTCTTGTTATACATCTCTAGGAATACCGTTCTGAAAAATCTCTTGAAGAGTTGAGTAAACTTGTACCTCCAGAATGCCATTGGTATGGACAACCTTATTTTTAGACTTGTACTGATTCTGAAGGTTATTTATTTAGCTTATCAGATATGGATGAAGATGCTCTTTTGATTTCATGTTATGCCAAATTGTTGTGTCTACATAGCATGAGAGAGTTGGTTACCTTTAAGCTTTTAATGAAATTGTCATATATAACTGATTAGCTGAAGATAATGTTCAGATTATCTTCTAAATAAACAGTAAAATTTCAGGAAATGGCTGGGTTTCAAGAATATGTTTCTGGTCAATGGTGGATGTGGATACTTCTAGAAACTGGATAATAGCTTGCCTTTTTGGAAAGGGAAATTGCAGTATGTGCTGGAAACAACAAAAACATGGTCTGTTTTTATTGGGAATGGAGTTTGCTATCTTCGTGGTGTGTTGTCATTTAGTTTTTAGGTCTAATTTTTTTTACATTGCCTTGTGTGCTTGTGAGTTGAGAAGCACGTCATAAATATTTTATATAAATAAGTACTAAAAGACTTTCAAAGAGAAATTGGGCTGAGGTTTTCTCATTCATATGTAAATAACTTATGTGAATCATGGTCTCCCCACATTGGGCTTCATGCTCCTAGTCAGTATAACAGATTTAATTAAAAATCTGAAAACTATATTTTAAGAAAATTGAAATTGAGCTCACATACTTGTGTAAAAAGGTGGCATGCTAGAGCATAATTTGAAGACTCAGAATTCAGAAAACCACTTCCAAAGGAACTTCATTAAAGATAGACATGATGATGATGATGTACTGCCTTCAAGTCTATCTCGACTTACGGCGACCCTATGAATAGGGTTTTCATGGTAAGCGGTATTCAGAGGTGGTTTACCGTTGCCTCCCTCTGAGGCTGAGAGGCAGTGACTGGCCCAAGGTCACCCAGTGAGCTTCATGGCTGTGTGGGGATTTAAACCCTGGTCTCCCAGGTCGCAGTTCAACACCTTATTTGCTTTTCCCACACAAATGGGAACTTCAAATGGAAGAAAGGGCATCTGAAGGGGGAAGATTTTTTGAATGTAGTGGATCAAGCATATTTTACCCAATTATATGTACAAAGACTAGCTGAAGATTACAGCTCTTTGTGATGTATATAGAGCCACTGTGGTGTAGTGGTTAGAGTGTTGGACTATGACCTGGGAGACCAGGGTTTGAATCCCCCCAGCCATGAAGCTCACTGGGTGACCTTGGGCCAATCACCATCTCAGCCTCGGAGGAAGGCAGTGGTAACCCACCTCAGAATATCGCTTACCATGAAAACCCTATTCATAGGGTCACCATAAATCGGGATTGACTTGAAGGCAGTCCATTTCCATTTTAGAAATCCTTTCTTTTTAAATCTCAAAATAAATGTGATGATGTATGCATACCTTTAGGCTTTCACTTTGTTATAACATATTTCATTCTCTACAGTGTTCGAGAAGGTAGGGTGGAACATACGCTTGCAAGAGACTTGGTTCCAGGTGATACTGTCTGCCTGTCAGTGGGAGACAGAGTTCCTGCTGACTTGCGTCTGTTTGAGGTATGCAGTCATTAATTGCACCCTAACCATAGTTTTGGTCTCTATGATCTAGCAGATAGTCATACTGTCATGTATTAATTTTAGACTTTTGATTTTAGACTGTGTACAGATGAATGGAACAGACAGTTCCATTGCTTTGAAAAGTTGCTGTAGCATTTATATGCAGTGTTTCTTTAGATTTAAAATTGAGATTGATCTAACAGAAAGGATGTTTTGGGTATAATCAACTTTGTATAAAGGGATTGCTTAGTTTATTTATTTATTGAAGTGTAGATAGGTGTTGGTGATATAATGTTGAAAATGGCTCTGAGGCTTATGGTGCGGGCATGTCTGCTCATATCAACTTTGAGAGAAATCCTTGATGTTTGCAGATAGTCACTCACTCATTATATTTCTGTGGGGTGGGGACTAACAGATGGACAATAAAAGTTGGTTCTGCGAGCCCTAAGAGACGAAGGCTGCAATCCAATACAAGTCTACTCAGAAGGAAGCTCCATTGGGTTTAATGGGACTTACTCCCAGGTAAGTGTATTGGATTGGAGCCTTACATTCAAAGTTGGATGCATGGCTTGCGGACTTCCTATATTATTTTACATATTGCAGTCAAGATTGATGGAATATTCTTATTAATGTCAGCTGGCAGTGTTTTGTTTAAAACAAGTATTTTGTTTTCTTCTTGTTCACAATAAATAAAAAATATATAAATTGACAACCTAACTTTGACAAATGATAACATGGGCCTGAGATGGTCTGATTTCACACAACATTTAATAACTGAGCTTTTGTGAAATACCAAGCAAAACCATGAGATGAAGGGCTAACTTATGAACAGTTGGGTCCACTGGTAACTGCTTGTAATCTAATACACTAATAGGCAAAGAACCCTTCCGGTTAAAGAACGTACATATTGTCAGCTTCAGGGCTGGGGGCTGGGCAGTAACGAAGCAGCCGGCAGTTAGCTGGGCAATAAATCAGTCAAGGCCAGGCAGATAATGGAGGCCGGCTGGCAGAAGAAAGGCTTGACAAACTAACCAGTAGCAGTGTCCAAGAGCGTTGTCCAGGTAGGGAAGCAGAGTTCAGAAAGCCAGGGGTCCAGTCCGAAGGTCTAGAGGCTAGCAACAGCATTACACACGAGGGGTCACAACCAACGTTGTAGTCAGCAGTCTGCTGCAGCCATGAACTGCCTTTTATAACAGACTCCCTAAGCCAGGTGCCCGTGATTAGTCTCCCAGCTGCTCAGAGCTGCTTGTTCTTAAACGACCCGACCTCTTCCTTCGTCGCTGTGCTACTCGCTGGTGTCTCCTTTGTGCAGGGGGGAGGGGAGCCTCCTGTTCATACCCAGAATCCGACTGAGGGGCTTCAGCCAGGTCCTGGACATTCTCCAGCTGGGGAAGAGCCAGAGTTGTGTCCTCAGGGGTTCCACTAGTTCCTTCTCCTGGGTCTGCCAACTCTGCCTCTTCCTTTTCCTCCAGGTCCTCTGAAGGGGCCATGACACATATAGCCAACAGATATTTCTATTTAAAAAGGAGGGAAATTGGCAGCTATAGTGAATGCACCAGGGGACCTGACCTCATCTCTGAGATATTGTACTGCCCTATAAATGTATAAAAATGCAGACACAATTTTGGTTGGTCTTTCACAGTCCAATCCACTTCCTGTGTAGTTTGGAAGAATTTGGTAACATGCCTCTGAGCATATGCTGAGTGGTGGCAACACCTGCAATCAGCCCAAATAACAGAAACAAGACATGTGCTGTGCTGATCTTGTTTTAGCAGGGAGGAAGCAACAATGTTAAGACAGTTGATGTAGTTCAGACATTCACTTTAAATATGTTTGGTTTACTTGGCAATTTTAGTGAAGTTTCCTATTGTAAATTATTTTCTTTTGCTTCTGTTTCTGTGAATATGTGAAGTACAGCAACACATTGCGTAATTTACACTAAAAAAAACCTCCAAAGCCAATTGTGGAATAATGGCACTGACTATTCTGCAGAATAGTCACCAGTGGTCATGAGGAGTGTCTTCGTTTGCACAAGATAAAACTGTGGGAGGTGAAATATATTCTAGCAAATTTCTAGGTGTGCTCTATGTTTTTAATTGACCATGCCCACCCTTCCCTAAGTGGAGTGGTTTAAGCAAGCTGAACACATACATCTTGGACAGGTGAAGTTTGTTTTTTCCAATAGCTAGAGTCATTGCTTAAGTAGCAACATATTGTAATCCATCTGATTTTACATCAAACTGCAGTTTCAGATTCAACTGTTAATACTCCCAAAATAGAAATAGAACATAACCTCCACTTTGAAACACAAAAGTCTCTCTTCACCATCATATGACATTGACCAATAAAAAGGCTTTGGAATTAATAAAAATAAATTTGACACAGATTTCTAGGCTGAATAATGAGAGAAATACAATTTTCTAGGTTAGATTCTCTGTAGAAACAGTAGTAGCACAGGAAAGAATTAAAGTAAGAAGAACACCAGCAAGCATACAAAAATCTTTGGAGATGGCAGGTGTTGCCACCACTCACCATATGCACAGGTTACCAAATTCTTCCAAACTACACAGGAAGTGGATTGGACTGTGAAAGACCAACCCAAATGGTGTTTGCATTTTGACCAATTTGTAGGGCAGTCCAATATCTCAGAGAGGAGGTCAGGTCTCCTGCTCCCCTGGTGCATTCACTATAGCTGCCCAGTTTCCCTGCTTTTTAAAGTTTGATAGAAATATCTGTTGGCTGTAGGTACATTCTTAAACCGCAAGGGTTTTTGCCTATGAATGAATTACTCTGCTTTTTTAATCTGAGAGGTAAGAAATGGGATCTTTTGCAAGTTTGCTGAGAATGGATTAATCATTTGCATGCTTATTTAGTTCAATGGGATTTACTCCTCTGCAATCATGCTTAGGATAGGTGAAACTGACCATGGCAGAGGAGGAGAAGGGGAGGGAGGAGGAAGGGACGGGAAGGGGAGAGAGGGAGAGGAGAGTGGGAGGGGAGGAAGAAAGGAGGGCCGGTTTGATGATTTGTGTGCTTATTGAGTTCAGTGGGATTTACTCCTATGCAATCATGCTTAGGATAGGTGAAACTAACCATGGGGGGGAGGAGAAGGGAGAGGGGAGGGCTGGAGTGGGGGAGAGTGCTGGAGTGGGGAGGAGGGGGAGGGGCATGGGGAGGGGCATGGGGAGGGGAGGAGGAGGGGGGAGAGGGGGAGGGAGTGGAAAGGAGGGATGGGAAGTGGATGGAAGGTGGAAAGGAGGAGGAGAGGTTTGATCATTTGCATGCTTATTGAGTTCAATGGGATTTACTCTTTTGCAATCATAAAATAGGTGAAACTGACTTGGGGGAGGACAGAGAAGGGGGAGAGAGGGGAGGAGATTGGGTGTGTGGGCACTAAGCAGAGGCAATGCTCCTTTCCTTTCAAAAAGGAAAACATTGTTAACAGTATTATTTTGGGGGGTTACCCCTACCTTTTTATTCTACAGCAGATACATGTAGTTTCCCACTCAAATTTAAACCAAAGCTGTCCCTGCCACATCCACACCAGGCATTTATTCCACTTTAAACAGTTATGGCTTCCCCCAAAGAATGCTGGAAAGTATAGTTTGTGAAGAGAATTGTTAGGGGACACCCTGTTCCCCTCACAGAGTTCCAGTGGCCAGAGTAGTTTAACAGTCAGCCCCTCTTCTGGTAATTGTAGCTCTGTGAGGGGAACAGAGCGTCTCCTAACAATTCTCAGCATCCTTCACAAATGCACTTTCCAGGATTCTTTGGGGGAAGCCATGACTGTTTAAAGTGGAATAAATGTCTGGCGTGGGTGTGGCTCCTGATTAGCCAAGTCACACAGCTGTTAGTGTGGCGTTTAGAACACTGACAGTTGGTTCTTACTGAGCATGCCTGCACTATCATAGACTCCAATGTTAATTTTCTTAAATTAATTAAAAATCATTCATGCATTTTTTTAACTTTCAAACTGATGAACTGATTTTTAACTTTCAAGATGAAGGTCAGAAAATGGGACAAGGTCTGTAATAGAATTACAGGTACTCCATGAACATGGCTAGTTTTTAATTAATTTCAACAAATTATGAGACCATTGACAGAAAAAAAAAGTCCAACGGGATTCTGGATTTCTCTCTCTCTTTTTACACTTTGAACTTTCAATTCTCTCTGGGTGTTTTGTGTATCACCATGAAAATTTAGAGGGTTGTTAAGCAACCGTTCCTGAGTTCAGGACTATACACTTTGTAAGATGTTGTTTTGAAATGAGTTTAAGGGAAGCAGCAAAATGGCATGGGGGGTATTTTCAATTTAACATTGCAGAATGTGAAAAATCCATGATGGCTATAGTATACTCTCATGGCTGTATAATCTTCATCCAGTGGTCTAATGGCCCCCTGAAATATCTACAGGAGTGAGTTGGCATGGCAGAAATGTCATTGTTTGAATGACTAAACAGAGAACACAAGATGGTATCTAACTAGGATTTTTTTTAATAAAAATGTAGTTTTCAGTAGCTATAATTGAAATGATGATATATGCTGAATACCATGTACACTTCTAAATTTAGTGTCTGTGAGGATTCTGCCCTGTTGGAAACATGCAGTAGCCCGAAGTCCAATATTTTCAAATAGTTTTTCTTAATTTTGAACAATGCTGGAGAGAGTCTCAAACTACTGAGCATGGCAGCTAATATTTTAGAACAGCCCCTCCACAACCTTGCATTCCCAGAAGCTGCTGAACTGCAGCCCTCATCATCATCCCTGATCAATGGCCAATACTGGCTGAGGATGTTGATGAGGGTTGTACTACAACAACCTCTGGAGACCCAAGGTTGGACAAGGCTGTTCTAGAAGACAGAAAATAAAGTATGACTATTTTATTTTTATTTATTTTATTTTTTCTCAAAGGCTGTGGATCTTTCTATTGATGAATCTAGTTTGACAGGGGAGACAACTCCGTCCTCTAAATGCACTTCTCCTCAACCAGCTGCTACCAATGGAGACCTCACTTCAAGGAGCAATATTGCTTTCATGGGAACACTGGTTCGATGTGGAAAGGCAAAGGTATTTTTCATACAAAGATACTAAACTTATTCATTTATAACAGTCAGATTGACTCCAAGGGCTGCCAGTTTGCTACAATTCAATATATATTTTCTCAGTAATGTATTACCTCATATGCTATAAATTTTTCATTGTGGTAATATATCCTTGGAGAGCGTATTGGTACTTGGGATACATGAACATGCTTCAATCTGTTCCAATGTTCATTCACACTGGCATTTTCTATTCCACTGCAATTGACATTTTGCACTAGTCTTTCCACTGATATGGAAATATACCTAAAGTATCTCATAGCACACAATAGACAATGTTTATCTCTACCATCAGCAGATTTTGTAAATAGTTTTATTTGTGCATTTTCAATAATAAATACAAACAATCTTACTCAAAAGAACCCCTAACTCCTCCCCTCCCCCCAGACATTCCATGTGTGTGTATATATATATCATTCACAAAGAGGTAAGATATTTATACCACCAGCAGATATTTACAAATAAATTACTTTCCTTGTTTTGTGTTCACTTTCAAAGTTAATGAATTTGCAGAGGGGTAGCCCTGATGTAGCAAAAACCACAAAGAGTCTTGTGGCATCTTAAAGACAAAGTTAATGAAGTACCTAATGGCCAGTCATAAAGCCAACTATGGCTGCCATTTTAAACATGTCTTCTGAAGATGGAAGTCCCATTGAATTCAGTGGGGTTTACTTCTAGGTAAGTGGAGTTGGGAATAGGATTGCAGCCTATTGCACTAGCTTGATTTCAGAGTTCAGCATAACCTGGTCATCCTGTCTTGTTTCCCTCACTCAGGCATCAGGGAGGGGCAGTTTAGCACCCTGTTGATATTTTGCTTGTTTCCTGGATTGCTTGAATTACTCCTGCCATATATTAGTCCTTTTTTATTGCAACATTTTATTTCAGAAATGCATATTTTAGTCAGAAAATGGTGGTGTGTTTGTGCTGAAACATACCACTCAAGCTAATTTTCATGCGAAAGAATAATAATGAACTATGTATTCCCTTGGGTTTTAAAATTCACAGAGTAAGAAGTGGATTAATGCTGCCATCCTAACCACATTTACCTGGGAGTAAACCAATTGTACTTTAATGAATTTGTAAATAACATATATTGCATTCTTACAAAGAATGTGAACTCAATCAAGAATGTTGGGCTAGATCAACCTTGATCTAATTCAGTAGAATATTTCTTGTGATCTTAACCAAAAGTTAACTCAGGCTCACTTAACACAGATTAGCTATGGTTTATCTGTGAGATCCTGATTATAAACCTTAAAAGTGTTTAAACATTGCTGAACCATTGTATTACTAGTAAAAACTAGAAGTCACTCTTCCTGTAAGTTAAATAATCATTGGCTTGTTGCAATTGTGGCGGGGGAAAGCAAATCCACTTTGGCTCAAAAATTTTGAACTTGTTATGTTTTGTAGGGGATAGTTATTGGAACTGGAGAAAACTCTGAATTCGGGGAGGTTTTCAAAATGATGCAAGCAGAAGAAGTAAGTAGTAGTGTTACAAATGAAAAATGTAAATGTACTGCCTTCAAGTCGATTCCGACTTATGGCGACCCTATGAATAGGTTTTTTGTAGTAAGCGGTATCCAGAGGGGGTTTAAAATTGCCTTCCTCTGAGGCTGAGAGGCAGTGACTGGCCCAAGGTCACCCAGTGAGCTTCATGGCTGTGTGGGGATTCAAACCCTTGTCTCCCAGGTCGTGGCTCCTCAAAAGCTAGATTATTTTTATAGCGTTTACTATTGCTAAAAAACTGGAAAGTGGCATTTTAAGTCAACAATTAAGTTATAAACTGCCCAGAGAGCTTTGGCTATGGGGTGGTACACAAATGCAATAAATAAATAAATAAACATCAAACTTTTAATCATTATGCACTGATGAATGGGAGTATGATTATTATAGAAATGTATCCAAAAATTGTGCTAAATTTGAAGGGCATACTAATCTGAACTTAGATTTCCTTTTTAGAATAACATTTCTGCACCTTTTCTGTTCTCATTTGCTACATATCTTGGTGCTTACTGCAGTGCTATCTCCAAACTGAGTTAATAATAAGATCCCAAATGTTTGTACATTCATGATGGACTGCAATACCAGCATTTTCTTCGCGAATGTAGCCTTTGAAACCCCTCCCCCCCCACGCCCTGGTGCCATTTACCTTATATGAAGAATCAGATATTCTGGGCAGATGACAAAGGGCTCCTCTACAGGAAGTCTTCTTAAGACGACAGAAAGCTTGAGTCTTTCTTCCTTTTACATCTTTGTAGTCTTTCAGAAAATATTGAAGATAGAAGAAAAAGAGAGGGTAACTATGGGTTACAGATATGTGGCATTCCTCAGTATGTTGCCAATTGCTGAGCTATATGTAAGTGTACTATATTTGTTTTTTTAGCAAATTTATCCTGCCTTTTCATTTCAACATAGATTTTAAAGGCAGGTTTTATATAAAGTAATAGATAACAATCATACAGTGCAAAAGCACAATACAAAGTTAATAAATCAATAAAATCAGATAGTCCTAGACAAATCCTATGCGTTCAACAGTTTTTTCCCTTTTTTATTAAGGCTCCAAAGACACCTTTGCAGAGGAGCATGGATCTTCTAGGGAAGCAACTTTCTTTGTATTCCTTTGGTATAATTGGTAAGAGAGCAACTGGTTTTGGTTCAACTCTTGCATCTTGTGCTATTCCACCTGATTGGGGAGATTTTTTTTAATGTTCAATTTACTTTTATTATAGGCATAATTATGCTAGTTGGCTGGCTGCAAGGAAAGCATATTCTTGATATGTTTACCATTGGTGTGAGGTGAGATTTTCAAGTATCTCTAATACATTGTATGAAAGAACAGGTGTCTCAGACAAAAATTAACTTGCTTTCTACACTGATAAGTATCTGCATGGCAAATTAGAGAATTTGCCATTTGAAGTTTTTTGTGGACTCCTCACAAAATAATCTCTTCATCAATAGATATTGTTAAGGAGCAATTGGGGAGGGCAACTTTCAAAATAAATGTTCCTGTTGTGGACACAGAACTTATGGATTCATATGTTTACATGGCACAGTGTTGAGCTATGAAAGCCAAAGCCAAGCGAATATTTGTAAGGCAATAACCTTGTCCCCTTTCACTCAAGTGGATCTTACTAATCAAGAATAGTTATATATATGTAGAATTTGTGAAGCTGTATATTAGTCTGCATGTTTAACTCTTCTATGCAATTTGCATGCATGGATGTGCAACTACATGGAGAATGATGGCATAAGGTCATTTCCATGATAGTCAGTACTTGCACAAGTTTCAGATGATGCTGTCGTTAAGTGTGAAGGACCTTCAAAAATGAGGCCAGCTTTTTCTGTAGGTGCTAGATTAGAAGTCTTTGAACTGCAATGCTGTCTGCTTCTGTTCGGTCTTGAAGAAAAGGGCCATTCCCTACTGCTTTGAAAGCAACAACTGCTCCAGTTCTAGCAGAGCTGCATGGAAGACTTAGAAATTTGGCTGAATTCCACTGGTCCTAGAGGGGCTTTCACAGTGAAGCTGCATTTCACTTCAGTTGGACTATGTACTGTATCTTAGGTGTCAGTTACTTGCCTTAAAAACTCCTTTTTTCACTGTATCTATATGCATATAAATCAGTCACCATAAACTATCTATTACATAATCCAGTAAATATAATCTTCTCTATGAAAGCACATGCCACTCACCCCATGTGTGCACTACCCAATTAAGAGCTAGGATTAGGTGGTATGGGCTTTTGAGCTATAACATACTGTCCATAGCTGAAAAGGTTGGATTGCCCAAATAAATTCTGAGCACATGGAGGCTTATCAAGCTTGTCAATTGGTACTTGATCTGATGATCCTACTCTTGTCCAAATACCTTGCTTTGGCATAGAGGGGAGATGGCTTATTTTTGTTTTTGGCTTGTTCTGAACCATGAGCCTTGCAGTGTCGTCCTCTCTTGCCCTTTAGTTCAGTTATGAAATGCTCCATGCTCTACTAGGCTATGTCCTGCTATCTCTACATTTTAATAAAACCACTCTTAATACGTATATACACAACTTTTCAATAAACTAGAAAGAATCTTATACTGAATCAGAACACTTACCTGTGCAGCCCGCCACTGACTATCCCAGTTGGCAGTTGCTCTCAGGGTCCTTACCAGCTCTTCTACCTATGATCTTTTTAACCTCGGACCCACATGGTATGTGCTTCACCCACTGAGCTACGGCCATTCCCCATTTTCCTGCTAGATGTGGGTGCCTTTATAGGATACCTACTTATAGAATGTGCTAATTCTACTTAGTTTTTATTTCTAGTTTGACATAAGTTTACTAATAATTAGGGCTGAAATATTTAGGGCAAAAGGAGGTGGGGAGTTTCATCGGCATCCTCTTTATCTTTTTTTTCACACACTGGTTTTAATATGTACAAGTTTTTTGCTCCTCCTCTGTTTCTGTCTGTACTCGATAGGGGGAGGGGGGAGGAAACAAATTAGAGTCTGGTTTTGTTGCGATGGGTTTGTTTTTCTCCATGTGTGAAAGTGTTGTAATATGTACATATGCCTGTGAAATGAATCACTTAACATGCCCTCTTAAAATTACAGTTTGGCTGTAGCTGCAATACCTGAAGGGTTACCAATTGTTGTAACAGTAACTTTGGCTCTTGGTGTGATGAGAATGGTCAAGAAACGAGCTATTGTCAAGAAGCTACCAATTGTTGAAACCTTAGGTAAGAATCACAGTCTGCAGTATTTCTTGGAATATCTGATAGTTAACTATATAACCTGAATATCTGAAGGTTAACTGCATAACCTAAATGCCTACAAAGCAGCTTGAATATAAACAATTTGTCAATAGATAAAAACAGCACTTTCCCATAACTTGCGAGTATCCCAATGTGTAAAGCACTTCACCTGAAGGAATAAAGCATTACAGAAACAGGAATTTATTTTTATCAATGATTATTTGCTTTCTTTTTGTTAAGTGCCTCACTTTGTAATCATATGTCTTCAGTTATGATTTGGAAACAATGCTTTGCCCATAAACCACATTTTAATAAATACAGTAGGGCCCCACTTTTTGGCGCCCTGCTTTTCGGCGTTCCGCTAATGTGGTGCCAGAGGGATGATTGACTGTAGTGCAGGCAAGTCCAGCCACCGCGCTCCAGCTGACAGCGATCAGCTGTAGCACACGATCAGCTGTACTGTACAGCTGATCGCGTGCTATGTCCCACTTTCTGGTGGGTTTCGCTTTTCAGCAGGGGCATGGAACGTAACCCACCGTATGAGCAGGGCCCTACTGTATGAACTCTTTAAAGCAGGGGAGGGGAGCTTTAGGTTTGTGGGATCTATTGTTTGTTTTTGTTTTTACTAGACCTAGGAGATACACCAACAAGAGCCAGGTGCAGAACATGTAGAATTAAATAATTCTGAGCCTAGGAATTTGTCTTATCACTATTGAACAGAGCTTACAGTCCTTCCATACAAGAAAACATCCCCCGCCCACCCCTACCCAAGCTTTATTCAATTCAGCAGTAGAACTGTGGGGGAGGGAGTTAATTTGTTTATTGACATTGTTGAACAATTGGGAGTTATAAATCCTTGCTGATCTACTTCAGAACAAGTAGATCTGAATCTACGTGCGGACCACTCCTGATTTAAAGCATGCAATTATAGACTGCAGAATATGGTTCTGACTGTAATGACATCTTTAACTTTGAAATGCGCTTCTTGATTAACTCTTGTTTTTGGAACAGCATACATTTGAATCTTTTGTACTACTTTTATTGAAACATGTTTAAAAATCTGTGGATGATATTCAGCGTTAATCATACTCGGTCAACACACTGAAATCAAGAGTCAATTGATTTCAGTGTGTCTCCTCTCAGTATGACTAACTGTGAGATATAAGGGACATCACTTTATATAGTCTAGACTGAAACGGAGTATGCAGATGATATTGAAAGACCCTCTTTGGCAATTTGATTTGTATGAAAACATGCACTAAAAACGGGCCTAGGAAAAACGAAAGGGAGTGAGGAATGTTCAGCTGGGGAGGATTGGGTGGCCAGATGCTACTTTGCCTTAGCCCAGGGATAGCGAATCTGTGACCATCCAGATGTTGTTGGACTCCATCCATCCATAAGCCTCAGCCAGCATGGGCAGTGGTCAGGGTTAATGGGAGTTGTAGCCTGAGATCATCTGGAGGACCACAGGTTCTCCATCTCTGCCTAACCAAAGGCTCTTCTAATTCCCTGGGATTCTGTGAAGAAGCTCTAGTCTCATTTCTGTCATTTTGCCCAAATAAAATATGTCATAACCTTTATGTGATTACTACTTTCATGTTTTTTCAGGCTGCTGCAATGTAATTTGTTCAGATAAGACTGGTACACTGACAAAGAATGAAATGACTGTTACTCATATATTTACGGCAGATGGACTACATGCTGAGGTATATAGTAAGCAGATGTCTTCATTGTATTTAATATGCATGAACATGGATGGGCAGATATTCTTCATTTGTTTCTGAGAAGTGTGGTGGTTCTGAGAACGTAACGTTGTGACCTATTTCTGGTGCAAATCCAGTGGCTACTTGACACGTCTCTGAGCTGCATTTGTGCCTCTACTATTATTTAAGACCCTGGTGTCCAAAATAGTTGCTGCTTGCCACATGTGGCAAAATACCTATTGACCTGTGACAAATTGCAGCTTTACTTTTACCACCTATTTTTAATTTAAAAAAATAACATTCTTCTGTACATGTACTAGTTCAATAAAGTGTCTACCCTCTGCCGTTCATAATCACAGATTCATCCTTGGGTTCTATATGCTACAAATTCACTTTGTCATCTACAATTCTCAACTATCTCAAGAACCTGTGAGGCTTCTTTCTTTGAAAAGGCACCTTTTTGAGAGGGATGTGTTTTTTCTTCAAGGCACTCTACATTTGAAAGATTATTCAGTTGTTATTATGTGGACTTGTGTTTTAAATCGAAATGAGTTTGTGGTTCTAAATACAGTTATTCCAAAACTTTTCAATTTTTGGTTCAATGCGTCTCTGCAAATCAACTTTTTGTGTGGTAAAAATGTTGAAATCAAAATACAGGTCGCAGATATTGGACAAAAATTTGGAGGCGGCATTAAGATGTAATCCAACTGATTTTATCCCTGATTTCCCTGCACTACTTAATGAAAAGTCATGTCAGATTTCTCACTAATTCTATCAATAATTCAAAACATTACCGTGTATTTCTCTACCCTCAAAAATACGATTAATTTTTTTTGTCATGTCAAAAAATGTGACACATTCACCACAGTTTTGGCAAGTATGAAAAAACTATTGGACACCACTGTGTTATAGAAGATTATGGAATTTTTAAATACAGAGACAGTTGGGGAAATGTTGATATTAAATAAAATGTCCACTTGATAGAAAGATAGGGGCTGCACTACCAATTTAAATGCCTCAAAATAAATGCGTAGGAGAGTCTTAGCAAATAATGACTATATTACCTCCTGAAGTGAAAAAGCCTCTGGTTTCTTTTCAAAGTTAATCTTTCCACATGTGGGAAATGTCATTTGACTGACATTTGCCGATGAATGAGCTCTAGTATTACTGTGGCAATCTCAGTAATCAGTTATTTCCTCAGCATAGCCATCTGATCACAATTACTGCAGATCCTATAACCTGTTAATGGGGGGGGGACCTGAATTACACTTTTTAAGGGAATTCATAAGGATTAATGTTTCACAATTCATATTATCTTTTCCTGATATCTCAGTTTCTAAAGTCATATAGAAAACAAAAAATAGCAACTGTTTGCTTCAATGTAAAATTCATGTTGTCTATTTTGTGCCAGGTTACTGGAGTGGGCTATAACAGGTTTGGGGAAGTCATGGTTGAAGGTGATGTTGTTCATGGATTTAACAAACCATCTGTTAGCAGAATTGTTGAGGTAAGATCTTACATAGAAAGTGTACTCTCTTCTGAAATTATGGATACTTGTGTGTTACATTAACTTTGTTTTTCATGTCCTTAGGCTGGGTGTGTATGCAATGATGCTATAATCAGAAACAACACTTTAATGGGAAAACCAACAGAAGGGGCCTTAATTGCACTCGCCATGAAGGTATGTGGTATGTTGATGTGTACAGTTTTAAAGTATATAGTTTTTAAGGGCAACAGAGCTAGTTGTATTCTTACTCAGACCCACTGAAATTATGGACCTGCTAGTCATAGTCATTAATTTCATTGGGTCTAGTCTGAGAAAAGGTTAGTTGAATACAACCCATAAAGTGCTGCCCTGGGTTCCTGCTGGGAGTGAGCAAGCAAGCAAGCTAGCAAGCAAGCAAGCAAGCATTGAACACATTTATTGTAGCATAAGCTTTCATTGACTAGGGTTCACCATGAAAGGTCAATCAATGCAAGAGATGGTAACAGATGTGTCTCACCGCTATGGAGAAATGAATCCAGAATCCAATCAGCTGAATAAGATCAAATTGGTGTGGCCACTCTAAACTTGCAGCTGCTGTTGGTGATTAGGCATAGTAAGATCAATAATGTCAATAACCCTTAAAGAGAAACAACTACTTTCTATAGACATTTTTAGAAGTTCTTTAGAAAAAAATACCATAGTTCCAAATTTGCTAAATAATTGCAATGAACTTCTGTTGATTCTTGAAGATCTGAAAATGTAAGGTGATTTGATTAGATACATCTTTACTGTAAATATATCAGTTTTGATGTTTCAGTAGTGTAGTGGCGAATTTAGAAGTGTAGGGTGCCTTCATCATAGTCGCACCATGCTCCTCACAGCCATGCCCCCTTCTAAGATTATACAATAAAAATACTGCTTTCTGCTTCTCTGCCACTGTCACCATTTGACTATCCTTTCTCACTGCCAGAGATATTGCTTGAATTACTGAACCCAAAATCTACATATTTATATTCTGCTGCTACCAAACTGCTTGATGATGTAGATGAGATGCTATCATCAGCGTTCAATGTCTCTTGTGCAATTGCAGCATTCTCACTCTCCACAGCTTGTCAGAATAACTGCATTTGGGCAGAGCATATGAGTTTTAGGAGGAAACTTACGAATGGAAATTCCTGATCCTAACCTTTGGTGTTAGCTGCACCAAACATGCACACACATGCACACAACATCATAAAAAGCTTGAAATTCCATCTCTCACACTGACATTTCCCCCCACACTCCCCAAATGTATTTTCTCTGTCTTTTCTTCCTCCCCTACTCCTGGCTTTGGACTGGAACAAAACCACACATCTTTCCCTCCCGCCCCCCCCCCCTTTTTGCTGCTGGGTTGAGAATGAGATCCCTGTTCACAAACTGGAGGTTGTACAAGCAGAGAGAGAAAGAGGGAGTTTAGCTATGCTGCTGCACCCCTCCCTTTTTTGCACACACACACACATCCCTCCCCATCCAGCAGCCATGAGCTCCCTGCTTCAGCCCAAGCGCTCCTTTCCTCTACCTCCTTTTCCACTTTTTCTCATCACCTGTCATCCTGGCTATGTCTCAGGGTCCACACACCTCAATCATTCCTGCACTCTCTTCCCACAACAGACATCCCTAGGAGCCAATCAGCATGACGGGAGTGTGTTAACTACTGATAAGAGTCTTCTCTGTGGCTGACTGAACTCCCTTTCATTCCGATTGGCCCTAATCAGCACAAAAGGCCAAGGAAGCATGTTTGAAGACTTCCCATTGGCTAATACACTCCCCTTTCACGCTGATTGGCTTATAGGATACTGGAGACATAGGGACCTGGCTCCCAAAAAGTAAAGGATCTATGACCACCACCCCCTGTGACCCTGGATGACAACAACCGTGTGTTGCATGAATAATACTGAATAGTTAATACAGAAATGTTTAACTTTTGAAATGGTTCCAAAACAAATATGGATTCTTGAATACGTAGTTAATAAGATACTTTTATATTAACTGTTCTACAGCTAGGCACTGATTGTTCTGTAATAAATAAACGTTCTCTTGATGTGACTTTGTTGTATGTATGGGCAATCTTGGAAAATATACAGGGGGTAGAATGGAAGAATTCAACATACCACATTAGACTTCTGGTCTACTTGGATCTAAAGGTAGAGTGGGAAGTGGAGTTTAGCGTGTTCAACCAGGGTTGTGAAAGAAATAAACTGCTAAGCAGGGAGCAAATATTTTTCATCATTCAGCCACAGTGAGGATTTTTATTTTGATAATATTTTCAGTTGCATTTCATTGGCTGCTCTAATGAATTGTGAAGACTTAGTGTGCCTAAGGATTCCAGCCTTTCTTGGGACTTAGTTCTGTTAAACCTAGTGACTCTTTCTGAGTAAACATGCATGGGATTGGGCTGTCTGGATGTTATTCTCGTCTTGCAAAATGTCATAGTTTCTGTTTAGAAATGATGTAATGCTTCAATCAGAAGCAGCTTGTAAAGTAGAGTGGACCTTCAGTGCTAGGTTTCTTGCCCACCTTGCCCCTCTCTGTCCCAGTAAGCTGTGGCAACACCGCTGCCAGGAAGGTAGTATTGTGGCTTATTTTAAATCATAGTTCTAGTCAAATCCTGGTTATTGTCATACAAGTTTGTAAGTTTGTAACAAGAACTGTTGGTTACACTTGTATCCCATTCATCCCTCAAGAAACCAAGAGTGGCAGTCTCCCATTCAGGTATTGGGGGGCCTAGAGCTGTTGAACTTTAGGAAGAACTACATCAGATTCCTTCAGAGTGGTTCCTAGGCTCTGTTAGTACGTGTGTATCCCTTACAGCTGTGTCACAAGAGAGTATTCAGAGTGAACGGAGACTGTTCTAAGTGGATTGACTCTTGTGTGACATTGGTAGAGAATCTAGGGGATTTGTCAAAACAAATGATATACTGATAATTACAATAAGTTTATTCCAAAACTTGCTAATAAACTAAACTAAAGGGGAAATTAAAACTAGAGGAAACTGTTAACCCATGTAAAAGTAAGCTCAGTTGAAACAAATGGGAATAAATCCAAGTAAATATGGACAGAGCTGATATGTAAAATGGGTGGGTTATATATATCACCATAAGGAGATTCAAGAATGAAATGGATTAAAATTCACATGTACATCTGGAAGAGTGCTATTCCATAATGCAGACGTCACCAACCTGGTGCCCTCTAGATGTTTTAGACTACAACTATCAGCTCCAGCCAGGCTGCTCTAATTCAATACCCTGCAATAAAACAGTATCTTCAGAGTAACCTATATCCATCCATATCCAGGAGCAAGTAAGCTGAGGTGCCCTTGTGGGGCACTAAAACAAATGACAATTGATTATTGATACCCTGGCCACAAAAGCAGTGGATTAAATTGGCAGTGTCCTTTGTTCTCGTAGATGGGTTTAGATGGAATCCAGCAGGACTACATAAGAAAAGCAGAATATCCCTTCAGCTCTGAGCAAAAATGGATGGCTGTGAAGTGTGTGCATAGAACGCAACAGGTATGTCACTATATCCTATCATTTAAATATACAGCAGCAGTTCTGGTTATATGGAGATATACTTTCATCTCAAACTGAAATGGAAATTGTAAGCATACTTGTAAAATAAGCTCATTTGGAACAAATGGAGCTGTAATTTCAAGTAAATATAGTTGGCAGCAACATGCACTTGGTCCACCATAGCTCCACTTGAGAACAGAGCTGTTTGGAGAAGGTCTTTGTGCTTCTCTATTAAAAAAAAATGCTACTGGTCAGTCTCTTCTATATATTTTTTTAAATGTAAACCTGTTGCAGAGGCACGAAAGTGTAGTTGAAAATTAGAAGACATAGCTCTTACAACTCCTGAGCTGTATCAGCCCCTGTTGTCAGGGCTTTCAAACTCAGTTCTTTAACTTAGATGCTGGAATAGCATTTCTGCAGTCTTGACATGCGTGTGTTTTTATATAGTCACAGAACAGTCATAGAAATAAAATACTGCCTTGTTTTTCTCTTAAGTGGAATAAATTATGTGGTGATAGGCTTGTCTTCAGTTGGGTATTGAGTTGTAAGTTGATTATAAATGACTATCAGCAAACTGAAAAAGCTTTGAAGTCTTATGATGACAGAGTTGAGGGAGAGGACAGGGCAGCATGTGCTAACATGTTTACTTTTTTAGGACAAACCAGAGATTTGCTTCATGAAAGGGGCTTATGAGGAAGTGATTCGATATTGTACAACATACAGTAGCAAAGGGCATAGTTTACCTCTCAGCCAACAACAAAGAGATCTTTATCAGCAAGAAAAAGTATCCATGGGCTGTGCAGGACTCAGAGGTAAAACCATATCCCATTATTCACCAAGAAAAGCATTTTGAAAGCTTTATTCCTTGCTGTGCTCAGTGTGAGAAGCTCCAAAGCTGCGAATAAGCTTTTACTTCAGTGGTTTCCATTTTTATGGATTGTGTTGCTTTCAAATATTATGGACACTAGTACTTAAATTTCTATATTTCAAATGAGAACATTGTTACTTAGATTTTCAATTTGAGGTTTCTAAAATTCCAAAAGGAATGCATATACTAATTGTTAGAGTTCTGAAGTCACTTCATACATAACTGTAAGAAGACTGGTCTTGAAAACTTAAAAGGTTATGGGTTGTATCAAACTAAGCCATACTTGGAATAGACTCATTGGAATTAATGGATGTGTCTAAATATAAGTCCGTTATTTTAATGCATCTGCTTTGAGCATGATTTAGTTGGAAAGAACCCAATGAGTTGGAAGCATACTAAGGCTGCAGCAGTCTTGTGCACAGTTATCTGAGAGCAAGTCTCACTGAAGTCATTGGGACTTCTAAATAGACACGTATAGGATTGTGTTGCACGTTGCTTCATTTATTTCAGTGCAAAAAGTTAGTCATGACAATTCCCAATGAAATCAGTGGGGCTCAAGTTTGAATCCAGCCTAATATATGGAGGGCAAAAGTCAACTCACACTCTAAGGGCAAGAGAGAAACCACACTAGTGCTTCCCTGCCACAGCCTGTGTGGTGGGAAAACATGGTGGTTACTAGCTGTATCATTCTGATATTTTAAATAGGCACCATACCTACAAGTTTCATTTCTTTTTTTTCTTGTTTCTTTGAAAGTTCTGGCTTTAGCTTCTGGTCCTGAGCTTGGACAGCTGTCCTTTTTGGGTCTGGTTGGAATTATTGATCCTCCAAGAACTGGTGTAAAAGAAGCTGTAACTGCACTTATTACTTCTGGAGTTATGATAAAAATGATTACTGGAGATTCACAGGAGACTGCAGTTGCCATTGGTATGAATGTTCTTTTCTTCTGTGAATTATTGAGTTACTAATTTCCTTGCCAATTGATATATAACAATGTAAGTTCTTTAGTTTTGAAATCAGGGCACCAAAGGGCCATGAGCCCAAGATAAGTTATTTAGACTTGTTTTAATAGCTCACACACATACACTCAGTGCATGGCAAACTACTTTTTTAACTGAAGGCAGTTTCAAAAACAATTTGATATACCTTGGGCATCAGCTATTAAAAAACAACAACCTTGTGGGTAGTGTTAATCCTTTCTGTGACACTAAACATCTTTTTGGAAACCTGGGCAACACAGTGTTCTTGAGAAGTTTTTACTCACAAGTTTAAAAAACAACCACATAAAGGCTGTGTGTGTGTGTACACTATTATGTGATATAGTATACTTTTCTAAAAGAAAGCATCAGTTTCTGCTCAGTGAGGAGGGCATCCAATGATGGGAGACTCCTTCAAACACATTCAAGGCAGGGCTCAAGGAGGCTTCTAACTTCTGCTGGGAGTGGTTATCCTCAGTATTATTTTGCCTTCATCGATGAGGAAAAATGAGACGACTTCGGTGTTACGGAGCTCAACAGACTTACTGGAATTCTAGGAAGTTACAGGCTATGAAGCAAGCAGTATGGGCAGTGAAGAAGTTGCACTTTGGAGCTTGCATTGCATCCCCTAGTAACCAGCTGGCAGAGCTCTTTTGGGTAGTCTGGAGGTTGCTGCCTCCGAACTCCTGCAACCTTTGAGGACCTGCTATGACCAACTTGCTACACATTTTGAGGATAAAGTTACTCTGCTTTGGAGAGAGTTTAATTCCACAGTTGTTGCCCTTCCTTTCTTGTGTTTCTAGAGCATATGGCAATGTATATGTAATATAGCTACTAATTGTATTTGCTGGCAGGACTGCAGAAGAACATTTAAAATTGTACAGTGCCCTGAACTTTCCCTATCATATACCAGAGGGGAAAAACATCAGCAGCTGTATACTTGGCTAGTGTGCATTTTCATTGCAGTTTTGCCAACATGAACAAACAATAAAACAATTAGTGAGACTCTAGAATATTTAATTGCATATATTCATTTGGCTGTGCATCATTATATTCTTTAACTGTAACATTATTTTCTTTCTTTTTATTTTCTAGCTAGTCGCTTAGGATTGTATTTCAAAAATTCTCAGTCAGTCTCAGGTGAAGAAATAGACACACTGGATATACAACAACTTTCACAAATAGCACCTAAGGTTAGTTTAAAATTGAGGCGAGGTGGTCTGGGTATGAAGAACTCTTGAGTTGGTGTGCTAGTGGATTTTAGTTCCTTGTAATTAATACAAGAAATGTATTAGGGTGCTTTGAAGATATATTAGTGATGTTTAATACACTGAATTTGTGTATTATTGTTAATAAATTATCAAATTAGGAATATCCCAATCTTCCTCTGGTGGCAATATGGGGATTTTAGTCCTTTCTTATATCTTTTGAAATCTTTGTCAGAAGATATGAGAGAGGGTCTGTCTTTGTTTTTGGCTATATCTAGTCAGGTAAAAACCTGGTACAAGTTTGGGGGTTCTAATTTAACTTTGAATCTTGGTGCTGCAACACTAATTTTTGTTCACGTAGCAGGAAAACTGACACTTGGTAAATGCGCTGTTGATAACAGCACTCTGTGTCGGCTTTACAACTTAGGGGCCCTTTGGAAAGGACCCACCACCCAGAGGAGATCGGTGTACAAAGAAACCATGTATTTGTGCAGCTTCGAACCATAAGTGTTCAGTGGAATGAGAGGTGACAAATACCCAATCTTGTCACTGGAGTAGCAGCCCTGATGGCTCCAATGGGTAATGAAAGTATGGAGGAGAGAGCATATGGGGGATTAAGCTGGCTAATAGAAAAATCCCCCTTCCCTGTATCCCTTTTTCTGCTCAACTGTCTTGTTTCTGTCATGGTTATGCAGTCTTCGGTGGAAGAAACTTAGGCTAGGTGTATTGTTTATAGTTAAGAAGCACAATCTTGCAACCATTAAGAATAGTTTTCCTAACACTTGCATTTCTTAGGTTGCAGTATTCTATAGAGCCAGTCCCAGACATAAGCTGAAGATTGTCAAGGTATGTGTGTGTTTCTAAAACTAACACTTTAAATGATACGGAGATGTTGAACAGTGGCAATCCAGAGTCCAGATGGAATCAGCTGGGGCTTACCAAGAGAAATCTGTCACAGATGTTGAATGGCAAAGTGCTTTTAAGATACAAGGGGGCCAGCTAAAATTCAGAATGATACTTTGCAGTTGACTCGTATAGAACCTTGGAACATATAGTTCAAGCCGATTGAAGTATTTATACACTTAAAATAATAAAGTTAAATGGACATGTAGAACTAGGAAAAAGTTCCGTTCTGATTGCACAAGAAGAAATTGCCTAGGACCAATGAGTTCTTATGTTCGGGAGGTTTGAGGAATGTCTACAGTTTGTTTGGTAAAGCCTTTATAGAGTTATCTCACGAGGCAGCTCATTTATAAAATCTTCATTTGCAACTGGAGAGACAAACATTGCATTTAAATGCACATCATAAGCTATATATCTTATGAGTGTTTTGTAAAATCTCAGTAATAAAATCTTGTGATAACAGATTGGTTAATTTTGTTTTCTCAGTCACTACAAAATAATGGTGCAGTAGTTGCTATGACAGGAGATGGAGTGAATGATGCTGTAGCATTGAAGGCTGCAGATATTGGAGTAGCAATGGGGCAGACTGGCACTGATGTCTGTAAAGAAGCAGCTGATATGATCCTGGTGGATGATGACTTTCAAACAATCATGTAAGTTTGCTTGATACTACGTATCTGTTTAACATATGCAAGTGCCATCTCACTGAACTTTCAAAATACATCTGTGGAAGTGAAATTTAAAACACAAGGAGCTTTATTCTAGTGATGTGCAGTTGAATGGGAAAATTTTCCAGGAAACCTCCCTATCCAAATTAGGTTAAATTAAATTGTGATCTAATTTAGCATGTTTATTTTACTTGCATTTTAATTTTTAAAAAGCTAACAACTTTGAAACTGCCAAGCTTGTCTAATTTTGCATTTGCAATTTACAGCCTTTCATTATTATTAATAACATTATGAAACAGAAAATTTTCTGTGGAAAAATAAAGCACTGGAAAATTTTCTGCCACATCATTGGTGGAATGTGTAAATGTATATCCTAACAATAGACAGTTGTTGTTGTACCAACTATAGAATTTCTTGTCTCTGTCATCTGTAGCAATGGAGAGGTAAGTAGATACGTGTAACTAGCTAAAATCTTTTTTTCCCTGTGGATAAGGACTGAAACTTGTATGTGTAATAATCTCTGTAATTATAACCAGCATATTGCAATAATACAGATCTATAAACAGTGGAAATTCAGTTTTGGAAAATCTGAACAAGTACAAATTTACCAACCAAAAGTTTGCTTACCTTCTGTAACTTTCAGTTTCAAATTGTCAATCATGAATATAGAAGTTACAGAACAACTTAAAAACACTCTAGTTTGCTATTAGAGCTGCATTTTCAGGATGCTATCCAAATACTACGCCTTTTTAGAACTTGTCTTTTCTAAGTATTTTTGTCTTTGTTTTTATGTTTCAGGTCTGCAATTGAGGAGGGTAAAGGAATTTATAATAACATTAAAAATTTTGTTAGATTTCAACTTAGCACGTAAGTTTTGCAACACAATGTCAGAAGCTTCCAGTTATGAATTCTGCTTGATTGAGATCAATTGCACACAAGTTTGCATGACCAATATTGACATAAATTGAACTTGGTGATTCTTAAATGGCACACTATTTGCCATACAGCCATAATTGTACAGGGTTGCTGGTCATAATTCTAACAACAATAAATAAATTCACACTATTGCTGACTTAGTTTTTTAAAAATGTAAAATTGCTTTAAAAGAATACTCTGAGAAAAGTATCTGCATAGTAAAAAATTAACCTTGTCAATAGTTAATGCTTACTGCATGAAATGATCAGAGTTACATGGCTGTCTTTTTTTACTAAGTGAGAATAGACCTACAAATAGTTTCTGCAACTTTTAGTCCAAGAATCTATGATGATTTTGCCTGCCTAACATGGCACATATTTTCTAACCATTGCAACATGGGCGATAAGAAGAACGGGTCTTGATTGATCAATTATTTGGTGTTTAGGCTATAAGGCACTCCAAAACTACCTTTTGAATTATATAACATAAATAGAATTGAATTATATAACATAAATGGAAACTGTTATTTGGTGTAGGTATGTGGCCAGACACATAATATGAAGACTCTAACTATTTTTGATGTGGCTTAACAAAGCAAGACATACTTTTTACATTAAAGCGCCTTCCATATTCTACTTCTTAAGAACATTCTTAAAGCTGAGCTTGAGAACATTCTTCTTAAGAGCTCACTCAATGGGTGTGAAAATAGTTTGTTAGAAGATGGCTAGAATGACAGTGGAAGAAGATCCATAGCTTAGATTTTATTACCAAGCCTATTCTGTGGGAATGGTGGCAGCAAAAACGTTTTCTCCACCGTTCAGTTTGCTCAGTGCTATCCAGCGGAGCGTTTTGCGTTATGATGAACCAATTAAATTCTGGTCCTCAGAAAGTGGTGGAGGAATGCTCAGAAGTCCACTATGACTTGCTTATGACCTGGGTTCCAGTTTGTCAGTGGTAGATCTAGAGGAAATGAGGGACTTTGTCAAGTTTTACTGGATGCCTTTCAGCTTGTTAGTCCTTGGAGAAATGTGGCTATCTTGTATTTCTGAGGTACCCTAACAGCCTAAACACCCACAAATTACTTAAGAAAACCTGTTTCATAAATACAAGGCTGGCGCCAAAGGGTCCCTTGTTAGGGTGGGAGAATAGCGCTCCCCTTCCATGATCCACAGCAGGGAGCTTCCAGGCCGCCCGCCCGTTCACTTGCTCCACCTACCTCTCTTCTGCCTTGTGTAGCTGCACATGCAGGGCTGCCATCAACCAAGATGATGGCAGAGGCTTCTTTAAGGGGCTGATGCCAGGCATGTGCACGCACACAGCGTGCCGCACATGTGTGCCATCGACCAAGATAGTAGTGGGGGCATCAGCCCCTTAGAGAAGCCTCCACTGACATCTGGGTTGATGGCAGCCCTGCACGCACAGTGCACGCAGCAGCACAAGACAGGAGTGAGGTAGGTGGAACAGGCAGTAGCCACGCGCCCAGGGCAGGCTGGTGCCCAGGGGTCCAGTCATGCCTGGTGCTGGCCCTGCATATATATATATATATCTGGGGAACAGCCCAACTGTTGCAGCCTTTGGAAAAAATGTATCGGTTTGGCAAAACAGTCACTGGCTCTTACTCTATTTCTGAATGTGGATTATTTTAAAAGCAAAGATTACGGTGAGTGGGGCTTGAATTACTGTATTAGGCTCAATATTCTCTTGTTTGGTGCTTAGCATCTCAAATAAACTGCATGGATTGTTCCTGCATATGATGTTTACTTGCTACTAAAATGTATTATGAATCTTACAAGTGTAACAACAAATTTCTAAATACACCCAAAACCTTTTGCAATGCTGACAGCTGTATAAAATAACTTTTTTTCAACAGGAGTATAGCTGCATTGACATTAATCTCACTGGCCACATTAATGAACTTTCCTAATCCTCTCAATGCCATGCAGATCTTATGGATCAACATTATCATGGATGGACCTCCAGCTCAGAGGTAATACTTCCATTATAAAGAGAGATAGCTGATGCTAACAAAGTAAATCGTAGTTATTCTTGTCTAATTATGTGCAATTTGTAGTTTATTTCATATTACGTACATAACAGGCAATAAACCATTAAATACATCTATAAAACATCTTAAAAACAATTTTAACATAGTTGCAGCCTGGGATAAGGTCTCTACTTAAAACCTTGTGGAAAGAGGAAGGTCTTAAGCAGACTCCAAAAAGACAACAGCCTGTCTAATACTTGAGGAGTGAATTCCAAAGGGTAGGTGCCACTACACTAAAGGTCCATTTCCTATGTTGTGCGGAATAGACCTCCTGATAAGATGGTATCTGCAGGATGCTCCCACTTACAAGGTGCAGTAACCAACTGGGTATATAAGGGGTAAGACGATCTTTCAGGTACCCTGGTCTCAAGCTGTATAGGGCTTTGTACAGTAAAGCTAGCATCTAGAGTCAGGCCCACCCTTAGCATGTGCGGCGCCTGGGGCAAAAGCATAGTTGCCCCCTGTGACGCCCTTCCCTGGCTCTCCCTGTCAGGTTCCTACCTGCTCGTGGTTACTGCCTGTCTCTAGGCACCACCAGGGACTCCACCAGTCCGGACTGTCCTTTTATATGGTTTCTCTCCCCGCTCTAGCACAGATCTCAACAGATCCCCCTGCTAGGCAGCACCACCAGTCACGTCCTATAACCAGTAGTCCCAGAGACTCTGCCTGAGTCTCTCTATCTGGTTACCTCTGTGACTGCGTGCTTAAGCTGTCCCAATCCTTTTGATTTACTCAGACTGCTTGTGGTGTTATTCTCTTCACCGCTGCCACCATTTGTTATCCTTCAGCCTTGGTATTTACCTTACCCTCCCTTCTGGTCTGTGAAACCCCAGCCAAGGATCAGGCCTTTGGTAAACCAAATTAAGTATTTATTAAAGATAACAAAGCTAACAAGATTTCTTCTTAAGGCACATAAGCATATGGTTTTACTCAATACTAATCCGAACTCCACCCCCCTCCTTCTCCACTCTCTCCTGGCAAACAACTCTCTAAACCCCACCAAGCAACCCACTCAGTTCACCTCATCCACCACCACCACCTCCCAGATTCCACTGTCTCTCTTCCTTTTATACGTTCAGCCATTTTAAACACTCAGCCAATCATCTAGCATTCTACTGCCCATTCACTCCCCCTCTTCTTTCACTCCACTTACCATGTATCTTCTAAACAACCAACACTTACCATATATACATTAATATAGGAACATCACACCCCCCCCACATTCTCTCTCTCTCTCTCTCTCTCTTTCTCTTTATATATATATATATAGAGAGAGAGAGAGAGAGAGAGAGAGATTTTATTTACGAATATATGTAATTATAATATTTACACATGAGGCTTACAACCTATTAAATACAAATATGATTACCTTCACTTCAGGGAATAAGCCTCTAGTCAACCTGTTCCATACATATCCATTTCTTCACTGGTCTCTCGACATCTGTCTTCCCTTTGTTGATATCTGCTAGATATGGCAGTCTATTTCTAGGCATATTTTCCCATCTTTATCTTCCTAACTAAACAATTGAAAACACTTTGTGCAGAACCATTGTTTTAAATATCGAGGATGACAGAATTTAATCATTTCTGTAAATGTCTGGGCCTGGCTGCTTTGTTGATGGGCAATTACTTTCGGATTAAAATTTAAATAATACAAATATAAGAAACTTTATTCTCAATGATTTATTTTCCTTGCTTTCACTTCTGCAAAATCATTAATCAACTTGTTAAAATCTAGATTTTCACAGCTGATGAGCAGCGGCAGCACAGGGAAACCACTGACTCAGGCACGCAGCCGAAGAGCAGGCAGGGGATTCAAACCTCCTGCCTAAAATTAGCTGGCTAAGCGCCGCACACCCACTTCACAGCTGATGAGTAGCGGCAGCACAGGGAAGCCACTGACTCAGGCATGCAGCCGAAGAGCAGGCAGGGGATTCAAACCTCCCGCCTAAAATCAGCTCGGGAAGCGGCTGGCGAGACGGCCGCTGCACGGCTGAAGAAAGAGGAAAACCCCTGCCGCAGCCCAGCTTCTCAGATTGCCAAGCGCGGGGGGCCCCCAAAGCGCGGGGCACAGGGCAACTGCCCCGCTTTCCGGTGCCTAGGGGCAGGTCAGTCTAGAGTAGCTGGATGTTTCCCTAGCAGAGACCACCATGAGAAAAGAGTGGTCCCCAAAACACCTCATTACCTTTAGGTTTACTTAGAACGCAGCTAATAATATGGCCATTTAAATTTGCACTTTGAAATAATCTGAAAGGTGTTACAAGCCTTCATATAACTCAGTGGAAGTACATTGGCCCAGTAATGTAACATGCATGGGTTATTGCTGCATTCATGAGCTGGAATGAGATTGGAAAAGACTTAGCCTCCCACTCTCCCTTCATTACTCCTTGTACAAGATTTCAGTTACTCAGAATGGTGGCTTGTTGTGTCACCTGGAGCAGTGATCACTGGGATGTCTAGTCAGTTCCAAAACAAGTCAGTTTTAGACCATGATTTCTGAAGTTGGATGAAAGTAAACTCTGGCTAAGTCCTTCTCCCAGCTACTCTGTGGTGGGGCAGGGGGGATTATGCTTGGACTTGTTTCAGCTCACGAACAAAGCACTAAAGCATAGTTTCACGTTGCATGCAAGCATGGCTACTGAATTTTTGACATTGCTGCTTTATACCATTGTGAAATGTTAGTAGGAGCTTGCAAGATGGTTCAAATTTAATTTTGTATAGACCCTTTCATCTTTGTAGAATTGTGTATCAGATTATGTTGTAAAATCTTTTTGCTCCTAAAAAAACTCTGCAATGGATTCTGAGAATATCTACTGAGGGCAATTCACATTTTTTTTAAAAAAATACAGCCATGAGAAGGATCATAATGTTAAATTTTGCAGTAGTATAGCACTTATTGGGTTAGATCCAGATTAACAGAGCAATCCAATTTATGGGAAGCTGGCAGAAGAGGAGCCAGCAGGAAAGTCTGTGGCATCCAACTGCCATATCGGAACCTCTGGCCTGGCTGAATGTGGGCCCAGCTGGGAGCTGCATGCAGGAACTGGAAAGTAAAAGCTGGCTCTCATGAATACCCCTACTGGGGAGTAAAAACCCTCCATTGTCTTCTATTGTAATTATTTTCTTAGACTGACCTTTTTCTCAGCATCACTGTAGCCCAGATTGGGACCTGCAGGAGGACTGTGAACCAGAGTAGGATGTTGCTTAAATCCCCCCACCTCAGCCTCTCCTCCGACTTGCCCCCAGAGTGTCCTTTTTCGGGCCTTCCGCTGGGTTGGGTTTTCCCGGCAGACTTTCGGCTCCAGCATGGCGGAGCTAGGATGAGGGGCTTCTGCTGGCGGAGCCGGGACCCTGCTGGCTCAGCCAGGGGTCCATCGTATCCATTCCCCTCAGCCCAGTGTAAATAGCTGTTGGATTGTGCCCTTAATTGAATTTAGGTTCTATTGAAATCAATGTGAACTAAGTGTGACTAACTTAATCCAACTCATAGTAATAATAATAGTTAATGATAATAATTAAGTGGTAATGCTTCAGTTGTGCAGGCATATATAAACTCTTTATCAAGGAGCATGTCTGAGTCACTTCTATGTTCATTTCATTTTATGCTGCATCAGTAAAACTAAACATTCAAAATATTATTTGTGTGCTTATTTTTAGCCTTGGAGTTGAGCCTGTGGATAAAGATGTTATTCGGAAACCTCCAAGAAATGTCAAGGATAGCATTTTGACCAGAAATCTGATTGTTAAAATACTAGTTTCATCAATAATTATTGTATGTGGAACATTATTTGTCTTCTGGCGAGAGGTATGACAAAGATGCATCTTTTAAAAAAGTATTTTAATTATCTGCTTGCAGTGTTTCTTATATGCCAGTAGCTGCAAACCTAAAAGTGCATATTCTAAAAACAAAACAACCATGCAAGTAGTGCCATGCACCCAGTGTTGGTAATGTGCATGGGAGTCTCCTTTTCAAAGGGAGAAGTATTTCAAAATCATTATTATAAAAGAGCATAGAGTCTGTTCAAAGAAACTATAGAATACCAACAATTATACTGAAGTTAAACTTAGACTTAGGGTGCAATACAGTACAATACACACTTACCTGGGAGTAAGTCCCATTGAACCCAATGGAACTTATTTCTGAGTAGACATGTATTGGGTTGCAGCTTTAGCAACTCATGCTGAGATTTTAAAGGTAGTATGAAATGGAAATCAATAGGTTTAGTTATATTTGTAAAATTTTATGCAGATATGCTATGAGAAAGGTAGGAAATAATTATAGTTCTAGGTACCAGTCCTACACAGAACAGAGAAATGAATTTAGATTCCTAGATACCAGCATCAAATGCTTAGGAGCCTATATCAGCCAACTGAGATTTCCACACTGGGATAACGGACTGGTGTTTTGTAGTATTACGGCTTCAGATGTTGGGTGTTCTCTTGAAAAGTGGCAGAGTACTGCATATATTAAAACTTTCTCTTGGCAGCTGCGGGACAATGTCATAACGCCTCGAGATACAACAATGACCTTTACCTGCTTTGTATTTTTTGATATGTTCAATGCTTTGAGTTCCCGATCTCAGGTATGTGACCTCCTGTGTTTAACTATATTATTATTATTATTTATAGACTGCTTACTATCTAAAAGATCGCAAAGTGGTTTACAATAGAATACACAAGGTACAATAAAGAAATCAAATTTACAAAGCAAAATACATAAACAATATCCATATACATAAACACAGTATAAAAGTCAGAATTCACCAAGGGAAGCCCATAAGCTACCCTCCCCGCTCTATAAAAGTGTCAGAAAACTGAAATTATGTTGACTATGGAGGAGGGCGACAAGCAGGTAAAAGGTTATCGCTCCCCTGGTGCGGTTTGCCACTGTTTCTCTTGCCTCCTGGGGTGGGTGGGTGAATGGCTAGGGAAAAAACCCAGACAATAGACAGCACAGCACTAGCTTAAATATTGGAGGCCTTATATGACACAGTCAATATTTTGAAAAAGTGCAAACAGCCTCTGCAAATTATCAAAATTTAATAGAAGGTGCAAGTAAATCAAAACAATAATGTCAAACCACCACAATGTTACTAGGATTGTTATTTATATACTAATCTATATTTTGAGTGAAGATTGAAAATTTCAGTTTACTGGAACACACCAGAATGAGATCATATATACAATGATTTTTTTAATCTGCAGACTAAATCTGTGTTTGAGATTGGACTCTGCAGCAACAAAATGTTCTGCTATGCAGTGCTTGGATCTATAATGGGGCAGCTACTAGTAATTTACTTCCCTCCTCTTCAGAAAGTGTTTCAAACGGAGAGTCTAAGCATACTAGGTAAGAAATTTTGTGTTGCTTAGTAGAGTTTGCCTTTCAAATGAACAAATGTTAGAAACATACATTATTTTGTTGATGTTTAAGGCATCCACAAATAGTTGAAATATACGTACTGTACAAATATGAAAATATAACTTGCTCTTGCATTGGTCTGAATTTTGTAATGACTTTCTTTATGTGTCTGTTAGTTTCTTGGTAGTCTTATTTTAATTTCTCTGTTCTCATCCCTTGCCCCCTGAAGCTGTTTCCTCTTCTCTCTCCACAACATCTGGAACCTGTTACAAAAATGTCCCTATACCTGTTTTTATGAATTCCCAGCTTACCTCTGACTTAAAACACAAAGCAAAACTAGTTGGGGAACAGTTCAAACATAAGGTATCAAAAATGTCCTGTTTTTAAGAGTAACCGCAGCATTGGTCCCCTTGACAGGTATATTTCACATAATGGTAACATTGAAGCATTGTTCTTGCTCTTGAGCCCTTGCTCCTGGTGGCTTTCTTTCTCAGAGGTACGTACATTAATGTGATTTATTTCATAACCAGAGGCCCACATTTCTGCCCTCAACTCATCTTGGCAAGCAGAAATGTGGGCCTCTGACTATTAAGCAGGTCCACTGTAGTTTGGTTAGATGAGCCTCCACCTTCCTTTCTGGCTTAGAATTGGAGAAGGGGGCAAGGCACTAAGCTTAAAAGGGTTCAATGCAATGACAGGGAAGATCCCCCCCCCAAGTTAGAGAGAGGCTGCTGTTGGACCATTTAGCCACAACATTCCCCTCCTGAGAAAAGGCTGTGCCTGGTGTTCTTGTGGTGACCATCCACCACCAAACAACCCTTCACTCCATTCCCCCAGCTCCAAAAGGCACGACAGAATATCAGGGATTATGGCTGTAAACCTATACACATGGTTAACCTCAGGTAAGCTCCAGTGAATGTAATGGGACTTAATTATAAGCATGCATAGGATTTTACCGAAGGAGCAGGGGCCTGGGAACCCTCATGTTTTGGCTTGGCTACCAAGGCCAGCCAGAATTTGTGGTTCCCTGTTTGCAATCATAAAACATCCTGTACACTAATCCAAAGGACAAAATAGCTTGGCTTCAAGCACTTTTTAATTATTGTTTTCAGATGCAAAGGGTTGATTTTAGCTCTGCATTCCTGTCTAGTTGAAAAGCAGTTGCACAATACTCATATTCATCTGTTTTTTAAAGTAAAAAACATTTTTTTTGTTTAGACTTGCTGTTTCTTCTGGGCCTCACCTCCTCAGTGTGTATAGTAGCAGAGATTATAAAGAAGGTTGAAAAAAGCAGGGAGAAGACCCAGAAACATGGCAGTTCTTCATCTTTGCCATCTTTTCTTGATGTATGATGCACATTGCATTCTTTTTGTTTGCAAACTAGAAACTACTGTCGTATGTAGGAGGAAGTAACATGAGAAGATAAAGGGCTTTTGACAAGTCCTCCTTTTTCCTGATGGATGAACACTGGTAATTTTAAAAGACTGTTCAATTCTAAACTTCCAGCCAGGGCGGTAATAAACAATTATGCAACTTTAGTAATATTTTTCCCTCAAAGACAAAACTTTGCTTTTCAGATTGAATGGAACTTTGTAAGTGTGTGTGAGGCTACTTTAATAAGAAATAAATGTCAAAAGTCTGACCCACCTTTTGCTCTTAAGATATATACATGTAAAGAAACGTGTATTAGATATAAAGATTTTAGTTTTTATTTAAAAAGAAACCCTTTACTTTTATTATGGTGGTGGGACTTTACTATTAAATATTTGAGGCATTCCATCAGGTCTAGAGTAAGTTACCAGAGTGCCATATTTTCAGATCCTGTATTTATTTACATTATCCTGCAATGTGTACCTTGTACTCTTTTTTTGTAACCTATGTTCTTTGCACAGGATGTGACCACTGTCGGATCACTGTCTTTTCTTTCTTTTTGTGATTGAAAAGCCTATATTGCAATTTTGAAATAAATGTCTGCTTTTCTTAAAATACGTGTGAAAGTGTAACTTGATAGTTTGAATGAATAAATTTCCATTCCCTAGGAATTTATTCACTGGCCATAGGCTACTACAGGGGGGTAGTCAGGGTGGCATGTGGATAAAATACACTATAAATCAACTTCTAGTTGCTCAGACTACTCATAGGTGAGAAGGGTTTTTTTTTTTAAAGCAATTAAAACCAACTTTAATAGGACAGTGAATCAAGCATAGCAGCACTGGATGCTTCCTGCCATTCCTTCCTGGAGACTCATTTTTGAGAGAGAAGTTTTAAATGGATCAATACCCATCACCTCTTTCCGGAACAGTGTGCTTTTAGTCCTCCACCATCAACACTTCAAATCTGTTAATACTGCATGAAGGCAGAGTTTCCATCATACTACCTTTTCTTTTATCTTGCCCTTGATTAGTGGTTTCATTATTTTTTTTCCTGTGGGATTTAGGTTTCTTCTTCTTCTGGAAGAAGCCTGGTGGTGTTACATCTTTCACTATATGTACCATGCTGCAATAAAGCTGGTGCATTTTTGAAGATGCGCTGAGTAGGTTCTCTGGTATGGATGCTGATTTAAGCTCATGATACAGTCTATGCACAAGGGTCCCATTGTAAAGCCTATTGAAAGATGGAAGGGAAAATGGTTAATATCTAGCAGAGTTTGGTGCTATTGGTAAAGTTTTTATTTCTGGTTTTAGAACTCAATTGTGACAGTATTCCTAATGGTATAAAACTGCATTCTAAGACTTTGTCTTTGACGTAGGTACTTAAACACACGGTCTCCCTTTTCTAGTTTGGTAAGATATTATGAGTCTTAGACATCACCTCATACCATGGGGAGGAAAATGGGAAAGATTGAGTATTGGGGGGAGGAAGAGAATTCAGTCACAGCTGCCATAAGACAACCTTCTGATAAGGATGTGTCTGGGGCATGAAAGTATGTAAAAGCAGTAGGGTAAGAAAAAGTCAGGCTGTGCACAACAGAAATAGGCAATCTGAATAGGGAAGGCCAGACACATAAAGAGCAGCATTCTGAAGAGATGTGGAAATCTAAAGTTTAGGACTTGAATAATGATTGATAGGGAAAAGCCTTTATTAGGGCCTACAATAAAGGATTTGATTTTGGTCTCAGCTTACCTGGCTTGTGTTAACCAAGAGCTGGCTTGATGTTTTGGATTACAACGTCCATCAGCACCAGCCAACACAGCCATCTTAAACATCTGGAGGGCACCAAGTTGAAGAAGCAGTGGGGTAATGGATTCCTTAGCTGGGCTTACCAAAGTGGCCTTGAGTCGGGTGCTGGAGCCCCAGCTCTTATTCCTGCAGAATTTTACCATTCACTCTGAGGCTGCCTTGTTTGGTGTAGCTCAGGATTGTGGAAACATGGAGCTGTCTCAATGCATTTCTGTCCCTATATACACCATGAGTGGCTAACCTCTGTGGCCCTCCAGATTTTGCTGGACTACAGCTCCCATCATTCCTGATTTTGCTGTTGAGGGGAAATGGATTAACAGGATGGAAAGCAGAATGGAACTTGAGTATTCTGGAGAAAGGTATGAACAGGAAAACACTTTACACTGCATTTTGTTGCCGGTTCCACTTGTTCTCTCTGACATGGCTGTCATATTAGTTGTGGGTTTGTACTAGAGATTCCCAAAGTGCCTACTGCAATTGTGGTGTTTCAGTTGAGTATGCACAAGGAAACAAAAGTTTGGGCTTCAACATTCCATCTCAGCCCTTCTCCTTCTTGGCTTGTTGCATTTTGCTAGAGAACACAGCACACAGAAGCTGCCTTATACTGAAGACCATCGGCCTATCTAGCTCAGTGCTGTCTACACCAGCCTTTCCCAACCAGTGTGCCTCCAGATGCTGTTGGACCACAACTCCCATCAGCCTCAGCCAGCATTGCCAATGGCCAGGAAAGATGGGAATTGTGGTCCAACAACATCTGGAGGCATACCGGTTGGGAAAGGCTGGTCTACACTGACTGGAAGCAGCTCTTCAGGATTTCAGGCTGGGGATTGAACCTGGGACTTACTGCATACAAGGTAGATGGTCTACCACTAAGCTACAGCCCCTCCCCCAAAATGGACCTCTTAGAGGTCCACTTAAGAGTTGATGCATCTCTCCTGCTGATCTGAGCAATTATACAACAGCATGAAATATGCCCCCTTTGGTCAAGATCATTGTCCAACCACTTTTTGGTCAACTCAAGACACCCATGGATGAAGCAGATTATCTGGATACATTTCAGTCTCCATTCGGAACTGAAACTGCCTTGGTAACCCTTGTGGAAACAGTCCCTCTCCCCTGTGCTGCTCACTGAAGCCGCCCTGATTTCCAAGGTTGAAAGAAGCAGTGTGGGGTGGCTTCCAAGCATAGGGCTGGCAACAGCCCTTGCAGTGTGATTCCCAAGCTTGAGAACCTGCAGGCCAACTTTGATAGATGGGTGGGCAGGGGTGGCAAATGCCCCCCCCCCCCAAACGAGCTCACCTCCCTCACCTAGAAGTTTACTTTGCCCCTTCTGTGCCTTCTCAACTTTCTTCTGGTGCCGCTACTCTGAGCGGGAAACTTATCTGTCAATTGTGTGACATAATGATTGACAGGTACATTACCCTGCAGCTTCCTCACCCCTCTCAACAGTGCATTAAAAGCCAACAAAAATGTTATATATATCCAATATACTGCACAAGACTGCAAAGCACAATCCAAAGGAAGTTATACATATAAATCCCACTGAAATATGAGGCGTTGCCTAACTTTCTTTGGATTGCATTGTCTCACACACCCTGGTCCATGCACTTTTACTTAGAAACTGAATTCAATAGTAAGTGTGCATATGGCTGCAGCCTTGGGAGGGAGCTCTTACCGTGCAAGATCTGGTTCAGGGAGAGGACTACAAAGCAGCTGGTTGAGATACAATCCCATTTGAAGGCAGCACTGCCACTGGCAGAAAATGTGTGCAGCATCTAATTCCAATGATTCCTTTTCAGATGTTTTTTTTTTCCGTTTCAAGAACTGGTCATATACAACTTTATTGACCTCAGGATATGGAAACTTGGGATCTAGGTATGAATGAAAAATATTTTTTGATCATGCTCACTGGGTGACTGTCAGTTACTGTCTCACAGCCTAGCCTACCTCACAGGTTGTGAAGATAAAATAGAGGGCGGAGGAATTGTGTATGCGACCTTGAGCTGCTTGGAGGAAAAATGGGATATAAATGTAGTAAATAAATTACGTTTTCCTTGGTGTACTGATAATATTCTTAAATATAAAAAAAATGGATGCTTGAAAAGCATTCAGCATTTTTTTATTGATGGGGTTGCAGTAAGGATCATAACAACTTGCAATTCTGCTCACCCTCTCTCTCTCCCCCCCCCAACCTGAGATGTTGCTGGGACCGGTATACCCATCTTATATGGTCTAAACGTCACAATGCAACTACCTCTCTTCCTTCAAATCCCTCTTCAAAACTTACATTTTGTTACATTGGAATAAACAGTTAAGTAACTTGAAGAGGTGGGGGATCTGTTGTTGTTGAGTTGCAACTCCAATCAGCCCCAGCCACTACTACCAACTGTCAGAGATGACAGGAGTTGTAGTCAAATATCTGGAGGGCCACAGGGATAGTAGTTTTCATAACCACTTTTTCCCCCTACCTGATTAATCAAACTATTTCCTGATTTGTTACTTAGCTACTGTCCATCTACAATAAACAAACATCTTTGGCAGGCACTAATTCTAACTCAACAGTTCACAAAACTTAGCACAAAGCTTAACTAGAATAACAATAATTTTTCATAAGGCACTAGCTTCTTTAACTTATTACATCACCTTTTTGAAAAGCCAGGTTCACATCGTTTGGCAGGGGCACCTTTCGGGTGCAATGGGTTGTGGACATAGCAGCAATGGTGCTACTACTTGGTTTCTGCCCTGGAGCTTCTTCTTGATGCCAGCCTCCTAACCATAACAACCTCCTAGTTAATAGTCCAGGTGCTGGCTGGTCTGGAAGGAAGACCAAGTTCATGGGGGTGGGGGGAGCCAGGACAGGATTCAGTATATTTTGCTGAGCATGGCTAAGAAGGTAAGCTGCTGCAAAAATGAAGACTACAGTTGTAACTTAAGAACATAAGAAGAGCCTGCTGGATCAGGCCAGTGGCCCATCTAGTCCAGCATCCTGTTCTCACAGTGGCCAACCAGGTGCCTGGGGGAAGCCCGCAAGCAGGACCCGAGTGCAAGAACTACACTGAATTCAACAGGGCTTCTGAACAAACATTCTTAGGATTGTGCTAATAGTTTACCCATTTGATTAGAACATGAACAACGATCACAGAGAGAACCTGAGGTGTATACACGCATACTAGTTCTCACAAGTGACATGAAGTACCTTTGGTAACATCTAACAGTGGCACTGTTGGAAGAAAAAGTAAGACGCCTGGAATGGCGGTTGGCCACACTGAGGACTATAAGAGAAGGTGAAGAGTTCTTAGACAAAACGCTGGAACAACAACAGCAAAGAGAAGTACAGGAGGTGGAAGAGCAACAGCATGTGGTAGCAGAAGAGGAGACTCTTTGGAGAGGAACAACAAAGTGGAGGAAACTCCATGGGAAAGGGTGACAGTTAGGAGCAGAAGAGCTAGAAGACACCCTTCACCAGTGGAACTATGGAACCGCTGTCAACCACTCGAGGATGAGACTGGAGGACAGCCTGTGGTGGAAGAATTACACAAGACGCCATGCGGGCAAGGGGCTGAAGCTCAATTAAGCAGGGGCAATGAAACCACGCCCCACAACAAGAAGAGAAGAGCACCAGTAGTGGGAGACTCCCTACTGCGTGGGACTGAAACCCAAGTATGCAGAGAAGATCCGTGGACTCACCTGGTATGCTGTGTACCAGGAAGACGGATTAGAGATGTGACAGAAGGGTTGCCATCATCAAGCCCAGTGACAGGTATCCCTTTTTCCTCAACCATGTGGGAACAAATGATACTGCCAAATGGAGCTATGAATCACATCAGACTTTAAAGCTCTGGGAAGGAAACTCAAGGACTTTGAGGCCCAGATAGTTTTTTCATCCATCCTTCCAGTACTTAGAAGAGTGGAAAGGGAAAGAAAAATACTCCTTGTGAATGAATGGCAACGAAGGTGGTACCCACGTGAGAGATTTGGATTCTGGGACCACAGGCTATGCTTCCTGGAACATGGACTGCTGGCAAGTGATGGGTTGCATCTCACAAGGACTGGGAAGAATGTGTTTGGCCACAGCATGGAGAACTTCATCAGGAGGGCTTTAAACTGAATCCTAAGGGGGAGGGAGACGTAAACTTCATGGTAACAACTGATGAAGGCTTATGCACAGTAACGGGAACAGAGAGATCGGCTCTAATAGGGCCCAGTAACAGCAGTCAGAAAAAGTAGTAAGGAAGCCAAGCCATAAATTGCATGGTCTTCAATGTCTGTATACTAATATGCAGAGCATGGGAAACAAGCAGGACGAACTTGAACTCTTAATACAGGAGGGTAATTACGACTTGATAGGTATAACTGAAACTTGGTGGGATGATTCCCATGACTAGAATACAGCAACTGGAGGATATAATGTTCAAAAAGAACAGAAGGAATAAAAAGGGAGGTGGAGTCACGCTATATGTTAAAAATATATATCCCTGCACAGAAATACAGGAAGATGAACTTGGTAGCTCCACCAAGAGTATCTGGATTAAAATTAATGGGGCAAGTAATAAAAGGAATGTGGTGCTTGGAGTCTACTACCAACCACCCAATCAAGGAGAAGACGAGAAAGTAACTTTTGAAAAGCAAATTGCCAATGTTTCGAGGACGCATGATGTACTAGTAATGGGGGACTTCAATTATCCCAATATCTGTTGGGAGACAAATTCTACCAAACACAGCCCCTCCAAGAAATTTCGGACTTGTGTCGGAGATAACTTTCTCCTTCAGAAAGTGGAGGAAGCAACCAGAGGATCAGCTATCCTGGACTTAATTCTAACCAACAGAGATGACTTGGTGGATGAAGTGGCAGTTATCGGAACTCTGGGGGAAAGTGACCACACCATACTTGAATTCTTGATTTTAACAGAAACAAAAGCTGAGAGTAGCCATACGTGCACCCTGGACTTCAGGAAAGCTGATTTTAATAAACTCAGAACAATTGTAAGTATGGGTCCAATCCAATCCAATAAGTTTATTGCCAGGCCATAAGCCATCACAAAGTTAAAACAAAGTAGTTAAAAACATATTAAAACTCAGAGAGTAATGGTACATAGATTAAATAACCAGAATCCTACCCAAAATCTCTAAGATTCAAAGTCATTCAGGAATTTAGCTCTCAATTTTTGGGCAGCAAAACCAAAATGGGCCACCATATTAGTAATTTGGGGATCATTATCAGAGAGAAGGAAGACAATAATTTGTGAAGCATCAGAAGTTCCCAGGTTATTAATCACAGGGTCTAGATAAATAGATCTTGGTTGTTTGTATAGGGGACAATCGAATAAATAGTGAAACAGATCTTCCACCTGCCCTGAGCGGCAAATGCACCAGCGCTGTTCCCATGGAATTTGTAGGTAGCGACCTGTAATTATAGCAGAGGGCATGGTCTGGAATCTAAGAGCAGTAAATGCATGTCTTAGATGTACCGAATTGAGATTCAACAGATAGTCCGCTCTTATATGGTAGCATTTATATATATGAAACCACTTTGAGAACTTGGAATTAAGGATGGCTATTTTATCTATCCAGGTGGAGTGTTGTGTAATCTGTGCACGAATATTAGATTTATCAAGTAGGGTAGGAGAATCAGAAGTAAAATGGTAATGCTTATAGATACTAAGGGATCTCTGATTCCAATATCTAGTCGCTATGGCCTGCACAAAACAGGCCTTTGCTAGGATCTTAGTAGATGTATTGCTTAATGAAGACCAGTATGTTAATAAGGTCATGTGTATATGTGCACTAATTGATAGTAAGCCACATTCAGAGCACAAAAAGGCTGAGGGGGAGCCAAGAGGTAAGCGTAAAAGTTGTTTTATAAAATTATTTTGAACGGTTTTGAGAGAAGGGAAGGAAAATCATCCCATCCCCAGACTGCCGCTCCATGTAAGATCTGGGATAGTACCTTGTACTGATATATTTTCAATGCAGCGGTCGCCTGGTAGCCCCCCACAGACCTATAAAAACTGAGTAATGCTCCCACCGCCCTATTTGCTAATTGTGTATGGGTCCATGGGAAGCCACCCTAATGAGAAAAGGAGTCCGAGATGGCTGGGAGTTTCTAAAAGATGAAATTCTAAAAGCGCAATGGCAAGCAATTCCAACAAGGAAAAAAGGGGGAAAACAGCAGAAGAAGCCAGTGTGGCTTCACAAAAAGCTTAGAGATGACCTGAAAACAAAAAAGGACACATACAGGAAGTGGAAAGAAGGCCAGGTCACAAAGGAAGAGTACAGGCAGTTTCACGGGATGGCATCAGGAAGGCTAACGCTGAGAATGAGCTGATGTTAGCGAGAGATGCTGAAAGCATCAAAATAGCTTTCTTCAGGTACATCCATAGTAAAAGACAGAGAAAAGAAATGGTGGCACAGCTACTCAATGAGGATGGCAAAATAACAGATGACAAAGAAAGGCAGAAGTGCTCAATTCCTACTTTGGCTCAGTCTTCTCCCAAAAAAGGGTCTATGACCCTCCTGGGAAATATGAAGTAGAGGGGGAAGGATTGGAGCTTGAGGTTGATACACAGATGGTCAAGGAATACCTAAACACTTTGAACAAGTCAAATCTCCAGAGCCGAATAAACTGCATCCTAGAGTTTTGAAGGAACTGGCTGAAGAACTCTCAGAACCGCTCTCTGTTATCTTTGTGAAATCATGGAGGACTGGTGAAGTGCTGGATGACAGGAGGAGACCTAATGTCCCTATTTTCAAAAAGGGCAAAAAGGAACAACCGGGGAACTACAGACAGGTCAACCTAACATCAATCCCTGGAAAAACTCTGGAGCAGATTATAAAGCAGTAAATCAGTAAGCACCTTGAAAACAATGCAGTAATTACTAGGAGCCAGCATGGATTTATGAAGATCAAATCCTGCCAAACTAATCTCATCTCGTTTTTTGATCGGGTAACCTCCTTTGTAGACTGTGGGAATGCTGTGGATGTAATATATCTCAACTTTAGCAAAGTTTTTGACAAAGTGCCCCATGATATTCTGATTAGCAAGCTAGCTAAATGTGGGCTGGATGGAACAATTATCAGGTGGATGCGCAGTTGGCTCCAGAATCATACTCAAAGAGTGCTTATGAATGGTTCTTTCTCAAACTGGGCGGAAGTAATGAGTGGGGTACCACAGGGCTCAGTCCTGGGCCCAGTGCTATTCAACATTTTTATTAACGACTTGGATGAGGAGGTACAGAGCATGCTTATCAAATTTGCAGATGATACAAAATTGGGGGACACAGCTAATACCGTGGAAGACAAAAACAAAATTCAAAGGGACCTTGACAGGCTGGAGCATTGGGCTGAAAACAACAGAATGAAATTCAACAGGGATAAATGCAAAGTTCTACACTTAGGAAAAAGAAACCAAATGCACAGTTATAAGATGGGGGATACTTGGCTCAGCAATAAAACATGTGAGAAGGATCTTGGAATTGTCCTTGATCACAAGCTGAATATGAGCCAACTGTATAATGTGACTGCCAAAAAGGCAAATGCTGTATTAGGCTGCATTAACAGAAGTATAGTTTTGAAGTATTAGTTCCCCTCTATTCAGCACTGGTTAGGCCTCATCTTGAGTACTGTGTCCAGTTCTGGTCTCCACACTTCAAGAAGGATGCAGACAAACTGGAACAGGTTCAGAGGAGGGCAACAAGGATGATCTGGGGACTGGAAACATGTGGAGAGACTGAAAGAACTGGGCATGTTTAGCCTGGAGAAGAGAAGACTGAGGGGAGATATGATAGCACTCTTCAAGTACATGAAAGGTTGTCATACAGAGGAGGGCCGCCATCTCTTCTCAATCGTCCCAGAGTGCAGGACATGGAATAATGGGCTCAATTTGCAGGAAGCCAGATTTTGACTGAACATCAGGAAAAACGTCCTGTTACAGCCATACGACAATGGAACCAATTACCTAGAGAGGCAGTGGGCTGTCTGGTACTGGAGGCATTCAACAGGCAGCTGGACAGCCATCTTTTGGGAATGCTTTGATATGGATTCCTGCATTGAGCAGGGGGTTGGACTTGGTGGCCTTATAGGCCCCTTCCAACCCTACTATTCTATGATTCTATGATCTACAATGAAAAAACATATTTTCATTTCATTTCATAAAAAATGCCATGAATGCCTATAGTACTGAAACAAAACCATGTAAAGACCCAAGCCCTATCCAGATGTTCTACATTACGTGTGCAGGCTTAAACTTTAGCTTCAGTTGAACAACCTTCAGTTGAACATGCTTAGAATCTCCCTTTAACCCTTCACATGTCTGAAGTTTCGTTCCCCAGTTATGGTGGTGCTGAGGACAGGGCTATTGGTTGTGGTCCCGCTCCCCCAAGACATGCTCATTTTGAATGCCTGAAGGAAGCTAGAATAGTCGCTAATGGAAAGAGGGAAGATATATAAAAAACTGAGTATTTACATTAATGAAATAATCATTGACAACATCAAAAATAAAAAGGGGATTGAAATTTACCATCTCTGAACCTACCTGGACTATGTATTTCTTTATCTAATTCACCAACTACTATTCCAAGTAGTAAAGCCTTCATGTGCTGTAACTTCACTCTGGGCTCTGAATGCTGTGTCCAGTAACAGGTCACAGCTAAAGGAAGCCACAGCTGGCAAGGGATTGGCTCAAGGATGCTGGCTGTCACTCCAAATGTCTCCAACAAAAATATCAGACGATCTGCTAAGGGAACCTGTACATAAAGAAATGGCAAAGTTGTCATGAAAAGGGTTGACACCAACAGAAATTTCAGGTAGATGTTAATCATTTTGAATAATGGCACTAACCTAATGCCGCTCAGCCCTTGTCACTTAGTATGTTTAGAGTTCAGTCATAGGGCTTGCATATAGTAGTAGTTTTCCCTCCCTCCGTCTCTTACTCACACACACCTCATCCCAACCATCCTTTTGCTTTTAGGGGCTGGGACTTTTTGACAACTTTATACAGAAGAACTGCACTGCCATCATACATTTTTCTCTAATACATGTTCCACAAAGAATTCTGTTGTAGCAGTAGAGATGAGAGCAAAGGCAATCTGGTCCCAAACACTAGTAAATCAACTTTTTGTGTTAACATGCATAACAACTGCAAGCTGTTTTAGTGCCATAAGTGTTTTGAAGATGCTTAAAGGAAAAACCCATTAAATTTGGTTTTTCCCCTTTTTAATATGTTTATTACATGTATTACGTGACCCATTACTATTTCCCTGGGTGATGTACAATTCTAACTATTTAAAACACAGATCTGAATTTAGAAGTCAATTAGATAACAGCAGCAAAAAATCCTATAAAACACACACACAAATTGCTATAAAACCAGAAAAGAAACAGGAGCAAATTGAAATGATAATAGTGTAATAAGCTCATAATGCCCAGCCCCTATAAGACCTCTTGCAGCCATATTTTGCACTAATTGTAAGTTTCCAGACTGTATTGAACGGTAGCTCTGCAGTATCCAGGTGGGAGGTTACCAGGCATGGATAACTGAAGCCAAGCTATTTCTATTCAGAAAGGGTTGTAGCTGGGATATCAGCCTAACCTGCTAAAAGGCACAGAAGCCAGTTGTGCCTCTAGTGACAAAGATGGATCAATGAGTACCTCTAAGGCAGCCTTTCCCAACCAGTGCGCCTCCAGATGTTGTTGGACCACAACTCCCATCAGCCTCAGCTAGCATTGCCAATGGTCAGGAAGATGGGAGTTGTAGTCCAACAACATCTGGAGGCACACTGGTTGGGAAAGGCTGCTCTAAGGTATGAACTTGATATTTTATGATCAAGAAACGTCCCAAACAAGTTGAACACAACTCATGTGGATGGGACAATCACCTATGATGATTGTCAGTGCTTCTGTCTAACCTGGATTGAGCTTTATTTTAGTTTTTGTTAGCCCTCATCCAGTACATTATTGCAGGCAGATACTGGTAGAGCACTCCTCCCACCTCAACCTGATTTGATAAAAATGAGAAAAGGAACTGTGTGTCATCTGCATACTTACAACCAGAGCTTGGAAAAGTTACTTTTTTGAACTACAACTCCCATCAGCCCAATCCAGTGGATTATGCAGTGTTTTCATGTAGATGTTAAACACCATGGAACATAAGATAGAACCTGCTTGACCCCAAAATATAAATGGCATGGGGTCAATCAGGAATTTCCCAGCACTACCTTCTAGAAACTGCCAGTCAGGTACAACATCAAGCACCTCTCTGTCTTCAGCAGTCAGTGACTGAAAAGCCTCTACGCTAGGTAAGAGTAACTTTGACTCCCAGTTCTGCATACTCCAGTAAGTCTTCCAAAGGCACTCACAATTCTGCATCCTGTATAAATTACGCACTTTTGTGTAGCTACTTTTATGTAAAGAAAGAGGCTACACAAAACTGAATATTTTTTTAGTCTTATTTCTAGTCCATCTTTCCTCCAATTGGAGTCCAGGGCAGTTTACAATCCATTCAATTGCATAAAGGGGAGAAAAACAGTTAAAAACATTTAAAATTTCATAGGTAACAAACTTTCTCAGTCAAATTCTGTAACATGGCAGGCAAGAAACTAACTTTGGGGCTCAGAATTACCTTCGTTCCCCAAAAGCCCGAGTGAACAAATGCATCTTCAGCTAATATTGAAAAATTATCCCAAGGAGGACAAACATAATTCCACTGGGAGGGAATTCTAGAAATGGGGGTGCAGACCACGAGCAGGGCTTCCCCTGTAGATCTCAAGGAATGGTTGTCAGGTATTGGTGGAGGCTTTCCTTCGAGTGTTTGGGCCCCAAGCTGTTCTGGGGTTCTCATAACACCGGCACCTTGAATTGGGCCCAGTAGCTCACCAGCAGCCAGTGGAGTGCTGGTGCTACATCAGCCCACGCTCACATTAAGAATGGTGTTACACGAGTCCATGCTGTTATATTGCTTGACAACTGCACAGCTGAACTGAGCACCAGCTGCAGCTTCTGGACCATCTTTAAGTGGTCTCAAAGTGCACTGCAATAGTCCAGTCTTGACATTATTAGAGTGTGGATTATTGAAGCCAGGTGATCCCGGTCCAGGAACAGCCACAGCTGCCAAACCAGGTGTAGCAAGACATAGGCGCCACCCCATACTGCAGCCACCTGGACCTCCACTGCCAATACTGAATTAAGGAATACCCCAAGCTACATAGCTGGTCCTTCAGAGGGAATGCAAACCCATCCAAAGCAGGCTGTCTCCCCAATTCCCAGACAAGAAAACTATCTACCAACAGCACCGCCATCTTAGTAGGATTCAGTTTGTTTATTGACCCCAATCCAGTCCATCATTGCCTCCCAACACTGGCCCAGCACTTGCACAGCCTCTTCTGATCCAGAGCACAACTGATCCTGATTTCCACAACGTAAGTACTTAGTTTCACATACTTTAGTTTGCTACTCATAGATGGGGTACACACAGGGGAACAGACACAATGCCTGCTAATGACTGGGAACCTTATTCAGCCCTTTTGACATTTCAGGAGGCATTGCTCATGCATTTTCATGTGTATCTTTGCAGCTATAAGGGCCTGAAACCTGGTTTTTAGATAAACAACTGAAAGCTGCAAAGAAGCTGGATCCTGTTTCCAATGTCACATTATTATTTTTTCTACAGAACTGCAGTCTTCAAACAATGCTACTGATATATTGGATTTATCCATGCCATTTTGAGCCTTTACCTCATTTAATGTAGTCAGAGAGTACCAGTCACCACAAAAATGTCCAGACAATGCTGCCGCTTGAACAAATGATTTCTTGAGCGCTTTTTGGATTCTGTCAAATTCACAGAAAACAAGAGTGGGCGAAGTGTGCTCTTTCTTTGAGGAGTTGAGCAAAGTCTGTGAAGCGTCCAGAAGTAACCCGTAGATAACTTGTCGAATTGGCAGAGCTGCAGCATGAGCACTAGGCCTTTGCATATTCTCCACTTGAACATGGAGGATTGTTCTTTTTAATACCAGGGCATCACTAACGAATGGTGCTAGAATGCCTTTAGCTAAAGCAGTAAGAATCCACTGAGGCAATTCCAATTTCTTGGCTTCCTCAAATGCATAAACCCCATTCTGAAAAAAATCTTTGAGATTGACATTGGATGGTTCATATTCCTCCATAAAAGTACAGAGAAGCTGTCTTGTTTCCTCTTTCTCATGCTTGTTAAGATACTTCAGTACATCTTCTATAGCCTCGGCAGGATCAGCAAAACGAGACAACCAGTTCAGCAACCCCTGAATGCGGACGTGCTTTCTACCTTTCTGCCTGGAGCTTCCAACAGGAAGGTGTACCTTGCTAAAGAACATTTCTATAGCTGGCAGGTTAATATAATCATTGCCATTTAAAACTGCAAAGAGAGGCAGCAGGGTTTTGTTCATATTGCTGAAATGGCTACAAAACCTCTCTAATGAGAAGCACCTTGCTGGGATGTAGCAGTCTTGTGAATCTTTGCATATGCAAAGGTTTCGCCACTGAAAGTAATTCAGAGGACAGTAGCCACCTTTCAGGTCAAAAATGCAAAAGTCACTATCTAAAGTTAACACCGGGCAATTCAAATGGTTGGCTAATGACACAATGTCCCTGTCTGCTTCGTAAAAAGACTGGATGAAAGGCACTTGTAATTTGGTCAAGAACTGCTTAAAGACTTCTCTAATGAGCAAAGGCAATACACTTCCACGACCACCGTGTGAGAGGGAATAAGCTGACTGGATCTTCTCCTGAGCTCTTTCCTTTAAGGTTGTAAGCTTTTTGTCAGATGCATCACACCCTCCATCTAGCACAACATATGGCTGTATGCTGCACAGAGTCAATGTTTCAAAAAACTTATGTGTGATATCTGTAAATGAATCATAATCTCCTCCATGCTGGATGTCCAGATTTGAATCAAAGTAAAGGCGATGGTACAGGTTATTTCCATCAATTATTACGTTTGTGTTCTTCAACTCTAGGTCAACAAAGAACTCTCTATGTTCCCCTACATAGCTCATTAATCCATGAATGCCCATGCTGGTGGGCTGAAATGCCCCTGTTAAACAAAGGAAGAAATTAGCCCTTCACATTCAATGCAATGCATCAACCGCACAATTGAAGGGGAAACAGCTAGAATGTAAAAACTGCTGGGATCCTTTTTTCTACCAGTCATCATTAATTGCAACTGACATATTTTTCATCTGGTTGATGAAGTTAGCAATGAGTGGGCCTATACCCATCTGATTTGGAATTGAACCAGTTACACAGCTGGGCCCAGAGGCTTTGCTTACATCCACTTCTACCGCAAGACCTCCCTACCGCCATCTTTTCCCCAAATTTACTAAAAAAATTGATGGCAGGGAAAAATTCTGGCAACTGTAGGGCCTCAGGGTAGAGGCCTGGATGATGCCACAACCCTGCACAACAGTGCCCAGGGTTGTGAGAAAGCACAGAAACGACATTACCTATGTTATCTGGTGTACTAGGATGCAGCTGTGCATGCTTGTCATACTGTCTCAGCCTGAAGATGCAAAATCTCCTGGGTCACTTCCCTCACTCTGTTAAGTTTGGCAGGGGAAGGGAGAAGAACAAGGGCAAGGGCTCATAATAGGGGTGTCTCAACACAAGCCCATTTCATATTAGTCCACACTTCAGTGGGCTCTGGGTCTAAAAAGAAATTGCTCCAGGGGACAAAAATATTTGGCGTCCAATACGACAATTCTGGAATCCACTCTACCACAAATTGGCATATGTATTTTTAAAAGTGTTCCAAGTCTATGTACGTGGTGGAATGGAAAGTATCTCTAACACTCAGAAATACAAGTAAAATCAACATGATAGATGGTCTCGCTGTCAAGCTGCAATCAACAGAAGATGCAAAAATATGAATCTTCATATTATTTTACAAAACTAAACACACTTGTGTTTACAATTCTGTGCATCTTTGCTTAGAAGTACCACCGAGCAAAATGGGGCTTACTCCAAAGTAAGAGTCCGATGGCTACAATGCTAACATATTTACTCATGTATTGAATTATTTTATTATTTGAAACTTAGATGTACTGGCAGAATAGAAATGATTGGTGCATATGGCTTGCCTTTGTTTGGGTTTGCATGTTTATTATGGTAAGAATAAGCTAGGGACAAATATAGACAGTGAAGTCACCCTCAGCAGCATAATTCTCTCCAGATGCCCCTGTTGGGAGCAATTTACAACCCCAGAAACAGAATCTTGTGAGACCAACTTCTTAACACTATCTTAGGAGGTTAGAGTGTGTTACTCAACCAGGTGAGGGGCCAGGGGTATAGTTCCCATGTCTTACTTCAGCTACACCTGAAACCAAGGCTAAGAACGTGTAAACAGAACCAATGACACATTATTTCCGTTCACTCTTGCCTCTGCCCCTACTGAGTCTCCCATGTAAATTCCTTGGGGCTGAGGCAACCCATAAAGCAACATGCACACTGATGGCAATACATATCAAATAAATAACATAGCAGGCAGAATATTTAGACAAATATTCATGTTTTTGTCAGTTGCTTTGTTAGCCTCTAGAACAGAGGTAGCTAATCTGTGACCCTCCAGATGTTGTTGGATTACAATTCCCATCATCCTTGATCATTGGCAATGCCGGTTGGGGCTGATGGGAGTTGTAGTTCAACAACATCTACTGCATTGACTATCTCTAGAACAGAAATGGGGAACCTTAGTCCCTTTCTTCTTTTCCATTTTCTCTTTCAACTTAATTAGACCCCCCCTATGAATTTGGCTCACTCTGTTTTTGACAACTGTAATTGATTCACACCTCAGTAATGAAATGTGTTAAGTTTTTAATGAAATTACTTTACTACTTTAATTTCACCCGAAACGCATTTGTGAAAGTGCCATGTGTGTAACCTTACCCTGAGGGAGTAAAATCAGTGATTTTCACATGAATTTGAGACAAATGGCTCTTTGCGTGAAACTGATGTGCTATAAAGTCATCACCACAGAACTTTAGAAAAAAAGACTGAATTGTTCCTTAGGAGTTGCAACAGTTAAAATTAAGAACTTATTGCAAATAAGGTTTCTTAAACTGAATGCAAACTGAATTGATCTTTCTATAAGATCAGGAAAATCTCAAGTCCTGGACTTTCAGTTGTTTCAATTCAGTAGGAGCCATACATCACTACCCAACACAGACAGTTGGTTGGGCTCATCACCTGATGTGAATATTACATAACAGGGGATGTCACAACAAGTGCATTCAGGACTACAGTTCTCCTTGATGAGGAAATGATACTGCGATGGGGAAAACTATGTCTTTTGAGTACCTGCGTCTTCATACACCTGTTAAAGGCACAGTAGATCTGCCACAACAGAAACAGCACCCACGGGATTATGTGCGATTCTGAGGAAGCCCCCAAGTCTCTCATTTCAGGAATTAAGCCCTTTCTCCAGGCATGAGTCCATGACTCTGGGATACCCTTGTTGTTGTTGTTCCTTCTTTTCTGGCAGGGCTCCTCCCCCTTCAACAATCTCAACCACATGGGCAGACAGAAACTTAACCGGCTCGACTTTTTCTCCGTAGCGAAGAACGCTGCACCTACTGAATTTCTGTCTGTCAAGCAGTGTTGAAAACACAGAAAAATTGCCAGAAAGAAAAACGTGGGAATCCAGTTCGAGCTCCCCCGCAGAAGCGGCTCCTCCCAGCAGTCCTCTTTCTATCCACTTCCCTTCCTGCAGCCGCTGCTATTTGCCTGAGGAGGCAAAGGATGACGAGCGCCGGGAGACAGCGGAACCACCTCTTCGTTCAAGCTTCTGGTCGGGCGGAAGGCAAGCCTCCGTTTAGCCGGCTCGACCTACCTGCGAACGGAAAGCTGCTAAAATCCTCCCAACGTTAGACAGGAAGAATCGGCCAAGGCAGAAGGACAGGGCGGAGCATGCTAGACACGACGTCATCCGCAAGATCCCCCGCCGCCCATTATCTCCCGCCCGGTTCTTCTCTAGCCCCGCCCACGCATGGAGCGCGTATTCCCGTCATGCAGAGCGCCGTATCCTAGCAACGGAAGCCAAACACTTGAGGAAGCGGGATGGGGGCGTGAACCTAACTGTACCAAGGAGTTAGGGGGACGCCGGAGTGGTTGAGGGAGCCATACCAGCCCTTCTAAATATTGGTGCTCTCCTCTTCCATTCTGGCCGAATGAATGGACAAGGTAAATGAATAGCGCTCCTCCCCGCGTATTATTCTACCTCTGCGCCCCCTCCCCCCACGTTTTGCAGAGATCACTCGTTTGCCCTTTAAACAAAATTCTTTGATAATGCCGCGGAGCTTTTAAAAAAGTGGACCTTCTTTCCTCCTGCTCTGTCAAAGACTGTCTTGGGGTGGATTCTAATTCACATCGAAGGAGGGCCATAGCTCAGCATCTGCCGGGCATGCAGAAGGTCCCAGGCTCAAACCCCGGCATCTCCAGGTAGGGCTGAGAATTTCCCCTGTCTGAAACCGTGGAGAGCCGCTGTCAGTCAGTGTAGACAGTACTGAGCAAGATGGACCAGTGGTGTGACTATGAGGTAGCTTCTTGTATTTCACGCTTGGGAGCACAGGAAAGGAAGCCAACAGTGGTACTCCCTCCAGGTTAGTTGATCATCAGCTCTTATAAGGTTGTTGTCGGAGAAGTGCTGTGCTCCCCTGAAGGGAGACTTGTCCCTCAGTTAAATTCCCGGTCAAGCCCCAGATTCAATAGGTAGCCCTTGGACGAGCCACTGCCTTAATCACATTGTAGATGTCTGGCAACTTTTAGTAAGTTGAGGGTAGTTTTTCTGACCTTGTGTTTGGCTGATTAATAATAATAATAAAATGTGAAATATTACTTCAGATATTTGAATTCCAACCGATCAGTTCTAACAAACCCTCCATCTCTTTTTCTTTCCTCTCTAATGAGTCTTGCCTTTCACTTCAGATTGTAAAGCCTGAGATAGGGCCTGCTGTATTTCTTCTTGTACAATGCTTAGAAATTTTAAGCACTTTTTTCATGGATAACAGCTCTACTGATTATTAGGGATCTTACTGGTTTACCGTTCCCCCCAATGTCCAGTGCTCTCCTATCCGGGCTCTCTAAGCTGGTCTCTGAGTTGATGTTGGAATCTCCTAGACTGTTGGTTCTTGGTGACTTCAACGTCCATGCGGAGTCCGTACTTTATGGAGAAGCCCGGGACTTTATGGCCGCCATGACAACCATGGGGTTGTCTCAACTAATATCTGGCCCTACCCATACAGCTGGCCATACCCTCGACCTTGTTTTTTATGCGGGACAGGATGATAATGATCCGAGAGTGGTGGATCTTTCAATAGTTCCACTGCCTTGGACAGATCACTTCCTGGTCAGTTTTAGATTAACTGCGATTCATACCCCCTGCAGGAAGAAGGGACCTATTAGAATGGTCCGTCCCAGGAGATTAATGGATCCGATTGGTTTCCTGGCAGCTCTTGGGGAGTTCCCTGTCCTTCAAGCAAGCGATCCTGCCGATGCCCTGGTCAACCTTTGGAACAGCTTGATGACCAGGGCAATAGACACAATCGCTCCTGAGCGTCCCCTTGTGCGCATCAGAGCAAAATCAGCTGCATGGTTTTCCAATGAACTGATAGCTATGAGGCGCACTCGTAGGGGTCTAGAGCGACGTTGGCGGAAAACTCAAAGCGAATCAGACCGACTTCTTGTTAAAGTATTCTCAAAAATTTATTCATCTACAAGACGAACTACGCAAAAGGCTTTCTTTTCAATGTCTATTTCCACAGCCGTTAATCAACCAGCGGAACTTTTTCGAGTGGTTAAAGGCCTGCTCAATCTTGATCATCAAGAGATTGACGCGGACCTCTCGCCATCTCGTTGTCAAGAATTTGCCTTTTATTTTGCAAACAAGATTGATCAGATCCGCTCCGATCTGGATGCCAATTTTGATGCAGTCTCCTTGGATGTACCTTCGGCTTCTGTCTGTCCTATTAAGATGGATTCTTTTCAACTTGTTCAACCTGGAGATATAGACCAGCTTCTTAGAAGGATGAGACCTACAACCTGCCCGCTTGATCCTTGCCCTTCCTGGCTCTTAAAACAGGCCAGAGAGGGTCTGGCCTCATGGGTCTGTGGGGTAGTTAATGCCTCTCTCCAACAAGGCTCTTTTCCAAGGTGCCTAAAAGAGGCAGTTGTAAGACCATTGTTGAAAAAACCCTCTTTAGACCCATTGCGTTTGGGTAATTATCGGCCAGTTTCCAATCTACCTTTTTTAAGTAAAATAGTGGAGCGGGTGGTGACCACTCAACTTCAACGCTTTCTAGATGAAACGGATTATCTCGACCCATTCCAGTCCGGCTTCAGACCTGGTCACGGGACAGAAACGGCTTTGGTCGCCTTGGTGGATGACCTCCGCAGAGAACTAGACAGGGGGAGTGTGTCCCTGTTGGTTCTTCTGGATCTCTCGGTGGCTTTCGATACCATCAACCATGGTATCCTTCTGGATCGTTTATCCAGGATGGGACTAGGGGGCATTGTTTTGGGTTGGCTCCGTTCCTTCCTTGTGGACCAGACCCAGAAGGTTATGCTGGGAGACTCCTGTTCAACCCCTTGGCCTTTGACTTGTGGGGTTCCGCAGGGTTCTGTTCTATCCCCTTTACTATTTAATATCTATATGAAGCCTCTGGGCGAGGTCATCCGGAGGTTTGGAGTGTGTTATCATCAATACGCTGATGATACTCAGGTTTATTTCTCCTTCCCTCCTGATGTCAAGGAAGCCGTCCAGCCCCTGAACCAGTGTCTGTCTTCGGTGATGGATTGGATGAAGGTTAACAAGTTGAAACTAAATCCAGACAAGACAGAGGTGCTTTTCATCAGTCGTGGGACTGAACTGGCAACAGGGAATTTACCTGTGTTGGATGGGGTTACACTCCCCCTGAAGACCCAGGTTCGCAGCTTGGGTGTGCTTCTGGACTCGGCCTTGAATCTGGAAGCTCAGATCTTGGCTGTATCCAGGAGTGCTTTCGCCCAGTTAAGACTGGTTCGCCAGCTGCGCCCGTTTCTAGAGATGTCTGACTTGACGAAAGTAACACATGCCTTAGTTACATCCCGGTTGGACTACTGCAACGCACTCTACATTGGGCTGCCCTTGAAGACAGTTCGGAAGCTTAAACTGGTGCAACGTGCAGCAGCTAGGATGCTGACTGGGGCTGGCCTTCGTGCCCATACATCCCCCCTGTTACAACAGCTTCACTGGTTACCTATCTGCTTCTGGACCCAATTCAAGGTGCTGGTGTTGTCCTTTAAAGCCCTCCACGGCTTGGGCCCTGTCTATTTGTCCGATCGGTTGTCCTTTTATGAACCTCCCCGCCCCTTGAGGTCATCTGATGACTTCCTTCTTGTGATCCCCTCTGCTACAGAAGTTCGTTTATCTAGGACCAGAGATAGGGCGTTCTCTGTTATCGCCCCTAGACTCTGGAACGCTTTACCTTTGGAGATATGATCTGCCTCTTCGCTTTTTGCATTTCGCCGCCTGGTTAAGACGTTTTTATTTCGGGTTGCGTTTAAATTGAATACGGAATAAGATTTTTTAACTTGATTGTTTTTGATAGTAAGTATAAGTTTATTGACTGTAACTTACAGTATACTAATTATTTATAGAGATTGTAAATTGCATTGTGTTTTATTTTTTCTATGTTTTTTATTGTCAGATTGTTCGCCGCTCTGAGTTTCCAGGAAAATAGAGCGGGTTAGAAATGTTTTAAATAAATAAATATTATTGTCTATTACTGTGTGCTATGATGTGTCTCAAAGTGGCTTTGGCATGCCAATTTCATGCCAGTTTGTTGATGGGCAGAAAATGTTCTGACATGACACTCACATGGCTGTAATAAAGTTCCACCAAGTGTTAAGATCTGTAGAAAAAGATTATGTCAAAACCAGCACTGGGGACATTAATATTGCACTGACACATAAATCAACCTTTACCTGTGTGACTAAGGTCACATTCACACCATACATATATTCCATTATTATTCCACTTTAAACACTCATGGCTTCTCCCAAAGAATCCTGGGAAGAATATTTTGTTGAGGGTGCCGAGAATTGTTAGCAGACCCCTGTTCCTCTCACAGAGGTTCAGTTGCCAGAATGCTTTGTTTAACAGTCAGGCCTTCTTCCCAGAGAACTCTGGGAACTATAGTTCTGTGAGGGGAATAGGGCTCTACTGACAACCCGCAGAGCCTTTAACAAACTTCACTTCCCAGGATTCTTTGTGGGAAGCCATGACTGTTTAAAGTGGAATAATAGTGAAAAAAATTTGTGGTGTGAATGTAACCTATAATAGGAACAACACAGGGACATCAGAAACTGCCTTATTCTGTGTCAAACCATTGGTCCATCTATTTCAGTATTGTGTACACTTCCAATGGCTCTCCAGGATTTCAGGAAGGAGATTCTCCCAGCCCTACCTGGAGATGTCAGGGATTGAATTTGGGCAGATGCTCTACCACTGAACTACAGTCCTTCCCCAAACTAATACTAACATGGTGTTTGTATAGAATAAGCAAAACACTTTGCATACCTTATAACAGGGAAAACGCAATCCTCTGCAGAAAGGAGGTTTTCCTCCCCTGTCTTACAACAACCATGTAAAGTAGTTCAGTAGAATTATCCCTGTATTTTATACAGGGATGTGCTGCAATCCTATACCTGTCTATTCAGAAGTAAGTCCAGTTGAATTTAATGGCACTTACTCAGAAGTAAGTGCATGTAGGGTTGCAGACTAGGCATGTCTACTCAGAAGTAAGCTCAATTGGGTTCAGTGGGACTTACTCCCAGGTAAGTGTGTATTAGATTGCAGTCCAAGGTACATAAAACTCTTCTATCTTTACAAGGGAAAGTGTTTAACACGGAGAGAGAAAAATAAAAGAACTTTTTGCTTTGCAGACTATTATGGCCTCTTTGGCTTTGTGAGGCAAACAGAGACTTATAGAAGGAGATTTCCAAGCTGGCAGTCTCAGTATAATGTAATGCTTCTATTTTATCATTGTTTTTGTTTTCCTCTTTTCTTGTAGGAGGGCATGGAATTAGAAAGATGCTCATATTCTGTCTCATTTCAGTGTTTTCTTTTTGAAGCCAAGATTACAGTTCATTTGTTCTGTTGTGAACATCACTTTCAGTAATTAGAAGTTTGGCTGTATTTCATTAGGAAATCACACTGCCAAGTACAAATCCTTGGCACAGGATGTGTCAGTATCTCAGCAGCTGGGTGTCAGAACAGTTTCACACACATGGTGTTATTGTTACAAATTACAGATTCATAGATCTCATTCAAGCTTGCGAATAGTTTGATGAAGAAAGCTACTGTTTAAACATAGACATTCTGCAGCTTTAAAGTCAAACTTGTTTGTTTAACAATGTAATTTAACAAATCATTTCTCCAGTAATTATTAAAACAAGATCAGCACAGCACCACCAAAATGGGTAGGACTCTCAAGAGTTGTTGTCAGTTCTCATGATGATGGTAGAAAAAGGTGTGTGGAATGTTATCCTATATTAATAACACTGAGGAGCCTTAATATGTAGAATTTCTGTCATTAAAATATTTACAATATTTGTCAAATACAGTGTACAATCCAACACAAGATGTAAGAAAATTAAAAATAAATTGATGAACTCAGTGGGATTTATGCACACTTACATGAGCACAGGATTGCAGTCTGAGAGAAAACCAACCCATCTCACATAGATGTTAGTGAACTAAATCTATATAGGTACAATGAGAAGTGAATAAATATATTTACTAGCACTGTTTTCATTTGTGTCATAAATGTGTGTCTCAACTCAGCTTTTGTGTCTCACTATATAAGGAGCTAATTACTTAAAAGAAAGAGTGTGAGATTCTTGTGAGTAGGACAAAAACAGGTTGATAGCGAGGGATAATTTTTTTAAAAGCGCAAAAGAGAAATAAATGGTAGTCTGCACATAATACAGGACAGTACAAATTACTAAATATGAGAAGAAGAAGAAAGGAAATGAAAAAGTGGAAGATGAATGACACAAATAATATCAAAAGGTAGAGTTTATAAACAAGTAGGCTAGGCACAAGACTATTTGGTATACTGGAATTTGTGCTTCCTACAAACAATGTTCAGGTTTTTATTTCAGTTGAGTGGAGTGCAGTGGATTGGCAGTGCTGTAAGAGCTATAATGTACTATCCAGACAGCTGCAAGAGGAAATTAGAAATGAAAAAATGTAGTTATTCCTTCTTGTAAATATTACCATGTATTGTTTAATAATCACGGGGATCATCACTTTTCCCATCTTCCTTTTATTGCCCAAGTTTAAAGGATTAGATCACAACTAATTCCGGTGAAAGAGAACCATTTATGCCATTGCTAAAATTTACTATTGATCAGTCACAACCCTGCTTACATCTACTATGTGATTAAATTTTTTGCTTGGATTTTAGGGGGGAACTGTTTTTCTCTGTATCTACTGAGAGGTTTGATGAATAACTTTGGGGCCATTGTGTGCAAAACATGATGCTTGTGTAACTCACAGGCACCCCAGATGGTATCACTGGCTTTTTAGAATGTTCCAACCCATAATTGACATGCTTTATACTTGTGGCAGCATGCTTGGTGGGCACAGCAGAGGTACACTAAGGGGGAACAGTCCCCTTAGGTCTGCTGCTGAGACAATATAATGGAGAGGCACTGGGGTACCTCAAGTCTCTGAAATATTCTGATGTAAAATTGAACTTATGAGGTACGATTGATTTGGTACTGGCTTAAAGAACCCTCTTTATACACTAGCACAAAAATACTTAAATGAATTATAATCTTCATTTTACACCCCCCCTTTTTTGCAGGTGACCCTTGTGAATATTACTTCATGACAGACGGCCCTTTAATTCTATAGACTCACAAATACTGAACTAGTACTACTGCATGGAGCAATGTTGAGATTCCAAGAAGTTGTTAAGCATGGTACTCCTCTTCCACCTATGTCTACTTGCTCAAAGACTTTGATTGCAGGAAGATACACTATTCAGCAAAAACTTGGGCGTGGAAGCTTTGGAACTGTCTACTTGGTTTCTGACAAAAAAGCAAAAGAAGAAGAACACTTGTAAGTATTACATAAGGTGAACTGACTGTTGTAGTTTTTAAATTTTATTATTATTTTTTATTATTATTTATATCCCGCCGTTCCTCCCAGTAGGAGCCAAGGGTGGCAAACAAAAGCACTAAAAACACTTTAAAACATCACAAAATCAGACTTTAAAATATATATTTTTTTAAAAATCTTTAAAAATATGTTTTAATAAAGGTTTAAAAACATCTTTTTTTAAAAAAAGGTTTAATAACAATTCCAACACAGAAGCAGACTGGGATAAGGTCTCTACTTAAAAGGCTTGTTGAAAGAGGAAGGTCTTCAGTAGGTGCCGAAAAGATAACAGAGATGGTGCCTATCTAATATTCAAGGGGAGGGGATTCCAGAGGGTAGGTGCACTAAAGGTCCATTTCCTATGTTGTGCAGAACGGACCTCCTGATAAGATGGTATCTGCAGGAGGCCCTCACCTGCAGAGCACAGTGATCGACTGGGTATATAAGGGATAAGATAGTCTTTTAGGTATCCTGATCCCAAGCTGTATAGGGCTTTGTAAACCAAAACTAGAACCTTGAACTTAGCCTGGTAACTAATAGGTAGCCAGTGCAGTTCTTTCAGTAGCGGGGTGATATGTTGGCGATAAGCAGTCTCACCGCTGCATTTTGCACCAGATGCAGTTTCCAGACCAACCTCAAGGGTACCCCCACATACAGCACATTACAGTAATCCAACCTGGAGGTTACTAGTGCAGGGACAGCAGTGGTCAGCCTATCTTGGTCCAGAAACAGACGTAGCTGTCTTACCATCTGAAGCTGATAAGAGACATTCCTAGCCACTGAGGTCACCTGGGCCTCTAGTGACAAAGATGGATCCAGGAGTACCCCCAGACTGGACCTGCTCTTTCAGAGGGAGTACAACCCCATCCAAAGCAGGCAACTGACGAATTATCCGAACTTGGGAACCACCAGCCCACATTGCCTCTGTCTTGCTAGGATTCAGACTCAGTTTATTGGCCTTCATCCAGCCCACCACCGAGTCCAGGCAGCGGTCCAGGGCTTGCATGGCCTCTCCCAATTCAGATGTTACAGAGAAATAGACCTGGGTATCATCAGTGTATGGCTGATACCTTCCCCCAAATCTTCTGATGACTGCTCCCAAGGGCTTCATATAGATGTTAAACAGCATGAGAGACAAGATGGTACCCCGCGGCACCCAACAGCATGACTGCCAGTGGGCCAAAAGACAAACACCCAATGCTATTCTCTGAAAATGACCGTGGAGAACAGTGCTTCCAATACCCATCTCACCAAGTCGGCTCAGAAGGATAACATGGTCAATGGTATCAAAAGCCACTGAGGGATCAAGTAAGAATAACAGGGTTGCACTCCCTCTGTCCTTCTCCAGATAAAGGTCATCCATCTGGACGACCAAAGCCAATTCAGTCCCATAACCAGGCCTGAACCCTGACTGGAATTTATTTATTTTATTTATTTATTTCGTTTCATTTTTAGACCGCCCATAGCTGATAGCTCTCTGGGCGGTGTACAAACAGGATTAAAATACAATAGTATAATAAAATCAATAACACATAACAGCAAATTAACTAACAACGTTAAACATGAAAACATTAAACATTAAAATGCCTGGGAGTATAGCCAGGTCTTAACCTGGTGCCTAAAAGAAAGTACCGTAGGCGCCAGGCGTATCTCCTCAGGTAAGCTGTTCCAGAGTTCGGGGGCCACCACAGAAAAGGCCCTAGATCTAACAACAATCCTCCGGGCTTCCTGATGAGTTGGTACCCGGAGGAGGGCCTTAGATACTGAACGAAGTGGACGGGTAGGTTCATAGCGGGAGAGGCGTTCCACAAGGTATTGCGGTCCCACACCGTATAAGGCTTTATAGGTCAAAACCAGCACCTTGAATCTAGCTCGGAAACAAATGGGTAGCCAGTGCAGGCGGGCCAGGACAGGTGTTATATGCGCAGACCGATGGGTCCTCGTCAACAGCCTGGCTGCCGCATTTTGCACTAGCTGGAGTTTCCGAACAGTCTTCAAGGGCAGCCCTACGTAGAGCGCATTACAGTAGTCCAATCTAGAAGTTACCAGAGCGTGAACAACTGAGGCGAGATCGTCACTGTCCAGATAGGGGCGTAGTTGGGCTACTAAACGAAGATGGTAAAACGCATTCCGTGCCACCGAGGCCACCTGAGCCTCAAGCGACAAGGAAGGGTCAAAAAAGACCCCCAAACTATGAACCTGTTCCTTCAAGGGGAGTGTAACCCCATCTAGAACAGGATGAACATCCACCATCTGGGCAGGTAAAGGGCTCACCAACAGTGCCTCAGTCTTGTCTGGATTGAGTTTCAGTTTATTAGCTCTCATCCAGTCCATTATCGCGGTCAAGCAATGGTTCAGCACATCAACAGCCTCACCTGAAGAAGGTGAAAAGGAGAAGTAGAGCTGCGTGTCATCAGCGTACTGATAACAACGCACTCCAAAACTCCTGATGACCGCACCCAGAGGCTGCATGTAGATGTTAAAAAGCATGGGGGACAGAACCGACCCCTGAGGGACTCCACAATGGAGAGTCCAGGGTGTCGAGCAGTGTTCCCCAAGCACTACCTTCTGGCGACGATCCGCCAAGTAGGAGCGGAGCCACTGCCAAGCAGTGCCCCCAACTCCCAGCTCCGCGAGCCTCCCCAGAAGGATACCATGGTCGATGGTATCAAACGCCGCTGAGAGATCAAGGAGAATCAACAGGGTCACATTCCCCCTGTCCCTCTCCCGACAAAGGTCATCATACAGGGCGACCAAGGCTGTTTCAGTGCCAAAACCGGACCTAAAACCGGATTGATACGGATCCAGATAATCGGTTTCATCCAAAAGCGCCTGGAGCTGGCCGGCAACCACCCGCTCCAAGACCTTGCCCAAAAAAGGGACATTAGCCACCGGTCTATAGTTGTTCAAAACATCTGGGTCCAAAGAGGGTTTCTTTAAAAGAGGTCTCACTACTGCCTCCTTGAGACTAGCAGGGACTACTCCCTCTCTCAAGGAGGCGTTTATCACCTCTTTGGCCCAGCCGGTGGTCACAGCCCTGCCGGCCTTCACCAGCCAAGATGGGCAAGGGTCCAGAGCAGACGTGGTTGCCCGCACCATTCCAAGCACCTTGTCCACTTCCTCGAGCTGCACCAACTGAAATTCATCCAACAATGAAGGACAAGACCGTGTTCTGGACACTTCAATGGAATCATCTGTCATAACATCAGAGTCTAAGTCCCGACGGATGCATGCAATCTTGTCCTGGAAGTGCTCCGCAAATTCGTTGCAGCGGGCTTCCGATGTTTCCTTGGTATCATGAGGGCCAGAATGTAAAAATGGGTCAAGATAATCTGTTTCATTAAAGAGTACTTGCAGTTGTTGCCCTACAACCCTCTCAGTCACCTTCCCTAAGAAGGGGGTATTTATGACTGGGCAGTAGTTGTTGGAAACCAATGGGTCCAGGATGGGCTTTTTCAGGAGTGGTCGCATCACTGCCTCTTTCAGGGCAGCTGGAACAACTCCCACAACGATACGTTGACCACACTCTGGATTCACTCAGTCACACTCCCTTGGTAAGCTTTAATATGTCAAGAAGGGCAAGGGTCAAGAGGTTGTGTGCATCATCACAAGCACCTTGTCCACATCCTTAGCCATATCAACTGAAACTGATCCCAAGATGCTGCAACAGATATTGCACTGGACACCTCAGTGGGGATTAGAGTAGATGTGGATGGGGCATCAAGATTGCTATGGAGGCGAGCAACTTTACCCTCAAAGTGCCTTGCAAACAATTCACAGTGGGCCTCCGAAGGGTCTAAGACTCCATTTCCTTTAGTTGATGTTAACAGACCCCTGACAATATGGAGAAGCTCAACTGGAGGACTAAATGAGGATCTTATGGTGGCAGAGGTGGGCCTTCTTCGCTGCCCTCATCGCTGCACAGTAGTTACGGTTATGTTTCACTTTTAATTTATCCCAGTTTCTCCTACTTCTCTCTGTTCTTCTTTTTAGTTAGTTTCTTTCCATTGTAATTTAAAAAACTGAACAGTTGATTGTTCCCAAGTCAATATGTATGTATTTTGTAAATGCAGTTTTGTGTACCCACTAGTCAACTCCTAGCAGCTATTGTAAAGCAGGCCCCTAATTGACAGGCAAACAGCTACTGCAGCCTGTAAAGGGCAAAAAGTAAACTCCTACCTAAAGATTTTAGCTGGTACAGTGAATAGGATCTGCCCTGGCAGTGAATGATCAGGAAAGGGTTCATGGAAGGTAGCCCTATGAGGCTGTGTGCAACAGTTTTGAAAAGGACGATTCCAACACAGGGATCATTAGGAAAGGGGTCTGAAAATAAGACTCTCCATATTGGAATGACTTTTATATAAATATATGGTATGATCACACTGTGTACATTTCTGGTTGCCACATCTCAAAAAGGTAGAGTTGAAAAAAGTGCAGGAAAGGGTGATCAAAATTATCAGGAGGCTGGAGCAACTCCCCTGTGTAGAAAGACTACAAAGCTTGTGGCTTTTTCGGTTTAGAAAAAAAGTGAATAAGAGGGGACGTGAATCTGATGTATAAAATTATGCGTAGTGTGGAGAAAGTTTTTCTCCCTTCTCATAAAACTAGAATACAGGGTCCCAATGAAACGGAATGGCAGGTTGTTGTTGTTATGTGCCTTCAAGTCGATGGCGACCTCATGAATCAGTGACCTCCAAGAGCATCTGTCATGAACCACCCTGTTCAGATCTTGTAAGTTCAGGTCTGTGGCTTCCTTTATGGAACCAATCCATCTCTTGTTTGGCCTTCCTCTTTTTCTACTCCCTGCTGTTTTTCCCAGCATTATTATCTTTTCTAATGAATCATATCTTCTTATTAAGTGTCCAAAGTATGATAACCTTAGTTTCATCATTTTAGCTTCTAGGGATAGTTCTGGTTTAATTTGTTCTAACACCCAAGTATTTGTATTTTTTGCAGTCCATGGTATGCGCAAAGCTGTCCTCTAACACCACATTTCAAATGAGTTGATTTTTCTCTTATCCACCTTTTTCACTGTCCAACTTTCACATCCATACATAGAGATTGGGAATACCATGGTCTGAATGATCCTGACTTTGGTGTTCAGTGATACATCTTTGCATTTGAGTACCTTTTCTAGTCCTTTCATAGTGCCCTCCCCAGTCCTAGCCTTCTTCTGATTTCTTGACTATTGTCTCCATTTTGGTTAATGACTGTGCCAAGGTATTGATAATCCTTGATACGTTCAGTGTCCTCATTGTCAACTTTAAAGTTACATAAATCCTCTGTTGTCATTACTTTAGTCTTTTTGACGTTGAGCTGTAGTCCTGCTTTTGTGCTTTCCTCTTTAACTTTCATCAGCATTCTTTTCACATCATTACTGGTTTCTGCTAATAGTATGGTATCGTTTGCATATCCTAAATTATTGATATTTCTTCCTCCAGTTTTCACACCTCCTTCATCTTGGTCCAATCCTGCTTTCTGTATGATATGTTCTGTGTACTGATTAAACAAATAGGGTGATAAAATACACCCATCTCATACCCTTTCCGATGGGGAACCAATTGGTTTCTCCATATTCTGTCCTTACAGTAGCCTCTTGTCCAGAGTATAGGTTGCGCATCAGGACAGTCAGATGCTGTGGCACCCCCATTTCTTTTAAACATTCCATAATTTTTCATGATCTACACAGTCAAAGGCTTTGCTGTAATCTATAAAGCACAGGGTGATTTTCTTCTGAAATTCCTTGCTCCGTTCCGTTATCCAACACATGTTTGCAATATGATCTCTGATGCCTCTTCCCTTTCTAAATCCAGCTTGGACATCTGGCATTTCTCGCTCCATATATGGTAAGAGCCTTTGTTGTAGAACCTTGAGCACTTCTTTACTTGCATGGGATATTAAGGCAATAGTTTGATAATTACTGCATTCCCAGGTATCCCCTTTCTTTGGAATTGGGATATATATTGAATGCTTCCAGTCTGTGGGCCATAGTTTAGTTTTCCATATTTGTTGACAATTTTTTGTCAAAATTTGGACAGATTCCGTCTCAGTAGCTTGTAACAACTCTATTGGTATCCCATCTGTTCCTGGTTATTTGTTTCTTCCAAGTATTTTAAGAGCAGCTTTTACCTCACATTCTAAAATTTCTGGTTCATCATATGGTTCCTCTGTGAATAAATCTGTCATCCTTGCATCTCTTTTGTAGAGTTATTCAGTGTATTGCTTCCATCTTCCTTTTATTTCATCTCGGTCAGTCAGTGTGTTCCCCTGTTGATTATTCAACATCCCTACTCTTGGTTTAAATTTCCCTTTCATTTCTCTAATGTTTTGTGATAGGGCTCTTGTTCTTCCCTTTTTGTTGTCCTCTTCTGTTTCTATATAATGGCTATTGTAATAGCTTTCTTTGTCTCTACATACTAGTTGCTGTATTGTTGCATTTAGGGTTCTGACCGTGTTTCTATCTCCTTTTGCTTTTGCTTTCCTTCTCTCTTTAACCGTTTTAAGAGTTTCTTCAGTCATCCATTGAGGTCTTTCTTTTTAACTAGAGGTATAGTCTTTTTGCATTCTTCCCTGATCATGTCTCTGACTTCAGTCCATAGTTCTTCTGGTTCTCTGTCAACTAAAGCCTCAAATCTGTTCCTTATTTGATCTTTATATTATTCTGGGATGTTATTTAAATTGTATTTTGGCATTATGATTGCTTTGGTCTTCTTCTTTAGCTTTACTCTGATTTTCGATACGACCAATTCATGATCTATACCGCAGTCTGCTCCTGGTCTTGTTTTTGCTGAAAGTGTGGAACTTCTCCATCTTCTATTTCCAATTATATAATCAATTTGATTCCTATATTGACCATCTGGTGATGTCCACATGTACAGTCGTCTTTTCGGTTGCTCGAAAAATGTGTTTGCAAGAAACAAATTATTGGCTTCACAGAATTCAGTAAGTCTCCTGCTTCATTTCTGTCTCCTAAGCCCTATTTCCCCACAATTCCTAATTCTTCTCTGTTCCCTACTTTTGCATTCCAGTCCCCCATAATTATCATCATATCTTCTCTGCTATCTTTTCGGCGCCTTTTGAAGACTTTCCTCTTTCAACAAGCCTTTTAAGTTGAGACCTATCCCAGTCTGCATCTGTGTCAGTATTGTTTAATATGTTTTTTAATAATGTTTTTAACCCTTTTTTAAAGTTTTTTTAAAATGTTTTTAATGCTGTTTTGTTTTAATGTATTTTAAGATCTGTTTTTATGATGTTTTAAAGTGTTTTAGTGCTTTGTTTGCCACCCTGGGCTCCTGCTGGGAGGAAGGGCGGGATAAAAATAAATAAATAAATAATAAATCTTGTTTTGGTGTGTGATCAATTTCCTCCTGTACTTCTGTGTAAAATCTCTCCAATTCTTCGTCTTTTGCGTTTGACGTTGCATAGACTTGGATGATGGTTATGTTAATAGGTTTCCCATTTAATCTCATTGATGTCACTCGCTCAGACCTTGTGTTGTAGCTCCTAATTGCTTTTGCTACATCACTTCTCACTATTAAAGCAACCCCATTTCTTCTTGATTTCTCATTTCTTGCATAAAATATTTTGTAGTTGCCTGATTGAAAATGTCCCATTCCCGTCCATTTTAATTCACTCACGCCAGTATTGTAATGTTGATACGGTCCATTTCTTGCTTGACAATTTCTGACTTTCCCTGGTTCATGCTTCTCACATTCCATGTTCCTCTTGTATGCATTGTACAACTCTGGACTCTCCTTTCACATCTGTGCGCATCAGCCTCTGGGCTTCCTTTCGGCTTTGACCCAGGTGCGTCATTAGTCACAGCGCTACTCATACTTGTCCTTTGTTCTTCCCCAGTAGCTCGGTGAGTGACTTCTGACCTGGGAGTCTCATCTTCTAGCACTATCTCTTGTTGCATTTTGGATATTCTTTTCATAGTGTTTTCGTGGTAAGAGGTATACACAGGTGGTTTACCATTGCCTGCTCTGAGTTTGGATGCATCTTAGTCTGGTGTCTCAGCTTTGACCATTCCGCCTTGGGTGCCCCTGGTAGGAGTCCAGCCTCTTGGTCTAGACTCCTGACGGCATTGCTCTCAGCTTCTTCAACACTCTCAAACCCCCTCACCACATTAAGGTGTGCATCCTAGAGGGGGGTGAATGGCAGGAGATTCAGCAATTGGGGAAAAGGACGTTCTTCACAGAGCCGTAGTTAAACTATGGAATTTTCCTACTACAGGATGTGGTGATGGTTACCAGCTTTGGTTTTAAAAAGGGATTAGTAAAAATCATTACAAATGAGACTATTAATGGCTGCTGGTCATGAAGTTGGTCCTAATGTCAGGATCAAAGACAGCATGCAGGAACAATAGTGGGAGAGGGCTACTGCCCTCGTGTTCTGCTCGTGGGACCCAAGCATCTGAGGACCCAAGGGAACAGTGTGCAACCTTGCATCGGTAGCGATCTCAGTAAGGGGTCAGGATTGCAGTTCGAGATTGATAAGGAGATAGTCAGGAAATACCTAGTTAACCTAAATGAGTTCAAATCTCCAAGGCCTGATGAACTGCATCCCAGAGTATTGAAGGAACTTGTGGATGTACTCTCGGAACCTCTTGCCATCATCTTTGAGAAATCATGGAGAACGGGAGAGGTGCCGGAGGATTGGAGACGGGCAAATGTCTTCCCGCTCTTTAAAAAGGGTAAAAAAGAAGATCCAGGGAATTACAGGCCAGTCAGTCTGACTTCAATACCAGGAAAGATATTAGAACGGATAATAAAAGAGTCCATTGGCAACTATCTAGATGACAATGCTGTGATTAGTAGGAGCCAGCATGGGTTTGTGAAGAAAAAATCCTGTCAAACTAATCTCATCTCTTTTTTTGATTGGGTCACTAGCCTAGTAGATGGTGGAAATGCTGTAGATGTCATCTATCTAGATTTCAGCAAAGCATTTGACAAAGTCCTCCACGACCTTTTGATTAGCAAACTCGTAAATGCGGACTACATGGAAATACTGTCAGGTGGATTCACAACTGGTTGGAAAACTGTACTCAAAGAGTGGTCGTCGGTGGCTCTGCTTCGGACTGGAAGGAGGTCTCGAGTGGAGTGCCACAGGGTTCTGTCCTGGGGCCGATACTCTTCAACATTTTTATCAATGACTTAGATGATGGGGTGGAGGGAAGCCTTATGAAGTTTGCGGATGATACGAAACTGGGAGGGATAGCTAACACAATGGAAGACAGGAATAAAATCCAAAGGGACCTGGATAGACTAGAAAATTGGGCTGAAATTAATAAAATGACATTCAATAAAGACAAATGCAGGATTCTGCATTTAGGCCACAAAAACAAAATGCACGGGTACAGGATGGGAAATACCCGGCTTAGCAGTAGTGCGTGTGAGAAGGACCTTGGAATTGTAGTGGATCGCAAGTTGAACATGACCCAGCAGTGTGATGCTGCGGCAAAAAAGGCAAATGCGGTTTTGGGATGCATAAACAGAGCTATAGTTTCCAGGTCGAGGGAAGTAATAGTCCCACTATATTCTGCATTAGTCAGGCCTCATCTGGAATACTGCATTCAGTTCTGGGCGCCTCATTTTAAGAAAGATATAGACAAGTTAGAGCGGGTTCAGAAGAGGGCGACAAGGATGATAGCCGGTATGGAGAACAAGTCTTATGAGGAGAGGTTGAAGGAACTTGGCATGTTCAGTCTGGTGAAGAGAAGGCTGAGGGGCGACATGATTACACTCTTTAAGTACCTGAAGGACTGTCACATAGAGGAGGGTACAGATTTGTTCTCTGCTGCCCCAGAGGGTAGGACTAGGTGTAATGGTTTTAAGTTGCAGGAGCGTAGATTCAGATTGGAAATTAGAAGGAACTTCTTGACAGTAAGGGCAGTTCAGCAATGGAACTGACTGCCTAGGGAGGTGGTGGGATCCTCTTCACTGGATGTCTTCAAGCAGAGGCTGGACAGCTATCTGCGGGAGATGCTCTAGCTGTGGATTTCCTGCTGTGAGCAGGGGGTTGGACTCGGATGGCCTACAAGGCCCCTTCCAACTCTATGATTCTATGATTGGCCACTTGGAAAATAGGATACTAGACTAGATAGGCCTAGTCCAGCCTGTTTAGTCCATCATCCTATTGGTGTGACCTAGCAAGGATCTTCTTATGTTTTATGACACTTTCCTGGCAGTAGCAGTATATTTTTAGGACCCTCTCCAGTTGCGGATATAATTTATTTTAAACTGTTTTTAATAATGTATGTTATATTGTTGTGACCCCCCCTGGGATCTACTGGTGAAGGTTTCCTTACCCCTCACTGAGCAGAGCAGAGGGAGCTTTGTCAGCTGGTCCAGAGGAGATAAAAGCGAGCCAGCTCTCAGAAAGCGAGCAAACAGAGTGAGCGAACAGGGAGAGCTAACAGGAGTTTGACAGAGGAGATATAGGGAGGAAGAGACAGACAAAAATAAAGAGGGTTCTGAAGCCATGTGCTCTGATTGTGTGCTCTGAAGGGCTCCGTAGCAGCTTGAGTGGAAGGGGCGTGGCCTGATAGCTGCTGGCTGAAGAAGCCTGATAGCTGCTGAGTGCAACTAGGAGCAGCTGTGTGTGTTGGGAATTTTTCATTTTGTTTCCTGACTCATCACTGAGCAAAGCAGAGGGAGCTATGTCAGCTGGTCCAGAGGAGATACAGGTGAGCCACCTCTCCGTGAGTGAGTGAACAAGGAGAGCTAACAGGAGTTTGGTGGAGGAGGTCAAGGGGGAGGTCCCTAAAATTTTGTCCCTTGTACAGCGCACCACATACCAGTGGGACTCTCCTATTTACCCTGAAGGAGGACCGGACAAAGCACAGGCCATTCCAATACAAGTAGGAAGAAACAAAAGGCAGTAGAGACTATGCATGGGAAGGACACTCCAGTAGTGGTGAGCTGCAAGTTGTGTGCAATGTTTGTTTTCTTGCCTGAGAACAACATGGCATAGATGTGCAATAAATTCAAGCTGGTGGCGCTGTTGGAAGAAAAAGTGAGGAGACTGGAATGGAGGGTGGCAACACTGAAGAGTATAAGAGAAGATGAAGAGTTCTTAGAACCCTGGAACAACAACAGCAAAGAGAAGTACAGGAGGTGGAAGAACAACAGCATGTTGAAGCAGAAGAGGAGACTGTTGTCGAGAGCAACAGTGAAGTGAAGGAAATTCCATGGAAAAGGGTGACAGGAGCAGAAGAGCGAGAAGACACCTATCACCAGTGGAATTAAGGAACCTCTTCCAGGCACTTGAGGATGAACCTAGAGGACAGTCTGCAGGGGAAGAATTACAGGAGACCCCAGGCATCAGTGAGCAGGAGGCTGAAGCTCCATCAGGCAGAGGCAGTGAAACCACACCCCACCACAAGAAGAAGAGAACAGTAGTAGTGGTGGGAGACTCTCTACTGGGTGAGATTGAAACCCAAGTATTCCAAGAAGATCCATGGATTCACCAAGTATGCTGCCTCCCTGGAGGACGGATTAGAGATGTGATGGAAGGGTTTTATTTATTTATTTATTAGATGTATATTCTGCCCTTCCTCTGAGTAGGAGCCCAGGGCAACAAGCCCAAGGGTTGCTATTGCTCATATAGCCCACTGACAGATACCACTTTCTTCTCATCCATGTGGGAACAAATGATACTGCCAAGTGGAGCTCTGAAGAAATCATGTCAGACTTTGAAGCTCTGGGAATGAAACTGAAGGACTTTAGGGCCCAGATAGTTTTCTTACCCATCCTTCTGGTACTTAGAAGAGGAGTGGAAAGGGAAAGAAAAATACTCCAGGTGAATGACTGGCTATGAAGGTGGTGCCGATGTGAGAGATTTGGATTGTGGGACAACCTGGAATATGGACTGTTGGCAAGTGATGGGTTGCACCTCACAAGGACTGGGAAGAATATGTTTGGCCACAGCATGGAGAACTTCATCAACTTTAAACTGAATCCTAAGGGGGAGGGAGATGTAAACTTGGCAGTAATGACTAACAAAGGCTTGTGCACAGTAAGAGGAACTGAGGGAACAGCTGTAATGGGCCCAGTAATAGTCTTCATAAAAATATAGGAAGGAAGCCAGGCCGTGAATCACAATGTCTTTGATGTCTGTATACTAATGCCCAGAGTATGGGAAACAAACAGGACAAACTTGAACTCTTAATACAGGAGAATAAATACAACTTGATAAGTATAACTGAAACTTGGTGGAATGAGTCCCATGACTGAAATACAGTGATTGAAGGATATAATTTGTTCAAAAAAACAGAAGGAATAGAAAGAGAGGTGGAGTCATGCTATATGTTAAAAATATATATCCCTGCACAGAAATACAGGAAAATGAGCTTGGTAGCTCCACCAAGAGTATCTGGATTAAAATAACTGGGGCAAGAAATAAAAGGAACATGGTAGTTGGAGTTTACTACTGAGCACCCAATCAAGGAGAAGACAAGGATGAAACTTTTGCAAAGCAAATTGCCAATGTTTTGAGGAGGCATAATGTAGTAGCAATGGAGGACTTCAGTTACCCCAATATCTGTTGGGAGACAAATTCTGCCAAACACAGCCCTTCCAAGAAATTCCTGACTTGTGTGGGAGATAACTTTCTCCTACAGAAAGTGGAGGAAGCAACTAGAGGATCGGGTATCCTTGACTTGATTCTAACCAACAGAGATGACTTGGTGGATGAAGTGTCAGTGTTGGGAACTCAGGGGGAAGGTGATCACTCTATACTAGAGTTCTTGATTTTAAACGAAGCAAAGATGAGAGCAGCCACACACATGCCCAGGACTTCAGGAAAGCCTATTTTAATAAACTCAGAACAATGGTTCCATGTAATGTTCCATGGCAAGCAACCCTAATAAGAAAAGGAGTCCAAGATAGGTGGGAGTTTCTAAAAGAGGAAATTATAAAGGCACAATGGCCAACAATTCCATCAAGGGGAAAAATGGGGAAGACAGCAGAAGAAGCCTGTGTGGCTTCACAGAAAGCTTAGAGATGACTTGAAAACAAAAAAGGACACATACAGGAAGTGGCAGGAAGGCCAGGCGACAAAGGAAGAGTACAGACAGGTATCACGGAATTGCAAGGATGGTGTCAGGAAAGCTAATGCTGAGAATGGCTGAGATTAGCGAGAGATGCCAAAAGCAACAAAAAAGCTTTCTTCAGGTACATCCACAGTAAAAGGCAGAGAAAAGAAACAATGGTACAGCTACTCAATGAGGCTGGCAAAATGATAACAGATGACAAAGAAAAGGCAGAAGTGCTCAATTCCTACTTTGGCTCAGTCTGCTCACAAAAGAGGGTCTATGACCCTCTTGGGAAACACGAAGTTGAAGGGGTAGGATTGCAGCTTGAGATTGATAGACAGATGGTCAAGGAATACCTAATCACTTTGAACAAGTTCAAATCTCCAGCGCCTGATGAACTGCATCCTAGAGTAGTGAAGGAACTGCCTGAAGAACTCTCGGAACCACTGCCTATTTTCTTTGTGAAATTGTGGAGGATGGGTGAAGTGCCACATGATTGGAGGAGGGCTAATGTTGTCCTAATCTTCAAAAAGCACAAAAAGGAGGAACCTGGAAACTACAGACCAGTCAGCCTGACATTGATCCCTGGCAAAATTCTGGAGCAGATTATAAAGTGGTTCTGTAAGCACTTTGAAAACAATGCAGTGATTACTAGAAGCTAACATGGATTTATCAAGAACAAATCCTGCCAGACTTATCTCATTTTTTTGATCAGATAACCTCTCTGGTAGACTGTGGGATTGCATATCTTGACTTCAGCAAAGCTTTTGACAAAGTGCCCCATGATATTCTGATTAGCAAGCTGCCTATGTGTAAATGTGGACTGGATGGAGCAACTATCAGGTGGATCCAGAGTTGGCAACACAATCATACTCAAAGAGTGCTTATCAATGGTTCCTTCTCAAACTGGGGGGAGGTAACGAGTGGGGTGCCACAGGGCTTGGTCCTGGGCCCAGTGCTCTTCAACATTTTTATTAATGACTTGGATGAGGAGTTGCAGGGAATGGTTATCAAATTTGCAGATGATACAAAATTGGGAGGGATAGCTGATACCCTGGAGTACAGAAACAAAAGTCAAAGACCTTCACAGGCTGGAGCATTGGGCTGAAAACAACAGAATGAAATTCAACAGGGGTAAGGGCAAGGTTGTACACCTAGGAAAAAGAAACCAAATGCACAGTTTTAATATGGGGGATACTTGGCTCAGCAATGCTACATGTTTGTTGTTGATCACAAGCTGAATATGAGCCAACAGTGCAATGTGGCTGCAAAAAAGGCAAATGCTATTTTAGGCTGCATTAACAGAAGCATAGTTTCCAAATTGTGTGACGCACTAGTTCCCCTCTCTTTGGCACTGGTTAGGCCTCATCTTGAGTACCCTGTTCAGTTTTGGACACTTTAAGAAGGATGCAGACAAACTGGAACAGATTCAGAGGAGGGCAACGAGGATGATCGGGACTGGAAACAAAACCTTATGAGGAGAGGCTGAAAGAACTAGACCTGTTCAGCCTTGAGAAGAGAAGACTGAGGGGAGATATGATAGCTCTCTTCAACTACTTGAAAGGTTGTCACACAGAGGAAGGGCCAGGATCTCTTCTCAATCATCCCAGAGTGCAGGACATGGAGTAATGGGCTCAAGTTGCAGGAAGCCAGATTTCAACTGAACATCAGGAAAAACTTTCTGTCAGAGCAGTACAACAATAGAGCCAATTACTAAGGAGGTGGTGGGCTCTCCAACACTGAGGGCATTCAAGAGGCAGCTGGACAGGCACCTGTCAGGTATGCTTGAATTTGGATTCCTGCATTAAGCAAGGGGCTGGACTCGATGGCCTTTTAGGCCCCTTCCAATTTTATGATTCTAAGGGCAGGTAATAAGTTTAATAATAGCAGCAGAAACAGCAGTTGTATCTTGCAGAATTAGAGTAATTTGTGTCCACTAATTTCAAAGACTATATATTCTTATTAAAATGCAAAACTGAGTATGCCCCCTAAACTCCTCTTTTGTTGTAGATTTCAATCCCTTATTTTTGTTTACCTTTCTAGTTAGAAAACCATACAGTTTAGCAATTATCCACTTGGGGGAGCCAGTGTATAACTCATGCCATAATAAAGCAATTGCATTTCTCTAAGCAGCTTTCACCAGAACTGGAATTTAGCCTCAACTGCACTTTTTGGGAAAGTAGAGGTTTACCTATGAATAAAGTAGAAAGATAATTATTTGTATATATATGACTTACATTTCAATATTTCTGCACGTATATTTAATTCTCAGTTTTAAGATGAGGACTGCTGTCCTAGCAAAACTAGCTTCACACTAGCACTGGGGGTGAACTAAGAATTGCCACAGATCTTGAATCATTCTGCTGCTGAAATTCCAAATTCCTACCACTAAGTGAGACTGTTCCAGCTGATATCTGGAGTGGAACAGCAAACAGTTGGCATAGGTTGCACCTTTTTTCCACCCCACATCTCTTGTTTTCACCACCAGCAGCAGCATTACTGCTGAATATGCTTTCCTGTGTTGTGAATGTGATGCAGGCACAGGTCAATAAGGAACTGCAATGGCGTTATGTTGCCTTGCCTACTGCTCTTCCTAAACCTCAAAAAAAAAAAACACGGATAGCTGTCTTTTTGTTTATCATCTTGAATCCATTCTTTCGTACTTCATTCTGAAAAGAATACCATTATTAAAATGCTGATTAAAATAGCTATCAGTATATCACATGACTTTTGATACCCATTTTGTGATGTTGCCTAGATTACTCCCAGGACAAATGCTCCATTGCCCCAACTTTATTTATTTATTTGTGTCCATGTTGTTTAGTTATTTCTGAAATGTATACTTCACTGCTCAACTGGTCAAAATTCCCAACTGGTCAAAATTACCAGGCTGCAATCCTATACCTGGGAGTAACCCTTTTGAACCCAATGGAACTTGCTTCTGATTATACGTGTATAAGATTGTGCTTGTTAGTTGCATTGCTCTGTTAGTTCAGGTGAAACAAAGTTGGATAATTTGCTACAGCTCTGCAGATTTAATGTTCTTTCCAAAATAGCTATAGACGTTTGGCACATACAAGTTTGAGAATGACTAGTAACTGGAGGATAAAGTGTTGTCTAGCTATTTGGCCACGCAGTCCCTCTTCTTTTTTGTTGCCAGTTCTGCTGGTTCTCTTGCTTTTTTGTTTCCTTTCTGTATTTTCCCTACTACAGTACCTATTGCTGCTGAGCTAGCTTCCTCTTTTGCTATTGTGTGGCATAGAATGTGGGGCTGGCTGAAGAGTTCTCAACAGCTGCTACTTCCTGGCTGAAGGTTAAATCAGGCAGAACCACTAAAAGACAGCTGTAATGTTCCTCCCACTGGCACCACCTGTCAGGCTCCCACCCGTGGCTCCCACCAGGGAGAAACATAGTTTTTATTTTTCTTTAGCTCACCCTAGCACAGATCTCACAAGATCACACTGCTAGGCAGCACCACCAGTCACTCCCTGTAAACAATACTGCTAGAGACTTCGCCTTAGTCTCCCTTCTGGCTTATTGTTATATTTGTGTCTGGGTGCACTTGCAGGCCACAACCCCCCTGTATCTTTGTGCCAATAAAAAACTCTGCCAACCAACTCCTCCAAAATCCCTCTCTGCTAATGACTCTCACAACTCCCCAACAACTCCCCCCGACTCAACTGTCATCCTTTCATTTATACCTTCATCCATTCAAACAGCCAATAATCATCCAACATTCTCCAGCATTCTAGCCCATGTACTCCCCCCTCTCACTCAGTCACCATATATTGCTTAATAAACCTGCACTTACCATATTTACAGATATTAAAATACAGGGACATCACAACAGCGGCAGGTGTTTGACCCCAAATGGGCTTCTCCTGAGACAGCCAATGAATATTATTATTTATTTATTTTATTTTATTTATATACCGCCCTAAGCCAAAAAGGCTCTCTGGGCGGTGTACATCAGAAATAAAACAAGCACAATATATAAATACAATAGATATAACAGAATAAAAAAACAAACAAATAAGCAAGGAACCAAACTACACCAAAATACAACAATAATGCAATACTGTTAAAATACACTATAAAATACACATAAGATACAGTTTAAAATGCCTGGGATTGATACGGCTTCTCTCCCATGTGGACTCGTGTGTGTTTCACAAGACCCGAGTTATCAGCAAAACCTTTCCCACACTCAAGGCATTTATAGGGCTTCTCTCCTGTGTGAATTCTCTTATGTTGTATCAGAGTTGAGTTCTGAGCAAAACATTTCCCACACTCTAGGCATGTATAGGGCTTCTCTCCTGTATGGATTCTCTGGTGGGCCACAAGGTACGATTGGCGAGTAAAACATTTCTCACACTCCAGGCATTTATAGGGCTTCTCCCCTGTATGAATTCTCCGGTGTTTCACAATATTCGAATGTTGAGCAAAACATTTCCCGCACTCCAGGCATTTGTAGGGTTTTTCTCCTGTATGGACTCTCTGGTGTGTCACAAAGGTTGATCTCTCAGCAAAACTATGGGGTGGGAAGGGGGCACTGAGTAGCTCAGTGGGCTACATTTGATGCTGCACATTGACATGATTGTTTCTTTCTCCAATTAAAAATTCCGGGACACTGGCCAGGAATCTCTGACTGAAGCTTATTAGGAAAACCTGAAGTTTGCTGTCCAGCTAGCCTGTGGGTTGAATTGTGTATGCAGTCCATGCAGTACCTAACACTCAAAACTTGTTTTTTTAAATGTTAGATATTTATTTCTGGACTCTCTGATGCTTGCTTTATAATATTTGTAGAATGAATGACTGTGGCACTTTGTGGGCACTATGCATGGATCCAGGCCAGTAATTTTCATACATTTTATTTCCATTTTTGTTCATTCTGTTTTCTCCATACTAATTGTCACATTTCCTAGATCAACAGAATTTTCTGTTCCTATGAATGCTGAATTTGCACAACTACACCCCATATACACATATAAACCCATACACTCTCCAGTACATTCTCTCCCTTCAAAAAGAAAAAGAAGGGGGGGAAAGGCTAGCATTTTGAGGCAGAATTGTGAAATTGTTCGGTTTGGCCTGCTATAATAAATTTGCTGATTAAAATTGACAAGATGTCTAAGAATTGCTTTCAGGTGCAAATTGGTATGCATTTGGCCCTTTTGCATAATTTATGTTGCTTTTCCTAGTCATGCAGGAGGAATTAAGAGCTAGTGGCAGAACTCTGAAGCTGTACAATGCCGCCCTGGGCTCCTACTGGGAGGAAGGGCAGGATAGAAATCAAATAAACAAATAAATAAAATGAAAATACAATCCTGCCTGCTTCAAGCCCTGCTCTCATCACCTTCAGTTCCCCCAGACTGTTGCTGTATTTTCAAACTAGATGATCCAGCAACTTAAATTTTTGTTTAAAACATGTAAAGCAGAGATGCTGAGCAAGTGAATTCTATACCGGATGCAAAATCCTTGGTGATGCAGCCATAGACAGTAAACACCTTGACACAGGACCTTGAAGACAGGAAACCAGCTCTTGCTTTCCATGCCGCATCAAACCAAGCAGAAGAATGGCCTGAGAGACAGTGCAGTGCAGTGGTTAGAGGGTGGATTAGGACTGGGGAGCTCCACTTCATATTCCTACTCAGCCATGGTGCTTGCTGAGTGACTTTGGGCCAATCATTTTCTCTCAGCTAAAGTACCTCACATGGTTGTTATGAGGGTAACACGGGGAGGAAGAGAACCATGTATGCCAGCTTCACCTTCTTGGAGGAAAGGTGGGATGTACATAAGAATGAAGGACACATCTATACCCATCTCCCATGGGAATGCCTAATAGTCCCCTCCCAAACTACAGTTCCAAGAATTCTTTATGGGGGAAGCATAACAGTTCAAGCACTGCTATGCATATAAAACTGATGTATGTTTGTAGTGTAGCTGTGCCTTTTGTCTTTGATAATCAGGATTATAGGTTGCATCCAGTGTTATACACTGGATCCATTGGAATGAATGAACATGGCTAACATAGGTCCATTAATTTCAGTGAGTCCACTCTGAGTAGAACTTAATTGAATACAACGCTATGTAGTCCCCTGCTCAAGTTTGTTTTGTCACAACTGAAAACAAATACATTTTGAAGTCAATTGACACATTTCGCAACAGAGCCCTCAGTCACGACTACTGAAAAAAATCAGATAATACAAGAAGTCACTATACTGTTTACAAGAGAAAAGAAAACCTTGTAAGTTATTCTTGAAGTCCTACAACTCTAGGCTAGGAATAAAACAAGTTATAAACGTGAGAAGATCAACACACATAGGACTATTAAAACACAGAACTAGTGCCATATGAAATACATTATGATACTGTGGTCTGTATCTTCCCTTTTCCATTAATAATTTTATGGTGTGTTTTTTTCATTTTCTTATGGCAAATCACAAACACATCTATCTAAACCAACATTACATCAATATTGGGAAAGAAAAAAATAGATGAAGGGCTGGAGTGGGAAAGGAAGCTTTTAGCCGGAAATAGCCAATTCTGTGCACTTGTGTAGAAAACTGAATGACTAATTGCTCTCTAATTCAGGGGTAAATGTCCATATAGGCTGTCCAAATGTCTTGCTAGTCCTTTACCTTCTCCCTGTGATAGTTACCAGCTCACGGAGGGCAACCAAGGACAAACCCTCTTTCCATTAATGTATTGATGGAGCATTGTTATCCGGATTATTAAACAACATACTAGCTTTCAATACAAATGTCTCTCATCGCAATTGCCTATAACTCCTGGGAGTTTCCTCTCCCCTACCCCCCTTTTAAAGGCCACTTCCCCAATTAGTCTGTATCTGTGGTATTTATTACTTCTAATGCTTAAGTATCCATGTGCTATTGAACAGTGGTCACTGGAAGACATTGCAGTCGTCTCTGGGTAATGAAAGTCCCCATCAGTTTCATAAAAAGAAGCCTTGAGTTAAGACTTACGGTTTGAAAGGTATGCACGACCAAGCAACAGAAGTACACAGCAGGCAGTAAGGACTTCGACGCCATAAATATTCAAGAGGTGTTAATATGTCCCCCTTGGTGGAAGGCACATGCTGAGAAGCGCTAAGCACCCAGCACTGCTCCTGCATGTGGTAATGGTGGGGTGTCAGCACAACTCCACCCTCTGACTTGCATTATACCATTAATCCCAACTCATGCTAGGATTCCTTGGAAACTGTGCACTTAGCTGAATTATTTATTGCATGTCTCTCAATTATTTATGCCTCCTTATTACAACTGAAATGAAATCTAAAGGTGGAAGGAACTCAGTAACTTATGAATATCCAAGAGACAATCAGTGGATTGCTGTGTAGTTAAATCCCTGCATCTGCAGCCTGTTTGTTTCTCTGAAGGTATTCCAAAGAGAACATTCTGCTGAAACTGAATCGATTAATACAATAACAAATGGCTCCCCTCTGGTTGCACTGCATTTGTTCATCTAATCATGCTGCTTGCCTTTTCTTCAATGCCATTGAGGTCTGAAAATAAAATTCTATCTAATGTAGAAAGAGGGGGAGAGAGGAGAGAGAAAAAGCTCTCTTTGAGATCATGGTGTGTTTATATGTTTAAATAAATATGTTTTTGTATGTTTAAACAAATATGCTTCTGCTGGAACCCTTTAGACAGAACATTCCTCTTAGTTTCAGAATGTATAGTCTTTATACCACTAGCATAGTGGCAGATTAATTAATTAATTAATTAAATTCAGAATTGCAGGGTTTCTTCATGAAAGTCACACCATACCCCCTCACAGCCACACCCCTTTTCCCACTTTCCCTTGTCTCCCTTGCTCTCCCTGTCATCTTGTGAGTCCACACTCCTCCACAGCAGACGTCCCTAGGAGCCAATCAGTATGGAAAGGGAGGCTATGTGTTAGCTACAGAGAAGAGTCTTCTCGGTGACTGACTCGCCTCTTTTCACTCTGATTGGTTCCAATCAGCACAACAGGACAAGGAATCTCAGTGGCTCATACAAGGGACCTGGCTGGGACCCTGTTGCCAAAAAAGGAACGGGTCTACGACTCCCTGCGACCCTGGACAACTACACCCCTGCTTTATACAGTGCCCTTGCCTTTCTGAAATAGGTTCTCTTGTTGGGGGGTTACTTTACCAAAGCTGGCGTCCTTCATATCCAAGGATAACAAAGTTGACTCTTGCAGGATACTTAGAGTTCATGTTTGAGGTGGCACGATCTACACAGAGCAACTTTGTCATTTCCTTGTTACCTGGTAGAGGCTGAGTGAAACAGTCTTTAAACAAACTCCAGAGGTACACTGTCAGAGAAAATGTGAGGCACTTTGACATCAGTGCCTCTCCAAGTGAAATGAGAGACCTTACCACCTCAAAAGTGTGTGAATTGGACATTCATTTTTGTGCTGAGTGACAGGGAAAGAAATTGCAGGGTGCAATAATGGGCATCAGTTAACAAAGGAGAGATTCTGACCATATGGAGTCTGTGGATTAAGGCCTCCAGGGACTTTAGGGGATCAAAACGATGGCATTGCTTCTAACACTGTGAATCAGCTCTACTAGCAAGGAGTCACAAACCATCTATTTAAAACAAAAACACCAAAAGGGCATAACATTGCTAGTTAATTTGAAACATAGATGCTAAGCCCTTTTCATCCGGAGGGCTGCATTCCCTTCTGGGCAACCTATCAGGAGGTGCATGCCAGTGGTGGCATGTGAATATTTTTGTACACTAGCCTAGTTTCTGCACACACTCACAACCTCTCTCTATTCTTCATTCAGGTAAGCAAGAGGTATTATCAGTGTTCAAGAACTCATTGGGGCTGAGGAAGGGATATGGACTGGGAAGACTCCTAAGGGCCAGATAAAGAGGCCTGGGGCTTGCATTTGGCCCCTACACTGAAGGTTGCTCAGCCCTGATTTAAAACGTGATATCATTAGCACCCAAAAGCTCTGCGATCCTTTGCAGAAACAGCTCAATAACGGACATGTGTTTCAGAGCCTGCAGTGTGTGAGTTTTTTTAAAAAATGTGTTAGTGCTGTGAAAAATTGCCATCAGAAGAAATGTGGATCCCCTGCCCCACATCCTGACTACTTCTTTACTTTCGATTCATTTATTGCATTTTTGTTATTGTTAGAAATTTGGATAGGAATCCAAATAAGCTGAACCCCTTTGGAGAGGTTACTCCTGTGCTGAAGAAAGAATGGCCGCAATTGAACAGGCTGGGGCCGCTGGGTGCTGGTCAGAGATGGGGTGATGGCCTTATGGCATGCTTACTTGAGTGTGGCCAGATTGTATCATCAGACTATATTTGCTGAGTGAGGGAGGAAATGTAGAGAAGAGGAGATTGGCATTGTGATGCCATGCCTACATCATGTTCTTTGGCAACATGTATAATTCTTTAATGCCTGCAGCAGCCACATTGCACTGAACAGTGTAGGCTGGGCTATCCCTATTGACTGGCAATCTAATGGCAATGTGATGGAGTTTCTGCCCCTTCCCCTTACTGTCCACAGTTGGTATAGCTTCTAGGCCCTGGAGTTGGCATGTGATAGCACATTTGTGGTCTTTGAAACAACTTTAAGAAGCATATTATTTTTTAAATGTGCCCCATGTTCTGTGCACACATATTTTTATTAGTTACATGCAAAAATAAAATTCTCAGCATATATAATATATAAAAATAATGTTTGTATTAAAGAAAAGTTTGCATCTTCTATCTGTTATCTGATTCAATGCAATAAATATTTACTGCTTGTAGCCATAGGACATTGGAAATGTATTATTTAAATTGTATATGTTCTTCATACATTCAATAAAATGGGACCAGATTATTCTCAAATTCTCTGTATGCTTCACCATCTCTCAGATAGATGTAGTCAAATTTGGCTAGTTTCCATATTTTCACTATCCATTCTTTTAGTATGGAAGGAGAAGGTGCATATCACTTCTTTGCAATTTTTTTTTAATGCTGTTAGCTACTTTCACAGGAGCTCCTGATGGGTTTGTTTTAACCTATTCCTCTACCAGTTCATTGTGACACATATCTACTCAGAAGTAAGCTCCACTGAGTTCTGAAGCTTACTCCCAGGTTAAGTGTTATAGGATTATACCCTAAATATGCAAGTAATATCACCAGTGGGTCCAAAAGGATAGGGTATTTGATCATTAAATTAATATTACAGTCTCTTTCTCCAAAATATTGTATTGGACAGTTTCACCACATGTATAGGAAGTTAGCTTGATTACATCTTGAACACCTGTAATTAATGATTCTATAAATCTTGCTTAATCAAAAAGGTGTTAAATACCACTTGTAATGTTTCTTATATTAATTGTCAGTATGAGGAGGAATATAGACACATAGCAAAAATACAAGGACTTTTCACCTCATTCCCTTGCCAAAACAAGGAGCTTTTATCAATTACCCTATTGCCCCCGCAAATGATATCATTGCTTCTGTGCTGAAAAAAGTCCCAGAGTTGCATTTCCCTGTGTTCTTTCTCCAGTCTGCCACTGGTCAGGATAATTCCCACTAGCTCCCCTTCCCGTACATTCATAACAATTTCTGACAGAATCTATACATGTAGAAACTACATGCTTAAGATCTGTTTGCATAATTCTGGACTCATATTTTTTTCAGGATTCCCAATAGCAGATGTATTCTTTGCACATACAATATGTACACACATAGGCTCTGTTCAGAAGTTAGGATGAATGCATGTTGGGGCCAGGGTGAATTTGGTTCCCATGTGCACACACATTAGATCTACATTGGGGGCCAGTATGGTTACAGCTAATCTGGTTTGACCAAAACTATGATTTGCAAACAATCATCAAACCATGGTTTCAAATAATGTTTTCTAGGTAATCATAGTTGGTTTTAACCATAGTTATCTCCAATGCAGACATTTCGCTTTGTTATGGGTACAAAGAACCACATGTGGGAGGAGGGTTCCTGTGTGCATGTGGCACATTCCCAATCTCCAAACCATTCCTGACCATTTTGAAACTATATTTCATGAAATGTAGCCTTCCAAAATACCTTGTAAACACATTATTTAGCCCTTGACCCTGAAACCCCTAGAGAAAAGTTTGTTTTCCATTGAAATTAGCAGTGACTGGCATGTGTGACCTTTAAGCAAGACTACTCAGCTTGAAAAGAGAGACAAGCTCAGTGGTTCACAGGTAAAACAGCTCCGAACAGTAGATGGCAGTAAAGTAACACTGAGAATGGCTTCCAATAATTCCTGTACATATTCCGTGTTCAGCAATGTTCCTAATAATTATTTTCTGAATCTAAAGGAATTTCTTTATTCTATTTGAACTATAAATATTTAATTTTCAGTTTAAAGGGGGGGGAAGCTTTAAAAAAGTAATCAAAGTATTTATAATTTTCTTCAAAGAAAGCACAGATGGACTTAAGAGAGAGGTATTAGCAGGAAGACTGTCTTTATTACTCATGCTTGTTCAAATAGTTCAATGACCATTCTTTCCTCTGTCTGTGCTTTAAGCACTTTCTTTTTCAAGATCATTTTTGTATGCTCAAAGAAAAACTTTTGACTTGGAAAACCTTACTGTGAAAAAAGCAAAATAGGAAGTAAAATTCATTTTTTGTTTGCATGTAGATTTATCATCTTCAGTGGCTCAGAGGGGATAACCAAAATATTATAATATATCTGACATGAACTTTTCCTGCCTGTATTGGAACATCTTCCATTTCTACAGGAAGATGCTCAGATTTGAGCTTTGGTGAACCTCAGGAGGATGAGAATTCCAATACTAAAGATTTACACTTATTTCCTACTTTCATGCCGTTTTTCAGATGACATGTATATAGTATGGTGAATAGGAATTCACTGTTGATCATAGAAATGAATGGATCATAGGGGAGGAAACAGCTAGTATGTTGGTTCGTAGTCTTTTAAGACTTTATGGCAGCACCTTGGATCATTTGATCATAGGGTGGGCGAGAAATTCAATCCAGTTCTCATTTTAAGTCGAATCTTATCAAATTCGTGCTTTCCGAAACAGTATGAGAACTGAAACACAGCTATCCTTCTGTATTTGCAGTTATTTGAATTTTGCAATGCAGGTCACCAACCAATGTTTACAAAAATGCCAATGCTAGGGGAAATGGTGCATAAAAATGAATACATGAGTGAAAATAACATACAAAACTACATTATATGATGAGAATTGCTTGCAAAAATATGTACATTAGTCAAAACCACTTACAAAAATGTTAGGAGAAATTCACACTAAAATGTTTGGGAATTTTTATGAGGATTTCTTTCTTTTTAAAAAAATGCAAATTGCTGCAGAAATGTGGAGAACTGAATGTAAGACTGGAAAAATGAGAAACAGAAAACCAAAAGATAGATCTTTCCATCCATACTTAGAAGCTATTATAGGCAGACACCAGAGCCCAAGAACAATGTGCAACTAGTAACCCATTGGGTCAGATAGTGGATCACCACATTTTGCACTAATATTAAATACATTTGATAAAGTATTAATTTTGCTGTCTTGCTAAAGATAGTAACACAGTATATTTTGCACTGGAGATTAGAGCGGCTTTGGATTTTCCTTAAATTAAGTGTATATTTTGCACTGCACTTATCTATACCTGTTATGATCAGGGAATGAACCCAAACTGGTATTTACAAGGAATTCATGGTGAAATGCAATAATACATTTTTGCTTGCGGAAAAAGCTATGGATGTATTAAAGTCCATCACCCTCTCAACAAATGGCGAAGAACAGCTGCAACAGCTTCTCAGCACGGATTGTCAATCTGTAAATATCCCATTTATAGACTGTAAAATGGCTTTCTGCACATAATGTTGTCATATCATATGTATAATAGTGTTTTGCGGAGGAAAGTAAACAACTTACAATCACTGTTAAAGTGACAGATTTATAACTAGACTGTTGAGTTTCTTGCTAATAAAAATAAATTATCAACACCCTCCCAAGTGCAAACAAGTAGAGAAGATGATGTTTCCCCATGTGACATAATGTTACAATTGCTGAAAAGAGCTGAGGCTTTTAATGCCATGTCTAATGAATAAAAATATAGTTTCATGGGATTACTATTTACATAATTTATTTAGGAAACTTTCTTGCTTTCTTCATCAGTTTTTTGGAACTTTTCTCAACTTTATTACACATCATTCTTGACTTTCATCTAGTGAAGCGTCCTCTAGATTTAAGTAGTATTAACTTGCTACATAGGAGTGAGTTTTTAAAAATTCCCTTCTAATGTCCAGTGCAATGCCTGCTGCAATGTCCTGGGATCAGTTTCAGTTGATATATGGCCTGATGATGTTGACAAGGTACTTGCAACTATGCCGCCAGCAACATGTCCTCTCAACCTTTGCCCTTCTTGGCTTATTAAAGCTTGCTGAGGGGATTTGACGGAGTGGATCCAGGGTGTGGTCCATGCATCGTTGCAGAAGAGAGTGGTTACAACTGCCCTGAAAGAGGGGCTACCTGACCGCTCTTGAAAAAGCCCCCCGGGACCCATTGGTTTGTGACAACTACCGCCCAGTCGCAAATACCCCCTTGTTAGGGAAGGTGATTGGGAGGGTTATGGCGCAGCAATTGCAAGTACTCTTGGATGAAACAGATTATCTTGACCCATTCCAATCTGGTTTCAGACCTAGTTATGGGACTGAATTTGCCTTGGTAGACCTGATGGATGACCTTTATCAGGTGAAGGACGGGGGAGTGCAACCCTTTTATTCTTACTTGATTTCTCGGTGGCTTTTGATTCTGTTGACCATGGTGTCCTTTTGAGCCGGCTTAGTGAGATGGGTATCAAAGGCACTGTTTTACAGTGGTTCTGATCTGTCTTCAGGGTTGTTTTCAGAGAACAGCATTGGGCGAGTGTCTTTCACCCCCCAACAGTTGTGCTGTAGGGTGCTGCAGGGTACCATCTTATCCTCAGGGCTGTTTAACATCTATATGAAGCCCTTGGAAGTGGTCATCAGGAGATTTGGGGCAAGGTGTCAGCAGTACTCTAATTATACCCAGCTCTATTTCTCTGTAACATCTGAATCCGGGGAGGCCATGCAAGGCCTGGACTGGTGCCTGGACTCGGTGGTGGGCTAGATGAGGGCTAATAAACTGAGTCTGAATCCTGGCCAGACGGAGGCGCTGTGGGTTGACGGTTCCCGAGTTTGGATAATTGGTCAATTGCCTGCTTTGGATGAGGTTGTATTCACTCTGAAACAGCAGGTCCATAGTCTGGTAGTGCTCCTGGATTCATCTTTGCGTCTAGGACCAGGTGACCTGAGTGGCTAGGAGTGGCTTTTTATTAGCTTCGTCCATGCACTGGTAATCTCCAGGCTGGATTACTGTAATGCTCTGTATGTGGGGCTGCCCTTGAGGTTTGTCCGGAAGCTGCAGCTGGTGCAAACTGCGGCGGCACAACTGCTCACTGGGCAGGCTATCACCAACATGTCACCCTGCTGCTCAAAGAATTGCACTAGCTGCCTATTAGCTATTGTTTTTGGTGTACAAAGCCATATACGACTTGGGACCAGGATACCAGAAATATTGTCTTACCCCTTATATACCCAGTCGATCACTGTGCTCTGCAGGTGAGGGCCTCCTGCAGATATCATCTTATCAGGAGGTCTGTTCTGCACAACAAAGGAAGTGGCCCTTTAGTGTAGTGAAATTACCCTTGGAATTCCTTAGCCTTAAATATTAGACAGATACCATCTCTGTTATCTTTCTGGCACCTGCGTCCTCTTTCAACAAGCCTTTTAAGTAAAGACCTGATCCTAATCTGTGTCTGTGTTGGAATTGCTTTTTAAGATTTTTTAATGCTTTTTTAAAAATGACATTTTTAAATATGTTTTGTTTTAATATATTTTAAAGTGTTTTTATGATATTGTAGAGAATTTTCAGTGGTTTTTGTTTGTTTTTGCTGCTCTGGGCTCCTGCTGGAAGGAAGGGCAAGATATAAATTTATTACAACAACAACAATAATAACAGCAATGCAAGTTGCTCATGGTAAATCAGGAATGAAGCCTACATTTCTTGGGACCTAAATAACACTTTAGTATCCTTAACTGAAGAAAGTGTATATAAATGTTTTACCAATAATGAGGTAACTGCTTGGAGATTTTTAAAATGTTAAGCAGTTTGTAATTTTTTTTTTTAAAAAAATCTGAGCTAGATTCAGAGTGCTGGTTTTAACCTATAAAGCCTTACACAGCTTAGGACCACAATACCTGATGGAATCCTTCTCCCACCATGAACCCACCCGTACACTACGCTCAACATCCAAGGCCCTCTCCCGGGTGCCTATTCCAAGGTAAGCTTGGAGAATGGCAACAAGGGAGAGGGCCTTCTCAGTGGTGGCCCCCAAATTATGGAATGATCTCTTTGACAAGGTGCGCCTGGTGCCAACACTGTTATATTTTCAGTGCCAGGTCAAGACTTCCCTCTTCTCCCAGGCATTTTAGCATGTGTTTTTAAATTGCTTTTTTAAAATGTGTTTTTAATTTCGTATATTTGTTTTTAATTGTTGTAAACCACCCAGAGAGCTTCGGCTATGGGGCGGTATACAAATGCAATACAGGAATACCCTGCTATACGGACCTTCACTTTATGGACACTCACGAGTATGGACATACTTACAGTAGCACCATTCCCCTGTTTACGTACTTCGCTTTGCAAGAACCGACACTTAACCTTTGGTTGTGGCCTGTTCTTTTGGTGGGGGGTGGAAAGAGACTCGACTGTGAGACCGCGAATCAGCTGGGAGGCGCGATTGCGATCAGATGAGAGGCGCAGCAGCGCAGCAGCAGAGGCTTTAGGGCGGGGCTTTGAGGCTCCGCATGAAGGAGAGGTGGCATAGTGGCAGCACAAGCGAAAAAAGGTAGTGCTTCACTTTAAGTACATTTTTGGTTTACGTACTTGCTCTGGACCCATTGCGTACGTTAATGCGGGGTATTCCTGTAGATAGCTAGATAGATGATAACTAGATAGATGATAGCTAGACAGACAGACAGACAGACAGATTAGGAAAAGCAACTTTTCAAAGCACACTCATGAGTTTCCATGCTCCAAAAGAAGTGATTTTTGATAAGTGGGTGAGAGTAATAAAATAACAGGGCCCAGCTATCTGTATCCTGCTCACCTTGATGGGAGTCACAGTGCAATCCGATTTGTGTCTACTTAGAAGTCCTATTGAGTTTAGTGGGACTTACTCCAAGAAGTGCTGGTTTGATCCATAGCAGGCAGTTCTTACGTACTGATATCCACAAGCCATGACAGCCAGTGGCTTGGCACGCATGTGCAAATGTGGTGGCTTTGCTCTTCCCTGGTCCTTTTAGCTCAGTGGGCAGCTAAGCCAGGGTTTGGTTTAGTGTGTTGTGCAAAAACAGGATCATGGTTGAGCTCTGTTCTCCTGAACCATGATTTATAGCCAAGGTTTGTTCTTGGCTACAAATCATGGTTAAGCACAATCCCTAGTTCGGTCAACACACTAAGCCAAACCTTTGTTTAGCTACTGTGCCACACTGAGCTGAAAGGACAGAGAAGGAGAAAAGTGACTACAAGTGAGTCCGGTAAGCCATAGTTTGCCTTACTGTGTAGTGTGAAGCAAACCACTATGACCTAGTCAAAACCTGATAGAACTGAGTTGGAATCTCTGCTGAACTATGGAGTTACTAAATGCTGTTTAATATGTCACTGTCTCCCTGTCCCTCGTCTATACAGTGGAAATAATAGACTTACCTTGAAGGATTGTTGCAATAAGGATTATACATGCCATGTTAATAGTCCAATGCAAATTATGAAGAGTATTGTGGAACCTTGAAGACCAACAAATATATTGTGCCGTGAGCTTTCATAGGCAATAACCATTCATCAGATAGCTGATAAAAATTGGATTCCATGATGTAAAATTTTAATAATCAGAATAGTATAATTGTTGAGAGCAGTAGCACAAACAATGCCTGCAGAAGTGGGAAATGGTGGTAGCAGTTATATTGATACTGTCTTGTAAAAGCAGTGATATATTGAATAACAATCCATGCTGATTGGATAATTTTGTAAATTGCACTGTTACATTTTTTGGTCATAGGGCTAATCTTGTAAGGCACTCCCTTGGAAAAGATTGTGACATAGACAGGAATTTTTGTTTGCATATTTGGGCTCTTCCAGATGGCTCCAATTATGAAGACTTGAAGACATGCTGTCTCTGGCTTCGTGTTGAAGCCAGCAAGTCTCACAATTAGTTCTGGGTGCCCAACAGTGGCTTCAGAGGAATTGCTTGAATTTTAGGAAGTTAATTCTTTAATAATATCTAGTAGTATCTGTCAGTAGTTACAAAATGATTATGTCTTTTATTATGCAGGATCCTTTGGCCATGCTCTTCCAGATGGCCATTATGCTACTGCTCATGCCAACCTAACATAGTCATGATCTCATTATATGCTTATCCTGTGGCAAAACAGGAAGCACAAGAATAGCACTAGGAAAAGAAAGCTGAAGTATTGATGGCTACTCCCACACTGTCCCTAGCAATGTCATTGTCCTCCGCTTGTAATTGTGCTTGCTGACAATGCCACCACATTACCAATGCATGGAAGGCATCAATCAATATTTGATGATGGCAAGCGTGCCATGAAAATGGAGCCCATACTCCTGCTCACCAATAATGCCCAAGTCCCCCACTTAGAAGACTCCCCGAAGCTTCAGTGGCTGAGTGGGCAGGAAGCCTGAAAAGATGAGGGCCCCTCCCCTGCCCTGAGAACAGCTTGAATCCCACTGCAGTGCTAAGGTGCCTACACAGTATTTAGTACACTGTACTACTCAACACATATGTATGATTTTTGTCGAGGAGAACAAATTTTTAGAAAGGGAGCCACAAGGACAAGGTAGAATGCACATTATATCTACAAAATCACAGGAGCCGACACTTGAACTTGGTAATAACTGAGATGGAACAAGCAGTGTAATGTAAACTGGAGACACGGGTTTGATTCTTATTCTAGGAGATGTAAACATGGCCTCCACAAGGCAAGCCCTCCCTTTGGGCTTGGTGGGAGGAGAATGGTTGCTGCTGGTTATAACGATTTTGGATGGAAAAAGAAAGGTAGCCAGAACCTAGGTGCACACAGCAATGTAAGATGTACTCTTGGCACAGAGGATAGTGACCAAGATTCTTTATAACAAAATCGAACAAACATTCGGTATGAGAAAAAGCCGACCAGAAATCTATATTCACAGCTTCTTCAGGGCCTGGTCTCTAGAGCGCTTTTCGTGTAAGACCTGGACTGGAACTGCTCCAGACTCTGGTGAACTGTAACACATATAGAACATGGGATGGATTCCCCAATATTTCAAGCTACACCCTAACTACACAGCTGCAGGAGCTGGCAGAAGAGAGGGTCAAATGCTGTGACCATTCCAGTCTCCCGTGGGACTAGTCTGCAGCACACTTTTATTTTTGCTCTTTCCACTAGAGGCCAGGGCTTCCAGCTAAGAGCCTGATATTGAGGGGTCTCCTTGTGGAACTGGAGCTGAGTAGAATTGCAAGTGAGGAGAGTGCTGTTGCACTCAGGTCCTGCTTGTGGGCTCCCTGTAGGCATCTGGACTAGATGGGCCTTTGGCCTGATCCGGCAAGGCTCTGCTTATGTTCTTATGAATAGCACAGGCTTAACCTACAAGTTTGATCCTGGCTGTGGGCTCTCAACAGAAAGGGCTAGGATGACACACACACTTAAGACAGAGCAGCCTTATTGCTAATCAGAGTTATCAGAACATGAGTTAGTATCCTACATCACACAGATGTTTAGTCACTGCTATAGACCATCTGTGTAGTCTGCATGGCACTGGGACACTGGCTGTGATGGGGGAGGGATATCCTTTCCTTTTGCCTCTCCAAGAGATGCCTTGTTAGCTGTGGAGAGACAAGAGAAACATAGAGATAGTGATGAATAATGGGTTGTACATGTAGTTAGGTCCTCGCTGAATGAGTGACTGAGAGAAAAGACACTATTGTCTGAACATTTTGCCTTTCCATATCTTCAGTCCAACTCACTCTCCTATTGGGTGTGCACTCACCTGACAGTCCCTCTGCAGTTTGGAGAGATAAAGCTAACATGAAGGCAGTACTCTTCCAAAGTGGGGACTTGCACTGCAATGCTGTCCGAAGTTGAAGTTTGTTCTGCTGTTATGCCCCTTGGCTCTGATCCTGCAGGGAAGGATGAGCCAGGAGTGGTTGGCCAGCACTAACAATAGGCAGAGTGGTGTCATGCCACGCTCGGATGAGTCCTCAGCGTAGGGTTACCATCATTTTGTCATTTCAAAAAGGGTACATTTGGCTTCGATAAGTGAAAAGTAAGAGTATGCTGTTGCACCATCTCAAAAAGAGTACATGTACTCTTAAAAGAGTACGGTTGGTAACCCTAGATGAGGAGCAGGGGATTGGCACAGCAGACCAGGAGAGGAAACAAGCAGACCCACCCCAGAAGCAGCACCAGACCCCCACCGCTACTGGAAGATGTCCAGGATACAGCTGGGGCCCCACAGTCAGACTCAGGGAGTGAACAAGAGGCCCCTCCACTCCCTGCAGAGCAAAGATGCCTGCGAATAGCAGAGCAACACAGACGTTCTGGCTGTTTAAGGTTACAAGCTCCCGAGAGTTGGAGGACTGATTGCTAGCACCTGAACCAGGAAGGGGAGCTTAAAAAGCTGTGAGTGGCTTGAAGCTCTTGCTGGAAACGACATTGACCTTTTGTGACATCTTGTAGCCAGCCCAGTTTGTGATTGTGTGTCTTCAACCCTGCCTTGCCTCATCTGATCTCCAGTACCTTGACTTTGGATTTCCCCAAGACTCGTCTATTCTTCACTGTTCGGCTCTTCCCATCCAATATTTACACTGACTGTAGTTGCGGGCCTCTTTGCCTCAACTCCAGCCTGAAAGATTTACAGCCTGGCTGCTGGCCGTTATCTGCTAATTATGTTACTACAGCCATAAACTAGTTCACTCAGTCAGCAAAGATCCAACGTCCCCCTACCGCAAAGTACTGGCAGTGGATTCCCATAGCATTTCCAAATCTAGGGTGGAAGCTCACCTTAATTTGGGAGTTTGAGCCCTCCTGAATGCTAAAGGCATAACTGCCCTGGGGTGTACTTGCTTTCCTTTTTGTGGCATGCACTGCTACTACCTGTTAAGTAGAGGCAGGTTGCTACAACAGGTCATTCCTATTCCAGGGTGTTTGAGTACTCTGCTCACATTAGGGATGTTTTGGATGGGTGGGTTGGAGAATATGCAGCAGTCGTCCTTTCAGACATGGTCTCTACTTTCCCTTGTTTACACACAGTGGAGGGTTTTACGTTTAAGCTATGATAATAGCTGTTAATGGCTTGACCAGTAGTGGTAGTGGTGTTAAGGGTGGTGTTTTGCTGCAGCTGGCTTTCAGAGGATCACATAGAGGATCACATTTAGGCTGTGCTCTTGGACAGCTTGAGTACATTATAAGTCAAACAATGAAGAAGGTATTCAATTATAGGCAAAAAACCTTGTGGTTTAAGAACGTACCTATAGCCAACAGATATTTCTATCAAACTTTTAAAAGCAGAGAAATCGGGTAGCTATAGTGAATGCACCAGGGGAGCAGGAGACCTGACCTCCTCTCTGAGATATTGTAATGCCCTACAAATTTGTAAGAATGCAAACACAGTTTGGGTTGGTCTTTCACAGTTCAATCCACTTCCTGTGTAACTTGAAAGAATTTGGTAACATGTCTCTAAGTGGGAGTTACTCCTGTGCAATCATGGTTAGGATAGGTAAAATTGACCGGAGGGGGAAGGAGGAGAATAGGGAGGGAAGGAGGGCTGGAGTGGGCAGGGGAGGAGGAAGAGAGGAGGGGAGGAAGAAGGGAGGAAGAAGGGAGAGGGGAGGGGAAGGAGGGGAAAGGCAGGTCTGATCATTTGCATGCTTATTGAGTTCAATGGGATTTAGTTCTGTGCAATCATGGTTAGGATAGGTAAAACTGACCATGGGGGGAGGGGGAGGGGAGAAAAGAGGGAAGGAGGAAGGGAGGGGAAAGAGGAGCGGAAGGAGGGGATTGGAAGGGGAGGCAGGAGGGGTGAATGAAGGGGGTGGGAAGGGGTAAAAGGGAGGTGATGGGAGGGAGGAGGAGGGGAGGGCAGGTTTGATAATATGCATGCTTATTGAATTCAATGGGATTTACTCCCGTGCAATCATGCTTAAGATAGGTGAAACTGACCTGGGGAAGGGAGGGAGAGGGGAGGGGAAGAGATTGGGTGGGTGGACACTGGGCAGAGGGGAAGCCCTTTTCCTTTACAAAAGGAAAATATTGTGAACAGTATCATTGCTTTTCAGCGTTTCCCCCACCTTTTTATTCTACAGCAGGCACATGCAATCTCCCACCCAAATTTAAACCAAAGCTGTCACTGATCACATCCACACGAGACCTTTATTCCATTTTAGACAGCCATGGCTTCCCTCAAAGAATCCTGGGAAGTGTAGTTAGTGAAGGGTGCTGACAGTTGCTAGGAGACACTCTATTCCCCTCACAGAGCTACAATCAGAGTGGCTGACTGTTACCACTCTGGCCACTGGAGCTCTGTCAGGGGAATAGGAGTCTCCTCTCAATCCCCTTCACAAACTACACTTCCCAGGATTCTTTGGGGAAAGCGATGACTGTCCAAAGTGAAATAAATGCTTGGTGTGGGTGTGGCCCCCTGATTAGGCAAGTCAAGCAGCTATGAGTCTGGCTTTTAGAATGCTGACAGTTGGTTTTTACTGCACATGCCCGACATTATGATAGCCTTAAATGCTAATTTTTAAAAATTAATTAAAAATCAGCCAGGCATTTTTTTTTAACTTTTAAGCTGCAGAAGTTGAAGGTCAGAGTATGGGGCAAGGTCAGTAATAGGATTACAGGTACTCTGTGAACGTGGCTGATTTTTAATTAATTTCAACAAATTATGAGAACTCTGACAGAAGAAAGTCCAGAAGGGGTCTGGTTTCTCTCTCTTTTTACATTTTGAACTCTGACTGTTTTGTGTATTGCCATGAAAACATAGAGGGTTGTTAAGCAAGCATTTCTGAGTTCAGAACTATGCGTTTTGTAAGGTTTTATTTTGAATTGAGCTTATGGGAAGGATCAGAATGGCATGCAGGGGTATTTTCAATTTAACATTGCAGAATGTGAAAAATCCACTCTGGCTATAGTATACAGCCACTCTTGTGGCTGTATAATTTGTATGTCCAGAGCAATCATGCTGGTACACGTGCCTAACAAGAGCGTTCCAATATACATCATGGTCAGCAAATACAAACCAGAACATTTGCCTTGCTGTCCTTTATCCAGATAAGAAGATGATAACTGAAGTTGAGGTGCTTTGAGGGATGACGGTGAGACTGAGTACCGTCATAAGCAGCCCTTACTTTGTTTTGTTCTCCTAGCTGTTGGGTGTTTAGATTTTTGTGCTCCTTTTCACAAAGGGTTGCACTGCTTTCCCCCTTGTCAGTCTGTCCAGTCACTGAGATAATTGTCTGAGGCTCTACTCCAGTTGCTCTTGCTTTTTCAGGTACAGCAAATGGTGACTGGGAAGAAAGCCTTTTTGGTGGTGGCACCTCACCTTTTGAAAGGCTCTTCCCAGAGATGCTCACAGGTCTGTCAAACCTTTGAGGCCATATTTTTACCTTCAGTGTTTTACCTAACACATTTTTAATCTGCTGCTGTGGGAGCAGGTCATAACAAGGTGTGGTTTATAAATTTAACTAATAAATAACATTTCCCCACCACCACATTTTTGGCGTGTTTTTCTTTATACCACTTTTCACTGGCCTGATGTTCCAGTGGCATCAGAGGGGTGGGAGGAAGCCCTAAGTGAACATAGGATGCTGGCTCCTCTCTGCAGTGCCTAAACTCCAATCATTTCCCTCCTCTTTATGGTGCTGCCAAGTTCCTGCCAATGTAAGGGCTTCACAAATAGTAACGTTTGGCCAGTGCAGTGGTACTGTAATATCTGAGTGAATTCGCTACCCCAGCTTGCTAGTTCTGCTGGCCAAGAGGATTTTATAGTGATGTTATCCTGCCCAAAAGGGATAGGAGCTTTCTGCACGTATAATACGATGAAACGAAAGCATGCAATCATCAAGGTTGCTTAATCAAACAAAAATATTTGATTTCTACCCACCTCTCCCAAATTAATCCCCCATAAATCTGTTTTCTTTTGAATGAAAAAGTAGTCCTTCCCATAATAAGCAGTATTCATCATTTCTGTCACTGCTCCCCCCTTGTCTGTTAATGCATCAGTCTTTTAAATTTACAACATATGCCCTCAGACACCCTCTGATGATTAATCTCCTTTCCCAAGCAAGGCCAATTGCGATCCATTTTTAAATGGACTTTCTGTTCCTTCATATTGATTGGCAATCATGTAGCAAATTTACATTTGACTTCGCAGTTAATTTATTATTTCCGCAACATTCTACACTTTGAATATTAGAAAACACTGCCAAATAATGTGTCACTGTTGCCGGCTCCTGCAATATTAGCACAAATCCTTGGCTGCCACTCTACCTCTGCAAGAGGAAAAACTGCAAACTTTTCAAAATGTTAAAAATTGCAGTAGTACTCATGGTGGTCTCACTTAAGAGCCCCCATACCAAATTTTATTATTTTTCTTGTATCACAAGAGCATAAAGTAAGAAGATAAGAAGAGCCCTTCTAGATCAAACCCAAGGTTCATCTTCTCCTGTTTTTCCTAGTGGCCAGTCAGATGCCTCTGGGAAGTCTGAAAGCAGGATGTGAAGGCTATGGCCCTCCCTGGTAGTTGTTCCCCAGCAACTGGGATTTAGTGGCATATTACCTCTGAACCTGGCAGCTGCATATAGCCATCATGACAAGTAGCCTTAAACTCAATTAATTTGCCAAATTCCCTTTTAAAGACATCTGTGTTAGGGTTACCAGATCTCCGGCTTCCAGCCAGAGATTCCAGCTTTTGTGGGTACTCTCCAGACCTCCGGCCGGATCACCCCCAAGTCCCTTGATCTCTGTTTTTTTTGGACTCCCGCCCAGCTGCACATGTGTGTTCTAACTTCCACCACACATACACCAAACCCCCCTGGGCTTCCACCTTCATGTCTGATTCGTTTGGCAGTTCCTTGCTTTGCCTCAGCGGGGATGGGTGGGGGGAAGGGTGCCAACAGCCCCCAATGGTCTCCCTGTCTCTGTTTTGTGTACACGTGCATGTGTGCATGCACCACAAAACATTATTTTGAGAATAATCGCCCCTTATCGTGGTGAGAAAAACGGCCGTCAAGAGAGGAGAGGGGGCTTTTAATTCAAAGCGTGCCTCCTTAGCTTGGAGGCTAAAGTGGCCAGTGTTTTCTCCTCATGATATTAATCCTGTTCCCAAAGAGTTTGTGAGCAAGGAGGTTTAAGGCGAAATGGTCTTCTCCATTATTCGGTGCTTCCTGCCCGGAAAACTGAGCTGAGAGAGCATTAATCCCCCATGGCCCCTCTCCCCACGCACTGGCCTGGTGTGGGATTAGCACCAGTCAGAGCCCCTTCATGAGGTGCGAGTGAGGAGGCTGGCCGACCAGGGTTAGCAGTATCCGTTTCAGGGCAAAGGAGCCCTGTTGCCTTCCATGCTTTTTGGGGCTGCACTGCTGCCCACCTTAATAAGTGGTGTAAACTCTTAATTTCCAATTAGAGAAATGTTTTTGTTTTAATTGTATGCTCCAAGCAACTGTGATTGATACTTAATGTATCATGCTTAATGACATCACTAGAGCCCACCTCTGTGACATCACTCAGGCTCGCCTCATGACATCACTAGGGCCCGCCCCTGAAATCTCAGGTTTGGGGATGCTTCTGACCTGGCAACCCTAGTCTGCGTTAGCTATCACCATATCTTGTGGCAGCCAACTGTGTAAATTAATTGTGCATTTTGTGAAGAAGTGCTTCTTTTTGTCTGTCTGGAATCTTCTGCCAGTCATTTTCATTGGATGAAAATGAACCCCAGGTTTGAGTATTGCAAGAGAGGGAAAAAAACTTCTGTTCACTTTCTCAACATCATTACAAATCTCTGTGAAGTAACAGCAATATTTTTCGTTATTTAATTAATATCCATTGTTACAATTTATAAAAAGCGGTCCTGGAAAATTTCCTTCTAGTTGTTTGGAATCATATATATTTTGTTTTACTCAATAAAGTTTTTTTTAATTATAAACCTCTATCATGTCCCCCCTTTACTTGCCTTATTTCTAAACTAAAACTCCCAACATTTTGAACCTTTGCTCATACAGATGGTGCTCCAAGTTCCTGATCATTTTGTTTTTTAGGAAGGATTCCCCCCCCCCATTTATTTAGGATCATATTTGCATTAACTATATTCATCTATGGAGTATTCCTGTCAGACATCCAACAAATGGTTAAAATCATGAGTGGCATGGGTTAGGGTATTCCCAATCATCTCTTGACAATGAGGACTGGAGATGACACTATTTCAGTGCCTTTGGTTCTTGCAGCTGAAATCTGAAGGTGAGGGATTCCCAAACTGTGGTCCATGGACCACTAGTGGTCTGTGAGCTTCAGTCAGGTGGTCCACGGCATGTCTGTAAAAATACAATTAAAGTCATATGGCACCTAGCACTAGAGATGTGAAGATCTGGAAAAAAAACTAGAAACAATGGAGGGGGGTTTCCATTATTTCCAATTTTTCAGGAAAAAAAGAATTGGGGGAGGGAGGGGAAAAAGTCCCCCCTCCCAAAATATTTTCCAGTTTTTTCCAGGCCTTCACATCTCTACCTAGAACAGCACATTACAATTGCTACAACAGGCAGAAAAATCATTGTTTTACTCAGGACCCGCAATTTTCAAGAGGACTGTGGGGGGAAATATTTGGGAATCACTCTCTAGGTGGTTCAGCCTAACTAGAGTTTGCCCAGCTGCCTTGTCTGACAAGCATCCATATGCCCTTCAACACAGCCGGCTTTCCTGGGCTAGTCTGGGGTGATGGCAAAAGGGAGTACTTGTGCTTTTCTGATGAGTTACCCCTGCTTTGTTTTACAGTCCCCAACCGGGACTGGGAGGTGGGGTGCCTCAGGTTACACCAAGGGTCTCATAGGGCCTACAGCCCTGGGCTTAAGGTTTGATGGCCAACAAATGGAGATCAATAGCAGCTGTAGAAAAATCCAAGAACAAAAAAGAAGACAGATACACAATAGATAAGGTTCCCAATGTGATTCAAGAAAACTCTTTATTGAAGGAAATGTTAAGTGTTCTTAATAAAAATGGCTTGGGTTAAACTTTCTACAACAGTTCACCTAAATGCCTGCTAAGGTGAGGTGTAATTGAAAAGGTGTCCCAAGCAGTTTTTTTCATGACGCATTAAACATTTCCTTTGATAAAGAATTTCCTCCAGATGTGTTGGGCGCCTTCTCATTTGTGCAGCTTTATGCGTGGCAACCTTGCAGTAAGCTGGGACTGAATGTTAGCTTGCTTGCATGATGGTTAAGAGGTTGGTTATACCAACACCTGTTGTATATGACAGTGAGAGTATCAGTCCTTCAGTTATTTTTGCAGCACATCAGAGGTAGCAGCAGTGCTCCCTGTTTTAACTCCCTTGTATCTTTAAATGAACGGTGTGTTCCACATTAATTTAAATAAAGCCTTCAAATGAACCATAGCAGGAGACCTAGGTGATTCCGTGGATGAAAGATCCTCTAAGGAACCTCACTGGTAAAGTTTGCTGCAGAGCAATATTACTTGGCATTCATTGTGTCTCCCTGGGACGTTACCATATGCTCTGTACAGTCTTCTAAGCCTGAGGCAGGGGCAGATGCAGTGTGGTGCTTGCATAAGCCAGATGCCATTTATCTTGAGGGAACCTTCTCCTGGAGCATTCCCCTGCTTGTTTTTTGTCCATTCTTTTCTAATATCAGTTTGATCTCTGAATTTTATTGCACTACCTGCTGCTCATCACTTCTGGCTGTAGAGATGAGTTTGACAGTAATCTACAGCCTTCTCTTCTTTTGTATGTTGTGTTCATTCCCTCTGCTTCAGACAATTCCAGACCTCAAGGCAGTGCTGCATTGCCAGGTTGGTTTTTATTTAACCACACAAAGAATAAATCAATAGAATGGCACCCCTAAAAAAGGGAGGTGGTGTGTAGAGTACTTGGCCATGACTATAGAATACCTCTCACCCTCTGCAATGTGGGAAAAGTATGACCTAGTCCCCACACCTCCCTTACTCAGTAGGCTGAGGAACAACCACCCCTTACTCAATAGGATATAGTAGTGTCTCCCCAAAAGAGGACACCCATCTGCATTGTGTAGTAAGGGTGTAGAAACCATCAAATAGAAGTAAGCTCCCACCCTGATCACTAGTTGTTCTTAGACAATAACCAGTGGACATCAGTCATGCTTATGAACATGGACAATAGGAAGTGTGTGGTTGAATGGGATGAAGGGAGTTGATCAAGGCAGTTTAAGACAGAACTGGTTCAATTAGTTATCTCAGTAGTCCACGTCATTCTCATCATGCCATGAACTGACAGCCTCTATGGTATTGTGATTGGTATGTGAGAACTATATTTCTTTGTTGATGGTGTGCTGTGATTGGTTGCAGAGTTAGTCAGAAAGAATCCTATCTTCCATTGTGGTTGTGGAGACAGAGAGTAAGGGGTGGGCAGAAATCTGGGGTTTTCCTCTGACACCAATGAGAATGTTTTAATTTATCCCATCTCTTTTTCAAGCATATCTTTACAACATTGTTAGGTCAGGACTAGGGATGCACTATATAGAATTCCATCCAATTTGGTCTTGGTACCGAATTTTCCATTAACTCGCTTATGCACTATTGTTACAGATTGGATTTTTATGTAGTGGTTTTTGGTGACTATTTTCAAAAAAGGATTTTTGGGGGGAAAAACCTGTCTCTAAAACATTGATATTAAGAACAATGGTTTTACTGATATTTCCTTTAAAAATATCAATATTTCCTTTAATATAATGTTTTGTGAGGGAAAAAAGCAGATTGGTAAAAGTAGTGGCTAGCGGACAAACTCTAATCGATACTGGCCTGTTAGGTTAATGGAATGTATTTGAACTGGCTCCAGCAAATGGACTTGTCAGGACTAACTCCTGAACAAGCATTGGATTTCAATTGACTTGGGGAGGGCCATAGCTCAGTGATATCCTTTGCATGCAAAAGGTCTGAGATCCAATCCCTGGTATTTCCACTCAGTGTCAAACAATAAGGGGCAGCCCTAGATGAGCTGCCAGCAACTGGTGCCCTAGGCGAACCATGCAATCAGTGCCCCAAACCCCAAGGGCAGATCTAGGCTGAAGTTTGGGGTAATTTGAGAAACATTTTGCCCCTAAATTCCATTTGTTTGAAAAGCGTATTTGTTTATTCAGTTTGCCCATCTGTCTGTCCAACCAATGTTTCTGAGATCAGATAAAATAGAGACACAAAGTATTCAGAATGGATTTGTACACAACAGCTAGATGATATTTCAGTCCAATTTCAAACAAAAATGCATTACAAATGTTGATTATAATTTTTATCATTACAAACCTAAAATCATCCATTACGCTATCCTGTTGTAACTGCTCTTACCACCACATCCAATACAGAAAGCAAAGAATTAAGAAAACTCTTCAGTGAACTTTAATCTGTAATTACAAAATACTGCAAATCGGAACACTCTGTGCTCTTAAAACACGACTTTCCTTGATTTAAGTTTTGGAAATTCAGTCGCTGATCCAGTTTTCCAGCTGTTACATGTTCTATATTGACATTTCAGCAAGTTCAACAACTCTCTGTTGCACCATCCACTGTTGAACAGAATGCAGATATATGTCTTTATCAATTTTGAGAAGCTGTCTTCTGCACTAGCTATGGAACCTGGCAAAGTTAAAGGAATCCACAGAGCTCTAAAATGTTTGGAAAACTATCTGTGAGTTTCTTTTCACATACTTCCTTAGTACTTCAGTATAAATCAACCATCTCTCTTCAAGGCACGCATTTACAGAGGGAATGACTTGCTCATAAGATGGGTGGCAAGTTGAATTCCATATAGGCCTTTAAAACAGTAAAAACGAAAATTAAGCAATAATAACTATGTAAGGGGTCTCCACCTTTTTGGTTCCACAGGCACATTTGGGATCTTCAAAGAGTGCCACAGACCCTGTCACGAAAGGCCTACCATGGGCAAGGCAGGGCCAGTCACAAAACAATCCTAATATTTGCCACTGGAAGCAAAACATTCCCTTTCACAGAAAGCCTAAATACAACAACTTTCCCAAAATGTGGGGTGTATGAGCTCCCAAACATGAAGGCCACTCCTTGAAGCCCACCACAATCCTCTGTTCCAACATCATGACACCCATTTCACAGGAGGCAAAGTTGCTCCCCAAATCCCCTCTGAATAAAATACGACCGTGTGCCCACTCTCTTCCTCCCACACAGGCTCTGGGCCCTCCATTTTTTGTCTCCCTTGCCTAGCCCCTGGCGTAGATCCTCCCTTTTTTGTCTCTCTCTCCCTCCCCAGTCAGTAACTACCTTACATTCTCCCACTGAGGCATGAAGTAGAGCTGCTCCTCTGTTCCTCTCCACCTTCAGCTACATTCTTAAATCACCTAGGCAAACCTATGCTTTGTTTATGAGTCAGACAGCAGGAAAACTTTCTCACTGCATTCTCTCAGGGAAACTGTTCATGAGGACAGTAGGAAAACTTTAGCCCAATGCTTCTTGAAGCAGGCTGTGAGCAGGGCTATGTTCAGCTTCATCCATCCCACAAGGGGGAAGTAAGTAAGAGGGAAAGGAAAACAAGGCTTCCGTTGTGTTTGAATCATCAAGATCTGCTAGAGACACTTTTTATTTAAAAGAAAGCAAAACAAAACCAAGCAAAGCAAAAGAGATGAACGGCCGTTCGGAGAGAACTTCAGACAGGGCAGCAGGGTATTAAAAAGCAGGGTGTGCCTCAAAAGGGGTTGAGGAAGAAGCTGAGGGAGTGGCACAAGCACGACCTGTCTCTTCAATTTCCAATTGCTTCTTCATCTCTGCCAATTGTTTCTGTATGTTCTCAAGAGAGTCTTTTTGGCTAAGCATTCTGTTTTTAGCTCTTATTTTAGTGGCCCGATTCTCCCAGGGGAAGAAATAGTCCATCTGGGCAGGGTGTGGATCTTCCAGGAACCCTCTCAAATATTTTAGTTTGTCCAATTCAAAGGTACCTTTTGAAGTGCACTGTCCTCATATGTAAACCTATTCCACACGTGCACCAATTCAATCATTCTTTTCAACTTCAAACCAGCCGGCAATTTCCCAGGTTAAAAAAAACCACCCAGGTTTGACTGTAAATTTTTATCATTTTTTTTGCAAGGGTGTCCCTGGTGAGGGATCAACCTTGGACCTTTTGTTTCCTTTTTTCCTCCTTTGTAGTTCTGTTTTCTATTTTTATGTTGCTTTATTTTGTTTTCTGCTTTATTTGCTACAGGTTCAGCGTATCTAAGGCTTGAACTGGGACCGCAAATATTACAGGTTCAGCCTATCCAAGGCTTGAACCAGGGCTCTCAAAGTTGCCACAAACCAGGTTCAATCTATTCAAAGCTGAACTGGGGCTCTCCAAGCCGCCACAAACCAATTCCCTAGCCTCTCCAAGACATAGGGTGGGACCTTTATTCACTTTCAATCACTCCGCCTGATTGGGTGTATGTTCGCATGGGGAACTATATCCCGGGTTGGCTTCTTACAAGGAGGGTGTGCCATATCCTTACCAGGTCAGGAGGCTTCCCCTAGCTGGCAAGACGGGTCATCTTCCCCCTTTCAGTCACTCAGCAACATACACTCACAACACTCAGGTCTGCGTAAGAGCTCAAACAATACTAGTAATATAACAGAACTGCAGTAATGAAATAGCAACAGGGAAAGCTCAACAATGCCCCCTGGCTTTCCCCCCAAAACAGTTTGCTATAAGCCTGTATTGATATAAAATAGGAATGGACTCTTACTGCCAGTGAAACTGGAGCCTGGAGGAACGGGGAGAAATGGACAGCAAGGAATGAGATTTTGGCATGGATCTCTTACCAGATCTAGTGAGGCGCCTCAGCTGTCCTTTCTCCCTTGTTCAAATCCAGTCTCTGCATTTCACCTGGTGTCCCAGTCACATCCCACTTCTAACACCAAACTGATGGGGAATTCTGGGATTCGTTGGACTGGGGGTCCTAGATGAAATTGAAGACACAGGCTTGCAGCAAAGTTTGGCCTTTATTGGTATGTGTGTACAATCAGTCTCCCATGATGTTGGTGAAGAGCTGCAACATGGCACTGTGTGCCTGGGGTTTTTATACATTCCAGGACATAGACATTAGCATTTCACCAATCGGGGCTACACACCAGCATTACATAGGCATTACATGAGTATTGCATAGACACTGCATAGGCATTGCATTGGCATTGCATTATGTTCTAATCAATTTGACAATGTTCAGAACTTCACATGCCAATACATTTAGGCTATGAGCTAAGCATTTCAGTTAATGCAATCCTTCCTATGTCTTGGAGAGTACAGCATGTTCAGTGTCAGTTCAGTGTTATCTTATAGAGTTCAAGCTGTACCATACAGCTCAGCACAGTCAGGGAAGACAGCTCTGAAAAGAAAAAGGTTCTGGCTGGCTACTAAACTATTAAAATATTATAAACCTTTATAGCTTTATAAAAGAATATATTTTGCTTATTGTTTGTATATAAAAATTTCCCATCAACTGTGTAACCTGCCTTGGGCTCCTTGGAGGTAAAAATGGTGAGAAATAATAATTTTTAAAAATGCCTGAAGACATGGCCACCAGTAGAATTTGTTTTGTTTTCCATTAGGTTAGTGGGGTTCTGAAAGAAAAGAGAGCTGACAGGGATGCAACAATGCCAATGTTCATGTGGGCTTCTCCATGTGCGAGATCTGTATAAAAATTTACAAATAAAATAGCAAAGATGGCATTATTTCAATTCTGTGTAGCACTAATGAGATTGCTTTGTAAATGCAAACAATTCTGCTTGCCTGACAAAGCAATTTCCCGTCTCTTTCCTGCTATGTGCTGTGGGGCTGATTTGTTATTTTATTTGTAATTTTTTATTTGTATTCTTTCCTCACATTTGGTGCCCCCCCCAACTTGGCACCCTAGGCAACTGCCTTGTTCATCTGTATGGATGAGCCACCACTGCAAACAATCCTGAATTAGATGGACCAATGGTCTGACTTGGAATAAGGAAACTATGTTCCACTCCTCCCCCACCACTTTCTCAAGTCTTCCCCCTTGCGCTGATATTCTTATCTTTTGCCCTAGCATCACCACTGCTTTCCACTTGCTAGGATAATAAGATTTAGTTGAATGTGTGATGGTACCCTTAAGGCCTCTTCTTTTTGGGGTTTGAAGAAACCAGGCTCAAGAAGGCTGGCCCTCAGTAGACACAGACAGTAGGACTGAGAACAACTGCTGTCACTATTCTGAATAAAAGGTTTTTATTTAAGACCTATTGATTGTTCTTTCCTGGACTGACTGTTAAACAACATACCACCAACTGTTTTTGTGTTTTGTGTTTACATCCATGCAGAAAGTGTAGGTGCAATGCTGCTAATCTCTTAAGGCTTCGTTGGGGGAGTAAACCCAGTGAGGCTTCCTTCTGAATACACATGCCTCTTTCTAAAGCAAGGATAGGGAGCTGGTGGCCCTCCAGATTTGTTGGTCTCCAGTTCCCATCAGCCCCAACAAATATGGACAATGGTCAAGGACAATGGGAGTTGTAGTGTACAACATCTGGGGGCCTACAGGCTTGGCCTGAGGGGATGTGCTGCTATCCACTCGAAAATCCATATTATATTTATGCCAGATTTTTGAACTGGGCATTCCCCCCCCTTCAAAGATTACATAGATTTGTTTATAGCTAGATTTTCTATCCCAGTTGAAGACGCACTTCAAACTGACAGTATCTCACAAAAAGAAATGTTTTAATTCAGAAGTCCAAGGCTGGAATTTCTTGCTGGAGGGAAAATGTATGCTGTGCTGTTTCAAAATAATAATTGCTATTTGTATTCCTTTTGTTGACTAACACCTTTTCAGTTGGGGAAAATATATTCTTCATTGTTATACATTACTGAGTTTTTACAGAAAAGCAGAATTTTGAAATATGCAACATATTTTCCTTGCTCTGACTACAGAGCAGGCATTGGATGAGTGGGACGTATGGTATATGTATTTGCATGTACTCAACACACTCTCTCAAGTTGTTTGTGGGAAATCAGTTTCTGGATTCTATCTTTGTGAGAAATCAGTTTCTGGAGTTTAAATAGAGCACATCCTTATTATAGCTATGTCTTTCCCAGGAATCCAGTTACACTAAATGTATTTACATGTCCTCCAGTCTGATCTGTTCATTCCCTGCCCCTCACCCCAGTTGTTGGTGCTCCATGGATTTTTTAATTATTATTAATTATTTGATTTATATTCTGCCCTTCCTCCCAGTAGGAACCCAGGGTGGCAATTTTAAACATGTTCATATTTGGAAGGCTGTTGAATAGCATCCTCCACAATCTTTTCTGAAAAGCAATTTGTTTCTTACTCCCAAATGCCTTTGAATATGCTGTGTGCTAAGATCCATGGTTGTTGCTACAAAGTGCCCCAAAGTCACAGTAGTAATTCAGCAAAATGACATAGGATGTTTCAGTGGGTTGAAGGTTTATTTTTCAAGATATATGCCAAGCTGAGGTCTCTGAAAACTCAAGCTAAAGTAAAGCATGGTTGGTTGGGTTGGATTTCGAGTATCCATATTTTACACAGTAGCATATGCATTGATTGATCTATCTCCTCTCTTGGCCAGAGAGGTTCTTTGGACCCTAGCAAAATCATTAAAACATTCACTGTACAGAGACAAATTACTGAGCCTTTGTACAAGATAGCTGCTACAAGAAGTCAACAGTACAATACTTTTTGAAACAAATGGCACCAACCTGAATATTTAGCCAAGCCTCCTTTTTATGTCAGCTGAAAATCACCCAGTTTCCTTTCAGAAACTGCTGTCAATGCCTGGCATTTCAGCATCAATCATAGATCTCAAAGAGTTAAGCCCCAGCTGACAAAGCGTCAAGGCGAGTTAAGCAGCAGAGCGAGTTCGACAGCAGGGCGAGGAGGCCAGGGCCCCCCACTCTGCCCGTCTGTTCCCTGACCTCAACTAAACCGCAGTCTCCAACCCATTGACGTAATAAACCTTAAACAAAACTATGCAGGTAAGAAGCCAGCAGGGGTGTGGGGGCTTTCCAGTGTTTTGCACCGCCTGCAGCATGTACGACTATCTGCCTGTTGGACAGCAGTCGTGGGTGTGCTCTCGGTGCAATGAGCTCCTGGCTCTCCGGGAACGACTTCATTTCCTTGAGGCCAAGGTGGCGGACCTGGAAAAGCTGAGAGAGGCAGAGAGGTGGGTGGAGGAGGCCTTCAGGGACGTTATAGCTGTGTCCCACTCCAATGATGATAGCTCTCCTGCTATCATGGAGAACGATGGTCTCTGGGAAGGAGAGCATCCAGCTGAGGAAGAGGGAAACGATCCCTTAGAAGGGACCCATTTCTTGGGGGATGAGCAGCTATCCTCTCGTGCCGAGGATATATCTCCAGGGGGTGGAGGGATCCTTGTAGTGGGTGATTCGATCATTAGGAACATAGACAGTGGGGTGTGTGATGGGCATGTAGACCGCAAGGTGTTTTGCCTGCCTGGTGCGAAGGTTGCGGATATCGCCCGTCGTTTAGATAGTTTGGTAGACAGTGCTGGGAAGGAGTCAGTGGTCGTGGTGCACGTTGGCACCAACGACATGGGGAAATGCAGCCGTGAGGTCCTGGAAGCAAAATTTAGGTTGCTAGGTAGGATGCTGAAAGCCAGGACCTCCAAGGTGGCTTTCTCTGAAATGCTACCGGTTCCACGCGCAGGACCAGCCAGACAGGCCCAGCTTCGCAGTCTCAATGCGTGGATGAGACGATGGTGTCGGGTGGAAGGGTTTGGATTTGTTAGGCACTGGGGAACATTTTGGGACAAGCCGGGCCTGTACAAAAGGGACGGGCTCCACTTGAACCAGAATGGAACCAGACTGCTGGCACTTAAAATTAAAAAGGTAGCAGAGCAGCTTTTAAACTGACTGAGGGGGGAAACCCGACAGGAGCTGAGAAAGGTCCGGTTTGGAATAAACCTCCCCCCTGGGATAAAAACCAAAGAAATGATGAAATTTTAAAAGGGGTAGGCCTAGAAGTAGGCATTGTGAGAGCAGGGGCACAGGATATAAATTCAGAAGAGCAAAATTACCACAGGCCTAACCACAAGTGCCAAAGACACTTGAAGAGAGACACTGCTTACAAGTGCCTGTACGCTAATGCTAGGAGCCTGCGAACCAAGATGGGAGAACTGGAGTGCTTGGTCTTAGAGGAGAGCATTGATATAGTGAGCATAACCGAGACCTGGTGGAATGGAGAAAACCAGTGGGATACGGTTATCCCTGGATATAAACTATATCGGAAGGACAGGGAAGGATGTATTGGTGGCGGAGTCGCTCTATACGTGAAAGAAGGCATTGAATCCAGCAAGCTCGAAACCCCAAAAGAGGCAGACTCCTCCACAGAATCGTTGTGGGTGGTGATACCATGCCCCAGGAGGGACTTAATACTGGGAACGATCTATTGTCCCCCTGATCAAAATGCTCAGGGAGACCTTGAGAGGAGATATGAAATTGAGGAAGCATCCAAACTAGGAAATGTGGTAGTAATGGGTGACTTCAACTACCCGGACATAGACTGGCTGCATATGTGTTCCAGTCATGACAAAGAAGCAAAGTTTCTAGATATTCTAAATGACTATTCCCTAGACCAGTTGGTCATGGAACCGACCAGAGGGACGGCAACCCTGGACTTAATCCTCAGTGGGGACCGGGACCTGGTGCGAGATGTAAGTGTTGTTGAACCGATTGGGAGCAGTGACCACAGTGCTATTAAATTAAACATACATGTAACTGGCCAATTGCCAAGAAAATCCAACACGGTCACATTTGACTTCAAAAGAGGAAACTTCACAAAAATGAGGGGATTGGTAAAAAGAAAGCTGAAAAACAAAGTCCAGAGGGTCACATCACTCGTAAATGCTTGGAAGTTGTTTAAAAACACTATATTAGAAGCTCAACTGGAGTGCATACCGCAGATCAGAAAAGGTACCGCCAGGGCCAAGAAGATGCCAGCATGGTTAACGAGCGAAGTCAAGGAAGCTCTTAGAGGCAAAAAGTCTTCCTTCAAAAAATGGAAGTCTTGTCCAAATAAAGAAAATAAAAAAGAACACAAACTCTGGCAAAAGAAATGCAAGAAGACAATAAGGGATGCTAAAAAAGAATTTGAGGAGCACATTGCTAAGAACATAAAAACCAACAACAAAAAATTCTATAAATACATTCAAAGCAGGAGACCATCTAGAGAGACAATTGGACCCTTGGATGATAAGGGAGTCCAAGGTGTACTAAAGAACGATAAGGAGATTGCAGAGAAGCTAAATGAATTCTTTGCATCTGTCTTCACAGTGGAAGATATAGGGCAGATCCCTGAACCTGAACTAACATTTGCAGGAAGGGATTCTGAGGAACTGAGACAAATAGTGGTAACGAGAGAGGAAGTTCTAAGCTTAATGGACAATATAAAAACTGACAAATCACCGGGCCCAGATGGCATCCACCCGAGAGTTCTCAAAGAGCTCAAAGGTGAAATTGCTGATCTGCTAACTAAAATATGTAACTTGTCCCTTGGGTCCTCCTCCGTGCCTGAGGACTGGAAAGTGGCAAATGTAACGCCAATCTTCAAAAAGGGATCCAGAGGGGATCCCGGAAATTACAGGCCAGTTAGCTTAACTTCTGTCCCTGGAAAACTGGTAGAAAGTATTATTAAAGCTAGATTAACTAAGCACATAGAAGAACAAGCCTTGCTGAAGCAGAGCCAGCATGGCTTCTGCAAGGGAAAGTCCTGTCTCAGTAACCTATTAGAATTCTTTGAGAGTGTCAACAAGCATATAGATAGAGGTGATCCAGTGGACATTAAGTACTTTCAAAAAGCGTTTGACAAGGTACCTCACCAAAGGCTTCTGAGGAAGCTTAGCAGTCATGGAATAAGAGGAGAGGTCCTCTTGTGGATAAGGAATTGGTTAAGAAGCAGAAAGCAGAGAGTAGGAATAAACGGATAGTTCTCCCAATGGAGGGCTGTAGAAAGTGGAGTCCCTCAAGGATCGGTATTGGGACCTGTACTTTTCAACTTGTTCATTAATGACCTAGAATTAGGAGTGAGCAGTGAAGTGGCCAAGTTTGCTGATGACACTAAATTGTTCAGGGTTGTTAAAACAAAAAGGGATTGCGAAGAGCTCCAAAAAGACCTCTCCAAACTGAGTGAATGGACGGAAAAATGGCAAATGCAATTCAATAGAAACAAGTGTAAAATTATGCATATTGGAGCAAAAAATCTTAATTTCACATATACGCTCATGGGGTCTGAACTGGCGGTGACCGACCAGGAGAGAGACCTCGGGGTTTTAGTGGACAGCACGATGAAAATGTCGACCCAGTGTGCGGCAGCTGTGAAAAAGGCAAATTCCATGCTAGCGATAATTAGGAAAGGTATTGAAAATAAAACAGCCGATATCATAATGCCGTTGTATAAATCTATGGTGCGGCCGCATTTGGAATACTGTGTACAGTTCTGGTCGCCTCATCTCAAAAAGGATATTATAGAGTTGGAAAAGGTTCAGAAGAGGGCAACCAGAATGATCAAGGGGATGGAGCGACTCCCTTACGAGGAAAGGTTGCAGCATTTGGGGCTTTTTAGTTTAGAGAAAAGGCGGGTCAGAGGAGACATGATAGAAGTGTATAAAATTATGCATGGCATTGAGAAAGTGGATAGAGAAAAGTTCTTCTCCCTCTCTCATAATACTAGAACTCGTGGACATTCAAAGAAGCTGAATGTTGGAAGATTCAGGACAGACAAAAGGAAGTACTTCTTTACTCAGCGCATAGTTAAACTATGGAATTTGCTTCCACAAGATGCAGTAATGGCCACCAGCTTGGACGGCTTTAAAAGAAGATTAGACAAATTCATGGAGGACAGGGCTATCAATGGCTACTAGCCATGATGGCTGTGCTCTGCCACCCTAGTCAGAGACAGCATGCTTCTGAAAACCAGTTGCTGGAAGCCTCAGGAGGGGAGAGTGTTCTTGCACTCGGGTCCTGCTTGCGGGCTTCCCCCAGGCACCTGGTTGGCCACTGTGAGAACAGGATGCTGGACTAGATGGGCCACTGGCCTGATCCAGCAGGCTCTTCTTATGTTCTTATGTTCTTATCCTGCAAATCTTCATTGCTACACATTTTATATTTTATATTTGTTCTCACAGTATAGTCCTGCAAAATTATGGAACACATAAAAGCTAACAGTGTCAGCAGTGTCATGTCATTACTGTCTTGAAAATAAATAAGCAAGCACATCCTTGACTAGACATGGAAGTTAAATTTGTAAGCACTTGTTCTGCGCTAAGCCTCAGACCAGCTCCTCAGTTACCTAAAGCAAGTAGTCTTCAAAATGTGGAAATGATTGACGAAGTGTTTAGCAGCAAGTGCCTTCTGGCCTCATTCAGTTGGGCTTGAGTAGCTCCATTTAACAATGATTGATATTGGGAAGATACCTGTTTCTAAATGAAACCAATTACAGCTCTTGGTTAACATTGGCCTGTAACAGGGATCAGGACTCTGTGGCCCTCCAGACATTGTTGGACTACAACTCCCATCATCCCTGACTATTATCTATGCTAACTGGGCTGATGGGAGTTGTACTCCAACAACATTTGAGAGACCACAGGTTCTCCATTCCTGGTCTATACACATGTGCACATTCATGGAACATAGGTCTGTCAGCAGCTGTTGGCCATGATAACTAAATGGAGCTTCCATTCTCCAGATGTGGTGAACACATGTCATGGTGAGATTACATTGCCCTCTTATGGCCAGAAATAGAAACGCAGACTGGTCTTTGTCCATTGGTCTCACCCAGCTTCCATTTTCAGAGGCAATCCGCTACTGAATACCAAGGTTGTATGAGGGAGAGCACAACATTGGGAAATGGCTATTGCCTTCATGCCCGGCATCTGGGCTTCACAGGACCATTTGGCTGGCCTTTATGGGCTACAGGATGCTCGAGTAGATGGACCTCTGGTCTGATCCATCAAGACTTGTCTCATATTCCTACATGAAGGCTTGCATCTGTAAATGGGCCATTGCAGATCAAACACTCTGGAAAAGCATGGTGCTTGAGACAATGTGAATGTTGTTTCTTTCTCACCTTCTTCTACAAGTCATTAAGCATACAGTAAACAAGTATAGAGAAATCTGTACATGTCTATGGAAGTGTGCACCAGCCCTGTGTCTTGCTTCCTCTGTATGTGTGCATAAATCTAAAATATTTGTGATTTGGGGGGGGCATAAATGATTGACCTGTAGCTGTCAGCAGAATACTTCGCGATGAACAACTAGGATCAGTTCAATACAGCCTTGGGTGAAATGATAGCTAATTTTCAAAAGTCAACTTGAATGGCAGAAACAGTTTGTTCCCTAACAGAGTCTGCTAATTTCTGTAACACACATTTTAAATGAAATGGATGGAAGCTTCTTTGGAGAAAGTATAATTCTCTGTGTCTTTTTAAAACATTAAAAAAAAACTTGAAAACAAACTCAGTAGATAGGAAAGAGAGGTCATTTTCTGTAGTGGCCCCACAGTTCTGCAACTCATTACTGAGTGGACTCTTATCAGGCTACAACTTGACAGTTCACAGAATCATAGAATAGTAGTGTTGGAAGGGGCCTATAAGGCCATCAAGTCCAACCCCCTGCTCAATGCAGGAATCCAAGTCAAAGCATTCCTAACAGATGGCTGTCCAGCTGCCTCTTGAATGCCTTCAGTGTCAGAGAGCCCACTACCTCTCTAGGTAATTGGTTCCATTGTCGTATGGCTCTAACAGGAAGTTTTTCCTGATGTTCAGTCGAAATCTGGCTTCCTGCAACTTGAGCCCATTATTCCGTGTTCTGCACTCTGGGACGATCAAGAAAGATGGCATCGGCTATGGACGTGCTTTCAAACACCCTCTGGTTACTGCCAAGTTTTGCCTTCAGTGGGTAAGCTTCGCCTTTGTTTTAGGCAGCGAATTCAAACTATAACAATCTATAGAGGCTGGAAATACCTCTGAAGGACAGTGGAGGAAATTTGCTGCCAGCTCATGTACGGAAAACAGTTAGAACTCAGAGAGATGCCAGAGCCTCTTCCCTTCCCCCACTGTGATAAGGAGCCAAGTACAAAGACAAGAAGAGCTGATATACCTCCCCCACTTGAACAAACGGGTTTTTGCTAACTAAATAGTAAACCGGCTGGTGCTGTAAGCTTGGAAGATTTACGAGCGGAGACAATCCTATCCCGGACGAAGCACCAAGGCAGGAATGTAGAGAACTTTAACTCTAAATATAACACTGAGCTCCTAACGTCTAGCAGTTTGACTGTCTCCATTCTTGTACATTTCAAGATTTATAACTCTCTTGTTTGCCCTCTATTCTATTGCCACCAAGTTCTTATTCTTCCGCTACCTGACTGACCCGCTGAACTCATGGTGTTTACCAGGAAAAGATATAGGGAGTTGGGAATTACACCCTGTACTGCTGAGGCTCCTTTAAATGCGGGCGATTATCAGACTAAAATTACCCAGTTCTTTTCACTCCCCGAGGGAGACCTTGATACAGAGACAAAAGAGGCACCGACAATTATACTATCTTCCCCAAATGTCAACTTAGACTGGTCCTTGGACCTAAATTACAATCTTGTTGACCTAAAGGAGGACCCTGCTTTGACGGATTTAGCCACGGAATTGGCAGCGGCTGGTTTTTCTACTCCCTGGCAACTCGGAAATGAGCTCAATTTGAAGGATCACTTGGGCAGCCGACCTAATGAACTACCAACTTGCAGTGGACTCCAGCAGCCACTTACAGACCCTTCTGACCTCCCACCTAAACCCCCAAGCACCAAAATACCTCTCGAGGGATGGCTTCTCTCGCTATTGGAAGACCTTGTCTGTGTAAAATATTTTCTTATGGAGTGCAACAGTCTCCTGACTACCCTGGTGGGATTTTTCCAAAAGCCCACTGGGGATGTGGCTGCCAGCTATAGACAGCGTAATGCAGTCTCTCAAACCATGCCTAATCCACTCCCCAAAATGATGCCCACCAAAACTCAATCCAGTCATCTAACAACTAGCAAGAGAGCAAGTAGCCGATGTGGAAATATTGCTAAGAAAAGTAAAAACGTTAAAAACTCTAAACCTCCTCGCTACAAGATGAGGTTCAACCGGTTGTTTCTGCTACTGGATGGGCCACAGGCACGGAGTCCTATCCTAAATCCCACCAAGAGAACCAGGCAGAGGGAAATCGCCAGCGCCCCTTCGCCATTTCTTCAGGATACAAGTTCTTCCCCTACACCTTGGTGCAACCAGCCCAAGAGCCGTTTCGAGTCGTGACAGCGCAAGCCTCAGGAGCTCCACCCCCCGGTAAGAAGCCTCCCTCGCAAGGCCATAACACAGCTGCCAGGGGGCCAAAAGACAATACTTCTGCCCACTGGAACTTAGTCCTGAATCGGTGCAAGCTGGTATTGATAAACTATCCTAAACCCGCAGGGTTTGCCTCACAATTTAAGTGCAAACTCCATCTCCTAGACATTGTGAATCCAGTCCTCCTGAGATAGCTTCATTCGTCGGACATTGTCTCTGTCAAATATCTGTATTACAATAACAGAAATGCGCGGGCAGTGGTCACCTTTGGGGACCCGAGCTTTTCTAACATGATCTATTGCTGCAGAGACCATCTTGTATCAAGCGGGATTATGGTTCATAGACTGAGAACATGATGCCTCCTTGGCCTTTAAGGTTTCCATACCCCCAGGAATGTGAGCAGGGCTTTGTGCCCTTTGTATTGCCTGTCTAGGCAGACGGGGCCACTGCCCCTGGGCTAGGGTCCCCTCTTCAAGCTGGAGTCAGCTTGCCGATAGCGCTAACACCTTCAAAGGCAAGGTGCCCAATGCCCGGGATGACACCACCCTTTGACAACGAAGAAAAGCAGTTGGTGGAATCCTTTCTAGCTTTACCTGCTAAAGAACAATCTGAAATTGTTAGGAAACTGGACCTCTTAAAAAGGCATCTGGAAAAGCTACAGCTTGAGCAACTTAGCCATACTATGCCAAGACAATCGCAAGAGGGCTAGCTAGTGGCGGCAGCCATCCACCGAGAAAACGAGAGGAGTCCGCAAGACCAGGGACTACCTCCATCTGTCCAGTTATCTAAAGAGGAAACTAACCTAAATATTGAGAATGTTAAACCATCTGCCTGTCCCTCGTGGACTGGCATGCGCTTTTTAGAGAGTTGGGAATTGGGCTCCCGGGGGAAGGGACAGGCCCCCCTGGGCATATCCCACATCCATCCAGGGATTATCATCTCCAATGTGAGCAGGCTTAGCCCATCATTGGAGATCATTACCCCCATGGAGGGCTTTTCGAAATGACCAGAGAAAAACCCTCCACCCAAGAATTCCACCAAGCCCCACCGACGGAAATCAAGCATTTATACTTTTCCCAGGGCCGACCCAAGACATAGCCCGGAGATTGTCCTTTCTCCCCCTGATGATACTCACCCCTGCTTGGCCAACCCAGTGATTACTTTTACAGGGCAGAAGCGACAGCTGACTAACTTCAAACCTCCCACCTCTTCGGGTTTGCTGTCCATCAAGACACCCTGCAACATGCCCACAGCAGTGTGCTCGCCCCCCCCAAGGGAGGATCCCTCGGATGATAATCCCTGTCAGTCAAATTTTTTAAATCTATTATCATGGAATATCACAGGATGGTACAACAAGCTGGGGGGCCAAGAATATATATCTTATCTCCAGTCCTTTGACATTGTATGTCTCCAGGAGACCTGGCTCCCGGAATCTAATTCCATCTTGCTGGAGGGCTTCAGGGCCTGGGAGCAGCCAGCCATGAAAACTACCAGTCGTGGCCGTGGCAGTGGTGGTCTTGCCACCCTGATTTCCACGACATTGGAAGTGCAGGTTTCCAAGGTTTGTGGTCCCATGCCAAGCACTTGTCAGGCACTGATAGTACAGGGTCCTGTGGTGCCCCCTCTGATCTGCGTCAATATTTATGTACTGCCCTATTCTCCCAAAGTGGATTTAGAATATTGGTCTGAGATAGAGGCCTTTGTGGAAAATCTTCTAGTTAATTACAGTTCCCACTTGCTCTTCTTTTGTGGCGATTTCAACGCCAGAATGGGATCTAGTTTTCCCCTGGAAAAAGATCTCTGGCTCGATCATGGTGAATTTATTAGCCTCCCCTGACTTTCCCGTGACCAAGTAATTAACAAATACGGACATGCCCTTTTTTCGTTGATTTTCAAATTCCATCTAGTCTGTCTTAACGTGTCTTATCTCGACCAGTCTAAGGGCTCCTTCACGTACGTCTCTGGGAAGGGAGCTAGTGTCATTGATTATATCATTGGAACACCTACCATCATCCCCCTCATCCAAAGCATGACCTTAGAGAACAGGATAGAAAGTGATCACTTTCCATTAAAACTTAAACTTCATACTCAGAACTTCCGCTCCACCATAAAATCAGGCCTCCATATGCCCGGACATCTACAAGGCGTTAGACGTCTTAAATGGTCCCAGGAAGTAGGTACTAATTTGGACCGGATGCTGCAGTCGGATAAATTTCTCCATCTCCGTTCTATGGCAGCCGAATCCCCAGGGCACATTTTCCAGATCTACCAGGACATAATCAGTGAAATCAGACCTCTTGTCACCTCAAATTTAGTTAGTAAAATGCCGTGTAGACCCCGATACTGTTATGATAATGAATGCAGAGCCAAGAAAAGGGAACTTCGCCATCTATCTAGAGTGCCAGCCTGTACTGGCTCCATATCTCTTTTCCAATGTTGTCGGAGAGAATATAAATCTCTAATTAGGGGGGGGAAAGGGCCTTTCATGCCGACAACTGGAAAGCCCTGGCCCTTGCACTGAGTGAAAGGAATGAGCCTAAATTTTGGGAATTGATACAAGCTGGACTTACATGTTCCAATTACCGGGTAGCCCCACCGATTCTGTCAGAAACATGGGTTTCCCACTTTTCCAGCATCTTTGGAGGCAACATAAGTTCACCCTCTGTAGCTCCAGGGAATATTTCCACCCTGCCATCTTGGCCACCTGTCACCAACTCCGAAATTTTGGATTTAATTTCCCAGCTCCGCCCTGGCAAGGCCCTAGGCGAGGATATGATTCCCCCTGAGGCATTTTTATCAGACGCCAACTGGTGGGCACCAGTATTGGCGTCTCTATTTACCTATATTAATGTGACTGGCATTATCCCCTCAGGTTGGCGCTCCAGCATAGTTGTCCCTATATTCAAGAAGGGAGAAGCCTCAGACCCGAGGAATTACAGACCTATCAGCCTTCTGGATGTCACCTCCAAATTATACGGATGATATTTATTAAATAAGCTCCTCGCCTGGGAAGCTAATAATTCCATCTTTTACGAGGAGCAAGCGGGATTCAGGAAAGGCAGGAGCACCATCGATCGGGCATTTGTTTTGCAGCACGTAATTTGCAAATCCATCAGGGGCCCAAACAAATCCCTGTATGTAGCTTTCGTAGACCTCACTTCCGCGTTCGATCTTATAGATAGGGAGCTATTATGGCAAAAAATGGCCCAGATCAATATTGATAAGAGACTGCTTCATCTTATTTGGTCTCTCCACCAACCCAATTCCTTGCAGGTGCGTCTGGGCCTGCAGGGTACTCTCTCTCGAGCGATTCAGATCAAAAGAGGAGTGAAGCAGGGTTGCATTTTGGCCCCTTTTTTATTTAATTTAATGATCTGGCTTTGTTATCTCTAAATAAAATCGGCCTTAAAAGAATGTTAACCCGGCTTGGCACCTATTGTTCAGAGCACCGCCTGACAATTAATTACACCAAAACTAAGATTATGACCTTTGGTAAGAAGAGGACAATTGCAAACTGGGTCCTTAATGGAGACCCCCTCGAACAGGTTTGCCTATTTAAATATCTGGGCATTTGTTTCACCGAGAACCTTTCTTGGAAGTCCCACCTAAGGTCAATTACATTTGTTGGTGCCAGATCCTCAGCACAACTCAGGAGGTTTTTTTATGTCAGAGGGGGCCAACTGGTCAGCCCAATGATCAAGGTCTTCGTTGCAAAAATTTTAGCCTCCATATTATATGGAGCGGAACTCTGGGGGGAACTTGTAAAGCGGGAGATAGAAATCCTGCAAAACAAATTCCTGAGACAGACCTTAGGGCTCCCCGCGGGAACCCCTGCTGCGCATCTCAGAGCGGAGCTCAGCCTACCCTCACTGGCAGCCAGAATAGATTTGGCTTTCTTCAGATACTGGCGCAGATTACATGGGACTCCTGACTCTTCCCTTACCAAACAGTGCTGGGAGGAGCAATTGAAAGATAGGGGATGGGCCTCTCACTACCAAAAAATGCTAGAGTGGTACAATCTCCCCTTGGGGGAGTTTTTGACTCTTAGTCCGCGTGCCCTTAGGGGTTGGATTTTCAACCAGGATGCAGCCCGAGACCGGGTATCTTAATAGCTTCCTTTTCCCCATGGTACCCCCAACTCAAACTTAATCATGTTAAGTCACAGTACCTAGAGGTCTTAACACACGCTCCATTACGTAGAGCCTTCTCGGAATTTCGATTCCAACAGATGCCTTCCGCCTATTTAGATGGGAGATATCTAGGAATCCCACTAGAGAAACGGAGTTGTATTTTTGGATGTAACTCTGTAGAAGACATCGCCCATTATTTGTTGCACTGTCCGCTGTATGACAACCCCAGACAGAAATTCCTGGCCCCTCTCTTCCATCTTTCGCCAGGCAAATGCCCCCAGGAGCTGGTAGTGGAGTTATTGAGCAATAATGTTAAACAGGTGACGGTCTCCGTGGCCAACTTTGCGTTGGCCGCTAGGAAGCTTGGTATGATTTATATCCAAGATTTTAAAGCTTTTAATGTTTTGTAAATGGTTTTAGCTGTGTTTATCTGTTGATGTTTTATAATTGCTGTATTTTGCGATGGCCTATGGCTAAAAGCAATAATAAATTACTACGTATTTCATAAAGACGATCAAGAAGAGATCCCAGCCCTCCTCTGTGTGACAACCTTTCATGTACTTGAAGAGTGCTATCATATCGCCCCTCAGTCTTCTCTTCTCCAGGCTAAACATGCCTAGTTCTTTCAGTCTCTCCTCATAGGACTTTGTTTCCAGTCCCCAGATCATCCTTGTTGCCCTCCTCTGTACCTGTTCAAGTTTGTCTGCATCCTTCTTGAAGTGCGGAGACCAGAACTGGATGCAGTATTCAAGATGAGGCCTAACCAGTGCTGAATAGAGGGGAACTACGACTTCATGCAATTTGGAAACTATACTTCTGTTAATGCAGCCTCATATGGAATTTGCCTTTTTTTGCAGCCACATCGCACTGTTGGCTCATATTCAGCTTGTGATCAACGACAATTCCAAGATCCTTCTCACATGTCTTATGGCTGAGCCAAGTATATCTTATAACTGTGCGTTTGGTTTCTTTTTCCTAAGTGTAGAACTTTGCATTTATCCCTGTTGACTTTCATTCTGTTGTTTTCAGCCCAATGCTCTAGCCCAGCCATTCCCAACCAGTGTGCCTCCAGATGTTGTTGGAACACAATTCCCATCTTTCCTGACCATTGGCAATGCTGGCTGAGGCTGATGGGAGTTGTGGTCCAACAACATCTGGAGGCACACTGGTTGGGAAAGGCTGCTCTAGCCTATCAAGGTCCTTTGGAATTTTGTTTCTGTCTTCCACATATTAGCTGTGCCCCCCCCAATTTTGTATCATCTCCAAATTTGATAAGCATGCTCTGTACCTCCTCATCCAAGTCGTTAATAAAAATGTTGAAGAGCACTGGGCCCAAGACCGAGCCCTGTGGTACCTGTGATGCCCCTGTATTTATAATACTGTAAATATGGTAAGTGTGGGTTTATTAGAGTAAATGAGGTAAATGGACTGAGTGAGAGGGGGAAGTACATGGGTTGGAATGTTGATAAGTGTTGTATTATGATTGGCTGAGCACTTGAGGGTCTGAAGGTATAAATGAGAGGATGACAGTTGAGGTTTTGGTTGGTTTTAGTTGGCGGGTTTAGGAGTTCGTTGGTTGGTTCTGGGTTTTGGAGGGTGGATTAAATTAGGCGGGTAGTGAGGCATGTTATTGATGACTAGAAACATAAAGAGCAACACATCTTATGAAACCACACGCTTGTTGACAATACCTTTAAGTAATCTTGTTATTCCCTGTGTATATAAATAAATATTTCTTGGTTTACCTAACGCCTGATCCTTGGCTGGGTTTACACAGACCAGAAGGGTGGGCAGGGCATATACCAAGGTTGGGAAACAGTATCAGTGGTGGCAGAGATAGTGTAAGATCATCAGGTATCCAGAGCAACCCAGAGCTGTATTCTTTATAGGCACAAAGATACAGGGGGGTTGTAGCCTGCAAGTGCACCCAGACACAAAGTAGCAATAAGCCAGGAGGAGACTAAGGCACAGTCTCAAGGCAATATTGTTTTACAGGGAGTGTCTGGTGGTGCTGCCTAGCAGTGGGATCTTGAGAGATCTTTGCTAGAGCCGGTGAGAGAACTGTTTAAAGACCAGGACCCTGAGGTGGGACCGTGACAAGGCAGTGACCACAGGTGGGATCCTAGCAGGTGGCGCCTGAAGTGGGATCCTGACAGGAAGGGTCCTGACAGTACCCCACTCATTACTTCCGCCCAGTTTGAGAAGGGACCATTGATAAGCACTCTTTGAGTACGATTCTGGAGCCAACGGTGGATCCACCTGATAGTTGCTCCATCCAGCTCACATTTAGCTAGCTTACTAATCAGAATATCATGGGGCACTTTGTCAAAAGCTTTGCTGAAGTCAAGATATATTATGTCCACAGCATTCCCACAGTCTTCAAGGGAGGTTACCCAATCAAAAATGAGATAAGATTAGTTTGGCAGGATTTGTTCTTCATAAATCCATGTTGGCTCCTAGTAATCACTGCATTGCTTTCAAGGTGCTTACAGATTGACTGCTTTCTCATCTGCTCCAGAGTTTTTCCAGGGATTGATGTTAGGCTGACTGGTCTGTAGTTCCCCGGTTCCTCCTTTTTGCCCTTTTTGAAAATAGGGACAACATTAGGTCTCCTCCAGTCATCCGGCACTTCACCAGTCCTCCATGATTTCGCAAAGATAATAGACAGCGGTTCTGAGAGTTCTTCAGCCAGTTCCTTCAATACTCTAGGATGCAGTTTATCAGACCCTGCTGATTTGAACTCGCTCAAAGTGGTTAGGTATTCCTTGAGTTATTGAGGAAAGCATTAAAAACCAACCTGATCTCACCTGCCTTCCTTTGAAAAATGTTCTTATTATTTCATATCTTCTTTTGCTGCTGATGGTTTCAAGCTACAGTTGTGAATTTTGTTTTAGTTCTGGGCTGGATATGTGTTTCTGTACCTGATGGCTTTTCATGGCTGAAGACCTTTGGTTATATTGTGTATTTTAATATTTTTATGATGGAAGCCACCTTGAGGCATTTTTTACTCATCAAAGGCCACTTGTAAATATTTTAGATAAATAAGCACATAAATACTTACCTTCATATGACAGATGAGGTTTAAATCCACCCCAGGTGCACTTTTCGTTGTGGAATTTACACAGAAGTATGCCTAAAATGTAGACCTTCTAATTTATTGTCACTTGCATGGCTGTAAATAGTGTCCCCAGATTTCAGTCACTTGCCATTTGCAGTTCTCTTTCTGTAAACAAAAGCACCTGAGAAAAAAAGCATCCCAAGACAAAAACCTTATAAATTGAGTGCTTTTTGTTTGTCTCAGACAATGTTAATGTATCAGGGTTTTTACAAAAAGCCCCATGTGGTTTTTCAAGCAGTACACCATACGTGGCTTTATTTGTGGACACTTTACCACTCAAAGACCCATTTGAATTTGGCTTGGGATAGAAAAATACCCCCTAAAACTGTCTGTGTTGATTTTTTAGTTCTTGCTTAAGAATTAACGTATTGGCATAATAAATGTCCCACATGGTTTTTCAAGCAAAAAACCAGAAACAGATTAAAGTGCTGTTTGCCTGATACAAGAAATGGCTTTGTTTTGCTCATTCCACTACCCCGAGATACATCAGAAGTCAGCTTGGGGTAGAAATCTACCCCATAAAACTGTCTATGCTCAGTCTTTGGTTTTCCTGGATTGCATTTATATGTAACTATAATTCTGATACTGTTACAAAACTTTCTTTAGTTAATGGCAATACAAGCTGTCAGTCTGGAATGGAAGTAGCATTGTGTAGCAGAAGACCATTGGCTAATTTATAAGTGTACAGACTCTTGATTTGCTATCCTGTGATAGAATTTTAATAAGATCAACATTTGTCATGTTGTCTGACAGGTGATGGCAGTATCCAAATCACTGAGTGAATTAGGTGACAAGCTGTCCTGGTGTGTCAGATTTTTATTGCTGTCTTTTGGTGCATAAAGATCTTGTATTAAGTGATATTTAAAAGCAACTCATTCTGTTTGACAGTTTAGTGACGTGACCTGTGAGCAGCAAGAAATAATGTCATGGTGTCAAGTCAAAGATGAGAAGATTGCTGTAGATATTACCTATTTTAACCACTGAACAAGTCTGTGAAGATGGAGACAAGCAAATTCCATGTTTTATTATAAGATTTCCAGTTGGGTCTTAGGCAACTTACATGTACAGAAAAATGAAATAAAGGAGAAGCTTGCACTATTACTGGGTAACTGATGAGTGATGTATGTGAGGAAATAACTTACAAGGGTTTATGATCTTTATTTTCTCAAAGTTTGCCTTTGTTAGGATTTCTGTTGTGATTTTATAACTGAACAACAGTGAGTGCATTTTACTTTAAAAATTTGAAATGGTTTCTTCATATAACGTAAGCTGAAATTTACTCTTTGGTTCAAAATGGTGAAATTATATAGTTTTGCTCCTCTTAAACCCCATTATAATATAGTATACATGTACTCAGCAGACTGCAGTATAAGCCAGTATTATGTGTTGTGTTATGATTATATACCTGATTAAAATGCATGGGAAAACAGAAGCATACATTTATTTATTAAACTTCCACTAAGCAGAAGCTTTGGTTGGCTCTTTATCTGCATAGCCATTGTTAAACACACCATTAATAGGATTTGCACAGGGGGAAAAAATTTATTTTTGAGGTTGCTTATGAGGGCTTTTAAAATCATATGCTTTATACAACAGAAACCTAATTAGTGTTTCTGATGATTTGTTACAGAACTCCCAGCAAGTTAAATGGTGCACATTATCTTGCACTTTGTTATTCCAATACATAACAATGACTATATCTCAATGCAACTTTCACTCCCTAGGAGACCTCTATTTTTGACAATGGCTGTCAATGTCAGCAAGTATACCATATCCTATTTAAGTATTCTTTTAATGTTGGGATTCTTCCTGTTTCCACTTTTGGCAAATTGCCATTTTGGGATAAGTAAATAAATATTATTTATTTATTTATTGCATTTGTGTACCGCCCCATAGCCGAAGCTCTCTGGGTGGTTTACAACAATTAAAAACATTAAAAACAAATATACAAATTTAAAAACACATTTTTAAAAAGCAATTTAAAAGCACATGCTAAAATGCCTGGGAGAAGAGGAAAGTCTTGACCTGGCACCGAAAAGGTAACAGTGTTGGTGCCAGGCGCACCTCGTCAGACACATCATTCCATAATTTGGGGGCCACCACTGAGAAGGCCTCTCCCTTGTTGCCAGACTCCCAGCTTCCCTCAGAGTAGGCACCCGGAGGAGGGCCTTGGATGTTGAGCGTAGTGTATGGGTGGGTTCATGTTGGGAGAGGCGTTCCATCAGGTATTGTGGTCCCAAGCCGTGTAAGGCTTTATAGGTTAAAACCATCAGCTTGAATCAAGCTCAGAAACATACAGGCAGCCAATGCAAGCGGGCCAGAATTGGTTTTATTTGTTCAAACTGTCTGGTCCCTGTTACCAATCTGGTACCAATAAGCAGCACTCTATTGTTGTTGTTGTTGTTATGTCCCGCCCTTCCTCCCAAAGGGAACCAGAGTGGCAGACATATGATAAAGCACTAAAAACACGTTTAAAAAATCTTTAAAAACAATTCCAATACAAATGCAGACTAAGATAAGATAAAATCCCTGTTTACTTACTGTTTTTAACATTACGAAATAAAATGATTAATGAGTCCTGTGTTAAATTACTACCTGTCATTTCCTTGATATTCTCCAACACTAACTCCCAGAACTTCTTAATAAATGTACATTCCCCCCAAAATGTGCACTTGTCTGCTTTTATGTTTCCACATCTCCAGCATTTGTCATCTGCTACAGGATATATATGTCTCAACATTGGAGTGAAGTACTATCTGAACAAAAATTTGTAAAAGCTTTCCTGAAGATTAGGGCATAAAATTCCTGAAATAACTGCCTGCCATATCCAACCTCTTTTCAGAAATTATTCTTCCAATATCATATAACCATCTGCCTTGATAAGAATCTTGTTGCACTATTAATCCCATTAACATGCTGTAAGTTTCCTCCACTAAGCCTTTAGTTTCACCTCCCAAAATTAACAATTCACAGTTTGGATGAGTCCTTAAAAATGCAGCTTCTGAATTTATGGTATGTCTGACTTTAGAAAATGGATAATACATAGCATTTGCTGCCATTACAGAAAAAAACCATATGTTTTCATGATCTCTTTTGAAACTCTGTATCTGGGTTTAGTGACTCCTGCTTCTTCCTAAGTTTGTATTTTGCACTTTAATGCTCTGTGGCAGCTCTTGATTATAAAATATAGCTGTCATGGGAGGTAGCCTGGGGCTAAGATTTCTCTTTTCGCTGGACTGTATTAAATATAAGCTTTCTGTTATCAGTTTATTTTTAAGTATTTATCTTCATTGGTACAATACCAAAGGATATTCTTCAATGGTTACTAAGATATTGTTGTTCTGCTACTGATACTTCATCCTGCAGTAGCCAAGTATTCAAATGGCTTAACATTGCACCATAAAAATAGGTTCTGATATTTGGGGATGTTAAGCCCCCATCCCCACCCCTTTCCTCTTGATTTGTAAAATGTGTTAACTGAAATCCTTGGGTTTTCCTTGCCCATAAGAAATCCTGTAGTAATTTTACTGATTTCTCAAAATTTGAGCAGAGATCAATAATATTTAATAATTTAAACATTCCAGGTGGGTTATTCATTTTTTAATTGATAATTATCCATGGTACTTTGATTCTGGATTTTACCAGTGTACCATCTTAACAGCAATGTGTTCTTTAACATGATTTTGGTGGAATTCCCTCTGCTTTGGAGCAATTTCCTAAGAGCTTCTTCACACATTGCATTTTTAGGTAGAGTATGAATGTGGCAACAATGTGTTTGCAAACAGATATACTTGTCGGGGAATTGGGAGTTCCTGCTGAACGTGTGTGTGGTAGTAAGCCCATGTGTGTTGCTCTGTAATGCGAGATAGTTCAAAAGATGACTTATGGGACCCTACTTCCCTGAACCACTGGTATATCAAGGCCATAATTGAAAGAACTACATACTTAACTCTGTGTGTCCATCAGGGCATTAGACTTCTGGTGTTTTTCAAACAGTAGCCTTCAGCCTGTGTGTCAAAGCACTTCTGGAACTTGGGACAATTTCAAAAGCACTCTTTGAGACAGCATGGGAATCGGTTATGAAAAAAGAAAAAGGGTCAGAAAGCACATTAGGCATTTCTAAACTCTCTCCAGATTGTGGCCTAGGGTGCATGAGGAATGGCAGCAGCAAAACATACAGAGAAGAGTATGAATATTGATTTTTCAAATCAGGATTCCTCCTACCCTGATCAGCACTGATCAGGAGCTCCATGCAGTCATCATTTATTAGTTTAGTTCTAATAGGGACTGATGCCATCAGCCTTGGGACTACTTTGGGGCATGAAGGGTGTTGTGTTGCCTATAGCACTATTTCCTTAGTGAAAATTGCAGCGGCAGTGAGGACATATGCCCAGGAGAGGCTTTTTCCATCTTGCCTTTCCTCATGCCCATCCAGGAAGGAAATTGTCATGAAGATATGAATGTCCTGTTGTGGCTCAGGACATGGGACTTTGGTGAGATGAGGGACTCTTTCTATTGCTGGAGGGTAAACTGCCTGAAGTGCCTTGTGATTATTATGCCTACTTTAGAACTGTTTCACTATTAAAAATGAAAAAGGGGGAAAGGAGAAGAAATCAGTAATTAAAGTTTTCTCCTCCAAATGACACTGGGGCAATTAAGAACTTTTCAGGCGCTCAAGCAACACATGGAGGGGAGATAAGCAGAGCACTTAGAAGTCTCCATGCAGCTGGGAACCCTGGTAAAGCACGGTTCTTGATCATACAGAAGCTTCTGACAGCATTCAGCTGAAAATGATTAGAAACCTCCTTCAGACCGTCGCACTCCATGCGCAAATGTCTCCTGTGAAGATGAGGGACACTAAAGGTGGGGCTTGTGCATATGACCCTACTATCCTCTTCATGATGAACACTTGAAGATGGCTAGAGAGGCAACTCAATTCATAATTGAGGCCTTCATCACTAACTCCCCAGTTGCAGTCAACAAAAGCAGTAAAACTCACAGGACCTTCAAACAGGAAACTTAGCTTCAAGGCACAGAACCCTTGAAAAGGATCAGTAGTGCATGGCCAGACTGGCATTCTGTTGTTTAAGAACAAATCAAAGCGTGGAAAGATAACACAGAAAACAATGAAATGTGTTATACAGAATCGGACAGTGAGAGCATCCTCTGTAAAAAGCAAGTGAACAAAGGATAGCAATTCCAGAGGAAAAGGCTAGTGTGAAAGCAACCTGCATTATGTTTTTCTTTCTTTTTTTTTTATCAACAGGAAAGTTTTGAAAGAGATCTCTGTGGGAGACGTCAAGCCTAATGAAACAGTTGAAGCAAACTTAGAAGCACAGTTGCTGTCCAGGCTAGACCATCCAGCCATTGTCAAATTTTATACCAGCTTTGTAGAAGGAGAGAGTTTTTGCATCATCACCGAATACTGTGAGGTGAGTGTGTATTTCTGCTGAATGTGTGTTCCTAAAAAGGCCTGGGGGGAGGAAAACAACTGGTATCAGAGTTGTTATTACTCTTTTGCAATAGTGACTAGTGTTGAGCTTTGAAATGAGCTCCTCATTTCCTATGAGGAATTTGTATGTAAGTGCTTGAATTCTGTTGCAAAGTGAGCTGACTGAAACATCCTGGGCACAGGAGGAGTGGGCGTGTCCATATGAGAGTTTCTTATTCTCTGCATTCTTTACCCCAGATGTGAGTAATTTAAAAAAATTATACAGAGCAAGTGCCTGTGATGATTTCCCATGATGTATATTTTGAGGACAATTGTTGCTTTTTCACACACCTTGGAGCATAAGGCAGGAGTTTCTGACAATGTAAAGCTTCTGATTGCATGTAAAGGCATAAAAGAGAACTTCTATTGGTACAATTGCTATGGAGATTGGGCTCCCCATCTCTCCAACCAATCTCTTCTGTGACTAAGAGCCAAACTAGATGTGATGGAGCCACCAAATTAATTTTATCCATGTGTCTGCCCCATTCACCTACAAGATGGAGGTGGAGGCTCTATTCTTTACACAAAGCGGGATGTCATTGCTTTCATCTGTTTCCCTCCAGCCCAGCTCAGTTCTAAGAGAAAACTGTTTAAAACAGTAGAGTGCAGTGAAGAAATGCAGAGGAGGGAGTGGATCTCACTTTCCTCCTCCACATACATTTTAGGGGAAAGAAATCAATGTTGGGGGAAGAAACACTCCAACAGTCCAGTGAAGGACGAGCATGATCAGTGGCCACAGAATGCTGAGTTGGAGGTGGGCAGGACAGAAAACCAGAGTGGTGGTGGTAATGGAATGGAGTATCCTCAAAGAAGGTATGGCTGGCTGGAACTCTGAACAGAAGAGCATCCACATGGCAACATTTTGGTTTAACTGACAAAAGGGCTGAAAATGCAAATGCAGAGCTATGTCCTGGCTACATGCTACCAGTTGCAGACTGGGGACAGAGGGAGGATTCATGCTGTGGAAGAGGAGTTTGAAGTGATCTTACCAGCCTTCAGGCATTGAAAAGAGGGACAGCTTCTCTGGCATACGATAGTTACCCTGGCTCTAGCAAATAGTGCCCAGCTGTTGGACTCTGGGGTCACACTGCACAGCTGATTTATCTAGCAGATCTCAGCCTCATCAAAACCTCCTAGTGATCAAACTATCCACTAAGTTCTGCACCCCATCCACTTTCCCCATTCCCAACAGGAGTTGCTATCCTCAGTGAGAGCTTCCCCTTGTACCCCTGTCCCGGCAGCAATCCAACTTGACCAAGAGCTTATACGCACTCCAGCCTACATGTTCAGAATAGCCTTGGCCTAGATCAGCCTTCCCCAATCTGGTGACCTTCAGATGTTTGGGGCTACAACTTCCATTATCCTTGACCGTTGCCATGCTGGTTGGAGCTGATGGGGGATGTTGTCCAAAACATCTGGAGGGCACCAAGTTTGGGGAAGACACCTAGACTACTAGATACTGTACTGTACTGGGATTTGCATTTCATCCGCACCATGTTCTGGGGGGGGGGTACACATGGAAGCCTTCACAATGGTCATCTACACACCAGGATAGTACCATTTCTATTACAGATACGCAGGTGACCTGCAAAAAAATCCAACAGGTAACGAAGCAAGTGTTCACAGACAATCATTATTGGTATGTACAGTGGCTCTTGTAATAAGAGTACCTCACTCATTATAGTCTCTACTCACTGAATGGAGCAAGAAGCGTAGCTACTTCATATCAATAAGCACTACAAACATTGTGGCTATTCGTTTAGTTTTGTTTCTTTGGCCTTGGACTTAAAAGGAAAACTTGTATCATAATAATTTGAATTGTATAGACTATCTACTGTATTAAAACTATTATGGAAATAGGTAGTAACCGCAGCTTCAGCCCTGAAGCGTTCGTCATCCAACATAACTGGAGGAATCTTAATTCTGTTCAAATCAATAGAGGTGTCCCCATTAACTTTCATGAAGTTAGGATATAATGTTTCTATTAGATTGTAATTTTGCTCCTGTGTTGCAGGGTCGAGACCTTGACTTTAAAATTCAAGAGTACAGAGAAGCCGGCAAAGTATTTCCAGAGAACCAAATAGTAGAATGGTTTATTCAGTTATTACTTGGAGTCAACTACATGCATGAAAGGTACAGTCATTTGATTTGAAGTGGTTGTAAACTTGAGCTAATTTTCACCACTTGATTGCTAATATTAAAGTGCAAATTAAAACTTGCTGACTAGCCTTTATTTGTTTTTGATATAAAATTCTGTCAGCCTCCTTGACTAGGATTAGTAGTATGTGATGAATAGAAGTAACCCTTTTCAAACAATGTATTTTTCAAAGTTTAGGCTTTTAAATTCTCCAAGGGATGCTATTGTCTCTGCAAAGATGATCATGAGACATTAGATATAGACAGTTTAGCTTTAGTTTATAGTTTATTTATATACCACTTTTTGGCCAAAAGGCCCCCAAAGTGGTAAACAACATATTAAAACATTACCCCAAAAAAATTACATTAGAAATAACCAGTACAAAATATACAGTAAAAATACATGCAACAAAAACAATGCAACAAGAACAAAGTAAAAAAAATGCAACAAAAACAATGTTTTCTTTGTTTTCAAATGATGTACACAGTTACCACAGCAGATGTGGTCTTAGGAGAGACATTTCTTCTTGTCTCAGAAGCGCATAATGTTGTCAGCCAAGTTGTCCCTCTCCACCTCCATGTGGCCCTTGTTGTTGGTGAGCTGGTCTGCCTGCCCGGGCTGCAGGGAAGATGTCCAACTCCCCAAGTGGTGTGCTGCTGCTTCACGCCTGGCATGGACCCATAAAGGATGGTGTGGAGCTCCTGGGTGGTGAAGTGGTAGCTGGGCTGGTGCTACTTGCAGTACTGAGCTGCTTCGGGGCTTCTCGGGCACAGCATGGTGAATATTGCTTCCCAGGGAAGGGCGTAGCAAGGACCAGCAAGGGCCGGGACAGTGGTGAGGGCCAGCCGGGGCAGAGGAAGACGGGGTGCAGGGGACACGAAGACACAAAGGCAGACCTGAGTCGGAACTGCTCCCTCCAGACCTTCCCGCAGACTTTCCCGCAGGGCTGGCAGGTCTCCCTGAGACGGCGGCAAGTGCAGGTGAGGTGGCCCATGTCAGCGACACCCAGCGAGCCGCAGCAGACAATGAGGTCCAGCAGCTCCCCGGGCAGCTCTGTCACGGTCAGGGGACTGGAAACTGGCATGGGCAACAGCAATGGGTTATGTGTGAACAAGGCTCACCTGGCTCTCCAATGGCATATCTTTGTTATTTCTTTCTTTATGTGTCTTCTTCAACCCACTGTTGTACTTTGACATTGTCACGGTGATACAATGGTGTAATCCAAGCCAGAAGGGAGTGCCATGGAACTCGATGGCACATCTGAATACACATGGATAGGTGGCACATTTCTCTCCCAGTTTTGCCACACTCGCTGAGTGCAGCTTCGCAGTTCGCAAAGGAATGTTTTATGCAAAGATCCTGGAAAATTACTCCCATTTTACCAAATAGAAAAAAGTAACCATATTCTTAGAGTGCAACACTACTATTAGACTGTGCAAATATTATGGTGGCTTACCCAGACAATCGATGTTTTTGACTTATATCCAGAAAAAGAATTGTGCTTTATAACAACCAGTCCAGAACATCAACACTTTCAGAGCTAGCGTACTTGCAAAAAGCAGCTTCAAATAGAGGTTGCCAACCAACTGGGAGGGGGCGACATGTCTGCACAGGTTGTTTTGGGGGCAGTTGCAGAGAAGCAATTGGCAGTTATTTTCTCTCCACAATTTTTTAAAGCTGCAAACATAAGGTCAAGAATGTCCATCTCAAAAGATTGGAGATGCCTGAGGGTCATGCCAGGAGTTTTTATCACCACCATCAATCTTGTAAAACAGGGCAAGAAAAAAAAATCCCTGTGGATTACTTGAAAAGACTCCTTTTGATCATACTAAGAACTAAGTTTCCTACAAATGATGGTTTAATTTTTTAGCAACCAAAGCAATGAATTTTCAAACACAATTTTGATGGTTTCAAGGTGACACTGTGTAATAGTACCTCCTTGGTCACATGCTGCCAACTTGACAATTTTATTTTTACATATTCATTTTTTTATTGCATCATCCATTTTCAATTGTGAGCATCTTTAATTATTAACATATACATTTCAGGTTTTAGATTTCTTGGTGTGTAATGTTATTGGAGAAAGTGTAGAAATAATATTACACATGCAACTCAAGGTGCTAGTATTAACTACAGAACCCCAAAAGGATTGGGCCCTACAAGCAGCCAGTGAACTATTCTTTCAATGAAGTCAACAGAAAAAAAAGGATATACTGCACAACAGCAATCTTAAAATTGTGATTCAAGAGATACCAGGCGCAGGCTGCAGGATTGTTTATGCATAAATTCCCCTCATCCTAGCTCAATCATATGTAACTGGGCTGCTAAAATGTCAGACATTGTTTGTGGTTTGCCTTCTTTCTTCATTCAGGAAGAAAAGGATTCAGAGAAGCTCTCCTCACTGAACTGCAAACTCTGGGCAGATTCATTTACTGTATTCTTGTAGCAACAGATCCTTCCTCAGCAATTAGCTGTATTCTGTTTCGGTGGCTAGCTTGCTTCAGAGGAGCATCTGTTTAGTACAAGCACACAGTGCTGAAGAAAGGACTTACCATGATTCTCTAACAGAATAGATTTGCTGTCCAGTTGCTAGTTAGAAGGAACTAAGGAGTAAAAGGTAGATTCTTAAGCATACACATGAGTCTCAAGGGGTGGAAGGAGCACCAAGGAGAGTCGGGAGTGCTTGAAAAGAGAGAGCAAAGGAAGGGAGTGGTATTAAAGGCATTAAAAGGTATCCTGAATCTAGAAATGCTCATCCATTCATTGGTGTTAAATCACTTGGGCATTAGCAAGTCTATAGAAGATGGTGGTCTCAGGCACTAAGGTTGCCAACCAGCCAATTCAATAGCTTACTGGTCTGACCATGTGATATCAGGTGACCAATACCAGGTTCTGAAAAACAGTCTGTCAGGCTCCGCTCACAACCCATGACATTCTGCCCTGGTTCTACTTCATGCCTGCCAAAGAGAAGGGAAGACTTTCCACCACCATGGGGAGCTTAGGCCCACTCACTTGCCTCAGACATCACCAGTGGGCTCTGCTATCTAGCAGACAGTACTTGAAAATCAACACTGGGGAGGTCCAAGGATGAGGACCAGATGTGCCACCTCAGTGATCCTGGCCCCATAGGAACACAATGTTATTTTTGTTCCTAATACCAGATTTGAATGGGATTTTTTATTGTGAGAATCTTTTGTAAGCCACTTTAAGAACCTCTCAGGGTTGTAAAGAAGGAAATAATATTCTAAATAATAAATAAATAATTCTTCTTTGACACTCCCCTCCCCTCAGTACACCATGTTCTGGCATTCTATTGCTGTTCTATCAGATTCCTCTGGACAATTCCATCTTTTGATTTATTTATTGTACTGAATTGTAGTCATGCAACCAGATTGAGAATCTGATCAGAACAATGACATGGGGAGATCTGCCTTCCTCATGGGCTGTTTTCTGATCAAAATCACCTCCACCTGTTTTCCTCCTCATAGGTTCGTGTGAAAAGATACAGGTACCCTGCATATGTTCTGAAAATGCCCACCCTCAAGGAAAGGGTTTAGCACCTCTTCTCTCCGCTCCACCACAAAACAAGGAGGCTGTTCCCATGCCTCTTCTGGTCCCATGCTCTATGCTAAACCCAATAAGGGAATATTTTTTTAAATCAAAAGTTGCAACCTTGTCAAACACATGCACTCAATTTTTCAGGCTTGTGTTCAGTCTGCTTGCCTCCACTGCCTGTAGTGATATAGCAAATCTAATCCCTATTAACTAAGGCCCACAAAGCTCTTGCATTTGCAGGCTGACCTGTTTATTTCAGTGGAGATAGGTCTATGATGGCAAAAGACTGTATTTTTGTCTGCTGCTCCATTGTGATTGCCACCCTGGGTTCCTTCTGGGAGGAAGGGTAGGATATAAACTTAATAAATAAATAAATGTATAAAATAAATAAATAATCCCTGTATGGAATTGGTAGATTGTACTGATGGGCAGCAACCAATCAAGTTAGTACTGCATGTGTTAACTCGCATGTATATATTTTCTTTTACAGTTTTCACAGAAACATTCTTTCTTCTCAAACAGACAAACTTTGATTAAAATGCAGTTTGTGGTTCATTTACACGGAGTCTGCTAGATAGCACTTTCTTGTGTGGTTTCTGGTAACCATTACCGAGAAGTAAGTTTGACATGCTGCCCAATCCTATATGTATGTGCTTGGAAATAAGTCCCACAATCATAAATGTGTTTACAATTGTAACCTAAAATCAGTGTTACTTGCACTACCAAGTTAAGTGCTCAGAAGCAAGGAGCAAGTTTCCTAATAGTCATAAAAATCATATTTGTCAGATATGCTATTAACTTTTTCACCTTATTGAAATAAAGCTTCATTTCTCTTTCTATTCAGGCGAATACTTCATAGAGACTTAACAGCTAAGAATATTTTTTTGAAAAATAACCTTCTTAAAATTGGTAAGATATATATTTTTAAAAAATCTTAACATTTTTTTATTCTGGAAAATTGCCTTAAGCAATGCCCCAGAGTGATGCTACATTTGGGCAGAGCTTGGAAAAGTTACTTTTTTGAACTACAGCTCCCATGAGCCCAGTCCAGTGGCCATGCTGGCTGCGGCTGATGAGAGGTGTAGTTCAAAAAAGTAACTTTTCCAAGCTCTGTATTTGGGGCACTCGAGGATATAGTAGGAAGCTTAAATGTGCTCATGGTTTGTCACTCCAGACAAACCATGAGTGGTAAGGAATAGAACAAAACTTGGTTACAGCTCATGATTTGTCAGGAATAAGACAAACCTTGAGCCCTGGTTCGGATGACAAGTTAAGCCAAACCATGGCTTAGTTCAAGCAACGCAGCAGCAGCAGGATCAGAGGTGGGGCAAAGTAGCCTCAATATCTGCTCTTCAAACCCACACACTTGTGTGTTTGTGCTAATCCACGTTTTGGCTTAGTGTTATATGTGAACAGGGTCATACTGTACATGTGTAGTATGTTTCTGTGGGTGCTTGTAACTAAGTTTACATGTATCAAAAGCAAGGTTAGTACTTATTTTACTTTTACATACTGCGTTATACCTATGGTCCTGTTGTGCTGGTGACCACTATGCCATAATAGAAAATGTAACCCTCGAGAAGCACTGCCACTCAGAGTAGACAGAACTGACCTAGATGGACAAATAGTCTGCCCTGGTGTAAGGCCAGCTTTCTATGAGCTTCCTATATTCTAGCCCACTAGAACATACATTTTCTTAGTGTAAAATAGAGCTCAAATTACGTATAGTGGGAGAAAAGCTTATGCAAAATTTCCTTTCCTCATATTTCCTTTCAAAAATTCCATTTAGGTCTTCCTACTACCATTTTTGTTTACATTATTTCCAGTGTTTGTATTATGTTGGATTTAGAAAAACAGGTTGGCAAAGTGCTAAATTTAGCAATTAACATAATAGCCTTGAATATATATCAACAATTCAAAACGTAAGAGTTATGGTGCTCCTCAAAATTTCCTCAAAACCATTTCATAAGCCAAATGTTATGATTTCAATATTTTAAATGTCAACGTTTGCCAAAATTTTACTTTTTTCCAAAGTTTTGTTTCAGCTCAGGTGTAAACCAAAGTTATTCTTGTAGCAGATGCCTTAGCATAGTTGCCAAATACCCATTTTAGCAATTTAATATGAATTTCTTTATATTCTTCTGTCAAATTACCAACACTGACCCCCATATAATATAATTCTTCCTGAGGAAAAGGATTAAATATCTTTGAGGTCTTGAAAAATATTGACTGCTTCCCATGAAGCAGAAAATACCAAATAAGTTTCATTGAAGCTTTGTCTCACTTCATGGTGGTGTTTTCAGAAACAATTCTAGGACCTTAATACTCATTTCAAGAGGAGAAAGGATTCATCAGTTCTTCCTAGACTTTGATCTCAATGCTAACAATAGCAGGTCACGACATTTGGAAATAATTTCATCTTGGATAGTTCAGTATGTGCACTTCCTATGGTATTTCTCTTGCCCATGAGAGAGAGAGAGAGAGAGAGAGAGAGAGAGAGAGAGAGAGAGAGGTTGCCCTTTACACCAAGGCTGCTGTCCTAGTTGGAGACCTGCTGCTTTTTGAGGTGGATGTTTTGTTCAACGAATGTAGCACTGAAATAAGCCAAACAATCTTTATATTATCATCTGGAGAGGTTTGATTTGTGGCAGTAATATGAAGAAATAGGGATGGGGGAGAAATTAGATTCAGATCACGTTTAAAGCCAAGCCGACCTAATTCACACTTTCTGAAACAATATCTGAACTGAAACACAGTCATCCTTCAGAATTTGCACTTCTTTGAATTTTGCAATGTTGTTCTCCAGTCAAGTAATGTGTATAAAAATTCATATGCTAACGTGTGCATATAAATACATATATTTCTGGAAATAACATGCAAAAATACATTATATTAGGGAAAATTGCTTTGCAAAAATGTGTGTATTAGGAAAAATTGCATACAAAATATATAAGGAGAAATTTGCACTAAATGCTTATTAATTTTCATGAGGGCTTAGAAATCTCAAACTGATGTGAAAATGTGGAAAACTGAATTTAGGATTGGAAAAATGAGAAACTGAAATTGACAGATTTGCCCATCCCTATAAAACTCTTTGAGCGACACATTTAATAAAATAGTTATAAAACAGTACCAACCATGTTATGACATTTAGCTTGGTTTTCTCCTTTCTTGTTTCATCAGCTATTTTTCCTTCAAGTAATTAAATTTCAAAATATTTTTCAAGGGGACTTTGGTGTTTCTCGTCTCTTGATGGGATCCTGTGATTTAGCAACTACTTTTACTGGGACACCTTTCTATATGAGCCCAGAGGCACTGCAACACCAGGGCTATGACATGAAATCAGACATTTGGTAAGTAGGCAGCTTTCTGTTTCAAATGAATTATTCATTTAATCACAATGATCATGCTGAAAACACCATTGGCTTCTCGGTCACTTTCTGTTTGTTTATGTGATGTGCTTATCTCTTCTTTCTCTGGGGGAAAAAATGCAATTATTTGAACAAATATGCTGCCATTCTGCTGGAATGTTTATATTGCAAGAATGTATCTACTCAAAGACATACACTTCACTTCCTGAGGGTTTGATGATCTGAACTATTATTTTCTAACATTTTTTAAACTGCAAATAACTGCCTGTAAAAAAAAGTTGATGAGCCTTAGTACATACAGTGTGTACACACATGCTCTCTTTCCTTCCCTCATCCCCTTATGCAGCAGGAATCAGTACTTACCTGTATATCCTGGCTCATTAAACTGCACTCTCCCAAATTCCAAACCAGGAAACATTCGTTTACGTTTGGCTTACAAACCAGGATATGAAATCAGGATCTGATTTTCTGCATTAATTCCTACTCACATGGGATCTGCAACAAACAAAATGCTATTATGTGGAATTCTCCCATTCAGGATTCCAGCCAGCCAGAGTTCCAGCCAGCAATCATTGTCATTGGTTTTATTAGTACCCCACCTTTCAGGATACAAATCTTTCCAAAGTGGCTTACATTAAAATACACTGGCTATTGGACTGCCGACGGACATTCAGGAATCCACCATACTCCATAAGTCTCTGGGGGCTGACTATCTAAATAGGGCCCCCATACTGGCAGCAGGAGATTGGTGCTCTCCAACCAAACTTCACCAAGTAGTGGTCTAATCATGACAATGGGGTAATTTCACCCCCCCCAATATCCAGACTGCTCTCGTCCAACCTTGAGCCAAAGAGCAGATTGAGTGTGTGCCCTGCTCTATATGTTGGACTTAGGGTTGCCAGGTTCATGGCCTGAGACTGATCCTGTATCTTTAGGAGAAGAGAATGTCAGCCAAGTGCAGGTGTTCTTGCAACATTGTAATGGGAAAAACCACAAGGTGGAATTCTCCCTCCCCCCTACAAAACTTTTAAAGATACAGAAGTTGCCAGGCCCTTTACAGTGTTGCAAGAACACCTGCACTTGACTGACTTTCTCTTCTCCTAAAGATACAGGATCAGTCTCAGGCCATGAACCTGGCAACCCTAGTTGGATTAGTAACAAACCGACAGCCCCATGGTTGTTATGGAAGCTATGAGATCCTGAGCTGGTCCTACAAGGACAGCCTCAGTGTGGATGATGAAGTCTCCCAGGACTAAGGCCCCAGAATTATCCAGCACCACATCTGAGACCACCTTAGCCCGATGGGTCAGGGAAGTCATTGGGCAATGTGATGGATGGTACACCCACAGCAGCCCCAATCTTTCTCTTTAACCCAATACCAGGCAGTCATAGCTCAACTAGGATACAGGTGTTTTCTGATGAGCAAGATCATACTTTTGTCGACCACAGCAACTCCACACACACATCCTGCCGCCAGCCTCTTGTTTGGTTCAGTACTGCAAGTATCCAGGCAGGCAAAGCTGGGTCGGATCAACTCACTCAGGTCTTGGTAACACATCTCAGGTTGGCTTCTTTATCCTAATCCACTCTCCTACATATTGATGTGGTATTTCACATTTGCAAAAGTGATGTGGTAAGTGACAACTGCTGGTTTCCCCCCCCCCATTTCAGTACTTGGGCTATGACCTGGGAGACCAGGGTTCGAATCCCCCTCATAGCCATGAAGCTCTCTGGGTGACCTTGGGCCAGTCACTGCCTTTCAGCCTCAGAGCAAGGCAATGATAAACCCCCTCTGAATACCGCTTACCATGAAAACCCTATTCATAGTGTCACCATAAGTCAGAACTGACTTGAAGGCAGTCCATTTCCATTTCATCTGACTGATCCCCCTATCTAGCATTTCTAATCAGGGATTGTCTGCTTGAAGGGTACAAAGACAATGGATCATATTCATTATTGCTCCTGTTGATACTAAAACTATTTTTATAGGTTTCTGTTCTGACCTTTGCTGAAACTGGTGTGTTTTCAGGAGAGATAATCCTGAGTAGAGCAGTATGGTTGACTGTATGCTGGTAATCTCTACTATTCCCCACAGAGAGCCCTCTGTTTCAATCTGCTGGTGCTGAAAAAGAAGTAAAGAACCCTTCACTGTGCTTCCTTGCCTCTGAATGGGAATAGATTATTTATCAGTCTTCATTGCCCCTTGCTGTATGCTGCTATCAGATATCATTGACTGGAATAAAATACTAAAAGGTTTCAAAAATATGTGAGAAGGTCAGACAGAACAGATGAATGCAAAGGCATACGTAATTGTTGTACTGTTCAACACAAACAGTCATATGAAGAACATAAGAAGAGCCCTGCTGGATCAGAGCAAAGGCCCATCTAGTCCAGCATCCTGTTCCCTTAGTGGCCAACCAGGTGCTCATGAGAAGCCTACAAACAATACATAAGTACAATAACACTCTTCCACTTGTGATCCCCGGTGTACTGGAGGAAATATAGACTGTATGATTAGCAACCATGTCATTTCTGCCTAAGTTATTATTAGATGTGCATTGCAGCAGCTTCAAGGATAGTACTCCTTCACCTATGTAAAGGAGTAAAGCTAGACATAACAATTCAAAACGATTCATAGTGGGCTCTTCACATGTGATGGGAATCCAGCTTCTTCCTTGCCTTGCAGTTTATCAAGAGTGTATGTTGGATTAGCAGAACCAGCTTCAGATTTGAGGAAGCTTGGGCAGGATGTCCTAGAGCACCCAATGTAACATTGCTCAGGGGCGCTATGGAGAATTTACAATCATGGGTGGCTCCCAGATTCAACTGCCTGCTGTGGAGGAGGGGATTAGGACTAGCATCAGTGGAGAGCTCCGTTTGAGGTGCTGGGGCTCCAGCAACTGCCCAAGGATGTGGGCCAGCCATCAGTCTTGTCTCTGCCAACATGGTACAGATGAGCTGTCATCTTTTTCTTGCTTTTTTGAAAGGACCACATATCCATTAATTTGCTTGTATATTCACCACCCCCTTTTAAGATAATATTTTTTAAAAAAAACAGTTGCAAAAACTGCTCCAGGGACAGATACAGGGAGGGGGAAGTATCTTTATGACATCACAGGAGTTAGCCAAATGGCACTGTCCACAGCCTGCTTTGGATACATGTTTGTAGATCTCTGTTTCTCCACCCCCTCCCCAAGATTGACCCTGGAGAGGAAAATAAAAGTTTAACTTGAATATGGTCCAGGCAAAACAATACTTATTTTACTGCCTTCTCTGTTTTTATATCACTTAAATTATGCTTTATAAACCGTGTCGAAAAGGAAGAACAGATGTTACATGTAGGTAGAAGTGTTTTTCATTTTCAATTGAAGGCGAGTCATAGTTTTGTATGACCAGGAGTGATAGGACAATAACATTGTGAGCAGTTACCAAACAGTGAATTTAGAATATTTTGTCCTTAAATTGCTTTTTTCTTCCAGGTCACTAGGATGCATTTTGTATCAGATGTGCTGTTTGGAGCATGTATTTAGTGGTCACAATTTTTTGTCCATTGTTCTAAAAATTGTGGAGGGTGAAGCTCCTTCTCTTCCAGACACCTATCCAAGTGAACTTGATGCAGTACTGCACAGGTTGGTGGGGGTTTTTTTGTACTGGTTTCACCAACAGTGGTTTTATAGTTTACATGAGAATTGATTTCATCTCCTGTCGTTAATATTTCAGCATGCTGAGCAAGGACCCTTCACAGAGGCCATCAGCTGCAGAGATTTTAAGAATTTCATATGTTCGTGATAAATTACAGGTATTTGAAATGAAATGACAACAGACTTAATGGGTTAAACTGGCAACTACATTGAAAAGAATGTGTCCTATAAAAGACGAAAGCAACAATTGTAAGTTTGCTTGCTCAGAAGTACCACTGAAAACCATGGGACTTTTGTCCACGCATTGTGTACAGAACTGGTGTGTAAGGTGTCAAATAGAATGTTGTCTGTTCTAATGGGGAATGATATATATTTAATTTCATGTTGTTAGAGTCAGCGTAACAGAGTTTATAGCCATCATTAGTCATACTCAAAAGCAGACCTATTAAAATTAATGGATTTTACTAACTTAGGTTCATTAATTTCAGCGGGCCTACTCCAAACAGTTGGAATCAACCCAGAATGTCCATGTACATTTGTTTTAAAACTGATGTGCTTTAAATGGCCACATTCCTCCAATGATGTCTATGACCTGTGTATGTCCGTTATTCCAGTCTTTCCCACAGAATGCGTTTCCATCATATTACTTATAAGGACACATTTCGGGATATGGACAGATCTTCTCCATTATCTTGCTTTCTTTGGCCGCTTCTTTAAACTTTGTATCCCCTTCCCCAAGCACTACCTGCAATCCTTGAGAAGTAATTAATAGCATAAGAAAATAGTGACAGAAACTCAGCAGGTCTCAGTGCCCTGTTTACACTGCTCCCACAGCCTACTTGCCCGTTGTTGGAGGAAAAATAACTCACCAGTCAAATTTAGGAGTACCAGTCGCTTGAACAAGCTTTATTGCAATAAAGAAGAAATTACTGATGTACATCAGGAGAGAGAGTCAAAGAGACTCTCTCCCTGTGACATGGACACACGCAGTTATATAGGCATGGCAACCATCAGCAAGATTACCAAATATGGACATTGCCATAGGAGTGAGGAGGGGTTTTCAGAGCATATGCTGAGTGCATGTACTCATCCTTTGTACCCAGCCAGAACAGACATTTAAAAGAAACAAGTAGTCATGATTTAATAGTTTCTTTAATAGTTTAAAAGAAACAAATGTCAGAAACCTTACAAATAGTTCTGCTGACCACAACTTCCCTTTTTCTCTAAACACCTGCAGCCTGAGCAGTACTTCCTTATTTCCACTTATAATGTTTCTACTAATAAATGAGGCAGAGCACAGCCTTATTTATAGATTGACCAAGCAATGCAAGCAAATTGATTCCCACTGAGTTCAGTTCTCTCTCCCCATTTTCCTTGCATGTCTCTAGTGGCCCAGAATTGGAGCGCCATATTCCATGTTAGATGGTGAAGCTGCAACAGCACTACGATGAAAGACGAGCAATAGGCAAGATCAGACTGGAAAAGTATCTCCCTGCCATAGATCTCTTAACACCTATGCAGAAAATCATATAAGATCCAGTACAGTGGTCTTCAATCTTTTCAGATCTTCGACTTGCTTTTAACCTAAACATGCATTTGGAAGCCCATTTCTTTGCTGCTGTTGTTGCTTACCATATATTTGTATGGTGGTGGTGCCGCTGTTATGACCCATCTTAGATCAGGCTATGACCCAGTACTAGATCCTAGCCTGAGTTTGAAGACCAGTGATCTAGTACAACTCCTTCTTCCTCTTCCTTCCAGCAGACTCCCTTTTGGTTCCCTGGCTTGCTTCTCCTCTCCAGTCTATATTTCCTATCCCCTACATTTTTGTTGTTGTTGTTATTTGCCAGTACCAACCTCTTTCTTCCTTGTTTCTCATGTGGCCCATTCTTATTTGTCCTTTGCAGTATTGCTAGTTTTCTGTCCCTCTTCTTTTTCCAGTGTCTCTTCCTGACACGACAGCAATGATCACCCAGGCATTTATTCACTATAATTACTCAGGAGGGAAGAGAAAAAAGAGAGAGGCATAGGAATCTATCTGTTTGGGTCTAGGACAATGGGTTGGATCTGGACTAAGTTCCAACCATTCCATTAAACCAATGGGACAAGTTAGTCATGACTAGATTTAAGTTCCATTTGTTTTGATGGAAACTGCATTCAACTAAACTTAGTCAGGATCTGACTCCTGCAGATTATTTTTTCTGCTTGGGCTTACTTCAAAAGCCAAAGGGGCCAAAAGGTTCGCTTCCCATTTGCTTTTATCTTTGTGTTGCAGCTCCCAGAAGGAAAGGAGACAGGAGGATTCATAATCAAGTACAATTTTGGTACATAGTGCCTCTGATGTAACTCACACTCCTGTTCTCATAGTTGGTATTAGACCAATGCTGTCCATAAATGGATGCATATGGCCAACTTCACTGAAGTAGCCTGACAAAATGACACTGTTCTAGTTTTGTAAAGGTAGCAAAAAGTCATGAAACGCTTCACTGTAATAAAAATAAATGGTTGCAATTACTGCTGCTTTGTTTTGTCTTGTAGAACATGAAGTGTAAATTCACAAACATGACTATGATCGACCCAGCGCTTAATTCTCAGGAAGAAGCTGCTCATATCATTAATGTTGTGTGAGTATGAAATTATTTTGGTGCTGAACAAGCGTAGCCAGTGTGGTGCCCTCCAGACTGTGTGGACTACAACTCCCATCATTCCTGCCCACTGACAATGCTGACTGGGGCTGATGGGAGTTGTCATCTAAAACATCTGGAGTGTACCACATTGGCTACCCCTGATATAGGAGGAGTCAAAAACAGAGAGATGAGATACACAGGCTACAATCTTGCATTCACTTACATTTACCTGGGAACAAAACTCACTGAATTCAGTGAGACTTACTTCTGGGTAGACTTGTATAGGATTGCACTGTCAATTGCTGAACAGTCAATTGGTCATTTGTAAAAGGCCACAAATGTGAAAAATATTTTGAGGCAACCATTTGTTGGTTGTGCCGCGATCTGGTCCTTCTCATACCCGCAGGGTTGTTGGTTGTCCTATCAGCCAACTCTCAGATCTCCAGTTGCTGCTTTTTAATGCCAGATCGGTACATAATAAAACCTCCCTCGTCCATGATTTGATTGTGGACGAGGTGGCCGATCTGGCATGTATAACCGAGACCTGGGTGGGCGAACAGGGAGGAGTTAGTCTGTCCCAGCTCTGCCCACCGGGGTATCTGGTTCAGCATCATGGTAGATCTGAGGGTCGGGGAGGGGGGGTCGCTGTGGTCTATAAGAGTTCCATCTCACTCACCAAGCACCATGTCCATGCAATCACTGGTCTGGAGTGTTTGCACCTTGTGCTGGGCCAGAGGGACAGACTGGGAATCCTTTTGGTGTACCGCCCACCTTGCTGCCCAATGGCTTCCCTAACTGAGCTGACGGAAGTGGTCTCGGAGATACTGTTGAGATCCCCCAGACTATTAGTACTGGGAGATCTCAACGTTCATGCTGAGGCTACTTTGTCTGGGGCAGCTCAGGACTTCATGGCCGCCACGACAACCATGGGGCTGTCTCAATATGTTAGTGGCCCAACACATACATCGGGGCATACTCTTGACCTGGTCTTTGCTACTGGACATGGGGATAGTGATCTGGATGTGGGGAGTTTTACATCTCTCCCGTTGTCATGGACAGATCATTGCTTGCTGAAGTTTAGACTTTCAGTAGCCTTTTCCCTCTGCAAGGGTGGGGGACCTATTAAATTGGTCCGCCCCCGGAGACTAATGAATTCTGAAGGTTTTCAAAAGGCTCTGGGGGTTTTTCCGGCTGATAAGACTGGCGCTCCTGTCGAAGCCCTGGTCGATCTGTGGAACACAGAGATGACCCGGGCTGTTGACACGATCGCTCCTGCGCGCCCTCTCCTATGTAGAGCTCATACAGCTCCTTGGTATACTCCGGAGCTGAGAGCGATGAAACAAGACAGGAGGCAGCTTGAGCGGAGATGGAGACGAACTCCCGACGAATGCAATTATGAGCTGGTTCGTGCTTCTACTAAGCTCTATGTAGGAGCGGTGAGGGCGGCAAAAAAACAACATTTCGCCGCCACTATTCAGTCATCTCTCTCACGCCCACGGGAGCTTTTTAAAGTGGTTCGTGGCCTACTTCATCCAGGCCTACAAGACACGGCAGATACATCGGTAGCTCGATGTAATAAATTTGCTGAACACTTCCAGCATAAGATCTCATGCATTTGCCGGGACTTAGACTCCTATTTAATAGCAGTTAATCCTACTGAGGTGTCCAGAGCACAGTCTTGTCATGTTTTGTTGGATGAGTTTCAGTTCGTTCAGCTCGAGGACGTGGACAAGGTGCTTGGACAGGTTCGTGCGACCACTTCGGTACTGGATCCTTGCCCCTCTTGGGTAATTAAAACTAGCAAGGAAGGAACAGTTGGCTGGGCCAAGGAAGTGATTAATGCCTCTTTACGAGAGGGAGTGGTCCCTGGCTGTCTGAAAGAGGCGGCAGTGAGACCACTCCTGAAAAAAACTTCCTTGGACCCAGAGGATGTCAGCAGCTACAGACCAGTAGCCAATGTTCCGTTCCTGGGCAAGATCCTGGAACGTGTGGTTGCTGACCAGCTCCAGGCGCTATTGGATGAAACCGATTATCTAGATCCATTTCAATCGGGGTTCAGACCTGGTTTTGGCACTGAGACTGCCTTGGTCGCCCTGTTTGATGACCTATGTCGGGAGAGAGACAGAGGGAGTGTAACTCTGTTGATTCTCCTTGACCTCTCAGCGGCTTTTGATACCATTGACCATGGTATCCTTCTGGAGAGGCTTGCGGAATTGGGAGTTGGAGGCACTGCTTGGCAGTGGTTCTGCTCCTACTTAGCGGGTCGTCTCGAGAAGATAGTGCTTGGGGAACATTGCTCGACACCGTGGGTTCTCCAATGTGGGGTCCCGCAGGGTTCGGTTCTATCTCCCATGCTTTTTAACATTTATATGAAGCCGCTGGGGGCGGTCATCAGGAGTTTTGGAGTGCGTTGTCATCAGTATGCTGATGACACGCAGCTCTACTTCTCCTTTACATCTTCTTCAGGTGAGGCTGTCGATTTGCTGAACCGTTGCCTGGCTGCGACAATGGACTGGATGAGAACTAACAAACTGAGACTCAATCCTGACAAGACTGAGATGCTGTTGGTGGATGGTTTCTCTGATCGGATGGTGGATATATACCCTGTCCTGGATGGGGTTACACTCCCCCTAAAGGAACAGGTGCGTAGTCTGGGAGTCATCTTAGACTCTTCCCTCACACTTGAGGCTCATGTAGCCTCGGTGGCCCGGAATGCGTTCTACCAACTTCGGTTGGTAGCCCAGCTACGTCCCTATCTGAGTAAGGAGGACCTCTCATCAGTGGTACATGCTATGGTAACCTCGCGTCTGGACTACTGCAATGCGCTTTACGTAGGTCTACCTTTGAAGACGATTCGGAAGCTACAGCTAGTGCAGAATGCGGCAGCCAGACTGCTAACAAGAACTAAGCGGTCTGAGCATATAACACCTGTGCTAGCCCGTTTGCACTGGCTTCCAATATGCTTCCGGGCCAGATTCAAAGTGTTGGTACTTACCTATAAAGCCTTATACGGCGCGGGACCACGATATCTGTCAGAACGCCTCTCCCGATATGAACCGGCCCGTACACTACGGTCTACTACGAAGGCCCTCCTCCGGGTTCCGACTCATAGGGAAGCCCGGAGAGTGGTGACAAGATCTAGGGCCTTCTCAGTGGTGGCCCCCGAACTATGGAACAGTCTGCCCGAGGAGGTGCGCCTGGCGCCGACACTATCATCTTTTCGGCGCCAGGTTAAAACCTTTCTCTTCTCTGAGGCATTTTAATTCCTGTTAATTGTAAATTATTATATTTTGATTTTAGACTGTACAGTTTTGTGTACAGTTTTGTGTTATTTTTATTGTATTTTTAATGTTCACCGCCCAGAGAGCTGTTGCTAGTCGGGCGGTATATAAGCTTAATTAAATAAATAAAATAAATAAAAATTGTATTCTAAGTGCCAAAACCTAATGAACAGGTTCAGTTGCTACTAGGTTAATAGCGTTGTGTAAACTTGCCTTACATTAAACTAGGCTGTAGATTAGACTGAGAAATGAAACAAATCCAACTTCATCTATGCTCCATAATTTGTACTTATTTTCCTTTATTTCATTAACACTCTTCTTAAAATCCTGCAGGCATTAACACCACCATTTATTGTGCTTGGAGTGTAGGATGCTGATTTCCAATTACTATACTAAGGATAATTGTGTGTACTATTTCCTACACCAGCATAGCACACACTGTTTTACATAATTCATGTATTGAGCTGATTTAATATGAACAATATCAAAGTACAATGGTATAATGATGAATGGAAATTTCAAAGCTGATAATTAAATTCTTATCCTTTTGGGTTTCTATTGGATCCACTTCCCTTCTTTCGCTAGACTGTGGTTGCTATTGCTCTGTTACATTAATCAACAACTGTTACATTGCACTGCTGGGGAAATTAGTCTCTTTGCTGTTCTCTTGTCTGCCATAATCAATGTTTATTATACTTAGACAGTACATTTCTATATCAAGATGGTTAGAAGTCAGTAAAGAAGGAAAGCATTATTTAGCTTGGAAATCTCAGTCTATATCTCACTGAATTGCAATGAGATGTACCATCTACATCATACCATCTACATCATCTCTTAATTTAGCGTCAAGTCACTTTCTAATACACTGGAGAGTAAAGAGGAAATCATGTGGACAATTCAGATGTATTCCAGAGTGTTGTTCAAGTCTAGTTTTTTGTTTTGTTTTCCCTCACCTGTATTCTACTGTGCTGTTTCAACTCCTATATAAATAGCATTATTGGATGGGAAAACTGCAGCAGTACTATGCAAGAAAGTTGGGAACATAGTATGCTGCCTTATACTGAGTCAGACCATGGGTCCATCTACCTCAGTAATGTCTACACTGACTGGCAGCGCCTCTACAGAGTTTGAGGCAGGATTTCTCCCAGACCTGCCTGGAGATTCTGGGGATTGAACCTGGGACTTTCTGCATGCAAGGTAGATGCTCAACTACTGAGCTGTGGCCCCTCTACTCACTCAGAGTTGTGAATCCAGATCTTCTACTTAGGGCCAGTGTCCCTTTCCCTCTCCAGTGTGGAGCTCTGTGTCAGAACCTGGCATTTGTTCCAGGAGTTCTTAACTTATAAATATTCTTTCATATATGATTATCTCCCCTACCCCATAGGCCAACTTTGACCGGTGGGCAGGGTTACCCACCTGTCAACCATCTGATGTCAGGTGAATGAAAGGTGGACTGATAGGTGGGCACCAAGCAGGACTAACTCTTTGCTCATCACATGACAAACAGAGACGTCAGTATTGCCCTCTGTAGGAATCTTCTTCACCAGCCATGTTCCCTTCAGGGAACACTTTACTGAAGCAGCACCAAGCAGGATTGAATCTTCTGCCAGCTGATGAGACCCCGGTCTTCACTAGCACATTCCCAGAATGCATCAGGATTGAACCCCACTGATGTCACACTTCCACTGATGTCACACTTCCACTGATGTCACACTTCCTTTACATACAAGCCACCCATTCGGGTAGCTTATGGGGCCAAACTTGCTTAGCTTCAACAACAGAATGTGTTATATGCCTTTGTACAACACCATAAGCCTTACTGATTCCTCAGATGCAGTGGTGACTAAACTCTAACCTAAGCACAAACTATATTCTCACATAATGAATTAACAATGTATTTCACTGATTCCAAAAAATACCTATCAGTGCATATGTGCTTAGAATAATGAGTCTATAGTATCACATGTTGGTTCCCTAAATAATTTAAGTTCTCTTTCAACATACGTACATGCTGCTTTCTTTCTTAAACATTTGTTTTATTAAAATTAAAAATTGCTGAATTGTTGAAACAAACCATGTGAGATGTCTGTTCCTTTGGGCAGGTATAATATTTCTTTGCCATCATTCAGAGATCCCTTTCGAGATAATTGCAAAACTATGTTAAGCTTCTGTTTCTGCAGAGGTTGAAATTTTGGCTTTAAGTTTTGCACAGGGAAAGACACAGGTTAAATTTCTCCCCTAGTAAAGACCTTCCTTCCTAAAAGCAGATAATCCTAGGAAAATGCAGTGTTCTGCTACAGTTGGATTAAACCTTCCAAAAATGTTGGGTGTTACAAGAATAATACATAATATATATGAAATTAAGGGTATTGCAAAACATTGCCACCCATTCTCCCCTACGGTGTTGTCAGTCAGGATGTCTTTACGGCCTATTGCAACAAAAATATTTTTAAGAAACCGGCCTATGCCAGATATTCACTAGTTATGCATTTTGGTTCCAAAGTAGCAATTTCAGTAGCACGGAGATTTCGCATGAAGATAATTTGCTTTGTGAGAATATTTACCTTTTTCAGACCCATTCATACTATGCACCCCGCTCCTAGTACCATGGTGCCTGCTGCTGCTACTTTCTGTTTTCTGAGTCAGTCACATGGGTGATCCTCCCACTTAGGTATCAGGCAGCGAATGGGTGGATTTCGCAGTGCTGTGGAGCCAATCGTGCTACATGATGATGTCAATGAGAACAAATGAAAGTGAGGGCAAAGGATAGAACATTTTTGCAAGGAATGTTGAAATATGGCCCCAAAAGGCACGGGAGAGAAGTTATTTCTGGTACTATCAAAAATGTGCATAAGAATGTAGGGTCACGCGTGATTATTGGGGGCAGGGGAACTGCATAATAAATTAGCAGTTCTTTCTCATTTGATAGTGATCCAGGTGATTTCCCTCCATGTGGTGTTTCCTTTGTGAAGATACAGCATTTCTCCCTTACTCAGAAGGGTTGGTACATAATTTGTGGAATTCAGCAGAGCTGCAGTGTTGTCACTTAGGATGCAATCAGAAGCTTTTGCATAATTAGGACTTTTTAAAGGGGATGGCTTTTCAGCATAAATATTTGTAATTAAGGTAATATCTGACACCTCTACTCATCTCATAAGGAAGGATAGTTCCTAATGCCTTTATAATATGCTTGAGAGTAATTAATAAAATACTGCAATATGAGCTTCATAGTCAATAGCAAACTAGTATCTTTATCTGTGGCACAGTGGATAATGAGGTCAGATGAGATAATGTGGTCATCAATATGCTTTTTCATTTCTGATGTTACTATTAAAGCACCCAGGGTACTCCTTTGTTCTTTTTCAAGAAAATAAGTCGTGTCAAATGAAGTGAGTTCAAAGGTCTAAGTTTACATAAGTTAATTATGGAATAAGCAGGGTATTGAAAATTAATGCAATTAAAGCTTTCTCATGTTAATATTCTATGCATCGTAATTGCATCTGTCCAGCTGTTGAGAATGTCCTTTACTCTGTTGATGCCAGGTGTCAGTTATTTACATTTTATGGCAAAGAGTTGCATACTAGGGAGGAAACGAATGTTAATACACAATAAAAATATGCCATGCTTCAGAATTATATTTTATTTTTATTTCAAAGTTCAAAAGTATTTATTTTGAAATGTGACTTCTGGATATTTTTTTAAAAAATGTTAAGTCTCTAACCTTATGACAATGGGTTGGATCCAGATAAAAGTAAGGGAGCAATCCAAATTCCTTGCAGGCAGCAGTGGGGCTTAATAGAACAGTGTAGTAACTGCTGCATCCAAAGCCTCATTTTGAATTTTAAAAGTCTAGAGCCTTGTGGTCTCACAATACTAGCTTCACAGGGCCCACCCTACCATTAAGCAAAGTGAGGTGGCCACATCAGGTGGCAGATGCTGAAGAATGGGGAACAGATAGGGCTCTGGGTCCCACGCACCTTGCCCTGCACCCTCTATTCTAATGTGTGGGATATACATTGTTGTTGTTAGTAATGGTCTATCACCAGTGTTGAAGTAGGAGTCAACTGCCAGTTTGGTCAGCTTTTGTTCATGGATTGGGTGGGTGGAGAGCTGCCACCTTTTTCTGTACCTTAGGCAGCAACATGTCTTGGACTGGCTCTGCTCGTGGCTTTTGGGGTCCTGGACTATATATTTGAATTTTTGAAAGCAAATGCAGGTCAAGAGAATTTGCTTGACAATTTCACCTTCCCCCCACACACTTCTTTTTAAACCTTCTGTTCAGGCAGAAAAAGGTTCATCTGCATACTCTGAGGGCTCTCTCTGAAGTGCAGAAGATGACACCACGTGAACGAATGAGACTGCGAAAGTTGAGCATCGCTGATGAAACAGCACAGAAGCTAAAGTAAGAACCACAGGGTGGTAGTTAATGCTAGTCCTACTCAGAGTAGAACCATTGAAGTTAATATATGACTAATTTAGGTTCATTAATTTGAATGGGTCTACTCTGAGTAGGACTTAGTTGAATGCAACTGTCAGTTTGATATTTGCCACCAGAAGGAGATCCTTCAGTATCTACATTCACATGACAAGCATTTAACTTGTCTCCAGAAAGGAACTGGTTTGCTATCATCAGTCATCATATCAGCCTCTCCCATATGTCCAGCAGCCCTGAGAATGGGAGATCTGGACATACCTTGAAGTACAGGAAGAGATGCAACTGCTTTCTATTTCTGGAGGAGAAACAGAATAGAAAGGTCAACCAAAGCACTCTCCAAACTCCTTGATGTAATTTTACTTGCTCTCCTTCTGTAAGATGTCTCTTCTTAGTCCCTCTGATACACCAGCCGCAGTGAGTGGAGTGATCATTTGCTTGCACCCAGGCCAATTTTGCCCTCGTTGTTTTTAGATAGCTGTTGCTTTGTTATGCCTTCCTTCTCTGTGCCTGTCTATATAAAGGTTTCTCATGTATTTGAAGGTGCTGAATGATACATATACCCAAATATATTAGGGTGCTGGTCTGCCTTATTGTGTATAAATGAAATGAATAGAATTTCTGCCCACTTTAATTTATGTTAGTGTACCCATAGAGCCGTCTCCCTCCCAAGCCTTGGGTCCTGAGATGTTGTTGGACTACAACTCCCATCATCCCCAGCCAGCATATCCAGTGGTCAGGGATGTTGGGAGTTGTATTCCAACATCTTGGGACCAAGGTTGGGGAAGGCTGTCTTAGAGCCATCTCCTTAAAGCCAGCTCTGTTTAAATATTTACTTTGCATTTGATCTTAAGAGCCACTTGCAGAAAGAAGTTGGTGGAAGGAGACCTTCCTGCCACTGCACCCTCTGAAAAACCCTGATCTGAAAGATGTCTGCCCAATTTGAGTTAGTTCCCTCTTTCCTCAGCAGCCCCTCACAACACAGCCAACCCCATTCAGAAAGTTCTCCCTATCCTCAGGTTTCAGGAGGTGTCAGGACAGGAAAGTCTTTTCATAACTTCGTTCCACAAGTAAAAAGTATTAACATTTACTTCTCATACAAGTTGTAATCCCATTGCTCGAATGGCTCACGCTAAAGGAAGTCACTTGAAATTTCTTACTATAGTCACCATTTTGTAATGCAGAATTACCAGCATTGTCATTCTTTTCAGACAGTTGGCTGAAGAAAAATATCAAGAAAATCTCAAAAGAATGCAAGAGCTTAGATCTCGTAACTTCCACCAAGTGAATATAGATGTGCTTCATGTAAGAATGGTTTCTATCCTTTGCTTGCCTTTCCTAAAATCCAGACATAACTTTTATAATGTTTCCTACCTCTGTCCTCTCTACCTGTCCTTAGATCTCTATAACCCCCCAAAATGTCAATATAATCCAAGGGGTAGACTGGAGAATGGAGTATGATTCCAATCAATGTAGCCTCCATACTTAAAGCTATCTCAATTCACAGTAATGCAGAATATTTGTAGACAGAAAGCTGGCATTAACCCCAGATTTAGCCAGATTAGCCAGTAGCTAATCATTTATTTGTGCTGTTCCTTGGCCTTGTCCATTGCCTGCTTTTGTAAGACCCTCTGGGGAGATTTTGCCCATGCCTCGTTCTGAGAACCATAGGGCCTTTAGAGTCCTAGGCAATGGCTGTTGTGCTAAGGGTGGTATCTAGGTGAGTGGTGGTACAGACAGTGGCATCTACAGCATTAGCCAGCTGGTAAGATTTGAGCAGAGGCTGCTGGCAAGGGGGGATGGGCTGAGGAAGCACTGATCTACCATCCCTCCTGATCTGCTGCTTGAGACAAGGGGCTCACCTTGGTGAATGGGTGTACCAGCGCTGAGAGCTACAGCTAAAACAGGATAAAATTATTCATGAAGGTTACTTGCTAAATGCAGAGAATCTTTCCTTTTTGTACATCACTTTGGCATTTCTTATATAAAGCAATTAATGTATTCTATAAATAAATAAATAAATAAATAATTGTATTGAGTATGGAGTATCCCTTTCCAGTCCGCCCTGTGATTCTGAGATCAGCATAACAGAGCTTTAGGACTGAGTTCATTGTAATTCTGCCTTGCCCTTTTTCACAGAGATAGACTATTCTGCAGCTAACGATTTTCCAAAAATGAAATAAATAATCCTTGTAAAGCTTTCCTAGAGGCATGTAGATTATTAGCCAAGAGGTTAGTGTTAATTGATATCTGGTCTAAGTCTTGATGGTACATTTCTTTGGACTATCGTATATGATAAGGAGATGCTCTTTCTCTGGCAGAAGCATGATTTCAAAACACATAAAATATCATTGGCAATAGTAATGTGCTTGGTTTCTAAGAAAGCTCGCAGCACTGTTGTTTTACACTCATTTGCAAAATCAGTTGGAACAACAAAAGATGAAATTATGACTGAACATGAATTGCTATATTTTAAGAGCATAATCTCTGAAATGCTATAGTTATAACAAAGCCAAAATTCATTCCAAGCTATTTTTAGATTATTGAATGGATAGGTTCTAGTTGTACACAACCAAAAATACCACATCTGAGTGTCTTTTGGTTGGTGTTGACTTGCATTATTTATTTGTTAACAACAGGGTCCACCTAAGGCAGATTCAGGCAGCCACCTCAGGCAGTAGATGCTGGGGAGCAGTGATGACCACCATCATCGGCCATTTCTCCTGAGTCCCCTGGGCATCCTCTTGTGCCACCATCCCCGCAGCTGTGATGCTTGCTTCTTGCTGAATGTTGACCTAGGCTGGCTATCTGTCTCATCTAGTCACTTTCTCCCAACTTGCCACAAAAGAAGCTGGAAAATGCCTCTGACTGAGTGAGCAGCCCAGGCCATGTACTCCAGCAGACACAGTGTATGTGGATTAATTATTCTGCTCATGAGATGCACATTGATGCCACCACTGCTGCTGCATTGCAGCATTTGTTTGAGTGAGCAGGTGCCAGGTGGAGCAGGTGCCAGCAGCAATATGTTTTGGGCCATCCCTGTTAACAAGATATCTGAATTTCCCAAGCAGGTACTGCGTTCAGCAAAAATGTGCACTTATTCACTGGGATCCTGACTTTGCTCCCACTGATGGGAGTGCCCCCTGAACGGAGCTCTGTTTATGTGATACTCTTGCCACCAGGAGGGAGGTAACTCTTTTCAAATCCAGTTTCCCTTTTCAGTCCCTTATGTCCCTTGAAAATTTGCTCTGGAGGGTTGTGAGCAGCATGAAAGGCAACGCAGGAGGCTGCAGGGGAAAGGGGAAATTGGAGAAAATTGCCTCCCCACATCTGCCAGAAAAATCTTTGCTGGATCCTAATCCTGTCTGTGAACCAAAGGAGCCCTGTTTGTGGAAGCTTAGTCAGAATCTAAGCCATTGAGTCTCCATATTCTTTCAACTCTTATTGAGCAAAGGAACAACAAATGATTTTTATAAAGTAAATGTTCTTGGCAAGTTCACTGGTTTGCTTCCCACTATGCATGATGACAATAATTAGATTTAATGTTTGTTTCAAAATCAAATTATAGTTCTTACCAAAAAAAAAAAATTCTTAGAGAATTCCAGCTGTTGCCCGATCAGGATACCTGTTACATTGTGACCATATTATGATCTGCTGTTTATCTTGATTCAAATAAGGAACCTGATCAACAGACTGAAGAGCATCTGATTAAATCTCAACCAGTCACTACATTGGACTATTTATCCGTAGGATGTGATGATCAACATAACAGTGATACAGCAGGCAGACTCTGTATGTCTGACCCTGTGGGGCATGGTAAGAGTTTAATATTATATGCTGTGTTAATTCCTTATCTAGTTAAAACTAGATGAGACACAAGATGTTTCAGTCTGAAAAAGATGTCTGTTTAGTCTTCAAAAAGGTAGAAAAATTAAAACTTGATTTTAAGGTGACCAGAGTCTATTTGCATTTGCTCTGTACAATGATCAATATTATATTTGCATCCTCCATGTATGTATGTATTTATCCCGAAGCTGCATGTCTGAAGCAAAGAATCCATCAGAAATCAGTAGGACACAAATGGTTCTCAGATCTCAACTGTTCAGAGAGTTCAGCCTATGAATGTGGATCAATGTGTGATGTATCTAATGCTTATATGCAGAAGTTCTCCTTACAGTGAACAACATTTCCACCTAATTGGTTTGGGCCAAACTCCAAAGCCTATGATAAGCTTTGCAAGGCTTCATCAGGGACGTGACATGGTCCTGGTTATACACTACGCCACTGAACCAGAAGAAAGCTGTGGGAGTTTTTATAAATCATTCACAATTTACTTAAATATATTAAAACATTTGACCTGCACAAGTTCTATCACTCAAGGTGCTACATCCTAGGATAGATCATCCTCTCTCTTTATGGAAGCTTATCTTGTGTGTGTGGCATGGTTGATTCAGACTACAGTTACATGAAAAATATGAGACCATTTTAATTTGGGCTTTTATACACCTTTCTTCATGGGAAGGCTTCCCATACAAGCAAATTGTAAGATTTGAAGTAAGCCTCAATACCAGCCTGCAGGGTTTCTGCAGAAAATGTAACACAATTTTTATTTTATTTGAGCAGGATTTGAAGGATTAGGGTGGCTGATTTAAATTCAGATTGTTCTATTCATTTCTGTTGATTACTTGCTTTTTGTACTCTGGATTTTATTGTTTGTTTTAGTTTGTTTTGAGATGCTTAACTGTGATTTTAATACTGAGTTAATAGCTTTATAATGCTATTATTGATATTTTAGTTTAAGCCACCTAAAGTCTGCAGAATATAACTGAACAACAAACAGAATAAATCCCTTTATTTTGAAACTGCGTTTCTTGATCCATGTGACAGGTATTAGCTTTCAGCTGCTGCAAAATCTGGGGTATCTGTGCCCTAAGAAACTAAGCAGCTGTTCCTGAGTAAGAGTAAATGAATAGCTAAAACACCTACCAGTCAAGATGGAAAGCTGTTGAATTCAGGGCTGTGTTATGATAACCATGTTCTAGTTCTTACTGACGGCGCAATGAGCAGTGATGGGTATTTTACTCCAAAGGCCTGGTATTTAATTTCCGTGAGTTATGGATTCAGTAAATCATTATGTATGATAACCCCCCAGGATGTTAACAGGGTTGCTACTGCTTAGATTAAGTTGAAAGAAAATGCTTCATCAAATGACAATTTAATTTAACTGGGAAAATGTGTGAGGGGCCTCTCTTTAGTATTAGTATTAGGGCTCATTTCACGGGGGACCTGGATTGCTATTCTCAGAGTTTCGATGTGCCACAGTCCAGACCTACGTGTTGCTCCAGTTTGTGTTGGTTCCTGCTAGTCTGTGTTGCTGACAAAAATCAGGATAGGCTGTGCACATTGCTGGCTTTACCTATGAGGTTCTTATGGGAGAAGCACCTGCCTTCCCAGAGACTCCACTCAGTCTCCACTGGGAGACTGGGAAACTACCATCTGGGTGGGCCTTTTATAGGGCAGTCAGATGTGGCTTACATAATCTAAATGTTAGCTTTAGACAGTGAATGGGATTACCTGAGGTAAGTGTCACTGAACACAGAGTGGACATGTATAGGATTGTGTTGCCAGGGACTGTAGAAGCGAAAGACAGAGCTAGAGATGAATGAATCGGTCATTTTTTGGTCTGTGGAAACAAAAGCAAAAACAAGAAAAAAAGTTATTGATCCAACATGTTTCAGACCTACTAGTTCTTCTTCAGGGAAATTCAGAGGCCAGTAGTTCAAAATTCAGATGGGTTACCTCTTTCCATTCTTATGCTAGACTTTCTATTCTGTTTCTTCTGTGAGGGTTTCTATTTCTTTTTTATTTCTTATGTTATTTGTTTTGCTGGGCTGAAGAATAACAACTTCATATTGGAAAAATGAGAAAGTAAGAGAAATTGAAATTGACAGTTTTGCCCATTCTTAGAGTAAAGCCGCCTGAGAGCATAAGAAATAGAAGGGGTAGCACATCTGAATTTTGAATTACTGGTCTCTACATTTTTCTTGCCTACTCTATTATTTTTTGCTTTTGTTTCCAGATGCTTCCAGGGAGTGCCCATTTTTGTTGGACTTTATTTCCAGTCTCCGCCAGTTTTTCATTTGTTGATTCTTACATCTGCTCTCTCCTGTTGTTATTTTTAAACCAATTTTTTGCCTACATTTTACCCTAAAATGCATTTTTTGTGTGCATTTCAATACATGTTTTTGAGCTGAGAACTGTGTCACAGCATTGGAAAAGTGGGGAAACTGAAGATAACTGCATTCAATCTGTGTATTAGTGTGGGAAGTATGAATCAGGCTTGAACTAAAATGTGAACCAAACAACATTCTGGAACATCCCTAAGAAGGATGCTGGGTTGTTGTTTTGGTATTTTAATATGTTGTAAATCACCATGGAGATCATTTAATCTAAATGTAAAATATAAATCTCTCTTAATAAAATAATGTAGACAGTTCTGGGATGAGAAGAGCTAAATGATACTTGATCTCAGTAGAAATGATGGTGAAATGAGCACTATTTAAGACACTTCTGGCAAGGGAGGAGACAAATGGCAAGAGGCTTTGCTACCTCACCACTCCCTTTAATGGAATGGTCTTGCTTACATGTGTGGATGGGTTTTTTCCCAGTTTTCAACTTTAGTTTTCAAGATAATTGGTGCCTGAAAGCTGAAGCTTACTAGGTTACATGAGCAGAGACCAAGCAGGCTGAGTTGGAGCCAGGTATGACTGCAGAAAGTAGGGTGGCCAGATGCAAAATAGGACAAATAAGGGCAAATAAATAAGGTAGTTATGTAGATGTGAGGTGCAGCTTGTCATGCAAGCTATGTATGCTCAGATCAGAGCTTGGAAAAGTTACATTTTTAAACTACAACTCCCATCAGCCCCAGCCAGCATGGCCACTGGATTGGGCTGATGGGAGATGTAGTTCAAAAAAGTAACTTTTCCAAGCTTTGGCTCAGATCCCCACTTCTGCACAACTATTAAAGGTGTAAGAGCCCTATCCTTGTTGCATCTGGCCACCATACAAATAAGTGGTAGACATCACTAGCAAGAGTGATTGTGGAAACTTTAACTATACTTTTCTGTTCTTCAGCTGTAATACAAAGAAGTAGCATCTCATCAGTGGAGGTTTTGAGATTTTGGTTGATGTCATAGGTAGCTAGGCTTGTGTTGATAGCAAGTGGAAGAATCTTTGGATTTACTAGCTCTTACTGATCTTTCTACTTTTTATATTTAGAGTTGTATCTTTTTTAAAATGTTGGAAGTGGGGCAAGAGCAACTTCTGTTTGGGTTCTTTTGTTTGTACTTCAGAAGGAAGATAGAGTTAGGTTCCTCCAGCTGGCTAGGCTCTATCTTTACCTATGCTCTTCTCTACCTAACTTCCTTCTGTTGTAAACTGATATGCTCAGGGAAGCTGATCTGCTCCTGCTTCCTTTGTCTTCTTCTTCGACTGTCTGAGGAGAGAGGAGTGTCCTGCCCAGAGTCCAAGACATGAGACGGAGGCGAGGTTTGGTCTAATTCTCATTTTACTAATGTGATGGTTACATCCAAAGCAGTGCGCTTCATAAACCTGTCTACTCCAGCTCACTATTTTCCCTAGCTAAACTACCTAAACAGTCTCTGCAGCATGTGGGGAGAGTTGACTTAGCACTAGAGCCTGAGTGGGCACCTGCTTAAATAGGGAAGGTCTTCGCACGTAAACGACGGCTCCTCTGAAGTTTCACCTTCTGAAAGTCTCTCTTCTCATGCCTTCTCACACAGGGCGAGGGAGGCAAGGCTCCAACAGCCCATCTGACAGCGGGGCTTCTCTAGGTGCCGGCACGACCTCAAGGAGTGGGAAGCTGGTTGGTGGGGAAGTGTTTGAAGTGCTGGGTGGGAATTCCTGCGTGAGTGGAGTTGGGTCACTTCCCAACAGTTCAGGCAGGGAGCTCGCAGACGGGGCTGGACCTGCCTCGATGGGGGTGCTGGCCGAGGAAGTCTGTGGGCTGGCTGAGTCCTCCTTCAACGCCCCCAGGGACCTGGCCCTCATCTGACTCCTCTCCCTGATCTAACTCCCCTTGCGCCTGGGACGCAACAAGGAGACATCTCTGTTTTTGTTCTCCTGAACCATGTGGGCAATACCCAAGTCTGGGCATTGTGCCTCCAACTTAGTTAGAATTAGGTATGTCTTTCTCATCTACTGTGTATTTCTATAAATAAGGTAGAACAAGCTGATGATGCTTGGCTTAAATGTCACACAAACTTGTGTGGGAGGAAGCCACATTCTGGAAACTACATCCAGGCGGGAGAGATAAAATTTGAAAATCAGGAAACAAAAGAGACAGGAATGGAATACAATTGTGTGCACGTAGAATATCAGGGAAGGATCATGTAAGAGTGGAATCAAAACAGCAGGAAGAATTGGTTGTTCTTTCAAATTTATCTTTTCTAATTATTATTTGTGAGGGGCTAATAGATCTCCTTTTTTACCCGTTAACTATGTATTTGAAAGTGTAGCTGAACACTCTAGAGACCTCTACACAGAGATCTTAAAAACCCCTGCTCAGGTTTTCACATGGCATTGCGATCAGTGCTTGATAGATAGAGAATTAATGGGCAGTTCAAAGTGCTGTATTATTCCCATTTATTACATTGCATTCACGCCTCAACCCATTATCCAGTATACTTGTTCTGCCCTAGGACCAACATGCCAGGCTGAAATGGATAATTGTCAACAAATTCATGACTTCTAAGGGTTTATTGTTAATTTTCAAATTATAACGTTGATCTTAACTTTTCCTTTGAAAAATATGCATCTGTCAGCTAAGGAGATTTAAAATGAAGCTGCATGACTAATTTAAAATGTGGATCTGAGCTGAAAACATAGGGAAGAAAGGCTGAAACTTCACAATTTTAACACAACCTGAGTAGTACCTCCTTTTGAGGCAATTTTCCAGTATTTTCATGATCTGTGGTGGCAAGAGGAAATGTATTGACCAATTGCCAACCAAGCAAACACTTCCTGTCTTGCCAGCACAGGAAGGAATGAAAGCCCAGTGCAATGTGACCAGATAGATGCCCTAAGTGAAGCAAGGAGATTGGTGTGTGGAATCAGGCTTCCATGTGCCCATTACTTAACTGGATCAGGAACCATGCTTAAATCAGATGTACATCAAAATGAGCATCTGAATGTGGATGCTTACTATCTGTGCTGCATTGTTTTAAGTGCAGTGCTAATCTCATCTTTGGAATGTGGATGTGCATTCTACTGAAAGAATTCAGTATGGATGGATAACTGAGCAAGTGAGCAAAAGATGGATAAACATCTGGAGGACGAGAGGTTCCCTGCCATTAGGCTAAGTAGTAATGATATTATAGTTGCCACAGCAGGCAGACATTACATAGCTACATTTTATGGAAGTTTGTCAGATAATTCAGATTGGTTGTGCAAAAACAAACATTTCAAAATAGTTTTTAAGAAAGCTTTACTTAACATTGTGATTCGTGCATTCTACCTAGGGATATAGAAAACAGATGGATGAAAACAGACTGTCAAGTGGATTTCCTTCCCTCTGCCCATTCAACCCCCATCATGGCATGGACTATTGCTTTGAATATAATTTGGTTCAGTTCTCTCCAGTGAACATGTCTTTTTAAAATATGTGCACGTTATACATAGATACATAAATCGTTTTGCAGTTTAAATTATTTACATATGCATTGATGTATAATTGCTGCTGTCCCAACAGGGGCCTCATTTTTCTGAAGTCTTGTTTGTTCACTTTGGCATGTATAAGTTATTTGCTTCTATGGGCAACGTATAGGTACTAAGGGTGTAATTCTAAACATGTCTACAGTACTTAGAAGTAAGTCCTATTAAATTTGATGGGACTTAAGTGGGATTATGTTTGTAGCTGTAATGTGCTTCCTCCTGTAAAATTTAAAAACCAATGGAATGCATCATTAATCTTTTCATATGGAGAGAAGTGAACTCTTTTTTTACGTGTTGACTTTATCTGTGCTCCTCAGTTAGTCTGAGAATTTCAAGCTGCCAAACACAAAATCATGTTTATCACAAACATTTCAAACCTAAATCGGCTTGAGCATTATGCTTCAGCAGATGCACACACAATTATTTGCTGTATCAAATGTGTATTTATGAAATAAAATGTTGCATTACAAAAAGGGTTATATAAGTGGCATAAAGTGCCTGTAAAATGTTTAATATGCCCACAGGAATTCATAACAATCCAGGATAAAATTAGTAAAATAACAAGGTGCTAAATTGTTACTTTCCTGATGCCTGAATGAGGAAATGAAACAAGATTAAGGGTAAAATCAGGATAATAAGGATAATACTAATCCCACTTAATGGGAGTAAGCCCAATTGAGTTAAATGGAACTTATTCCTGAGTAGACATGGTTAGGATTGAAGCAATAGATGTCTTTGTGTTGAGCCATTAGCCACTTCATTATCTTTGTTTTTAAGTTGACACAAACCTTTTGTTTTTGTTGGGGTTTTGCTGCAAAAGACTGACAGGGCTAACGTTCTAGAAATCCACTAACTTCAAAAGGGAACATACAGGGAAGGTAATTGATCTATAAATATCTGTTGATGGCTGAGATATGGATGTCTACCATGTGCTGCCTGTAAAAAATTACAAATATTTCAGTATTTACAGATGATGAAACAGAAAAATGATGTGTGCAAAATAAACCAATTGCAGTGGAATGGAAAATACTGAATGAAAATGTGAGTGATGTTGAAATGGTTTGAGACATGTTTGTACGGCCCTAATCCTACCATTCAATTTCAAATGAATGTTAATGTTGGGCAGTTTTTGTTACAGAATCTTTTTTAGCCACTAACCTGGCAGATTTTTTTACTTGAAATAAGTCACTAAGGTGGTGTCATGGCCCCATCAGAGGACTCATCAGACGAGGATGACTCAGGAGTAACAGCAGCAGACCCAGAAGGAGAAACAGAGGAAACTCCTGAGAACCCAGCTCCTTCTCCCCCTCAGCTGCAGAGCACCTCAGACACAGCTGAAGCCCTTCAGCCAGACGCAGACAGTGAACAGGATACTCCCCCCTCACCTGCAGAACGTAGACAGCAGAAGGGCAGGCCTCTCCACTTAAGGCCAAAACGCTGAGGGCTTACACCTGCTGACAAATCTGCTCCTTAAAAGTCAAACCTTGGCTTCAGCTTGTTGCTGACTACAACGTCAGGCTTGACCACTGTGTGTCTTCCTATCCCCTGAACCTTGACTTGGACTGATCTCTCGGCAAACTAGACCCGGACCTTCACTGATGTCTCTTCTGGATTTCTGGCTTGGCACGTAACCTTTGAACGGCCTCTACCCTTATCTTGCTTCCTCCTTGCTAGCCTGGCAGATTTATAGCCAAGCTGCTGGCTGAGGACTTACGGTCTGGCAATTACCAAGGAATCTCCAGCCCTGCCTGCACCCCCACCGACACTGCTGTCTCAGTGAAGAGCTGACAGGTGGTATGGCAATATTTGTTGATTTATTTCATTTACTTTATGGATCATAACTGGAATCATCAGTTACTACAACTATATACTTATCTACATACCTATGTACCTTGGGGATGGGGGAGAATATCCAACAAAATCAAACCTGGTACCAGATCCCGACTGAATTACCTAGTTCGCTATCCCTTCGGAGCGGCACTGATCTCTTGTGGCAGGCCATGGCTGTAATCGGCATGGATTTTGTGGCCGTGACTGCAATTGACAAGAAATATTTTTTTTGAAATTTCCCTGCATTTTCTGTAATTTTTTTGTAAGTAAGATGTATCAACCACAGAATTTCCATTTGTTCATTATATAAAGGGAAAAAATTTGCAATATAATGCAAACAAAAATTGGCTTTATATGTCTTCAATGCTAATTGTTAATCATCCTGCAATGTCATGTTTTTCAAACAAGATATCTCAGAGCATTATGAATCTTTTGCGTGGGAAACATTGCAATGATGAGACTGACCCACACTGCCTGTCTCACTCTGCCCCCACCCCTCTTTTGTTGCTGCTGTCCTGAGCTAACCAAGGACTGTCTCTCTCTCGCTGTCACTCTCTCTGTGCTAAATGCATGTGTGTCACTGTGTGACTGACAGTGTCTGCGCGGTGCAGTGGGATGCCGCCGCCATCGGCCTGCCTGCGCCTCTCCCACACTCTCTCAGGCTGTGTTTTTTAGCTTTCTATTGCCACCTCTCATGAGACCCTTGTTGATGTTCAATCATTGGCGCAGCTCCTGGTGCCCTGTCTAAGTGTGAGAGTTTTTAAACAATAGACCAGGAATTCATTGCTTAAACCAGATCATAAAGCAACCTAAAAATTACGCAATGTTTTTCTCCGCTGCCAAAAAACTACATGGAATTCTGTCATTTACATAAGTATTTACAAAAACATTTACATAATTTTTGCAACCCCCCAAAAAAACCACCTGCTGATCGAACCACCCCAAAAAAAGCACACAGCAGATCGAATCAGCAAGCACCAGAGAAAGCGGAAACAAAAAGAGGACGGACCAGTAAAGAACCGATGGACTATCGAAATGCATGTTAAACGGCACCATGCAGCAAACCCCATCCCTAATATACCTACCAACAAGGTCAACCAGTGGCTTGTATGAAGGTTCTAGGCCAACTCTGGGAAGATGGAAAGAAAACACAGTTAGAATTTGTTACAGAATTTCAGCAAGAGCAGCTAAGGTTGACCAAAGTGTGTCTGTAAACACATGCCTGTGAACCTTATCTTACACAGGTGTTCATGGAAATATCACTCTGGGGATTCACTGGAGATGATTGCACAGATATTGCAATGGACACCATTACTTTAAAAAGATCAATATTATCTTTCCTCTTTGGGGGGCTTTAGCAAGATGCAACAAATATTAATCTGAATGAATATCAAATATTTACATAAAATTTCAAACAGTGAGTAAAATGACTGCAGCTTGAAGTGCCATTACAGAAATATACATTATTTGTGTATTTATTAAATTTATATCTCTCCCTTCCTTTCAGAAGGAGCCAAGGACAGCGAACAAAAACTCTAAAAGCACTTTAAAACCTCTTAAAAACAAAAAAGCTTTAAAATATATTAAAACAAAACATCTTCAAAACATCTTTAAAAAAAAAACTTTGAAAACATCTTAAAAAGCAATTCCAGCACAGACACAGACTGGGATAAGATCTCTACTTAAAAGGCTTGTTGAAAGAGGAAGGTCTTCAATAGGTGCTGAACAGATAACAGAGATGGCGCCTGTCTAATATTTAAGGGGAGGGAATTCCAAAGGGTAGGTATCACAACATTAAAGGTCCACTTCCTATGTTGTGCAGATGGACCTCCTGATAAGATATTATCTGCAGGAGGCCCTCACCTGCAGAGCGTAGTGATTGACTGGGTATATAAGGGGTAAGCTGATCTTTCAGGTATCTTGGTCCCAAGCTGCGTAGGGCTTTGTATACCAAAACTAGTACCTCGAACTTAGCCCAGTAGCTAATGGGCAGCCAGTGCAATTCTTTCAGCAGCAGGGTAACAGGTTGCAGATATCCTTCCTGTGTGAGCAGTTGCACCACTGCATTTTGCACCAACTGCAGCTTCCAGACCAACCTCAAGGGCAGCCCCACATAGAGCTCATTACAGTAATCCAGCCTGGAGGTTACCAGCGTGTGGACAACAGTGGTCAAGCTATCCTGGTCCAGAAATGGCTGCAGCTGTCTTACCAGCCAAAGCTGGTAAAAGGCACTCCTAGCCACTGAGGTTACCTGGACCTCTAGCGACAAAGATGGATCCAGGAGCACCCCCAGACTACGGAGCTGCTCATTCAGAGGGAGCACAACCCCATCTAAAGCAGGTAATTGACCGATTATCTGAACTTGGGAATGACCAACCCATAGTGCCCTGTCTTGCTAGGATTGAGTCTCAGTTTATTGGCCCTCGTTCAGCCCACCACCAAGTCCAGGCACCCGTCCAGGGCTTGCACAGCTTCTCCTGATTCAGATGTTACAGAGAAATAGAGCTGAATATCATCAGCGTACAGCTGACAGCTCACCCCAAATCTCCTTATAACCACTCCAAAGGGCTTCATATTGATGTTAAACAGCATTGAGGACAAAATGGTTCCCTGCGGCACCCCACAGCACGACTGCCAGGGGGCTGAAAGACAATCACCCAATGCTATTCTCTGAAAATGACTCTGGAGATAGAATTGGAACCACTGCAAAACAGTGCCTCTGATACCCATCTCACCAAGTCAGCTCAGAAGGATACCATTATCAATGGTATCAAAAGCCGCTCAGAGATCAAGGAACAATAACAGGGTTGCACTCCCCCTGTCTTTCTGCTGATAAAGATCATCCATCAGCAACCGAGACCAATTCAGTCCCATGACCAGGCCTGAATCCAGATTGGAGTGGGTCAAGATAAAATTGCAAAATGGTTTGCCTGGACTATAATTTTAGACAGCTGCTATGAGAGATGTGGAGATAGGGATGGGAGAGAAATTTGATTCAGTTTGCATTCAAAGCTAAATTTATCAAATTTGCATTTTTGGAGAAAATATAAGAACTGAAACATAGCCATCCTTCTAAATTCGCACTTACCTAAATTTTACGATGCATTTCTCCAACAAACCAATATTTCTAAAAATGTATATGTTAATGGAAAATGTGCTTTAAGATTAATATATTTATGAAAGTAACATACAAAATGTGTTAGGAGAAATTGCTTGCAAAAAGGTGTACATTATTCAAAACTTCATAAAAATGTGTTTGCAAGGAGAAGTTTAGGCTGCATTCACACATGGGGCTAATAGCGCTAGTTTAATGGATTAAAAGGGTAGCGCTTCTGTCCCGATTTCTAAAATCCCTTTCACACTGCAGTACCTCTTGTGATAAGGAACAGTACTTTTTCAGCCGATATAGCGGCATTTTGCGCAACTGTCTTTCACACCACTTGCTTTCGTCCCTCACCCATGCACACTGTTCCCCACTGTGTAGGAGGTCTAAGATCTTGTCCTGTTGCCATGCAAGCCCTCTTCCTTTAGGATCTGACTTTTTAAATTGTTTTAGTTGTATCAAGACGTGTGTGTGTGTGAAATGCTGCTGCTATCTGTGCCGATGCCGCAATACCGGTACAACATTCTTCAAGCCAAAAAAGAAAAAAACCTGTGCGACTAAAGGGCAGGAACGCACTGCATGCTGGGATGCCTGTCACGTGAGCGGCGGCAGCTAGCGAAACACTCCCGTGATCTTCCGGGTTCCCAGCCTTGCTAACGGATTATTTCTGGTATCATTTATTGTGGAAATTAGCGCTACACTTGTTGGCGTGTGTGCGTTGTTGCGTGAAACAGCATACATTACGTTGGAGTTAAGTTGAGCAAGAAACTTCTTCAGAGCATTAGAGCATGTTAAGTCTTTATTAAGACATTAAGGCTTTTCAGCAGTTTCCCCCCCCCTCTAGCTCTACAGCACATTTCTCTCCGAAAGCAAAAGTAAGACAGCCTCTCAGGTCAGCGGCATGATGCAGAAGGACACAACTCACAGACTCTGTTAGAACTTTCCCAGTCTATATCTTGATGGTTACCATAACAACGGCCTTCACTGTCCGTTCCCAGACTGGGCAAAGACATAACTCCTCTTAACTTTCAAAACTTTCAGACTTGATGGAAAACTACTAGGCCTCATGCCAACAAGCCCCCCTTTTTCTCATCATGTCTGTCAATTACAAAGAAATCTCAACAATACATAGTCATACAGTAATACATTTCTACAATACCTCTTGCAATACATTTCAGTACATTGCATCATACATTTTCAGTTCAATACAGTTCAAAATTACATCTCAGTACAGTTCAAAACTTTATTCACTCAAACTTTGGTTGAACACATGTCAAATAAAGTGTCTCAGGATCCATGTCTACAACTTTATTCATTCCAGGACTTGTTATTAATCCCACGGTAAATCTTTCAGGCGGTTTGCCTAAATTTGCTCTTGTAGAGCGTCTTAAAGGAACCAGAGCTTCGGCTCTCTCTGCCCCCCCATTTGTGCTTGTACTTGTGCTTGTGCTTGGCACCGCGTGCCCAGGATCTTCCATTTCCTCAGCTTTTCGTTTCTTTGATCTGCGTTTCCCACAAATGAGCTCAGTTAAAGCATCTCTGAGAGGAATTTGTGTACCTTCCACTTTAATATTAAGATCTGGCTTAAATGTCTGTGATTGTGTTCTTGTTCGTGTGTCATCTGTTCCTGTAAGAATAACTGTCTGCCTTTGATCCCAAGGCTTTTCTGAGACTTTAATGCTTCTGCTCAGAATTAACTGCTGTGTTTCTGGACACCAAACTCTGAAATATGCATTCTGAAATCCCAAAACAAAACCTTGCTGTGCTCTGGGCGCAAGCTTGCCCCTCCTTTTTCCCTGTGGAATGTGGATCCAGCACCTTGCCCCGAATTTTTGAATGTGTTGTATTTTAGGCTTTCTGCCAGTAAGTTTCTCATAAGGAGACATTCCAAGTGCACTGTGTAACACCCTATTGTGAATGTAATTCGCATAAAGAATTGCTTCTGCCCAGAAAGAATTCCCTAAACTGCAATCCATCAGCATGGCTCTCATTGCTTCCCCAAGCACCCTATTTTTTCTCTCAGCAGTTCCATTGGAAAACGGGCTAAATGGAGCAGTGAAATTCTGGTTTATTCCCTTGCTCTCCAGAAAGTCACTTAACGCTTTGCTCGTGAATTCCCCCCCATGATCTGAGCGTATAGCCCCCACCGTGACGCCGTGTTGAGTTTCGATTCTCTTAATGAACAGTTTCAGCTTCTGCTCAGCTTCACTTTTATGCTTTAACAGAAAAACATGACAAAATCTTGAAAAATCATCTACCAGTACCATGAAGAATTTCGCACCTCCTCGTGAAGCATTTATTGGCCCTGATAAATCAACATGAACTAGCTGGTAGGGAGCTGTTGTGGTTCTCTCAGCCTCCCGGTTTGTTGGTGCAATAGTCATTTTAGCTTTATTACATGCATCACAATCCATTAACTGTCCACAATCCTTTAAACGCATGTTTTCACTGTGCAAAGGGGTTTTCTTTATCGTGTCAAGGTTTGCATGCCCCAGCCTTTGATGCCATTCATGGACGCAGCCCTGATGTACCTGTGCCTCAGCATTTAACACAGCACACCCTGCTTGACTGCTCTTTATTACAAACTGTGAATCATTCAGGCTTCCCTGCATGCACACTTGATCTCCCCTCATTACAAAACATTGGTCTTTGTGAAACAAAATTGAATAATTACAACTCACCAGTTTGCTCACTGATAAAATATTATGAGCCAATTCCGGAACAAACAAACATTCTGACATTATTCCAAGCTTGTCAAACTTCACCAGACCTTTAGCTTTCACAGATTTCCGTGATCCATCAGCAAGTAAAACAAAGTCTTTCACTTCTTCTGAAACGTAAAACAAACGTCTGTCTTTAATTAATATATGGCTTGCACTGCTGTCAAGAAGCCAATTAACAGGTCGTAAATCTTGAGACTTCTGTTTACAAAGTTCACACTTCCCTGCTTCAAGCCTCCGTCCCTGGAGTTTCGCTTGATTGCACAGTCTTTACGGAGATGCCCACGAGCCCCACAGGCAAAACAAGACTTCAGCCGCTGCTGCTCCCGCTTGTTTTCCTGTCTGCTTTCGACAGCCTGCTCCGGTTCGGCATTTTTATCCTCCTTGCTTCTGACAGCTTCCATCGACTCGGCTCTTTTCGCCTCCTGTCTCCGCTGCCATTCTTGGGTCAGCTTTTCCTCAATAAATGCAACGTTCAGAGCTCCATCAGGCATGGCTTCAAAAGCCATGACCATATTATTCCAAGTCCCATCGAGTGAAGCCAGGATCAGATAGGTCTTCTGAAGTTCAGAGTGTTCGACGCCTCGGTCTGTCAGCTCAGCAAACAGGCGTCTGAATTCCGTGAGATGCTCACACATGTCGCACTCACCCGTGAAGCGCATTTGATAAAGCTTCTGTGCCAAACACAATCTAGATCCCGCGGTCTGTTGCACATGAATGCCTTCCAACCGGTCCCACATCTGTTTGGCGTTTGTAACATCTCTCATGTGTAGCAGTTGAGAGTCTGATAGAGCCAGAAGTATAAAAGCTTGAGCTCGCTCATCGTTCCTAGTCCAAGCCGCTGTAAGGGGTGCAGGGGGTGTACCTTCAATAGCTTCCCATAAATCTTCTTTTACTAGCAAAGCCCGCATTCTCGGCTTCCAGCTGCCATAATTCTTTTCATTAAGCCGTTCCATCGGCAAGCCTCCCCCAGACAGGTTTACAGCCATGTTGCTCACCTCCGTCTGGTTCAATCAATCAAGCTGCCCTCTCTGGAACTCCATCTGCCATTCAGACCAGCAACTTACTCCCGTGTAATGCACTGTGGATCTGGGCCCAGGACCCCTGTTGGCGTGTGTGCGTTGTTGTGTGAAACAGCATACATTACGTTGGAGTTAAGTTGAGCAAGAAACTTCTTCAGAGCATTAGAGCATGTTAAGAGTCTTTATTAAGACATTAAGGCTTTTCAGCAGTTTCCCCCCCCCCTCTAGCTCTACAGCACATTTCTCTCCGAAAGCAAAAGTAAGACAGCCTCTCAGGTCAGAGGCATGATGCAGAAGGACACAACTCACAGACTCTGTTAGAACTTTCCCAGTCTATATCTTGATGGTTACCATAACAACGGCCTTCACTGTCCGTTCCCAGACTGGGCAAAGACATAACTCCTCTTAACTTTCAAAACTTTCAGACTTGATGGAAAACTACTAGGCCTCATGCCAACAACACTTGCACTACATTCTACCAGAATTCCGGAGCTACCCAGTATGTCATGTGAAAGCTCAAATATAATGTGCAAATTACTAGGTAAGAAATTGTCAGAATAACGGAATAAAATGCAGTATGAAAGCACCCTTACACTAAAATGCTGAAAATTTTTCATGAGGATAAAAAAATAAAGTTATGGAGAAATGTGAAGAACTGGATTTAAGATTGGAAAAATTAGAAACAGAGAACCAAAAGTGACAGATCCTTCCACCCCTAGGTGGAAATATGCTTTATATGTAATACAGGAGGGTGATAGGGAACCTGGAGGAATGCAGTGAAGGTCTAAATGTACTTGGAGGACAACTGCAAATGCAGATGATTGGGGTTTGGCGTACTTGAGGATTCAGAGGCAATAAAATTAGGGAGCTGCCAATCAACAGCCAGAAAACTGGTTTCTAGGCCCAGGTGGTGATGGCGTGGCTGAAGGCAGACTAGTCTTCATAGGTCATCCTTGAGTGAAGTCCACTCACCACCTTGAATTTCTTAGAACCCTCCAAATATGGTTCAAAAACAGAAAAGACTTTTGTTTTGGGATGCCATTAGCTTCTGCTTCCCATACGAATCCTGGCTAATCCTAGAGAAAAACAACAAACATGGTTGAGAAGCAGGAACACAGGGAGAGGAGACAATGTTATGGAATGTTATATCCAGCTTAGCTGAAGAAGGGATCTTGCTTCAGCTTGTGAGAGCAGGCCTGAAAAGAGTGGCATGTAGCAGAAAAGTGAGCCATGATACTGTCTCCACAGCAAACTGAATTGGTGGAGCAGCCTCCTAGACAGAGGACTAAACAAAGTGGAGACTGAGAGGTGTCCAGTTATTTTAAAAATGTCTTCCTGGCAGGAAGCTCTAACATGAAGGATGATCTTGTTAAGGACAGGGCTAGATGGAATTAAAATTTAAATGTTAATTAACTCAAGTACTGAGTCATTACAGGTATATCAATACAAGTTTCCCATTGTACAGTGACAGAATGGTCACAAAAGATTTCTGGACAATTGGAACTTGTGGCCAAGTGACTGAGGTGTCTCTTGTGAGGAAAGGTGGAGATGTTTCCCAGGAAATGTAAATTTAGATTTAATCCAATTACCAGTGGAATATGTTTGCCGGAGGATCCCATATTGATACTGTTTTAGGATTAATTAGTGCAAAATAAGGGTGTCCACTTGCATTAGGTGTGGTAAGGATTACAAGGACTAATTTAGGCTTGCACATGTCATTATTATGCATATTGGTTGTTGCAGGGGAATTCCCTTGTACAGCATCTGTTATGAAGAATATGTTTGATGGGAACCATTGGAGCTATTAGGGGTACACTTAGCTGAACTACCATAGTTTTCTCTGATTTCTTTACATTGACATCACATTGCTCAGAGCCAAAATAAATATGTAATTCCAGCGCATGTGCAGAGTTCCAACTGACTTGAGCTTCTCAGTAACAAAGATTGCTGTTTTATTTATTTATTTATTCGATTTATTAGTCACCCATCTGGCTGGTTATCCAGCCACTCTGAGCGACGTACAAAAGCAAAACATACAAGAACATGAGTACATCAAAAAAACTAGACACCTTTTAGTTTTCTTAGACCTGAAGTAGGAATGCCATGTATTGAAACAAGGGTAGATTTGCTTTATCTGAAATACAGGAATACCCTGAATAACAGACACTCTTTTAACAGACACTCGCTATAACAGACATTCTCCGACTCCACCATGCTCCACTTAACATACATGCACTTCGCAATAACGGACACTGACGGAATGCCTGAACTTGCGTTCCATGTGCCACGTGTGTTGCAAAGCGTCGTCTCCCAAAGCATTTACAGCGACTCTGAGCGACTGTCCTTTCTCGTCTGGTCTGCTTCATCCTTGTTTTCAGTAAATATTTAAATTGTTAAATTCTTAACTACAGTACAGTACTGTACTGTACTGCGATCGGAGCTCTGCCTGCCCCATCCTAGGTCGATGGCAGCAGTGTGTGTGTGTGTGTGTGGGGCACCTCATGCTCTTTACAGTACTGTAGATCCCCCTGATTTTGTTTTATACCTATTGTCCCATCTTCCTTTCCTGCTTTAATTGATTGTGATAAAAAAATAAAAAATTCTTTAGATCCCCGATTTCATTTTATACCTCTCCATTGTCCCATCTTCCTTCCCTGCTTTAATTGAATACTTTTCTCTCTCAGCCTATCATTAGTTCTGGCTTTTGCCACTGCTGGCTTGTGTGTGTGTGTGTGTGGGGTGCATTGGTGTGTGGGGTGTGCATTTCCCTTGCCTTCAGTACAGTACTGTACAGTATTACGTACAGTACATAATGGCAGATACAAAGAAAAGTCATAAATCTATCACCTTAGATATGAAGCTTATTTTATTTTATGTTTATTTTAGTTATAAATGCGTTATTTACATCAGTTATGCCCGTATATGACGATTGCAGTGCAGTACACACATCGATAAGTTGGAAAAAAAGTGGTACTTCATTTTAAGTACATTTTCACTTTACATACACGCTCCGGTCCCATTGCATATGCTAATGCGGGATATTCCTGTACTAGTATAGAATAAATAGAATGGGTGATATTAGTTTTTGATGATATATTGGTGCATCATACTGAAATGTGGATTTTAATTATTGTGGACTTTACAGATATTGTAAATATACATTATATTCTGTTAAGGGATACGACTATCTATATGGGCTAGATGTGAGATTTTATGCAAAGCCTTTGTTGACATGCACTAAAGTTCATTTACTAGATTAATAAATTCCAGTAGAAAGATTGAATATTTTAAAAATGAGAAGCAGCTTTATGCTAGCTGTGGGCGATTTAATTCCTTACTACATCATCCAGAAGAGTTATGGAGATTTATTCTTTTCACAAAAGAACTAAAAGAACTGCTGAACAATCTGAGACCCCTGAGACAGAAACCGAGGCAAAGTATGACTGCAGAATCCGACTGTTCAGCTATCTATTGCTAAGCAAGAGTGCTTTGTGACTGCCAGTTCACCTTGAAGAGCTGTCATTTCTTTCTGTACACTTCAGTAGCTTTGTGCACATATTTTACCCAAAGCCAGCATCCTGGCACAGCAAAGAGTTTAGAACTCACCTAAAGAAGGAGGAAAATGAGCTTTTAGCTCACTTGGAAGCATCTTAACAGCCTCAGTCACAGATGTGTTGATAAAACTCAACCATGAGAGACTAGTATGTTAATTATAATGAAGGACGCCTGGTTTTCTTTCAGCAGTGGTCACCATGCTCAGGGAGGGGCCTGTTTTCAGAGGGGAGGGAAACGTAAAGGGAATTAGTTACTGAAAATGTCTGAAATGGGGTTCTACTGACCGCAATTGCTGTTCACTATGGAGTAGCTATTTAGCATGGAGAGCATAGGACTGGCTGACCTAAGGCATGTTGCTGCTTGAAGGAAAGGGCACCCACACCCAATAACACCCATAGGCTGGTGAAGTTATTTTGACACCTGAGGCAAAAAATGTCTCTTCTTTTTATGGATTGTTTTGATGCTGCTTTTAGATTTTTAAAAAAAAATGTTTATGGTTTTGTTTTTCTTATATGCTGTACGCCATCCAGATTATGTTAGTTATTGGGCAGCTAACACATAACATCATTCAACGCTGCCTGGCCTGCTTTTAGACATTCTACATTAGTGTGGCGGTCTGCTAAGAACGAGCCTATGCATGAGTAGCTGATTGCACATAGGCTTTTTCTTTGCTAATGCAGATACATCTAGAGCAGCAGTGGGGAACCCACATGCCCAATTAGGCCTGCCAACTGGCCCATGAGGCCATTTTGGCCACCCTACGCCCACCTACCCTATACCTGCATCTAAAGGCAGGACAGGCAGCATGCCTGATGCTAGGGATAGGGCCGCAAATGTGACCTTGCTGCCCAGGACCAATAGGATATATCCTTCATACTAGGGATATACTTCTTTTGACATCTAATCTGTATTTTTAGGATGATCAAACTGGAATTATGTTTCTAGTAGATATGGAGGGGAATATACTTGATATATGTGGTACTCTGCTGATAGTAATCACAAAATAAAATTAGCTATAACATTTACTTTTTGGACTAATCAAGCAGTATCTAATCATTTTAATTTTCAACAAAATGACTTATCAGTGTGACAAAATGGATTTTGTGATAACAATGCAAAACCATGTACACTTACATTTTGCTGAGTGGGCTGGTTTATATTATAACAATTTCACAGTTGAAAACACATAGTAAACAAGAGAGAGGCAATTAAAATATATTTATCAATCTGTGAATGCAAATATAGAGAGTCCATGTATAATCTCTATTTAACTTTGAGTGGAAATATGCATGTCTATCTATGGACTGGAAATCAGTAATTTTAAGGTCACAATAATATTTTATTGTGTACCAGAAAAGCATAGGAACTCATACTGGTTTAGATTGATGAACCTTCTCACTGGTAGTGACCTCTACCATGATGAAGCTACAAACTAAGATAACATATTTGCATAGTTCCTTGATAATTCTCAAATACTGGGTTTAAATTTTAAGGATTAAAATGTAAATGTACTGCCTTCAAGTCGATTCCGACTTATGGCGTCCCTATGAATAGGGTTTTCATGAGGCTGAGAGACAGTGACCAGCCCAAGGTCAGCCAGTGAGCTTCATGGCTCTGTGGGGATTCAAACCCTGGTCTCCCAGTTCGTAGTCCAACCACTACAATTTTAAGGATTAAAATATGCTTTATGACTAGATTGTACTGTTCTTTTTAATCTTATGTTTTATTGTGTATGTTTTCAGGCCCCTATTTAACACAGAACTAATAACTATAGAATTTAGTCCTGTACTAACTATGTCAGTTCCTGCCTAAGCATCAGAGAATAACTTTAGATGAGTACTCTTTGGCTCAATGGCATTTGTGCAATAGAGTGCTACAGGGCACTATTTTGTATCCAGTGCTATTTACCATCTACCTGAAGCCTCTGGGAGTGATCATGAAGAGAAGGGATTTGGAGCAAGGTGCCATTGGTATGCTGAAGATGCTCTGTTTCTCATAACACCTGGATCAGGTGTGGCCATATAAACCCTTTACTGGTGCCTGGACTCAGTGGTGGGCTGGATGTGGGCCAGTAATCTAAATGAGTGGTTCCTGTGTCCAGATATTAGGTCAGTTAATTCTTATGGATAGGGTTGCACACCATCTGAAGCAGAGATGAGGAACTTCACTGAGTGACCTTGGAACAGTCACTGTCTCTTAGCCTAATCCACTTCACTAGATTGTTATGAGGATACAATGTGGAGGGGAAGAACCATGTGTGCCACCTTAAGCTCCTTAGAGAAAAGGTAGGATACAAATGTAATAATAAATAAATTCATGTCGCTGTAAGTATTTTGTAACATCAAGATTTATGATATTGCACCACTAAAGAAAGTATGTCATACAGTTCAGAACAGTACTTGCATTGAAACGCAGGATACAGTTCAGAAGCTGGTTGCTCTGCGAGATCCTCCACCACCTTCCTTTCCAATGTGGGGATTCAAGTAGGTTCTGAAGGTAGTTACACTCTTCTGGGATGAGGAGAACTATAATAGCACCAGCTCCCATCTATCGTTTCTGGTTGGCTCCTGTTGTTGATCCTAGGTTGTTGGCTCTCAACTGTGGCAGTGGGAAATGTAAGCATGTCATGATTCGTGATTGGTTCCCTACACTGTTAGAAGGGAACATTATTGAACTGCTTAACTTGAAATACATAGTTCCTATCTGACATTATGGGTGAGCAAAGGTGCAAGATATTTTCTCAGAAGAATCGTATCATATACACATACTGTATGTGGAGTATATATATTTGCCCATGTTTGCAGATGCTGTTATAAATATATTGTGTTAAAATTACCGTGGAAACAAAGGAGGCTTGGCTCACATACTTTGGTGTCAGCCAACTTAGCTGCAGTTATTAGAAGGCTGCAGAGGGTCTGTGTTTCTAAAATTGGGATGAGTTAATGCTGGCACTTATGGATTTTGTTAAGGGCTTCCCCCACCTCCACATCCCCCCCAATTTCAACACTGCATTAACATACTTGTCTCCTTTCACAAGCTTTTAGGAATTCTGCCAAGATCATTGCCAGATCATTCTTTTTTCCTTTGTTTCATTTCTTTTCTATTTTTAAAGTTTAATCTCTCACCTTTGTCAGTCACTGAGCATTAGTTCCCTAAATTCTCAGTCCTACATTTTTTTGTTCCATTATTGTATACTCTACTGGCTACAATATTCAAAATCATTTCCTTAATAAATGTATTGCAATGTGTTACATCTGACAAGCCTCTGAGTTTATTATAATACCAAAATAGTAAAGTACATTACAATAATTGCATATATTATTTGTATATTTCCAATGCTAATTTTAACACTTATGGTTGCTTCAGTGTGGATTTCAGCTAAAAAAGGAGCATCGTTAGGTACTTAAAAGATTCAGAGCACAGGCCCATAGGAAACAAATTTGCATAAATTTTGAAATTTCTTTACACACACACATACACAAGGGGCTGTGCCCTTGCTCGCTCTCACCAACCTGAACCACTTCCCCCACATTAACCCCCCTAGAGCTTCCTCTTCCCACCCCATGCAATTACTAAGCTCCCTTTTCACCTTCCCACTCCATTTTGAAGCTATTTTTATTCTGCAACAGTGCTTTGCACACCTGTTTTCACTTTCACATCCATGTCCAAAAGTATGGCCTGCAAAGCGCCAACGATCAGCTGATGAGTGCCCAAGGCTTGTGAAGCGCTGTGCAAGCTCCAACTATTAGTTGCAAGCTCCAACTATTAGTTGCAAGCTCCAACTATTAGTTGATCATTGGAGCTTGCAAAGAGCTGTGCACAGGACTCGGTAAGACCCAACAACCAGTTGATCATCAAAGTTTGCTAAGCCAGGTGCACAGTGCTCTGCAAGTCCCAAGAATCAGCTGATCTTTGGGGTTTGTGAAGTGCTGTGCACAGCACTTTGCAAGCCACAATGATCAGCTGCTCATTGGACCTGGCGAAGCCAAGTCCACAGTGATTTGCACAAGGGTTTACAGCTGTGACCCCCTTTCAGCTGAGCTGTGCCTTTACATGCCACACAAGTGGGCATGGCTTGGTCAAAATGGGCCAGTTATGCCCAGAGGCCAGAGAATCCCCACTGCTGTTGTACAGGGACACTATTTTATTGGGTATAAACTGCTCATTAACCTAATTATTTCATCATAATTCAATTCAAAATAGGCTGTTCTTCTAATTGTCTAAAACTTCTTAATGTGCAGAGTATTTTACATGGTCTTTCCTCCAGGCAAACTTGGGATGCTATGCCACTTTCTGTGTTTAAAAAGAAAAGAAAATTGAGGCTGTACAGCAATTTGATTCCAGATCCCTGACTCTTGTTTTCATGCTCTGGCCAAGCGGTTTATGCTAATCCTCTTGCAAAATATTTTTGGGTTCAAATAGAAAGGCTTGCTGCCAGAGTAAATGACAACATGAGGAATAGAATGTGATGGCTAGTTCCACCCCATGGTGCATAGGACAAGATTCATGATATTGAATTGAAAGTAGTGAGTACATGATCACTGGTGATGTGAGGCCAACCATTAGGGTGCACTAGGGCCTAATTTTATTTCAGAAAACATAGCTTGCACTTTTTATGTTCTGGGATCCCTGTCTCTCCCCGAGATTTCTACACTGGCTTAAGTAGGAATTCATCAATAAGTTGTAGATAGAATGAGAAAGATGACAGTCCCTTTTTTACCATTAATTATGTTAGACCAAAACTACACTTCAAAATGAATGAGCAAATAGTGCATAGTATACTGATGAACTAATTTTATGTAAGGTCAATAAGCTGTTATTGAAAAGGGGAAGAAAAGCATGAGTGGCAAAACTCCTTACAGCTGTCTCAGTGGATTTTAATATTACTCAAACCCAAGTTGAATTTGGCCCACTGACAGAGTTTTAAATGCAACACCATGGAATATAAAATGTGCTGGCTTTGATGAGACTATAACTGTTAACATGTTGATATAGTGATATTCCCACATTCTTAACAGTTGCATATTTTTGTTGTGTATTCCTACTTTAAGTAAATGGGTTGGTTCCAGAAGAAGTTAGCCATGGTTTCTTGACAACATGCTTGGAAACAATGGAACAAGCAAGTCATGGCTAAATTAATTCCCATTGATTTCAATGGTACTAAAGCACGACTATCTTACTTTGACTATGTGTCATTTAGTACTCTTCAAACACTGCAGTGGTGCTTGTGGCTTAACCCAATTTTCTGGTTGCTTTCTATAAAAATGTTATTTAAGCTGTAACCCTAGACAGACTTACTTGGGAAGTAAACACCATTGAGCATGGTGGGACTTATCCGTGTAAACATGAATGGGATTGTGCTGCTATCTGCTTTTATTCCTGAAGATCAATCAGTAATTCAGGTCAAGCTTCAGTGTTGCAGAAATGGGAGGAATTGCAGTTTCTTATAATTCCAAGGACCTGTATGAGATGAAACAGTTTGAGACATACTTTATGCAGCTTTGAATGCACTATGTACTGTTCCTACTGTAATTTTGCTGATTGACTGTGCTTAACTTTTGACATGGATAATTCCTAAAACCTATATTCATTCCTGCTTAAACTAAAGCAGTCAAACACCATGGCCCTCTTCTGAAGTAAGTTTTGTTACAACCAAGAGGTCTTCTGTATCTTTAAAAGTTGTGCAGGGGGATGGGAGAATTCCACCTTGTGGTTTTTCCCATTACAGTGTTGCAAGAACACCTGCACTTGGCTGACCTTCTCTTCTCCTAAAGATACAGGATCAGTCTCGGGCCCTGAGCCTGGCGACCCGAATACCTTCGTTGACATTTACAAGCAAGTCTATCCATGCAAAGGATTTGGAATTAGATGTAAAAACTGCTACAAGGGAAAGATGTGTTCTGCTTTTTTTTGTTCATTATAGACTTGCTAACATGTAGCAAAATTCTGTTCTTGTATGGTCACAATGGCTTATGGTTTTCGTTTTAAATAGATGAACTGAGGCTGCAATCCTAAACACACTGGCTAGTGGGTGAGGCCCAGTGGGACTTACTTCTGAGTAAACATGCATAGGATTGCACTGTCGTTCATTGCATGCTACATAAATGCACACAAAATTCAGAGTGGTGCATTAATATGCTAATTAATGAACTCCATGGAAGGAGCAAATTAAAACTATTTTTTCAACAACTGCTTATTTCACTAAGGAAAAACTGCAGAAGACATAAAAGATTGTGGTATCTAAAGGAGGCAGTTGGAAATTTGGCAAGCCCACATTTTGATATTTCACATTTCATTGTTTTTTCCACAGAGTTTCACTCTTTGCAAAATGATTTAACTTGTAAAATGTTGAATAAAAACCTCAGCATTATATTCTAAGTTCATTGCACTTGATGTTTCTTGACCAGAATAATATTCTTATCAGTAATCTAATGTTAATAACTCTGTTTTGGTTCCACTATTGCAGTTCCAAAAATGAGTGTTTTTAGATCTGAGGGAACTCCAAGCAAAGTGCCCTCTGAAGGGCTCCGTAATATTACTGCCCAGCTACAACAGTGCTCCTCCCAAGTAGGCTTACTGCTGTGAGCCACCCCCTATTTACAATTTCCTACAGTACAGAAATATAGTGTTGTTCTAGGACATTGTGTGGAATTTAAAGTGATGGGTGCCATGCAATCATCTGCTACTAGGTCAAAGCTAAGCCAGGGGATGAGTGGAAAGGTGGACTCCATCTAGAAGAGACATCAGCACCCATGGGCCATTGGCAGTTGCCTATCCTGGGTGTTGATGCTAGACATGATTCCAACAACTCATTGTTTGCTGTGATCAAGTATTCTAACTTTCTCATCACCTTATTTGCTCTGAATTGGGATGCTTGCTGTGATTTTGGTGTGTGCAACTGATCGCTCAGTGAAACTGAGTAGCTGTAGTGCTACACTCCACTGTTTGTCAAAACTTGTTGCAGTCAGAGGTCAGAAACATACCTAAAAAACCCCCACAAATCTGCAGGTACCATAGGACACAGATCATACCTTCTTTTGAAGTCTTGTCACAAGCAAATAATTTCAAGATTATTGCATGGCAGCCACTTGAAAGTCACACTTTCAGCATATGGTTTTGTTTATGTCACTGAAGATGTACAATGTTAAACTCATATATGCCTCCTCAATGTGAAGGTGATCTGGTGCGACATCTTCACCCCACTGATTGCCAGAGTTCATTTGACTGACCTGGCTGGCGAGGCAGCTGGCGAGGCAGCTGTCCCCCTCCCTCCCTCACCACTCCATGTGTGTTTCATACTCAGTGGAAGAGGACAGCCATCCCATATAGGAGGTGTGTGCCATTTTTTGGTCTAGGGCACATTATAGCTGCACTCCCCTGGTAGAACCTCAAAGCAAACTCATATATTCCTCCTCTAATATTTTTATGTTATAAATTTTTCATTAGAAACTTGGACTCCCCTGTAATTTAAATTTTTTTTGAGGGAGATTAAATTCATGGATTGTTTCTATTTTGTTACAGAGATCCCAGAAGACCCAGTCATTGCAGAAGAGTATTATAATGATGCGTTCGATTCATGCTCAGAAACAAGTGAGGAAGAGGAAGAGGAGGAGGAAGAAGAAATGATAACATCACAGACTGTGCGTAAAACAAACTGGCAGGTATATACTCAATCTTCAGTTAGCTGCTGAACATAGGGGACAAACTTTTATAATTAAGAAATGCAAGCAAAGAAAGTTACATAATCTTTTTGAAAGAGCCCACTAATAGTATGTCTACACTACTTGCATATCAGTACACTGGCAAATCAAGAGTGCAGAGAGTAATGTCACTTCCTCAAGTAGGCACCATTTCGCCATAGATGATTGTGCATCCTCTTCCAGTATAGACAGCTGGATTACAACACTATGCTGAACCTTTCCACATTTTGTACTAAAACATAATTGTTTTAACATGTGAAGTCTGTTTGATGCTTTGAGGTTACTAAACGCCTGTTTCGTCTTATAATACCAAATCATGGACAAGGTGCCAAGAAAAGGTATATGAGTGGAGTTTGTTTTGTTTTGTTTTACCTTGAAATAATTACTGTATAACAATACAGTGTTTTTTATTGTATTAACATGTTTGAAATAGATAAGAGTCAATGCCCATGTTCACATATAATACTAAGCCGTAAGCTATGGTTTAGTAAGCCATACTGTGCATGAACTGTGTGTTCCAACTTCATTTGTGTGAGCAGGTAAACAAACCATAAAGCAGATAGCTTAATGTTATGTCCAAACCCAAAAAGATGGTTTGTTTCATTCTAACAAACCATGATTGCTAAGCCATCAACAAACTGTGATATACAGCTAGCAATCACAGTTTGTTAGGATGAAACCAACAAACATCCTGCATTTGGATGTCATAGAACGCTATTTGCTTCATGGTTTATTTTCCCCAGTAGTGACTAACCTGTGCCCCTCCAGATGCTGCTGGATTCCAACTCCCAGCCAGTGTAGACAATAGTCAGAGATTATGGGAGTTGTTGACTCTTCAGAAGTTGCTGAACATTTCCCCATCCCTGGTTTACCCACTCACATAAAGGGAGGGGGGCTAAGTGCATGCACTCAGGCTGCATGCACCAGCACACAGCTCATGAACAGGATGGCTTAGTAAACCATAGTTTATGGCTTAGTGTTATGGGCAAATACAGTGGATGTTATTTCAGCATGAAGCTTATGAACCACTGGTAGCAGATTCTCCTTTTGTTTTTTAAGATAATTTAAAACAGATTAGTTTCCCCCTTAATATGCTTTAATCATTTCCAAAGTACAAAGGGGGAGAGGGGAATGCTGCACTGAGATCAGACCCTAGATCTGAGTGTAGCTTGTCATCCTGGCTATCCAGCCCTAATCAAACAAAAGGTGATTTTGTAGAATAATATTAGATTGTTAGGACTGCATAGATTAAATTACATATTGAAAACTCTCTGATATAGGCTGCACAATATACTGTATATGACTGTTCACTTTCATCAGTACTACTTGTATTTTTTCCCATGTCTAATCCCAAGTTATCCTTTGACTTCTATATAGAACGCAAACCAATTCATTAAGTGTGACAATCAATAGTATTTTGGACAGGTTGACTGCTATTCAGTATTTTCAAAGAAATCTGATATAAACAGAATTTTGCACAATGCAGAGCAAGCTCAGGACTGGCAATGACGTTTGGGCAGAGTGACATTTTGTTATGCCTTCGTGGTTCACATTTTGTCATGTCTTTGTGGTTCATATTTCTGTGACAAGGAAAATTAGGGCTGGAGGAAATAGAAGCAGTTTTATTGACACCTCTGTCAGAATTTGATTCCGCTATTTGTGCCTGTTAGTTTTCCACCCAGTGCACAGACATAAATTTTGTTGTCATTAATGGCTGAAGCAGTTATACAATCAGACGAGAGCATACCCGTATCAATAAAACAAGACACTCTCATCACCTTTCTGTCACATCAGCATCTTTGAGCTTTTCCTTCTAAATCTCTGTTCCTCACCATTGAACAAGCCCTAGTTTTCAGTCTTCTAAAAACACCGTGGCGCGGCCCAAAAATTCTTGTCAGTGATGAGACAGGCTAGATGAATTTAATATTTTTGGCAAATGTGCTCTTTACATCATCACAATTTAGACATGGCTATTTACCCGGAATTGAGTGGAAGTGTGGGGAATTGAGAGTTCCTGATCTTTCTTGAGGTTGATGATCTTTCTTTTGTTCACGTCAGCTTCTGTTTCATCTTTTGGAAGCTGAAAGGAGTTCAGATCAGTTTTCATGACTGTGTAAAAAGGCCTTTAAAAATATTAAGCCCTGATTTCTGCTTGAACCAAATTGGCAATAATGGACAGTGTTAATAAGAGCAGGGGAGAACAAGGTTTTTGGGTGAACGGTAGAAATAGTATTGGTGCGGAAAGACACATTTACTACCTAGAGCAGTCAGACAATGGTGATCTAACCAGTGGACAGGATGAGCACCTGCTCTGGATACATAGAGGCATAATGCAGTCATGAACTCCTTCTCTATCAGTGGACAAGGATTCAAAGCAAGTTTGCCAGCCTAGACCATATCCTCCTTTCTTCTCCCCCAGGACTGGCAAATGGCTAAATGGAGCTGAGGTTCTGCTGCATAATATGTTTTATGATGTTTTAATATTGCATGCATTTTTTATTTTTTGTAAGATTTTATGCAGTGTTGTATATTGCCCTGTGACTATCAGATGAAGAGTGATCTAGAAATAATAGTAATAGTAGTAGTAGTAGTAATAGTAATAATAGCAGTAAGTGATATAACATGTATAAAGATAAAGGTCAAGGCTTATTAAATTATCTGTTCATTCTGAAATCCAAGGATAAAATTCACTAGGAACCTTTGCACAAATCTTGTTCTAATGTGCAAATGTTGATTTTTCTACAGAGTTTTTCAGACTTTTCTTCAGAGTATGCATATAATATACATACGAATCACATAGTTGTACCATCTCACCAATATATTCAACTGCTTTTTAAAGTACACATTTGCTTTAACTAAAATAGATACTGAATTGGTGAGAGCAAATACATTTTTATTCTGAGAAATATGTAAAAAAGAATAAATTAACAATTCCATCTGGCAACTGGAAGTGGAAATTATCAATTCTATATGGTGTCAGGAAAAGCTTTGGTCTCATTAACTGAACCCTTTTCTTCTCAGCTCAGCATGATTTGATATATTTCAGGATTGACTGATAGATATTAAAGATGCAGAGATTGCCACAATTCAGCTTAATTTCTGCATTTTGAGATCTAATTGATTTCAAAAATTCATTTTAGAAAAGTTAAACAAATTCTTACTCCTCTCCCACTGAAATAAATGGAATTTCAAGTGATTAAATTATTTTAATTTTCTTTTAAAAAAAATATTTCTTCTTCCACTAGGCAAAGTCAAATTGACTAACAGCACAGGAAATGTAAATTATCAAGACCATGGCATATGGTATGATAAAATATGATAATAGAATGAGCAGAGGTATCCTTGGGCTGAGCATGGCGATCCCTATGTTGTTGTGTTCTTAAATTGATTGATTAGACAAATTCATGGAGGATAAGGCTATCAATGGCTACTAGCCACAATGGCTGTGGTTGGAGGCAGCATGCTTCTGAATATCAGTTTCTGAAAACGGCAGGAGGGGAGAATGCTGTTGTGCTCAGGTCCTTCTTGCGGTCTTCCCATAGGCATCGGTGAGAACCTTGTTAAAACTTAAAAAAAAAAAACACCCTCAATCTTCCCCCCTTGCCAATCTATTCAGACCTCTCTTGTTTTAAACTACCACTTTTCTCCTGTCAGTGTCCCTCCCTTTTTGCTCCCATTTCATGGCCACTGCTGCTGTGCAACATGCCTTCTCTTTTGCTCCTCATACAAATCCAGGATTTTAATGAGGCATTGCAAATCCTCCGAAGGGGCCGTGCCCTGACTTCAAACAAATCCAAGATTGTGACGTAGCAATAGGGTGCATGATGACACTCTTACATTTTGATTACATGTAAGAAATACTGTTCAAATGATAATATTCCCAAGACCAGGGTCTCTTGAAACAGGTCATTCACTTTGTGCTTTTTCTTCTGACTACAGGATAGTGATGTTGAAGCAATGGTCAGGTACATGGAGAATATCCTAAATACCAGCTCTCTAGGTAAGATTACAGGCCTTTTCTCTCAAGTTAGCAGTAGTTTGATAACAATACTGAAAACTGGGTTTTGTTTTCTCCCTGGCCCTATGGTCATTGGCCTTATTTTGCTACCTTTCATTGTTGCATTGTAACTTGGAAATAAAGTCACCTGGTTTTAGTCATCAAAAAGCTGATCAAGATTTCTCAGAATATCTTCATTCTCCTCAAAAGTAATAATTTTTAAAGTCCGACACATCTGGGAGCAATATGTATTATTTTAGACCAGCAGTGGAGAACCAATCTTGGCCCACCTGGCCCGTGAGGCCATCTTCCTGAAACCACACCCACTTGTCAATCAGCTGTCTCAGTGGGTAATGCCAGCTGATGGGGGAAGGGTTCGATCCTGCTTGGTGCTGCTTTACCAGCATATTCCTTGCGGAGAATGTGCTGGCAAAGCAGATCTCCACAAAGAGGAGGCTTGGACTTTCCACGCATCAGCTGGTGAGTGGAGAGCTCAGTCCTGCTTGGTGCTGTTTCTTCAGCATATTCCCTGTGGGGAACACACTGGTGAGGTAGATCCCTACAGAGTGCAGGATCAAACCCTCCACTCATCAGCTGGTGAGCAGAGAGTTCAATTCTGCTTGGTGCTGCTTTGCCTCACCCTGTGGGTCAACTTTGACAGGTGGGCAAGATCGTCCACCTATCAGTCACCTGGCATCATCATAACATCAGATGACTGACAGATAGATGACCCTGCACACCTGTCAAAGTTGGCCTGTGGAGTGGGGAGAGAAGAAGATCTGGCTCACTGGGCCAAAAAGTTTCCCCACCCCTGATTTAGACAGATAGGGAAGTGAGCACAGAGTCCAACCAAGTAAACAGGGCATTATTGCTATTCATTTATGATAGTGGAAGGGGAGGTCAGCTGTCAAAGCAACGGCCATGTCTGTTGCCCTTATATTTTGCTGCAGACAAGGCAAGAGATGAACTGGGTTTTCTTCATATTTCCCAATGCAATCAATGGAACAGAATTAACTATGCAAGGCTCAGAGTTAGAATAGAATCCCACTGTTTCTCTGGCCCTGTCAGGGAAATTAAGGGGCTACTCTAAACACACTCCTTTCGCTAGTGGAATAAAAGTATTGGTACTCAGCTAGTTAAGACCCACAAAAACAAACGGTGCTTGTGCTATCAATCATTGCACCCTAGTCACAGGCATCTTTCCTTGAAAGAACATCTTGCTGATTACAATGGCACATATTTCCAAATAACTTCATCTCTAAAATTGGTATTTGAACTTCTGGAGTCTGCAAAATTAATAATTATAAAGCATATTTGATTTTAAAACAGCGTTATCACAAACATATTTTAATTTCAAATATGTTTATGCTGCTTTTGTATAGTTAGTGTGTGGTGCATAATAAAACAGGTAAAATGTAACATTAAGAAGTGATGCATTTAAGTCCAAAGTGTATCTTATTAAAACATCCCTAGTAACCTTAGAAAATAAAGAAGAATAATTGCAGTCGCTTGTAGGAAAAAAATTGATTAAAATAAACTTTTGTCATTCATCTTTCCTCACATTAAGGTCACACTCAATTGATTTCAATGGATATTAGCATATGTTGCAGTGAAAGAAAAACCATTAAACTTAATTCACTTCTAAAATTAATTTGGGATCCAATATGATACATCGATCTGTTTTATTATTCCATATTTCCCTCTGGACAAATTTGTATCAACTGTAAATTTCAATGTGCAAAACTTAACTCCTAAATTCCTACCTATTTAGCTTTGTGTGATTTGTTACTGTATGTTCATTGCATTATGAAATAATCCTTATTGCAACATGTAATTGCCAGCGTATCTAGAGAAACTGAACCATACAATTTCAAGAAGGCTAACTCTGTTAGTCTCTTGTAGAAAAAACAACAAAGAATTTTATGGCATCTTAAAGACTAACAAATTTATTATGGCGTAAGCTTTCATGGACTTCAGTCCACTTCATCAGATTCAATGCAAACTTTTTGCACCTGGGGTTTTGTAAACACTACCTTTATGCAAAGGGAGACCCCAGAGCTATCAGGAATATGAAGTAGACAAAAGGAAGATATTAAGTAAGTAGAGAAATAAAACAAGCAAGTTGAATGAGAAGCCACCTTGGCAATTAAGTGGTATGTAAACTAAATAATGCTGCTGCTAATAATAATAATAATAACAATAACAACAATAATAATAGAAGTTTTTGCATTTTAAAAAAATTGAACTTCCACTTTGTACATTCAGTGGGACTTCGTTCCAAGGAAGTGTGCTTATGATTAGTGAGCTAGCTAAATGTGGGTTGGATGCAACAACTATTAGTTGAATCCATAGATGGCTACAGAATTGTATTCAAAGAGTGCTTATCAATGGTTCCTTCTCAAACTGGGGGGAGGTAACAAGCGGGGTACCCCAGGGCTCACTCCTGGGCCCAATGCTCTTCAACATTTTTATTAATGACTTGGATCAGGAGATGCAGGGTATGCTTATCAAATTTCAAGATGATATATAATGGGGAGGGACAGCTAATACCCTGGAGGACAGATACAAAATTCAAAGTGATCTTAATAGGCTGGAGCATTGGGCTGAAAACAACAGAATGAAATTCAACAGAGATAAAGAAACCAAGTGCTTTATTCAAGCAATAGCACTGGTACCTAGAACAACAAAAAGCAAAACCCCAAAACATAGTCACACAAAACACCATGCCCCTGTTACAGACATGTCCTCCTCTACACACTCCTGCCCCCTCCACATCTTCCCACCCCCTCCACTTCTTCCTGCCCCTCCACACAGCTCTGCCCCTCTCCAGATGTCCCTGGCACACAAGCCATGACTCCCACCTTGGGACCCCTCCTCCTTGCCTCCTCTCACCCCCTGAACCGCACAGGGCTACCCGCCTCTTGCCACCCACCACCCACCCTGATCCCCGTGAGGCTCCTCTCTCTTTGCCCCTGTGTGCATGGGTCATTCCTCCCAACAAAACCCTGTGTGCCACTGCTGCACCCACTTCAGCCCGAGGATCAAAATGCTGTGGAAGACACTGGCTGAGATGTCCCATACCATCACCCACCTCCATGCTTGTTTCAGATGCCAGGGGAAAGGGCCCTGCATGACTCCTGCCCGTTTCTGTCACCTCCAGGTGGAGTCAATGTCCTCCCCTCCCTTCCACCACTTTACCTCCAAGAACAAATGTTTCTTCCAGGAGGCGGCCATCAAGGCGGGCCATACCCTCTCTCCCCCACTACTTGAGCCCCTCTGTTCCTGTGGCTTTGGCTGCTCTTCCTCCTCTGCTGCCCTGCTGAGATTGTAGGCCAGAAAGGCTGCCGCCATGTGGGCCTCCAAGGCCACCATTCCCAGCCCCCCCCTTCCTGTCCGGATATGTGGATGCCCTCTTAATGAGGCAGCGTTGGGCCCCAAACAAGAAGCTGAAAGCGGCCCTGTTGAACCGGACCATGACTCCCTTGGGTGGGAGGTAGACTGTGACCAGGAATGTGAGTGCCCCCAGCCAGTATTATTATTATTATTATTATTATTTATTAAATGTATTAGTCGCCCATCTGGCTGGTTTACCAGCCACTCTGGGCAGCGCAAACCCTCTGTGGCGCAGAGTGGTAAGCGGCGGTAACGCAGCTGAAAGCTCTGCTCACGGCCGGAGTTTGATTCCAACGGAAGGAGGAAGTCAAATCTCCGGTAAAAGGGGTCGAGGTCCACTCAGTCTTCCATCCATCTGTGCTCGGTAAAATGAGTACCCGGCATATGCTGGGGGGTAAAGAAAGGCCGGGGATGGAACTGGCAATCCCACCCCATATATACGGTCTGCCTATTAAACATTGCAAGACGTCACCCTAAGAGTCGGAAATGACTCGCACTACAAGTGCGGGGACACCTTTACCTTTTTTACTGGGCGATGTACAACATAAAAACATATAATTCACATTAAAACCTTAAAATCCCAACAATAAGTCTTCAGCAGCTGTATCTTCTGAGTGTAGGACAGGGCCCACTCCTGCTACTGCCCTGCTCTCTGCTCCAACTCCACCAGTTTCTCTTCCCAGTTCTTCATGACAGCTGCCTCTGTGTCCTGGCTAAACCAGACCCCAAGATCTTGACCATAGATTCTGCTTCCTGCTGCTCCTCTAGCTGTGCATTCCTCTCTTTCCTTGGGGGAGCGAGCACCTGGATGCCTGGCCAAATGCCGCCCGCTGTGTCCTGCTGCTGCTTGCTGCTGCTGCTGCTGCTGCTGCTACTGGTGGTGGTGGTCCTCTGCCTCCATCCTGACGACCATGGCTCTGCTCTTCAAGATGTTAATGCAGGCCCCTGAGGCCGCCTTGCACTGCTGGAACTCCTTCCTGATGGCCTTCCCCTCCTCCCTGCTCTGCATAATGATGGTGAGGTCATCTGCATGAGCGATGGCTTTGATGCGCCTCTTCTCTTGCACCCTCTCCTCACCAATCTTCCCCAGCGCCTTTACCAGCAGACACTTGTCCAAGTGCTGCAGGACTGGATCCAGGCTTAAGACGTACAGCAGTGGGCTGAGTGGGCACCCCTGCCGAACCCCTGTGCAGACTGAGACAGGCCTCCCCCGCCATCCATTGACTCTCGGCCTCACCACTGCCCCCCGGTAAAGAGTCCTCACCACTTTGATGAGGCCTGCGGGTACCCCCTGCTGTTCCAGCACCACCCACAAATATTCATGGGTCAAGGGAGATGATGTATCCTTGCCATTGGCCTTGCTTCACCTTCTCCAACACCTCCCTGATGGTGCACAGGGAGTTCATCATGGTCCTCCCCCGGAGCCCGCTGGTCTGGCCCCAGTATAACACATTGCCCACCTCTTTCATCAACCTCTTCGTCAGAACCTTGGCCAAGATCTTATTATCTGTATTCCAAAGGCAAATTGGCCTCCAGTTCCTGATATCCTTGAGGTCCCTTTTCTTGGCCAACAGGGTGAGAATGGCCTCCCGCATGGAGCTCAGCAACTCACCACTCTGCATGTCCTCGTTGTATGCAGTGGTCAGGATGGGGATGACAGCATCCTGGAAATGGTGGTAGAACTCCCAGGGGATCCCGTCTGGCCCAGGGGCATTGCCCCACCTTCCCTCCTGGATGGATTCCCACACCTCTGGTGACCGCTGTCTATGCCTCTTCTCTGTGGGATTTCCCTGTCCCACTGTCATAGGCTCTCTCAACCAAAACACTGACCTCTTTGTTATCCCGTTGGGCATGCTGACCTCGGCCCCCAAAGAGTTCCTGATAGTAACCCTCCATGACTCCCAACATACCTTGGGGCTCCCACTCAGTGACCTGGCTTGGCACCCCCCCTCCTCTCCCCCAAGCCAGCACAAGCCCCAGATGGTGGCTGCCTTCCTCCTCTCTCTCCAGGCCCTGAAGTGCTCAAGAGGGATGCTCGGTCGCTTAGCTCCTGCTGTGACAGCTTCCACCCTGAGCACCTCTACCCACTCCTTCCTTGCTTGGCACAGCCACTGCTGGATGGCGTTCAGCTTCTGCCTCTCCATCTCCCTCCCTTGCTGGAGCCTCATATGGAGCTCCTCCAGCTGCAATTCCAGCACCACTTGCTGTCCCTTCCACACTATCCTCTTGGCTCATTCTACCTGTTGGAAGAACTGCCTCAGGCTGGCCTTTAGGTGCTCCCACCAGCCCCCAACTGTGCCGTAGAATGGCCTCATGTTCTTGACCTCCTTCCACCTGTTCACCACCACTTCCATGATCTGCTCATCTTGGAGGAGCTTGGTGTCCAGCCGCCAAAATCCTCTCCCCTTTTGCAACTGGCATCTTCCCTTGGTGCCACTCTGACATATACCATCTTATGATCCAAGATGGCTGTCGTTTGCACCTTCAGCCTGCCAGAGGTGCTCAGGCCTTCTGACACATAAATCCAGTCTATGCTGCTTCCATAGCTGCACTGAGCACTTCTCTGCGGGTGTAGGTCCTCTCCTGGTGGCTGCTAGTGCTGTGGCCTGTCTCGGCCCTCGGCTTCTGCCTCCAAGGCTGCATCTCTCAGACCAGCCACCTCGCACAGCCTGCCCAAATAGATGACATCGGCAGCTCTGATATGCGTCCAGCTCTCCCCACTGCCTTCTTGGATCCTCCCAGAGCCCACCCTGTCTTCCCACCGGCTGATACTATTGAAGTCGCCCCCCCCAGATGACATACCTACTGGTTACCAGGTAGTGCACCAGCAGCCCCAGCAGCTCCTTCTGGAGCTGCTCGCTGGCTGGGGAAGCATAGGTGTTGTTGATTCTGTACCGGCTTGCCTGCTGCTGCCCCCCTCCTTCACCATCAGGTCCATAACCATGGCCCTCCCAGGCTGGACCACCTGTACCGTTTGTACCTGGAGTTCCTTAGGCCTCCCCGCCACCACAAAACCGACCCCCCATACCGATCTGGCCTTACAGTCCAGTAAGAGGCCGCCAGAACCATTGCCTCTGAAAGGCTCTCACCTCCTTCTGGCCCTGGAAATGGGTTACCTGCACTGCCAGGATGTCCCACTCCGGCCTGGTCTCCTCCATGACTGACTGCACCAACCGTTGCCGTTTCCATCCAGCCATGCCCACCATGTTCCAAGTGGCCACTTTGAGCTGTCCTTCAATAAGGCCAAGTGACATTAGACTTCCCGGCCCTCAATGTCTTCCTCCTCCACCACCACCGTTTCTGAGACCTGTACACTTACCTGGTGCAGCTGCTTTCGCTGCTGTCTGACCCCTGCCTGCCCTGAGGCCTCCTGATGTCCCTGGGCTGCAGCTCTACTGTTGACTAGAGAGGCAGCTGGTGGATCTTTTGGGGGTCCACCCTCTCGGGGCTCCATCCACCTCCCCATCTATCCTCTTCCTCTGTGGGTGCCACTGTTGCTGAGCAGGTCTCTGAGGTAATGGCCCACCACTTCCACCTCAACCTCCCCCATCACTGCAAAAAAATTACTTACTGTAAGGGCCTGGGCCCTTGGCTGTCTCTCCATCTCCTCTTCTTCCCCTGATGTCCACTCGCTCAAGTCCCCAGCCCTCTCCTGGTCCTCCCTGCCCTGCCCTTTCTTTGTTGGCAGTGCCTTCCCTTTCCCCTTTTTCTTCCTTTTACTTTGGACAACCTAAAAGCTGTCCTCCCTGTTCTTCTCTCATACTGCCATTGCCCTCCATTCTATACCTGTTTCCACCTCTTCTTCCAAGAGACAGTGCTCCCCCAACTTGTGCAAGCACCTCTACCTCAGCGTCCTCTTCCACACCATCCTCCTCCCTGCTGTCTTCCACCTCTTTTTCATCACTGCCACTGTCACCCTGGCTCAGAACTTCCATGGGTTCCTGAAAGCCAGGCAGTCCCTCAGCCATTCTCACCTCCCATCCTTCTCCAACTCCAACATTCTTCTCCCTCCTTGCACCCCTGTCAGCTCTGAAGGGTGCATTCCTTCGGCTCCTCCTCTTCCCCCTCCAGGATGCTGGCTCCAACTCTCCATAACTCAGACTGAGGGAAAGTGAAACCAGCGTCCTGGCAGAAGCACTGCTCTGCCTGGGCCTTCTCCCTTCCTCACAAGTCCTGGAACGCCAAGCCAGAAAGCCTCCATGCAAACACATGTTCAGCTCCAGCCATGCCCCACCTCCTTTTGGGAAGGGGACTGGAAACAAAGCCCTGTGAGGAGAGACTGGGCATGTTTAGCCTTGAGAAGAGAAGACTAAAGGGAGATATGATAGCACTCTTTAAGTACTTGAAAGGTTGTCACACAGAGGTGGGCCAGGATCCCTTCTCGATCATCCCAGAGTGCAGGACATGGAATAATGGGATTAAGTTTCATTAAGCCAGATTTTGACTGAACATCAAGAAAAACTTCCTAACTGTTACAAAAGTACAACAAAGGAACTAATTACGTAGGGAGGTGGTGGGCTCTCCAACACTGGAGGCATTCAAGAGGCAGCTGTACAGTCACCTGTCAGGTGTGTTTTAAGATGGATTCCTACATTGAGCAGGGGGTTGGACTTGATGGCCTTATGGGCCCCTTACAACTCTCTATGATTCTATGATTGCACACTTAATTTGCTTAGGTTCTATTTTAATTTTTGGAAGTCCATCTCTAATTCCTTTTGCTTTCATCAGGCTTTTTAAAAAGTGATAATGAAAAAGAAATGTGTTAGATCCCAATTTGTCACTGATTTGTTTATAAAACGGTGCAAGTTAAAGTACTGTGATACAAAGTTTAAAAGCTGCGAAAAATACTTACAGCCATTTAACACAAACTGAGTGTATTATGTAAGTTATTTGAAGAAGAAGTTATAGTTCTGGGCCTGAATATATAGATTTTTCTTCAGGAGCCAAGAAAAGATGTGATGATAACAGGAGAAACAGGATAATTTATTGGCAGTCTTGTCTTAAATATTTCTGCTGGTGTATCTGCCTGAGTATCTAATCATAGCCTTGTTAGAGCAGGGGTCCCAACAAGGTGCCATCCAGATATTATTGCCAAAATGGCCAGTGATCAGAGATGATAGAAGTTGTCGTCCAACCAGCATCTCGAGGGCATTTCCTTGTCTAACCCTGGGTTAGAGTGTCAGACTAGGACCAGGTAGAGCCAGGTTCAAATTCCTGCTCAGCATAAAGATTACTAGGTGACTTTGGGACAGTCTCTCTCAGCCAAATATACCTCATAGGGTTGTTATGAGGATAAAATGGAGGGGGGGAAGAAGAACCATGTATGTCACTTTGAAGGAAAGGCAGGTTGTAAATAAATAAAAAACATCAAGTGTAGCATCCAGGGCTAGCAGAGTATATTGGCCTCTAGGACTGAGGGTACTTCCTGTTGTGCCTAAATGTGTGTCAAGATAATAAGTGTCATGAGGCCTGTAGACAACTCCAGCAAAGTGGACCGGAAGGGGAGAAAATCTGGGATTCTGGGGTGAGTGGTCCAGTGGTCTGCAAAGGGAGGGGATGGAACCGGAGAGGACTTCAGTAGTCTGGCCAGTGACGGCCCCACTGCAGAGGCACAGGCTGAGATAGATGAGTTAGTGAGCTTCCCATCACCACACCTTCTGACCCTGCTTTGCCTCCTGAGCTTCCTCCCTCTGTGCCCCTGGGGCCAGAGAAGTCAGAGACGCGGGCAGAGTTGGATCCCAGAGAAGAACTGGTTGAGGTGTCTTGTCTCCTGTTGCCAAATACACTCTGCTGTCTGTGCAGGTGTGAACAGAGTGAGCCCACTTACCAGCCCATCCATAGGAGTGCCTAAATGCTGGCCCAGTGGGCCCACCTCAAGTCTACTTAAGTAGTCCGAGGAGGTGTATCAAATTGTTGTGACAAAGTCTTTGCTTGCATACCCATGCCTAGAAATGGTTTGTAGAGACCCAGAGACCTGTGTAAGCTGTAATCTGATCTATGTACCATTCTAGAGTTAAATCTCACATTTAAAAATAACAGAGAAAAGCATTGAGCCAGGACAATAAGTGCCTGGATATCTCGAGCATCAAATAAATGACTCTGACCTCCTAAATGAAAAGCAACACAAGATTGTGGGTGTGATTGTGGTTTAAGAACGTACCTATAGCCCACAGATATTTCTAGCAAACCTTAAAAAGCAGGGAAATTGGGCAACTATAGTGACTGCACCAGGGGAGCAGGAGACCTGACCTCCTCTCTGAGATATTGTACTGCGCTACAAATTTATCTAAATGCAAACACAATTTGAGTTGGTCTTTCACAGTCAAATCCACTTCCTGCGTAGCTTGGAAGAATTTGGTAATGTGCCTCTGAGCATATGGTGAGTGGTGGCAACACCTGCTATCTCCAAAGATGGAGAATTACTTTTTTGTATGTTTGTTGGTGTTCTTCTTACTTTGCTTCTTTCCTGTGTTACTACTGTTTCTACAGAGAACCTAACCTAGAAAATTATATTTCTCTCATTATTCATCCTAGAAATCTGTATCAAATTTATTTTTATTAATTTCAAAGCCTTAAACCACAAGGGTTTTTTTTTTGCCTATTAGTGAATTTATCTGCTTTTTAATCCGTGAGCTAAGAAATGAGATCCTGTGCAAGTTTGTTGAGAATGTATTGATCATTTGCATGCTTATTGAGTTCAGTGGGATTTACTCCCCTGCAATCATGCTTAGGATAGGTGAAACTGACCACAGGGGAGGGGGAGGGGGGAGGAGGAAGGGAGGAGGGGGAGGAGGAAGGGAGGAAGGGCAGAGGGGAGGAGGGGGAGGGGAGCAGGTGGGAGGGGAAGGAGGCAGATTTGATCATTTGCATGCTTATTGAGTTCAGTGGGATTTACTCCTGTGCAATAGCTTAGCATATGTAAAACTGACCATGGTGGGAGGAGGAGAGGAGGGTGGGACAGAGGGAGGGCTGGAGTGGGCAGGGGAGGAGGAAGGGAGAAGAGAGGGAGGGGAAAGGCAGGTCTGATCATTTGCATGCTTATTGAGTTCAGTGGGATTTACTCCTGTGCAATCATGGTTAGGATAGGTAAAACTGACCATGGGGGAGGAGGACAGGGAGGGGAGAGGAGAGGGAATGAGGAAGGGAGGGGGCAAAAGGGAGGTGATTGGAGGAAGGAGGAGGGGAGGGGAAGGCAGGTTTGATCATTTACATGCTTAGAGAGTTCAATAGCATTTACTCCTGTGGAATCATGCTTAAGGTTGACCATGGGGGAGGAGGGGAGAGGAGAGGGAAGGAGGTGGAGGGGGAAGGAGGGGATTGGAAGAGGAGGGGGAGGGGGAGGGGCAAAAGATGGGGGAGGGAAGGGGCAAGAGGGAGGGGATAGAAGGGAAGAGGAGGGAAGAGCAGGTTTGATCATTTGCATGCATTTTGAGTTCAGTGGGATTTACTCCTGTGCAATCACGTTTAGGATAGGTGAAAGTGACCTGGGGGAGGGGCAGAGAGGAGAGGAAGAGGGCAGGAAGGGGAGGAGATTGGGTGGGTGGGTGGTCACTGGGCAGAGGGGAAGCACCTTTCCAAAAGGAAAATAGTGTGAACAGTATCATTGTTTTTCAGGGTTTCTCCCACCTTTTTATTCTACAGCAGGCACATGTAGTCTCCCACCCAAGGTTAAACCAAAGCTGTCCCTGGCCACATCCACACCAGACTTTTATTCCACTTTAGATAGTCATGGCTTCCCCAAAAGAATCCTGGGAAGTGTAGTTGGTGAAGAGCGCTGATTTGCTAGGAGATGCCTTGTTCCCCTCACAGAGCTTCAATCAGAGTGGCTGACTGTTAAACTACTCGGGCCACTGGAGCTCTGTCAGGGGAATAGGAGTCTCCTCTCAGCACCGTTCACAAACTACACTTCCCAAGATTTGTTGAGGGAAGCCATAACTGTCTAAAGCAAAGTAAAGGTCTGGCCTGGATGTGACCCCCTGATTAGCCAAGCCCAGCAGGTGTGAGTCTGGCTTTTTGAACACTGACAGTTGGTTCTTGCTGAACATGCCTGGGCTTATCATTGACTCCAATGCTAAATTTCTTAAATTAATTAAAAATTGGCCAGGCATGTTTACAAAACTTTTAAACTGCAAAAGATGATGGTCAGAGTATGGGGCAAGGTAAGTAACAGGATTACAGGTACTCTGTGAACATGGCTGATTTTTAATTAATTTCAAGAAATTATGAGAACTCTGACAGAAAAAGTCCTGCAGGGGTATGTTTCTCTCTCTCTCTCTCTTTTTACACTTTGTTGTGTATTGCCATGAAAATTCAGAGGGTTGTTAAGCAAGCATTTCTGAGTTCAAGACTATAAGTTTTGTAAGGTTTTGTTTTAAAATGAGTTTATGGGAAGCATCAGAATGGCATGAGGGGAGTATTTTCAATTTAACATTGCAGAATGCAAAAATCCATGCTGGCTATAGTATACAGCCACTCTCATTATATATTTATATAATACTTTAAAACATTATATTTTCTTAACAAGTTTTTGCATAGTACAAAAGCATATTTTGCTTTTGATGTCATACATTAGGGCTGCAATCCAATACATGGCTACTCAGAAGTAAGCTCCAGTGAGGCTTACTCCAAGGTAAGTGTGTATTGGATTGCAGCCTAAGTCATATTTTTGGTCAAATGGCATCTCTCTTCCAAAATACAAACATTTTCAAAACTTCTGAAATGAGTACATAAATGTTAAAAAAATCTAGTTGCCAGTGAAAATCAGTCTCCTGTTAAAGTGCAACAATTAGGTATATTCCCTTTTTTGGTACAAATTAATATATACCAGCAACCTGCACATATGGTGAGCTATTACACATATTACATATATATTGTTGGAGAGTTTCTGGGCCATTTTTATGCCATTGGATTGCTGTTAAAGTTAGTGTGCCGCATAGTAAACCTTGATTTTTGTAATGTTAACCTCTCATCCTCTCTGGCTCTGACCATTTATGATTTATCATTGAATTAAGTTAAATCATTTTAAAAACAGCCTTCAGACAAAAAGAACATTGCATTTGGTGTGTGGGAGGTTTAAATATCGTGCTTAGGCTGTGTTTTGTATACTACACGTAAAGCAGTTTGTTGAATTTTAAAAGATCAGTGTTCAGTTCATTAACATTAATGAATGCTAATGTTCATTAAACATTTACAGATTGCAAGTTGCAATGCAGTGCGATGTAGCTGTAACGAATGGCCCAAAATGACTGTTTTATATCTTCTACAGTGCTCAAGTTATGTAACAATGAGATGTAATGCATTGTATAGAAGCTTCTCTTGCCTCTGCTAATTTTATTATACATTGTTTTCAAAAGTATTCTTGTGAGGAGAGCACGGAGCTAATACACAATGAAGGTGATCCATTTTATTGTCACATAATGGCTCGGTGATATTATAAATTTACATGAATTGGAGAGAGTTTTGCAGCATTAGCAGGAACTATTTTTGGCATTCATTTTGCTGATGATACATCTATAGCAAGTCAGGAACATTTTGTTATTCCCAGTAATCTTTGAGAACAAATTTGTGCTTCCTAGACAAGGTAAGCCTGGAGCTTTCCCCTGAAGTCAGTGAAGCAATGTTGCTATTGAATCAGCTTTCAAATTGTAAAGTTAACTATGCAGGGAAAAGCTCACAGTTCTAGCTGCCAGCAGATACTATAAAAGCAGCATTAACACACCAGCAATGCAGCAGCATTGGATGGTTGGAATTTTTTCCTGTATAAGTAAGATTTCAGACGGGTGGGAATAGAAAGGTAAGGGCGTAGATTAAAAACCTCTATCCGCATCTGATGTGCATGGTTTATAAAATATGCTACAATTTAAAAAAATAGGGAAGAACTGTAGAAATTAATCAGGGCTTGGAAGAAACAGTTTTCTATTAAAAGAGTCCAACCCCAATCTCCATGGTGCCTAAAAAGCACTGTTGCCAGCAATTACAATGGAGCAAGCAAATCAGTGCCTGATGCTTGTGAGCGCTACTTCACATATTTTGATTTTGAGGTATACATGCAAAAATGTACACCTCATTGATATACCTAAAATATGAAGCAAGGGTGCAGCTCAAGCATGTTGGAAATGCATGCATCAGGGAGCCATGGACTGGCCATGGATCAATTCCTTCATTGTGTACAGTTGGTAGTAAAATTATGTAAGTTGTGATACTGCCCTAAGAATCCTCTGCTGAAGTGTGTCCCATCTGAATGTGTTTCCTGCTCAGTGTTCTTTTCCTGGTCCTTTTCCTTTGCATTTCTTGATACCTGGAGACTAGTGAAGTGGGGTGGAGATTTGTAGCTGTGGCCAATTGTACTTGCTTATAGTATAATCAGAGAGCCAGTGTGGTGTAGCAGTTAAGGTGCTGGACTACGGCCTGGGAGACCAGGGTTCGAATCCCCACACAGCCACGAAGCTCACTGGGTGACCTTGGGCCAGTCACTGCCTGTCAGCCTCAGAGGAAGGCAATGGTAAACCCCCTTTGAATACCACTTACCATGAAAGCCCTATTCGTAGGGTCACCATAAATTGGGATCGACTTGAAGGCAGTCCATTTCCATAGTATAATCTGAAAATGTCACTTGTGGGGCATTTATTTGTTATGCATGGGATTTCCCTTTGTGGTGCCACAGTAACCCTGTGATTGAGGAAGGGGCCAAGGTGACTTAGGGAGCTCTAAATTCAGCCTTTGTTGAGTGATTGGACTAGCCTAATACTGGGTATTCATTACCCTCTCAGCCCTGTTGATCCAATTTATCTGGTAAGGCTGCTGCTGCTCCTTTTTTTAATAGAAATTAGCCCCCAGAAAAAGTGGAATATATAATCTTATACTTTCAGAACCTCCAGTATCCATTCATTTCAAAGCACTATACCAGATTAAACAGATACCTTCTCTATAGTTACAGTATTATACCTTTTTGTTGCATTCCAAGAGCTCATCCACAGACCACAGCTGAAAAACTTCATAAAAATGAATAATAGTTTTTAACTTCATAAACTGCTCACTGTAATACAAAGTCCTTCCTTCAGCTACATAATTTGTGCAAGATACATAAGTTATGGGAGACAGAGATAATGTTGCAACAGAGAACAGGTTTTGTTGGCCAACATGAAAGCAAAACCAAATTAAAATTGGCTATTTCGCCTGGCTTCCCAGAAAAGCTGAGAAAGATGTCTTTAATAACGGCTAAGATTAAAGGAAGCTGAAGTATTATAAGAGTAAAAACACATGGGACTTGACTAGAATAAGAGGGCCCATCCATATGACTGTATAATCTGCAGTGTTATTGCTTTGTGTCCTCATTAATTCACTGTCATCCATATGACACTGCAAGCTAGTACAGATTTTCGCGTTCACAAATCTGTATTAGAAATACCACCAAAAAACCAATATGCTTTCCTGTATCATAATCAATTACATTAATGTCCATGCACTGAGATGCCATGCCGGTGACTTTCCTGCAATAGGCAGTCAATGGGTGCTCCTCCGTCATATGCCAAGCTCCCTGTCTCCTTCCCACCCAATAGCACATCCACAAACCTGTGCATGCATGGTAATTTTAAATATATATATATATATATATATTTAAATTGTTTTAAACTGTTTTTATATTGTTTTAAATTTTAAAATTGTGTTTTAGATTGTTTTTAAAATATGTGTTTTAAATTGTATATTTGTTTTAATGTTTTTGATTGCTGTAAACCACCCAGAGAGCTTCGGCTATGGGGCGGTATACAAGTGCAATCAATCAATCAATCAATCAATCAATCAATGTTTCTGCTCTTTTCTGAAAAAGCATGAAAAAAGCAAACTACCGTTATAGACCAATCACTGAAAAGGGGTGGACTTAGGGGAGTGGTCAATGGTAAAGCAATTTAGACCCCCCCAAAAAGCCCACACGTATGGATGCTTGATAATCAGGTTTTCACAATAATCTGACCACAAACAGGACATGTATGGATCTTGAGGCCACCAACTGAACATAGAAAATGTGGATTTTAGGGTTAGGTATGGATGGGCCCAGAGTATGCAAACTAGTCACACCACAGTGACACATCTTGCAATTATATATTGGTTTTATCTAACAATTAAGCTAAGACAGTAGCGATAATATCACTTTGTCCTCAGTGGATATTTTTAGTAGGGGGGAAAGGAACTTGAACTTAATTTTGGTTCATATCTGGACTCCAAATACCCTCTCCATGTCCTTAAAGGGGCAGGGTTATCTGTGATGGGAAGATTGCCTCCCCCCCACACCAGTATTTTAATTAGCCAAAGTATATGCTTACTTATAGGCATAGCTGTAGGATGCACACTTCATCGTGGTGAGGGGGTTTGAGAGTGTTGAAGAAGCTGAGAGCAATGCCATCAGGAGTCTAGACCAAGAGGCTAGACTCCTAGCAGGGGCACCCAAGGCGGAATGGTCAAAGCTGAGATACCACATTAAGATGCATCTAAACTCAGAGGTAAACCACCTCTGAATACCTCTTACCGTGAAAACCCTATGAACAGAGTATCCAAAATGCAACATGAGATAGTGTTGGAAGATGAGACCCCCAGGTCAGAAGGCACTCACTGAGCTACTGGGGAAGAACAAAGGACAAGTACGAGTAGAGCTGTGACTAATAACGCAGCTGGGTCAAAGCCAAAGGAAGCCCAGAAGCTGATGTGCACAGATGCAAAAGGAGAGTCCGGAGTTATACGATGCACACAGTAGGAACATGGAATGTGAGAAGCATGAACCAGGGAAAGTTAGAAATTGCCAAGCAAGAAATGGAACATATCAACATTACAATACTTGGTGTGAGTGAATTAAAATGGACGGGAATGGGACATTTTCAATCTGGCAACTACAAAATATTTTATGCAGGAAATGAGAAATTAAGAAGAAACAGAGTTGCTTTAATAGTGAGAAATGAAGTAGCAAAAGCAATTAGGAGGTATAACGCAATGTCTGAGCAAGTGATATCAATGATTAAACAGGAAACCTATTAACATAACCATCATCCAAGTCTATGCTCCAACAGCAAATGAAGAAGAAGAGGAATTGGAGAGATTTTACGCAGAAGTACAGGAGGAAATTGATCACACACCAAAACAAGATGTGCTGATAATCATGGGAGACTGGAATGCAAAAGTAGGGAACAGAAAAGAACTAGGAATTGTGGGGAAATGGGGCTTAGGAGACGAACATGAAGCAGGAGAAAGACTTATTCAATTCTGTGAAGCCAATAATTTGTTGTGAACACATTTTTCAAGCAACCGAAAAGACGACTGTACATGTGGACATCACCAAATGGGAAATATAGGAATCAAATTGATTATATAATTGGTAACAGAAGTTGGAGAAGTTCCATACTTTCAGCAAAAACAAGACCAGGAGCAGACTGCGGTACAGATCATGAACTGGTCGTATCGAAAATCAGAGTAAAACTAAAGAAGAAGAACAAAGCAATCATAATGCCAAAATACAATTTAAATAGCATCCCAGAAGAATAGAAAGATCAAATAAGGAACAGGTTTGAGGCTTTAAACTTAGTTGACAGAGAACCAGAAGAAGTCAGAGACATTATCGGAGAAGAATGCAAAAAGACAATACTTCTAGTTAAAAAGAAAGACCTCAATGGATGACTGAAGAAACTCTTAAAATGGTTAAAGAGAGGAGGAAAGCAAAAGCAAAAGGAGATAGAAACATGGTCAGAACCCTAAATGCAACAATACAGTGACTAGTACGTAGGGACAAAGAGAACTATTACAATAGTTATTGTATAGAAATAGAAGAGGACAACAAAAAGGGTAGAACAAGAGCCCTATTCCAAAAGGTTAGAAAAATGAAAGAGAAATTTAAACCAAGAGTAGGGATGTTGAATAATTAACAGGGGAACATACTGACTGACCAAGATGAAATAAAAGGAAGATGGAAGCAATACACTGAAGAACTCTATAAAAGAGATGCAAGGATGACAGATTCATTCACGGAGGAACCGTATGAAGAACCAGACATTTTAGAATGCGAGGTGAAAGCTTCTCTTAAAATACCTGGAAGAAACAAATCACCAGGAACAGATGGCATACCAATAGAGTTGCTACAGGCTACTGAGACGGAATCTGTCCAAATTTTGTCAAAAATCGGTCAAGAAATATGGAAAACTAAACAATGGCCCACAGACTGGAAGCATTCAATATACATCGCAATTCAAAAGAAAGGGGATCCCAGGGAATGCAGTAATTATCAAACTGTTGCCTTAATATCTCAAGTAAAGTAAAGTAATGCTCAAGATTCTACAACAAAGGCTCTTACAATATATGGAGCGAGAAATGCCAGACGTCCAAGCTGGATTTAGAAAGGGAAGAGGCACCAGAGATCGTATCGCAAACATACATGGGATAATAGAACGGACCAAGGAATTTCAGAAGAAAATCACCCTGTGCTTTATAGATTACAGCAAAGCCTTTGACTGTGTAGATCATGAAAAACTATGGAATGCTTTAAAAGAAATGGGGGTGCTACAGCATCTGATTGTCCTGATGTGCAACCTATACTCTGGACAAGAGGCTATTGTAAGGACAGAATATGGAGAAACCGACTGGTTCCCCATCGGAAAGGGTGTGAGATGGGTGTATTTTATCACCCTATTTGTTTAATCTATATGCAGAACATATCATACAGAAAGCGGGATTGGACCAAGATGAAGGAGGTGTGAAAATTGGAGGGAGAAATATCAATAATTTAAGATATGCAGACGATACCATACTACTAGCAGAAACCAGTAATGATTTAAAACGAATGCTGAAAAAAGTTAAAGAGGAAAGCACAAAAGCAGGACTACAGCTGAATGTCAAGAAGACTGAAGTAATGTCAACAGAAGATTTATGCAACTTTAAAGCTGACAATGAAGACATTGAACTTGTGAAGGATTATCAATACCTTGGTGCAGTCGTTAACCAAAATGGAGACAATACAATAGTCAAGAAATCAGAAGAAGGCTAGGACTGGGGAGGGCAGCTATGAGAGAACTAGAAAAGGTCCTCAAATGCAAAGATGTGTCACTGAACACTAAAGTCAGGATCATTCAGACCATGGTATTCCCGATCTCTATGTATGGATGTGAAAGTTGGACAGTGAAAAAAGCAGATAAGAGAAAAATCAACTAATTTGAAATCTGGTGTTGGAGGAGATCTTTGTGGATACCATGGACTGCAAAAAGACAAATAATTGGGTGTTAGAACAAATTAAACCAGAACTATCCCTAGAAGCTAAAATGGTGAAACTGAGGTTATCCTACTTTGGACACATCATGAGAAGACATGATTCACTAGAAAAGACAGTAATGCTGGGAAAAACAGCAGGGAGTAGAAAAAGAGGAAGGCCAAACAAGAGATGGATTGGTTCCATAAAAGAAGCCACAGACCTGAACTTACAAGATCTGAACAGGGTGGTTCATGACAGATGCTCTTGGAGGTCGCTGATTCATAGGGTCGCCATAAGTCGTGATCGACTTGAAAGCATGTAACAACAACAACAATAGACCTCCTAATAATCAAGATCTGAACAGGGTGGTTCATGACAGATGCTCTTAGAGATTGCTGATTCATAGGGTTGCCATAATTCATAATCAACGTGAAGGGACATAACAACAACAACAGTGTCTTCCATACTCCTCAGGCAGCAATGGATCTTCACCAATATTTGTAAAGTTTCTAAAAATTTCCAGAAGGTAGTAGAAAAAAGCTATCCTCTGGCTGCTACTTCTCTAGTTACGCTTTTGAAATAATTGAGAGGGTGTCTCAAAAACTATTGGCCATGAAACTGAAGGTATATAAGAAGCACAAAGAATAATAACCAATGTGAACTGAAGATAATTAATGCAATTATTCAATTTCTTCACCTCTCCTATTATTTATTAGGGGTTGGCAACATAAGGCCCATAAATTTATGTTCCACCAGGGGAAAGCTTTCATGTGGAATGGGGCCCTGGGGCCCTGGCCCATGGTTGCCATGCGACAGCAGCATGGGGATGCATGAACTGTAATAAATACAACTGTGAGCCTGGACAAGGTCCAGAGCTTCACATTAGCTACTCTTGTAGTCCACACAAAAATCTGATAGCAGTACCACCCATACACAGGGTGATGAGGAGAAGGATTCTTTCTTTCTTCCCTTGATAAAACTTGCCTTTTTGACATCAATTATACCCAAGTATGTATCATTGGCTTCAGTAGAATAAATGTGCAGAACTGTAGCCCAAAGACAGACATGCTATTCATCACTATCCCATTATCTCTCGTAGGAAAACCTATTAGAATTAAGTGACTTGCATACAACAGCAGAATTAGAAACGCAGCACAAATCTCTTTACTGGCAGCACTGTCTCTCATTTATTATTATTTTACTTTTGTTAACAGGATTTTCATTCAAAATAAGAATATGACACAAACAGTTTATGATGGCAGACATTTTGAATGCCACAAGACTGCAAAACTGAATACCTTTGTACTGGGAAATAGGAGGATAACTCCTGTCAAACACAAATAAAGCATTGTGTGTTTAAATGAAGGATGAAACTGACTCAGGTACTTCATGGCTACATCAAGCCGAGTTTTTCACTGTCCTTGAAACGCTTTACACATAGACTTTCTTCTCTTGTCGCACCATGGTTAAGGTTTCTAACTGTGTGATCAGTTTTAGGTATCACTGCGCTTAAAGCGGCTTTTAAAAATGTTTTAAACTGTGGAAATATATAAATCTGACTATTATTATTGTTATTGTTATTTACAAGATTTCTTACCGAATCTTCACCACAAGGTCCCACGGCATGATACAGCCATATAATCATACAATATTAAAATCCAATAAAACAGTTAAAACCCAAGAACACTGGTCATCTCCCCAAGCAAGCTTCATCAGAGAAAAAGTAACCAACACATTGCAAAGGAAAGTAAGTGTTTTGGACGCCCAGTGCGCTACCACTGTCAACCAATATAATCTTACATATCATTGTCTGAGTAGCCATGGACATTGTCTCATCCACTGCACTTCAAGATCACATTATACCAGCTTCCATATGTACCTGTATCAAAAAAGAAGATGTGGTGATGTGAGGAAATACCTTGTTCCTATAAAAGTATGCAGAGACAGAAGGAGAAATGAGGTCTAAACTAAATGTGTTTCTTTGTGCAGTTTTCCCCGCCATAGGAGTTTCACACACAAAAAGCCTCTTTTACAAAACCCTGTGTGCACTATCAAACTGAAAATCATTGTTGTGCTTCCTGTGCCCACTCAACCATGTTGCTTTTAATGTGTATTTAATAAGCCAATTTGTCTTGAATTAATGCAGCATTTCCCTATGACAAAGGCAAATTGCCACCCTTTTCTTGACTGCCCTTGAGTAGCACTATGGATCTGGACTAATGCTGATGAGAGCAAGGTAAATGAGGTTGTGCATCTGTGCATTGATTTGTAGGCACTGCAACTGCCACCACAGAGACTCCGTTGGGACCTGAGGGATCAAGAGCTCTCAGCAGCACCATGGCGGCAACCAAGCTGAGATGTATGAAGGAGTAAGTTACCTTTTTAAATGATACACAAAGATGCTAGCAGTTGCATGCATATAGCAAAAATAACTTTGATCTCAGAATATTCATTTACAACTGCATACTTTTCAATTGTAACAGAGTAAGTGGTTACTTATCGCTTAAGGATCTTTCCCCTCTACTTTGCACGGTATCTGTAATTTCTGTTGAAGTGAGACATCATCTCATCAGTCTCTGCTTGTCTCCAGACTTGTTATTTTACATTTCTGTGTTATTATCTAGATGCAAATCCTATTAATCAGGAGTAAATAGTTATGTTCAAAATTCTACTTTTTCTGTTGCCTGTTATCTTTGGCCCTCTACAATCCTTATGTGTTTGCTCAGAAGTAAGTCCCATTGAGTTCAATTGACCTTTCTCCCAGTCAAGTGGACATAGTATTTCAGCCCAGGAGAGCAATCCTAACATGGATCTCGGGAGAAGTAGAGTGGCAGATCTACAGCTGCAGTCCATCCGTGTTGGCTCATGCTGCCTAGAACAGAAGGTGTGAGGGAGGCATGGCGAGTCAGTTCTCATTTAAAAGGAAATTATGAAATTTGCACTTTCCAAAACAATATGGGAACCAAGACACAGCCATCCATCAAAATTCGCAAGTATCTGAATTTTGCGATGCAGTTCTCCAACCAAGCAATGGTTACAAAAATGCATACATTAGGGGAAGTGTACATAAAAAGAATATATTAGTGAAAATTATATGCAAAAATGCTTTATATTGGGGGAAATTACTTGCAAAAATATGTACATTAGTCAAAACTACACACAAAAAGGTGTCTCCCTTCAGGGCATCCACTGGATCCAAAGCCACCAGTGCCCTATCAGAAGCTTCCTTGCTGTCACCACTGGAAGAACCACTAGCAGTAGCTTTCTGCCCATAGCTGGGGCCTCTGCCATGGCAGAGCTTCCCCCACCAATGAGACTCCTCTCCACCAGGTAGAGAGGCACCTATACACCATTCTAATCCCCCCCAACCATCAGCACGAGGAGCAGAGAGAAAGATTGCATTCTAAATCTCCTATATCCCCCTAAATTGGTGAAGTACATTATTGGGAGGCAACATGTAAGTAGTCCTATTAGCTGCTGTTGGCAATCTTCATGTTGATTAATAGTGACTGTATGCCTCAACTCCAACCATTTTTATGGTGTACCCCTTTATTCTTGGGACTTATTTGTAGCTTCATGATTTTGGCCTCCATGCATGCCTGACTACAGAATAACAGAAGACCTACACAATAGGCTTAGCATTGATATATTTCTCTTTCAGTGATGGAATTGAAAGAAATAAGAGGAAGAAAATGATGCTAAATTCATAGTGTTTCATGTTCTTTTACAAAGAAACTGAAGATTACATGCAATAAGTCAGAGTTTAAGGGCAATGAACTTTATAGTGCAGTTTAAAAATTCAGTAAAAAGTATATGGGTAAAATGGAAAAGCTTTCATGGACCAAAATCCGAGTAAATTAAAATCCTGCAGCACAGCAGACGACTGCCTCTCATTCAGCCCCCAGTGTCTTCCACTCAGCAGCATGCTAGGATCAGGCACAAGGCTTCATCATTACCTGCTGAGTCTAAGTAAAATTGTCTTTCAGAAGCTGCAAAAGAAAGACATTTGGTGATATTTTTGTTCTTCCATCATGAATGGCCATACCTCTATTGCTTGAGATTCACAAGGATTATGTATATGACACTTGGGCCTATGATGCTGGCATCAAATGCGTATTTCTTTTAAAAATTCAGAAAGAAAGGTCATGTTGAAGTAATTGATTGAGCACGACATGATCTTTAAGATTAGCTGACAGCTAGCTAAGAAAAAGTCTACACTTCTGTAGCAAAGTGGTACATACTCTATGTGAGTGTTTAAAATAATTTTGGAGTTTTCTAAATAGCTCCATTGTGGTCCTGTTAAACTCACAGGATGTTTTACTGCTGCTTTCAGTGAGAACTCTTATGCCCAGTTTTATGCCTACGATCTTTCCAATAATCACATTAGACAAAGCCAGTTTTGCAGGCAAATAGAAGTATGTATGCTTTCCTCTTTGTCTTAGCAAATTTTGTAGTGTAACCTAAATAACTCCTAAATTAGAACTGCAAGGTTGTATCCAACTACGTCATACCCAGAATATACCCATCAATGAACTTCACTAACTTAAGTCTATTGATTTTTTTCTTTTTAATCATTTTTATTATAATTTTTAAAGAATGAATGTTACAATCAATATTACTTCCTGTCTTTAAACTAAAGAATGCAAATATGATCTTATATCATCTTCAAATTTCTCATTCTGAAAAGAAATTCAACAAGTTGTTCTCATACATCACATTTTCTTTTGCTCAAACATAGTATATTAATTAATTAATTAATTGATTGATTGATTAATTATTAATTAATTATTAATTAATTAATTACTTTTATACCGGCCCATAGCCAAAGCTCTCTGGGTGGTTTACAACATAAAAGCAATATACCATTACATTTGATACAATTGATAGTAAAAGAAAACAAATATATCACATTTTAAATAAACATAACTGAACAATAAATTGCTAGCAATATACATATCTTAAAAAACAAAATATAACAATTATAAAAATATCTAGACAAAAATAGAAGAAAACCATACATCACATTATAAAACATAAACCGAACAATAAATCTCAAACAATATACAGTTCACCAAAAGCAGAACAAAAAAACGAGAATAACAATTGTAAAATATATCTAATAACAGTTATAAAATATGTCTCAAACAGCATATATGTTATCACCGTATCTCATATTCTAAAGAATCATTCTGATAAAGAGAGGATGGATTTTCTCCCCCCCCCCCGCATTATTGTTATTATTTTGGAATCTTATATCCAGTAATCTGATCATAATCTAAAACTGGTTGCCAAACTTTGTAGCTTGTTACATCCCCAAAGGTCTATTGATTTCAATGGGTCTACTCTGTGTATGACCTAGATATAACCTGTTTCATTTAACATTCATTGAATTCATCTTATTGATTATAAATAAGTATCAACATTGCAGAAGGCCTCTTGGACCAGTGTCTTCCTCTTGGACCAGTATCTTCCTTTTGGTAGTTTCCAGTATCAGGTGTTGGTAACCCTCTGTAGTTACACTATATGGTTCTTGATGAGGCATTCAGTTAAAGTGCTGACATTTATGTAAGTGTGTTGTTGTATTTCCTACATTATGCTGTCCTCTTAATAACTGGCACCGTTAGCTCCCACTTTTGATGTTCCCAGCTGATACTTCCAATGAAATAGAATATTTATTTATTTATTTTATTCAATTTTTATACCGCCCACAGCCAGAAGGCTCTCTGGGCGGTGCACAACAGTGTCTACTGAGTGTTAACCTTAGTATTCTACATTTAAATCAGTATTATATCACTTTAAACAGTCATGGTTTAACTATCTTCTTCCCAGGGAATTCTGGGAATTGTAGCTCTGTGAGGGGTCTCCTAACAACTCAATTATCTGGGGAAGTCATGACTATTGAAAGTGGTATAATACCGATTTAAATAGTGCAGATGGGGCCTTAGAGTCAAAGACTGTGGGGCTTATATTTATTTTGTGCCTGCTTCTTGCGTTCAGCAACACTGAATTGCATCTTCTGATTTGTTGCCTAGCTGCATGATTTTGTAATATCCCTCTTCGCTAACCTGAACTTCACTATCATCAATTATTTTGTTTTGCTGTGTTATTTTTTCATTTCACTGTGTAGTATTGTCTAGATCAATAATGATGTTAAGCGTACAAAAATCTGTAACAGAGGGTGCTGATGTTCTCTGAGCCATAGCTCTTTGCCTGAGAGTTCTCCAATGCCTGCATAGCAATTTAGGGGTCTGATAGCTACGTATAGGAAACTTTATTTTGAGGTTTATGAGGTATTTTATACTATGACCTCTCCAGCAGGGAACCTCCTACACAGATTAATGGTGTGAACCTGGAGTTCATTGGAGTCTTTTCACCATCTGAGCCAAGCAGTTGAGATAAGGTCAAATGATTTTGAAATTTTATTAAGTGACAGCTATAAAAGAATTGATTGAATAAAGAATAACGAAGAACACACAAAAGAATACTCAGCACATACAAAGGTTCTCACTTGTCCAAAAGCTGGTCCTTCTTGCTTTTCTCTTGCACTTACATAGTTACAGTCTGGCTATTTCCTCCATTCCAGATCTTAGCCCTGCCCCTGCTACTTGCATCTATCCAACCATAGAACTTTATCCCCTTTTCCTATCTCCTTTCAACTTGGGGAGTTTTGTTCTGATTGGCTCCCCCAGTCTTTGTCTGCTCATTGGTGATAACCTCTCACCTAATTCCATCCATCTGTTCCAGACCAGATCAGCAAATTTGGTCGCCTGACTAGGGATGGCTGAGAAATTCAATTCAGTTCACATTTCAAGCTGAATCTCTCAAATTCACACTTTCCAAAACAATATGAGAACCAAAACACAGCAGTCCTTTGAAATTTGCACTTACTTGAATTTTGCAATGCAGTTTGCCAACCGACGTTTACAAGAATACATATATTAGGGGAAAGTGCATAAAAATGAATATATGAGTGAAAACAATATACAAAAATGCATTATATGATGAGAAATTGCTTTCAATAATGTTTACATTAGTCAAAACTGCCTACGAAAATGTGTTTATTAGAAGAAATTCGCACTAAAATGTTGGACAATTTTCAGAAGCATTTTTTTTAAAGTCACAAATTGCTGCAGAAATGTGGAAAATTTAATCTAAGATTGGAAAAATAAGAAACTGAGAGAACCGACACTAACAGAACTTTCCATCCCTACCCCTGAAATAGTACCCCATGCCCCACTCTTAGATTCCTCGTTTAGACATTTGTCACACTGTCATTACAAAAAACCTTGTAGTCATCAGTTTTCCGTTTACAGTTCTAGTCCAAGCATGTTCTATGTGCCTTGCTTTACTTCTACTTATGTTGTACCTTACTGGTTTTAGCTATGATATTGTATTAGTCTCATGATTTTTATGTCCCCATTATCTTGAGTCCTCCTGATTAATTTGGAAACGATATATTATCTATATAAATATATGTATTTGAATATGTGTATGCTGTTCTCATTGTGTTAACACTAATTCATTTATAATCACATCGTATTGCAGTGGCCTAAAAAACGATAAGGTTGCAGTAGACATATATCTAATAATAGGAGTATAAAGCATAAGACCTTACTAAGTCAAGAAAAATACACTTGGAACTTCCCTGAGGCTCTTAAAGACACAAGGAGCTGCATGTTGATCCAAATCATCTGTCTCTGACAGGAGTGAGAGCCCTATCAGCATATTACACCTCTGCTCAAAGTTCTGCACTGACTGCTGATTTGTTACCTTGTCAAGTTCAAGGTGTTGCTGTTATTATATAAAGCCCTCAAATGGTTTGGTTCCAGTCTACCTGGAGGATCACCTTACACCATATGTGCCCACTAGACAGCTTCATTATGCAGAACTTGTTCTTGTACAAAAGCCATATATGTTTGTTCCACCTTGTTAGGAATTGAACTTTTAGTGTGGCAGCACCCGTGCTCTGGATCTCCCCAGCCATTGATAACAAGCAGGTGCTGTGGTTGTACTGCTTACTTTTTTGTTTTGGCAAGCCTACCAAGACATGTTTTGTCCATTTGTTTTTAAATCCTGCTGATTTTATCTATACTTTTGATAATTTTGTTAATATCTATTTGTTTTAAGGTTTCAAAGTATTGGTATTTTTGATAAATATTTTACAACATTTTATATAAACCACTTTGGGATTTTTGATTATTAGGAGGTCTATTGTTGTTGTTGTTACATGCTTTCAAGTCGATCACGACTTATGGCGACCCTATGAATCAGCGACCTCCAAGAGCATCTGTCATGAACCACCCTATTCAGATCTTGTAAGTTCAGGTCTGTGGCTTCCTTTATGGAATCAATCCATCTCTTGTTTGGCCTTCCTCTTTTTCTACTCCCTTCTGTTTTTCCCAGCATTATCGTCTTTTCTAGTGAATCATGTCTTCTCATTATGTGTCCAAAGTATGATAACCTCAGTTTCATCAGTTTAGCTTCCAGGGATAGTTCTGGTTTAATTTGTTCTAACACCCAATTATTTGTCTTTTTGCAGTCCATGGTATGCACAAAGCTCTCCTCCAACACCACATTTCAAATGAATTGATTTTTCTCTTATCCGCTTTTTTCATTGTCCAACTTCCACATCTATACATAGAGCTTGGGAATACCATGGTCTGAATGATCCTGACTTTAGTGTTCAGTGACACATCTTTGCATTTGAAGACCTTTTCTAGTTCTCTCATAGCTGTCCTCCCCAGTCCTAGCCTTCTGATTTCTTGACTATTGTCTCCATTTTGGTTAACGACTGTGCCAAGGTATTGATAATCCTTGACAAGTTCAATGTCCTCGTTGTCAACTTTAAAGTTACATAAATCCTCTGTTGACATTACTTCAGTCTTCTTGACATTCAGCTGTAGTCCTGCTTTTGTGCTTTCCTCTTTAACTTTCATCAGCATTTGTTTCAAATCATTACTGGTTTCTGCTAGTAGTATGGTATTGTCTGCATATCTTAAATTATTGATATTTCTCCCTCCAATTTTCACACCTCCATTTTGATCCAGTCCCGCTTTCCGTATGATATGTTCTGCCTATAGATTAAACAAGTAGGGTGATAAAATACACCTCTGTCTCACACCCTTTCTGATGGGAAACCAATCAGTTTCTCCATATTCTGTCCTTACAGTAGTCTCTTGTCCAGAGTATAGGACAATCAGATGCTGTGGCACCCCCATTTCTTTTAAAGCATTCCATAGTTTTTCATGATCTACACAGTCAAAGGCTTTGCTGTAATGTATAAAGCACAGGGTGATTTTCTTCTGAAATTCCTTGGTCCATTCCATTGTCCAACGCATGTTTGTGATATGATCTCTGGTGCCTCTTCCCTTTCTAAATCCAGCTTGGACGTCTGGCATTTCTCGCTCCATATATCGTAAGAGCCTTTGTTGTAGAATCTTGAGCATTACTTTACTTTACTTGAGATATTAAGGCAATAGTTCGATAATTACTGCATTCCCTGGGATCCCCTTTCTCTGGAATTGGGATGTATATTGAACACTTCCAGTCTGTGGGCAATTGTTTTGTTTCCCATATTTGTTGACAAATTGAGGTCTATACATTTTGTTAAAAAAAGTAAATAAGACACAGTTGTATCCCATGATGTCCTTCCGTTCACAAAGGTCTCTTTGTTACAATGAAAACCTGCATGAACGGAAGGGGGAGAAAAGTTTCCAGATTCCCACTTCTTCTTCAGCCCCCCCACTACCTCCCATGCTGCTCTGGAGCATCCCCAGCCCTCTGGAAAAGACTGGGAGTGCAGAGGGAATTTGTGGTGAGGGTTATGCATGATGGACATTGTGGCGACCTATGAGAGAAGTCAGCAAAAATAAATATTACAAAATAATTTTAAAATGGGGCCCACAAAAAATCTTTTGGCATCATGACATCACAGCAGAGGACCCATAGGAACCATCCATTAACAAATCCCTCAATGTTTAAAAAGGAAAGTTGGGGGGGTCTTAGGAAGCAATTAAAAACCTCCAATGGAGTCAGAAGTGGCCTATGTATCACTGGTTAGCCACCTCTGCTATAAACCCTCAGGCATTTACATGTCAAGGCTCTTATTGGGTAGTGGGTCAGTGTGAAGAGTCTTAAACATGTAGGATTATATATCCCATGCCCAATCAATATTTTGGCATGTTTTTGCCGACAGATAGGTTAAAAATAGAGGGAACAAATTCAGCCCCACAATAGATCCATTACTGATTTGGTTGTACAAAATTATCCTAAATTACCAGAATCCAGTGAAATCTTAGTATTGTATCTTCAATATTATGTTGTTTGTGAGAGCATGGAACTAGTTATAAGACTTTTTCCCTCTAAGATTGAACTCATCAGCATGGTGTTGTGTGTAGAGTGTCAGGCTGGGACCTAGGAGACCAGGGTTCAAATCCCTGTTCAGCCATGAAGCTCTTTACAGGACTCATGAAGCACTCTGAATACTTGAAATGTGCTATACAAATACTGAATATTCTTTTTTGCAATATTGCTGTTGACAGGACAGGCATTGGGTTTAACAGGACCCTGTGCAAGGTGCCTTGCAGCAGTCCTCCCACTTAGGGTGCTTGGGCTTCAGCACTTGCCTGAGGGTGCCAAGTGCTAACATTAGATTTTGCCATTGAAATGTGTCCTTTTGCCTTCTGTATACTGAACTGGGGAGGGGCGGTGAACTGCATGGGGAGGACAGCATTTGTACAAAGTCAGCTCTCTTCAGCTAGAACCTTTGTTTAGCCTATAGTTAGGAGATCACAAAGGTATTTGTCATTAATGAAGCACACATATACCAGATTTTAAAAGAGGGGAAATTCTATCATCAGAAGACAAATGTCATTTGCCAACACACCAAGGAAGACTCGTGACACATGTATGGTTGAAATGTTATATTTATTAAAATATAACACATAATCAATCAAATTCCAATCCGCCAATTAATAATCTCAAATCCTTCGGGCAGGTGAGGCTCAACCTATCTATGAGGGTCTAGACCCTCCAAACCAGGAGGCAAGTCAGTCACATCGTACTGCAACTCCCCAGACAAGGATGTGGGAAAACTTCTCCCTCCTTGCAATCGGGGTCAGGTTTGTGGTTCCAACCTCCGTATCCTGGCCCACCGTACAGGCGTTCACCATGATGCGCAAGCCGGTCCCACGTGGACACCCCCCGGATCCACACCAGGCATTACGCCTTGATGTTTCACCAGGGAGTGCCCTTTACCCAAATGCCTCATCCACCTCCATTTTTAACCCCAATTACCTCACCTGCCCGAATCCAACACCACAAGAGGGGATCAGCTGACGCTTGGTCCCCTCAACCCAAAGAAAACAAAGCCCCCAAACCCAACCTATAATCCTCCAATAGCAAATCACACCCAATATCCGAAAGATGGACACTATCATCTCGAAACAGATATGGAGCATAAAAACGGATCCTATCATGTGGAATAAATCCCCCACCCAATGACAAAACTAAACTCCTAACTTTCCTATTCACCCACTTTCTGGATCTGTCGATCCTGTTGGGGTGCAGTGCACCCCTCCAAACACGTCGCACCAGCATGTCGGGCCACACTATAACAAGGTCCGGGTGTGACTGGATAAGAGCATTAAAATCCCGGGTGATCCTAAGCAGCAGATCCATACCCGGCTGCTGCACCAAGTCGCTTTCCCCTAAATGAACCACCAACACATGTGGCCGGTTAAGCGATGCCATAAGGCGACACACCAAAGGCATGAGCGCATCCCAAAGCATGCCCCTCTGAGTCTCCCAGCCAACCGTTGCTCTAGCAGAAAGCTGCAGCTGTGTCCCAGCAAGCGTAGAGAAGGCTCTCCGATGGGCCCAAAATAAAATCGAGTGGCCACACATGACGACCCTCGCAGGCACAGGAAGGCTCAGCACTCATAAGAAAAGAAAAAACAATACATCAGAATCAATACCTGACATAAGACTTGAAAGCGGAAGAACGCCACCTTCCGATCGCCTGAATGTCCTGAACGCTCATGCCCACGAGGGCGGCGGCCGTAGCCGCCCCAATCCGAAAGGAATGCAGCCCATAGACTCCAGCATCATGACCACTGGCCAACAAGGCCCGCCGAACAACGGCCCAAAATTGAAATTGAGTCAGGGCAGAACCATCCGCATGTATAAAAAGGTAACGCTGGCCCGCTGGCCTCATTGACAGAAATAAATGCACTGCAGCCACTGGGCACAATTCAGGGACCTGGCAAACTCTCAATGAAATAATACTGCCACGGCCCTTTTGATCAGTCTTAGAGACTCGAAGGGAAAGCCTAACTATATCTGCACCTAGCGTGCAATCGCCAAAGCAAAAGGCTCGGTAGGACACATCACGCTTTGAGGAAGCCAATACTTCGCTAGGGCGAAAAGCACCGCAGAACATCGTCAGTGTTACTGCGGCGAACAGGTGCGACTCATACTGAGATGAGCACAGAGACCTAAATAAAGGCAGGATCTGAAGGAGTACATCGGGCGTGATTGGCCTCCTTCGGTCAGCGGGCCTGTGAGCGGAACGCGACCAACCCTGAAGGACCTTTCTGACCCTAAAATCTACAGAATGATCCTGCAATCCTCTTGCCTTGGAAATAAAGGCCAGCGCAGAGAGGTGTCCGGCGATGGTAGAAACAGAATGAGATTGCCCTTTCAGATGTAACTTAAACTGCAGCAAATGTGAAACAGGGATAGGCCATACAGGAGGCAAAGCACTACTGGCATGGAACGCCTGAACTTTCCCAAGGCACGCTGGTATGCCCTCTGAGAGCTGGGAGCAAGGGCAGAAGTTATAGCTGAAGAACGCCACCTGCCAATCGTCTGGACGTCCTCGATGCCCACGAGGGCAGCGGCCGTAGCTACTCCAGTGTGAAAGGAATGCAGCCCAAAGACTCCAGCATCACAACCACTGGCCAACAAGGCCCGCCGAACAACGGCCCAAAATTGAAACTGAGTCAGGGCAGAACTATCTGCATGTATAAGAGATAACGCTGGCCCGCTGGCCTGAAACACACACACACACAAAAATTGCCGCATAGCGGAAACTGGGCATAATTCAGGTACCTGGCAACTAAATAAAGATACAGAACTGCCACGGCCCCATTGATCAGTCTTAAAGACATTTAAGGAAAACCTCATTAAATCTGCACCTAACGTGCAATCGCCAGCATAAAGCACTACAGGACACATCGCGCTTTGAGGAAACCAATACTTCACTAGGGCGAAAAGCACCATAGAACATCGTCAGAGTTACTGCGGCGAACAGGTGCGACTCATACAGAGATGAGCACATTGACCTAAATAAAGGCAGGATCTGAAGGAGGACATCGGGTGTGATTAGCCTCCTCCGGTCAGTGGCCTTGGGAGCGGAACACAACCAACCCTCAAGGACCTTTCTGACCCTAAATCTACAAAATGATCCTGCATTCCTCTTGCCTTGGATTAAAGGCCAGCGCAGAGAGTGTCAAGCGATAATTATGACAGAATTAATTTTGCCCCTTTGAATATAGCATAAATATCAGAATACTTCTAGAACGCATGCCCGCTAGGGCAGTTGTCGCAGCCGCTCCTGTATGAAAGAAATGCAACCTCTAAACATAATGGCCATACGAACAACATAGCAATAATCAAAATTAAATCAATACGTAGCCATTAATGAATATGAAAAGATAGTACTGGCCCACTGGCCTAACAGAGAAAAAGCTCTATCCGAGGGAAACCAGAGACTGAGTGACCACTCAGTCACTAGCCCACTGGTCCATATTAAGCGTATGCACTGAAAAAAAACACAGCACGGCAATATAAGCGCAGGGCTCAAATTTTACAATGACTTGCCCAGAAAGCTAATTTTTCCAGGGCAAAAGGCTCACTGAAAATATTATTAAGGCCACCGCCCAGGACAACTGTCCTGTAAGGGGGGGGGGAACTAAGAATCATCGAAGGCAGGAGTATCAATAGCACATCCGGGGCAAATGGCCACATAGGACCAGGCGGTCTCAGGGTGGAATGCAACTAACACCCTTTGGTTTTCATGAAATGGGTTCCCTAATACACTTGGCCAGAAAATTAGTGACAAAGGCAGAAAGGAGGCAAGATATATTCCCAATGGTAACGTCCTGCCCTCTTTAGTAGATAATAAACTGCAACAAGGTGTACATCATTCGTTCATTGGGGGGGGGAATGGCCTCATAAGATCAGGTGGTATTAGAGTGAAATGTAACCAACCCCTTTATGATATTCATAAAATGGGTTCCTGACTGCACGTAAACCCAGACATACCAAGTGATGAATAGATATTGTATTATACTTTGCAGAATAAACGCATGCACACAGCGCATAGCTCAAATAGCGTTGAGGGTCTGGGGATTTACCCCATAACCATAGCCAAGTGCTGCACTGAACGTATCATGCAGATCTGAAGGGCAGAAGGCGACATATGTATCTCTGGCACTGTAGGAAGATAATCCAAGAAAATAAATTCTATAGTGAGCCCCCAGGCACCTAAAGGCAGCCAGCCATTATTTGGCATGCCCAAGCTCCTGAATTGACACCAAATTATCAACTACAGCCTGTATCAAAACTTACCTGCAGTTCAGGCTACAGGAGGAAGTCCTCTGTTCTTTGAAGAAAGAACGGCCGCTGAAGAAAATTGGTAGCAGCGCCCAGTGTACACGAGACTGCCATGAAATAGATGCGATTGAAGAGGGTACCTGTATCTTGTGAAACAAGCAGTATACAATTCATATTTGTGGAATAAAGTTAAATTGATTTAAAAATTCCATGGAAAAGCGTCATAATAAAGATTTACCTAATGCTATAGGAGCACTTTAATCAAGGACCAATAAACTGTCAATCTCAAATTAAGCATAATGTTTCATTTTAGATATTTCAGTGATAAAACAGAGCATTTAAAACTACAGGAAAGATATATATTAACCTTAAACATATTGGCTCCCAGAAAGCCACAACTATGAGTTTACCTGGCTGTAGGGCATTTCCTTTCTGCTTGGCTCAGAACGCCACAACAATGAGTTCACCTGGCTGCAGAGCATTTCCTATAAGCTTACATAGGATAGATTACCTTTCTCGGAATCACACCTATTCACATATTTTAAAAACCGCAAAAGGAATATGAGATGTGGGATTTTTCTATACTCACCGTAAAATAAACTATTGCCCTTTAGAGACGCTACTGTAGACGCATCTATACTTTTCCTCCATGCATAAGAAATGCAACAAATTATGAAGCTACATGATCGAGAACATCATTTTAAAATACAAAACATGCATGCAGGAATACAAACAGAACTAAGTATATAAAATAAATGATATGGGGATAAGCAACAATGAAGATCAATCTAAAACCTACATCCACAATGCTACCCGCCAGAATAAGCTTCATATATCTATATATGATTATCCATATATCTATAAAGATTTTTAAATTAATTTATATATTATCAAAGTATTTATTCATATAATAATGATAAAATCATTCCATATATAATAAAGAATTTAAGAAATCAAAACAAGCAGACACCCCCCCCTTCCAAGCTACTCACCCCTCCTACGCGAAAAAAGCAAAAGGAACGGGGGAAATCTAAATACATATCTATAAATATTAAAATGAATTCATGTATTTATTTATTTAATAATAATAAAATCATATTATATATCTAGAAATATCTGAAAATTAATTCATGTAAGTATCTATTTATTTATATATTTAGTAATAAAATAATATTATATATAATTAATTAATAAGACAAAACAAGCAGACACCCCCCCACCCTTGTGAGCAACTCACACCTCCCCCATGAAAGAGGCAAAAGGAACAAGGGAGGGGGCTAAGGGGACGGGTAAACAACCCAACTCCCCACAATCCAAAAAGGGGTGGAAGAATTATGTAGCAGGCTGAATGGAGGGGGGGGGTTAATGAAGGTTACCATCCACAAAGGGGGGTTGCTTGTGCAAAGCACTTGCTTAAAACCCACTCTAGCAAGGCCCCAATAGGGTGCAAGGAAGGCCCCTGAAATAAATGGGGTGGGATTGGCGCTGGAACGCACCTGCAAACAGCCAGCTCCAGGAAGAGCTGACAAACGGAAAGGGGCCAACAACAGAAGGCAAAGTGTGAGAAGTCCTATAGAAAGCCACGTGTAGGCTCAGCGCAGCAGCAGTAGAGCTAGCAAGCAACACTGCAACCGCTGCATAGCTGACGCGCGGGAAAAGGGGGCCCAACAAAAGGAAGGCGATGAGGGAGAACTCCAGGAAGCAGCCACGTGCAGGCTCAGCGCCGCAGCGCCAGAGCCAGCCGGCAAGCCGAGGCAGCCGGTCAAACACCGCTGCCCAGCTGACGCGCCATGGGAAAAAGAGGAAGGCTGCAACAAACAGGAAGAACGCCCGGGAAGTAGGTAAGACGAGGCACTAAAGCCAATAGGCAAGCCCCACACCCACCTCTCAGCTGATGAGAAAGCAAAGTTAAACAAGGCACGAGGGTACCGGCAGTAGAAAGCAGGAAACCTCTACAAGGAAAATTCACCAAAGACAGTCAGCAGCAGGAGACCCAAGGAGCCTTTTCTTAACGTGCCGCAAGGCAAAAAAGGTGCGCTCTTAAAGCGGAGCAGGCTATATATAGCCGCTCAAAACCCTTACCCCATTGGTCAAGATACCCCACCTGACCTCTTACACAATTTCTGGAACCTTCCCGAGCCTTCCTAGAAATAGGGTGTAGGCAAACCCGCCCCTACCAAATGGGCAGGACCGTCATTCTTCCATTTTGTGGTGAACTACAGTCTTCCTCTCATTTGATAAATGTCTAAAGGATTATTTATGAATTGTTCCTGTACAGTCTACTTATTCCATAAAAACTGTTCAATGTATCTTTCTCAAATCCAGAGACTGCAAATATGCATGCATGAGCTGGGATTGTGATAAAGTATCTTACTGAATTAGATGTCAGATCCTTTCAATATATTTGGGGTGTGTCTCAGGATACATACATTATTATTCCTCTTATATCAAAAAGAGCACTATTTTGTTTAAGTGCTGCTGAAAGTTAGCAGATATCTGTTCAATTATAGTAAATGATGGACTCCTATACATTATTTATTTATTTATTTATTTATTACTTGCTGATGTTTGTTTCCTGTTGGCAGGTCAGCCATTCAGAAACTGGGAACAGAAACCTTTGAAAAGGTTTATGAGTTCCTCCAACAAGCAAGACGGCAGAATGCAAGTGAAAATGAAATCAGAGAATACCTGGAAAAAATGGTGTCTCGGGCAAGTGACTGTTTTGAAGTAGATCAGCTCCTCTATTTTGAAGACCAACTGAGGGCTTCTGAAGATGCTTCAGTGTGACATATAAGAATAGATTTACTTGGATTATCAGAAATCAGTGAACACGGCACTCTTCAGATGGAAGCAAGCAAGCATCATGTCATATGATTAGGAGAATGAGTAGCATGGAAATACTGGCAGGAGTAGTGTATGCCATTTTCTTATCTTATCTGAGATAAAGAGCACTCTTATCACCTCCAACTGAAATCAACAAGAGCTTTTCAATTGATTCCTACAGCAGTATTCGATCTCAAAAATCATTGCCTTGAAAATTGCTGGATTATGGTTGTCTCGATCATACCCTGTATGCATGCTTTAAGTTCTCCAGTAGGAGAAATAATGGTGTTCAAAAGCCTGCATTTCACCCATGTTTCAAGATGATATGCAAGGAAAAGCATGGTACATATGGTGGAGAAATAATACAAGATGAAGGGGAAATGAAACACTTCACCTTGATTTACTCCCGTCAGGCAAAGATGGAGTGTGGAAAGTTATTTCACATTTCTTATATTGTTTTAGTAAATGAATCAGATGTTCTCCAGCAAACATTTTCAACATGAAAGGGGCTTTGAGAGGGGAAAAGGTTTCTAAAAGACCCCAACAATCTTACCTTTTTTGCACCAGTTTGCTGTCCCAGTCAACTGTAACTTTGGTGCCATTTTTGTTTGTTTCAAATAAAGATAATATATTCCTAATATATTGATGTCATCACACAGCAAGTCAGATTTGGCTATGTGATGAAACCACTGAGGATAAAAAACAGTTAATTCAGGGTGAGGTCTGAGCTTCCTGAATGGACATTTCCCACTTTTTGAACTAGCTTTGTTTGCCCTCAGCAAGTCACAAAGCCCAATCTGATTCGCAACTGCAAAGGAGTTCATAATAGAGCATGGCTGCTGCTGTCTCATACCAGCTGCTTCTTCTGCTGCCTACCTACCAGTTATTTGAGGGAGGTGTGCATGAGAAGGTTGCCTGAATGTCTGTTGGGTACAGTGCCTGTAAAAGATTTTGTAAGCCCTGCGATAGATTTTGAAAAGGGGGGGGGAGATTAAATATTTGCAAAACATCCATTGGAATTGTGACTTTAACCTAGTAAATGAATTGCTTTGTAAAATACTTATATCATTCACATTTCTGTTTATATCAGTGATCTATGGTCATGCTTTACCTTTTCAGCATTTCTCTTTTCATTTTGTAAAGTGCATCCTTATATGCAGACATATTAGATGTAAAATAAAAAATTTTAAATGCCATGTTCCATTTATGCTTAGAGCTATGCTCATATGGTCTCTTGAAATTCCCCACTTTCCTTACAGGTGGAGAAACTGGGGTGGCCAGTTCAGCAGATTTCTTCGGGAATTAAAAATTCTCCAAGAGTTTCTTAGGGCCTGGGGCTCTCTATTAACAGTGGCAGAAGCACAACATTTTTTCCACCACCATCACCCCCAGTGACGTGTGTGTATGTTGCCACTGTGGAAGTCAGCAGCAGCAACTGTGTTAGACTGCCCAGAACTTGATTCTTCACAAGGTGCAAACCTAATGCTGTTCCTAAGCATTGGAGGGAAATGACTGCTGCTACCAAAAAATGGTGGATAATATTCAGATAAAATCTGCAAAGTGAGAAATTTCAGCTCAGCTCTATCTAATGCAAATTTTGCTAGATTTCTTTTAGCTTCACCATCAGAATCCCCTTATGTTTCCTGTGCTTGGAGGCCGTGTGATAAGTTTCATCAGCTGAATAGGCTGTTACTAGTCCACTGAAGGTTCTGAGCATCACAAAGTTCATTTTAAAGGATTGTTTAACATCACACTGTTAAGAGTACTCAACCACTGGGGCTTTGGCAATAAAAAACCAGAAAGAATAACCTGTGGGTGAACAAGATTCCCTGGAGCAATCAGGCTCTCAAAAATCCATTAACAGGAACTTTTATAGTCTGGGAATCATGTTTTGCCCACCCACTCTGCTTCAGGAAAACACACTAAGGAGTGTAACATTTTTGATGTATTTAAAGAAAAGAGAGAGATCCAGGCAACTTTCAAGGCACTTCAACTTTTCTATGTCAGTTTTCCAAGGTACATGAAGCTTTGAGAATTTCTATTTAGCTTGCAGCACCTGATTCCTTACAATTTATTGCTCTGATTTAGAGTCCTAAATACACCGCAGCAGAATAAGTCACATGCTGAATTTCCCAGTTGCTTCAACAGCAAGTCATCCCTTTGGGCAGCAGGGACTGGTGAGGCTGTTCACTAGGAAAACTGTTGGCGGATGCAGTATGGCAATGGGGGGGGGAAATTCCCACTCCAACTCTAGGTACCTGTAGAGACATGGGTGCAAGTACATGATTGCTGGATGGATAGTTGCCCCAGGGATGTCTGCCCTCTCACCAATGCAAAACATCTCACCTGGTTTGCCTGCTACTGCTGCTGAGCATATTAGAACCCACCTGTCTGCAAGTGTTGGCTCACTTGATTATGGAGAAAAGGGGTGATATGAATCAGAGCAACAGCTTGTGAAGAATCAGGTGCTGCCTGTTAAACATAAACCCTCAAAAGGTTTGTGTATCTTGGGGCTCCTCCAGATGACCTCTTTATTGAGCATTCATCCTGATTTCCTTGGACAAAACTTATGCAGACATTATATATCCAGTCTTTATTGGGTATTCATCCTGATTTGTTGCATGGTGTTTATATGTCTTCCCATTAATCATTCGGTTATCCCACACTTCAGTGTATTTTCCCATCACTTCCCAAACTTCAAAAAGTTTTAAGTGCATTTGTTGCACCAGAGAGCTTTGATCCACTTTAATTGCACAAACCTATATTTCTAGTACGTGCTCGAATCACTCCTGCAAAATACTGACCATCTGTAGGAGACCTTGGGAAACTGATATATAAAAGAATAGTTGTGAAGTGGCCTTTAAGTTACCCGGATCTCTCTCTCTTTTAAAAAAATGCATCAAATATTTTGCTCTGCTGATATAGCAGCCTTGCCGAAGTGAAATAGATCAGGGTCTGACTAACGCTTAGGATGCTCTATGTATGCTGGTTTTGAGTTCCAAGGAAGAAGGGGGGGGGATGCATGTGAGAAACAAATTTAACTTTTGAAGAGGAAATTGATTGGAAAATGCTGTGTAATTATCACACATCCTGCTTTTTAGATATGCAAGTGTGGTGTGAATGGTGAGTCAACAAATGAGGAAGTTTACGAGTTCTCACTAGAGTAGGAGGAAATCAGGAGAAAAAAAAGACTTTTAATATCACTGTTGCCTTGAGGTTGACCTAGAAGTGATGTTCAGCAGAGGGCTACCTCTGAAAATGGGAGCGCTGTGTTGAGAGCTCCCCATCTCCTGTGACAATTTGGGATAATTACTAGCATTGTTCAACCAGCAACCGATGTTGTGAGTTGGAAAAATGTACAATGCGATGAGGTCATGACACGGACATGCTGCCTAAACATAAGGGGAGGAATTGATAGGGGCTGCCATTTCTTCCATTAGCAATGCAGTCTACCCATATCTACTCAGAATAAATATATGATTGAGTTCTATGGGGCTTAACCCAAGTAAGTGTACATAGGCCAGCAGCCTTAGTTTCAATATTTGCACTCAGCTGCAGTAACAGTGCTTGTATTTTCAACTTGAATACATACCAAATTGCATTTAGGAGAGGAAAACCAAGGACAAAACTTCAATGGTCTGTGAAAGCAATTTTCATCCAGCATGTAACTATTATACAAACCTTCACCAGTGAGTGAATCTGAGCCATATTTCCTTCACTTTGCTATCACCTCTTAGCACTTTACAGTTGTAATATTACTGCTCTCCTGCTGTTTGCGCTTTTGATTCATTCATTCATTCATTCATTCATTCATTCATTCATTTGGTTTTTTATGTTTTGTAAAAAACAAATACATGGAAGGATGGGATAGAAATAATTGACAAAATAAAAACAGTTGTCTGTGGAGGATCCAGGCTGTGGAGTAAAGTTTCCAGCTTCTTTATTTTAGGTCCTTTATTATACTCCTCCTGGAGGAAAATGAGCTGGCAGCAGGGCGAAAAAAAGATGAAACAAGTTGCTGCAGATTGTAGCTCTTAACCTCCACCTACTACACTGACTCTCACCATTTCAGAACAACTTGACTCTGCCTTTTGAGAATTCGAAAACTCCTCAGTCTATAGGAAGAGAATGCTGGAGGGAGGTGGAATTGCAAACACAGAGCAGGAGGAACCACCCACGGCTTTCCTTTCTCCTTCATTGTCTTGAATCCAGAGTTCTCACAGGTAGAACTCTACTCTCATGTCAGACTCCCCCTTGAGGAAGGGGATGGAAACCATTTTTGCTGATTTCTCTTTCCCCCTCCAGTTGCCTCCCCCTGAAAAACTGCTCAGATGGATTAGGAGACCCTTCAAAACATGATCTGCATGAAGAACCAGCAAAAACTGCCTCCCTCCCCCTTTCTTCTAGTTCAGGGGTAGCTAACCTGTGGGTCTTCAGATGTTGTTGGACTCCAGCTCCCATCAGGCTCTGCCAGTGTGGACAATAGACAGGGATGATAGGAGTTGTAGTTCAACATCTGGAGGGCCAAAGGTTCACCATCTCTTCCAGAGTGGGAGTCTTTACTGGTTCTTTACAAACTGAACAATCTCTTCTGTTCTCAAAAGGGACACTTTGGATCCAACTAAGGATGGAGAAAAAATTCAGTTTGGTTCATATTCTAATATTACTTAGCTAATACACACTTCTTGAACAACGTGAACTGCAACATAGCTGTCCTTCAAAAGTTTCCAGTTCTCTGAATTTTACAGTGTAGTTTTTTTTAATAAAAATACCAAAATGCATATGTTAGGGAGACATATACATAAAACTGCATATTGTTGCGTGCCACCCCAATCTCCGAGCAGTGAGATTTCCAGGGGTCCCTGTGCTTGCCCAAGGGTCGGTTTCCTTGGGAAAAAGGTCAGTGGAGACAGTGGTGTCTTTATGAAATACGGTTTGTTTATTTACACACATTCCAACCTGAGCTTAGGATGGAGGGGTTCAAGGCATCAGCAGTCCAATATCCAGCTTTTCCATCAGGGTGACAGGAGGCACCCCAAAGCAGTGGCGCAGAGACCTAGTCTCTCTGCCTGCCTCATTCCCAGCCTTTCTCAGACACACTAACTACACAAGCCTCTCCTTGGCCCCAGGAGGGGGGGAGGCTCTCCTGAAGAGTTTCAATGACAGAAGGATCTCCCTGGCCCATTCACCAGTTACTGGGCACCTGATAGACTCATTAACCCACCTGGCCACTCTATTAGATTAACAAAAGAAACTCAACTGACCAGCAGAGCGAGTTTCTCACCACCACCCTGGTGCAAGTCTCCAAATCAGAGGCTGGAAGGGGACTCATAGGAATTATCCATCTCAACCCCTCAAACTTACAACACTACCCCCTTCCCTGACAAAGGTCTGTCCCAGACCTTCAAACTACAGAATAACAGCTTTTCCTACAAAGAAATAACAGATACAGGTTAGTAAAACATTGAAATATACATCATTAAAAGCATAGTCATATTACAGTCATATTTCCACACAAGTACAAAAACAGTCCGTTCCTTTACAGCAAGTTTTCAAATAACTGCTCTCTCTTTAGGCTTCCTCTTCTTTCCTGACATGTTTAAACCAGATTACAGCCTCTGTACTGGAGCTCCTGCTTTGTGCCACTGCAGCACAGCAGCCCTCAACCACATGCACATTTTCCCCTTGCTCCCCCAAACAGTTGTACACACACACACACACACCATCTAACAGACACAGAAAAGTAAATCTTAAACATTAAAACCTTATTGCAAAAACCTATCAGCATAATTTCTAAAAAACCATTAAACAGCTCACATCCCCACAAGCATGCAAAAAGCACAAATCAACAGCATTTCAAAAGGCAATACTAAAACCCTCAGAAGAATTCCTACAGCAAATCAGTACACAGTCCCATATGCACAACCCCCATCCCCAAACCATGCAGATGCTCTCATGGCCCTTTGTCTTGGGGCTTCATGGAGTTCCCAGTCCAAGCTGATCCCTGCTACTGCCGGCAGGGTCTTGGGACTCCTTTCCAGGAACAGATTTGATTCCTCATCAGCACAAGGCAGACTATAGCCATTTTCCTCCCACTGCCTGCTCTGGGAAAAGTCTTTAAGCCAGTCCATTTCATCTCCTGCCCCAAACTCCAAAGTCCTGCCACAAGTCCTTATCTGGGGGCATCTTCTTCAGGACTAGCTGGCCTAGCCCACCCAGGTTGGCAGAAAGAAATCTTCTCTGTTCTCCAATCTCCAGTGTGAATCACGGGCCCAAACAGAGGCAGGTAACCCTCCCAGTGTCTCTTGCCCTCCAAACTCACAGGGTGCTGGGTGCCTCTTACTGCTGGAATTTGCTAAAGGGGCTGCACCCATCATAGGAGCTGCATCCCACCCTATAAGACCATTTTGGGGCACCCAAGGGGCAAAGTCACTTGGGGATTTTATCTCACCCATCTCTCCTGGTGCTGGCAGCTCCTCTGGGACTTGCACTCCCACCTCAGGCTTCTCCTCCTGCACTTTTTCTTGCACAGCCATTTCTCCAGGCTCTGGCAGCTCCTCTTGCACACACGCCTCCAACTTTTTCTCCTGCACTTTCTCTTTCACAGCTGGCACACACAGGGTGAAGAAATCTATCAACAGCTGCTCTTCTCTAGCCTCTAGTTCACCTTTCTCCAAGGTCTTTTCTTCCTCCTGCATTACTTCTTTAACAGCAGGCACACATGGATCAAAGAAATCTATCAGCAGCATCTCTTCTCCAACCTCTACCCCACTTTCTTCAGAGGCATCTTCCTCTTCATTTTCCAGCTTGTCCTCCTTCAAATCTTGGGGCTTTACTTCCAGGTTTCTGGTGTCTTCCCCCCTGGCAGGCTCCTGGACAATCAAGGCATCTTCTTCCTCCTTTGCTACTGACTGCAACTCCTTACAGTTCAAGCTGGCCATCCACTTTCTGGATCTCTTTAGCCACCCCAGTCTGGGTGCTCTGCAGCTGGACTCCTGGGTCACACTCAACCCCTTGTAGGGACTGATCAGGCAGGACTCTCACTTCCCCACATGGGGTCTCCTTTTTTTCTCCAACGAAGCTTTCAAAAATCTCCCCCATTCGTTGCCAGTGCTCCCGTTCCTCTTGGTACTCTTTCTGCCTTTGCTGCTGGTCCTCCTGGTGCTCTCGTTGCATTTGTTGCTGGTCCTCCTGCCTATGCTGCTGGTATATCAATTTTATCTGTTCTAGGAGGGTTGCTGTTCTCCCCTCCATCTTGACTTAGGCACACCTTGCTCCCAATGCATCTTCCAGGAAACTCAGTCCCATTTCTGACACCAGTGTTGTGTGCCACCCCAATCTCCGAGCAGTGAGATTTCCAGGGGTCCCTGCACTTGCCCAGGGTTTGGTTTCCTTCGGAAGAAGGTCAGCAGGGACTGTGGTGTCTTTATACCACATTCCAACCTGAGCTTAGGATGGAGGGGTTCAAGGCATCAGCAGTCCAATATCTACCTTTTCCATCATGGTTACAGGAGGCACCCCAAAACCATGGTGCAGAGAGCCAGTCTCTCTGCCTGCCTCCCATTCCCAGCCTTTCTCAGACACACTCAACACACAAACCTCTTCTAGGTGCCAGGAAGGGGGGAGAGGCTGTCCTGAAGAGTTTCAATGACAAAAGTATCTCCCTGGCCCATTCACCAGTTGCTGGGCACCTGATAGACCCATTAACCCACCTGGCCACTCCATTAATTTAACAAAAGAAGCTCGACTGACTAGCAGAGTGAGTTTCTCACCACCACCACCAGGCACAAGTCTCCAAATCAGAGCCTGGAAGGGGACTCATAGGAAATATCTATCTCAACCCCCCAAACTCACAACAATATATTAGTGACAACAACATACAAAAATGCATTATAATAGGAAGAATTGCTTGGAAAATGATATATTAGGCAACACTGCATACAAAAATGTGTGTATTATGAGAAATATGCACTCAAATGCTGACACTTTTTTGCAAGGATTTTTTAAAAAATTGCATGAGAAATGTGGGAAATTTAAGAGTGGGTGGGTGCTGGATACCATTGCAGCTGGCTATGAACTGGAGTTCCCCTGGACTTTGCATGACAGATTTCTTCCAACTCTAAGATTCCAGAAACCTGACGAACACCAGAGTTACAGGAAGGCCATTAACTTCTCTTGACCATTGTGTGATAGAACCAGTGCCCACCTTGCAAGAGTGGTGTGGAGTTTATTTGGTCTTTTTATTGGTGCCCAAGAAAAATGGTGACATCAGGGCCATCTTGGATCACAAATGGCTCAATAAGAGGTTCAAGATGGAAATTCTTTGGTGAATCATCAGGGCACTGAAGAAGGGGGACTGGATGACTCCAACTGACCTCTCCAAGGCGTGTCTGCACATTCCAATTCAGCCAAGTCACCACAAATTTCTTTGGTTCTCTTATGAGAAAACCCACTTTCAGTATTGGGCTCTCCCATTTGGCCTGTCCTCAGCTCCAAGGGTGTTCACCAAGTTGTTGGTGGCCTTGGTCAGCCACCTGTACACCAGAGGGATCTGTTCTCATCCCCCCCTGGATGACATTCTGGCCTGGGTTCCATCTCAGAAACTGTGTCTCCATCACACACATGTGACTCTGGTGTCTGCAGGATTTGGGTTTTGTGGTCAACATGGATAAGAGCTCCTTGACTCCAAAGCAATCTCTGACATTTGGGGTGATTCTCAACATAGATCAATTTCAGATGTTTCTGACTTCAAATCGTGTCCAGAAGGTGTTGCAATTGGTGGAGCTGACAGTTGTATCACAGTCACTGGGAATTGGAGTGGCAACTGCACCTTCAGATTCACTGGGCTCCCCAGTGATGGATCTGTGCACCACTGCAGAAAACACACAGATAGAGGCATTCATCTTTCCATTTCAATGCAACAACGTGGGAGGGTAGACACTCTGGAGGTGTCCTGGCCCAAAGGGGTCCTCTATGTGTTCCCTCTCTTCTCATTGATTCAAGATGTGTTATAAAGAGTGCATCAATTCAGGGTGGCGGTTATTCTGATAACACCTTGATGGCCTTGGCACCTGTGGTTTCTGGATCTGCTCAACCTCTCTGTGCAGGAGACTTGCAGGATTCTGGTGAGGAAGGATCTCCTTTGGCAGGGCCTAGTGGTTCACCCATGGCCAGGCCCCTTCCAGCTGACAGCCTGGAAGCTGAAAGGGGCTGGCTGAGACAGCTGGGTATTTCTGGGGGGTGTTCTTCACACCCTGTTTTCCTCCAGTGGGACATTCACTGATAGGGTGTACTCTGTGATGTGGCCTGGGTTTTTTTGTCTTGGTGCGCTTGGTTTTCTCTGGGCAGGAGTGAAGAAGGGCTTGAGCTGCAACACCATCAAACACCAAGCAATGGCATTCAACAGCATTTTGGCAAGTCTCAGGGGTCCCCCTTATGCAAACACTTCATTAAAGGACTGAGTCTTACGTTGACACAGGTGGTTCATAGGCTCCCTAACTGGAACTTCTGTCGGGTTCTTAATGCTTTGATGGGCCCACCTTGTCAACCCATAGCAACTTGCTCTCTTGCTGACTTTCAAGATGGTGTTTCTGGTGGCTATCATCTCTGTCGGGTGCATTTCTGAGCTGGGTGTCCTGTCTTCTCATCCTCTGCTATGGATTTTTCATTAGGATAAGGTGGCGCTGCCTAATCCCACCTTCATTCCAAAGGCCAACTTGTTTCACCATTACCAGGAGGTGGTGTTGCCCTCTTTCTGTCCCAATCCTTCCTGTTCACAGGAAAGGAAGTGGCACACCCTGGACATCCAGTTCTACTTGGACACAACCCAGGAAATCTGAAAATTGGGGTTTCTGTTTGTTTCTTTTGCAGGGCCGTCAGCTGGAAATAAAGTTTCCACTTATTTTATCACTAAGTGGCTAAGAGAGGCAATTGCACAGCCAATGAGGCCTTGGGTAAGCAGCCTCCAGTGGGGGTGCTGGCCCATTTGCTGCAGGGGGGTGGCTGCCTCAGCAGCATGCTGACGTGGGTTTCCCATTATTGGCATCTGTAAGGTGGCTACTTGGGACTCAGTGGACACTTTCACTGAACGCTGTTGGGTGGCTGTGTTTTCTTCTTCCAATACTGCATTTGGAAGGAGGGTGTTGCAAGGGGTTGTCGCTACGTAGGCATGTTGCAGAGGAAGTCTGTCCTTGGATGGCACTGCGTTGTTACATCCCTATCGACAGAGCGTCCTTCACTCCAATCTGGCAAAAGCAGAAATTTTACTTATTGTGAATTGCTGTTTGCAGACTGGAGTAGAGGACAATTCCTCTACTTAGTGGGAGCAGTTCTGTGCAGTTGGTTGCTGATTAGGAGTGGCTTGTGATTGGGTTCCTGCTGAGTTTTTTGGTTTTGAGGTCGAGTCGCAGTTGTGGTTATGGGGTTTTCTTCCCCATATGGGTTTTTTGAACATGTGTTTGTTAGGGATTGAGGAGTCATCTTGCTCTGCCAGTTGGTCTGATGAAAGAGATGGCTCCTCTCCCTGGAGAGGAGGGACAAGATTAGAATAGATCCTGCTAGTCACTCCCAGATCATCCCTGTCAAAAGAGTGGCCTCCATTCCAGTCTGCAAACAGCAATTCATGTAAGTAAGGTTTCCGGTTTTCCCCAAGCCTTTTAATCTAAACTGAAATCTTAGGAAAATAAATTGGTCTTTGCATGTCCACAGCGACATCAATGAAAGTAGCCAGGTAAGCCTCCTGGGGACAGCATTCCCCAGTTTGGGTGCCACTACTGAAAAGGCCCTTTCCCCTTAATTTTATGTGATCCTTTTTAAATTTCCTTTCTGGCTTGTTGAAATGAAAGGTATGCGAATGAGAGCATTTGGGGACTTTTAGTTTAGAGAAAAGGAGGGTAAGGAGGAACATGACAGGAGAAATATATATGATTTTGAATGGTGTGGAGAAAGTGGATAGGGAGCTGTTTTTGTCCTCTCATAATACTAGATCCCTGGGATATCCGATGAAGCTGAATGTTGGGAGATTCAGGACAGACAAAATAAAGTACTGGTTTGCATAGCACATACAGTAGTTAAAACGATGGGATTTGCTTCCACAACTTGTAGTGATGAACACCAATTTCGAGGGTTTTGGATGGATTAGACAAGTTCTGTAGTAGACTATCAATGGCTACTAGTCATTATAGCTATATTACCTCCAGCATCAGAGGCCGTGCTTCTCTGAATCCCAGTTGCTGAGCATCATGAGTTGAGAGAGTGCTATTTGACTCATCTCCTGCTTGTGGGCTTCCTATAGGCATCTGATTGGCCACTGTGGGAACAGGATACTGGATTAGATAAGTCGTTGGTCTGATCCACCAAGGACCTTCTTATTTCTCATGCCTTTCCAAACTTCAAGAAAATGAACATCAGGATGGACTCAAATGACATATATACAACGGAAAGAATGAAAGTCCTGCGGAGCTGTCTCTCTTGACCCAAATACATTGACTTTCTATTCCAAAGGTTGTTAGATCTATGGTGTTAAATTCAACGATATGCACCTAAATATTAGGGGCATTTTTGTTGATTGATGCAGTGACCAGTTTTATCATTTTGTTGTAATTGGTTTTCAGTACAAATGAGAAAACTCAGCACAAATGAAAACTAATAAAGATTTCCTGAGGCATATTCCTCCAGAGCTTGGAAAAGTTACTTTTTTAAACTACAACTCCCATCAGCCCCAGCCAGCATGGCCACTGGAGTGGGCTGATGGGAGTTGTAGTCCAAAAAAAGTAACTTTTCCAAGCTCCTTCATATGTTCCCCCCAGCTGTTAGACAAGAGAGAGACAGAGAGAGAACAATGTTACAGGCAAGGAACCAGCACAGCCCTTTCCTCACTCTTTCACCCATGAACAGGTCGATATGGGGCAGAGAACATGCAGCGGTCACTGCGGTTCTACTAACATGTTTATGGAAGGGAAGGGAAGTCAAGAAATTGCTGAAATTCATCATTGCACCAGCTGCAGCTTCATGAGATGCAGAACAGTAACAGTTTTAAGCCTCTTCTCTTGGAATTGTGGCTTCTGAAAGCCACCTGTTCTAATCTGCAATGGCATTTGGCATGCTGAGAAATGGAGTATTTAAGACCAGTAAAGGTCATCAGCATATTTCTTTTGGTAAAAGGCACTCTGTTCAGAACTGCTTGGGTCGTGTAGGGAAAGCAATCTGCCAGTGGGACTCTGCTGTAGTAACCTCACCAACATCCTACAGTTAAGAGAGAGGGAGGGAGAGGGAGATATGTAGTGTGGTCTGTATGAGAGAAGGGGAGATGCACTTGAGAAGAAACAGAGAAGGAGGCGTTATGTGTCGCTATGTATATGTGAAGTCTCTCTCTCTCTCTCTGTGTGTGTGTGTGTGTGTGTGTGTATGAGAGAGAGAGAGAGAGAGAGATGCATGCACACTCTATGTGTGTGGTAGGTGTGTTTGAGTGTGGGGCCACCATGTATATTTTTCCAGGTACCAGAAAATGCTCCCTGTTGTTATTAGAGAGCAACATCCCCCCCCTCTCTCTCTCTGTGTATGTGTGCAAATCAATACTGTGTGATCCCCACAAGCATAGCTTACTTGCCATGGTAGGCTTGAGGCTGTCTGGGCCCTGAGGGGAGGGGGGAGCAGCAATTCCTGTACTCTCACTAATTTTGTGTTATGCTGTGCCCTCATATCAGCTATTTTGTGCTATACCCCCCACACGGCAACCAATTTGTGACTGGCGTCCACAGCAGTCTCTCAGAATTTGGTATGTGCTCACCAATCTATAAAAACTCGAGACCCTTAGATTAAGTAATAATGATATTATAGCTGCCATCGTAGGCAGGCATTCCATAGCTAAATTTTATGAAAGTTTGACAAATAATGCAGAAAACTGTGCATAAAATACATTTTTTCAATGCTTTTGATGTATTTTTCCATAAAATATTCCATAAACTACATGTAAAATATGTATTTTTGTATGCCCTTTCTCACACCAAAATTGCATTGCAAAATCTGGAGACGTGAGTAATCCACAACACTGCTTTGTCAATGTAACTATTTTGCTTTTATCTAATTATCACTGTCTGCCCTTTTTGCATCTTGTTTCCCCTTGACCTCACTCCTCTCCACTCCTCTCCCACATCTACCCATTTGTGTATCTGCCTGCTAACTTACATTTCGTGCATCTGATATAATAGACTCTGCTCCATGAAAGCTTATGCCATAATAAATCTGTTAGTCTTTAAGGTGCCACAAGATTCACAAATCTTACAGGACCATCCAAAGTCTTCAATGCTCTCTCATCATAAGGAAACCAAATCCATGTGGAATTACCCTGGTACATCATATATGGGCAGCCTATATCAATATCAATATCAATACCAGTACTTGCTTCTTTCTCTTTGTGTCTTGGATGTTTAGAAGAATACACTTTTTAACTGCTTCTGTTTCTGTGGTTTGTATCCAGCATTAGTCATACTCAGAATAGACCCACTGAAATGAATAGACATGACTAAGGCTGCATACTCACAGTGTTGTATTCTAGTATCAATGGAGACTGAGTACTAGTTTTTTCTGCATGGTCCACACACACTCTAGACCTATTGCATATTTTTTGCCCCTGAAAAGGGCTTCTTGAGAAACTGGTTTCATTCCAAAAATAAAAGTTCACTGTAGATTGATTCTGCATTATCCCTCAGTGTGTTCATTTGAAAACAGATGTATGAGGTCCTGGCAATCGAGGGTGTATCCGCACCTGCCCAATGATGTTGTGGTTGGGCATATACCACGATTGCAGTCACCACATTCTTCTTCATTCACCTGGGGCATGTGCAGGGAGGAAAAGGTGTGGATACCCTAATCAAGGGGAAGGTTCTCAAATGCATATCTAGTATCCACACCCACACTTGTGGACGGCATGATCTAGAATCAACCTAGATTGAAAGCAGCACGTTGAAGACAAGCACGGACAATTCTGGATTGAGAAAAACTATATTTCTGTGATACAAAAGGGTTAGTGTGTACACACCCTAACTTAGATCCATTCATTTAAATGGGTCTACTCTCTGAGAAGAACTTAGTTGGACCCAACCCTATGCCTTTAACAGCAGCCTGCCTGACACACACACACATTTAACAGGTGATGTTAAATGAAGGATGGGAAAACCTTTGCTTGCTGCATTTCTGTATGCCAATTTTTTTAAAAATAATAATAATCCTGACAGTGAGACCAAGTATGACATCAAGGCTGAGTACCTTGAGAGGGAATTTCCCGCTGGAGTCAATTTACTTCAGTTCTATGGGGATTTAATTCTTCCATAAAGCTCCAGGCTCTCGCTGACTCACTCTTGTGGTATTTATTGCTTCCATTTCTTCCTATTTAGATGAACTTTTAAAGTAGATCATCATCATCAGTGCTGCACTGAAAATTGTCATGAGCCCCAGTCAGCAATAACCTGAAGTAATTTTTGTTTGCTCGCTATACACACTACACAAATACTTCCCCTTCCCAAAAAGAGAGAAAGTGACTCACAATCAAGGTGTTTGAGACTTTCCCATGGGAGGGTGTTGGTTATTGTCTCCTGTACCTGGAGGCAGTCTTTATTACCTGAGAGATATTGCTTTTTCCAACCCGTGTAAGTAACCTGTTTAAAAACAACAGGTGAGAACTTTCTTTGTGAACTTATACTGCTGGACCAATTGCCTGTGCACTTTCTGCAGTAATCTGGTGAATGGCTAATCCATTCTTGAAAGAGAGTTTATGGTTTCTCTTCTCCTTTCTGATTAACCCCCCCCCAAAAAAAAGCATGGGCATTGCATAGCGCTAAAGAGATTTACCAACAATGGCCAGTGTCTGCTAGATATAAGCGATTTTGTATGTGGACTAGAGATGGAACCTGCCTGCTGCCGATTCACTGCCGAGGCCCGCAGTGCCCCACCACTACCACAGGGGGTTGGAATGTTAAACAGAATTTCCGCCTGTCCCAGCCTGCTGCCTGTCGCTTGTCTCGTGGGATGGCGTCTCCCTCAGTCTGGCCTTGCTGGGGAGGCTCTTGCCCCAGCCTCTGCTGTACTGTTTGGCCCAACAGGCTCCTCTCCTGCCTCCTCCTATTCCATGGTGCAGGAATAGGTGGGCACCAGGGGGATTCATTGTGGACTAGTGGCAGAGGGTGGATTCCATCCCTAATGTGGACTGGGGGATGGGATAACTTCTCAAAGAAGCAGTCACAATCCTACAACTTGATCGAGGTATAGCAACAGGGCAGGAAGCACCCAAAAGGTGAGGATGACTAGGGAAGGACATGTGTGAAGGTGGAGGGCATGTAAGGGGTAGACATATTGGTTTGTTTAATACAGGGTTGGGGAACCTTTTTCAGACCAAGGGGCTGAAAGGTTTCTGGGCATCCTTCCAAGGGCTGAATGCCAGTGGTGGGCAGGGACAGAAACAAAAGAGGGCACAGCAATAAATGTAAATGTAACCTTTGTACAGCGGGTGAGTTTTCAACATACATTCACACATCCCTCTCTATCCTCCATCCAGACAAGCAAGAGGCATTAAAAGAGTTCACGGCCAAAACCTGGGCTGCAAAGCAGGGACTGTGAGGGAAGTGGCCTGAGAAGAGTTCTGAGGGCCAGGTAAAGAGGTCTCAAGGGCCACATTTGACATCTGGGCTGGAGATTCCCCACCCCCAATCTAGACTAACCATCTACTGCTACAGGTAATCTGCTGCTACAACATTCCTGATGGGTGGCCATCCAGCCTCTAGCAAAGGAGAGTCCTTCCAAGGCTGCTCCATAGTCAAGCAGCTCATAGCCATCAGGAAGTTCTTCCTAATGTTTAATCAAAATTCCCTTGACTATAATTGCAGTTGAGAGCCAGTGTGGTGTAGTGGTTAAGGGGTTGGACTATGACCTGGGAGACCAGGGTTCGAATCCCCACACAGCCATGAAGCTCACTGGGTGACCTTGGGCCAGTCACTGCCTCTCAGCCTCAGAGGAAGACAATGTTAAACCACCGTTGAATACCACTTACCATGAAAACCCTATTCATAGGGTCGCCATAAGTTGGGATCTACTTGAAGGTACTCCATTTCCATTTTTATAATTGCAGTCCAAGTCCTACTCTCTGGTGCAACAGGGAGCAAACGTACTCCATCATCTGCTTGGCAGCCCTTCAGATATTTGAAGATGGCTCTCATATTGTATTCTCTAGTTTCTTGTTAAAGAGGATTTAACCATCACACCACTGATTACTCTCTGGCTGCTAATGGTCAGACTCCATAAAACAGGGGTAGCCAGTGTGGTTCCCTCCAGATGTTGCTGACTAAAATTCCTATAATCTCTTACCATTATCCATGCTGGCTGGGACTGATGGGAGTTGTAGTCCAAAACATCTGGAGGATATCATGTTGGCTACCCATGCCATAAAGGCAAGCGATCCCATCAGGAAGACTAAACTTCCTGATCGTTGCAGCGCTGGTTGTTCCTTGAGTTGACAAGGCTCACTTAACATCAACATGAAATTGAGCCTTCATTGTTATTGGCCCAGTTCTCTGGAATGCTTTTCCAACAGAGTTTTGCAGGCCCCTTCTGTTTTAACCTTTCAACGCATTTTGAACACCTTACTGTTCTGTCAGGCTTATGCAGGCAGTTAAGAAAGAAGTTCATTAAGAATACAGTAACTCAAAGATGAACTATAGCAATTACAAGTCTAGTTGATCTTTGATTTACTGTATCCTTAATGATGTTTATTTTATGGTTTTTATTTGCTGTAAACCACTTTGATGTTTTTGAAATAGTGGTATACAAATATAATTATCAATAAACCAACAAATAAGTAAACTGTCCCTTCTGTCTCTTGCTTCTTTCCCATAGGGGACCTTAGCAGCAACTGGCTTTGCAACTCATCAAGTCTCTCCATCAAAGCTGCAAATTAAAATGCAAGCCACATTCTCCAGCTTGAGTTTAAGCTACTTCATTACGGGAGATATTCACAGAGAGAAAATGCTCAAAGAAGGATATACAGTATGTCTCATGACGGCTTAATGAGTGCATAAACACTGCCGCTATGGAATTTTAATTGACTTCTTTGTAGCTTTGTGCTCTAAAAGAGGTAGAAAACTATACATAATGAGCTATTACACTTGGCATGAAAATGTACTTAAGAGATACTCAGGTCTTTATACAAAAATACAGCAGCTACAATTGGATATGCGAGCGTTCCTTCCACCATGGAACACTGTCATAGCCATTGAACGCAGACAACATTTGCGTAGGCATTTGAAAAGATGAGGAGCACTTATAGGATGGTGATGTCTTAAAACATGTTTATTCACCCAGAAATCAATCCCACTGTGTTTAGTGGGGCTTACTCCGTGGTAAGTGTATGCAAGATTGCAGCCTTAATTGGTAAAGTTACTCAGGATGAGAAGAGGATTCTATGTACCATTGCTGGTAGCTGATGGAATTCTGCAAAGACATGATGCGCTTTTATTATATATTATTATTTCTTACATTTATACCCACCTTTCTTTCATCACAGAATCCAAGGCGGCATACTTGTGGTTTCTAGGTGATCACCCATCCAGGCACTGACCAGACCCAGACCTGCTTAGCTTCAGCAAGGTGGTGGCTTCATGTGCCTTCAGACCATAGCTTGGGACAAATTTGGGATGAAATCACAGTTGGGTGCTGGGTTTCATTGCAGATTGTAGCTATTCTGTCTAACAGGGCAATTCTGTTCATGTCTACTCAGAAGAAAGCCTCACAGATTGCAGTGTGGGGCTTATTCCCAGATAAGACGGTGTAGGGTTGCAACCTAAATGCTCCCAAAGCAGTTTCAACAAGTTAGCCCACAATCCAGTTAAAGTTGAGTACTTTTAATTCCAGTCGATTTCAATGGGAGAAACTGGGAGGCTGCATCATGGCCTTGTTAATTCTGTACCTATTGTAGATCTGTAGAATGGTAAAGAGTATTCAGCAATGACCTGACTTTTCCACTATTGAAACCCACTGAGATTTAGGGCATGTTCATGAACTAGTTGTTTGCTGTGGGTCATAATCAGAGCTTGGAAGATTACTTTTAAAAAGTAATAAATTACAGTTACAATTACATGGCCCAGAAAAGTAGTAATTACCATTATAATTACAATTGCTGTGAAAGTAACTGATTGCTTTTTCTCAAAAGTAATCACTGCAATTACATTTCAGTTACTTTTTTTAAAAAAACACCTACAATGTGCTGGCCTTGGCTGCTGCACATCTAAGTAGCCTAAAACAACATTAAAAATAAACACACACATACAGAGGCAGGAGAATAATTCTTTTTATCCATAACATAGCAATGGTGGCCTCTCAGCTGGTAAGAGAGGTGGGGAGGGAGGCAGAGGCTACTATTCAGATGTTTGCATGTCAAATAGAGTTACGAGGTCTCCAGGTTTTGGCCGGAGTCTCTGGTTTTTGGGGGGCTCTCTGGCTTGCACCCCTTAATCTCCAGACTCTCAGCTTCAATTTTTTAAAAAATTAAGTTTCTAGGTGGTCTGGTTCCCGAGATATACACCAAAACGTCAGCCGCCCCCCCGCAACTGTTTAATCTATTTAACTGATACGACACTGAAGTTGGTTCCTAGTTCCCAGTTCCTTATTTGCTTGAAAGTTCAAAACACTAAAAAAGAAGAGTTGACAACTACAGCAACTTCAAACCAACCTTAACATGTCTCTGAACCCCATAATATATGTTGGGGTACCCTGTATGATATATCACTGTGATCGGGGGACTCTCCCCATCAAGAATAGCAATACATTTATGCAATCAAAACAATCAGGCTTCTGATATTATCATAAATACATAATGATGTCATAAAATCATAAAAAATAAGTAACTGGGGGTGCCCACCCCAAAATCTGCTCTGGACCAGGACAAATCATACACCCCATGAAAGGGGAGGGTGTCCCCTATGAGATGCCAGTGCATCCAATCCGGCCCAGAGCTTCTGCTGGGCACCGGGCACGCACGGGTGCATCAATGCAAAATCAAAATGGACAAAAACACATAGAAAAAAATAAGTAACTGGGGGTACCCACCCCGAAATCTGTTCTGGGACAGCACAAATCACATACCCCAGGAAAGGGGAGGGTGTCCTCTACAAGATGCCACTGCGTCCCACCTGGCCCAGAGCTTCTGCTGGGCGCAGGGGAAGGATGAGGGCATCTATGCAGACAGAAAGGGTAGAGAATCTTCTTACTCTTACTCATTTCTCAGACCTCTTTCTGAAGTGAAGAGTCAAATCTGTAAAGAAGTTTGGAGCAGCCACATTAAAAGATAAGGGCAGGGCATTCCAGGCAGGGGGTTGCCAACCCTGCTTGGATATGGATGTCTTTGCAGAGGATCCCTAGTCAAGCTTTACCAACAGCACAATCCAAACTATATCTACTCAGAAGTAAGTCCTGTTGAGTTCTATGGGGATTAGTCCCTTAGTAAGTGTGTTTAGAATTGCAGCCTTCAGGGGCATCCATCTTTACTCCCGAATGGTTCCATCTAACATCTCCACAACACTAGGCTCCTTTCTTCCTACAATGGCCTTCTGGTGACTGGCCTGGCCTGAAGGCACTTAAACCCTTCTTGCCGAAAGCAAGTAGGCTAGATTAAATGTTCCCTACCCAGGCTCCATCTTTTAGCTAAGATGTCTAGCTTAATTTCCAATCAGATTTTTTTTTAATTGTACGCTCCAAGCAACTGTGATTGATGCTTAATGTAACATGCTTAATGACATCACTCAGCCCGCCCTGTGACATCACTCAAGCCCGCCCTGTGACATCACTCGGGCCCACCCCGTGACATCACTTGGGCCCGCCCCTAAAATATCAGGTTTTGGGATGCTTCTGACCTGGCAACCCTAATGTCAAACCAAGTGCAACCCCCCCCCCCACTCTGCCAGCAAGCATAATCTCTCTCACTTAACCCACTGCTGGACCCTGCCCTGACACCAACTAAGGGACACTCACCCAGCAAACATTTTCCCCTGAGATGCAAAAAAATGAAAATATGACAAATGCAGCACAGTAGCCAGAGAGGGTGGTGGAGGCCACTTTGTGTGCCAAGTGCAAACATATACACACATGTTGTCATCTTTCATCTTCACAGTTCTTTATCTCCATTCTGCTGCCGCCTCCTTCTCCTCCTTTATCCATGTTCTTGCCCTCTGGCTCCTTTTCCCCTCCACTCCATACTTCAACACCACCATCCTTTTTTAAAACAATTGTTTTCTCCACTCCACCCCATCTCACTCTCCACCTCCTCCCTCGTTGCCTCCTACCCACCCACAGAGCACGAGGGAAGAGCGACGCTGCACAGAAGCCCAGTTTGAGGCACATGATTTTCATCCACAAATCAGTGGAGCAGAAGACTTGTCCTGCTTCCCCCCCCCCAGTAATGTCCAAACATAATGCTGGAAACATTACAATTATTCCACAAAAGTAATAAAATTACTCCTAGTTCTATTACAATCAAAATGTAAAGGAATTACCCAGTCGTTCCTCAAAAAAGTAATGAATTACCTGTAACGAATTACTTCCAAGCTCTGGATAATTGCCATAATTTTTTTGTTCTCCTTGGAAGCGGGCTAATCTTTGTGGTAAGAGGATTGTTGCAGGTCCGCTGAATAACATCACGGCTTTCAATCAACAAAATCACAGCTGTCCTCCTTTCATCTCAGTTCTGAGAGCATGATCTCTCTCCACAAAAGAGAACATCTGCCCCGCTACCAGAGAGTGATCTCCTATTTGTGTGCCCCAGTTCGCCACTGGAATTGGAAATGGCCACCCATTCTCAGGTGTTAGCTCATTGATTGATTGATTGATTGATTGATTGATTGATTGCACTTGTATACCGCCCCATAGCCGAAGCTCTCTGGGCAGTTTACAGCAATCAAAAACATTAAAACAAATATACAATTTAAAACATATATTTGAAAAACAATTTAAAACATGATTTTAAAATTTAAAACAATATAAAAACAATTTGAATTTAAATCTGTCTGCATCAGCAGCTACCAAGGAAGCAGGGTCGGCTCCAGGCATGCCGGGGCCCTTGGGCATCAGCTTGCCCTGGGCCCCGGCGTGTGTGCGCATTTGCGTTCACTCGCGCGCCCCCACACCCACACCTACCTGTCTCCTGTCTTTTACTATTGCCATTAACCAAGATGGCGGCCGCGGTTTCCCTAAGGGGATGAAGCATCTGCCGCCATCTTTGTTGATGGCACGTGTGCGCTACGTGCGCGCATCTCTGCCATCAACTAAGATGGCGGCAGGGGCTTCAGTACTTTAGGAAAACCGTGGCTGATCTTCATTAAGGGCAATACTAAAAGGCAGGAGACAGGTAAGTAGGGGTGTGTGGGGGTGCAGATCACCATGAATCACGGAAGGGGAGCGGAGGGGCCGCTGAGGGGGCCCCTGTAGCTCCAGGGGCCCTCGGGCCAGTGCCCCACCTGGCCTCCCTTTAGAACTGGCCCTGCAAGTAAGGCCTGCCATGAAACTATCCAATTAAAATGAGAAAACCCGGACCTTCAAAGTGACTGCAGAAGTACAGCAAAAGGATCTAATCCGTTGCCACTGCCCAGAACAGGGAAAGGAAATTTTAAAAATCATCATTAGAACATATCTCCACCACAGCCGGACCTGTTGAAGGTTTTGATCAAGGCAGCTCCGAGCGATGGACCTGGATAGAGCTGCCGCACTTTTGTCATCAGTTGTTACATTTTTATTTTATTATTTGGCTACAAAGAATTCCCTCCTCCCCCAAAACGTGGGAGAAACATGCCCAGCCTTGGAAACAGCTGAATCAATCTATTAACGCCTCGTCAAGGAGCCTGGAGGAGAAGTAGGTCAGATATTAAATCACCCAACAGGAGCCTGTCAAGGACTGGGAATGGAGCCAGCTTATTGAACGTACAGTTGTGGGAGGGGGAAGAGGGGGACACACGATGGGGGGTGAAATGTATGAGGAAAACCAAGGTTACTTCCATCTTCAGTAATGTCTCTGCCCACCCACAGTCAGCAGACGAGGGTTGCCTGGAGTATATTGCTGACATTTTGCAGCAATGAAATGTAAGGTCCAAAAGGCAAACAGGATATGAAGGCAGGGTTTTTTTTAACAAGGAAGCTTGCTTGCAAGCTGCAAGGTAAGTGCTTTCAAACTCCCGGGAGTAATCATTAGAAGCTTCTTCAAACTTGGTTTGAAGTTTTGGAAAGACTCAAGACTTGGGAAAGTTTGTCCACTTTCAGCAAGGGTGTGCGAGAGAGAGGCAGGGAGAGGGAGAGAGGGATTGGTTTGCTTTTTACTTATGCTGACTGGTAAACTAGAAGCCATGGCCTGTTCTAAATTTACACTAAAGGCTCGTTTGCAAGCACCTTTGATTGTGTAATTACCTCTCAGATGTTACTTGGAGTAGCTAACCACCTTCCAACATCTGTCTGTGGTCAGCAATGCTCAAAGCATTCCAGGGTTGCCAATTCACAAGCCTGAGAGCTTGTTGGTCTTTTTCCACATAGCAAAAGAGGACACCTCTGTGGTGTCTCTCACAGCACTCCTTCTTTGGTCCAGCCTGCTGTGGGGCAAAATGAGAATACTACTTGCTGTAGCATAGCCTTCCCCAACCTGGTGCCCTCCAGATGTTTTGGGCTACAACTCACATCTATTTTTTTTTAAAAAAAACACACCCAAGTTTAAAAAGTCTTTCTAACCGCTGTGGCAGATCAGACATTGTCCTGGTCACCTCACCCAGAATGTCTGACTCTGGTCACATTCACACCTTACATGTAAAGCACATGGCTGTCTGCCAAAGTGTAGCTCTGAGAGGGGCAGTAATGTAATGGCAAATTCATAAGGGCAGGGTCCCGCCACACCATGCCCACTCACAGCCACGCCCCCTATTCCACTTTCCCTCATCTCCCTTGCTCTCCCTGTTGTCTCACGAGTCCACACTCCAATGGATGTCCCTAGGAGTCGATCAGCATGAAAGGGGAGGCTGTGTGTTATCTTCTGAAAAGAGTCTTCTCAGCGACTGACTCACCTCCTTTCACTCTGATTGGCTCCAGTCAGCACAGAAGGACAGGGACTCTTCTCAGTGGCTAACACACTCCCTTCTCATGCTGATTGGCTTATACATAAGGACCTGGCTAGGACCCTTCTCCCAAAAAAGGAATGAGTCTACAACCCCCCCCATTACCCAAGGTGACTACACCCTTGGTTAGGGGCAAACTACAGTTCCCAGGTTTCTTTGGGGGAAGCCAAATGTTTTAAATGTGTGTCAAATGTGCTTTAAATGTATGGTGTGGCTGTGGCTTCTGAAGAAGGATGCCTTTGGCTCTTTCTCAGAGTCCAGGTGCCAGAGAAGCAATACAAAAGAGAGAGAGAGAAAGAGAGAGAGAGAGGGCATGGGGGACATGAGGAGGAATGAGGGGCAGCAGAGTGATGGAGGAGAAGAGGATGGTGGTGGTACTCCCACAAAGAGAAGTATGAGGGCAGTGGGATTCGGCGAGGGGTAGGGATTTGTGAGAATTTTGATACAGTTCGCATTTTAAGCAGAATTTATCAAATTCGCACTTTTCGAATCAGTATGAGAACTGAAACACAGCCATCGTTCAAAATTTGCATTTATTAGAATTTTGTGATGCAGTTCACCAGCTAAACAATATTTACAAAAATGCATATATGAGGAGAAAGTGTGCATAAAAATGAATATGAGTGAAAATAACATGCAAAAATGCATTAAATAACGAGAAATGGCTTGCAAAAATGTACACCATAGTTAAAACTGCTTACAAAAATATGTTTACTAGGAGAAATTTCTCCTAAAATATTGGAGAATTTTCATGAGCATTTTTTTTTAAAAAAAATGCAAATTGATGCAGAAATGTGGAGAACTGAATTTAAGACTGGAAGAATGAGACACTGAGAGAGCTGAAATTAGGAGATCTTTCCATTCTTGGTGGGGGGTGGGTATCAAGTGGACTGTACTAAGGGCCTCTTGTAGTCTAGTGCCAGAGACAAAAGCAAGTGTGTGTGTGTGAGAGAGAGAGAGAGAGTGCGTGCATGTGTGTGTGTATGGATCACCCTCACACAAGAGTGCATCCTCCCTATGTAAGAAACCAATTATCCGAAAAGGCCTTTCAAGCTTTATAACTACACCAACATTGCTTCATTCAGCAGCTGAAAATACACTACTTTCTGTTCAAAGAGGCAGAAGAAGCAAGAATTCTTCTTGCTTTCGCATCAGCACAACAGACTCTGGAGCGGTGGCAGGCCTGCCTTGAGTTTTCCACCTGTGTAAATCCCACACTGGGGAAGAGGTGGATGCGGCTTCTAAGTGAGCAGTTTATACAGCTGAGCTGAAGTTTTTTCAGAATACATTTTTCTAGGCAAAAAAGAAGGCCACGTGGAATTATTTCTAAATATGCTACCATTTTCGTGTGGCAGGCACCATTTCCCTCACCTACCTTCCAACATCTCAGGACAACGGTAGGTCTGTGGCATTGTGGAAGATGCAGAATGTTGGCCAGGCTGCCAACACAGTTGCTGCAGCTGCTAGTTGTGGTGTCAACACACACACACAAAAAAAATATGACCAAACCTTAGGAAAAAAGAAAGAGGTTGCGCTACTGTTGCTGCTAACGGCAAGTCCCACTCCCGAGAAACGGTTATAGGCTGTCTCCTGCCATGGGGAAAAAAGGGTGAAATGGTTCTCCCCAGTTCATCTGCCTGCAAACAGGACTGAGAATTTTGAGAGGCTGTTTGGGCCCAGCTCTATGATAGCTGTGTCCTAAGCACAAACCTGGAAGCATCCAACAGCCCGTTTCTCCTCCATGAAACAGCAGCAGATATCCCGCTCCTTGGGTCCTTCTGTTACTGCAATATTGTTGAAACTCCCTTGGGAAATTTGAAATGTTATTTTTGTTTAATCCTACCCTTTTGTTCCCCCTGCTGTACACTACTTCTGTTTATCTCCTCTCCATCTGCTCCTCCACGTAATAGTCTCATCATAAATAGTAGGTGCAGCACGATGCCAATACTAAAGAATACAGGCAATTAGCCAGGCCTGCCGCCCACTCACACACCTCTAATTATAGACCAGGAGCAGAAGGAGCCCCGCAAGTTGCGTTATGAATCTATTTTATTAATGAGGTAGTGATCTTATACTATAAAACATCCTGGAGTGAAGAAGTTTATAGTCAGATATATGGCAGAAGGAAAACCAGGTCCTTCTCACTTTGGGATCTGGTCCTGGCCTACCACTGGAATGTGGCCTCCCAGAACTTTCTGCTGAGGTAATGTGGCCTTCAGGCTTAAAAATATTCCCTGTCCCAATCCTTGATTGCATAAAGCCATGTTAAGACTTTGGGGACCTCAGTTAAGCCATGACTTCAGTGACTTGACCGACGATTAACTAATTATCACTGACCTTCAGTTCTCCATCAGCCAAGTGATCCACTTTCATTGATGAGAGTGGATTGCATGTTTTGTTGATGTGCCACAATGTTCTATGTGCAGAGATCAGTCTGGGTGAAATATTTTGCTGGTACTCTTTGCTTGTGCCTTCCCACCCATTGCTGGACACTGTCTATGGGACATAGGAAGCTGCCTTATACCCAGTCAGACTATTGGTCCATCTAGGGTCAATTTTGCCTATGCTGAGCTGACCGGGAGTAGCTCTCCAGGGGTCTTTTCCAGCCTTACTTGGGGATCCCAGGGATTGAACTTGGGGCCTTGTATATGTAAAGAACAGGGGGGCAAGGCATTTTGCTGCCTGAGGCAAAGGACAATGCCCCCGGGTCCTTATATGCCCCTCAGCCTCTGCCCCAGAGCTGCTGTTTACATCTTGAAAAACATGCACATTGTTATTGTGTCCTATCTCATTTGATCCATAGAGAGATCAAATATGAAAAGAGTGTTTTTATATAATCTGGGATGGAGAGGCTAGAGGCTTCAAAAGTCAAGGTGATAAATAATTGAGGGGTAACTTCAGCATATTTATATATACTGAAATGTTCAATCTATGCCCAGTGCACTTAAATTCTGGAATAGAGGACAAGTCAGAGTTGAGGGAGGGTTCAGGGAATAACTCATGAGCACTGATGAGGGGGAGGGAGAGGAGAGTTGGATATCCATGGCAGAGTAGATACAGGAAATGTTTCATTAAAGAGCAAATTGTTGAGGAGGGTGAAAGCCTGGGGAAGAGAGGGAAGGAAACTGTTCCAGCCAGGCACAGGAAACAGCATCATCAAGATGATGGGCATGGGAGAAAGAAATGGAAGAGTGATGCAAGATGAAGCTGTCCAATAGAAAATAAAAGGAAACATCTTTTCAAATGATTAAAATTATCTATAGAAAAAATAGCAATACATTATGTTAGATGGAGTTCTGGCCAAAGAAGAGGCAACAGTCTTGGCCCTGATCCAGCTGTGGTTTGTTGTGTGCCATTAGTGGCCCTGGATGTACATCAGACACATCCATTCAGTTCAACAGTGATGAGTACCCCGGTATTGAAATTAATATTTCAAATTAGCAGAAAGTGAATCCATGGTGGGAGCATAGGGGGCAGATTTCATTGCAACTTTGGTCAGTGAGTCTCGATCCATTTCAAGTTGAAGTAGCTCTTCAGAAGGGAATCATTGATTTGATTTTTCAAATTTCTTTTTCATGCTGCAGGAAGCTGTTTGCATCCTCCATTTTTTGCAGGGCGTTGTCTCTGTTAAAACCTAAGGGGTGCATTCACTGATTATATAGCAAGTACAGAGAGATGCTCAAACTTTTAGCTTTATTCATGAAGGTATTATTTTAATGGGTTTGGCATGGTGTGCCCACATATCCCAGGTGGCATTTGGCAAACATACCATTATGACTACATTGTACAAGTCCTTGTACATTGAACATTAGAACTGCAATCCTTTATCCAGTTCTCTGGGACTAAGATCCATTGAATTCAATGGGGCAGACTTATGACATATGGGATTGCACTATAAACAAGTAAAACTTATTTTTATCTCTCATATGTTGGATAACATTGTACTTCTGGCTTGCCCGTTGCGCACAAAAAAAACTCTACTTACTTTCTCATCTGCATTTTGGCACATGTTATGTGAAAAATGGAGCAGGCATACCATTTGTTTTTAACTGTGAATGCCAGACAGACATATCTGAGAAAGCTTTTGTTTTTAAATAAGGCCAAAAATAAAAAATAAAAAAATCAGATCTCATCCCTGGATCTTATTAATTAGCAGCTATTATTCTAGTGTGGAAGTGTTATGCCGTTATCTAATAAAGTTGTCCCTTTTGTTAGTGAGACAATTGCATCTTTGCTGAGGGCTTTCTCTACAAAAAATAAAATAAAACGATGAGTCTCTACTAGGCTTCTCAGCAACTTTGGTTGGCTTAATTCCCAAGAAACTGAATACCTAAGATTCATACTATTGTAAAGATGACACCTTTTAATGGAATGATTGTACTCTGCTTTTCCTGAACAATTCAGACATCTATAATAATAATTTCACCCTGCTGGCAGAGAGTACAAGGGTGCTTCTTGTAACCGATCTGAACTACATATGATGAAAGGTGCAGACTTAAGTTACAAGTCCCAGTCATCAGGGAAGGCAGCAGAAATGGCAGGCCCTGAATCTGCAAAGATGCAGGAGTTTGGTAAGGTTTATTGCTTGGTTAATAGTGACTCAGGAGCAAATGCTGAGTCTCAAAATGCTAAAGAAAGCGCCCATCTGCACATGAATGAAGCAGAAGGAGGTGGCAGACTGAGGTGCAGAATTATGGATTGTATCATTTGAGACTGCGAGGGTATCATTTTGTGTGTGAGTTTCCCCTTCAGAAGTGAAGCTGGTGGGGACATGGGGGAGCATGCACTCCACCCCATACAAATTGCTTTTAGCACAGATAACACCTGAATAGGGTCTGCGTTTTATGGGTCTGTCCACCCAGAAAAATGTGTATGGGATTGTAACCTTACTTAAGATTTGCACACACTGTTTGATGGCATAATGGGCTTTTTATGCAGTGGTTCCTATTTCTCACACTCTTCATCTCATGCTTTGAGAAGGGGAAGGGCCAAAAGTCAGTGACAGAGCATCTGTGTGAGTGCACAAGGTCCCCGGTTCAGTCTCTGGCATCTCCATGTAGGACTGGGAGAGAACCCTGCCTGAACTTATGGAGAACCGTCACTAGTCAGTGTAGACCAGCGATTCTCAAACGGTGCGCCCAGGCACACTGGTGCGCCCTAAGAGGTGGCTAGGTGTGCCTCCAATATTATGAAAGTATATTTTTAAAATGAGAAGAAACCCATTTGTATAGGGTAAGTAATAGTTTTCTGTAGTTTGTTATTTTTATTCGTAGTTTAAAATATATTAATATGTTTTTAATTTTGCACAGGAAGTGCGCCAGAAAATGGTTATATGTTTTACAGTGTGCCGCAAACCAAAAAAGTTTGAGAACCACCGGTGTAGACAATATTGAGCTAGATGAACCAAAGGTCTGACTGAGTATAAGGTAACTCCCTGTTCCTTATGTTCCCTGTGTTCAGAGAGAGAGAGAGAGAGAGAGACCCCTGAGGCACATGCTCAGAGGGACAGTTTGTCAGGGGCTGTGTAGAGGAGTTGGTCCCTGTGCCCAAGTGTAAGTATGGATGCCTTGGAACTGTATGTTTAGTTCTCAATACACTGAGAATTTCACCATACTTTGTACTCCTCAGTTCCTCCTACAAAGTGTGCCAGCTTTCTCTGCTCCTTATGGATGATGCACCGACACTTGGAAGCTTCTTGCCTGTGTCTCCGTATGTCTCTTTCCTGAAAGTCTGAACCTTGGGAGCAGAAGCCAAGAACCTCCAACTTTACACACTCCAATTCCAGCATCTTTTACATTAGGGAGTTATCCAAAATATGACATCCTCCCCTGCAGTGTGAAGAGGAACAGCGCGGAGCCCTCCCACCTCATTCTGTCTCTTTTTTTTTACAGTGGCTTAAAGTATCAACAGAAAAAGCCACAGGGTACGTTGTATGCAGGTAAGCTTTTAAGCTCTGAAAGGGAACATTTTAGACACAGCTGCATACAATACTTTCTGGTTGTAGCTGCTTTTTAAAAACTTGCCAGAGTAATCTAAATCCTGTACTAAGGAAAATCAAATTCTTTCACCTGTACAAAATTATTTTGGGTAATGTAATCTACTTTTGCTGATCATGGAAGAGAGTTTCAGTGCCTCAATAGTCCCTCAACTATGATCACTGGGAATACTGCTCAGCCCCCTCCCCCCTCCTTCTTTGGGGCTTCTGAGCCTTTACTCGGCATTTAACTGGTAGGTTGTGACCAAGGAGTGGATCTTGTTTTGACTATGCCATGACCTGAATGTTATATTCATTTTACAATGTGTTTTTGGTAGTTTGCAATATGTATGCTTTCAACCTCTAGGATCCCATGATAGCGTCGTGTGCTGTCCTAGGATGCATTCACACTGTACATTTATTCCACTGTTATTCCACTTTAAACAGTCATGGCTTCCCCCAAGGAATTGTGAAAGGTGTTGAGAGACCTGCATTCCCCTCATAGAGCTACAATTCCCCAGAAAGAGGGGCTGACTATTAAACCACTCTGGGAACTGTAGCTCTCTGAGGAGAACAGGAGCCTCCTCACCGCTCTCAGCACCTTTCACTTCCCAGGATTCTTTGGGGGAAGCCACGACTGTTTAAAGTGGAGTAACAGTGGAATAAATGTAGGGTGTGAATGTGGCCCTACTCACATGGTGAGTCACATTAAGTTCCGCGCTTGGAGGGAAGTTATTTGTCGACCAGAGTGGTAGGTATAGTGAGTGATGGTATAGCGCTCTTTTCTCTGTTGTTTCAGTCAAAGTACTGGCACAAAAGGAGGGAATCATTAGACTGTATAAATAGAATGGCCATATTTGTAAAGGGCAGACCCTATGGAAAAGTACTGAGGGTTTTTTTAAAGTAGAGAGGAGGCTTTTTAATGCATGAAATGTCTTGTTTCACTGCTAACTATTCTTGATGGGATATCATTTCCTAGCAATTTAAAAAAATACCCATGGACAACAATGGGGGGGGGATTACCATATCTCATACAAGAGTCATCTAGAACAAACAGCACTTCTGAAAACATCTTCTGAAAACATTCCTCCCTTCCTATTCCAATGCCTAAAAACTTAATAATGTAACATTTAAAACCTGACTCAAGGCCCAAACCCTATTTCAGACATTTCGATAGAAGCTTACATGGACACATGAGGAGGGGAGTGTGTGTACAAGTGCACCATCCATGGGTCTGTAGCAGGGAAGCCCCCTGTACTTGTTGAAGCTATGGATGTGCTGGAATCCCACCCAATTGAGATTTGGTACAGAATTTTCCATTAATTCATTTATTCTCTGTGGTTGCGGATCAGATTTTTATGTAGCGATTTCCCACTGCTATTTTCAAAAAAACTAAAATACTGATATTAAGAATGAGAATTCTATCGATATCCCTTTCATTTATTTTTTTTATCATTAATTTTATTCAAATTTTCAAACACAAAACAAAACAAAACAAAAAAGAAACAGACAAATCGGAAGTCAACATTTTATTTTATTGTTTAATCTGAATCTGAATCAATCATTTATTTATTTTAATATCAATATTTTTTGCAAGGGAAAAAACCAGATAGGTAAAAGCAGCGGCTAGTGGACAAAGTAAGAACTCGAATCGATACCGGCCTGTTAGGACGATGGGATGCTTTTGAACCAGCTTCGGCCAGTGGATCCCAACCCTAGTTGACGTTCTTGTGTGTTTTGGAACAAATGAGCGGGAACCTCCATTGTAGAGGCTTCCCTGCTACAGAGAGTCACCCCTGAATTCATGGAGGGCAACAGGGGCAGTGACTGAGGCACTGAGCTAGCACACCTACACACAATCTCCCCTCCTCACACGCTCACTTACAGCCCTATATAAAATCATGAATAAGGTTCTAGGCCACACATGAAGCTGAAACTATGAGTCAGCATTTTAAAAACTGCTCTTCCACGTAATTCCTACATGTAAAAAATAAAACAAAATAATAGCACATCAAGGAGAAAGGTGGCATCCTAGCCTGCTTTCTGCTACATGATGTTTTGTTTTGCTTTACTGCAGGAGAGCATTCAAAAACTAATTCGCTTCCCTGAAATAATACGATGCCTTCTACCATTTCAGGATTTTTTCATCTCCTTCTGCAGCACTGGTAGTCTTCAAGTGGGTCTCATGCCATTAGCACAGGGTGGTTGTTTTTATTTACAAGAGGGGAGGTTAAGAGGTTAAGAGAAAGAGGAGGGAGTGCTTATTTATAGTTATTATTTTTCTACGTTTATCTCCTGCTACCTGACCAAACAAGATTAAGATCATCATATTATTTTGGGGGGGGGGGGAAGAAAGGGAGGACAAAACCAGACATATAGCACAATGGAAAACGAGGCTCCATGTTGCAATTGTCTGGGTATTCAGGAGACACCCGAATGTGAATAGCTTCAAAGATCAATGATCCTAGAGGAACACCATTTGGCTCGAAAGAAAAGAAAAACCAGACCAATCAAGCTGCATCCTATTGTTCCTGCTGACAGGTTGGTTGGTGGGTGTAATTTGCCTGGCCTTCCTGTAAACCTTCACTACTGCATAAATGAATACATTAAATTAGCATTTATATAGTTGGCTTTCCATCTAGAGATTACTGCAAGGAGTTTCGCAAACATTGCTTGAACCAGGGCTGAAGAGATTCGTTCATGACAAGGCAAGCAAACAGATTATAGAAGCTGAGCTGCTTGAACAGAGTATCTGCCTGGTGATAAGGGATGCTTGCGGTGAGCGGCCTGTGTTTTAAAAAAACAAAGACAAAAACCATGCCATGGTTGCTTTATGAGTTCAGGTTCAGACTGGGAAGGGACCAGGAGAATCTCTGGGGAACATCCTTCCATCCGAACATGAGAGGAAGCATTTAAAGCAGCCTCCGCCAATTCTGGTATGCTCCAGATGTCTTGGACTGCAGCTCTCGTGCTCCCCTGCCAGCATGGGCTGCCTGAGGTTGATGGGAAATGTAGTCCAAAACATTTTGAAGACACCAGATTGATGAAGGCTGAAAAGAATCATGGTAAGGACTTGAAATATCCCTATAAGCCAGGGGTTGCCAACCTTTGGGGCCTGTGGGCACCCCTTGGAATTGTGGGAAACAGTTATGGGTACCATGACTTCATAACCCCACATAAGAATGAAGAGACCCAATGGCTACCTAGTACAATGGCCAGCCCCTCCCCACAACCCACACACATGCATATACACATACATATATTCACACATCCCATAATACACACAGATGCATACAAATGTTATGTGCGTGCATGCATACACTCTCTCACTCACTCTCCTACCCCCCAAGCCTAATTCTTTTTGGGGAACAGGGTAGGAATATTCCTGAATCTGGAGAGGGAAGGATTAATCTTTTTCAATCTTAATTGCAGTGGGGGGGCAGTTTTTGGAGGGGAATCACAACTGGAGAGGAAATGGTTAACTCTCCCCTCCACAAACTGTGACTCTCCCCAATGAAAATACACCCCTGCTACAATTACGCTTGAAACAACCTTTCTATCGGAGTGAATAGAAGGCTTTTTTCAAGCTTAATTGTTGTGGGAGGTGGGCGATTTCAGGGAGAGTCACAGCATGGGGGGAGGGTTACATTTCCCCTCCTCAGCTGCGACCCCCCCCAGATCACCCCTCCCCTGCTGCAATTACACCTGAAAAAAACCTTCTGTTGGAGCCAGCCAGAAGGCTTCTTGCAAGGGAAAGTTAACTATTCCTTCCCCAGTTGTCACCCCCCCAAAGCCTTTCCAAAACTGATTTCAGCAAGGGGAGGAGGAGACACTGTAGTCATATCATGGAGACTTGAGGCCCCGTAAGGGGTGCCAGTGAAGGTTTTTGCCAGCATATTTGCACCCCCCCAGCATGACTTTGACAACATCCACTATAAGCCAACAAGAGAGCTTGATTTCTACACCACCACCAGTGACATGTATGTGAAGATGGCTTTATATTTTGCACGTTTCCTTAACCATTAAGTCCTTGTATGCCATTCTTGGTTTTCCACTCCTAAGGGCTCAGCAGGTTTATGTAGCAAAGAGTAGGACTTACAAATCCTGGGGGTTAGGATTTGGAATTCCATTTGCTGCTGTCTGGATTTTCAGATGAGAACAGGGTAAGAGACTATCCCAGCTGCTGAAACACTTTTCTTCTTCAATTATACCTTGTTTCCTACGGGACCCTATTGACATAAGTCTTTCTTTCAAGGGTAGCTTAAGAGCTAAGTACTAATTATAAGGAACATCACAGGAAATTGAATTAGGAAATGTTTGTTCTTGGAAAAACATGTACATGCACACAAACAGGGCTGGCCCTACAATTTTCCTGGGTGATGGGGCCTATCTCAAGCAACAGAAATTGGAGTACCGTAAAAGGGTGCAGACTGGCAAGAAATTATTTGATTTTCCTACAGCTAGTCTACCACTAGTAACCATGATGGATATGTATTTCCTCCAGTATTGAAGGCAGTATGGCTCTAAATACCAGATGCTGCAATCCTGAGTGGGCAAGTGGGCTGAGCTCATGTCCTGTTTGTGGGCATCCGCTTGGCCACTGTGAGAACGGGATGCTGGACTCCACAGGCCTCTGGTCTGATTCAGCAGAGCTCATCTTATATTTTGATGTTCAAGTGGAAATCATTTGGATTTTCTGTCTCTCCCGCCAGAATAACTCTGCATCTGTGCACACACACCATATATAAACATACATCCGGAGGCAAAGCTGCATAGTTTTACTTTAGAAATAAAAAACTGGAGGCTTCTCCATTACAAAGCATATCATGGTTCTTTTACCATTTATCCAGCTTTCATGTCGTCAATCCTAACCCCTCTGTGGAGTGCCTCTGAACATGTGCAGAACGAACAGGTCCTCAGTTGAGTACTGTAGTTTAAGACCAGGAAAGTAGGAATCAATACTGTTCCTATTCTCATTGTACCCATCTCTCTCCCCCTTCCACTCTCCTGCTTCCGAGAAGGATTGCCCTTCAGCTGAACTCACAGCACTGAATGAAGGAATGTTTGAATCATTTAGTCCCCTCAGCAATAGAGAGTAGTGGGTGATGTTAAGACATCTCAATATTGTTCCAAAACTATAAGGATTCATGGCAGGGTCCCCCCACACTGTTCTCTCGTTCATTCGCTTGCTCACTCTGTATTGTGCAACATGTCAGTGACACAATAATAGTGTGTTAGTGGTGGATTGATACACATCATTCCACTTTACGAGTTGTTCTGTGATACTTTCCCAATGTTACTGCATTACAGTCTGGAGGGGCACTTTTGTGCTATAGTGCAGCAAAATTGAAACACACACACCCCGGATCATTTGTATTATAAAAAGTTACAGTATTTCAGCAGGAAGTTATGGGACTTGCACAAATTGGAAATGAATCAGGCTGTGGGCAGACTAGTCACTTCAAAAGCAGTGAGAATATTTTTTCTTGCCGGAGAACTTGAAGGAACTCTGCCCTCTGCTGGCTGTTCCCCATTGCTGACTTCAGACCTTTCAGGATCGCCCATAGCAAAGTCTTGAGTCAATCACTTTGCCTACAGCAAAGCATTTCCACTGGCCACATCTGGAAGGCCAACAGATAAATCTATCAATCAGTTGCAAAATCTGCCTAAAGCTACATTATTATTATTTTTAAAAAAGACTACATTCAAGCTGATCCAACCAACGTTTGACAGTAAAAGGGGGGGGGTTGACTGGTGTTGTGTGCTCCCGTTCTCAGAAAAGAGAGGTGGAAAAGCACTGGAACTGGCACAACAGTAAGTGTGTCTCTACCCTCAGTTTGACCACCCCAAAATGTTTGCACAAACAGTACTGAAAGTGGAATCGTGTATAAATACCCCAATACCATCATGAGCACAAATCGTCCTGAGGAATGCACAATAAATGATGTCTGGAAGGGCCCACAGTCTCATCAGCAGTTAATGCAGCTGCAATGTTGGGGAGAACAAATCAGAGTCTATTACACAACCAAATACTCCATGATCTGGAAAAAGGGGTTTAATTGGCTGACTTGGCTTACTCAATTGTTCTGACAAAAGGATCAGAGAAGGGGGGACATTTCTTCCAGCATCACCATTCATATTTTTAACTGCAGCAGGTTGACACCGCCAAGCAGCAAGCACAGCCCTCCAAAATATGTCATGAACATTAGTAGCTCTTGTTCCCCTCCCCCAGAACTGTTACAAAGTTTTATGCTTTGGGCCAAGATTTAAACTGTTGTGCTGTTTCGTTGATGTGGTGGGACATAACTTTTGATATTGTGTGTCTCATGACAATCCTGCAGCTAAAGCTTTGGCTGGTTAATAAATGAAATTCAGAGATGCTCAGATACCATGGGATGTAGTCAACTAAATCCTACTCAAAGTAGAGCCATTGAAATTAATGAACCTGAGTTAGTCATGTTTATTTAATTCAGTGGGTCTACCCTGATCCATCCCATACCGTTTGGGCCTGGCTCACAGACTTTGAGCATTCAAGAGTTTAATGTTTATTTATTTATTTATTTGATTTGATTTATATCCCGCCCTTCCTCCAGCAGGAGCCCAGGGTGGCAAACAGAAGTGCTAAAAACACTTTAAAACATAATAAAAACAGACCTTAAAATACATTAAAACGTTTAAAACATTTTTTTAAAAAAGCATTAAAAACATCTTTTAAATAAGGGTTAAAAACATTATTAAAAAAACATATTAACAAGTAATTCTAACACAGACGCAGACTGGGATAGGTCTCAACTTAAAAGGCTTGTTGAAAGAGGAAAGTCTTCAAAAGGTGCCGAAAAGATAGCAGAGATAGCGCCTGCCTAATACTCAAGGGGAGGGAATTCCACAGGGTAGAATCCCTCCCCCATTCCTTTATGTTCAGTGTCCCACACTTTAGTGCTGCCACACTAAAGGTCCATTTCCTATATTGTGCAGAACGATTCTCCTGATAAGATGGTATCTGCAGGAGGCCCTCACCTGCCGAGCGCAGTGATCGTCTGGGTAGAAAAGGGGTAAGACGGTCTTTCAGGTAGCCTGGTCCCAAGTTTTGTACACCAAAACTAGAAACTTGAACTTGGCCCAGGATTGAAATTGAAAAGAAAGTTTCACACAGGCTATTTAAGGATGAGCATTTTATTCCTCTGCTTTGCAAAACACTATAGCAACATTAGATCTCAATGACAAAGCAAGTGATCCAGTGCCTACTACTTCTGGGTATATAAGGGGTAAGACGGTCTTTCAGGTAGCCTGGTCCCAAGTTTTGTACACCAAAACTAGAAACTTGAACTTGGCCCAGGATTGAAATTGAAAAGAAAGTTTCACACAGGCTATTTAAGGATGAGCATTTTATTCCTCTGCTTTGCAAAACACTAGCAACATTAGATCTCAATGACAAAGCAAGTGATCCAGTACCTACTACTTCTGGGTATATAAGGGGTAAGACGGTCTTTCAGGTATCCTGGTCCCGAGCTGTATAGGGCTTTGTACACCAAAACTAGAACCTTGAACTTGGCCTGGTAGGTAGCAAATGGGCAGCTCCTCCTGTTCCTGCCAAAGAGTACATAACTCCTGCAGTCCCTATGCCTTGTGTGAAATCCCTCCCCCATTCCTTTATGTTCAGTGTCCTTCTTTTCCTCAGTTCTTTCCCCAAAGCCTTCTCTAGTTATTCCTTCTCAAGACCAGTGGTGGTTAGTGGCTCCATGTCAGTGGGGCAGTGGAATCCACTCTGGGCTTTAGTCCCAACTTCCAAGGAGCTATCCAAGGTATTGTCAATTTCTGCTGACTGAGTGAAATAGTTTATGGCTGCAGTTAAGTAATTAACAGATAACGGCCAGCAGCCAGGCCACAAATCTGTCAGGCTACAGTTGAGGAAAACTACAACAAGAGTAAATACCGGGTGGGAAGAGCTGACAGACTGTAGTACAGACGAGTCTGTGGGAGTCCAAAGTCAAGGTACTGGAGATCCCCTTAGGCAGGGCAGGGTCCAAGACACGGGATCATAAACTGGGCTGGCTACAAGGTGTCACGGAAGATCAACATTGTTTCCAGCAAGAGCCCCAAGCCACTCACAGCCTTTTAAGCTCAGCGTCTGAGGCCAGGTGTTTGCAATCAGCCTTCCCTCTTTTGAGAGCATGTGATTCTTAAACATTGTTCCAACATCGGTTGGCATCTCCTCTCTGCTGGGGTCAGAGTAGCTTCCTGGTCGCTCTCTGAATCTGGCAGGATGGCTCCAGCAGAGTCCTGCTCCATGTCTGAGGGCGAAGCACCTTGAGCTGCCTCTCTGCTTGTCCCTTCCCCTGGGTCTGAAGTCTCCCATTCCCCATCATCTGTTGAGTCCTCCGAGGGAGGCATGACAGGTGCTTCAGCATCTTGGACAGCTCCTTAAAACCCAGAGTGGATTTCACTGCCCCACTGACATGGGGTCACCAGCTGCCACTGCTTCAGACCCCTATCTACTTTGTGCCCTTCCTATAGCCAGTGTGAACATTTGTCCTTCTACTTCCTGGACACTCTTTCTACTCAGTGACTTAACCCTAAACCTTCCTGAACCCCCACAATCTCTCTGTCTCTCCCCCCCCCATAAGAAGAGGCCTGCTGGATCAGGCCAGTAGCCCATCTAGTCCAGCATCCTGTTCTCACAGTGGCTGACCAGATGCCTGTGGGAAACCCGCAAGCAGGACCTGAGCGCAACAGCCCTCTCCCCACTTGGGATTCCCAGCAACTGGCATTCACAGGCATACTGGCTCTGTCATTATGCCTAGTAGCCATTGATAGCCTTATCCTCCATGAATGTGTCTAATCCTCATTTAAAGTCACCCATTACTACAATTTGTGGGAGTGAATTCCATAGTTTAAATATGCACTATGTGAAGAAGTATTGTCTTTTGTCTCTCAGAAGTCTTCAAATATTCAGTTTTATTGGGTGGCTGTGGGATCTCCCTCTCCCTCTGCCCATTTTCTGCTAGCACCTCTACATTTTCCACATGCCAGACCATTTGAGGTTTCTACTTACCTAATTCTTCATAATGACATTTTTACATCACCGCTTTGTGGACCACCTTGCTGATTGCTTTCTTCGTGTGGCTGCTTCCTCCTTTTTCTGACAACTTCTCTGATGGGGCCAATCCTGAGACCAGCATAGCTGGTACCATCCAAATGGCAGGAGCAGCAATGTTGGCATAGTACTGTGCGCTCAGCTGTAGCTCATTGGTAGAGTATCTGTTTTGCATGCAGAAGGTCCCAGGTTCAATTCCCAGCATCTCCAGTTATGGCTGGGAGAGACTCCTGTCTTAAACCCTGGAGAGGAGCTGCCAATCAGTGTAGCCAATACTGAGCTAGATAGACCAACGGTCTGACTCAGCAGCTTCCTATCACCCTTTTCTTGCTGGACCATTTTACCTGCATTATGCTTCTTTTTAGCACTAAAAGCTGAAGGAGCAGGAGAATTACAGTCTCTTACAGATGAACCCTGACTGGTTCAACATCCACTAGATGTTCTTGTCAGGCTGGGAGGCAACAAACAAAAGCAACATCACCAAGAACTGGAGGGAGCATATTCTTCTTTTCTGCATCTAACACTTGACAGCTTTAGTTGTGTGGAATAGATGGACGTTAATTGCAGTCAAGCAGCCACATTGTTGATTTCGCTGAGGCTATTTGGGTGGTGAAGCACCAGGCAAAATAAGATTGTTCAGAAAGTTTGATGAGTTTATACTCGTGGAGTATCAATGTCGCAAAGATGAGATATGGCACAAAAGACTAAAAAAAAGAGAGAAATGTAAGAAATAAATCAACAATATTGTTGTGCTCACTCCAATCTCCGAGTGGTATGAGACTTCCAGGGGTTTCTGTGCTTACCTGGGGTTTAGTTTCTTTGGAATGATGGTATGCAGAGACTCTGGTGTCTTTATGACATATGGTTTATTTACACATATATGCAAGCTGAGCATAAGATCACAGCTGGTACCATCCAAATGGCAGGAGCAGCAATGTTGGCATAGGACTGTGCGCTCAGCTGTAGCTCATTGGTAGAGTATCTGTTTTGCATGCAGAAGGTCCCAGGTTCAATTCCCAGCATCTCCAGTTATGGCTGGAAGAGACTCCTGTCTTAAACCCTGGAGAGGAGCTGCCAATCAGTGTAGCCAATACTGAGCTAGATGGACCAACGGCCAATGGCTCACAGCATTGACAGTCCATCAGATCTTGCTTCCCCATCAGGCTTCCAGAGAGGCATCCCAAAGCCATGGTTTGGGATTCAGCTGAGAGAGCAAGCCAGCCTCTCTGTGTCTTTCCAGCTTCCACTCACAACTGACCCAAAATCTATCTCCTGCCCCAGCCAGGTCAGGGGAGAGGGATACCTCATTCCTACAGCAAGACATTGTTCTCCTGGCAGAGTTCCTATAGCATCCTTTGACATCCAGATCAGCCCATAAAGCAAACAAAGAAACTGGTTTGACTAGTTCAACCTGATGAACCTTGAAAGGCTGTCAAGGGGACTCACCAATATAATCCATCTCAACCCCCACATCCCAAAACAGTGACACAGTGCGTTCCCCCCCAATTTTGTTCATTTCCCTCTGTGCCCCTGTCCTTCAAGGAGCAAAAGACTGAAAGGAGCAAAATTAGGGATGGAGTAGTAGGCAATGGGGTGGGATGGGGGGTTTCCGTTGAAGATGGGGAAATACTGCCAGGGATCTTGAGGGATGAACAACAACTCCAGTGATCTTGGCCATATCTTCAATCCACAGCTGGGGAAAGGAGAAGTGGCCTGGTGGTCCTCACTCACCTTAAAGGGAGCTGCTGCCTCCACTGCCCCTACACATCATGGCCTCCAAAACAATTTCCCCCTTCCCCTTGGGCAGTGGAGTGAACCAGGCCCTTTTGTCCTTGTTTCAAACTCCCAAAGCCCTCCCAAGTGCTTTGGGAAGGCAACTATGCAAAGGGCACAATTCAGTTCGGAGGTGAGCACAAGGTTGTTCACAAACGATGAGCAAATATATCCATTTTGGTTTTTTCAGTTTCTAATTTTTCCAGTCTTAAGTTCAGTTCTCCACATTTCCACATCAGTTTGCAATTTTTGGTGGTGGTGGTGGTTGTTTTTAAAAAAAGCTCCCATGACATGAATTTTACCCAATATGCACATGTTCATATTCAATTGCCTAATATGCATTTTTTCCAAGCATTCTCCCTAATAGAAATGCATTTTGTTGATATTGTCACTAATATATGCGTTTATATGCACACATTACACTAGAATCTGCATTTATTGTACATGTTACTTGGCTGGAGAACTGCACTGCAAAATTCAGAGAAGCGTGAATTTCAAAGGCTGGCTGTATTTTGGTTCACTTCTTGTTTTGGAAAGTGCAAATTAGGTAAGTTTGCCTTTAAATGTGCATTAATGAAATTTCTCCCCCATCTCTGTTGTTCACCCATTTCTAGATATCTGATCTCTCCAGATGCTTCAAGCTACTGGGGAAGGAATTCTGGCCTGGGGAGAAAAATTCCCTTGTAGTGTTAAAGATGGTTGTTAATGAGATGCTGAAGTCAACAAACATCAGCTAAGGCTCATATTTTGTTTTGGATATATATGAGCACAAATGCCCCATAAATCCTAAATCCAGTCCAATCCCAGTGACATTGTTCTTCTCCAGTAGCATCTCAAAAGTATATTCCAGTCTCTTCAATGGTGCTTACTCCCAAGTAGTGTCCCTGGGATGGCACTGTCACTTCTACCAAATGTCCCCAGTGTTTTAACTTATAAACCAAGTTTTGAGAAAAGTCATTGAATGCTTGGTTCTCAATGGCAGCTGTTTACTTTGTTCCAATCCTAAACCCATCTGCTTCAGAAAAAGGTTGATTGAGTTCAACTATGCAGAGGATCTCACTGTAAAGTCCATTGATGTCAATGGGTACTTGTATACCCATTCCATGTAGGTTTAATCAGTTCCATTGAAAATGTACTTCCAGTGCGGGGTGCTTGAGTTTGTAATCTATGTAGCAACTGAGTTCCATTGATTTCATTAGATCTTAGTCCCACTTAAGGCTAGACGCCTTAGCACAAACTGCAAAAGAGGCTTCAGCAGCCCAAGAAGAAAGACAAGACAACAATATAGACATTTAAACTGGAGGTGGGGGGAGAGGTTTTTGGCTCATAGAATCATAGAATAGTAGAGTTGGAAGGGGCCTATAAGGCCATCAAGTCCAACCCCCTGCTCAATGCAGGAATCCAAATCAAAGCATTCCCGACAGATGGCTGTCCAGCTGCCTCTTGAATGTTTCCAGTGTCGGAGAGCTGACTACCTCTCTAGGTAATCGGTTTCATTGTCGTATGGCTCTAACAGTTAGGACGTTTTTCCTGATGTCCAGTCGAAATCTAGCTTCCTGCAACTTGAGTCCATTATTCCATGTCCTGCACTCTGGGATGACTGAGAAGAGATCCCAGCCCTCATCTGCACTGCCTTCCTCTTGTGCTGCTGCTGCACCTTGGCTTATAACTCAAGAGGAACTAAAATAAGGTTGTTTTAAAGGATTCCTTTAGAGAAGCTTCCATCCTAAAATGCCTCAGCAGCTTAGGGAAGGCCAACTGATTTCATTGAGACTTACTGGTAGGCAGGGATGGATGAATCTGCCAATTTTGGTTTCTCACGGTCCCCCCCCCTCCAGTCTTCAGTTCTCAACATTTCCCCATCAGTGTGTAATTTTTTTAAAAAGTCTTCATGAAAATCCATCAGCATTACGTTCTCAGATGGGCTGCATACTATCCTAGTTTTAATAGTTCCGTGCAATGCAAAATTTCAACTTGGCATTAAACTCTCACTTTGGACTTTTAAAAAAAATATTGAAGATTAGAAACTTGTTGTTCATCTCTTTAAACACTGGTAATGATAGGAAATAATATAGAAAATGTTATACACATATATGTGTGTGAGAGCCAATGTGGTAGTGGTTAGAGTGTTGGACAATGATCCCAAGCACAAGGCCAAAGCAGCATTGGAGTGGCTCAAGAACAAAACGGTGATTGTCCCACAGTGGCCCAGTCAAAGACCTGATCTCAATCCCATTGAAAATCTATGGCTCTCTTTGAAAATTGCAGTCCACAAGTGATGTCCAACCAACCTGAACGACCTGGAGCAAATTTGCCAAGAATGGGCCAAAATCCCTCTGACACTGTGTGCAAAGCTGGTCCATACCTACCCCAAAAGGCTTAAAGCTGTTGTTGCAGTGAAAGGTGGCTCTACTAAATATTAATGTGTGGGGGCTGAATACTTATGCAAGCAACATATTTCAGTTTTTTATGTTTCTTACAAACATTTCCCAACATAACACCAATGTCACCTTACAATAATTGATTTTGAGTTTCAGTGTTTCAAAATAAAATATCATACAGAACGAAATTACAATGTACCATTTGTAATTCAGTAATATGGGAGGATTGGTATTTATATACCAATATTATGTTATATATTAAATGTTATATATAATATATTATATATATAAATCTGGAAAGGATTAACACTGAGATGTGGAAAAGCTGCCGTTTTGTTAAGCACTTGCATTTGAGAACTAAAATTAAGCACAGGTGTGTTCAACATTCCCTACCATATTATGAACATATTGCCAGAGAGCAGAATCTTGACGAACAAGTGGTCCAATCCTCCTTGTAAAAACCCTTCACATTTCAGATGTGATTGCAGAAAGCCTGTAGAATGTTCTCATCATTACCTTGATTATGCCCCTACACACACTCAAGAATGTCACTGCCTTTTTTCCTGTTTCTGGTTTCATTATAACCTCTAATTTGTTTTCCATCCCAGATGGATTTACTCCCCCCCCCGCTGCCTGGATCAGTTTTCCCAACATTTTGATCCATCTGCTCCAAGGTATGTGAAGGAGATCATATTGAAATTTGTCTTTACACCCACTGGAAGCAAAGGAATAAGCAGAGGCTCTTATGAAGCAAAGATCACAACATTTAAATATTAAAATTAGGAAGAAATCTGACTATAGAGTTGACACTTTATTCAAAGGGAAAATGACCAGTTGCTGTTGTTATGTAGGTAGCTATGTATGCCTGTATATACTGCCATCAGTTAGCATGGTGCTTTACAGTGGTATCTGCAACGAAATGTTGCAGTGCGCTGCCTTTTTAGGGTTTCAGCCAGTCATGCTCTCCTCCACAATATTCTATTCCATTCCATTTCCTCCTGGTTTCCAGTGAGTCAGCATTCCTTGGACATGGAGAACATTTGGGCTTTTTTGGGGGGGGGTCCTCCCTTAGGATTTTCTCCAAGCATTTTTGTTCTTCTGCAAGCCTTGGAGTTCCCCCAAGTCTACTAATGCCTCCTCTCACGTGTGGGCATGCCAGTTGGGCTCCCTAAGTCACAGCTGCCACAGCCTGAACATTCAAAGTTACAGCATGCTGGTGTCCTCAACCAGCATGGTTGAAGGGAGTTGTAGTCCCAGCCAGGATGATGCTGATGGGAACTGTAGTTCAAAACATATGGAGGACGCCAGGTTGGCGAATGCTACATGCTAGCAAATTAGTTTCAATAATCTAATGGAAATGTATCACAAGTCCAGAGAACTAAAAGCAACAAAACTCCCCTGCCATAGGGTTCTTCCGGGATAGAAGAGAACGTTTAGCACTACAAACAATGCCGCTCACAGAGATTCAATTTGTTAAATGTTTGCTGTTAAGACTGGACTGAAGCTATCAGGACTTGACAGAAGCAATTTGCACTGGCATTTATGGAGCTATACATTGACTAATAATGCTGTCCTGTTGACTTAACAAAAATTCTATACATTGCCACTTAATTACAATTTTTAGCTATGTATATCCTCCTCTCTTCCTGTATCACAATTATAACTACACCTCTGTTATGCTTCCTGAATGTTCTAGTTTGAAGGTCCTTTTTGCAGAAGAAAAGCAGTCGCAAACAAATGATATAATTCAAAGTTTTCTTGCTCCATCTATTATTGTTCCATCATTCCTGAGGAGGGGGAGTTATGGGATCCAGTTACCCAGGGATCCTCATGGGATGGGGCCACTGGAAAGAAGCACAAGACTTTTTCAGTTCCATAGCCACCACTATGGATTGGAGGAGAGGTTTGTTTGGTCTGCATTTTTAAGTGAACCATCCTGGTTTGCAGTTCTCAGAGTCCCCATGATGCTCTTTATGTTGGGCCTGGAAATAAATCACCATGCAATAGAGAAACTAATACCTAAACATAAAGTAATACCTACACATGGGAGTAATGTGGACACATGCAGCCTCTCTGTACCAATTCAACCCTACCACCCTTTCAAAGGCATGTGTTTGTTAAGTCAACAAAGCTGCACATATTTTTATATTTCAGGCAGCTGATCAACTTTGTCAAACCTAGACAGACAGCAGGAACTTCTCTTACTTGGATACTTTTTAAAAACAAGCATTGCTCAAGGGTTTCTCTCTCCCCTCCCCGCGCTTTAAATGCTTAGAATCTGTGTCACAGGATTCAAGAAGGGGTCACTTCACTATCTAAAAAAAGAAACTTATAATTATATGGTAACGCATCTCCCCCCAACCTGCTCTGTTTTTCTCCATAATTGCAAAATTATATTACTTTTTTGAAAATGACCTCTGATGTGGTAATTATATGAATCTATTAGAAAATTCTTTCTCAGGTTTATACATGCCAGTAACTGGAATATCTAGTACGTAGTACTTTTAGTATTCTGTTCATTTTATATTTCTGCAGTGAAAAACTGTAGCTATTCAGCCAGAGGCAAATCTGGTCCCAGAGAAATTATTTTTATTATTATTTATTTATTAAATTTATATACCGCCCGACTAGCAATAGCTCTCTGGGCGGTGAACATGTGAAATCACATGACTTACTTCATGACCTCTTTCCTTATATACGTTGACAAATGTTGGAGTGCCATCTGACTTGTGGGCACTCTACAAAGAAAAAAGGCACACACACACATATATGTATCAAAATGTGACAATAAATGCTAAATAAACCCAACCAGATGACCCAAATGCTCTAATCTGGTGAAGATCTTCAGTCAGTTCTGACTGAATTCAAACCAGGGTTGCTTTTTAGGCACGGCCAACCCAATATCTTTTGCTGCCTGAGGGAACAAACAAGATGGCATCCTTCTCCTCTCCCCTCCCCTGTTCCATATGCAGAAGCCAACTAGACTGGCAACAGAATCTTATTTTAACACTGGTGACAGCACAGCACCTTCCCTCCATCTAAGGGTAGCAGACGAGGTTAGCAGGTACCAGACAGGCCATGTGGCACACACAGTGCTGTCCTCTTTCCACTGCGCCTGCCCCCAGCATGCATTGCCTGAGGCGACTACCTCACTCGAGGGATGGACAAAACTCTCATGTTCATTTCTCTGTTTCTCTTTTTCTCCAATATGAACTTCAGTTCTCCACACTTCCTTACCAATTAGCATTTTTAACAACAATAACAGAAAAGACCTCATAAAAATTTGTCAGCATTTCAGTGCATGTTTCTCCTAATATACACATTTTTACAAGCACTTTCCCTGGGGATAATGCATTTTTGCATACTATTTTCACTGGTATATGCATTTTGGCATGTAAGCAGTATATACATTAATAAATAATAATTTGTATGCACACTTTCCCCTAAGATATGCATTTTTGTACACATTACTTGATCACACAACTGCATCGCAACATTTGGAGAAGTGTAAATTTTGAAGGTTAGTTGTGTTTGGATTTGCATATTGTTTCAGGAAGTGCAAATTAGGTAGGTTTGCATTAAAATGGGAACCAAGCTGAATTTCTCCCCCAGGTTCTCCCTCACTCTGCCTAACAGTAGCGCCTGCCCTGCTTAGGTGAGAATGAGAAGCACTGGTATGCCAGTCACAGAGAACTTGCAAACAGCATCCTAGATTTGGGTATATATCTAATTGTGGATGAGATTACCATGCTTACAGGCAAGTAGTTATTGTCTTATGGGTATGCTATAGTATATGTAGTGGTGGCTGGTGGCTCCATCATGCCTGTGGACACTGTAACTATTGTAAATTTACAGAAAAGAAATTATCTTTTACAAACCCTTCAAATCAACAAGAATTTTTTCTATGACATTTTACCACTTGTACAACCACACAAGTGATATACATCATAAAATGCAGTTGCCCCAAATTATATGTAGGACAGACATCAAGGTCTTTAAAAACAAGAATAGGAGAACATCTAAGTAATATAAGATGTAAAAGACAGGGATCTTCGTTGACTGAACATTTTTCAGAGTATAACCACACAGTAAAAGACTTTAGTTTTTGGGGTGTAGAAAAAATACGAAAACAAGACAACAAACTACTTTTAAAAAGGGAAATGTGGTGGATTTTAACTTTACAAACTTTATCCCCTTCAGGCTTAAACGAAGGTATAGACTTTCTTCCTCTTTTGTAAACATAAATGAATTGGGAGACGCTCCCTTTTAGAGAAACACAAGCAATGGTCAAGGAATACACAAAACAGCTGAGTAGTGATTCGTATGTAAAACGAAGCCTTTTATAAGAGATCTTCAGATAATAGAATAGTAAGAACAAAGTGAATAACAGTAAGAAAGAGACGTCACTAGGAGAAGTGAAGTGTAAGTAATTTTAAAGTGAAAAATATTTTGTCATTAATGTATAATGTTATAATGTGTAAAAAAAATTAAAAAAATGATATGTGTAAATATGTTTATGTCGTAGCCCCTGACGAAGGCTATTAACCAAAGCCGAAACGCGTTGGGCAGTCTTATGAAGAAAAAGTTTTTTTATGAAGAAAGAAATAAAATAAAATAAAATACAACAACGTTCATCATTTTTGGTGTATGATATTTATGGTTTTACAGCAAAACCCTCTTTTTCCTCTACTACCAATTGTTCTTTGACCACCATCTGTGCTTTTTTCCATGTCAGTAGGGCAGTGGAATCCATTTCAGGTTTTAGTCCAAACTTTCTAGGTTATAGTCCAAGCTTTCAAGGAGCTGTCCTGGCCATTGTAGGAAGAAGGGAGCCTTGTGTTGTGGAGATGTTAGATGGAAGCACTCAGGAGTAAAGATGGATGCCTCTGAAGGATGCAATTCTAAACACACTTACTAAGGGACTAAGCCCCATAGAATACAATAGGACTTACTTCTGAGTAGATATGGTTAGGATTGTGCTGTTGGTAAGGCTTGACTAAGGATCCTCTGCAAAGATATCTGTATCAAAGCAGGGTTGGCAATCCCCTGCTTGCCCTGCCCCTGCCTTTTAACATGGTTGCTCCAAACTTCCTTACAGACTTGACCCTTCACTGCAGAGAGAGGTTTGAGAAATGAGTAAGAGTTAAGAAGATTCTCTACCTTTTCCTGCCTACCATGTGGACTGCTATAAACTCACTTTGACAGCCAACATAATTCCAGTTAGTAATAATTCAGAGAGAAAACACACATATTTTGGTCTACCTTCACAGGCAGTAGCTTGAGAACAACAGTAATTGAAGCCACACTTGAATTTTGGACCTTTTCATGCAAAGTATGTGCCTTACCACTGAGCTACAGCACTTTCCCTGTTTAAAACACACATTTGAAGCACATGAATCCCACCACAGAATCATGGGAACTGTCGTTTGTTAAAGGTGGTGGAAACTAAAACTGTGAGGAGAAAACTACACTTCCCAGGATTCTTTGGGGGAAGTAATGCACTTTAAATACTAGTTGGATGTGCTTTAAATGTATTATGTGGATCTGCATTACTTCATAAACATTGCCTTGCATATAAATCATTTTAATTATTTTTTTAAAAATGGAAATCAGCTACAAAGTTTACTGGGTGGCCATGGGCTACTCACCATCTCTCAGCCTAATCTGCCCTTCAGGGTGAAAACAATGGAGGGGGACTATGATCACCCCAAGCAAGAAGGGCACACTTAAAATGCTGAGGAAATGATAATGTATGGCCATAGCGTGAAATCAAGATGCATATTGAGACATAGTATGAAGAAATATTTATATAAGAATGCATGTCAAAGATGTTTATTATTTACACAACCTGTAAAGATGCTTATAGTGCAATCCTATCCATGTTTACTCAGAAGCAAGTCAGTGATCACAGTCTCTGGGTGAAAACCTGAGATCTGGCAACCCTACCTCTGATACTGTCCGAGGCCTGCTTGGTGGTGCCCCCATCATCTGGTACTCTCTGGGTGATCACTTGACAGCCCTATGGGCTGCAGGGACTCTGGACCTCAGCCCTAAAGTCCAACCCAAGCCACACCACTGTGCTTCATCTCCCTTGTTGTGAGAAAGCATTATTAAGGCATAGTTGTTTTGGGCTGGCCTTTGGTTAGGTGACAGGATTTTTTAAAAAAAGTTTGTGATTGCTTTTCTACTGGCTTTTATTGGTTTTTTTTTTGTTCCAGAATGTATTTTTAATTGCTTAAGCTATTTAAAATAAATAAAAACAAAAATCAGAGAGCTGAGGTGATGGAAAGGGCAGATTTCTGCACTTTTGAACACTTAAAGACTGAGAAGGTGAAGGAAGAATGAAAGTCCCTTGCGTTGAAGTTTCTCCCTCTCATTCCTTTTCCCTCTTGTGGCGTAGATAGCTTGAGGGCCAGGACTGCCTTAGAACTGATATTTGTAAGCTGCTCTGAGATCCTTTTTGGCTAAAAGGTGTGGTATAAATGCAGCAAATACTGTAAATACATATGTTCTTTCTTCAGATATTTTGCCTCTAGGAAGCAACACTGCTGACCAGCATCTTCTCTTGCTGTCAGATCTTTTCCAAAATCCTAAAAAGTAATAAAAACAACCCAGAGGATTTTTCTTTTTTAAAGACGCTTTCTCTGGGTTGACAGCTTGCTTGATGTTATAGGCAGAACTCTGTTAAACCAAGGAAAAACGTAGGGTTTTCTAAAGCAGTGGTTCCCAACCCTTTCCCCTGACGGACCACTTGAAAATTGCTGAAGGTCTTGCTGGACTAGTTGATGATTTTTTTCTGCCTCTTGTAGCAATTGTAATGTCCTGTGCTAGATGCTGTGTGATGGTTTATTATATTTTTATGGCTGCTTTTGTTTCGTACATTATATTTCATAGTGTTTTGCATCCCGTAGCATTCAAAGTGTAATAGAATAAAATACAATATAAGAAAAAAGAAAAAGCAATAAAAAAACAATGAAAAATCAATATAAACATGTAATGTGGACATGCCACGGACCACCTGAATGAAGCTCACGGACTAATGGTGGTCCAAGGACCACAGTTTGAAGACCCTTGCTCTAAACTGTACGAATCAGTGACGGATTATGTGAGGGAAAGCTCTTTCAAGATCTCACACAAGTTGTCCCCCACACAGGTGCAATTATCTTGTATGACTTCAGGGTTGGCACCAGATTGTTGGCACAGGTGTGGTGCCAAGGGCATGTATTTCCATTTATAGTGGGAACGCCCACTCGCTCATAGATTTTGGACTGAGGTATATCAGGAGATTGCTAAGATTATTAAGACTGATATTCAAATTGCCTTGGAATTATCACTGCTAAAGATGCTGGATGATGTGGCGGTAGCTATTCACTGTAAGGAATTATTGATGTGACTGTTGGCAGCTGCTTGAATTTCCATTGCTCAAAAATGGAAGAAATTATGTGATTTACAACTGACTTTGTAGTATAACTAATGTCTAGAATCTGGCTATATCTTAGAAAATAACACACAAAATGAAAGTCTCAAAAGAATCTGAAAACCCAGAATATTTCCATGTCGTTTGGGAGAATAAATCATTTATGCTACTGCAAATGATGTGCAAAGTTCATTGCTTGTACTAACGTGAAATTTGGACCTCTTGACTGTGATTTATATAAAAGTATGCTCCTCATTGATCTAACTGTTAATACCACATGAATGGCTCTGCAACGGTACGATGGAAACAATTTTTATAAATATATATATATATACCTCAATTATATTTGATTGCATTTGTTTTGTTATTATTAGGAATATTTTTTTTAAGTAATAAAAACAATCCAGATTTTTTTAAAGGCTTCTCTGGATTAATGACTTGCTTGAAGTTAAAGGCAGAACTCTGCAAAATCAAGGCAGAATTGAAATGTTTGATCAAGGTAAAGCAGGTACAACAGCTGGCAATTTAAGTAGTCGCTCCACTACACAACACGAAATTTACACCACTAGTAGCAGAGGAAAGCAAAGTGGTCTGCCATCAAAGAAATGGTCCCCTGAACATTTTCTGATTGGCGAAAAGGAGAGAAAAATAACAGTCTCCAGGTGTACTAATCTAGATATGAAATGGAATAATTAACTGCTGCAGTGCACAGGAAAGTGGTGATTTGTGATACATTATCTTCTTTTCAGTAGAGAATTTAGCTGTAAAAACCCTGTTCTTCTTGGGATGATTTCAGTCCTATGTAATCATTTCCCTTTTATTGCAGTAAATGACTGATATTCCCCCTTCCCGCCACAAAAAAGACTGGGAAGGGGGAAATCAAAATACTTTCCTGATTTGTGCTTAAAAGCATGCACTAGTTAATTCCCACAGCTAAGTTGCCACAGGCTGGGGCAGCTGGGAGCCAATATGGCTAGGCTTTTCATACGGCTGCCATGCTCTAAAATGATCCCCAAAATAGGCAGTTTTTAAATGGTCTTTTTAAAAGCATTTTTAAAATGCTCTTTGTTGAAGAGCATTTGTGCAATGGCTGAAAAAAAAGCATGGAGGTAGCTTTCAACAGGTGTGACCTCCTCTTCTCTAATAGATGGTAGTAGGGGAGAAATCTGATTCAGTTTACAGTTGAAGGCAAACCTACCTAATTTTCACTTTCCAACAATGCACAAATAAAAACACAGCCTTCCTTTGAAATTCCCGTCTCTCTATATTTTGCAATGCAGTTCTCCAGACAAGTAATATGTACAAAAAATGCATATATTAGGGTAAAGTGTGCATAAAAAGGCATGCATTTGTAAAAACAGCAAACAGAAATGCAATATATTAGGGAGAATTGTTTTGCAAAAACATGTGTAGTGAGCAAAATGGCTTCGAAGGCAACAGGAGCAATTTGCACTCAAATGCAGGTGAACTTTCATGAGGATTTTTAAAAAATCTGCAAACTGATGCGGAAAGGAGAACTGAACTGCAGGGCAGAAAAAGGAGAGAGAAACTGAAATGGACAGCTTCACCCATTCCTAGATGGAAGTGGGAACATGTTGCCCCCTGGGGGTTTTCATGTGAACGGCCTCACACATTCAATGAAGACATGAAGGGGAGAGAATGGCATCCACTGGCCATCCATCACCATCAGGCCCTGCATGCCTGGGAGCCCTGTCTCTCTACGGCCAAGGACATGGCCAAATAAGCATGTAGTCACTTCTTCCCCCACCCCTGAATGAGTGTGTGAGGGGCGCTGTATAAAGAACCCTGAAGAATATTTGTAATGGGAGTCTTTATGACGTCATCGTGGAGGTACATGACATTTCAGCAGTGGTTTTTGCAGAAAACCGTCTGAGTCCTTTAATTTCCCACAGCACTTTTAAAAAAAAGTTAAATCAGGTGTGGGTAATCTATCTATGGCCCTCCAGATGTTGTTGGACTACAACTCCTGCCATCTCTGACTCTTGGCCATGTTGGCTGGGGCTGATGGGAGCTGAGAGTTCTACAACGTCTAGAGGGCCACAGGTTCCCCACCGCTGAGTTAACGTGTTAAATCAGAGACTATTCTTATAATCCCCTTGACAAAGCTAGATCCGGATGACTGGCAAGCACTTGAACATTCTCTCTCTGAACCTAGAACTGACCATCTGTTTTTTTGCGGCTGCATGAGTGACCTATCTCCCTGCATAGGAGCATCGTCCTAAAGAGGCACAAATTCCCCTTTCACATGTTAGTCTGGAAGTGCAAGCTGTGAGTCAGTTGCATGCCTGCTCTTTGGTGCTTCCAGTAAAGGGCACGGATGTCCCCAATGGAACAAAATGTCAGGTGGTTAAATCCTAGGCCACATTTGGCCCATGTTCATAAAGTATTGATATCAGAAACATTTATTGCCCTGGAACAATCAGAGGCAGAAAAGGTTACTGTCTATGTATGGGCACATTCATATGTATGACTTTTTGCCTTTTGCATTTCTCCTTTTGATTCTTCATCACATGAAAAAGACTATGCAGAAATGTACTGTGGATCAGCTTACAAGGGAGGGGAAGGCAGAGTGGGTTATTTTTTCTGAATCTTATTACATTCAAATAGCAGAGAGTACATCCAGCTGGGCTCGCCTGAAGAATGATCGGTTAAAAAGAGTTGTTTGAAATTCAGGTGTCCGGAAGAGAATGTTGAACTTTTCTTTTTAACCTCTCTATATTTTGATGAAGATGCTGCTGTGAACTGCAGAGAGTCTGGGCACATCCAATTACTTAGAAGCAGACTGAGTCCATCCCATTCTGAGCTCATACATCAAGGGACAGGCCCTCTTTGCTGATACACCGGCCAGACAATGGCAGAAACTGGAAAAAAATGTACAGTCGTATAGTTCCTGCTAAGCATTTGACCACTTGAACACAACGACTTCTGCAATATACTCACACACTTGTTCTACATTTTCAAGCAATTTCTTTCTTTCTTTCTTTCTTTTTTTCTTTCTTTCTTTCTTTCTTTCTTTCTTTCTTTCTTTCTCTTGTATATCATTTCCCCATCAACCCACTCATGTTGCCATCAATCACCTTTCATTCTCACAGTGAATTATGTCACCCAGGCCATAGAGGGACGAGAGCAGGGGGTGGTGTACCTTTTTCAGGGGAAGGGGCGTATTCCCTAGTGGGCAACCTTTGGGGGGGTAATGCCAGTGGTGGGTGGGGCAACAGATGTGACTCTTATCTTTGCACAGTGGCCCACAGTCCAGCCACACAAAAGTCAGAGGCTTCTACATGTACTTCTTGCCATCCAGGCAAGCAAGAGGCAGGATTACATTCCACCCAGGTCAGTGAGGGGTGTGGTCTCTAGAGAGTGCTTGAGGGCCAGATAGGGAGGCCTGTAGAGCTGCATTTGGCCCTCAGGGCTGATGTTCCCCACCCCTGGAGGAGAGGGTTCCCCTCCAGAAATAATACCGACTCCTTTCATGGCTTGCAAAATGCCAGGATATAATTTATAACCAAGGCTAGAGCTCCTCTATGCAAATGGGTATAACAACTTGGGCAGAGCTTGGAAAAGTTACTTTTTTGAACCACAACTCCCATCAGCCCAATCCAGTGGCCATGCTGGCTGGGGCTGATGGGAGTTGTAGTTCAAAAAAGTAACTTTTCCAAGCTCTGAACTTGGGTCTGTTGGGGCAACCAGAGGGAGCGGCTCTTCCTGAACCAGCCTACCTATATCGTAAGATCTTTGGTAGAGGCCCTTCTCCTTCTTTAACAAAGGTACATTATGTAGTCACAAAGGTGAGAGCCTTTTCTGTGGTGGCGCCCAGACTTTGGAATGCCCTCCCTGAGGACACACATCTGGTACCAACATCACCATTTTCTCAGTGCCAGCTTAAGACTTTCCTGCTTGCCCTAGGATTTTAGATGACATTTTAGTTGGAATTGCCTTCTCTGTTTTTTTTCCGTTTTATGTTTTTATCGTTGTTTTTTGTTTTTTATTGTATTCATTTGTTCACAGAGCATATGAATACAATTTAAAAGTAGTTTTATTCACACTTTTGTACATTTTCCTGGAATCTTCTGATGAAGGGTAATTAAGAAATATTTTAAATAAAAAAATCAGTTTTCTACAGGAAACAAAACCCAGAACCAGAGAAAACTAAACATGTATTGGCTTATATCAGGCCTATTTGTGCCTTAAAGATTCAGATTTACAAAGAATTGGCACTTTTTTGGTAGAGAATTTGGAGCACTCTGAGTATATGTATAGAGAAAGGGTATGTAGAAAAGGTGAGATCTACAGGCAGGAGAGGGCCAGAGAATAATAGAGATGGAGGAGGAAAAACCTTCTGAGGCATTGGAATCTATCTCCTGAAAACTGAGATATAGACCCCATTTCCCTCTGGCTTCTAAGACTTTACCAGATATCAGCTATATGTTTGCAAGATTTTCCCTGCATCACAAGGACTAGAAACATATTTTCTTTTTATTTCAAATAAAATCTGAGATTCTCTAGATTAGGGATGGGGAAGCTGTGGCCTCCCAGATGGTATTGGACTTCAGCTGTCACCATCCCCAACCAGCGTGGTCAATAGTCAGGGATGATGTAGTCCAGCAACTTCTGGAGGGCCACAGGTTCCACATCTCTGCTCTAGATTGTAATATCAGATGCTATGCTTGGGTGCCAATCTCATAGCTGTATGTAGCCCAAGTTAAATTTTCCATTGGTGCAGGGTTGAGGGTTAAGAATCCCTTGCCCTTACTTGCTTCCTCCTGTAAGCGTTCTGGAGCAACCTCCTCTTAAGTACTATAAAGTTCTGCAGCAGGGGTGGGGAACTGGATCCAGCTGGTGGGCTGGATTCTGAACTGGCCCACCTCCTGAGGGCAACTTTTCATAGGTGGGCTGGGGCACTCACCTTTCCATCACCTGATTTCATATGACATGAAATGATTCAACTTCAAAGGAAAAATCGGGAGCACACTCTACAAAGGAAGAAAGTTAAGCCAGGAAGATTCTTCATTTGCAGCCTCAGCTAGAATTTGAGCTGGGGTTTGCGAAGGAAGAATCTCTAAAGCTGCAGCTTGAACTCAGGCTGCAAAGATCCCTGCCAAAAGTGGGGTTTGCCATTAAGTGCCAGTCAGGAGCATCCTCGTGGAGCCAATCTCTGAGGGCCTTGCATTTGGTCCCAAATTTAAAGGGTGCCAAATGCAAGCTCCCTTGCAAAGAAGTAATTCAGAGCACATTCTAAGGCTCCCAGTTCCGCCTCTTCACTTGTGGCTTTACCTATGACATCAGGTGTGGGGCAGGTGGGCATGGCTAGAGAAAAGCATCCATGTGGGCCAAGTTCGGACCCTGGAGGGTCTGATTTGATCTAAAGGGTCAGACATTCCGCAACCTTGGATCCTCAGATGTAGATAGGGGTCTGAGGACCAAAAGTTGAGGAAGGCTATTGTAGAGAAATGGGAATTTTGGAAGATGGTATTGCAGACAGGCTAGGAGAGAATTTCCCTGTGTCTGGAAATGATTAAGACTGCTGGATTGATTCCCTTCAAAACTGGCAAGTCACTCCCCAGCATGGTAATTAAGTGGTGTGAACAAGATTCAACTACTTAATTTTCATGGGCCAGACTCACAGGAAGAGCTCAGAGGGAAACTGGCAGGAGAAATCACCAAGGAGAGAGTGGCAAATCGTTTTATTTCTGCTGCCTTCCTGCCTCGGATGGATGTCAACAGGCTGTGCTGAAATGGATTACTAGAAGATGTCAACAAGATCAGGAGGTTTGCAGTCACATACATAGGAAGGCAGATACACAGACCAAAAGTTCCCATTAGCTTTGGTGGATTCCAATCAATATTCAAGTGAAATCTCAAAAGTAGTGAATGTTCACCCTGCTGGCTATTTTGAGATCCACGCTGTCTCAGTGTGACTTGAAAACCTGCACCTGCTGACAAAACGTATCACATGTTGCAAGGCTCATCAGGTTGACTGAGAACAGAGTGGATGTTTTTCGGGAGGGGAAGAGAACCTTGACAGAATTGTCTTTGGGAATCTTCGTGGTGGCTTAATTGGATGCTGGAAGAAGATTCACTGGAGTAGTTCAGTGTTTATTGCCTATGCTGCTCTGCCCAGCACTGCAATTGCTGTGTTAACATCACCCAATTGCCGCTTTATGAATCTCACAGCCATTTGTTACTGAGTCGTGAACCAGGGACAGTTGACAGATTGACTTTAATACTCAACATGGCATTAACAACAATGCGTCCAAGCAAACAGACAAAAACCCTGCTCAGGGAGTTGAAAATAAGGTGGGAGTCACCCAGAAAATAAACTAAGTGTTCAAATCAATTTTTTTTACTGTAACTGTAACTGTAGTAGGTTAGGCATTGACTAGGTGAATGGGATAATTACTTAAGAGCTGTGAGGTACTCTTAGTACAGTGCCAATCTGTTCTACCCGTCCTGCATAGATCATGCGAAGCTGCTTAACATATCTCAGCAGGAGCAACACTAGCAGAACAGAAATAATAAATAAATGGAATTTATTTGTTTTGTTTACAACAGTTATGTCCTGTCTTTCCTATAAGGAGCTCAAGGTAGCATCTGTCGGTCCTCCTCCATTTTATCACAACAACCCTGAGAAGTAGGTTTGGGTGAGAGTTAGTGATGGGCCTAAGGTCACACAGCAAGTTTAAGGCTAAGGGTTTGAAGCCAGGTCTTAGTCCAACGCAGTCCAACAACTGCATCACACCAGCTCTTATCATCAATAGCAGGCATCCCAGGTGTAACCGCAAAATAAAGAAAATCAGACATTTTAAAAATGGGACATTTAATACAGATTCCAGACAGAGACAGCTGTTGCAACTTTGAATTTTTAGTGCCAACTTATTCCTTTCAGGGGTAAGCAACACATACAGCCCACATGCCCAGTTCCATCTACCAAACCTTTTCTCCAGCCCATGCAGACTTATTGCTACCACTGGTGGTGCAGTGTTATGGAATGCTCTCCCTACTGAAATACAAGAGGCCACATCAGTACTGGTATTCTGCTGGCTCTTGAAGATCTACCAGTTTAGAACAACATTCACCTGACGGTCCTGCCTTGATTGCATTAATTCCTGTTTTAACTCTTTTAAACAGCTCCTATTTGCCACCTTGGGCTCCTACGGAGGAAGGGCGGGATATAAATTAATTAAATAAATAAAAATAATTGTGGTGCTGTTTTAAAGGGCTTGTGCACTTTAACTGTGGATGTTAAATGTTTTGCTGAAATTGACTGTATATTATAACTATGTGTGTTTATGTTTTTGTAATTGGTTTTATACTTGTAAACCACCTTAGCAATTAAGTGGCATATACATTAATAATAATAATAATAATAATAATAGGAATAGTAACAACATGACGATTGGGTATTTCAGTAGAGAAAAGAGCAATGACTTGGTGAGCTAGGTATGGTCTAATTGTCTGACTGAAATCCTATGCCCATTTCCATAGGTCATTGGACCCCTGAGTAAAAATGCATTGACTCATGCAGTTAGTTTGGTTTGAATTTTGCTTAGCTCAGATTTGGGGGTTTTCTGGTTGGCAACAATCATGGCATCCTAATACGAGTCAGGTTAACATTTTTTTTTTTTAAATCAATCTTATGAACAATAAGCCAGATACTATGACACTTAGGGAAAGGTGAGGAAGAAAGGGGTAGAGTGTGAGACTCCTTCCATTAGCTAGCTTTCACTCATACGCACTTCATATGGCAACATTGAAATTTTCAGTTGAAGTTGGGATATAAATAGTGTTATAGGATTGTGTGGGTGGGTTTGGATGAAAATCCTTGCTAGTTTATAACTGTGTGCCTGTAAGAGATGCAACCTGCAAAGGAAGAAACCTGCTCCACTGGTCAGACTAGTCTCCTTTGTTAACCTAATAAGGTGGCTAATGAGTCTGTGAAGTGCCCCCATTAACAAGTGTAAGAATCTGCCAGAGAGGCAATGTGGGCCATTTAGAATTCTTTCAGGAGAGAGGCCCTCCTCCTCCTCCTCCTCCTCCTATCACGTGGCTGAAGGTTCCCCCCATCCTGGAGCCTTGTATTTTTCATCTAGTCTGGAGAATCTGGGACCTAGGGAGACCCAGAGAGACTTGGTCTCTGCAGCTTGTCTTTGGGATGCCTCACTACAAGCCTGGTGAAAAAGCAAGATCTATTGGACTGCTAATGCTGTGAATCAGGGCCGGCTCCAGGAATGCGGGGGCCCTTGGGCATTAGCCTGCCCTGGGCCCCTCTGCTTCCCTTCTGGGATCCCGCAGATCGCAAGACGAGCTTCCAAACCGCCCGCCATCCCCCGCGCTTCACCTACCTTTCTCTGCTGTTCGCACAGAGTTGCCGTCAATAAAGATGGCGGCTGAGGTTTCTGTAAGGGACTGAAGCCTTTGCCGCCGTCTTGCTTGATGGCATGCAGCGCGTGCATTGCTGCCATCAACCAAGATGGCGGCAGAGGCTTCAGTCCCTTACGGAAACCTCAGCTGCCATCTTTATTGACAGCAACCCTGCGCAAACAGCAGAGAAAGGTAGGTGAAGCGTGGGGATGGCAGGTGGCTCGGAAGCTCGTCTTGCGATCTGCGGGATCATGGAAGGGGAGCGGAGGGCCCCTCAGGGCCGCCCCAGGGGCTTCTAGAGCTGCGGGACCCTCGGGCCAGTGCCCAACTTGGCCGCCCTTTGGAACCGGCTCTGCTGTGAATCCCTCCATCTTAGGCTTAGGATGCAAACACGTATAAATATAAAAACATATGTCCTATAAGACACCATAGTCTCTACTGACCTTCTTTCTGTGGAAACCAAACCCTGAGTAAGCCCAGGAACCCCTGGAAGTCTCGCACCACTTGGAAACTGGGGTGGCACACAACAATATAATGAATGAATGAAAGAAAGAATAAGAAATGTTAGCCTCCTCTCACATGCTTACTTCTTGCAAGCAAAACCCATTCCAGCCCTTAGATACATCTTTTTCCTCATGCCATATGGTCAAGCTTTCTCAGAATGTTTGACTCAGCTTTTACAATGATTCCTAAAGATCCTCAGGCTTTGGCTGGTCTTCAGAGCACAGGAGATCCATAATTGCAGGGAAGCCATGGATACTCCTCTCTGTGTATGCCTTGTGGACAGATTTAACATACAGAACATAAGGGGGAAAGTAGCATTTTAGGAATGTTGCAAAACTCACATCTTGAATTGTGCCTAGAAGAAGCCAATGGATAAAAAAGGCCTATGCAGAACACAATGCTTTAAATCATTACAATATTTTTAATAAAGTCTGGTCATAGTACAATGGCACATTATTACTCTATCATGGGCCAGAACCTTTCTTTATTACAGCTCCTCCGCTGGCCACATTAGTTGCACTGGGCAACAGGCACTTGACCATTTCTAGTTTGGTCTATCCTATGTTGCTCTGGCTCACGATGCTCATTTAACTCAGGCTGAAGTCAGGATCCCCCCCCCCGGCTAGAGTGTTCCGTCAGGTATCTATGTCAGTGTCAATGATAGAATAAACCTGACCCTAAGGGTTTAAATCAGAGTTGCGCTTCGCTTGTGCAGAACAAACTGAAGCGGACAGGTGTGATTCCCAAGTGCAGTGGGGGGAGGGATGGAGAGGGGTTGAACACTGTGGCTGACAGGCTGGGAGGACAGCGGTACCCATCTTGCAGGAAAGCCGAGCAGAAAGCTACTCGCAGACACAGTAGAAAGCACTTGTGACAGGCAGAAAGGTAAACCCACAGGAGCGGAGCCAGAGAGGGAAATAAACATTGGAGCTGCTCAGGCAACTGAGAAAGAAAAAAAGAGGGTGGAGGCTGAATCTGAGGCCAACTCAGGTCTTGTATGAAAGAAACAGCAAGTATACTTAAAATGCACATGGGCTATGATGTAAAGAAGTGATAGGCCTGCAGAGGAAGAAGAAACAAGTATGCAGCCAGAGATTTGCGTGGCCCGTCAGAGCAGCCTTTCCTGCCACACCTAGTGATTAGATTAGATTTATTCAGGTTTTGTATTGTTTCATACGAAAGGAGACCTGAAGTGATTTATGGGGACCGCAATGTACACGATACAACAAAAATCCATTTTAAATGAAGGCAAAATACTTAAAGTGTTTGTCCACAAAAATTACCCAGCAGCATAAAATAACCACCTCAACTACATAAGGATGAACATTAACAATAGTAGAAGCTGAAGGCGGGTGACCTTTTCTGTGTATTCTTTCTTTCCTTTTCTTCCACAATTGTCATAAAAGGCAGAGGCATCTTTTTTGGGGGGGGGAGGGGGGTTGTGTGCACATTAGGGATGGAAGGGACTATCTATCAATTTCAGTTCTCTCAGTGTCTCATTTTTCCAATCTTAAATTCAGTTCTCCACATTTCTGCAGCAATTTGCAGATTTTTAAAAAATCCTCATGAAAATTCTCCAGCATTACAGTGTGAATTTCTCCTAATAAACACATTTTATAGGCAGTTTTGACTAATGTACACATTCTTTTGCACGCAATTTCTCATCATATAATGTATTTTTGCATGTTATTTTCACTCATATATTCATTTCGATGCACACTTTCCCTAAACATATGCATTTTTGTAAACATGGTTGGATTGGCAACCTGCATTGCAGAATTCAAATAAGAGCAACTTTCCAAGGACGGCTGTGTTTCGGGTCTCATATTGTTTCGGAAAGTGCAACTTTGATAGAGTCAGCTTGAAATGCAAACTGAATTGAATTTCTCAGCCACGCATTCGTCACACTGTTGCCTCTGCTAAAGAGGTTCTCCAGGTTTTTGTAACATGCTTCTGGCTTCGGCTCTTCTCTGGGCCTTTCCAAGGGGATCCAGCCCACAGGAAGAGGACAATGCGTTTAGAAGCCTATATTCTTTATGTCAGCAGGGGTGTTCTTTACTTGTGTGCCCAAGAACTCTGCAAGCCCTCTTGAGCTTCACAACTGGGGAGGAAGAGCAGCTCCAGAAAAAGGCTTTGGAGAGAGTCGCTAGGAAGGACTTTCTCTCCTTCCTTGTTTGTCTTCCTAGGAAGGTCACCTCAGTGCCTGAATTGTTGTCAGTGACTCCCCTCTTTGTTGGCCTCTTAAAGAGGAAACCTAACAATCGTCTCAACAATGGCCCTTTCTATTTTTGATGGCATCACGGTGGAAGCTAAACTGCAGAGCTAATGAAATCCCAGCAGTCCTTCCGAACACGCTCTTTGGCTTTTTTGAACTGCCACTGTCTTCTGATTAAGGCAGGTCTGCTCATCCAGCGAGCCAAGCAGGGGTGCTGAGCCTCACAGCTCAACCCAGCAGGTAGCAGCTGTCTTCCTGTTATTTACACTTCTTTAAAGCCTCCTGCAACCTCACCCTTCGGTACTCATTAAAATGCTGTTAATTCACGATAGATAGATAGATGATAGATAGATAGATAGATAGATAGATATGTATGAAAAAAGATATTAACACTTTTTAGTAATTGAAAGCTTTTTGATATAACATGGGTGAAACCGGGGGCATATGAATCCCTAACATCTAAGCCATTTTCTTTGTAGGGGAGATGCAGTGGCACTCAGCTAGTAGAAACAGGGGCCTAAACAGCTGAAGAGTAAGGGGAACTAAAGTGGTTTCCCAAGGATGAAATCCCCCCCAAGGAGATCAATCAGCAAAATGATTATCTCATTCAGAAAGGTTCTTAAAATGTTAGTTTTCCATTTGTAGGTTTGTATATGTTTATGCTGCTGCTGCTGCTTCTATTATTTTATTATTTTATTATTATTTATGTTGTTGTTGTTATTTTGTTTGTTGTTATGTGCCTTCAAGTCGACTACGACTTATGGCGACCCTATGAATCAGTGACCTCCAATAGCATCTGTCGTGAACCACCCTGTTCAGACCTTGTAAGTTCAGGTCTGTGGCTTCCTTTATGGAAAATAACAATAACAATAACAATAACAACAACAACAACAACAACAACAACAACAACAACAATAATAATAATAATAATAGAAAGCGGCCTTTGGAGCATTTATTGAAAGGTGGGATACAAACACAAGCTAGGGACTGTAAAAGTGCTTGTTATTGTATCATCAGGACTGGTCCTGCCATTAGGGAGAGTGAGGCGATCACCTCAGGTGGCAGCTACAGGGTGACAGCAATAGTAGTCACCCACCCTCCCACCCAGGCATGGCTCCTGGCAGCTTGGCTAGTCCCTCTGTTGGAAGATGTGTCTGCCACAGCCCCTTAAACTAGCTTGCTACCCTCAGATGACCTGGAGAACACTGTCCTATTGCCAGTGCTGAAAAAAAGATTCCGCTGAAAGGGTGCCATCTTGTCCTTTGTCTCAGGCAGCAAAACACCATGAGTTGCCCCTGCGTATCATTCTAACAGGCAACAAATAAAATATGCTGAAAACATGAACATTTCCAGAAGTCAGTCTGATAGTTTGGGGATTCTTTTCAGACCTCTACCATTGCACAGCACACCACAAGATCCTGAAATAACTTATTTGAAATCAGTATGGTATAACAGCCATTTTTTGACTGCACAGTGAAGCCTTGGATATCCTCTAGGACTTGTGCGCATGATTGACCTGACGACTTGTGTGCATGACCTCTCTCATTGCATTAATGATACACAGTATATATGAGCACATTTCCCCTTTACAGCGTGTGGGCATTTTAACTGCTGCCGAAGCTTCATGAAATGCCAGCTGCCTGAACCTTGTGCTGAATTTTATATAGTTGATCGTTTTACAGTTAATTCATGAAAGTTAATGGGGATTATGATTAATGAAAGCCAAGAGAACAGAGAAAGGTTGGAATCATTGTACGGGGCTAGATTTTAATACCTTTCACATATTTTTAGCCTTATATAGACTATACTGCCCACATTGACCTTGCAGCATGATTATATTAAAACAGACTAGCAGGTCAGAGCAACTTCAGGGTATTGGAATTGCTTGGACAAGAGACCACTGATTGCCTGCCTTCGGTGGTTGGTGGTGTCCATTGGAACTGGTGGGGCAGAAGGCAGGGAGCTCTACAGTAGGTATAACCAGAAGCAATAACTGGCAAAGCCCGAGGCAATGACCAGCAGAGCCAGAGCCAGTGACAGGCGGAGCCCATTAATTCTAGTTTTTTGTCCCCATCCTCCAACCTGCTGAAGTCTACAAGGGTCACACTGAGACTAAGGAGGAATATGACAACTGAAACTGGATGTAAGTAAGAAGCCAGGAAGATGGGGGCCAGCACAGGGGAGACTGAAGCTGGTGGGGCCCTAATGGAAGAGCATCCACTGTCCCCATTAACCAGTTATGGGCTTGGGATTTGTGAACAAAGAGTGCTTCAGTGTCACCTGTAGATCTTTGCTCATTTTACATAGCCAAGTGACTGCTCCAGTCTTTCCTAGGAAGCCCTTGTGAGATGAGGACACCCTCAGTTCTTTTGCACCCAGCAACAAAAACAGTGGGGAAACAGAAGCTCTCAAAGGTGAGAGACAGCATGACAGACATTCCTTGGCAGGCTTCTATCACCACGCTTATGAGAACTGCATGGACTAGCTAAGTGCCAAGGAGATGCCTGCCTCAATCCAATACCAATGTGCCCATAATCTCACTTGGAATTCCCTGAGGCAAATGCAAAAGGCTCCCTCCAAAATGACAGGATGCAAAACTCACCACATCACAGTCTGCTAATGTTTCCTGTCTCTGTGGCACGAAATTAAAATCTGAAGATGTGGCTGCCAAATGACCGCAAAGGAATTAGGAGGGCTTTTTAGGCCTTTTGAGACAGCCTCTTTAATATTAAGGCATTATCAGCTCTGAAAATGTTGCCTGTCAACAATCTGCCTGGAACTGTCAACAGCATATACTTGTTCTCAGATTTGCCAGGGAAGCAGGGTGTGAGCAGTCACAAGACCATCAGGCACTGGAAACGTTCAAAGACAACCTGACAAAGCTTCAGGATGGGGGCTAGTCCACTTGATGCAGATTAGTTCTAAGAGAAGACACAGAATAGCATCAGTGCTCCTTACATTGACCCAGTTGGCACATCACATTAAACCATTGTTTAAAACAAGCTATAGTTCAATGGGAAAGAGCAGCATGCTGGGGCACGATGCTCAAAAGTTCCCATTGCATTTCTCCCCTCCTCCTGCTGTCCCATAGACATTGTCTCCTTCTTGCCCCCCTCCCTCCGCTGCCGGCCACCTGTTTAATTAGGGTTTCAAATCCTGATTAAACATGTGGTCAGGGGTGATGACAGGGAGAAAGGGAAGGCGATGATGCAGGCAAGAATCTCTGCCTGCACCATATCCTTCTTCCCCGTAATTAAACATTAGGGTTGTGCAAGGCCCCCGATTTGGTTCAGGTACCAGGCCAGATCTGTTCTGCCAAAGGGGGAGCCAGATGTTGCCACGCTGGGCTACTACTAGGAGGAAGGGCGGGATATAAATAAATAATGTTCTTTTAAACAGATCCAGGTAGGCAATGAAATTTAACACCAGCTGTGCCAGTCAAGATGGTTTATTAATGAGATAGCAGAATAACAGAGCAACTCAGCACTACAGAGTTACTTAGCACGACCAGAGCAGATATACTAGATGTAATGGCCCCGTCGGAGGACTCATCAGACGAGGATGACTCGGGAGTAACAGCAGCAGACCCAGAAGCAGCAGACCCAGAAGGAAAAACGGGGGAAACTCCTGAGAACCCAGCTCCTTCTCCCCCTCAGCTGCAGAGCACCCCAGACACAGCTGAAGCCCTTCAGCCAGACGCAGGCAGTGAACAGGATGCTCCCCCCTCACCTGCAGAACGTAGACAACAGAAGGTCAGGCAGAAGAGGGGCAGGCCTGTCCACTTAAGGCCAAAACGCTGATGGCCCACACCTGCTGACAAACCTGCTCCTTAAAAGACAAACCTTGGGTTCAGCTTGTTGCTGACTACAACGTCAGGTGTGGCTTCGTGTGTTTCCAGATTCCCTGAACCTTATATTGGACTGACCCCTTGGCAATTGAACCCGGACCTCTACTGACCTCGCTTCTGGACTTCTGGCTTGGCACGTAAGCTTAGGAAGGGCCTTGCCCTTATCATGCTTCATCCTCGTTAGCCTGGAAGATTTACGACCAAGCTGCCAGCTAAGGACTTTCCTGCCCTGGTAAATACCCAGGAATTTCCAGCCCCTGCCTGCACTGCTGTCTCGGTGCAGAGCTGACAGTTTGTAGTCAGCCCAAAATGAAGCAAGTGAGTGGGGGAAGTGCCGACCATAGAGCAATTCCAGCAGGAAAACTTGCTCCTGTGCTCACAAGTAGACCAGCTGCTGTTGGCCGTCCAAGGGTTGCAAGCCCAGCTGGCAGCAGCCCCACCCACTCCACCTACAGGGAGAGCCAAGTGCCCTGTGACCCTCCCAGAGAAATTCACTGGGGCTTCAGAACAGCTCTCAGCGTTCTTGGCCTAGGCCCAGCTTTTCATGGAGTTACGACCAGAGGCCTTCCCAGGTGATAAGACCCGGGTGGGATTCTTGATTAACCTGGGCACCGGGGCCGCAGCTAGATGGGCCATGCCCCTGCTCCTCGAGCGTAGCCCCGTGCTCAACGACCTAGCCGCCTTCACCAGAGAACTGAGGGCTATGTTTGAGGACCCAGTCAAATCAGCCACAGCCAACCGCCGCATACGCAGGCTGCGGCAAGGCCGACGCCCCTTGGGGGAATATGTAACAGACTTTCATTTACTACAACAAAACCTGGGCTGGAACGCAGCGGCCCCCATGGATCAATTTCAGGAGGGGCTGTCCGATGAGCTTCTGGATGAGCTAGCTAGGGTGGAGCACCCTGGAACCCTGCAAGCCCTAATACGCCTGTGTCTCCAGATTGATGGGAGGCTGGAAAGCAGGCGTGCTAACAACCGACCCTGGCCAGTCTACAGAGCTTCGGCCCCAGTGGCTGTGTCTTTGGAGCCCTCCGGCAAGGACCCTACACCCCCGGAAGAACCTATGCAGCTGGGAGGGGCTCGGCCACGTCTTTCTGCTGCCGAAAAGCTGAGACGCAGGCAGCAGGGCCTCTGCCTGTATTGCGGGGCCCAGAGACATTTTGCAGCCCATTGTTCCGTAAAACGACCCACAGCCCCTACCTCGGGAAACTCCCATGCCCTGGCCTCCACAGGCCCCTGAGCTGGGGCAACCTCGTGGTTCAGGGGACCCACCAGCTCAGTTCCTCACCGCCCAAGCATCTGACCATGTTGATCTCTCTGACAGTCCCAGGAAGAGGTACCCTACAAGTACCAGCCATGCGGGACTCGGGATCCACCAGCAATTTCATGGACGTGTCCTTTGCCAATCTGCACCAGGTTCCTAGTCAACCCATTCATCGCCCTATCCTCGTGGAGACTATTGATGGCCGGCTTCTCGCCTCGGGCCCTGTAATACAGGAGACAGTGCCGTTAGACATGGCCCTGAGTGAGCACCGGGAAAGCCTCCAGTTCTACCTGGCTGCCATGCCCCACTTCCCGGTAGTGCTTGGCCTGGCGTGGCTACAGCGGCACGACCCCATCATCCAGTGGTCCACAGGCCGACTGTCCCTCGGATCCCCGTATTGCTGAACCACCTGTTGGGGGGCAAAGGAGCAAGTCCTGACTACCCGGGAGGCAAGATCAGCGCTGGAGAAATTACCAGAAAAGTACCGGGAGTTCCAGGATGTTTTTGGGAAGCAAGAGGCAGACCAGTTGCTGCCCCATCGTCCTTACGACTGCCCCATTGACCTGCTCCCCAGAGCCAAGATTTCTGTGGGCCGGATTTACTCCCTGTCGGAACCCGAACTGGCAGCCCTCAGAGAGTTCCTAGACAAGAACCTGCGCCGAGGGTTTATTCGCCCCTCAATGTCACCTGCAGCCGCCCCTGTCCTATTTGTAAAAAAGAAATGTGGGGAACTCCGGCTTTGTAATGACTACCGAGCCCTCAACCAGATTACAGTTTGGAATCGGTACCCTTTGCCCCTGATCCCAGAACTACTAGAGTGGCTGTGGGGCACTCGCATTTTCACCAAACTGGACCTGAGGGGGGCCTATAACCTGGTGCGTATTCGGGAGGGAGATGAGTGGAAGATGGCCTTTTGCACCCGTTATGGACATTTTGAGTATACAGTGATGCCTTTTGGCTTGTGCAACGCCCCCGCCGTCTTTCAGCACTTCATGAACGACATCTTCCGGGACCTCCTAGACCGCTTCCTGCTGATTTACTTGGATGACATCCTGATCTACTCACGGAACCCCTTGGAACATAAGGAACATGTTCGAGTGGTGCTGCAGCGCCTGCGGGAGAACCGCCTATTTGCCAAGCTAGAAAAATGTGCATTTGACCTCACTACCGTGGATTTCCTAGGCCATCGGTTCTCTCCCTCGGGAATCCAGATGGACCCAGCCAAAATTGAGACCATCCTCCAATGGGCAGCTCCTCGAAGCCACAAAGATGTGCAGCGCTTCTTGGGCTTCGCCAACTATTACCGCCAGTTCATCTCCCACTTCTCGGAATTAACAGCACCCATATCGGACCTGCTCCGATGCAAAGAGCAGTTTGCTTGGACGGAGGCTGCTCAACAGGCGTTCCAGCACCTCCAACAAGCCTTTACCTCTGAACCCATCCTTCAACAACCTGACCCCACCAGACCTTACATAGTAGAGGCCGATGCATCCGATAAGGCAGTGGCGGTGGTCCTACTACAGCCAGTGGGGAAAAAGCAGTCCCTGTTCCCGTGCGTTCCACTCCTGGAAACTCAATTCTTCGGAACAGAACTACACCATTTGGGAGAAGGAGTTACTGTCCATAAAAGTAGCCTTCGAGACCTGGCATCATCTCTTGGAAGGGGCACACCATCCAGTACAGGTACGAACAGACCATCGAAACCTGGAGCACCTGCAAAGCGCCCGACAGCTTAACCAACGCCCGATCCGGTGGTCCCTGTTTTTCTTCCGGTTCCAGTTCACGGTCACCTACCTCCCCGGCCACTGAAACAAACAAGCAGATGCACTCTCTCGCAAGCCAGAATACCGAGTTGAGCAGTTCGATCGCCCCCTTTGCCCGATCCTCCACCTAGAGAACTTCGCAGCTACCCACCAGCCACAACCCCTACTGGACCGGGTGCACGAACAGCAGCAAAAGGACCCGTACACCCTGGCACAGCAGCGAGAGCTCCAGTCAGGAACCCCCACCCTGGACAGCCCGTCTTCCTTGCAAAATGGTCTCTTGTACCACCAGAACCGTTTGTATGTTCCCCCGGGAGCTCTGCGGGGAGAGGTGCTCCAACTCTGCCATGACAGCCAGCCAGCAGGTCATTTTGGAACCTATCAAACCCTCCATCTAGTCCTATGGGATTTCTGGTGGCCCCGGGTCCAAGCGGACATCAAGGACTATGTAGCCGCTTGTGATACCTGCTAGTGAGCCAAGAGACACCCCGGAAAGCCACCTGGGCTCCTGCTCCTGCTGCCTACCCCCCCCAGGGCCCTGGCGCTCAGTCTCCCTGGATTTTATCACGGACTTACCGGCCTCCAGGGGAATGACCACCATCCTCGTGGTTGTAGACCTGTTCACCAAGATGGCCCATTTCCTCCCCTGTGCCGGACTACCCTCTGCCCCAGAAACTGCTCAACTGTTTTTGACCCAGGTTTTCCGTTTGCACGGCCTCCCAGACCACCTGATATCTGACTGAGGAGCCCAGTTCACTGCCCGGTTCTGGCAGGCACTGTTTTAGGCCCTGAACGTCCAGATCCACTTGTCCTCTGCCCACCACCCTCAATCAGATGGACAAACTGAATGCACCAACGCCACCGTAGAACAATACCTGCGATGCTACACCTGCTTCCAACAGGACAATTTGGTAGATCTGTTACCTCTGGCTGCATTTGCGTATAGTAATTCCGTTCATGCCTCCACACACCAGACCCCGTTCTTTCCCTCCTACGGCTACCACCCCTGGTTCTTCCCCTCAGTGCGACCCCCTTCACTGGTCCCCGCTGCGGATGTCATGCTGCAGGAGTTGCAGGCCCTGCAGGCAGTCCTGAAGGAACAGCTGGAGCAGGCGAAGGGCTCGTATAAGCGTTTGCGGACCGCCATCGCCAACCAGGCCCGCCGCTGAAGGTAGGGGACCGGGTATGGCTCTCAACCAAATTCCTGCGTTCGCAACGTCCATCTCAAAAGCTGGAGGCTCGGAACGTAGGTCCCTTCCGTATCACCCAGCAGATTAACCCTGTGGTGTTCCGGCTCCAACTCCCTGCCTCCTTCCGTATTCACCCTGTCTTCCATAGATCACTGCTGACTCCCGCTCTCCCGCCTCACCCCTTGAGTAGTAAGCCACGCCCCCCACCGCCGATACAAGTCAATGGGGAAGAGGAATTCAAAGTGGCGCAGATCCTGGACTCCCGGAGGCATCGTGGTCCCCTCCAGTACCTAATAGACTGGCAGGGGTACGGCCCAGAGGAACGCTCGTGGGAAGATGCTTCGCAGGTGCATGCCCCTCGTCTGGTCCATTGATTCCACCAGCACTACCCAGATAAGCAGGGCCCAGGTGGGAGGAGGCGGGTTGGTTGTGGGGAGGGGGATAGGGTCATGGCCCCGTCGGAGGACTCATCAGACGAGGATGACTCGGGAGTAACAGCAGCAGACCCAGAAGCAGCAGACCCAGGAGAAACAGAGGAAACTCCTGAGAACCCAGCTCCTTCTCCCCCTCAGCTGCAGAGCACCCCAGACACAGCTGAAGCCCTTCAGCCAGACGCAGGCAGTGAACAGGATGCTCCCCCCTCACCTGCAGAACGTAGACAACAGAAGGTCAGGCAGAAGAGGGGCAGGCCTGTCCACTTAAGGCCAAAACGCTGATGGCCCACACCTGCTGACAAACCTGCTCCTTAAAAGACAAACCTTGGGTTCAGCTTGTTGCTGACTACAACGTCAGGTGTGGCTTCGTGTGTTTCCAGATTCCCTGAACCTTATCTTGGACTGACCCCTTGGCAATTGAACCCGGACCTCTACTGACCTCGCTTCTGGACTTCTGGCTTGGCACGTAAGCTTGGAAAGGGCCTTGCCCTTATCATGCTTCATCCTCGTTAGCCTGGAAGATTTACGACCAAGCTGCCAGCTAAGGACTTTCCTGCCCTGGTAAATACCCAGGAATTTCCAGCCCCCACCTGCACTGCTGTCTCGGTACAGAGCTGACACTAGATAACCTGATTCACTTACTCTGTAGAGCCTAACAGTAGCTGTTGGTCTTCTCTGGGTCATTAATCATGCACTCTATCTCCTCCTGTCCTGTATCTCGATGTATGTGTGTGGAGTCTCATTAAAGCAGGGGGCTTCTATCCCTTATATAATAGGGAGTGACATCACACAGCTAAGTCCTTCACCTTAGCTGTAAGCCATCTTCACTTCCCAGCAGCCAGCCTCCTCATCTATTGGTTGCTTCAAAGGGGTTTGCCCAACCAATGAAGGCAAGACCTGTGCCAGCCTCATGGGCAGTCAGCTGCCTAGTCAGCTGCTGCTTCATGAGTCAGCCTGGCAGCCAATTTTTTGCACCAAGCATGCCTCACTTACACTTCATTGGTCCTACTAATGCCTGTGTCCTGCCAGTCAGAATGAGTCATTACACCTTGTTAGCACCAGAAGAGAAGAAAGCCACTGTGCCTATATATGGCCTCATCCACTATATGGATACCTTCATCTGCCAGAGGTCTGGCACTGCCTTCTCCTGAAAATGACCCTGCCTATTCCTCACACCCTTACATGTTGTCATTCTAACAGTACATACACTTAAGGCTTCTACTTATTACAATGCTTACATCATATAAAAATATATTATCAAACAGTTTCAGGGCCTTATATAAGTTCCAGATAGAGCATTAAAGATATATATTGCTGGATTCCACCTATCTCAAGCATCTTCTGCAATTTTCCAATACAGGGTCCTAATTGGTCTGGCCCGGATCAAGGCCTGATCTGGATTGACAAATCAGGCCCCAAACCAAACCGAGGGTGCCTTGCACATCCCTAATAGTCAATGTGATGCCCTCCAGATGACAATCCCAATCATTTCTGACCATTGGTCATACTTACTGGAGCTGATGGGAATTCAATAGTATCTGGAAGGAACCATAATGGCTATCTCCAATATACTACATATCCTTATTGGGGAAACAAATTCATGAGGGCAACCTCACATAAGAGCTCTTAACTTTTTCAAGCCATCATTTTCTTATGCCTTATTTTATTTCAGGCCAGCAGATTTTTTTATACTCAAAGTTAAGAGAGAGTGCGTGTGTGTGTGGGGCATGCAATTGTGGGACATGTCTATGAAATACCTTGTTAATTAACAGTAATATTCTAACATAATCATGACATCAAATGATATAAGGGCAGGGGTTCTTCATTTTAGATTAATAGCTTAGGTATATCATTTTAAAGCATCATTTATATTTAATATGAGGGGTTTAAAATGGATTTTTAAAAATTAAAATCTCATTATGCTTATAAAGAAGCAATTATTTTTAATAAGACAGAGTACATCATGTGAAATGATTAGTTAGGAATTTGTATTAAAAGCATTAGCTTTGACAAGAATTGATAACTGTGGCTGATATGGCATTATATTTCAGTCAAAAGGAAGAGCAACTCCAGATCAAAGTAGACAGCTTGGACATTTATTAATGTGACAGATTTGGGACGTAGAGATGAGCTCTGATGGAAGAGAACAATTGCTTTCTCTAGTATGAGTGCAATATTCAGATAATTGAGGGTAGCCAGGATCGCCATCTGAAGCACTTACAGTGAACTGTAAACAGACAAACTTGACAACTGTTTTTTTTTTTTTTTAAAGTAATGATTTCCCCATTTCTGTTCCTAGGGGACCTTAGAAGATGGAAGGTGTACTGAATTGCCGGTAAGATTGTGTTAGTTCTTGACAACACAGAGCACCTTATATACATTAGTCAGATTTGGGGAAAATTAGAAATTCTGTTTCTTTATCCTCCCTGTTGCAAGGTGGGTGGGTGGGTGGATGAGATCCTTGGTTTTGTTTACATAGATGCAAGCAAACAAAATTCAGGCAGTTTGCAGCAACTCCGACAGCCAATGCCAATGCTGATATTCTATTCAAGAAAGTAGCTTCTCTGGTTGGCTGTCAGATCTGCTGCAACGAAGATCGCTAAGGAAGCCACCACTGAGCAGGCGGCTTCCCTCCATGCATGTGACATGGTTGCTTGAACCATACAGAGTACCTCCAAACTGTAGCATTCATTTGAGAAGTTAGACTTGCAAGAAGTTCAGTTTAGAAAGATTAATGCTCCTTGCCTTTACTCTGCAAGTTATTTTATTAAGGGTAGGGAGGGGTGGAAAGAAAACAAATGATAAAAAAGCACTTCAATGAAAACTACTTCCTAATGAAATTTAACACTGGCGTTCTTAAGAACCCTACAATTCCTTGGAAGCTTATGAGAGGTTCCTCAAGTAATAAATGGCTAAGAAAAGACAGCTTTCTCACTACTAGTTATCTTCCCCAGAAATGCAAAGCCATATGCAAAAGAAGGGTGTGTTCTTGGGTACATTTGGATTTTGTCAAGCCTGGCCAGTACCCCACAGAAGATCAGCAGACACCGCAACATTATACAAAGAACCCTGCTGGAAAAGACCAAGGGTCCCTATAGGCCCTCATCCTGCTCGCTATAGGGACTAGTCAGATGTTTCTAGGAAACCTTCAAAGTAGGGCAGGAAGGCAATAATCCTCCTATAACACCCGCCAAGCCTCAAACCCCCCCCAACTGTTATCCAGCAACGTCCCTTCTGAACCTGGGAAGTTCCATTTAATAATGTCCATTGACTATCCTCCATGAATGTTAGGTAATCCTCTTTTAAAGCCATCTAAACATGAGGCCACCTCAACATCTTGTGGCAGAATATGCTTTACTAGGGATGTGCACTAGATTTGGCTGAATCCTGAACCAAATTGGGCCAATTTGGAGGGATCTGAGCTTGGTGAAACTGAGTCAAAGAGCTTCAGTAGGTGGGTGTCGGTTGCAAGGCTGCAGGTTTGGCTTGCCAACATGCTCCCCTCAGGGAAGGCACTTGCAAATCAGCATCCAGCAGAACCATGCCTTTCTGCTCTCAGTGGTGGTGGTGGATGCAGGGTCTCTTTCTTCCCCACCCCCTCCCAACCATGTGTATAATTAGGCTTTTAAAAATCCTGATGAAACATTAGTCTTGTTCCCCAAAATGATCTGCGGGTGGTCCTTGGTTAGCCTAGACTGGGGCCCTGATGGACTGTGCACAGCCTTACCAGAAGCGTCTCTAAAACGTTCTGTCACCAACCTGCAAGGATCCTCCAAGCTGAGACAATAACAGGGAATGGTAGGACATTTGAACCGCTGCCTGGCCACAATAATGGACTGGATGAGAGCTAACAAACTGAAACTCAATCCTGACAAGACTGAGATGCTGTTGGTCGGGGGACCCTCTGCTCAGACGGTTGATGTCAGACCTGCCCTACATGGGGTTACACTCCCCCTAAAGGAACAGGTCCGTAGTTTGGGGATCTTATTAGATCCGCTTCTGTCACTCGAGGCCCAAGTAGCCTCGGTGGCACGAAATGCATTCTACCAGCTTTGGCTGGTAGCCCAACTACGACCCTATCTGGACAGGGAGAACCTAGCCTCAGTTATTCACGCTCTGGTAACCTCTAGATTGGATTACTGTAATGCTCTCTACGTAGGGTTACCTTTGAAAACGATTCGGAAACTTCAGCTAGTGCAGAATGCCGCGGCCAGAGTTCTTACTGGGATGAAGAAATTCGACCACATAACACCTATTCTGGCCCAACTGCACTGGCTTCCAATACGTTTCTGGGCCAGATTCAAAGTGTTGGTCCTTACCTATAAAGCCCTTAACAGCACTGGACCGCAATATCGAATGGAACGCCTCTCTCGCTATGTTCCTACCCGTTCACTCCGCTCGACGTCTAAGGCCCTTCTCCGGGTCCCAACTCATACAGAGGCCCGGAGAACAGTAACAAGATCTAGGCCTTTTCGGTGGTGGCCCCTGAATTATGGAATGCCCTCCCAGATGAGATACGCCTGGCGCCTTCTCTGTCATCTTTTCGGCGCCAGGTAAAAACCCACCTCTTCACCCAGGCATTTTAAACTTCTTATTTTAATTTAATCTTATGTTTATTTTCTTTTACTCTGTTTTTAAATATGTTTTATAATTGTATGCGCAATACACGCTTGCATTTTAAATATTGTGGTTTTATCGTGTTGTACACCGCCCTGGGAGCTGTTGCTATAGGGCGGTTTAGAAATGCAATTAAATAAATAAATTTGAAAAACCACTGCACTAGGTGATTTTTCCCTAGGTACAGTCCTATAGGGTAGTGATGGGGAACCTGGAGCCCTCCAGAGTTTGCCTGACTCCAGCTTCCGTCAGTCCCAAGCAGCACAGCCAATGTTGAGGAATGATGGGGATTTAGTCTGACCAACATCCAGAAAGCCACAGGTTCCCCACCCACCCCTGCTGCAGGGTTTGTGCCTTTAATATAGGGAAAAGTATACATGGCACATGACAATTTAAATCCAACAAGACTTGAAAATCTAGGACTTTTTAAATCAAAAAGACAAAGAAGCAGAATTGTGAGGGGCAGGATATCAAATTCTTCACCATAGGTATACTAAACCATGTGCACAAGCAGGAACAAACTGCAGCAAGCTTGGGGAAGGCAAATTAGGAAGCTTTCGTTTTTCTTTAACTGTAGCTTGTCACGTCATCTAGAGAACAAACTGTAGCTAGTTTAAAAACAGGAGAAAACTTCAAAGCATGGTTTCAGAAGGCAGTTTGTTTAAACCAGGATTGGGGAACTTAAGGTTCAGGGGTCAAATAATGCCCTTCAGGCCTCAGGGCACTCTCTAGGCCACCCCTTGCCTCCCCAGGCCACACCACTCAGCTGTCCTGCTTTGCACCCTCCTTGAGTATTTTTTACCTAGTTGAAAAAGGTTCCTTACCAAAGATTTTGATATGGAAGATATGGAAAGCTGTGATTAAATAAAAAGAGAAGTTTCCAAACTCCTCCTTTGGGTTGCGGTCACATGCAGAGGGAGGAATAGTGTGCTAACCAGAGGCTTATTCTGGCTTGTTCCTGCTTATGCACATTGTGCTAAAAACCATGATTTACTGTCATGTCCTAATGTGGCCACTATTTTGCAGGGATATGAAGCAGTGGTAAGCTTGTTGTTTGGTAAAGCACTAGACATTTCTGCATTATGGCAGAATGAAATTATAGTGATTTTTTTATTAAACAAATAATAGTCAATGTCCTGTTAAAGAAGAGAAAAACATATCTGTTTCATAACATGATTGAGGCAAATAGCTCTGATGCTACAGATATAACAACTTAGCAGTTTGGATGGTTTTGATTTTTTTTTAAGTCCAATTTTTTAAAAAAAGCGTCAATCAGTTGTGTCACAGTTTCTTTGCTCATCACTTTTGGCCTCTGTTGCTATAAAGAAAATGATTAACAACGATAACCAGTAGTGCAGGGTTGTGTGGGTGGGCTGATGCCAGATGACACATTTTGGTGGACTTCCTGCTTTGTGTCTTCAGATTGACATTTATGTTGGGAACAGTGCCTGTTCTTCTGGATGCCAGCAGTTAACTGAATGTAATAGAGGGCTCAGTGAACTGGAAAACTTCATCATCAAACAGCTCATCAGGCAGCTCTTTGCCATCAGCAAAAAAAGTTGGGAATGGTGAATTCTTGCAGTCATCTCGGTAAGTTGGTAAAGCTGAATCGTTGACCTAGAGCATAACAAGAACAAGAGGCACTGAAAAATCTCAAAGGATTCAAAACACAAAATTACTGCTAAAATAGAGGACCAGTTGGAGTAACTGGATAAGAAAAACTGGGAGGGAAATGAGAAGTTTGATGCTGGACATGACACAATAGAGACAAAACAAAGAATCCAAGCAGAAATATCAGCAAGGCAGTTGCAGAGAAGTGAAAGCCTGGAAAAATGTGTGTGTGGGGAAATAATAAAGAAGAGTTTTCTGCCAATTTGCTCCGGAGCGTTTTCATTTTTCCAACAGAAAAATTGGGGAATACTGAAAAAACCTCCTATGAATTTTTCTTACTTTTAGATTGAGTGAAATGCTTTATTTTTAAAAAAGGTTTAAAACACTCTACAGTATTAAAGAACGATAATACTTCTACATATAAAAAAACTCCAATTCAAGATGCTTTTCAGCACCAAGAAGGCGCTGCCATCTTCATGAGAGTGGGATAAATACTTTTGTTCTTATGAATTGCTGCTTGCCTAATTTTGGTGGCTTTTGGTCTAGTTTGGAGATATCAGAAGCATGAATCTTGCTTCTTCTGGTCTTTTGACCTGGCCTCTCTCTTGTGAACTACCTTTTTGTCTCTCCCCTCAAAACAACTGTGACATGGACACTTAGTACAGACTGGGAAACAGGCAGTTGACTGCCCTGTCAGCTGGAGAGAAAGAGAAAGAAAGATCAAAAGGAGGTGGGAGCAGAAACTGCAAAAAGAGCTGTTGTGGGTGTGAAAGTCTCAGAGGAAAATGATGAACGTGTGAGTGAGACTTGAGCTCCAACCTAGACTACAGAAGGAAGCGGACTATAATTGGATAATTTTGTTGGCAAAAGACTTAAGACATTTAAAGTTTTACATTTCATAAATATGTCAAATAGAACTCAGTTATAAAATGGCGGGTGATACCCAACATTATTCATATTCAGGGAAGACCCATTGAAAGCATGACTTGTCATCTGCATACAGGTGGCACTAAAAGAAAGGGTTTTTGCAGAATTTATGCAATGAAGACAAAGAATTCTAGATGAGTATGGTTTTGTGTATCAATTTGCCAAACAACATACATTTAGGAAAACATTTGTGAAGGGCACAATCACAAGCTTATTTTATTGTCCAAATATAATCTAAAACATCCCCAAATCATAATACAAGTTATCAAAACTGTAAGACAAGAAAATGTATCAGAGGTTTGTACACTGTAAACACAGAATGCCCACAATACCTTTAAAGGCAAGATTAAGAGCCAGAACAACTAAAAACTACACATTTTAGAAAGCTTTGCATCCTAACCCTACGTTGATTATAAGGACAATTAAATTCAATGGAACCTAGAAAACAACCTGCATTTCTTTCGGGATTTATTTTTCTGAGCCAACTCCTGCCATAACACTAAGCCAAACTATGGCTTAGCATGGATGAGCAACTGAGCTCTTACACAGTGAGAAAATTGAGGCCCTTCTCTTGGGAACACAAGAAGCTGCCTTGTACTGCGTCAGACGGTTGGCCCACCTAGCTCAGTACTGTCTACACTGACTGGCAGGGGCTCTCCAGGGTTTCAGGTGGGAGACATTCCAAGGCCTACCTGGGGATTGCTGAGCCCTGCTGAACACAAAGCAAATGTCCTACTGCTGAGCTATGGCCCTTCCTCTTAATCTATTTATTTGTAACTAAAATGGTGTAGAGATAGTCACAGGCAAAGAAAGAATTCATCTGCACATAGCACTGCAGACAAGAGCACTGATCCAAAACTGATCCCTGGAAGACCTTCATTTTTTACTTCCCTCTGTTGTGAGAACTGTCCATTTATTCCTAGTCTGTAACTAGTTATCAATCGATAAGAGTATATTATCTCACGATTGCTAAGTTTATGCACTCCAAAGGCAGGTCTCACTTCATGTCCTTTAAAAGACAATGGGGAACACATTGATATTGTATAGTAAAATCTGCACAGCATTCATTTTCTTCTGCGCAGCACTCATTTTCTTAACAGAAAATATAGGTAGAATCTTTGCATTATCCTTGTTGCTGAATGAGAAGACCTCAGTTAATTCTCAGTTATAAGTACTTATGTTCAGTCTTTGTTAGCCATTATTCCATATGTGCATATAGTGTGATTGGGGGTGTGTGTGTGCCTGGCAGAGTCTCTTTTATTTGTCATGCTACACTGAAAAAAAAATGTCTGGTCATCCCTTAGATAAATGAATTTGGAGGAGTGTAGCTTTCCACACCTCCTCTAGGATGCACATCTTAACGGGGTGAGGGGAGAGTGAGTGTTGGAGAAGCTGAGAGCAATGCCGTCAGGAGTCTAGACCAAGAGGCCAGACTCCTAGCAGGGGCACCCAAGGCAGAGTGGTCAAAGCTGAGACACCAGACTAAGATGCATCAAGATTCAGAGGAAGGCAATGGTAAACCACCTCTGAACACCTCTTACCATGAAAACCCTATGAACAGGGTATCCAAAATGCAACACGAGTCTTTTTGCTATTGGAGGTCGCCGATTCATTGGGTCACCGTAAGTAGAAATCTACTTGAAGGCACATAACAACATGTTTTCCACAATGGCCATGATTGTGAAATGGTCGGTCTGGCTGAAACAAGCACAAATGTCACCAACTCTTAGATCAGTGGTTCCCAAGCTTTTTTCCTCATGGACCACTTGAAAATTGCTAAGGCTCTTGATAGACGACTTAATTATTTTTCTGCCTTTTGTAGCAATTGTAATGCACTGTGATAGATGCTGCACGATTTTTCATTGTATTTTTACAGGCACACCATGGACCATCTGAATGAAGCTCGTGGACCACAGTTTGGGAGCCCCTGCCTTAGATTTAATATATGCACTGAAATCACCAAAATGTTTGACAATATATGTCCAATGATTTTAACAATTAGCTTTATGACAACATCCTCTGTGCTTCCACAAGGGATGCAGGTAGACATGCACAAAGACATTTGTTTTGCAATGCTATTTGTGTTTTTTAAATTAAAGCTTTATTTAAAAAATAAAAATAAGAAAATTGCACAGCAGGTATGTACTTTGAGATGGCATATAGGTATTCAGTTTTTAAAACTGATTTTTTTCAGTTTTAAAAACTGGGCTTTGGCTCATCATTTTGCAGAACAGTAAATTAATGCACTGTAGACACCTAGGCAAACATACACACAAGATGGTGTGCTATTGATAGCAGATCTCTCAAGTTTGAACAACTACAATTCAGCAGAACATAATCCGCAAAAATCGCTTGAGCATGTAGCAAGCTTGATATTTAGGAGGAGGGTGACATCGCAGTTTGCTTTGAAGTTTAGTAGACCCCCAGGCTGTATCAGTACTGTGCACAAGCTGTAGCAAGATGCAAGATGCTTATTTTGCAGGAAAAATATACTGCTTTCCAAAGTGTGTAAGCCTGGAATCTTTTTGCTTCAAGTAACACTGTTTCTGATCGGTAAGGGTTATGGAGGCTCAATGCTGAAATTGTTACTCCAAGACTTCTTTGTTCTTGATTGCTCTTATGTCAAGGGACATGGGTTAGAGAGCAGCTTGCTGGAGTGAGGAAGCTGTCTCACGTGGCTTTCATGTGACTTCCAGACCGGCCATTTCTCAATCCTGCCATTTACGTTCATTTAAGATGTTTAACTACACAGCATATCTTAGAGGTTTTTTTTTTTTTAAAAGTTACATCCCAATTATGTCCTCAGAGCCAAAATCATATGCACCATGATTTCCTGTCAAATTAGGTTACAACAGCTAGAGGCATCACACTCCACACTACAGTGCAGCATTTCCAAAGCATATTTCCTACCTGAGCTCACATGGAACTCCAAGGAACACAGATAGATGAGAAATTTCAGCCTTTGGCACAAGAGTGATAATGATGAAAATTACACAAAACAAGCCATAGGGCAGACACAAATGACACACTATTATGCTTAATATTTCTCTTCTGCTCAAACTGGCAAAGGGAGCACAACCAAGAATCAAATTATGTTACAAGCTAAATTACTAGCATTGTTTTAATTTTTGCAATAACCCAAACGTCCTTGCTTACTGAAAATATTACTTGATTTAAAATGAAATGAATAGATAAAATGAACTCTTTTTATGTGAAACATGCTTTTGGGCGACATGTTTCATAGCCAAGAGCAAAACCTACTCTAATTAAACCAGAAATACATCAATGTTCAATTAGAAGGGACTTTGCAATTTTAGTATTTCAGAAAGACCTTAACGATATTCCTTTAGGTTATTTCAAACCTACTGGGAAGAATATTTTCTATAAATGTACATCTGCCAAGGTGCACAGTGGCTTAATGGTTGCCAAGCAACCAATGAAGAGGGCACCAATGCTCTGTAACTGTGCTTTCTTATGCACACAAGACAGCAGCATCTTTTTTTCAATTTAACAGCAAAGTTACATTGTTTAAGAGGTTCCTTGACTAAAAAAGAAATCCACGAACAGTGATGGCCCAGGGTGCCCATACTTGACTAAGAGCCAGTCTCTTTATTATGTAGTTCATACACAAAATGAACCAAATCACACATAATTCTAACTGACAAAAAATTGTCAGCATAAACTGATTGCTTTATGGGGGGGAGTCAAGGTCCTCAGTTTTTTATCATTAAAATTCCAAACAGCACACATTAGGAAGCACCTTCTCTCATATGGCCTTCACCGATCAGGTGAAACTCGCAACAGCATAGAGTCAGGCTTCCTTTGTGGTGCCACCATAATTCTAATCATAATTATTTATTAGTTAGTCCAAAGACCATTACAGCAAAGGTCGGGTACAAAACGTTAAAACATACATATAAACAAAATCATAATCAAAGTTATGTAAATATAATTAAAACAAGTATCTTAATCAGGACTATACAAAAGAGCAAGTGACCAGAGAATGGCGTAGCCTTTTAGTGCAATAACCAAAACCTTTATAGGCTCCGGACTGGGGCTTACAAGAATATTCTGGCTCTTTTGTAACTTTAATTAATTAGTTTAATTTTGCGGAGCAACCATACATGGTCTGTTAATTATAGCTAGGTTCAAGAATTTAGAGACTTGGACCATGATTGCTTTTTCAGCGCCCTCTAAGAGAGCAAACAAAAGAGCCTCCAGGGAACGACCTGGGAAGGATTTCAAAATGGGGTTTAAAAGATCTTTTCTAGCCTCATTGTAGTACCTACAGTTAAATAGGACATGCGAGACAGACTCGACTTCAGTCTTGTCGCATGGGCAGTATCTGAGATTTCTTGGGATTTTTTCATATCTGCCCTGCAGAAGATTAGAAGGTAGGGCATTGAATCAGGCCAAGGAAAATGCCCTTCTGTACTTGGATACAGCCAGCCAGCTTAGATAACTCATCCCATCTTTGCAGGGGAGTCCTGGGAGACCCAATGAACGGGGTGAACAAGGGCCTGAAGCAGCTGCCAGGAGTTCTTAATTGTCTATATCAATTAGCCGCTGTTTGACAATCGCCTTGGCCCTACCAAGCTCCATAGAAAGCAACTCAGCAGATGAGAGACCCACCCGATGCAACTTTATCTTGAACAATCTTGGTCCAGGATGACTTAATAGGGTCTCTCATCATCTGATAGGTGAATGAATCTAGAGAGGGCATAAGACAGCACCGTAGCCAGAATTGGATGACATTTGTCCAAGCCAGGCAGTTTATGGAGTTAAGGCCAGCCTCCAAAGTAAGGGTGGCTCCAGCAACACATCTAGGGGCACCAAAAATAGATCTAAGAAAGGTGGCATAGATTCCTCCCAATGAGCCGTTGAAAAAGGGGTACCAAATTGGACTTCCGGGAAGGGTGACTTCGCTTGTGCCTGCTTTTGAGACGGGCTCCCGCCGCAGAAGAAGCTTATTCAGATATAAATCAGTCAGAACATTTTTTTTTTGACTGATGAAATTTCTCCCGGGCAGGGAGAAACGTAGAGATCAACCTCAAAAGCCTGTTTTTGTTGGGAGGACTGGATTTCATTAATTTATGAGAAAAGGTCCAGCCAGCAATGCCGGATGGACTTCCGAACAAGCTCTATCTGATTAATGCGATACGTTTATCTTTTCTTCAAAGAGAAAATGGACTAACAGGCAAGCACCCTTCTTTCTATTATTTTTTTTACTTGGTTTAAATTGTTGCAGCAAAAAGAGATTTGTCAAATGAATCAGCTTTAAAGAACTTCTGGGTGAGCTATAACTCTTCTCTGTTATTCACGAAATTAACAGCTTATCTCTGTTTCTATTGCAAAAAGCTGTCCTGGAAGTGCATTCTAAAGATATAAACAGAAGAGGGATTTCTATTCCGAGGAACATTATATTGTCTGGGACTATTCTCTTTTTGGTCTATTTTATTTTGACGAATCTGCTTCTTCACGACGCCACTAACTGTTTTGATGCTGGGAACTAAATTTGTTTTGTATTCTTGAACATAGAGAGATAAGGCAGGCTGCTCTGTTTATACTGTGATGTCATCAAGCCTGGAATATTAACCCAATTGTTGCTGAAATAAGAAGTGGTCCTTCTTTATTTTTGTTTTGCTTTGTTTTCGTGGTTTTAAAAATGGCAATCAAGAAAGTGGCTGAGAATCTGGAAGTAATTATGTTTCAGAAAATAATGGATGAGATTGAGATAACGAAACAAACCCTGCGACAGGGCAGTAAGGAGCTGAAAATTGAACTGAGCAAAATGACGCAGGAGCTTAAAGAAATAGGGGATCCTGTGAGAGAGGAGAATGAGATCAGAGATGAGAAAAGAAAAAATAAAGGGAAGATACAAGCCCTGGAGATTGGAACAAATGTGGAATTGGAAAAAGATCTGGAGTTTATGGATATTAGAAATAAAATCTACTGTTTGGAATTTAACGTTATCTCTGAAGAAATTAATGAAGATATTAGAGATAAAGTTATCAATGGCTTGGATAATCTTCTGGACTGGAATGACGTGATGGAGCTTGATATAGAGAAAATCTATGGAATTAACTGCAGCCATGTGACAATGGAAAAACTCTCAAGAGATGAGCCAGTGCATTTTGTAAAAAAGAAGAACAGAGATATGACTTTACAACAATATTTCAGCAACTTATTCAGAATTGATGGCAAGAAAATATTTGGGATAGAGGAAATTCCCATCAGACTCTTATTATATGACTATGGCTATGACAGCAAGTTTATTATGGAATACTGATAATGGAAGATTGGACACTGAAATTACTGGACTTAACAGGACTATTGAAGATGGAAGATGGAATTAATATGGATAATGGAATAATGGCTATTGAAATTATTGGACCTAACAGATTTTGATGAGATGGATTAATCGATATGTTTATTTGGACTATGGTTATGACAATAAGATTATTATTATTATTATTAACGAGATGGATTAATCGACATGTTTATTTGGAGAAAAATTGATAGATATATTTCTTAAAGAATTGAAACCTCTCTTTGACTTTTTGTGGAAAGAATAAAGTAATGTTTATGAGATTTGATGATTAATTAAGATAACTACTGGAGGAAAGTGATCTTATAATATAATTTAAGAGACAGGATTGTTATATATTGTAGACCTATAACTGATTTGATCTGCGACAAATGGGAAGTCAACATTTTATTTTTTTGTTTAATCATTTTTGTTTTGTTTTGTTTTTTGTCTTTGAATGTTTTATGATTTTGTTTTGTATGTTTTATGAAAATTTGAATAAAAATTATTGTAAAAAAAGAAAAGAAAAAGGGGTACCAAATTGGGGCCCCATAGAGTATCATCGAAACTATTTTAATTTTTAAAACATGTGTTGCAGCTGGCACGAATTTCCCACCCTTAGTGAAAATGAATCGGGTTAGTGCACCCAGATTTTTCTCAGCCTTAGCCTTAACATATTTAGCTTGGGTTCTCCAAGTGGCTGTTTCTTGAAACCAAATCCCCAAGTACTTATAAGAGTTGACTTGTTCAATTCGGACTGATCCCATAGACCAGGAGAATCTGGCCTTCCTCCTGGAGAAGACTATTACATTGGATTTAGAATGGTTAATTATGAAGTGGTTGGCTTCGCAGTATTCCGTAAAACCATTTAATAGTCTTTTGAGGCCCAGCTGGGTTTGGGAGATTAAAACTGTGTCATCTGCGTACAGCAAGATGGATACTTTGGTAGACCCAAGCTTGGGTGGATGGGATTGTAACATTCTCATGGCAGGAGGGAGGTCAGCCAAGTATAAGTTGAATAAGGAGGGGGCAAGAACACACCCCTGTCTGGCACCTTGTGAAGAGTGGATCTCTTTCTCTCGAGAGATGGCCTCGATAGCTGCAACGTACTTGTATGGAAGTATTACAATACAATGCACGGATCAGGAACAAAAGTCTCTTCTCTATGAGCAGCGAGTCTAGCTTGCTCCAAAGTCGATCACGAAGGATGGAATCAAAGGCTGATTTCAAGTCTATAAAGGCTGTGAAAAGTTTGCCACCTCGTGATTTGGAGTATTTTTGTGCTAAATGAGCCAGTACCAGGCAGTGATCGAGGGTGGAGCTTCCCAATTTCAAGCCTATCCGTTCTTCCCCCAGGATGTTATTATCGTTTATCCACAGATTTAGCTTCAAACTTAAATATCTGGCATACACTTTTCCAACAATAGACAGTAAACTGATTGGATGGTAGTTGCTCAGGTTGTTCTTAGAGCCATTCTTGTAAATAGGAACAATATAGGCTTTCAGCCAGATTGTAGGTATAATTCCCGAGTTGTTGATTAAGGTGAAGAGGGAAGCCAGCAAGGGGGCCCACCAGCTGATATTACATAGCAACAGCTCCAAGGGGACTCCATCTGGTCCAGGAGCCTTACCTGTTTTTAGCTGAGATATTAGTTCCTCGATGGTGTTAATATCAACAGGAGGCCAGGCAGGAGTGTCCGGAGAGAACAGAGGTGAAGTGCTAGGATTTGATGATTTTGGATCATTAAAGACGACATGAAAGTGGTCCTCCCAGATGTTAGCTGGGATGTGGCAGTCTGGGCTACCATTATAATTGACCAGAGCTCCGGAAACGAGTTTCCAGAAGGACTTGGGGCTGCGGGTGATAGATACTGCTATTAGCATTTGCCATGATTCCCTAATTGCCTCGTTTTTCTTCTTACAGATGAGCTTCTTATACTCTTTCCTTAGCACGTAGTAAGAGTGCGGAAGCTGTCGTTCATTATTTGATCGGTAGCAGCCGTAGGCAGATCGAATTCTTTTCCTGAGATCAAGGCATTCTCTATCGAACCACTTGTTAGTTCTTTTTTCAACCAGAACTTTTGAGGAATTGGTAGGCGTTTGGAGTATGATGTTCATATCCTTTATCATATCCTCGTAAATCTTTATGCCCTTACTTGGTGAGTTAACTGTGGTTATTTGCTGTAGGGCTTCTATTGTACGGGGGAAATGAGTAAAACTATTAAAGTCCCGTTCTGTCTTACTAGACCACTTTATCTTATTGATGCTGGCTACTAAAGGCAATCTAGAGAGTGCATGCTGTGGTATATTCAGCTGTAGTACACCAGGGATAAAAAAAGATAATTAAAGCGGCAGGTGGTCACTATCAGGACAGTTCGCTACTCTGAAAGTGTGGCCCAGGGTTTTCAGTGTCTTATGAGTAATAATGTAGTCGACCACACTTGAGCCCTGAGGGGAGACGTAGGTAAAGTGCACCCATTCATCACCAGGGCTGGAGCCATTTAAAATACACAAATCATTTTTAAAAACAAACTGGAGCAGACCTACTCCAGCAGAGTTTTAAAAAGTATATTTAGAGTGGCGCAGCTTGCACTTTAAATCACCCCTATTAACTGGAAAAACGAAGCAGGCGTGAGAACATCCACCAGATAGGTTCCCGTCCTTGCGTTAAAGTCGCCTGCAATTATTGGTAGTGCATGGGTGAATTTGGTCTTCCAGTGAGCATAGTAACATTCAATTTTAAGCCAATTTGACACAGCATCTTCCCTACGAGTCATTGGAGGGAAAAAAGTATTAACTAAAAGTAAAGTTAGCTGTGTGGACCTCACGTCTAGAATCAAAGTCAGCAGAGTAGAATCGCAGACAGGGAGCTCAGTGATCTTGGCATCCAGAGATGAGGAAACCAGGATACACAGACCCTGTCTAGCTCTGCCCTGGGTCTCATTAGGGATTGCAGGTGTACAAAATGACACAAATCCATTTACATAGATACGTCTCTTGGAGCAGAATGATATCAAACTTGCTCAAGAAGGCCAGAAAATTGCTAGTACTTCTTTTAGATTTCCAGCCAGCAATGTTCCAAGAGAGAAGTTTCAGAGAGGTAGTACTGCTCTTTGATCGTGGTCAGTCCACCTCTTCAATTGTGTCCATATTGCTGCCTAAATTCTCAAGGACGCAGCAGTTGGCGAAAGGCTCATAAGGGGTGGTGATTCGAGGGGTTAGACTGGAGGTGATTTTATCAGGCTCTTGTAGGCCATACCCATGAGGTTCCAAATATTGTAGGGGTATCCAATCAATAGATTTTGTCTTCGTTTTTGTATAATCATCAAAGACAGGTTTTTTTTGGAGTCCCTCACAATTAGTGAAATGTGGGGAAATTGCAGATCCCAGGTCATCAGGCTTGGAGAGGATGTTATGTCTTATTGCATTAGAGGGTTGCAAGACCACTATCTCTGGGCTCAAAGCCAGTCGCTCCCTTGTATTATAATTCTGTGACTTACGTACTGGGGAGATGGCCCAAGATGTTCTGCTGTTTGTTGACCAGATAGGGACCTTTGGAGGGCACCGGGGAGTCTGGACTGGGCAAATCCCAGGGGGAGTAATTCCCCCTCTTTCCTTGATGCCAGCGTCAGGGTGGTGGATATCATTTAGATTAAGCTCATGATCTCAATTGGCCATATTTAGAAGCATTTCTTGCAAGGAGGAAAGTCTCAGCAGAATTTCTTGTTGATCTTGTCTAGGTAGCGCACAAAAGCTTCCGATAAGCAGTAATTCCTCTGGAACTATATTCCCCGGTGCAGAGTTATCCTTGCTTTCAAAAAGCTCCCCCACACCAGTTAGGCCCTTAGCACTCCCCGGGCCAGATGTTAATTTTCCCGGGCTATGGGTCGACGTAGGAGAGGAAGCGTTAGTTAGCACGACTAAGTCCCTGATTAATGGCTCCTTTTGTTTCAGGGTAGGGAGACGGCTCTTCTCCACCCTTTGAAGTCCCAGGGGGAGAGCGGGTGAGTTGTCCATGAAATGCCTTCTTCCATGAAATGCCTTCTAACATCGATGCCATTTGTTTTGAACTCATCTTTGGCTGAGTAAATGGATGCAGCTATGGTGGCTGATGCAAAAGTTGTCACTGCTCAGGCCGTTTTATAATTATAATACAGATAATCAATCTTCCGTATAGAGTTTAAGTCTATAGGAGTCTCAATAGACTGTGATACAAGCTTCAATAAGTGTACTTTGCGTTCGTGTTGTGTCAGCCAACCATATGGTTTTGGGTAGTTAATGAAAACCAAGTTCTCCCCCATTAACTGTAAGCACCATTTTTTATTTGTCGGAGATGGTTTCTGGGACCAATCTTGCTCCACAGTATCCTTTGTAGGGACTTCTTTCTTATTCAAAAGTTGGGATAAAGACCAGGGATCTAGTGGACCATCAGGTACATTTTCAGTAGCATGTTGATGGACAACTTCTGGCCACTGAACTGGGCATGCCCTCTTTTGTACACTCTTGGTATTGATATCCTGCCTCGCAGGATTAGGTGTTTTCCGTCTTTCTTCCTCTAAGTCTAATAGCTTGAATAATTTGTTAAAGTTCATTTTGGCACATTTTGTTTTGTTGACTGTAGATTTTATATTCTTGGATTTCCGTTTGGAGCTCATAGACACCTTCATGTGTTTATGTTTGGTATTCTTATTGCTCTTCCCTGAAAACTTTTCCTTTGTCCTAGTAATAAAGTTCTTACTACCCTTCACATGTTGCTTATATAATGAAGGGAGCTCGCTCGTGATTCTAGCATCCTGGTCTAGCCTAGATTTTGACAACGGATCCTTAACTTCTGGAGGGATAGGAGTTGATTGAACTCTCCCCTTTAATCTGTCCAGGATTAAGTTTGTTAAGGTGGTCAATAGCGCCACACACTCTGTGAGGAAGTTCTTAAACTGAGATATGTCCTCGGTCCATCTTGTAAATAAACTCCTAACCAGCTCAAGTTGAGAGTTGAATAGATTTATTGCCAAATGAGAGTCAGTTGTTTTACAGCCAGGAGGCAAAGAGGGAGAGGAAGGAGAACTTGGCTGTGAGGGAAGAGGGTCACGAGTCTCCCTCATCAATCTTTCAGCAGGACAGAACGTTTTAGAATTCTTGGGACTCACTTGTATCTCTTCAAGTCTGCTAACCTGCCAAAAGTTATTTATAGCTGTAATAGTGGACAGTAATTCTGCGGCCAAGTTACTTTCACTTATCTCCTGTGCTTCCCAGTCCATGGTTCTCATTATACATCGGAGACCCAGGGACCAATCGAGTATCTCCCCATGCGGTGACTCATTTAAGGTCTTTGGCTGAGTCCCTTCCTCGTGACTGGGGCTAAAAAAGTCTGTAATTTTGTGCTGATTACGAGTTTTAGCAGAGTACATATCATCTTCCATCAAAGGGACCAACCCCAGTTGCTTATATCCTTTTCTAGTGAGGCCTACCGGAGCCTGAATAGATTGGTTACAGGGAAGGTCTGAACAGCTGTGAAATATCTGATCTCCCAGTTTGTGGGCTGCTTGGAGAAGGTAGCACAATTAAAGAGGCAGCACTCAAATGATGGTTAAATGTATCCATTGAAATCCAGTAAAAGAACATTAATCATGAGCACAGAGTGAGTCTGGGCACAGCTCCAGCATGAGTCTTGTTTCTTTTACTTAGAGTTTGATGACCTCAGTAAGCCTTATGTTATCAGTCTCGGCGTAGCAAACTGATTTACTGGGCGGTCTGAGAATGAGGGCTGTGCTGTGAGCTTATAAAGCAAACACTCCTTGATGAAACGTCTCTCTATTGAGCCTCCAAAATAAATAAACTTCTCAGTTCTTAGTTATTCAAACCTGTTCAGGAAAGTTGCCAGGAATGTTGTAATAAAGTCAATAATACTCAACGGAGGGGGAGTTGAGCTAGAAAGCAGCCGATGGCATCACTCCCATTAGATCTAATCACTGTCAATGCTCACAAAGCTGACTTTTGACATCTTTGGTGGCCTAATAAAGTCACTCAAAACTTCTGAGGGAAAAAGTGGTGGCCACAATTCAGGGAAGACTTGGCTGCATACACACCACACATCTAAAGCATAACCCTCTTCCCCGGCCGTGCCACCATACGGAACATCTTTCAACTGTCTGGAGTTCCATCATGATACTGTATGGCCTTTCTAAAACAGATGTTTCTATTTTAACAAGCTTTCAGGTAAGATTTAACTGAGATATTACTATTTGGCTGCTCTGGTTTTGCGTTACATTACCGATGAGAGTTTTGTGGCGCCTTAATGATTAAGAAATTCCTTATGGCATAAGTGTCCGTGGACATCATCAGATGGACTCTGGTCCTCAAAAGCTTACGCCATAAAAAAACAGTAGAAAGTACGACAAGATTGTTTTTTGATGGAATCAACTGACATTGCTACCCATCTGGAAAATAATATTTCAATATGTTTCACTGTGTTGTCTACTGCCATTTTACTATCCTCTATTATTTGGAAACTATTATGAATACCCAACTGGATTTTTAAAAATTGGAAATTATACACCTCACTGGCCACACAACACCACCCATTATTACTTTTCCTTTGAGGAAAGATATAAGCAAAATTCAATGAATTAAGATGAATAAAATCTTGTGTAGCTAAACATGACTGCAAAATATTTTCCCAGCTCATAGTACTGAATGTTATATGATAGGATATGACAAACGTGTGGCAACAGAAGAACTTGCCTTAGTGCAGTTTGACTGTGTAACCTTTTGGTGCATCCTATGAAGGGCTTTGAAATATTTGAATAAGAGGAACTGATTAAGGCCAGATTACATATTACTGGAAGTGATTAATATAATGGAACTTGGGAGAGCCGTGATATTGTTAGCACAGCACATTGGAAAGCACTAACATTTTTTGGGGGGGGGGCACCATCTTGAATGCAAGATGTTCAGAGCTGGCTGTGGTGTTTCTGGGAGATGCAGATGTTGAGGACACTGGCTTACCAGCTAAGGACTTTTTAGTATAGGCAAGACTGGCTATAGGGAGAGCTGGAGTATATAATGTGAATAAAAGCCAAGGATGGGGCCAGGAGAGCATGGGGGCAACACTGTTCTTATCTCTTTTTTCTTTCAGTAGTTCCTCCCCAATTTAAGTTTATTGGGGAGCGCCCACTGCTAGATAACAGAATCAGTAAGACAGGATTAAGAGACTCGCACATGTGTGCTGAGGAGGTGAATGTGCAAGGAAAATAGGGCAGTTCATCTCAACCGTTGACTAGCCCCAATGCTTTCATCCATCTTAAAAGCTGCAAGGGAATATAGGGGCATCCTCACAACCAAGTTACATGCGTGTCATATACCAGCCATTTCATTACTGGGCAACAGCCAAGTTAAACACAAGGCTTTTCAATATGTTTCAAAGCAATCCAAAAGCCTTTGAATGAGCCTTTGTCCTTCGCTCCAAACTGGGCTTATTGGACTGGTCTATGCAGTCACTCTGATACTGCTACAGTCTATAAAGTACAATTTCAATTCAGTAAGTTTTATAAAGTTCTCTCTCATCACTCTTATTTCTAGTTTCCTCCTTTTGGGAGAAAGGCATACATTGTTAGCATTCATTTTTGCTTTGCAGCCCTTCTCATTGGAGTATTTCAGTTGCTTTAGGGGATGTTTCTGCCATGATGCAGAATACAAGTACAGGATGACAACTGGATACAATTTTATCCTGAAACGATCGCAATGGAGTACACACTACCAAAAAGGGCTATATAAAGAAGTAGGACTATAAGGAAGTGCCCTCATGCTCAGGTTGCAGTTGTTATATCCAAATGTCTATTTTATTTTGACGAATCTGTTTCCTGACGACCGCCATTAATTGTTTCGATCCTGGGAACTGCATTTTGTTTACTTAACTATGGAGAGATAAGGCTGTCTGCTCTGTTTATATTGTGATGTCACCAAGTTTGGAGTATTAACCCAATTGTTGCTGAAATAAGAAGTGGTTTTCCTATATTTTTCTTTTAAAATGGCAATTAAGAAAGTGGCTGAGAAGCTGGAAATAACTATGTTTCAGAAAATAATGGATGAGATTGAGATAACGAAACAAAACCTGCGACAGGGTTGTAAGGAGCTGAAAGTTGAATTGAGTAAAATGAAGCAGGAGATTAAAGATATAGGGGTCCCTGTGAGAGAGGTGACCCTGGAAGGGGTCCCTGTGAGAGAGGAGACCCCGGAGATTGGAACAAACGTGGAACAGGAAAAAGATTTGGAGTCTATGGACTTTAGAAACAAAATCTATTGTTTGGAGACACAGGAGATTAAAGACATAGGGGTCCTTGTGAGAGAGGAGACCCTGGAGACTGGAACAGGGGTCCCTGTGAGAGAGGAGACCCTGGAGACTGGAACAGGGGTCCCTGTGAGAGAGGAGATCCCGGAGATTGGAACAAACGTGGAACAGGAACAAGATTTGGAGTCTATGGACTTTAGAAATAAAATCTATTGTTTGGAACTCAATGTTATCTCTGAAGAAATTAATGAAGATTCTAGAGATAAAGTTATTAATGGCATGGATAATCTTCTGGACTGGAATGATGTGATGGAGCCCAATATAGAGAAAATCTATGGAATTAACTGCAGCCATGTGACAATGGAAAAACTTTCAAGAGATGACCCAGTGTATTTTGAAAAAAAGAACAGAGATATGATTTTACAGCTGTATTTCAGCAACTTATTCAGAATGGATGGCAAGAAAATATTTGGGATAGAGGTAATTCCCATTAGACTCTTACTATATGACTATGGCTTTGACAGCAAGATTATTATGGAATACTGATAATGGAAGATTGGATACTGAAATTACTGGACTTAACAAGACTACTGAAGATGGAAGATGGAAAATGGAACTAATAGGGATAATAGAACAATGGCTACTGAAATTATTGAACCTAACAGATTCTGATGTGATGGATTAATTGAAATGTTTATTTTGACTATGGTTATGACAATAAGATTATCATAATTAGTAATGAGATGGATTAATCGATATGCTTATCTGGAAAAAAAAATTGATAGATATATTTCTTAAAGAATTGAAACCTCTCTTTGACTTTTTGTGGAAAGAATAAAGTAATGTTTATGAGATTTGATGATTAAGTAAGATAACTACTGGAGGAAAGTGATTTTATAATATGACTTAAGAGACAGGATTGTTATATATTATAGACTTATAACTGATTTGATCTTTGACAAATGGGAAGTCAATATTTTACTCTTTATTTTTTATTTTTGTTTTTTTTTTCTTTTTTTCTTTTTGTTTAACTATTTTTGATTTTGTTTTTTGTCTTTGAATGTTTTATGATTTTGTCTTGTATGTTTTATGAAAATCTGAATAAAAATTATTGAAAAAAAAAAAACAAAGGTCCCCTTCTTCTAGTCCACCGACTTTATTCCCTTCAGTTCATACCTTATTCCAGTATATGGACTGTATTTATGATGGGATGTGGGAACAATTACCCCAAGGGTAGATGAACCACACAAACTGGGATCTATATGCATCTACGCTAACAAGTTGGCGCTGCTTGCATGATCTGTCCACTGGAAAAGAAAGGGGTGGCTGAATCACACATCTGGGGACTTTATGCATGAGCCTTGAGGCTGAGGGTCCACGAGCACAAGCTCAAGCCTTGCCACGTGTACTACCTGCAAGCCAAGAGCAGAAGCAAACAGACCAAACTTATCTATGCAGTGATAGATGGGAAACATGCACTTTTACGCTCCATGGGACAGATCTGATAGCAATGAAACAGATAGTGTAACAAGTCAACATTGACTTGTATGGCACTGAAAGATGCCTGTGACAACTGCATTCAAAGTGGCCCTGTTCAGTTATTTCCATGCAGTCAGATCTCATTAGCAGTGCAGCAAGGCTTGGCTTAGCAATGTTCAGTGTTCTGTGTTTGTAGCTTTGTTGACTGAAGCACTGTGGTGTCCTCAAACATTTGTGGTTCAATTTCCAAACCAGGGTTGTCCAAAACAAAACAGGAATGGGAAACAACATGCAACCTAACTGAATGTGACAGCTTGGTAGAAAAATGAAAGAAGAATGAGGTCTAAGTCTAAGGAACAGCTTCACGTATCCACACCTATCTATAATGTAAAAAGAATACCTGCAAACTATAATGAAGCCCCTGCCCAATGCATATTAACTATACTGTTGCCCTGTTACTACAAAAGCAAGGGGGAGGTCACTTCAGCCTGTGTCACCAGTCAGAGCAATCAAGGACCACTTGGTGCTCACACACACCTTTCTCCCTGGAAGACCACTCAAGCAAGTGGAAGATAAGCCTGGCCCCAACCATCAGCCAGTTAGCCTGTAATTGCAGAGGCAATAGGAGGGCCACTCTGGCTCTTACTACTGGCCAAAGGGCCAAGGGATACTCCATCACTTCCATCCCCACAAGAACAGCAGTAAAAGCAGATCAGCCTCTTAACAATTCATTGCTTTGTTTTCGGATTGCCAAACGCATTTCCCTGCTCTACCTTTTCTTTCAACTTCTCTTCTCTTGTACAGCTTGACTTTGATTTTTTTGCCTGAAGGCAGGGTCTGGGCCTTACTTTTTTTATATATTATTTGTTTGTTGCTGAGGAAGATAATTTGTGCTGGAAAGACAAGATAAAAACAACAAAATGGATATTTCACAGAGTAAATAGTTGTTCACAGTCGCATTAGACTCTTTTAGAAGTTGTATTTTTAGGGAACATTTGGAGAGAGAAAAAGTAATCTCACCCTGAGAACTGTTGCATAATTACTAGAACAAAAATCCATAGTCAGCAGGTAAAGCGTCAGTGGAATAATAAAGTCTTTTTTTTTTAAAGGCCCCTTGCTCCCAGTATTTCTTTCATAAACTTTGCAATGGTTTAAATGAAACAGTGGTCACACTCCTGACCAGAGCTTGGAAATAATTAGTTAAGAAAAACTAATTTTGAAGAATAAGTAATTTTTTTCCTTGGTCTGCATGAGGGTTAAAAAGAACTATTGAAGAAATTATGAAAAACCATTGAACGAATTGTTCTCTCTTTCCACACCCTTATTACACATTACAAACTTCACTTTTTAACTCCTTCAATTAAAATTTTTTTTAGTCTGACCTAGATCTAGCATCTGAATCTGATAGAACTGGAATCAGGGAGAAATGCCAGTTACAGTACTTTGTACTGTTTCACTAGGAAAATACCTATACAAATGTTTTGATTCCTTTTGTTATGTTACAAAAATCTTCATAAAAAAACCCCTACACACCGATCTAGCAGAGTCCTGGGCATTTACTCACCAAGGGATAAAAAGGGGTAGCAGTTCTTACCAAGCAGAAAAGTAGCTTTGGGAAAAGGTTCTCTCAGCCCCATTTTCTAAACAATATGAATATCTAAAACCCTGCAGTCATTGTGCTAAAACTACACACATTGCTAAGTAACAGCTATACAGTAGAACCTCGCTATAACGTGGGGGATCGGGGGACAAAGGATGCACCTGCAGTATAGGGCTTCCGCATTTTCATGAAAACTGCACTGCAAGGGTTAAAGCCAATGAGCACTGGAGTACTGGTTCCTAGAGTGGCAAAAACACTGCTGCTGCTGTGGCTGAAAAACTGAGTGGGGAGGAAGAAGAGAGAGGGAAAACAAGTTAAAAAACAACACAGACAGTAACTTAAGAACGTGAAGAAAGCTCAAGAGATAAGTATCCGTTAGGAACAAAAGGGCAGGAGGGAGGGGGACATAGGTTTTCAAAAAGAAGCCTGAGAAGAAAGAAGACTCAAACTCCCAGGGGAAGCAAATGGAAGATTCACCAAAGACAACAAACACAGAAGATGAAAAAAGGGTATACACCATTTTACTCGGGAAACATGGTTACATCTGCAGTGTATCTGATTCTGTGGTACATTCAGATGCATTATAGAGAGGTTCTACTGTATTTCTGCAAATCTGCAAGTGAGCACATTCCACCATTATTTTTACTGTTTGGTATAGCACCACTGAGAGCCAGTGTGGTGTAGTGGTTAAGGTGCTGGACTACGACCTGGGAGACCAGGGTTCGAAACCCCACACAGCCATGAAGCTCACTGGGTGACCTTGGGCCAGTCACTGCCTGTCAGCCTCAGAGGAAGGCAATGGTAAACCCCCTCTGAATACCGCTTACCATGAAAACCCTATTCATAGGGTCGCCATAAGTCGGAATCGACTTGGAGGCAGTACATACATACATACATAGCACCACTATTTCAGCAAAGACATCTTGCTCGCCTAAATCTGGTTAATTTTATGTAGTGCTGTTTTCCCTCTTCCTTCTTACATTTGTAAATGTAAGCAGAAGACAGCAACCCAGAGAACTGGCATTCAAAGGCTGCTGGAATCTTCAAGACAACTATCTCCTATATGTAGGGGGGAAATATACACAAAAGGCCACACAGTGAACTAGACATTGGTGTGGTCTTCACAAATAATTGTGTAATTATTTGGTAATGCAAGTAATGCACATCTTTATTGGGAAATGATCATATATAAAGCAGCCCTCATTCACACTTCTGTCTTGCTCTTTCTTTGGGAAATCATAGTGGCTTACATTGAGCAATCTCTTGCACTCACACTGAGCCAACTCAGACAGGATTAGCTTAAACAATGGAACAATATCATATCAGGGCATCATCTGGGCACTAGGTCACATCTAGTTTAAGGAATGAGTATATGGCAACAAATTATTTCCTTACAATGCCGCTTTTTATTTCAGAAGAAATCCTCATAACACAATTTCTAGTTTTTCTGACTGGTGCCAACAGTACTGAATTAAAAATAATAATGTAAACAAAAAGCTATCCTGCTTGTTAACAGGCTCCTTTGTTGGTCTTACCTGACCAACAACTGATAACATCTCTGTGTGGAATTTTTTGTGATCACTTTCACTGCGTGCCACTGCCTGCTCACAATATAAAGAGAGCTCTCTCTTTGAACAGACTGGCATAAGCCAGCCTTCCCCAACCTGATGCTCTCCAGATATTTTGGACTCCAACACGCAGCAGCTCTAGCCATCTTGGCCAATTGTCTGGGATGATGGGAACAGAAGTCTAAAGCATCTGGAGGGCACCTGGTTGGTTAAAACAAAGGCTGGTTAAAACAAAGCACAAAGCATCATGGCAGGGGATACTACATATGTTATATAGGACTTAAAATTGAAGAGGCAAGACAAAAAATTAAGATTGTGCAAAGCATTCATTGAATACATTGTCATGACATTATGCCACCGTTCAAATGCCAAACCTACCTTTACTAAACAGTTTCTATGACCTGGAACAGAACCATTTACATAGATGATATTGTGTTTCACACTGACCCGCCACACCTGAAAGAGATTAAAATTATCAAACTGAAACCAAAACACTCTGTTGGGGTTTTATAGCTATTGGGCTATTTGCTGTGCTAACTGTAACCACAAAACCTTTCTGAAGACTTTACATAGCAGCATAAGAACACCATCAGAATACTCCGGCCTCACTTTGTCAGGCAAGCCGGCTGACTGGCCTGCTATGGGTGCTGAGGCACTTTGGTGGTTGGAACTGTGCCTCAACAAGGGTAGGGTTGCCACCTCAGGGGATTCCATGTCCCTTTTCCCACCTCCATCAGTGACCACACTGGCAAGAGCAGGTCGGGAAAATCCTCTCCCCTTGCCCTGAGGGAACGCCGTTGTCACTTTAAGCAGGCATGCAAGAGGAGGGGGAAGGGAGGGCCCTTACTTCTCCTCCATGCTTACAGTAACAGTCTCTCGTTCCTTAGTTTGCTTCTTTTGTATTTATGAAGGAAATACGATATTACATGAAGGTAATTATGCACTAGGGAGCTCAGGACAAGTATTGCACATGTATTCACAGCCTCAGCTTTAGTCCACATACATAAGCCTCACCTTTAGCCCGAAAGTTGTCCTAGAGATGTTTCCCATCTGTCCCGGCATCTTCTTTCCTTTGAAAACCCTGGCAACCTTCTGTATCAAAAATACCAAATAAAAGTTAGGCATGTATTCTTTTAAAAAAATGTTTTAAATGTTTTAAATGATATTTTGTACCTCGCCTGGATATATACATGTGTGTGTGTGTGTATAAATAATAATGATGTTGTTGTTATCTGCCTTCAAGTCGACTATGACTTATGGCGACCCTATGAATCAGTGACCTCCAAGAGCATCTGTCATGAACCACCCTGTTCAGATCTTGTAGGTTCAGGTCTGTGGCTTCCTTTAGGGAATCAATCCATCTCGTTTGGCCTTCCTCTTTTTCTACTCCTTTCTGTTTTTCCCAGCATTATTATCTTTTCTAATGAATCATGTCTTCTTATTAAGTGTCCAAAGTATGATAACCTTAGTTTCATCATTTTAGCTTCTAGGGATAGTTCTGGTTTAATTTGTTCTAACACCCAATTGTTTGTCTTTTTCGCAGTCCATGGTATCCGCAAAGCTCTCCTCCAACACCAGATTTCAAATGGGTTGATTTTTTCTCTTATCTGCTTTTTTCACTGTCCACCTTTCATATCCATACATATAGATCAGGAATACCATGGTCTGAATGATCCTGACTTTGGTGTTCAGTGATACATCTTTGCATTTGAAGACCTTTTCTAGTTCTCTCATAGCTGCCCTCCCCAGTCCTAGCCTTCTTCTGATTTCTTTATTGTTGTTGGAATGTATGAGGTTCAACTCTAACTTGGTGGGTTGAGGCTGCATGGGGTTAATAAGGGTAGATAGAGAGCTAGACCTCTTGCTGGTTGAGGCTATACCTATCCCTTTGATCCTCTGCCATCTCTCCCCTTCCTGCTAGGCTGATAAGCAAAGGAATGTTGATCCCAGTTCCTTCCTGCCTTTCTCAGTGTTCTCTTTCTCTTGAGAGGGGAGCAGACATCTTCTCTTTGTCTCTCCTCTCAACCAGGATGAGGGCCAGCACTGGGACCAGTGCAGGCTGCTCCAGCATAGCCAGTTAGCTAAATATAGAACTCTTTCCTATCAAGCATGTACTTCCAGAATAAAGTAGTTGTTTCTTATTTTAAAGCTTAAAGTCTCTGTCTGACTATTTTGCAGGGAAGGTAGAATCTTAGGAAAGACACACACACACACACACACACACACACACACACACAGCTTGCTCAATACTCTCCGTTCTACGCAAATCTGCTACGCATCTCAATAGAGAAATTCCGACAATTGTCTCCATTTTGGTTAATGACTGTACCTAGGTATGGATAATCCTTGACAAGTTCAATGTCCTCATTGTCAACTGTAAAGTTACATAAATCTTCTGTCGTCATCACTTTAGTCTTTTTGATGTTCAGCTGTAGTCCTGCTTTTGTGCTTTCCTCTTTGACTTTCATCAGCATTCGTTTCAAATCATTACTGGTTTCTGCTAGTACTATGGTGTCTGCATATCTTAAATTATTGATATTTCTCCCTCCAATTTTCACACCTCCTTCATCTTGGTCCAATCCTGCTTTACGTATATGTTCTGCGTATAGATTAAATAAATAGGGTGATAAAATACATCCATCTCGCACCCTTTCCGATGGGGAACCAATCGGTTTCTCCATATTCTGTCCTTACAGTAGCCTCTTGCCCAGAGTATAGGTTGTGCATCAGGACAATCAGATGCTGTGGCACCCCCATTTCTTTTAAAGCATTCCATAGTTTTTCATGATCTACACCATCAAAGGCTTTGCTGTAATCTATAAAGCACAGGGTGATTTTCTTCTGAAATTCCTTGGTCTGTTCCATTATCCAATGTATGTTTGCAATATGATCTCTGGTGCCTCTTCCCTTTCTAAATCCAGCTTGGACGTCTGGCATTTCTTGCTCCATATACGTTAAGAGCCTTTGTTATAGAATCTTGACCGTTACTTTACTCGCATGGGATATTAAGGCAATTGTTCGATAATTACTGCATTCCCTGGGATCCCCTTTCTTTGGAATTGGGATGTATATGGATCGCTTCTAGTCTGTGGGCCATTGTTTAGTTTTCCATCTTTCTTGACAGATTTTTGTAAAAATCTGGACAGATTCCGTCTCAGTAGCTTGTAGCAACTCTTGGTATGCCATCTATTCCTGGTGATTTGTTTCTTCCAAGTATTTTAAGAGCAGCTTTCACCTCGCATTCTAAAATTTCTGGTTCTTCATTATACGGTTCCTCCGTGAATGAATCTGTCATCCTGGCATCTCTTTTATAGAGTTCTTCAGTGTATTGCTTCCATCTTCCTTTTATTTCATCTCGGTCAGTCAGTGCGTGGTTTAAATTTCTCTTTCATTTCTCTAATCTTTTGGAACAGGGCTCTTGTTCTACCCTTTTTGTTGTCCTCTTCCATTTCTATACAATAACTATTGTAATAGTTCTCTTTGTCCCTACGTACTAGTCGCTGTATTGTTGCATTTAGGGTTCTAACCATGTTTCTATCTCCTTTTGCTTTTGCTTTCCTCCTCTCTTTAACCATTTTAAGAGTTTCTTCAGTCATCCATTGAGGTTTTTCTTTCTTTTTAACTAGAGGTATTGTCTTTTTGCATTCTTCCCTGATAACATCTCTGACTTTTCCATAGTTCTTCTGGTTCTCTGTCAACTAAGTTTAAAGCCTCAAACCTGTTCCTTATCTGATCGTTATATTCTGGGATGTTATTTAAATTGTATTATAATGATAATGATAATAATAGTAATAGTAATACCATGGAAGTGCTTCTATAAGGAACATTCACAAGCGTAAAATGAGATTCAATATCAGACACCAAACAAAGTGTTTCATTAACATCATGTCATACATACTAGTAAAAAAAAAACCTTGACCCCTATACACAGTTACTTGGAAGTTTCATTAAGCTCAGGAGAGCTGTGTCATGGTCACTATGTAGCGTCCCAATAGACTGCTCAATTTAGAGAGCTTATAGTTTGTTTAAAATGTCTACATTCACTGGAACAAACATATTCTAAACACATATCTTTTTTTGTATAGACAACAGTTTGATAGTAACTTAGTTAAGAATACTTACAGTATTAGAAATTGCTCCTGGTCGTCTGTGTGTTTTAGTTTGGCCATGGGAAGCAGGCTGGCCTTTAAAACCCCATCTTTTCATGACTCCTTGGAAGCCTTTGCCAATTCTAAAATAGATAAAGCCAAATCAAATCAGTTTTGCAATAACTAGCTTGAAAAAGATAATTTCCCCAATAGTACGCACAAAGCCAATATAGGTTGCAGTTTCAGCATAAGACTTCCAACAAATGCTGTTCAAAAATGCCTCTGTGTGGCGGACAGAAAGGCTGAAATCTTATGCGTATATTCCTTGGAGTAATCTACCCGTGCCAAGAAGTCCATAAAAGTTACAAGCCCACAGTAAGTTGCAGAGGAAGGACAGACAGCTGCATTTCTATGTAGGGTATGGATGAGGGGACTACCTTCCTCTAACAGCCCACTTAGTTTCTAAGCTGGGTACAGAGGCAGAACAGAGCACTTAATCTCTCCTCCGTTGGCCTTCTCACTTGTCTGCATGGGATTCCTCACCTATGCCCATAGACTGCCACTTAAATGCAAAGTTGGTGTAAGCCCCATTGAATACGTAAGATTTGCATCCTGTGTTAAAGCATGGAGTCGACATCTACAGCACCCCACAAGCAAGACTGCAAAAGGGCGTAACAGTCACTCGGCATGGCTTTTTGAAGCTTCCCAGTGAGGCAGGAGCAGAGAATCAGAAGGTTCACACTTCCTGTTATCCCGCAGTAAATGTCATCAATCACAGTGCCGAAGGCCGTCCAACAAATGAAACTCATTCAACAACAACAACCAAAGGAGGGCCTTGATACTTCCACTTTCAACAATGGAGTTAAGATCGGAAAGGATGCAGGTTTTGGGTTTTTTTTTTTGCAAAGAATGTCAAACTGACGATTCCCAACCTTCCACTGAAAAGCTCCTTAACTACTCAGACCAAGCTATATACTGGGTTGGATGCAGACTAAGTCATATCTGAGTTCCACAGAAGTCAAATAGACAAGTTAGATATTAGAACTTTACATTATTACAGTGACTGACTTAATTAACCTTTGTAATCCATCCCATTGTTTAGTGCAAGGGTGGGGAACCTTTTGGTTCAGTGAACTAGAGCTCCCCACCCACCTGCGGGGGGGGGGGAGAGATAATGACCAAGCAGGACTGAACTCCCTGCCAATCAGCTGATGCTTGGGGAATTCAATCCTGCTTTCTGCATGAACAGCTGATTCAGCCTTGTTTCCTCTTGCCTCACACCTGATGTCACATATGATGTCAGGTGTGCATGATTTTGGAATATGGTTAGGCAGGCCATATTTAGCCTGTGATCTGGAGGGACCTCACTCCTGGGTTACGTCCCTTCCCTCAAAGGGGCCCAGTCAGTATAAGTTTTGTTGCTGAACAATATAGCATTTTCTTAAGAATAAATTAACCAGAAATCAATCTGCTTTAGAAATATGGGAAATACTCAAGCGCAGAAAAGAGGCAAAGTTGCCTATAAAGTATGTTGATTTCTTTAGCTGGCAGCATAATTACCTATCATTACAGGAATATCTTATGTATATATTTCAACAACATTTGTTTAAGCAAAGTAGAACGGCACAAACATGTTTGTTTGTTTAACCTGTAATTTTCAGACTGGTTATGAGGTATTGCCTTTAAAGAACTTCCTGCTCTGAAACCTTAGAAGACTTCAAGCGCTATCCTGTGCAGGTTTACTCAGAAGTAAATCCCACAGTGCTTAACAAAGCTTATTTTTTCAGGTAACTTTGCACAGAATTGTGTCTGAAGCCGCAATCCTATGTACACTTATCTGCCAGTAAGCCCCACTGAACATAATGGGGCTCATTTCTGAGTTGACATGCACAGGATTATACAGGGTGAAAGCGATATGACTCAGTGTAATGAATATTTAGATCAGACAGGCCATTAAATCAAATGTATTTTGCTGTCATACCAATATTCATAATGCTAATTTAGTTCACAGCCATTAAATACCAGGACTCCTGCCTTGCAAGAGATTCCACTTAAGGTTTTTAAAGTAGCACGTATAGGGAGAAGCTGAAACTTGAAGAAACCAGCTTCAATCACCGAGCACTGTCCTCGCATTAGAAATGGGGGCATTGGTAATGCTTTAGCAATAAAGCAAAATTACAAAGGGGGTGGGGCGAACGATCCGTGGAGAGAGAAAATCCACCTACAGTCACAAACTGATGGCACCAAAGAAAATAGTTCTGTCACCTTTAATCAACCAGTGTAATCCCTGGTGTCAGGGAACGAAGTGTCACTTCAACATTTCACCCAGATGGCCTGTTTTTGTTTTATTGTTTTTTAAAAAAAGAGATGCTGTGAATTATCCACACAGCCATAAATTGTCCTTTTCAAGGGATAAAAATCGAAAAGCAATTTCATCACAACAAATTGTATACATATAAGAGGCAGCACTCTGGGAACACTTTTTCTTCTTCTGACTGATTCAGGTTTTAACAAGCTCCAAGTATACTGCAAGAGAAAGCTTCCAGTTTTTAACAGACTACAGACTTCTGCCTCTTACTGCGGTGAATAAACTCTGCCTCTCTTCTGAATATGCTGAATGCCATAAATTCATAGCCAGTGCATATGTGCCATTATGAGATCTATTTCATTATTAAGAAGTTAAAAGAAAAAGAATGCGAGTAGAGAGACCTTTGGGTCTTTTCAGACAATACTTTCCCATTCCCACCACAGGGTTACTTAAGGACAATCTTGCCCTAAAAGGAGGAGACATTTGGCTTTTGAAAAGAGCCCCCCCCCCAGGTTTCCTGTGCTATTTCTCTCATTTATTAATGGTTACTGTTTTTATATTTTCATGTAAATCACTCTGTATTTGCCTGAAAAGTTATCTATAACTACCTTAAATAACATGGCTAAGAAGGCACTGCTGGTGTTTCTGAGGAGGTGCTAGGACGCCACCAAGTGGAAAACTTGTTAGGCTTCCATCCTGCCCCCATTAGGAATCTAGAACAAGCTGTGCATAGTATTTTTGTCCTATACATAAATGGCTACAGGTTGGAACTTACGTTTTTGCAGTGACATCCACATATTGTCCAGGGCGGAAATGAGCAGCATACAGAGGAGTACCTTAAAAGAGTTGCGGGGGGTTAATGTAATCAAGTTAAGTCTATGATGATGATGATGATGATGATGATGATTAAATCTTGCTCTTCTTCTTACTGAGCCCAAGGTGACGAACAGTCACCATAAAAATACATAGACCCAGCTTGCACACAACATTAAATCAAGCTATGGCTTAGTGCAAATGAGCAAATGTGCAGTTCCCAGTGTGAAGATCATGTCTGCTACACTATGCTGGCTTAACCGTGATTTGGCTTAGTGTTACATTTGGACCCAGGCCTATGGTTCGCCTAACTGCAGACAAACCACTAGCTTCAACCAAGGTTTGTTCTTCACTGCTCACAGTTTATCTGGAGTGAGACAACCACAAGAATTAATTCTCAAAGTTTTCTGCTCGCTCATCTGTTTAGACCCTTCTTTTTCAAAACTCATCTCTACAATCGGTCACATAAATGGCACTAGAATTTTTATTCTATAGTAATTATTTGGATTAATTTCCTAAGTTGCTGATATCTCACTTAACTGGGAAAACATGGTCCAACTATATTTTTTTAAAAATTAACCAAGGAAGAGCAATGTCTTTGGAAACAATATTTGACATATGTAAATGCTTCCTGACATTTCCTGCAATGCCACCCCTCCCAACTTTGTAATGAAACTGAAGGCCCATTTTTCATTTCAAATGAAAGGTGCCATAATACACTACACCTCTGCAATTCAATACAATTCTTAATGAAAAGGGCAGTACATATTCCAGATAAACAATACACGGAAGACTCTGTAGGATAAGAGTAGGCATATTTTGAGTCAATGCATATTTTCAAACTACAAGAGAGAATACATACCAGTCAATAAAACTCAAACATCTTGATTACTTTTATGAGCCTTGTATAAAATAAGAAGCATCTTTTATTACAATGATTTGCAGTTTGGTTAGTTTATTAAATTAAAAATGCACACGCAAACCCCCTGGGTACTACTGAATGTCACCTCCAACAAAAGGCATCCATCAAGGTAGCCCCCACCCCAGCTGCTCAGGAGTGCTCCCCTCCCTCTAGAGCAGATTTAGGGAGAGGGAAAGTGAAGGGGGCAGAGGCAAAAATGCCTCCCTCCCCATTCCCCTGTTGATTGCCTTTCCTCAGTGGAGGAGACACTATCAACTACCACTCTCCATAAAACACAAACAAAAACTCTTTTACCTCAAAGAAAGCTTTGAAAGAAAGAAAAAGGTAGCAGATATGTGAGATAATGGCATGAATTTACCTTCCTACAGGAAATGAGTGGTCTTCAATTTTGACCTTTCATATATATTGGATTGGCTCTTTTTTTCATCACAGGACATTAAAACATATCAGCACACTTTTATACCTCTGCACAATGGCTCTGATTTACCAAGAGAAAATATTATGCAAAATTATATCCTACAGTTCTTCATTTTGCAAAGATTACCTGGCTTAATGATAGCATTTTCTGACACTTTAAATGTTGCAATCTTCTGCTTTGGTGGGACGCCAACTGCTCTGTACATCTCCATTATAGATTCCCCTTTCTGGAAAAAACCATGACCCATAACAAGGAGAAATATTAGAAATTTAGAATCTTGACATTAAAAATGCTTAAACACTTTAAACAATTTAAAATATCAGAGGATTGTGATAAAGGTTAAAGAGAGCCTTTGCCAAAAAGAAAACCAAAGTCATGTCTCGTGGCTTATAACTGTACTACAGAGCAATCCCATACATATCTACTGAAAAGTAAGTCCTACTGTTTATAATGGGGTTTACTCTCAAGTTAAGTGTGTATATCAGGGGTAGCCAATGTGTTTTGGACTATAACTCCTATCAGCCCTACTCAACATGGCCAATGGTCAAGGATGCTGGGAGTTGTAATCCAAAACATTTAGAGGGCATCATGTTGACTACTTCTGGTGTAAAGTATTGCAGTTGTAATTTCCTCATCACAAAGACCTGGATTAAGTTTCCACTCTAAATGCAAAGAGGTGTCAATTATATTTTTTAACCATGGCACAGACAACAGCACACTTACTGTATATCTACACTACAGCCTTAAGACTGGTTTGTCATTCTCTCTCTCTCTAGAACCCTAGGAGTTGTCGTTCTGTGACAGAAATGATTATTTCCAACAGGGATTTTTCAGCACCTTTCCCTATTGACATGTTTCATTGCTCTTTGAGAGAAGAAGAAGAATGTGATGGGCATAAGACTGAAAATTAGTAACATTAACTTATGCTGTCTGTGCAAAGATGAATTCTTGTCACTAATTTAGAATCTATAAATTAGAGAGACTATTTAAGACAAATTCTATTTCTATCAAACCAAGCTAGTTGCTGTTACCAGATAAACCCACAAATGCTTGGTAAGCAGTGGTAACGCAGCCAAAGCTCTGCTCACAGCCAGAGTTAGATTCCAACGAAAGGAGGAAGTCGAATCTCCGGTAAAAGGGGTCGAGGTCCACTCAGCCTTCCATCCATCCGTGGTCGGTAAAATGAGTACCCGGCATATGCTGGGGGGTAAAGAAAGGCTGGGGACGGAACTGGCAATCCCACCCCATATATATGGTCTGCCTAGTAAATGTCGCAAGACGTCACCCTAACAGTCGGAAACGACTTGCTCTACAAGTGCGGGGACACCTTTACCTTTATGTATCTGCTGATCTCACCCATTCCTGGCCCTCCCCCACACCCTGGAGAAACAAGCAATCCGTAATCCTGGTTTACATAGCAATTCAAACTACAGGAAAGCAATACAATTTATGACGGCCTAAATTAAGCCAGAGGAAGTTACCCCATTCCAAACTCCTTTCAGGAGTGGGGCTAATGCCAGCTGAGATGGCCCCTGAATCTGGAAGAAGGAAATCAAGCCTTTAAAACTGACTTCCATGACCCTTTTTTGCTAGTGCAACTTCCACTAGATTGCTAGGTCATGTGACTGAACTAAAAAGGATTTGAAATAGGGGCAAGTCTCTCCTGTCCCATCCTGTCCCCACCACACATCTAGAATGTCCCTTTGGGGAGACTTACTCCAGCCTTGGCTGAACCCCAGCTGAGCCAGGGGAACTTCAGGCTCAGCTAGAGATCTGTCTGCCTAGTCCAACACTCAGCCTCATCCCCATGGATCTTCGGTTTGGATCGCTTCCTTGTATTTGGCTTGCTAATCAGAATTGATTGATTGGAACAAATTGTGATCCCTGGTTCAGACATAACACTGGTTCAAACAAACACTGACTTGTTTTTCCTGAGTGTTAACTGGTAGGAGCAAAGTGGCCGAGCTCTCATGGTAGGTGATTTAACAATGTTTTACTGTGACATAGTCTACGTTTTAAAAGAAGCGTGCTTCTCCTGCCAAGCCTCCAAGGAGCTGAGGGTGGCAGACATGCTCTCTAGCTTCCTGCCCCATTTTATTCTCACAACAACTGTGTAAATTAGGTGTGTAGGAGATGTATCGATTGGCCCAAGGTCGCTCAATGAATTTCAAGGCTGAGTGAGGATTTCTACCCAGGTCTCCTTGGTCTAAGTCCACACTCTATAAACCATACAGTACTGAATGCAGCCTTGTTTACTGTTCTGAGACCGCTTCTGTGGAAGCCTCAGGCTTGTGTGCTCCCTCCTCCTTCTTTGGTGGAGCTGCAAGGAGCTTGGAAAGCCTTTGCTTCCATTTTTGACTAAATGCAGCTTGGCATTCTGTCTGAACTCAGACAAACTGCATTTATAATCTTAACTATGGTTTACTAAAACAAGCCAACTTCAAACCAGGGCTTGTTTTGTTCAACTACACTTAAGATCATTTATTTATTTATTTGACTTGTTCATTGTTTGTCACCTAAAAGGTTTCCAGGTGACTTACATTTAAAGACTTAAATATATTAACCCCTCTGCAAAAGGAAATAAACATTTACATAAAACATTAACATTTTCATACAACATACAAAAAAACATCCCCACCCCAAAAATGACAGACACAGGAGCTTTGGTATCACACTGAGAGCAGAACATAATCACAGTTTACGGCATTAGAAATCAAATTTTGAAGAAAGTGTACTTTTGTATGGACATGGATTAAAATAAGCTCCTGATCCTACAAAGTTTTATATGAACAATAATATTTAAAACTTGCCAAAGTGGAAAGGTTCAATAAAGTATGAACAACTGCAGAATCACAATAAAAATGGTGAAAGTACTGATTCTTTCACGTTTTTAATTCTAATTCAACATACCAGAGACTATAATCTTTACTACAAGGAACTTTCGGTATTAACCAAACAGAGAGAAAACATTGCTTACAAATGGCTTACAGTGGGTTAATTCAGAAGCTGCCCTTGAGTCTCTCTCTCTCTCTCAACATAACAACTAAACGGAGGCGAAATGAATGAAAACTGAAAATTCAAGAAGCTGCATAGCTGTATTTTGTGCTTTAAATGGATTCTCCTAGAAAGCAATTTACATGACTGACAGGAGCGACACACTTGGATAATCACCATCTGTAAGGTGGTCAGTGTTGTAGCAACTTTCCTTTTCCCCAGTGAAAGTGCCTTCCTCCCTGAACTTTTAGAGGAACTCAACAGGATAATTTTAAGGTTACACAGCATCACAAACACAACCCCTTGCTAATTATTTTGTGCACAAATTGCATATCAGTAAACCTTCGTCTGTTTTAGAGATGAAGGCTAAAATACTTCTGTGTCACTTTGCTGAGATTCTCTCACACACACTCTTGCAAATGACCAGTGTAAAAATAATGGCAATCCAAAACTATGTACACGTGCTTCGAGAAAGCTCCACTGTAGTCAATAGAATTTATTTTCAAAAAATGCATTTAGGGTATCAGTGTTTCTTTTATACAATAAAATGTGACATATTTTGAAGATAATTTTTTAAAATGTAAATGTATTATATTTAGACAGCAAATTTAGTTATTGGTGGAGTTCACAACAAATGTGAAATCTGTTATCTTGCAACACATGTACATATTAAAATGTTGTATCTATTACACATGAATCTTTTTTAAGGTAGGAAGCACAAATGGGGGGAGAGGTATGAATGCAGATACCTTAAAGTCTGAACACAGTTACAGTGATCAATAGCAACTAAAGAATTTTTTAAAAATGCAGTCACAAGAGACACAAAAGCTTTTTAGGTGCTTTCTCCCCAAGTATCTGACTTCAGCTTTTCGCCATATCTTCTGACATGTGAAGGAAAATTTTATCAAGATGTTTGACAGAAGATAGCACAGGAAATCATTTCGATTTCTGGAAGGTTTTTATTGAGTCTTTTGGAGAGTGCACTGTTCGTATTATCGAGTGCACACATTTGAAGACTACTCTTTAAAAGAATTACAGGCTATTTCAACTTAGAATACACATGAATTTCACAATCACACAATATTTATTCAATTTGCTAGGATTTGAAACAGCTGACTCCCTGTAACATTACAAACTTAGCTCATGTTAATTTATTCAGAGTAGACCTACTGAAGTTAATATACATGACTACCTAAGGTTCACTAATTTCAGTGGGTCTATTTTGAGCAGGGCTGTGGAGTCGGTACACCGAACCTTCAACTCCGACTCCTCTATTTTTCTACTGTCCAACTCCGACTCCTCTATTTTTCTACTGTCCGACTCCAACTCCACCCAAAATTGCTTCTTGTCAATCAAAATTTATTTGGAAGTCTGAGTCGGTACGTTTCTACCGACTCCGACTCCACCCAAAATTGCTCCCGACTCCGACTCCACAGCCCTGATTTTGAGTACAACTTAGTTGAATATAACCCTAGGTGTCAAACGTGGGTCCCACTCAACAAGGTACCTATTGGCATCTATTTGTAGGTCAACCAGTTGTAGCTACATATGCCACACATTGTGGCATTTCCAGAGGTTGTTACAGGAGAACTGGTTAGCCACCTCTGCCCACAATAAAATATTAATTTTTCAGGGTGGTTACAACAAACAGCTAATATCTGCAAGAGGTAGAGTAACAATTCTGCATCTAGAAGAGCATGCTGTATGGGGATGATAGATCACAAATTATGCAATATATAAGACTGTGTACAGTTCTCTATGGAACTGTTCTCTGTGGGAACCAATTAGTAAAACAGATACACATCCTTTGATTCTGCACCCAGCATTTACAAATTGATAACACAACTCCAAGTTACAGTCTTGTGAATAGTGTGGATCTGAGTACTATTAAATATGTATTCATCCCTCCCACCAAAAAAAAAAAATGCTGGTGGAACTTTTTGCATCATTATTAATTTTAAAACTGAAGTTAATTATCTTAAAACATACACATTTCATTCTGTTTTCAAACTGGAGCATGCTTACATCTGAAGAGCTAAGGTTAATTTCAAAATATGCCAGTTTTCAGAAGCAGCAATGAACGCTAAAGAGATCTATAAAATCTTTATATTGATTAAAATTGAGATTCAGTTTGTGAACGAGCACAGCTGCTAAAATCTCAGCAAAATAACTTAACATTAATTGTACATTAATTCATTGATGGAGCACTCTCATATATTCCACGCAATATATTCTCTATTCTTTGGAAGAGAAGCTCCATACAACACACTTATATTATGCAAGTTGAGGAAGGTGAGAATCAACTACAGCCTGGGGCTTCAAGAGAGTATCAATTTGTTTACATTTGTATCACACCCTTTCTCTAAAGGACTCAGCAGGGAACATACAAGAAAATTCAGTTTTAGGTAGGCCCAAATTCACGCAATGAAGCTTGTGGCTGAATGGAAATTTTAATGCAGGTATTTCCAGTCTAACGTCAACCTTCTATCCATTAAATCCAACTGGTTGTTTGTGGCTGAATCAGAATGTGATACTAGGCCACATATTTTCTCAGTTTTTGAATCAAGAACACACACAATTTTATGGCTGAAGATAAGACTAGGAATGCTCTGTAACACCACTAATAAAAAATAACTGTGTGCTATGCAGGGTTGCCAAGATTTTATAGGGCTTGCTCCTATATCTTTAAAAGCAAGCTTATGTACAGAAATTTAGCAGCTTTTACCATCGTTTTTTACTACAAAAAGTTTTACCAATTATTATTATTATTATTATTATTATTATTATTATTATTATTATTATTATTAAAAGAATGTATATACTGCCTTTCATTTCAAGAAAAAAATACCAAGGTGGTTCACAAACAAGTAAAAGCCAATAGCAAAATAAGAAGATACCTCTGACTTCTGCATATCAGGCTTCTGCTAAAGGCACAGAGTAGAGCAAAAAGGAATATTTCAGATCTTTGCCAGGAAACAAAATATGAGAACAAATGTACAGATTCCTCATGCCCCATAAGAAGTGAATAAAATGGGTTCTACTGAACACACAACTAAAATAACTTGTATGAAATCTCCAATTTAAACATGGAAAGCTAGACCCTGAATTTGTGACAGTCCACTTGGAAGGCAAGAGAAAAACTGACTCTGGAGAGGAAGTGGTCCACCAAGACCATCAGCAATTTTTCAACTAGTCTGTGGGGGGGAAAGTTTAGGAACCACTGCGTCAGAGTCCAATACTATGACTATTTTCTCTGAAGCAATTTCCACCAATTATAACCAAGCACAGAAACTCTTGCAAAAGAAGAGCAGGATCTTCATGCAATAACCTCTGTTCTTTTTACAAGACAGCAACAGCTTCGTTCAAATAAATGTGGTGAGATTTGCGGACAGATGGAAGCACAGCCTCATACATGCAACATTAAAGAATGCATCAGTTAAAATAAGCAGAACATTGCAGATGTGTTTTTTTAAAAAATTAGATGCAAAAACTTCCTGCCATCATTTCATGAATTCTCAATAAATATTACTAAAAGGAATGGTGGGGAGAAATCACATTTTCAAGAAATAAAGGCAAATAGTGGTTCATGCAAGGCATTTTTTTTAAGTAAAAAGGCAATCAATGCATTCTGTAGAAGCATAAATGAAAACTGATACTCTATTGCAAAAAAATAACACAACAGACTTACATGAAACGGTGAGACATTTTTCCCGCCAACAAGTAGAGCAGGACGTTTTCCATCCAATTCTTCCTTTGGGATGAACTTTATTACATGGCAGTCTTGAACCTTCAAGGAAAAAAAGATGCAGAATGGTAAAAGCGATCTCAAATGGTCAAAATAACACCGTTGTCATCAGTGTCATTTGAAATGCAAATGATTAAGTGGTATATAAATCTCACAAATCATCAGTTTATTATGGTCAACAGACCAGAAATAAACTACATATTCCACCAAAACCTGAAATGTAATACACTGTAACACAGAATCAACAGTTCAGTTATATAAATCAACAAATAAGGATTTGTTGAATCAACCTCAGGTAAGACCCTGGAAATAATATTTCCAGCTTCAGGCGGTCAATTGCTTTCTTTATACAAACAATAACAAACAATCATAAGATGCCATACGCTATATAGTACTGCAACCTTTAACCTTTTATAATCTGCTGAGGAATTAGAAGTCAGCATTCATTTGTAGAATTCATTCCTAGCCTTTTGCCACAAATAGCCTCAAGGTGGCTTACAACACGATCAAATATAATTTTAAACAACAACCAACAAGATAAAATATACTGGAGCCAAGAGATAAAAAGGAGAAACATGAACACAGACAGCTGCAAAAAGACCATTATAAGGTTTTCAAACACCAGCTTAAGAGAACTGCACTAACTTTAGATGTGTACCTTTATGTGCAGGTAATCCCAGGGTATGGCTCATGAGGAGCCAGAAGATAACTGGGGCTGCTCCTTAAGCCTTTATTTTCTGCTTGGCTCCATCTCAACACCTATTTTGCACTTGGCTCCAATAACTGAACTTCAGGGTTCTAGTTTAAAAAAAATTCACAAGCCTTAAATTTCTCCCCACCCCGCTATACTCTTGCCCGCAGCTGTTTGTTGCCTGTAAGGAATGCCAAGGCACTAGAGGACTGGCTTTCCTAAACATCATTTTTCTGGGTAAGCCAGAATCTCTGTCAGGTGTCTACCTAGAGCCTTTTATAAAATGAAGGATTAATTTCCTTGCCACAAAAGGCTAAAATAAAGATATGCTGATAGGCAGACTAGTAATGATTTTTGTGGGATGAAAACTTTTCTGCACTTGTACGCAATGTTCCCTAGTATACAACCCCAGAAAACAGAATTCAAGCAATGACCTGGTTCACAGGATTCGGTAAGCCAATTATGGCTTACTTGAGACCGCATGAATGTGCAAGCTTCCATAGAGGAGCTCATAGCCACTTTGCTTCTCTCCAGTCACTAGTGTCATGCTCAGCTAAGACAAGGTTTGGCTTAGTGTGTCATCTAAACTCAATGTTTCTTTATGTCTACAGCTCATGGTTAGCAAGAAGACAGCAGAACCACAAGCCTGGTTTGGACAACATGGTAACATTGGCTTAGTTTAGCACACATGAGTAAAGACCAGTGAGGAGCAAAGTGGCTGTGAGCTCCTCTCTGGGAGTCCACACATTTGCATAGTCCCGGTATGCCATAGTTTGGTTTATTGCGCTATGTGAAGCAAGCCGCTGTATTGACAAGTGTAAAGCATATCTGGTATAAGCTCAATCAGACTCAGCATTATTTTTAGCTTGCTGCCAAGATCCACATTCCCATTTGTCTTCAGAGAGTCACACAACTCTCCAGACTCATCTTAAAGCTAAGCACTAAAAGTCTGTGTTCTAAAAATACTGTTTTATCTTGGTTAGAACTGCATTTATTGTATTATTGTGTTGATTACTGTACAATGGCCTAACACTATTTTACAGTTAAAGAAGAGGTAACAATTCTATAATGTAAGTGAAAAGAACTTAAATATATAAAAGATGTCAAATATATGATCTAGAAGACAGACATGGAATTTTATCCAACAAATCAGATTGTTTTTAAAGTTTAAAATATGATTTGCCTTACCTGAAGTAATGTGACAACCAATTTTTCACCTTTCTTGTTCCACAATGGCATCATTCCCAACTTTACCGCAACAATGCCAACTCTTCTAGAACCTGTTTGTAAAAGCAAAAGCAGTCTTATATTTAACCATTTCCCCAGTCGCCACTGGCGACCATGAATTCCATGCAGGTGAGAGCATGGAGTTTCTTCCAGCTGAGTGAGGTGGCTGCTGAAAGAGGGACTGAGCAGTCAGCTTCCATACTGGCTACTAGCTGGCAACATTTTTTTACCAGCTTGCTTTTTACTTGTAAGAGGAGTCCATCATATGAGTAAAAAGCAGACAAATAATACACACACACTCTCATGCAGGCTAGGAACTTTTGGAGGTTTAGTAGAGGGGCAGAGAAAGACCCTCCGTGGTGCAGAGCGGTAAGCGGCGGTAACACAGCCAAAGCTCTGCTCATGGCCGGAGTTCGATTCCAACGAAAGGAAGAAGTCGAATCTCCGATAAAAGGGGTCGAGGTCCACTCAGCCTTCCATCCATCCGTGGTTGGTAAAATGAGTACCCGGCATATGCTGGGGGGTAAAGAAAGGCCAGGGAAGGAACTGGCAATCCCACCCCATATATACGGTCTGCCTAGTAAACGTCGCAAGATGTCACCCTAAGAGTCAGAAACAACTCGCACTATAAGTGCGGGGACACCTTTACCTAGTGGGGCAGAACAAAATACAAGGACTATGGTTGTAACTTAATATAAAATGACCTATCACATTACAAGATCTAAAGGAAGACAACATTTGAAAATCAGTCTATTGCAGGCCCAAAACCTGCATGCCGAAAGCTACCTACACCGTCTAACAACGCCCCGTTTGACATTTTCCCTGTGATGTACACATGTATATTTATTTTTATTTATTTATTTTATTTATTCTATTTCTATGCCGCCGTTTGGCCAAAAGGCCCTCAAGGCGGCTCACAAGGTTGTGGCTCTGCAGGACACTACGGCTACTTGTTTCCCTGGCACTCCTCCAAAAAGCTCCTTAGAAGTGGTGCAAGTTAATTCCCTCCCATTGGAAGGGCAAAACAACAACAAAACAAAAGAGAATAAACTACCAACCCCACCACTTCCTGCCCTGCTTGCCCCAGATCTCTGCCCCCATCCCTTCTCCTCCAAGAAAGTGCTCTATGCTTTGCAATCCCCACTCCCTTTTTCTTATATACGCCACAAAATTTCACAGCTGGAGCTTAAGCAAATTGCTTATTAGAACTACAAAGGATTTATAGATTTAAAGTAGTAGTGGTGAGCCTTCTCCTTGATATGCTGGTTATGTGTGTGCAGAAAGTAGGAAAAATCTGCAGAACTTGGATTCTAAACCAGACTCGCTTGATTCTATCAGGGTGGCTCAACCCAGTTTGGATCATGAGTCTACTTGTAGTTAGAATCTGCAGATCTCGTGCTGAGGTGGTCTGAGAACTCCAATGCTACCTCTACCTATTTTTTTTTAATGGTTTCATAAACGCCACAACAGGTCAGTAGACGGGAACAGAAGCATGCCTTTCACATTCCCAACCAGCATGGATTCATTCAGTAAAGGACTACAAATTTGGATCTTGGGTTCCTTAGGACGGGAAGGATGAGAGAAAGGAAAGGCTAGCAGGAATAGTGCTCAGACTTCCCATTCCTCATGATGGGCTGGCATGCTGAGTGCTTACGCACATGCAGTGGGGAGAGGAACTGACTTGTATGTTCTATGTCAGCTCCATCCTCAATGGACCTCAATGGACTGACATCCAGCTCATTGATTTTAAACATATATGCAGTTAAGGAAACAGAATACAGGATCAAGAAGTGTTCTGGACATAGGTTTGCTTTTGCTCCTGATCCTATCATATACAAACCTGGCTCCCATGGATGCAAAGGCCAGGGTTCATCTTTTAGTGGACAGAGTTTGCTGGCTGTTTGAACCTTGAATTCTTCGTTTGTAACCTTCTTAAGGAACTTCAAATTGTCTTCTGAAAGGTGCTCATCCCACCACGTGGAATTGCCAGTAATATGCCTACCTACAATACACCACAGTCCCCTACCAAATAGAAGATAACAATGGTTTAGAAAATAAAACACAGACTAACCTTTTCCATCTTTCAGTTCTGATACCGTGACTAGAATCTTCAACATATCCCCAAGTATAAAGAAAGGTAAATGTAAAAACCCAGGACTGGCAAATACCTGCAGCACATATCTCTAAATCAAAGCTGGGGAAAGCAGGGATCTGATAACTACTGTATCATTTTAAAGGAATTTTGAACCAGTTGATTATCATTCAATTGACAGCCCACTGCATAAAGGTGGCGATGGTTGTGAGATCAGCGCAAACACAGGCAAGACCTGATGAACCAACATTGTTCAAAGCCTACTTCCCTTTTAATTCCCTGTCCACGCGCTAGAAAAGGAGAGCTTCACAAATTACCACAGGAGCATCCCCCAAACGAAAACAGTATGCGCTGTAGGAATCGATATTCCAAGAGTGTCAACAAACCCCAGTGTTCCTTCTCTCCACACTAGGCCTGCCATCGTCCTCCCCGACACGAACCCTATGTGTTTAACAGCCCAAAATTCAACATATAAATCTCCCCCCCCCAAAAAAAAGAGTCGTGCAGAGATAGGGTCATCGCCACCTGTGCAATTTCTGCTTTTCCTGTCGTTAAGGGAACAGGAGTCCTGAAACTGAGGAGGGGTGGGCGGGGGAAGCCATTTGATTCGACATGCATGGAGGGGGCAAATGGAAGGGGACAGAGACATGATCGGACTAGAACGAGCGCCCTGGAACAGTTGAGCAAGCGCGCCCACCCACGTACCCGCTCCTAATTCTTGCTTCCTGGCCCGAAACGTTCAGGCCTCTGGGTAACAACCGCAAGCCCAACCGGCACAGCAACCCCACGCACGACATCATCCCTTCTGAGAGCGGCGCTCTCGGCCTGCCTGGATTTCGGCAGAGAGTTCGGGGGAAAATCTTCCCCCTGGGTCTACGCAGCAAGTTCCGGCTACACTTCGTTCCTACTAGCTGCGTCGGCGCACAAAGAAGCGGAGTTTATTCTGAACGACATAGCCGAAGGGACGTTTCCGTCACAAACACACCTACTCTGCTCTCCTCAACACAGATGTATGACAGATACACCGTTGTCTTATATCTCTGTTGCTCTTCCCCAGTCAACCACAGGCCGAACGTCGCCCCGCGGGAAGCGGCTGTTTTTTACCTTAGCGGTCAAAAAAGACGGCGAGGTGGGGCTTGCACCTTCTGCTGGTGGGAAGTCTTCATTGCAAGGCGGGCTGGGCTATACGATACGCAACGATTATCGTGGTTAGGGCTCCGCGACTGCCCGACTTTTAATGAGAACCCGGGATTCTCATCAAGGCGGCATAATGGGAGCCCATCTGATCCCCTGATCTGTGGCGTCTTTTCAACAACAGGAAATACACCTCTAATGGGTCTCGGGATATTAGACCCCTTTGCTTTTCAGGGAGCAGGTTCCCAGTGTCCTACGAGCCAATCAGCATGAAAGGGGAGTGTGTTAGCCATTGAGAAGAATCTTCTAACTGTGCTTCCTTGCCCTTTCCTGCTGATTGGAGCCAATCAGAGTGAAAGGAGGTGAGTCACCCCCTGAGAAGACTCTTCTCGGTAGCTAACACTCCCCTTTCATGCTGATTGTCTTCTAGGGTTGACTGTTGTGGGAGAAGGCACATGAGGAAAGGGCTGAGGAGTGTGGAGATGACAGCTGGAGTAGGCAAGCGAGTGAGGGGGCGTGGCTTGACCTCATGAAAGGTCCCTGCACTTCTGAATTTGCCGCTACACTACTGCATACAAAGGCAGAAGCTCCTGCGTGTGGCCACATGCAAATTTTCATTCCCAACCGACATTGCCGGTGTGTGGAAAGTGGCACAGGGGAAAAAAATGCGAGAATCAACCTACCCCCTATCCCCAGCTATATACTTTGCTAGTGTACACTGTGCAAGGAAAATGCTGTATGCCCACAGCTTACATTGCTTAACAGCTTGGTCCTTAAATCCTAAAGCGGGATGGGGAACCTTTTTCATACCGAGGGCCACATTCCCTTCTTGGCAACCTTCTGGGGGGCCACAAGGGGGCAGAGCCAGAGGCACACATGGGCAGTTTCTAAACCCTCCTTCCCATCCTCTATAGTTCAGGCAAGCAAGAGGTATTCTGAGAGTCGAAGGACACGCTCTGGGCAGGCAAAAAGTCTCAAGAAGGGTGTGAAGAAAGGCTGTTGAAGGGTATGACTCAGGGGTGTGGGCCTGGGGAGAGAGCGACCTGGAAGTGCTTCATGCCTGTCATAAAGAGAGAAGAGGGCTTAGGAAAGTGGGGGCACCAATCACAATGATGTTCCTTTGCAAGTTGTTGCAGTGCTCCAAGTTGGTTGGGAACAGCCACTAAATATGAACAGGACATAGAGGCAGAGCGGGCGAATTGGGCTTGGGATGCCTCACATGGGATCCTAAAATCAGTTCTGCCACTGTAGCCAGTGCTGGCTTCATTGTTTTGAAGCAGAGGGGTGGCTGCTTGCTGGGAGAGGTGAGGGGGTGCCAGGGTTGGGGTTGTGTAGGTGGTGCACTGGTGCTCCTCATCCCTCCCTCTCCTGGTAAGCAGCAGGGATGCTGGCACTGGGAGGCTATTGCTAATAACTCTGCCCCAGTAAAGTAGCCACTTATGATGATCCAAGCTGGGATTCAGGAGGGATTGAACCCCCGACAGTGGTGGCTGGTGGCCACAATAGATTCAGCAGCTTGGACAGCTCCCTGAAAGTTCAGTCTGAAACCCAGAGCGGATTCCACTGCCCCACTGACATGCATCTACCACTAACCCCTGAGAAGAGTGAACCAGAGGAAGAATAAAGTAACAGAACCAGGGAAACCCTCTCATCCCTAGGAAATATTCACTATGTATTTATGAAAACCCTGTTTTGTAGCCCTAGCAGGCTGTCAAAGTGGCTTACAAAAGATTCTCACATTATAATCAAATGGAAGTGTATTACATGGTGTCCATATGATGCCGGGATTGTTCAGGTACCACTTCCTTCCCTTCTCCTTCACCTTCCCTGGTTTCATCCTTTGGCCACTCCTAGATAACAGTACCCACTAAGGATCTCTGAGTCAGAATTCCAGCCAGGTTAAGAAGCTTGATCAAAGATGATCCCCCCTCTTTAAACCACAACTGTCTAGACTCTAGAGAACAGTAACTTTTGTAGACTTATCTAAAAAGCTTGTGCAATGTTCATGTGGATGTTCCATTTGGCAGAGATTTCTATCCATGGAAGAAAACCCACAATGGATGTTTTCTTCTCTCAGAATTAAATGGTCAAGATCTGAATGAGACTACTGATCCTTAAATGTGAAGGCATACACTGCTCAGTTCTTCCTTTAGGAAAGGGTCATGAATCTGTGGCAGGACACATGCTTTGCATCCTATAGGGCAGTGGTTCCCAAACTCCCAACCACTACCGCAATCACTTGAAAACTGCTGATAGTCTTGGTGGACAACTTAATGATTTTTCTGCCTGTTGTAACAATTGTAATGTGTGGTGCTAGATGATGTTTAATTTGCAACTGTATTTTTATTGCCTTGTTTATTTCGTATATGGTATTTTAATGTATTTCACTTTACATTCCATAGAATTCAAATTGCAATACAATAAAATACAGTGTAAGAAATAAAAGAAGCAATAAAAATACGATTAAAATAAGATGAATATTTTGTGTGGTCTGCCAGCTTTATTCAGGTGGTCCATGGACCACAGTTTGGGAACCTCTGCCCTAGGGGCAACGTTCATTCTTTGGAAGCTGCATGTAGGGCTGGGAAAGAGCTGCTGGCTGAAACCCTGGAAAGTCACTGGTGGTTAGTACTATAGGCAATTCTGAATTAGATGGCCCAGGGTACTGACTCAGTATAAGGCAGCTTCCTATGGACAAATAAGGACCTTCTATGTGAGGCTGAAGTACAGGGAAACACTGTCACGTGTGGTGTAGCAATCAGCACCGGCAGATTGCTACAGAGTTTGACATGAAAGGCAATCATGTAAGTGAATGTCAGTCATGTACGAGGTGATGTGAGACTGTGTGTCCAAACTTAATGGACTGTGGCAGCAGGGTTTGACAGTCAGATTTGAAATTCATTGTACTTGATGGAATGACTCAATTCAGTAAGATATTAAAGGCTTGGGTGAGGATTAGTATGGTTAAATATGCTGACATAAGCCACAAAGGAAAGTTTTCTCTCTCCTCCCTTACATATCTCTTGCTAGATTTCACTTTAGACTGCTCTGCCAATTTGACTGGTCAGGAATGGACAGGTCTCGCAATACTTTCTGAGGCAAATCTACAGCCTTTCACATAAATGTATCATTATAATATTGGAATGTATTATGTCCTTCCTAAGAAATCTGAACTCCCTCTTCTGTCACTCAAAAGCTTCTCAGTTATGCAGATACTTTCAAATTCAGCTCAGAAGTAATTATCAGGACTGGCTGAAATTCAGGGCTCTTCCAGATGGCCAATTTATGGAGCGTTCATCCTGATCTGCTTGCACAAAGCTTACGTAGAGGTTAGGTTGTATCTGGCCTTTATTGAGCATACATTCTGATTTGTTTGCAGGAAGGTTATACGCCAATGAGCATTCATCCTGATTTGCTTATGGTATCTTTATATACTTTCCTCTTAATAATTCATTTCACACTTTTTCATGCATTTCCCTGTCACTGTGAAAAGTCTGTTTCTTTTAAAAAGTGGATTTGTTGCACTAGAGCGACAGAGCTCTTTAATCCGCTTTAATTGCAGGAGCCTACATTTGCCGGTATGCCCTTGAATCCCACCCATAAAATACTGACAGGCTGGGGGTTGTCATGGTGCAAACACATCAGCAGGAGCACTGAATTGGCTCCTCTGGTGTGTTTGCACCGCATCAAACTCCTTGGCACCTCACCCCCCCCATCCTCTCCTTCCTGGTAACTCAGCAGCAAGTAACTCAGCTGTCGGGAGGTCTAGTGAGTGCCAGCACACCATCCGCTGCTGAACTCAACATGCCATCAGTGGCCCAACAACAGGTTTGAGGAGAGGTTTTCATGATTTTGTTCTGCTCTCCAAAAAGAAAATGCCATTTATCTGTCAGTTATTAGTTATTTTGTTTTCATAACACTACATTTATCTTAATATAAAAAAGAGCAGTGAGTTCCTTTGTCCCCTCACCCACTCTTTGGGGGACAGGCAATAACTTCTTGGTTTGAATCCCACCCACTGCCAACTTGTTCCAATCTGCCCATCTTTCCTGACATTTTTGCTGCTTCCTCCAGCACTCTTAGGCTTGCTTTTAAGAAACAGTCTTGAAGATCTTCATACTGTTGAGGGCAAATGTCTTTTCCCCTGGGGAAAAAAGTATTAAATTGGCAACAGTCTTGACGCTCTCCAGACTGAATAATCTGAGAGCAAATGCCTTTTCTGCTGGGGGTGGGGGGGAAGTATTACATTAGCAACATAGTGTGAAAAAATTACATCCCCATTTTGTCAGTCTTTCCACTTCAGAAAATACATAAGAGTGGCAAATAATATAATTGCATGCTTCTTCTCAAACTGCCCCAGCCATCCCTTCTCTTTGCTTCATTTCCCCCCCAGTTTTTGCTTAAAAGTATTTCCTTCCATTTGGGAAGTATTTTGTGCCCAGAGTGCAAAGATTATATGCTTTTGATATCACATAGCTGCTTATTCATAATATGATTATATTCTGATCTGCAACCAGGAAAACCCCAAATAGCTTTAGTTATATAAAAAAAAATGACTGGATGGGGGCAAGGATTGATATTCATAGGGCTCCTGAGTCATGGCGCACATGCAATGGGCACTGTCCCCATCCATCATTGTGTGACTTCAGTCCAAGAGAGCTTGTTGCATGCATGATGAGTGAAGCCTACTGTGGTAAAATCTCAGACGTTTGCCACAAGAAACAAAAGTCCAGAATCACAGGCAGGAGATGCTCAGATAGGAGTTCACAGATGTTCTTGAGGGGCACCTTGAGGGGCACCCAGTAGGTCAATGCAGTCTGTGGGAGAGTTTGTCCAAAAGATTCCAAAGAGAACAGAAGCCTGTTCCACAATAACTCCAGTCTCAGAGCAAGGCTTGTAGTGTGGCTGCCCCCGTACTGTGGAACAGCACACCTGTTAAGATATGGCAGGCAGCTACTATCTGCACTTTCTGAAAACAATTATAGACATTTGTGTTCCAACAAGCTTTCCCAGCTGGATGAACGAGTCTCTGCTGTGGCTGTCTCCACTTATTGTTTTTCAGTTCATTTGCTGTTATTTTCTGTGCAATGTTTAACTGTTTGTAAAACTGGTTTTATTATATTGTGTACATTGCCTTGAGGCATATATGTGGAAGGTGATTTATTTATTTATTACATTTATATACTGCCCCATAGCTGAAGCTCTCTGGGCGGTTTACAGCAATTAATCAATCAATCAATTATTATTGTAAATGTATTGTAAATGTATTTGGATGTTTTATTTTGTACGTCACCCAGAGTGGCTGGATAACCAGCCAGATGGGCGACTAATAAATCCAATAAATTCAATAAATCATAAATAAATAAATATTGATGATGATGATGTAGCATACTTCCAGAATCACCCAGAAGGTAACTTCCAGTCATAACTGGTTGCTCAAATGCAGCCTACTTTTGTACAACTTGATTCCAATTTAGAAAAATCTTGGCTAGGCAGATAGCCTTTCACAGGTCCTAACAAGAACAGCGTTCTTACTATTTTTAAAAATCCGTTTGTGGTTTGAAAAAGGAAGATTATGGTGAAACTGGGCAAAAAGCTGTCTGTTGCTCCCAAGTTGTATAGTCTGGGAAACTGAGGCCAAAAACATCATGTCCAAGGTCTCCTGATAAATTCATGCACAAGCTAGAAACACCAAACAAAATTTCCATCATTTTTTAGAGGCTAAACTATACTTTCTCTGGAAGCTGATAGAGAGAAGCAAGGGGTAAGTGGGAAGAGCATGAAAGCCATTGCATTATAGATTTGGAATGAAATACATTGGCAGAGTCGATGTGTTTGAGAAAATTATTTTTCAAAAATAATGTAGGTGGGCTGTACATCAGTTAGAATCAGTTGACTCAAACCTTGAGTGACAGTCAATCATTAACTGAAAAAAATGAAGTTGAGCTTTATCACTTGAGGCATCTGTACACAATTTTCATCCACATCCATGTAAAATTGGCCACCGAGTATCTCTTCTAGGAGAAATTGTGTCAGTACCATTAGAAAATATTCTTGACAAAACTATCCCTAAACAGAGGCTTCTGATCAGGAGTTATTTTAAAATTGCTATAGGTGGTTTATCACGGTTGATGTTTTACATCTAGGGAATTCCTGCCACTGCATAGTTTAATTGGATAAATCTTGAAATTCATACCAAACTATTTTTCTGTGCTCTGTTTAACAAAAGCCTTAGAGTTAATTGGATAAATCTTGAAATGCATAACCAAACTATTTTTCTGTGCTCTATTTAACAAAAACCTTAGAGTTTAAACAACAAAAAACAGTAATATCAGCGAAGAGTTTTGTGACACCTTAAAGGCTATCACATTTTATTGCAACCTTAAAAGTTGTCACTAGTCCATGAAAGCTTATGCTGTAATACAATTTGTTATTAAGATATCACAAGACTCTTTGTTGATTTTGTTGCAACTGGTAACATGGCTACCCCTCTGAAAACAAAACAGTAGTAGCTTTAGGTATGCCGCCCGACAAGATCAGCCACTCAGGGCCTTCTCTCAGTCCCACCAACGAAAACAGCTAGGTTGGTGGGGACTAGAGAGAGGGCATTTTCAGTGGCGGCCCCCACTCTCTGGAACTCCCTCCCGTTCGATCTTCGCCATGCCCCTTCCCTGAACGTATTCCGCAAAGCCTTGAAGACCTGGCTTTCAAGACGGGCCTTCGGGACTTCCGGGGAGGGTTAATTTTCAGGACTAATTGCCTATTACTCTGAACTGTTATCATTCCTATTTATAGTTTCCTTGTTATATTGTATTTTATGTGTATTTTATTGTGCTGCATTTACTGCAACTGATTTGTACGTCGCCTAGAGTGGCCATTGGCCAGATAGGCGACACATAAATTAAATTATTATTTATTATTATTATTAGATATACTGTCTCTGTAACAGACGTGTGAGTGGGGGAGATTATGCAGTGGAGCGCCACCACATCCAAAGCCCTGCTAGCTCACTCCGGGCTGGGGGCTTTTCCTCTCTTCTGGGGCTGACATCATCTTTTGAAATGTTTGGGAGTGTGTTTGTGGAACAAGGAGGCTTAGGATCCTGGGGATCCACAGCTTTCCTGGACAAGCCCCAAAATGTCCTCTTTTGGACATTTTGGACTACTCTTTTAGGCCTACTGACCACTACACCAAAGAAGACTCTGGAAGCTTTTAATGGGGCAATCCCCTTTTGTTTTGCTGTAGCAGCAGCCAGAGCTTGGAAAAGTTACTTTTTTGAACTACAACTCTCATCAGTCCCAGCCAGCGCCATGCTGGCTGGGGCTAATGGGAGTTGTAGTTCAACAAAAGTAACTTTTCCAAGCTCTGGCAGCAGCACTAGTAGTTGTTTCAACCTGTTGGGTTTCATAGCTTTTAACTGTGTTGTATTACTTACTTTAAAACATTTTTTGTACATTCCAATTGAATGTTACCTTGAACGTATGGCAGAAAGATGACTGATTTTTTTAAAAAAATAAATGGCTTCCTTTGAATTGGGACATGTATACTTTAAAGCCATTCTAAAACATTTTAGGTTGATGATGACATGTTTCTAAGTTTAGAATTTCCATAATTTTTCACCTTGAGAAAATCATGCTAGAATTTCTTAACACATCCTGCAGTATACCTGCTCTCTATTTGTGGCACACTAGTGGTGTGAAAGTTGATTGTGCAGATCATCTATGGATTGCTGAACACTGGAGGACTTTACCTTCTGGGAAGAAGCTGGTTTACAGTGGCATTCTAGCTCACTTTTTCTATGATGACATGAACAAATAATTTTATTGCATGCTGTAGTCAGATGTATATTTACTTGGACTACAGTCCTTATGCATTATTCATTTGAATTTGGGGGTTTAGGGAAGGCTTAATTCTGAGAAAAAGTATTTAGGATTGTGAATAGGATGTGCAGCCTATGGAGGTTTTCCTGCCCACAGCTTTGGTATGGGGCAAACATTTCTGCTTCATGAGTCAAGCATTTGACCCTGAAGGAGCTATTTACGTATAATTTCCCAAAGTCAGGGGTGAGTGGGAAGTGCAGCATGAGACAAAACATGCAACTTGAAAAAATTAATCCAGAATCCTCACAAAACCGTCAGAAGAGCTGCTGTGTCAGCTGGTTTCATGGCTCTTTGGTCTGTATATCAGGCTACTTTGACCCACATCAAGAGCCAGTGTGATATAGTGGTTAGTGTTGGAGTAGGATCTAGGACGGCAGGGTTCAAATCTACTCAGCCATGAAGCTGACTGGGTGACCGTGGGCCAGTCACAGTCTCCCAGCGTAGCCTACCTTGCAGGGTGGTCATGATGATAATTGGGGAGTACACTGTGATGCCCATGTACAATACAGTAATTACAGTATAGTAATTATGGTAAGGGTCGGTTTTGTAGAGTAAATGTGGTAAGTAGAGTGAGTGAGGGGGGGAGAACATGGATTGGAATGTCGAGGAATGCTGAGTTGTGATTGGCTGAACGTCTGGGAGATTGAAGGTACAAATGAGAGAATGACAGTTGGAGAAGGGTTGGTTGTTGTTGGTTCTGGATTTTGGAAGGGTGGATTTGTATTTGGGCGGGTAGTGAGGCAGGTTTTAGGACTAAGAGATAATAATAATAATAATAATAATAATAATAATAATAATAACAATAATAACAATAACAATAATAAATTTAATTTCTGTGTCGCCTATCTGGCCAAAGGCCACTCTAGGCGACGTACAAAACAGTTAAAACACAATGAGATAAAATACAATAATACAAAGAGAAAACTATTATATGTAACTACATGCATGTTGACTGATCTTAAAGTAATCTTGTTTATTCCTTGTGTTAATAAATAAATAGTTTTGGTTTAACATCATGCTTGATCCTTGGCTGGAATACTACAGACCAGAAGGGTGGGCAGAGCAAATACCAAAGTTGGGAACAGTATCAATGGTGGCAGCGGTGAAGGGATAGTGTAACAGCAGCAGGTATCCAAAGCAATCCAGGGCTGTAATCATTAAAGGCAGAAAGGTACAGGGGGGTTGTGGCCTGTAAGTGTATCCAGACACTCAATCTGAGGAAGAGACTAAGGCACAGTCTCAGGGCAGTATTGTGTTACAGAGTGTCAGGTGGTGGTGCCTAGTAGTGGGATTGTGAGAGTCCTGTGCTGGGGCCATTGGAGAGATCCATTATGAGACCAGACCCAGAGTAGGGGTCTGACATACACTACCTTGAGATCGTTGGAGGGAAGGTGGAATGGAAATGAAATAATAAATAAATGTTGCAGCTGTAGGCTGGAAACATGCTAAGAGACTAACTCCCCTGGAGCAATTATTTATCCTGAAGCAGCAGCTTAACTTATATGCAGATCTATCTAAAACTGCTTTAAGAGCTCTGACAAAAAGGCAACCTCCCCACTCACTTCCATAACGTCTCTCTGGACAAAGACATGCCTAGGTTTTCCCAGACAAGTCTGGCCCACTCATTAAACTAAATGATGCAATTGCCTCAGGCCGCAAGGACTGAGGGCAGTGGTCCGCGACTTGCTTGCTCTACCTCCTGCCTTTTAATGTTTCTTACTTTTAATGTTTTGCCACTGCAAAATACTAGTGTGCATCTCCCCCTCACCTCTGCCTTGCTCTGAGGAAGGGACAGGGGTCTTTTAAACTTTTAAGCAATTTTTAAATAGAATATCTAGCCACCCCAGTAAAGTGGTAGCAGTGGTACGGCCACTTTCTTTGGCCATCAATCCCAAAGTGCCTCATTCTATGGAAGGACCTCCCTTTCCTTCCTCAGAGCAAGGCGGAGAGGAGGGGGAAGCGTGCCACTGCCATATTAGCAGTGGCCAAACATTAAAAGGAAGGGAAAGAAGAATTTACTGAAAGGAAGGGGTTGGGCAGTGGCAGAGGAGGGGTGGGGCAGTTCACCTTAGCTTGGGTAATGCAATGTCTTGTGCCGGCCCTGTGCCCAGACAAGGAACAGAATGATCTGTCAATTTCGGTTCTCTCAGTTTCTCATCTTAAATTCAGTTCTCCACATTTCTGCAGCAATTCTTTTTTTAAAAATCCTCATGAAAATCCTTTAGCATTTTGTGACTTTCTCCTAATACATTTTGTATGCAGTTTTGACTAATGCACACATTTTTGTAAGCAATAAATCCCAATATTACGCATTTTTGAATGTTATTTTTCACTCCTATATTCATTTTGTGCACACTTTCCCCTAATGTATGCATTTTTGTAAACGTGCTTGGTGGGAGAACTGCCATGCAAAATTTGGATAAGTGTGAATTTCAAAGGATGGCTGTGTTTTGGTTCTTATGTTGTTTTGGAAAGTGCAAATTTGATAGATTCAACTTTAAATGCGAACTGAATTGAATTTCTCCCCTATCCCTAGCCCAGACATCTGTAAGCACCAAAATCTGCATTACACAAAATATCTGGGCACGGGGACAGGGAGGAAGATTCGGTGCTCCACTTCAGGCTATCTGATTGGAGCCTTTGAATACATACATCCTCTTGGGAAGTTTCCCACCCTCCACAGAAATACCTTTCATTATGAAATTCCCCTTGTCATTGTGCTGTTGGCTAAGAGTCAAGACTCAGCTCTGTCTGCCCATGGGATCCAGGTGGTCTTTGCCCCTTCCCTGCTAGCTGTTTGAAAATGTGAGTTACTATATGTTAGCATCCCTATCAAGTAGCTACCTTCCTGTATTTTTAATGCACTTGGATATGTGAGTTACGATATGTTACCTTTCTTGACAAGTAAAGGGTAGCTATCTAATTCTATTTTTTAATGCTCTTTTAAAAGCAACTGGCCATTCCTGCATTTCTTTTTGCTTGGTTCTCAAATAAATGTGCTGAATTGAAACTCTGGAGGTGATTAATTTTTTTTGCGTAGCCTGGACTGGTTTCACCCACCCTAGACAATTTGGTGCACACACTAATGGCGTTTGAAGGAAGCCCTGTAAAAAGCCCTTCTCTTTTCCAGAAGTGGAAACGTAGGTCTGAATTGTCCAGGCTATAGATAGTGAATTATGTACATAGTGGTGGCATTTTGGAAAAAAAGCAACTAATAAATATCATAAATAAATAAATAAATTACTCTGGAGTATGTAACAAATGGCATCTGGCAGCTGGTCCTGTGTCACAGATTGTGCTTGAGACTATTTGTCACAAGAACCCAATGCTATAAACATTTTAAGTCCAATTGATTTCAGTAGTGCTTAATTCCAATAAGTGTGTTTGTGATTGTGGCTAAGTCTAAGTTAAAAGCACAGCAATCCTCTGACAATACTCACCACACTTTGCCAGAGTGGGTAATTCCTGCCTTACTGTACCCTTCAAACCATCTTTGTGCAACACAGTTAAATCACACACCATCTAGAAGATGGCACAGAGTAGCAAGTTTGTAGGACTGAGTTTGTAATTAAATGAAGCATGGGCCTTGGTATGTCAGACAAATGGCTTTCCAGATTTTCAGTGGATCCACATGTTTTGAACATCTGCATTCTTCCTCAACGGAAATTAGGAAGTCTTCACTAGTTGTTGCAAAGAGGAGGTTTAAAGCTAACTACACTTGTTTCTGCATCAGCTATATAATAGAAAAAAACCCTGCCCTTTCAAAATTTGGTTGGACTCAAACTCTCTTTGCAACAACACTTGAAGATTATTTAATTGTCCCAAGGATGACTAAACTAAACGCACACTCTCTCCCTCACTCTTCTGGGAAATTTTAAAGCCATCTGGTTTTGCCCTTTTGTAGTTTTTCTCACCCACTGTGTGGTTCAACCCTCTTTCTAGTTTTGGTCCTTCAGAACAACAGGCCTTGAAGGAAGGAAGCAGTTGTGTAAGAATAAGTCTTTCATTGACCTGCTGTGTCAAACAAAGCCATGCAGGATAGGTCTCGGAGTATCCACACAAAATTTGCCATTATGAATGAAATTAAAGGAACAAACAAAAGGTTAGTATTACAAACATGATCAGATGTGTCCACAATATTGTCCACCAAAGTCCTGTAACAGCTAGCTATGACTATGGGTAGAGACACACTTACTGTTCTGCTGGTTCCAGTGCATCTCCACTTCTCTTTTCTGAAAATGGGGGCACACAATGCTAGTCAAACCCTGCCCCCTTTTACTGTAAGACCTGGTGGGACCAGCTCAAGTCCACTTTTTTAAAAAAAATTCAGCTTCAAACAGATTTTGCAACTGGCCAGTAAACCAGTTGTGGCCAATGGAAACATTTTGCTGAAGGCGACTAGTATGCTCACATCCTATGTTTGTTAACATAATATGACACATAAGCCTGTTGGCCAGTACCTGTGCATTAAGACGTACTGCAGCAGCTACAGTGTCCTGCTGTTACAGAAACTATGCACATCCCATGGACTTTTTCTACACAGTCTGAAAATTTCCATAATATTGGCTATGTTTGGCCACATCTTTTATAAGCTGTTTTCATGCTTCTTATATAAATCTTAGTTTCATGCTTTGGGAGTGTAATCGGTTTGGAGTGATTTTTTTATTGTTATTATTTGAAGAATGGAAATGTTGATGAGATTCTTTTTGAGCAGGCAGCTTTGTGGCAAGAAATAAACACAACTGCAAAACTGTTGTTTTTATTTTGGAACATGCAAAATACAGTCCATGCATCTGCCATTTGAAAAATCTTTTTCATTTCATAGCAGATAAACCCAAAGACGTTTTGTCTATCAACTTCCAATAAATGTTTCAAAATGCTTTACAGTGTAAAGATAATAAGAAATTTAGCAAAATTTCAACAAACCTGTATAAAAAACAGATACAGATAACTTTTCATTTTCAAGGCTACATGCTGTAATGTAAAGAGTTATAATGTTTTGTTTTCATAAAAAGTCTTCAACAATACAATTGCTTAACCTTTACCTGCAAGCCTTTAGGCTACACATGCAAAAAAAATTATTTGAGTTAAAAATCACCAAAACGTGCTATTTTCATTTAAGTACAGTAATTGTAAGTAGTAGCATTCTGAACTCTGTAAAAGTGTCCAGGAAAGTTCATGGAGCTAGTGTCCTGGAAGACTCATACTCTGACATACATTTTGGTTTAATCGCTTTCCCATTGTAATAGTCCACCACTTGATTTGGAACTTCAGCCAAAACACTTTTTGCTAAAGCAGCTGGAGATGCCTGCAGGAAATGGTAGAAAGTAACAGTTAACTCACTTCTATGCAAAAGGTGCCATTTTTTTCCATAACCAACAGGAATGTGATGAGCACAACAGTGTTGGCCTTTAAGGTGCAGGTTATTCCACCTCAGTCTAGCCAAGCATCTGTGGGTATATGCTTAATACTGCAAATACCAGGCTTTGACAAGGCTGCCCAGAGTGGGTTTTTTTTTTGCATATGGGTAACTTCTCTGCAATAACATCAAGCCCTCTGACATAGGTAAGCGACATGTTTGAAGGCCTGAATCTTATCATTTGCTTTTCACCACTCTATTCCATGCTTCTGTTTTCCAGATTGTTCCTGCTAGCTTCTTTTTCTCTGGTATAAATGAGTAACGTGCTTCAGGTGAACCATCATATACCTTCTGTAGTCTACCATTATCTAGTATTCTGTTATCTATATGCATGCATTTGATAACACTTTTTAAATACATCATATTCGGATTATTGTGTTTTTGTGGTTTACTTGTTGTAGAAATCTTCATGCTAGCAGACTGTTCAGTACTGATGCATTAAATCAGTCTTAACTGCTGCTTTGGTTTTTGTAACAATTTTTATACATTATCCAAATCCTTAGCCATTAAATTTACATTTTCACAATAGGAATCTTTTTTTTTTTTAGCGTTGCCATTTAGTATTAATGTCAGAATGAAGTTCTCTCTTATGTTCACAATTCTCAGATTTTACATAGATCCTGGGATAGTGAAGACTGCTTTGCACGTTACATTATTGGGTGCAGTACTTTCTTTGTGATGGTACTCACCCGGTATGGAGCACTGTCACATCTTTTTTTGTTGCTCATGGCAGTCATTTTGTGCGGGCACCTACAATACCTTCATCAAGGTATGAGTACCAGAACCTCATTTTTTTACCCACCCCCAAAAAATAATTGATTGGGTGTTTACCCTTAAAACATTTCATTTATTTAGCAAGATTTATTAAACTGCTTAATTAAAAACAAAATCTCTAAGCTATTTACATAATAGTATATAATAAACATTAAAAGAATAACAATAAAAACAAACTTTAAAAACAGCAGACAATAAAATGATCATAATATAGGTAAACTCCACAGTTTTAAAAACAAATTAACTGTGTGGTTAGGTGTGCCTAAACAAAAATGGTTTTAAGCAGGCTTTGAAAACAATACAACGAAGATGCCTGTCTAATACAAATAGGCATGATAAAGGCTGATAGATACACTTGGAAAGGGGTCAAGATTGGCTCAGTGACGGACCCTGGTTTGCTCTGCGTCATGTGTGAATGGACACTGAATCATCTTGCTCTTTACATGTTGCATTGTAAATCACCTTTGAGCTTCCGTCTTTATTTGTGCCATGTATGGATACTATTAGTATGTGATAGAAAACTCAAGAGAGGCTGGACCTGTGTCATTTCTTTTCCAACTTTCTTCCCTTTATAAATGCAAAATGCATGACATAATGTCATAAGAATTTTCCCATCCCAACTCTATGCCACTGACTTTGCTTGCGGATGGAGAGAAACTCTCAAAACAATGGCACTACATTACATGTTTTGTATTCCTGAATCGGGAGGGAGGAGGATGGAGAGATGCAACTCTGCTATCTTCAGCATCAGCCACAATGTCTACCTTCAGCTCTAATCCAATGCTTTCTTGGCCAGTGCAGATCCATTGTGGGGGAGGGTGTATTGACCCCTCTCTACTCATCAAATGATGGATCTGATAACCAGAGAGGGGTTGAGTGGCATTCCCAGGGCACTTGGTTCCACCCAGTGCTGTTTCTCCTTTACATTTGCTTTCTTTTTGCCACTGCTGCCAGCAAGATCAGATGGATCTTGGGTAGAATGGGGAAGAAATGCTTGGGGGGGTCAGATAAGGTCCCCATCCTAGGGATTAGCCACCCCTTTTCTACAAAACCTCAACACAATACAGGAACCTCCAGGCTCATAGTTATGCACACTTTAGTTCTACTGAAGTCAAAAGAGCTTAACCATTCATAACACACTCTTTCTATATTTCAGTATCACTGGAAAGTCGCTTTGTTGCTAGAGGCCTAGGTGACCTCCGTGGCTAGGAGTGCCTTTTACTAGCTTTGGCTGGTAAGACAGCTGCGGCCGTTTTTGGACTGGGATAGCCTGACCACTGTTGTCCATGCACTAGTAACCTCCAGGCTGGATTACTGTAATGCTCTCTATGTGAGGCTGCCCTTGGGGTTAGCCTGGAACCTGCAGCTGGTGCAAAATGCGGTAGCGAGAACGCTCACTGGGGTAGGATATCACCAACATGTCACCCCGCTGCTGAAAGAATTGTACTGGCTACCTATTAGCTTTTGCGCAAAGTTCAAGGTTCTCGTTTTGGTGCACAAAGCCCTTACAGCTTGGGACCAGGATACCTGAAAGATCAGCTTACCCTGATATACCCAGTCAATCAGTACGCTCTGCAGATGAGAGCCTCCGCAGATACCATCTTATCAGGAGGTACGTTCCACACAATATAGGAAGTGTATCTTTAGTGTAGTGGCACCGACCCTTTGGAATTCCCTCCCCTTAAATATTAGACAGGCGCCATCTCTGTTATCTTTTCGGCACCTATTAAAGATCTTTCTCTTTCAACAAGCCTTTTCGGTAAAGACCTTTTCCCAGTCTGCATCTGTGTTGGAATTGCTTTTTAGTATGTTTTTAAAGCTTTTTTTAAAAAGGGATGTTTTTAAAGCTTTTTTTTTTAAAAAAAGATGTTTTTAAAGATGTTTTGTTATAATATATTTTAAAGTCTGTTTTATGACGTTTTAATGTGTTTTTACTGCTTTTGTTTGCCGCCCTAGACTCCTGCTGGGAGGAAGGGAGCAATATAAATCTAATAATGAATTAATTAATTAATTAATATGTCATCTCTATTTCATTTAATAGAACACATGTAGAATCCAAGATGGATACATTATATTAGGACCTGAATTCTTGTATAAGCTTATGGAAGTCCTGTTAATAGAACAAACACTTAAGGAAGAAAACACATATATGCTCACATAAAATTCACTGAACACAGAATAAGCAAGATTAAGATTTATAGCAAAATCCTGTGTGTGTCTACTCAGAAATAAGCCCCACTGAGTTATTGGAACTTACTCCCAGCCAGGTAAGTGTGTATAGAGTTGTAGTCTTTAGTTATGCATTTCATTTATTTATTTTTTAAATTATTCCAATTTACAGTTGAAAGTTCAATACCTGATGAGTCAACTGTGCTTGACAAACATTAGATTTGCTTCTTTATTTTATTCATATGTATGCAAACTCACACTTCAGCTCTAAACAAATGCAGAAGTAAATCCCACTGAACTTCCTTTTGATTTAATAGAATTAACATTATAGCCTAGAAATCTAGTGGTCTTTAATATGCAAATTCTTCATGATGATAAAAGTGACAGTTACTGGGATGAAAGTTGCTGAATGCCAAAATGGCAAGGTGAGCTTAAGAGCTGTGGAACTCTGTGTGTGTGACAGAGAACATTGCTTGCAGGTCCAGTGCTATCTGGCAGTACCTCTCTGTAGCTGAATTCCCAGCCAGAGCTTGGCAAGAGGGTGACGAGCTCTGAGTCTGTCTATCTTTTCCAGCTGGAACTTAATGAGGGACATGACTCCTCCCACTCATTCACTGTCTAGCTCCTATCCAGTTCAGTAGAATGATGGGAGGCTTGGAGAAGCTTGCAAGCAGCTGCCTTGTCCTGCTAGACTGGAGCTCAATGTAGTGCAGATCTATAAGGAGCAGTCAATTCAGTGCACAGATGCTGAGGTGGAAGGGGAGGAAAACTCTAGCTGCCCAAACTGAGTTCTGAAGCCAATGAACAGCTCCTGAATACCAGCCTTCTCCAAGCTGGTCTCCTCCAGATGTTGCTGGACTACAACTTGCATAATCCCTGTCCATTAGCCAAACTGGCTGGGGCTGGTGAGAATGCAAGTGCAACAACATCTGAAAGGCACCAGGTTAGGGAAGGCTGTTCTAGTTAGACAGGAGTAGGGGGAAGATTGTTTGCATTTTCCTTGTTTTATTATTCTAAATCTTATTAGACTACTGTCCTTGTCCATCACTGCAGCTTAGCCTAAAACCACTTAAATACACCCACACTTCAGTAATTCAGTAAGTAAGAATCAGGGATGAAAAAGAATTCTGCTGAATTCGGATTTAGCACCTGATTTTTCAATGGTCTGCATATTCTCCATCTTTGCAGCGTGATCCTGTTTGCTCCGAACTTCAGTGGCTTCCCCTCAACATCGTTTTCCCTTTGAATATATTGTTCTTTTACTGGTTTTACTCACAGCACAACATAGCAGTACATCTCTCTCTCTCTCTGCCACCCCCCCCTCAAATAATCCAGCCAAGTCTCACCCACGTTGATGCTTAGAGGAGGTGGGAAGGCACTGAAAGCTGCTTTCCTCTTTTCCACTCCAAAAGGAAAACAGTCAGTCACTGCTTGCTTGCTAACATGAAAACTGACCACCCTTAGAAGCAGAGAAGGAGGAGGAATCAGCAAAACTGCTTTCCTTTCCTTGATATTTTCTTTCAAAATATTGATATTTCTTTCATTTATCAGTATTTCCTTTCAAAATATTTTGAAGGAAATGTCAATATTTTGAAAGGAAATATCAACATTAATATCAATCTTTTTGAAGAGGAGAAAAAGCAGACCAATAAAAGCAGCTGATAGTGGACAAGGAAGGAACTTGAACTGATACTGCCTGTTAGGTTGACTGAATGCCTTTGAAGTGGCACCAGGTCACCGATCCCATTAGCAGGAATACAACATTTTTAGTCCTGCCGAATTGGCATCAGTATTTCAGCCTTTCAACTTGGAGATGATGTAAAAGTAAGGTGAAAATGCAGGTGCAGCTGGCCTTCCTGGTTTTTTCCAGAAGCATATTTTCAATAAACCGAAGGTAGATCTAGTAACAACAACTTACAAATAACCCCTCTTTCAATGCTTTAACAATACACTGCGTGTTCAGTGAAAAATGGCATACAGTAACTAGTGATAGGAGAAGAACTGATATATGAAAGGGTCCCAGACGTAGCTTGTTAAAGCTGCTGTTTAATAGGTGGTCTAGTAAGGTTGTTGATATGGAATGTATTTGTCTAATAAATGTAGAGTTTAAACTGAAACTTGATAAAGAAATCTCTATAGATTGTACGTATGGAAGGATCTGTCAATTTTGGTTTCTCTCAGTTTCCCAACCTTAAGTTCATTTTCCACATCAGTTTGCCATTTAAAAAAAAAAAAGTCTGCATGAAAATTCATCAGCATTGTAGTGTAAATGTATCCTAATATACACATCATTGTATGCAATTTGGCCCAATATACACATTTTTGCAAACCACTTTCCCCTCATACAATGCATTTTGTGGGTCATTTTCACTTATGCATTTTAATACACACTTTACCCCAGTATATGCTTTTTTGTACACAATACTTGGCTGCAGAAAAAGGTAAAGGTGTCCCCGCACTTGTAGTGCGAGTCGTTTCTGACTCTTAGGGTGACGTCTTGCGACGTTTACTAGGCAGACCGTATATATGGGGTGGGATTGCCAGTTCCTTCCCCAGCCTTTTTTTACCCTCCAGCATATGCCGGGTACTCATTTTACCAACCACGGATGTGAAGTCAAGACTAGGGCGTCAGGCCCCTCCCACTCTCCAGTTCATTCTTGCCTTTCGTCCCTGCAAGATCTTTAGCTAGTGACTAGATAAGTTTTTTCTCTTTGTGTGATAAAGGGTGGAGTTTTGTGTACGTTGTTTCGTCTCGTTCCTTCCCTTTGTCTCATCCCTTACCACGGTTTGTGTGTTGTGTGTCAATTTCCTTGTCAATTTCTCGTTTTCCCGGGGGTGTGTTTTTTACTCCCAAACTACAGAGACCGCGGCTGCGGTCTCTTTCCTCAGCGGGGCCAGGAGCTGCGGCAGCAGCCTCCGCCCCCCCCCTTTTTTGTTCTACCGATCCTCCTTTTGTGCCCTGACAATTAGGAGCCTGCGGCTGCGGCTTTCTTTTGTACTTTATTTTCTCCGGTCCTTTTTGCCATTTCCCCTTGTGCCTTGACGATCGGGAGCCTACGGCTGCGGCTCCCTTCGTCGTTCATTTTTACGGGTGGCGCTTCATTCGCCCATCAGGAGCCGGTGTCTGTGGCTCTTTGCCTTCCCCTTTTTAGCGGCTTCTCGTGTCTGGGCTGCCTTGTCTCTCTCAATCATCCGCGGCGCTTGGTTCCTCGCGGAGTCAGTCCCTTCAGCCCGCGGCTGCGGCTTGCCTGTTGGCCGATTCTCTTCGGCTTCGGGAAGTCCGCTAGCTGTCCTGCCTCCTTCACGAAGTCTTTTTCCAGGCTAATTTTTTCAGCCGCGATTACCTTCTTAGTCCCGCGGCTGTATTTCTACCGTGGGCGGTTCCATTTTTACAGTTAAAAATTTTTCCTTTAGGTCCCTTTCCTACATACAACGCTTGTTGCTGGGCAAAGTATCCACCATTTTGTTTGAATTTTCCCGCTCTTTTTACGGGTGCCATTTTAGTGGCCGTTTTTTCCCGTTCCTTTTGAGAACCCACTAGTATTACAAAAGGGGATTTTTTTCCTCATGGGCTGGGGTTTGCAGAGCCCAGGTTCTTGTCAGCTCCCTCTGTGTGATCTGCTCCCTGTTTATGTGCTGCAGATAGGATTCTTACCTCTACATAGGTTCCTTTACCAACCCCATTTCTGAGGCTGACCCTGGCAACTACTGGTTACTGTGGCTTTCTACAATCACTGCAACTACTGTGCACATGTGACTTTTCATCAAATTTACTAATACTGCCATAACAGTGCACCAGGCCACCTGTGAGTGCGCAAGACTATTGAAAATATACAAAGCTATTTGGACTATACTGTGCAAGTTGTGCAATATCACCTTTTCCTTCAAGTGTACATTCTGCCCCATCGTGACAGTGTACCTACCATTAGCCAGTGCATTCTGCCCCAGTCGTGTGCCGTGTACTGTGCATGTTCTAAGACTGTTCATAGCGTACATTCTGCCCCATCGTGGCAGTGTACTTTGCCATCTGCCAGTGCATCCTGCCCCAGTCGTGTGCCGTGTACTGCGCCTGCCCGGGTCTGTGCATTCTGCCCCAGTTGTGTGCCATGTACAGCTACCCTTAATATCTATATGATGGCAGAACAGCCAGAGACAACCCAGGCAACCAAGCCGAAACAACAGCCTGTGACAAACCAGATGACCAAGCCTAAACCTCCTAAGGCGGTCAAACATAAGCACTCTAAAGCGGTTGCCAAAACCAAACATCTTAGCCACAGCACAATCAAGCGGCCCCGCTATGTCTCTGTTCCAGCGCCAGAGGACTCAAATCATGCACAGTTAACTACACTCTTTCATTCTCCTGCGGCTTCCTCTGATGAGGAGGACTTTCCTGGATTTCCTGTACAGTCAACGTCCAGCCAACCCAGAGCTTGCTCTTCTTCACTACCTGTGGGGCCGTCTACAGTTCCGCCTATTCAAGAGCAACCATCTACATCTCCGGGACTACAGCTTTCCCACGAGTTCATTACACAACTTCAGGGCATGCTGTCCTTTTTTACTCAGAGTCAATCATCTTCACAACCTCCCGCTATCCCTCAACACAGCGGGGTTCAAAGTGTACACAGTGAGACAAACCCATCAGGTTCTCCAGACCCATTTGACGTTACCAGGGGCAGGTTCGTTGATGACGCCTCTTTTGATGCAGAGTCCGCATTCGCGCTGCAAGACCAAGGGGACGAGTGGAGTGACTATTCGGAACCAGAGCCAGAAACCTCCTATCGCCTCTTCGACTCTTCAGATTACCAGCCCCTGGCGCGCAGAGTCTTGAACGCCCTTGGTCTCCAATCCACTCCAACTGCAGCTTCCACTCCCGCTTTAAAAGGGGCCAGGGTCTTGAAATCCCCTACGCCAGCTGAAAACTTCCTCCCTGTCCCAGACCCCATCGCTAAACTGGCCAAGGACGAATGGTCCCACCCCTTACAGGCATGCCGATTTAATAACATTGCGGACAGACTTTATCCTTTGGCCCCGGACTTTTCTACCAGACTGGCTGTCCCTAACATCGACGAGCCTATTTCCAGTTTAGTTTCCAGGTCCCTCTTGCCGAGGGAAGGGGACTCTCATCTAAAGGATGCCACTGAACGGAGACTGGACTTTGCTTTACGCAAGACCCATGAGGCCATCGCCTTTTCCATGCGTGCATCCACATCTGTCTCTATTTTCACCAGGGCAGCGATGATGTGGTTAGACGACTTCATCGAGGACCACAATCCAGATCCTGCCTCCCTGCGCAGATCGCTACTAAAACTGCGTAAAACAGCTGCTTTCGTGGCCGACGCCACCTTGGACGCGAATCAACTAGCAGCACGCGCCCTGGCGGCTCAGATCGTTGCCAGACGGACCCTCTGGCTTTGACACTGGCAGGCTGACTCTACTGCCAGAGTTAATCTTTCACAAGCACCTTATGCAGGCTCATTACTTTTCGGGGAAGAGGCATTAAGGGCAGTGCTTGTCGACCCTAAGGACACTCGAAAGCCTGTCTTGGCCACCGTCAAAAACGTCGAGCGCAGACCCTTTAGGCGTTTCGCTTCATATCGCACATCTCAGCCCTTTCGGGGAACCCGGCCCGGGGGACGAGGCCGCGACTTCCCAGCATTTGACTTCCGCTCCACCAGAGGAGGCTGGAATAGACGTTTCCCCAGTAGAGGTCAGTACCAGGGCCACAGAGGCTACTCAACGTCCTCATACAGGGGAGGGTCTCGCCAACGCAGACAATACTAAGGCAATACCAGTTGGGGGCAGATTGATTCTATTTGCCGAACTTTGGCTACCTCTGACTCAGGTCCCATGGATCAGAGACCTCTTTTGTTATGGATATGCAATTGAGTTTTGGGCAATACCTCCAAACAATTTTCATCCCTCCCCTTGTCCCAGGGCACTAGACAGGCGGTGCATCATGCAGACTGCGATACAGCACCTTTTGGACATAGAGGCGATAGAGCCAGTCCCCAATGCAGAGAGGTTGGAAGGGGTGTACTCCCTCCTATTTCCTGTGCCCAAACGCGATCTCTCATGGAGGGCGGTTTTGAACCTCAAGTTCATTAACCATTTCGTAAAGTATCGCAGGTTCAAAATGGAATCCCTCCACTCCATTACAGACAGCCTGCAAGAAGGTGACTTCCTTGTCTCTATTGACCTAAAGGAAGCGTATCTCCATATCCCTATTTGCATAGCCCGCAGGAAATTCCTTTGTTTTGCCTTTGGCTCCCAGCACTTCCAATATCGAGCAATGCCGTTCGGACTCTCGTCTGCCCCAAGAGTATTTACCAAGGTGCTACTTACCCTAGTGGCTTACCTCAGGCTCCAAGGGGTCCATATCTACCCCTATCTGGATGATCTTCTAATACGCGCAAGGTCTAGGGAGCTTACTCATCGTCATCTAACACTCACGCTCCATATCTTACAGGCCCACGGCTGGCTAGTCAACTTCGACAAAAGCCATCTACAACCAACCCAACGACTGCAGCATCTAGGGGCAATGTTAGACACACTGCAAGCGACTGTATCCCTGCCCCCAGATCGCATCACCTCTATCACAGACATCGCAAGGTCTCTGATGCACAAATCTTCTGCAGATGTCATGCTTCTAGCCAGGGCTCTCGGAATGTTGGTATCCACCATCCATATTGTGCCATGGGCTCGGGCACATACGCGCCAGCTACATTGGGCCCTGTTGCCATTCCAACACGACATTGCCAACTCAAACCATCGAGCAATCCCCCTGAGTCCCACACTGCGCTTGTCTTTCCGCTGGTGGACAAGGGTACAACATCTCACCCAAGGCACTCCGTTCAGAGAACCCCACCGGACTGTCATTACCACCGATGCCAGTCTCCTGGGTTGGGGAGCCCACTGCAACTCCCAGTTCGTTCAGGGAGTTTGGGACACAGCAGAACAAACTCAAAACATCAACTGGCTGGAACTAAAGGCTGTCCACTTAGCTCTGCTTCATTTTCAGTCTCTCTTCCACTTGGACCATGTCCTCATTCGAACGGACAACACGTGTGCCAAATCTCATTTAAACAGACAGGGAGGCACCAGGTCCAGACCTCTACAGAGCCTAGCTTCCATCATATTCGACTGGGCAGAACAACATCTGCAATCCCTCAAAGCAGAACATCTCAGAGGAATTTGGAATTTCACAGCAGACTGGCTCAGCAGACAACAAGTTTTTCCGGGAGAATGGAAACTTCATCCGACTGTGTTCCATCTTCTCCAGTGTCGATTCGGCCCCTTCTCAGTCGACTTCTTTGCTTCCAATCGCAATCGCCAGCTACCCAGGTACTTCACTCGATACCTGGACACGACAGCGGAAGCGGTGGATGCTCTGTCATTGCCATGGCCGGAGGGACTATTATACGCCTTCCCTCCAATACCACTATTAGCCAAAACCTTGCGGAAGGTACGTCGCGAGAGGGCACAGCTGGTTCTGATAGCACCATATTGGCCCCGTCGACCGTGGTTCTCGGATCTCCTGGCACTGTCGGTGACGGATCCCTGGCCACTCCCAGTCAGGCCAGATCTCTTATCACAAGGTCCAGTATGGCATCAGGACCCCAAGTGGCTCAACCTAACAGCGTGGCATTTGAACGGGGACATTTGAGATCGGCCGGCCTGTCAGACGCTGTTATTGACATTATTTTGGCCTCGAGAAGACCATCCACCACTCATATATATCAGCATACTTGGGTAGCGTTCTCCAGGTGGTGTCAGTCCCAACACATCGATCCTTCCAAGGCTACAGTACAACAAGTGCTGCAATATCTTCATAGGGGCCTCATGTTGGGACTTAGACCCAACACATTACGTCGACATGCGTCCACCCTGTCGTCCATTCTTTCAGTATCTTCCACTGACGCCCCTATTGCCTCACATCCGTTTATCAAACGCTTCCTTAGATGGAAGGCTGAGTGGACCTCGACCCCTTTTACCGGAGATTCGACTTCCTCCTTCCATTGGAATCAAACTCCGGCCGTGAGCAGAGCTTTCGGCTGTGTTACCACTGCTTACCACTCTGCGCCACAGAGGGTCTTGGCTGGAGAACTGCACTGCAAAATCTGGAGATGTGCAAATTTTGAAAGATGGCTATATTTCTCATATTGTTTTGAAAAATATGAATTAGGTAGTTTCACCTTTAAATGTGACCTAAATCAAATTTCTCCACATCCCTACATAGATGCATAAAGGTTAGTTTTCTCCTTAAAATGGAAGAATTGCAAGAGGGAAAGAATACACTACACCTAAAAAAGGAGAGGAGATACCAGAAAAAGTTAAAATAATGCACATTTGTGTGGAGTAAATCTAGACTCCAGGCATGACAGAGAACCTTGGAAATGATTTTATTATTATTATTATTATTATTATTATTATTATTATTATTATTATTATTATTATTATTATTATTATACCCTGCCCTCCCAGTAGGAGCCCAAGGCGGCAAGTTGTTTTGTTTTGTTGCTGAAACAAGGTTTCTTGGCAATGAAAAGTGATGGGATTATTAATTATGAAATCTTGGAATTGGCTTGGTGCCTTCCAACCAACTTTAAGATACCATTCCTTTAAAAATATCTATGGCAAAGAGGCAGCCATCTGGTTTTCCCTTCCCTGATCAAATGGTGCCATAGTCAGGAGATTTTTGTGTGTGTGTGACTACAGTTCTTGTCTACCTGAAGAAGGTCCCACTGAATTAAGTAGGACTTACTCCCAGGCCCACTGAACTTGATGGTGCCAATCTCCGCAGAGGCATGCATAGGATTGCATTGGTAAAGCAGCCCTATGTCCAATGGGGCTTAATCCCTGATAAATGTGTATAGATTTGCAGCCTTAGAAATCTTAAAATGCAGTCCTGTGCACACTTTTTATATATTATTCTCTACTGAACACAGTGGGATTTACTTCTAAGTAAATATGCACAGGTTTTCACTGTTAAGAGCTGTTTCACAAGTTACACATTTAATAAGACAGTTGGTATGAAACATGATTTGCTTTATGGATTCATTAAACTTTTACAATTAGGTAGAAACTGAAACTGGTACTTTACTGTACCATTAAAGTCTATTTACTATCCCCCTTTTTCATTTGTGGGACTCTTAAATAGATGCACATTTTGACAGATAGATAGATAGAGCCTTGCAATTAATTTGACATGTTACTTGACCTGTTGCCCTAAATTTTACTAGTACATCTGCTCATACCTTCTCATCTTAGTTAAGTGTGTTATGAAAGAAACACATTGGAGGATACCCCCAATGGTGGATCTACCCCACCCCACAGCAAATACTAGCTTCAGAAGACATATTTTCCTCAAGATCACAGCAGAGAAGGAAAGGCATAGATTCCCCTTCTGTATCTGCTCTGATACTTTTGATTATTAAGCCCCTCCCCTACAGCCAGCTAACACAATTTGAATTTTTAAAAATCTGCATCGTTTGGCCCTAAATTATGAAAACAAGGTTTGAGGCTCACCAGTATTAGAACGCCTGGACTAAGAAATAACATCTTCCAGAAGAAAACAGTGAAAATTAATCTTACATGTTTGAAGTTTCTGAATGGCACAAACTGAACGATGTCACGAAGAACAGGCTCTCCCTTGGGTGATCTCAAGATTCCATCGTCCCCATCCAGCATCTGCATGTCACTGAAATCGGCGTTTCCTACTCCAACGATAATGACCGACATGGGGAGATGGGAGGCGTGAACAATGGCCTCGCGCGTGTCAGCCATGTCCGTGATGACACCATCCGTCAGAATAAGCAAGATGAAGTATTGCTAGAAGGGTTGGAAAGGAAAGTCAGCATTCTAGTCCATTTTCAGCAACCATATGACTGACTGAATCAATGGTTCAGAGATTTTTTTTCTTGGGATTATTTATTTCTTAATGTGCTTTTAATGAGTGTGTGAATTAACATTTAAAAATAGTGCTAAACACAATAGTAATATATCCTTATTGCCTCCTAGACAGTAGTAGTATTTGCTTCCTTTAGGAAGAGACATGCACCACCCATGCAGTCTCTTTTTCCACTCCACGTTCCTGGGTGTGCTTCAAGGAAGTGTCTAACAAAAAAAAAACCCAGGCAAATAATAAATAAAAATCCTGGAAGGAAGTAACAAGGTTAAAAGTAGCAGCACGTAATTTGAGTGGTCATGGGAGATTTACAGGAAGGCATGATACTAGGAGTATAACTAGTTCTGACTTATCTTCCCTGCATACAACTTTAGACTGCTGTATGAGGTAAAGGTGGCAGAAATTACAGGTCGTGGCCCCAATCTAACTAAAGGTTGTCATGACTAAGGCTGGGTGTACACACCACACATTTAAAGCACATCGGAAGCACGGTCCGCCCCCCCCCCAAGAATCTCGAGAACTGTTGTTTACCTATCACAGAGATACAGTTCCCAGCATCTTTAGCAAACTACACTTCCCAGGATTTCTTGGGAAGTTCCAAGAAGAAGTCCCTGTGCTTTAAGTCCCATTGAAAGCAAAGAGATTGATTTAAATGGGAAAGATTTCAGTGAGACTCACTCCAAAGTAAGTGTGCATGGAATTGCTGCCCCAGGCTCCTACTGGGAGGAAGGGTGAGACATAAATCTAATAAATAAATAAAAATAATAAATAAAATAAATTGTGGCCATATAGTTATGGGTGCCTCCAGACTGTCACTAGTTTGCAGGAGGCATTGAAGTGCATTCTGAAAATGTAGGTTGGTGCAATTAAAATGGAACCTAAAGTGCTTTGTCATCCTAGCACAACAAATTCACTTTTTTTTTTTAAAGGGCTTTTTGTGGGTACGAAAGTGACAGGTAAATTGACTGAAAAGTGTGATGAGATGAACATGTCTAATGGGAAGACATATAAACACCCCACAAGGAAATCAGGACAAATGCTCATTGTTGCATAACCATCCCATAAACAAATCAGGGCAAATACTCAATAAAGACTAGACATAGTCTCATTACCACATAAGCTTTGTGTGAGCAAATCAGAATGAACGCTGAATAAACAGGTCATCTGGAGGAGCCCTTTAGCTGGATTGATTTATGTTTTGTAGACTAAATAAACTGGACTATTGATGGATTGAGGCTGCAGAGGTTGTATGAACACCTCTGTCTGTCTATCTATCTACCCATCTATCCTGTTTCTGTCTTACATACATAAGATCACATTATTTCATGCCCACTGAATTAAGTGGAAATGGCTACCCTCAGTGCCCACACGTCCTGGCTCTATACTGAATGCCACAACTAGAATGCACATACCAAGCATGCATTGAAAGAGTGGGGGTCCTCATCCCTTTACTATTTCTTTAATCACCTGTATAGCAAATAAATATTGATTGCTAAAATGTGTTCAACATGGGTAACTAATCTGTGTTCCACATTTTTGAGGATGCAGCCAATGCCAAAAGGCAAAAGAGGCCTACTCTAGGTTGCCGTCTGCTGAGATTCTCACCGATGCCTCCTTAGTGTTGGTTTCTTCTGATGCTGATTTAGCCACCTTCTGAATGATGGGAGCAATGTTTGTAGGCCCATAAAGCTGAAGCTTAGGGAGGCAATTCTGATATGCTTCGACTACTCCTTGAATCCCTTACATAAAAAAGCAAAAAAACCAAATAGCGTTCAAGTGATTCATTAAACAAAATATATTGGGGGGCAACGATTCAGTAGTAAGAACCCATCATTCCCTCCAAATAAAGTTTTTGAGTGATTCACACAATTTCGCTTGCACTATCCTGCCAATTTATTTTGCGCAGCTGTGGCTCTGAAGGGTTTGTTCAAAGCAGTTTCTCCCCTGCTGACCTGACCTCTTTTAGATGTTATGCAATATATAATTTATGAGCCAGCTTTTCTCCTTGCCAACAGCATTTAACTGTGCATTTTGCAGATAATAACCACCCTGTATGATTAACACACTTCACAAAATGCATTAGGTTTATATACCATAGAGATTTTAAGTTCTGGGCACCAGAGAATGTTCACACTTTTAGGCCTATAAACTTTAATTATTCGTTGATAATAACTTGGTAAATTTCTTTCTCTCTTGCTGCCTATAGTCAAATATTTACTGGCAGTGAACCAAAGCAGTTTGCAATAGACTATGCCTTTTCTAGAGGCCCATATCTGAAAAACATATCTAGGGTTTTATGGAAATATTTCTCCACCATTTGTTTAATTAATCTTTTAATTTAAAATGTTTATATCCAACCTCTAGTGATGGAGAGACTCACATTCACGATAATTAAAACAATGCCTAATTAGGAAGCTGCCTTATACTGAATCAGGCCATTGGTTCATCCAGCTCAGTGTTGTCTACCCCAGGGGTGGGAACCTGTGGCCCTCCAAATGTCATAGGATTCCAGCTCCCATCATCCTTGACTGCTGACCATGCTAGTTGGAACTGATTGAAATCTGGAGGGCTACAGGTCGCCCACCCCAAGACTACACTGAATGGTAGTGGTTCTCTGGGGTTTCAGACACAGATCTGTCCCCAGCTGTGTGTGTAGCTGCCAAGCACTGAAGCCAAAACCTTCTGTATGCAGTACCCCTCACTTCTTCTGCTAATTGAGTTTTAGGCAATATGCTATTTTTCTTTAACTAACTAGTTCAGAGGTTGCCAATCTTTTTGGACTGGTGGACAAATCTGCAAACCAGAGAAACTGTTGCAGGTACCTTATGCACAATGCACTCAAGCACACACGGCAACCTATTCTATTGGCTACCATAGAATGCTTCTTTCTAGCCTAATCTCGGGGGGGGGGCATGGATACTGCCAGAGACCTCTGCGGGTGCATGTGTGTCCGCGGGAGCCACATTGGCAATCCCTGAACTAGTAGACTAAAACAAAGATCCAATCATGATGGTAAGAAGATATTTCTATATTCTCTTCACCAGAAAGGAATCTAACAACTGGAACTGTCCTTCAGTCACTCTCATAGCATGGCCAGTTATTTTTCAGAAAACTTAATAATTAACAGTCACAACAAATGACTTGGTGTACAGCCAAATACATGCTATAATTGCTACATCAGACAAGTTATCCCCATAACAAGTCTCATTCCCATAACAAAATGATTACCTGCACATTCTGGGTTGTCTTCATTAAAGTTGATTGCAAAATCATGAGAGACCTGTGGACCACCCCCCAAAACACATTAAGTAACATTTTAGTTAAGAAAAAGTGACTTGGATGTTTTCCAGTAGCTGATGGAGAGATCAGACAGGCTGTCTCTATCTGGACAAAATGTTATTTTAAAGCATCACTTTCTTTATTTGTGTGTGTGTGTATTTATTTATTTGCCTCTTACTTGTGGGATTTGTATCATGCATCAATGGAGAGTGCTTGCATGACTGGCGTTTATTTTCTATTGACTGGAGAAGACAGCCAAATTAATGATGGACATTATTATTACATAAACTACGTTTCCAGTTTCAATCAAGCTCATTCCAGTGTACATATGTGAGTATACGTGGAAGTGATTTAACCTTGGCTTAAACTGTATGTGACCAAGCTTAATATTTCTGTAAATGTTTTGGGGCAAAGTTTTCATCTATACTACTAAGCACTTAACAGTATTATGCAAATATACATCCTTCCAGCAACGTGTCTTATCAAGAGAAAAATGAATTGAATTTAGCATTCAAATGACTATTTTGCCAGCTTTTTCAAAACTATGCCTGTCTGAATACCTCGTTCATTTCATTATGGTAGGAAAAGCACAAACATGTTTTTTTCCCTGTAACTGCAAACAAAGTATTTCAATGAGCATATTACGTGCATGTTGGATTACTTTGTCATTATGTTTAGAAAATGCTACAAACAGCATAATTCATCCTGTGCTTACATTGTTTTAAGTCAAAACAATCTTATTGGCAGACACAACTTGAACAATCACCCAGTCCAGTTCACGCCACACTAAAGCAGATGTCTCACTCAAGCAATATGAGACCAAGTTGCAGTGAGCCTTGGGCTCATGCACTCTCCCCTCCCCTCTCCTTCTCTGGTACTGTTGTGAGGCGGTCAGAAACATTCATTTCCAATTTTGATTAACTGTAGTTTAGTATGTCATCCAAAGGCTAAACTATGGTTAATGGTAACCATGGTTTGTTTAAACAAATCAGCTTCCCAACTCATGGTCCACAGTTTCATAGCTAAAATTAACCACAGTTTGTTGGACATGGACAATGTGACGAGCTGTGGTTAGTCTAAGCCAGAAGCAAAAGCTTCTGAACTCCTCCTTGCAGCCATACTGGAGGTAAAAAGGAGAGTGCACAAGCACAAGCCTTACTGCAGCGCATTCTCATCATGCCATCCAAACTGGGTCAATGTACAGGCCCAGCAAGAACACTGCTATAAGCACAGTTCACTAGTCAGGTGCTTTTCTAGTCTAGTGGCCACATAGCTAAAATTGTCCAATCACACCCCAAATGGATGTGCATATTTCTTTTTTTACTTTTCTATATTTCTAATTTATACTAAACACCCTTCCTCTGCTCCACATTTGCCACCTTCTGGACACTTCTTATACCCCATTCTTGAATCACAAAGCATATTGCTTCAGTTCATATGCATTCACATAAAAAGATTCCTCTTGGCAATGCTATTAACTGCATCCTTTTGAAACACCGACACCCAGTCTAGATATCAAAAGTGCTGTTTTCTAAAAATAACATTTGTCACAACAGGAGGGGGAATTGAGTGGCACAGGAACTCTGAAACATGGTAATATTTTGTGATGAGCCAGAGGCCTTCAAACTATCTGATTTGGCATAACATTGGTTTGGGACTCATAATTATGCACACAGTGACACAGCATGAGCAGAGAGCCTCAGAGCTGCAAGCATTTCGGGTACCTCTAAAACTGCTTCTGCTACTCATGCACTGCTCCTGCTGAGTTCTGCTACTTCCCCCATCCCCCAGCATTCCTCATACTGTTCCAACTTGTACATTCTCTCTCCAACAACCTATATTCATCAAGAGAATGAGGAAGATTCACCTGTACACCTACTTTATAGTCCGGAGGTATCCTGGCTCCAAAACCGTAGACTGGGAACATTTTATCACTGAAATCAAGAGAAAAACAAGGATGCTTTGTAATACCAAGCCCATTTCATTTATTCAAGATAGTATCTCACAGCAAAAGGAAGGCTTAACATGAGGACACAAGAAGAGCCTTGGTGGATCAGGCCAGTGGCCCATCTAGCCCAGCATCCTGTTCTCACAGTGGCCAAACAGATGTCCATGGGAAGCCCACAAACAGGACCAGAGTGCAGCAGTGCTTGCAATTCCCACAAGTTTGTAAGATCAAGCATGTCATTTGCTCATTGCTAATCAAATAATCAAGAGACCTGTCCCTTTAGCCCTTTATTCTTCTCCCCAAGTTAGCAAATATTCTGAAGCACAGATATTAGATTCCCACCTCTTTTTCTTTTTTAAAATAATTTTATAGGTTCCTCATTCTGATCACTCCTCGTCATTTGACACACCCATTTTCATGTAAGACAATAGGCCTAACAAAAGAGTATCAAATAAAGCAGGTAAGAAGTAATATCTACCCTTGAGTATTGTCTCAATTTTATCATGTTGTACTTAATATTTCTCCTTGCATTGCTTGAATCTACCAGGGCCTTGCTGGTTATTGGAGGTACTAGACTATGGGCTCATCTAGGGCTCATCTACATGGTGGTTTACTGTGTGTGTGATGCTACTCATATCTCCTTTAAATTTGCATTATTCACATGATATTACTGGCAAACAGAAGCTATCATGCAGTTTCCCCCCTGTAATTCTGTACTAACCCAATCCACTCATAATACGAAAAGGGGAGAGAAAAAATCTCCACTCTGTTTCTCTAGTGCTTGCAGAAGCTTTGCTCCAATACTTTTAGGTGAGTGTGTCAATTGTTCCCCTCTCTATGCCCACTATCTTCTCCTCCCTTCTCTCATTTTGTTTCCTGTGGGCTGAAAAGCAACTTCTGGTTTCTCTCCTGCTGGCCTTTTTTATGTTGCTGCAAATGGTGCCTTTCTTTTATTTTCCCCCTAACTTGTGCACAAAAGCATAACACTGCTTAAACAAAGATTTGTATTTCAGCTGTATCCTACCAGCCATAGGCAGGAACAACACAGATATTTGCACTTCCTGGTTTTCTTAAAAGGAACCTACTGCAACTGGTAGAATAGACTGAGCAACCAGAGGGAGTGGAAATGTATAATTAGAGGGCAGGGCCACAATCAGACAGACAGACTAAACTTTCCTAGAGGAGTGCCTGCTTGTGTGAATGGGAAAAAGTGATTGGCAGCTAATATTGAGCAGGAATTGCAGATGGTGCAAATCTATTACAATGGTAAAATAAGTGTATTTGCTATGAAAAAATGCTCCATGTAGATAAGCCCTATAACTAAACGATCGTTCCCTTTCCTTTCTTTCACTGCTCTGAAAGCCAACGAACGCCACTCAAGACAAACCAATGAAATAAATAATAATATGGCAGAGGTGGGACTTATTACCATAGAGGTAATATGACTGAATAACAAAATGAAATGGATGCTAATAATACCATGGCAGTTTACTAATGGAATAAGCATCTCTTTCGAGTGCTTTTAGATACTCATCCAATGTGTCTCAAGGTTACCTGTTCGATCATTTTTCTACTCTATGATTTTACTGATTGGTGTGCAGCTTGATCCTAATAAGCATGTTTACAGGGAGGAAAGCTGCATTCTGTTCAGTTTACTCACTAGTGTCATTGGGTTACAACCACAGTACTTTCAACAAGACAAAAACTGGATGTGACAAAAACAAGGAAAGTGACAAGGTGATGTAAGAACTTTGGAGAGGGTTCCTAGCTCACTGGTAGAGCATATGGTTTTGTCAGTGGCAGGCAACCAGCAAAAGATCCCAGGTTCAGTCCCTGGAATCTCCAGGTAGGGCTGAGAGAGACTTCTGTCTGAAACCCTGGAGAGCCACTTCCAGTAACTGTCAACAATACTGGGCTAGGTGCACCAATCATTTGTCTTGGTATAAGTAGCATCCTATGTTCCCATTTTCTCTCTTCTTTTAGATCACCAGCATGAAGCTAGGCATTGTAGTATTATATTACTGCTACTCTTACTCACTCAACAGAATGCAGTGGCTCCTACCCAATGCATTTTCTGCATGGCTCACACAAAGGGAGTGCTTTGTATTCCTGTCCTATACCATGTTAACAAGCAGTCTCAGAAAGAAGGGTTAGTGCCTTTTACACGGTAGTGATAAATTTTTTCAACAAGGGTTGTCAAAAATAGAGTAAATGACACAACTTTAATGTTATGCTGATTGCCTGCTGATTACCTACTCTTTGATTAAATGCTGGTAGAAGTAGGGAAGCCCTGTTTAACAATCAGGAATTGAGTTAGGCAAAAATATTCAGGAGACTAAGAAATCAGAACAGCAACAACAAAAACTTAGAGGGATTGAAAACTGTTCTGCCAAAGAGGAATCAGAATTGGGTTTAGAAACCTCTTTTTTAAAAAAGAAAATTAGAAATAAATTAGAATAGTTCAGGGTATAATCCTGTCCACAATTATACGCGCATCTGTTTGTATAGAACTGAGTACACTACTACAACCTTGATGTATGCACTTGGATAATAAAAGAATCAACAAAATCTTACTCTACTCACCAATCCTAGAAATATATATTTGAAACAAACAATAAATAGCCAGAAATATAGTTTTCTGTTAGAACTTCCTGTATGCCTGGCTCATACCCATAGTTCCATATGGGAAATTCCAAATGAAGACATTATACCTCGGTAACCTAAGTACATGAGACCATCACTGGTGTCTACAGAACTCCTGAATTTCTTTTACATCTACATCAGGCAAGCACAGGTTGTTGCTACCAAGCCTAACTCAACATACCACCCATGTATTGTGGCCTGGTAGGTGCTTGACAACTCCCCATCCATTTTTGCACTCACAAGCAGGCAGCAAAAAGCAGATTTATTGGACCTCTGGTGGTCTACCATTCAAATCTAGTGTTTGAAGCAGTGTTTGGCTTGGCAGGTCATAGATATGTGGGCCTGATCTAGAGAACAGTGAGAAGTAGTTTTGTGAACAGACAGTAAAGTTAGGTATTTGGATGGTTAGGCATGGCAGCCCTTAAAATCCCACACACACAGACACACACAATATGGCAGGTAACTGGCCCATTCATTAACCCTCAAAGCATTCCATAGCTGGTGCATGTCTCAATCCACATAGGGACATACCTGGAAGCCAAGACCAGTATGCATGCTTGCATGTGCTAGTTACAGATACTTTGTTGGACAGGAGGTTGGGTAGGTTAGGCTGGAAGAGGAAGTGGGAGACTGCTGCCTGACACAGTACTAGGGTTGCCAGGTTCATGGCCTGAGACTGATCCTGTATCATTAGGTGAAGAGAAAGTCAGCCAAGTGCAGGTGTTCTTGCAACCCTGTAATGGGAAAAACCACAAGGTGGAATTCTCCCTTCCCCCTCCACAACTTTTAAAGAAACAGAAGACCTCTTGGTTGCCAGGTCCAGCCTCCAAGAGGTCTTCTGTATCTTTAAAAGTAGTTCAGGGGGAAGGGAGAATTCCACCTTGTGGTTTTTCCCATTACAGAGTTGCAAAAACACCTGCACTTGGCTGACTTTCTCTTCTCCTAAAGATACAAGATCAGTCTCAGGACATGGACCTGGCAACCCTACACAGCACCTACCCCAACCTAAGGCAGCTATACTCTGTGCTGATTATAATTCCCAAATAAAAAAAACTATATTTAGCTGAGTGCTTCCACCCAATCCTTGCTTAATTCTTGTCTACCTTCCAGTGAGAAAACACTAGTATATTCCCACAGACATCAACAGTACATTTCAAGAAGCTTCCTGTATAATGGAAGCTTCCCCCATAATGCATAGTAGGCTTCAAGTGTAAAGCTTATTCATAATCAAATACATCTGTGGGCCTTGAAGAACTACAGTGAGATGGAGAGTATAGTTGCTGTGTTGTTGTTTTTTACAAGATCACATGATAAATGTTTTAAAGAGAGATCAAAATATATGCACCTACTTTAATTACTGCCCTGTCAGTTTTACATTATTCCCTTCCCCACCCCATTACAAATTGCTCCTAAGGTACCTTGGGGATGTGGAATCTGCTGACTGTGAACAAATGTTTGCTTATAATTGAACTTTAAGTGCATGAGGTATGAAGTGCAAGTGTGCTACCTACAAGAGGAATCGTTAATGAATGTGGGGAATACAGATGCCCTTAAGCTAACTTCTGAAAGGCATCTACTAATGAATTAACTAACAAAGCTGAATCTAAATATTATGCCCATAAGTCTCACTGATTAACATTAAAAGAAGCTGCTTTGGCAAAAATGAGGTACTCTGGTGAAAGTGGGGGAATCCTCCCCCCCCCATAACTGAGATGTGTAGGCTAAGCAGAAAGATGCAGTAAAACTGTATTTAAGACAACCACGAAAGCTAGGAATAAATGAGGGAGGAGCAAAGATAGGAAGCTGCCATGTATTGTACCAGACTATTGGTCCATCTAGCTCAGTATGGTCTACAGTGCCCGGGGCACCCAATGTGATGCCCTCCAGAGGTTTTGTACTACAACTCCCATCAACCCCAGCTAGCATGCCCAATTATCAGGGATGAACCAAACAAAGCTATCCTTTATTCACATTTTCCAAATTTTATGACACAGTTCTCCAACCAATGTGTAGAAAATGCATATACTAGGAAATATTTTGCATAAAAATGCATATATTAGTGAAGATAACATAAAAATGCATTTTAGGAAAAATTCCTTCTAAAATGGGTGCATTAGTCAAAACTGCATGCAAAAATGTGTTTATTAGGATAAATATGCACTAAAACGCTGATGAAGCTTCATGAAGGTTTTTTTTTGAAAAATGTAAATTACTGCAGAATTGTGGAGAACTGAATTTAAGACTGGAAAAATGAGAAAGTGAGAAAAACCAAATTGACAGATTTGTCTGTTCCTACTCCTAGTAAAGATGATGCTCTGGTGTTGTGAGCTGGCATCAGCACAGTGGATCATGGATCAGGATATAAATAGTAGATAATAAGTATTCACAAATTAAGATCCTTTCCTATGATGTTGTGAAATGTGAAGATTTGCAACTAATTTGTGCTGGTTGAAAATATACTGATTATTTAATTCAATGCCTGGAGCAGGCTCCCAAATTTTAAGACAGGTGAAAACACACATAGCTATTTTATTTATTTATTTAGTTTAATTTATATACCGCCCTAAGCCCGAAGGCTCTCTGGGCGGTGTACAAAAAGATAAAAACAAGCACAATATATAAATACAATAAATACAATAAATAATAATAATAATAATAAAACAAACAAACAAACAATAACGAACCAAACAACATCCAAAATACGGAAATTTATTTAGGGAAAAGTGTGCCAGTAGCACATGATGCTGTTGCCAAATTCAAGCTAATACAGGAATACCCCGCTATACGAACCTTCACTTAACATACACTCGCTTTTACGGACATACTCCATACTCCACCATGCCCCTGTTTACATATGCTTGCTTCACACCTACGGACACTTAACGGTGTGCGGGGGTGGAAATAGACGCAATTGCGCCACCGCAAATCAGCTGGGAGGTGTGATCGCGATCAGCTGAGAGGTGCGGCAGCGCAACAGCAGAGGCTTTAGCGCGGGGCTTTGAGGCTCCGCATGAAGGAGAGGTAAAAAAAGTTTTAAAAGGTAGTGCTTCATTTTAAGGACATTTTCGGTTTACGTACTCGCTCTGGTCCCATTGAGTACGTTAATGCGAGGTATTCCTGTAACTTATCATATTTAGGGTCACATATTAACATAGCACTTTCATTAAGGTGTTATTTAAACACATAGCTTCATGTGCACATTTACTAAACTGGGAACACTGATTAAGGCTGCAGCCCTATGCATTTATTTATTTATTAAATTTATTAGTCGCCCATCTGGCTGGTTTACATAAAAACATGTAATTCACATTAAAACCTTAAAATTCCAACAATAACACTAAAACCTAACCCTCCCCAAAAACCTGCCTGAAGAGCCAGGTTTTCAAGGTCCGGTGGAAGCTCATCATGGAGGGGGCATGGCGGATTTATCTTGGGAATACGTCCCCTTAAACTCAGTGGAACTTACTTCGGAGCAGATTTATATAAAATGCCGTGCCATTATTTTATTGCAGCCATTTTGTAGGTAAACCAAAGCAAATCAGGCTGTGAACACATTAGCTGACAGAGCAAAGTGTTTCCATTAGCCACACCTGAAGGGGGAAGGGGGGACAGGTTGATCTGCGCAATCTCTTTGAGGCTGAATGTTTAAAAATTTATTTATTTATTTATTTATTTATTGGATTTCTAGACCGCCCGACTAGCAAAAGCTTTCTGGGTGGTGAACAACAAAAAATACAAATACATCTCATAAAAATTACATGATAATACTACAAAACATATAAATACAAAGATCAACATTTCATAATAATTTCCTGTATAAAATTTAAGTTAAAAACGCCATAGAGAAGAGGTAGGTCTTAAGCTGGCGCCGAAAAAACAACAGCGTCGGCGCCATACGCACCTCATCGGGGAGACTGTTCCAGAGTTCGGGGGCCACCACTGAGAAGGCCCTAGATCTCGTCACCACCCTCCGAGCCTCTCTATGAGTCGGGACTCAGAGGAGGGCCTTCGATGTAGAGCGCAGTGTACGGGCAGGTTCGTATCGGGAGAGGCGTTCCGACAGGTATTGTGGTCCCGCGCCGTATAGGGCTTTATAGGTCAAAACCAACACTTTGAATCTGGCCCGGAAGCATATTGGCAGCCAATGCAAGCAAGCCAGAACAGGTGTTATGTGTTCCGACCGCTTGGTCCTCGTTATTAATCTGGCCGCCGCATTTTGGACCAGCTGTAGCTTCCGAACGGTCTTCAAAGGCAGCCCAACGTAGAGCACATTGCAGTAGTCTAATCGCGAGGTTACCAGAGCATGTACTACTGATGTAAGATCCTCTCTGCTCAGGTAGGGACGTAGCTGGGCTACCAACCGAAGTTGGTAGAACGCATTCCGTGCCACCGAGGCCACTTGAGCCTCAAGTGACAGGGAAGGATCTAACAAAACTCCCAGACTACGAACCCGCTCTTTTAGGGGGAGTGTAACCCTGTCCAGAACAGGGTAACTATCCAACACCTGGTCGGAGAAACCATCCACAAGCAGCATCTCAGTCTTGTCTGGATTGAGCCTCAGTTTGTTAGCTCCTATCCAGTCCATTATCGCGGCTAGGCAACGGTTCAGCACATTGACAGCCTCACCTGAAGAAGATGAAAAGGAGAAGTAGAGCTGCGTGTCATCAGCATACTGATGACAACGCACCCCAAAACTCCAGATGACCGCACCCAACGGCTTCATGTAGATGTTGAAAAGCATGGGAGACAGAACCGACCCCTGCGGGACTCCATATTGGAGAACACACGGTGTCGAGCAATGTTCCCCAAGCACTACTTTCTGGAGACGACCCACCAAGTAGGAGCGGAACCACTGCCACGCAGTGCCTCCAACTCCCAACTCCGCGAGCCTCTCCAGAAGGATACCATGGTCAATGGTATCAAAAGCCACTGAGAGATCAAGGAGAATCAGCAGAGTTACACTCCCTCTGTCTTTCTCCCGACATAGGTCATCATACAGGGCGACCAAGGCTGTCTCAGTGCCGAAACTGGGCCTGAAACCCGATTGAAATGGATCTAGATAATCAGTTTCATCCAAAAGCACCTGGAGTTGGCCAGCAACCACTCGTTCCAAGATCTTGCCCAGGAATGGAACATTTGCTACCGGTCTGTAGCTGTTGAAATTTTCTGGGTCCAAGGAAGGTTTTTTCAGGAGTGCTCTTACTGCCGCCTCCTTTAGACAGCCAGGGACCACTCCCTCTCGTAAAGAGGCGTTTATCACTTCCCTGGCCCAGACAGCTGTTCCATCCCTGCTAGCTTTTATAAGCCAAGAGGGGTAAGGATCTAGTACCGAAGTGGTTGCACGTGCCTGTCCAAGCAACTTGTCCACATCCTCGAGCTGAACCAACTGAAATTCATCCAATAAAACATGACAAGACTGTGCTCTGGACACCTCAATAGGATCAACTGCTATAAACTGGGAGTCTAAGTCCCGACGGATGCATAAGATCTTATTCTCGAAGTGTCCAGCAAACTCATTACAGCGGGCCACCGATGACTCAACCAAGTCCTGAGGGCCAGAATGAAGTGACCCTCGGACAACTTTAAAAAGCTTCGCTGGGCGGGAAAGGGATGACTTAATGGTGGCAGCAAAGTATTGTTTCTTCGCCACCCTCACCACTTCTAAATACAGTTTAGTGGAAGCACTTACCAGCGCATGATTGCATCCATCGGGAGTTCGCCTCCACTTCCGCTCAAGCCGTCTCCTATTTTGTTTCATCGCTCTCAGCTCTGGGGTGTACCATGGAGCTGTATGAGCTCTACACTCAAGCTGCTCCCACCAGATTTTACTGTAAAATGGGGCGGGTTTTGACTAGCATCATGTGCCCCCATTTTCAGAAGAGAGAGGTGAAGACGCACTGGAACCAGCAGAACAGTGAGCGTGTTTCTACCCTCAATGCTACTGCTACTTACAAGTGGTATTTGTTGCTATTTTATTTATCCATAAGTATTATACAGTTTCAAGGGCGTTGCTGGTAGTAGCTACAAATTCAAAGACTAAATGGCAAGCCAGTTGCAAAGGAAGGGAAGTGCAATGGCTCCAGGGAAAATGCATAGTAATGAAGGCACAGGAAACTTCATTACTCTGAATTTGCCCAGGATGAATTGCGTTCCCCTGCACCATGGAAGCATTCTTTGTTTCATGAGTTGTAAACCTGAGAACTTTTCTATTGACTGGAAATTCAATTTCTGTGACGATGAGGTAAATTGGTGCCATGTGACTTTGTGGAAAAATGATGGAGGAAAGCACTCAATAGTAATCAGTTCTCATCCTGGCCTTTTGCTGGCACACATATAATTGGTGGTTCTCTGGGGTTTTCACTCCAATTTACAGAAGTTTCATTTACGCTCCTCTAGCAGAGTTCCACTCAACTCTTTCACTTTCCTTTGAAAAAAGCTTTCATTAACATGCAAACAGCAGTCCTTTGAAGCAGACTAATTACTGCACCTTGTAGTGTAATACATGGAATACAACAGTAAACTCCTCAAGAATGCTCTAGAAGGCATCATTTGCATCAGGGCTGACAAAGCATTCACTGTAAATTTGATAGCTGACATTTCATCTGGTATGCAGGTTCTGGGCACCAGATGTAACAGACCACCATCACACTTTTCAAGACCACATGGGAAATAACACTTTTTCAAACTATAGAGGTGCCCAGATAGAAGCTATGATATTAAACTGAGGAATGCAAAAATCAGGATCCAAATAATAAGAGGCCCAAATCAGTGAGATTTCACTGTATGTATTGCTAGCCAGCGTGTGGAAAGTATATCTATTTCACAAAAGCGTTTAGGGTGCCTTCAGACCGTCACTATTTTGCAGCAGGGTGGAATTTAGGGTTTGTGCAGTTAAAGTGACCTAAAGGACAATTGCCCTACTGTGATAACCCTGCTTTAAAAAAAGAGCCAGACTTTTTGCAGTTTGGAAATTGATGGGGAAATGCATTGAAAAGTGTGGGATGAACGGATCACTAATGGGAAGACATACAAATGCTGCATAAGCAAATCAGGATGAATGCTCATTATTGTATAACTGCTCCACAAACAAATCCAAATGAATGCCTAATAAGGGCCAGATATAATCTAACCTCTGCATAAGAGTTGTGCAAGCAAATCAGAATGCATGCCCAATAAACATGACATCTGGACCCTTAATATAGTGAAAACAAAATATTTAGAAGTTTGTTAGATAACCCCCTTAACACAGGGGGGAAAGATTGGCTGGATTGTATGGGCTAGTTGACAGAGATTTGAATTGCAACAAAGGGCTGGTGCTGGTTGCTAACTTGTTTTAAGGTTTGTTCCACCAAATCCAAGGAGCTCATAATAAATCTTAAAGCCCTAAATGACTTACAATAAGACATCTCATAAATAATAAATAATATTAACACTTTGGTCAGAAATGAAAGGGCGGTGTTAGGCACACACAGCAGTCTCAAACTAAGGGTATAATCCAATACATGTCTACTAAGAAGTAAGCTCCATTGAGTTCAATGGGACTTACTCCCAGGTTAAGTGTGAACTGGATTGCAGCCCAAGACAATGAGCTTCCCAGTTTAAACCCAGAAGTTGTGACAGTGATGTTCATATATAGCTTCTGTCATAGAGGCTAGACATACATGTATGTGCTTTACTTTTAAAAGAGTGGTGTGACAATGGCAGGAGTGGTGGCGGGATGGAAATATGAATGCCCTGGGCATATCAAGGCAACAGTTGAGAGTGGGAAGGGTTAGACTCTGAAGATCTGAACCTGGTTTGTTGAGTAGATCTGGGGAGCTGTAACCAAGACCCTAGTAGAGCCTATTTCGGCATATTTGAATGTTATCAGAATGTTATCTGTTTAAACAACCCAGTTATGCAAGAGCACTTGGAGATTTTCAATGTGGCAGACACAGTGTTCTGCTAGAGCTTTCAGCACCTAGCCACCAGGTCTACCATATTATTTGAACACCATTATCTAGAAACTACTCTGAAACAAATGTGGTTATCTTTTCACCTGTCGTAGTCTTGGCAGATCTCCCCAACAGCTACCAGTGCCTTCAAGTATTCATTCGGCTGATAGGGGTGGATGTAGTGGAGTGAACAGCTGTTCCGGGGATCACCATTTGAAGCTGTAAAATCTATAGCTACCTGGAAAGGAATGTAGAGAATAATACGTTACACTATGCAGCCTCTCTGCTGTATGCCTCCATCTTTTTTTAGCATGGAATGATGATAAGCACTAGAAATGGAGACGATGAAACCAAAAGAACTGGCGGCACAACAACACAGTTCTCCATGCTCTACTCCCATATCCAACTGGGGCCTCACGGTGGGCTGCACATATTAAAACCTATGTGATATACACAACAGGTTTGTATGATATTATGACACAGTATACCTGTGCAAAATGGTTTATAATCCATGTTTTAGTATTGTTTTTTACACTTCTTACTTGCTTTCCTATCAGGGCCAGCAAGTACCCCTTGCTGGTGGCCTCCCTTTATTTTGCCTTATCTTGATAGTGGCACGCAGGCAAGCATGGTAAGAGCATTAAAATGCTGGTCTAGCCAGCAAACACTGCTTCTGGTGCCTGCCATTTTAATTCCTCCTACAATGTCTTTGGGGTCCCAGTGTCGCTTTGGGCAAATCTGTTAATTTTGGTTTCTCATTTTTCCAATCTGTTCTCTACATCTCCACATCAGTCAGCACTTTTTTTAAAAAAAGTCCTCATGAAAATTTATTAGCATTTTAGAGATATTTTCTCCTAATATACATGTTGTATGCAATTTTGTCTTATACACATGTTTGCAAAGCAATTTCCCTTAATATATCATATTTTATATGTTATTTTCACTAATATATACATCAATATACACACTTCACCCTAGAATATGCATTTTTGTACACATGGGTTGGTTAGAGAACTGCATTGCAAAATTCACAGGAGTGCAAATTTCTAAGGATCACTAGGTTTCCATTCACTTATTGTGTCAGAAATCACAGCTTAGGTGGCTTCATCTTTTAATACAAATTGAATCACATTTCTCCCCCATCCCTGCTCTGGACTGATGCTATATTGGGGCCCTAGAGGCATTGATGAGATTTGATTTATTAGACTTGCATATACTTAAAAAAAAGTTTCAAAGAAATTTACAATATATATAATACCATAACACATGATAAAAAAATATGGGGGAATTTAAAAGGTGGGCATAGGCCACAGCCATTTGGTGTTTAGCACTGAGGGGTCAGTGACTTTGCTCATTGGAACCTGCCTGATGGGCCTGCTTGTTATGAAGTGGAGACCCAGGCCAGGTTGCAAATCAAAAAACAAAACCAATATCAATATAAAACAGCAGCTTTTAAAAGGGATATGTCATTTATTTATATTTGTATACTGTCTTTTCATTAGAGGTGCCCAAAGACAGCTCAC